>NW_027204604.1:10194992-11394992 GCF_024711535.1 Dipodomys merriami | reverse complement strand
GCCTGAGCAAATGAAGCATAGGGACAGCCCTTAAGTTCAAGCCCCAGGACTGGCAAAGATAGAAAGATAAGACAGACAGACAGACAGACAGAGAGAGAAAGAAAGAAAAAGAAAGAAAGAAAGAAAGAAAGAAAGAAAGAAAGAAAGAAAGAAAGAAGAAAGAAGAAAGAAAGAAAGAAAGAGAGAGAGAAAGAGAGGGAAGGAGAGAGACAGAGAAAGGAAAGAATGAGAAAGAGAAAGGATAGATAGAAGGGTGGGTAAGAGGAAGGGAGGAAGAGGGGGAGGGAAGAAAAGAAAAAAGAGAGAAGGAAAGAAAAGAGGTAGGTGGGGTAGATCTCTAATAGGCCTCCAGTTCTCAGCTCCAGAGCAAAGATGTCTCAGCCCTCTCAGATGGACATGCCTATCCTTGTCTCTCTCTGAGTCATTGACTCAGAGAGACAGGAGCTTTGGCTACGTTGAGCCCAGACTAATCCAGGTGTCCACCAGGCCTTCCCCAGCTGGAAGCTTCCTGCCTTTAAAGGGTATCCTACTCTGCCAGTCAAGGACAATGAACCAAGGGCCAACCAAGAATTCTTCTTTACCCAGGTCCTTGGAGGAAGGAAACCCCACTCAGGGTGTAAGGTGCTAAGATGCTTATATAGTTAGCTTATAATCAGGAAGAATTAATAGCTCAAACGTTTACTCTTGCCAGGTGCTGGTAGCTCAGGCCTGTCATGCTAGTTACTCAGGAAGCTGGGTTCTAAGCATCACAGTTCAAAAGCCAGTCCCAGAAAGTCTATGAGACCCTTATCTCCAATGAACCACCACAAAAGCTAAAAGTGGAGTAGGCCCAAGTGGTAGAGCACCAGCCTTGAGCAAAAAAGTTAAGGGACAACATCCAGACCCTGAATTTAAGCTCCAGACTGGCACAAAACAAACACAGACCACCACTAGATCTGTAATTAATTTAGCTGGGCTAAAATACCTTTACAAAAATATAAATGTCAAATGGAAAGTCATTTCCACCTTGTAAATCAGTAGCTCTGGGCATTTACTCTCAGTAAGGGTATATGACAGCCTTGGTGAACCGGAAGAAGGGGGGTAAGGCTCTGAGAGAAGGGAGGGAAGCTAGATCTGGCCTTCACAAAAACAGGACTCTAGTATTTCCTTCGGTATTTGGTTCCAAGCATTGTTTTATTTCATCGCTACAGCAGACCTTAAGTGTGGATATTATTATCCTTCTCTTATGGATGAGGAAACCAGAAAACAGGAAAGGGATTGTGTGATTCGTCCAAGGTCACACATTACGGAAATGATAGTTTAACATTTTAGTCTAAGGGCTGGGGGTGTGGCCCAATTGGTAGAGCACTTGCCTAGTAAGCACAAGGCCTTGAGTTCAAGCCCTAATACTGCAAAAAAAAAGAAGAAAGAAAGAAAGGAAGAAAGAAAGAAAGAAAGAAAGAAAGAAAGAAAGAAAGAAAGAAAGAAAGAAAGAAAGAAAGAAAGAAAGAAAGAAAGTAAAGAAAAAAGAGTTAAGCTGAAACATGTGTTAGCTCCACATAAATCATCTTTTTCCATCCTGCCATGGAAACCCAGGCTCATCATACTGGCAAATATTCATGCTGATGTTGACTATTGCTCCAGAACACCCCACGCTCTCCCAGACCACTCCCCCCTCCTGAGAGAGAGAGAGAAAGAGAGAAAAGTCCCAGGGGTTCAATACATAGACCATTGGGGCTGGGTCTGTGGCTGAGTGCTTACCTAGCATGCATGAAGCCCTGGGTTGCATTCCTCAGTACCACATAAACAGATAAAGCTTGAAATGGTACTGTGGCTTACGTGGTAGAGTGCTAGCCTTGAGCAAAAGAAGCTCAGGGACAGTGCCCAGGCCCTGAGTTCAAGTCCAAAAAAAAAAAGAGAGAGAGAGAGTTCAGGGACAGAGCCTAGGCTCTGAATTAAAGCCTCACAACTGAAAAAATAAAAAGTCTCATGGATTTTCCTGCCCAAGTTAGTTTCAAACCACGATCCTCAGATCTTAGCCTCCTGAACAATGAGGATTACAGGTGTAGCCAACAACACTTGGCTTCACGTCACTGTTTTTGTTGTTTTTGTTTTGTTTTTGGGGGGTCCGGTTGTGGGGCCTGAACTCTGGGCCTGGGCACTGTCCCTCAGCTATTCAGCTCAAGGCTAGCACTCTACCACTTGAGCCACAGTGCCATTTCTGGCTTTTTCGGCTTATGTGGTGCTGAGGAATCGAACCCAGGGCTTCATGCATGCGAGGCAAGCACTCTACCACTGAGCTACCTTCCCAGCCCCCACGTCACTGTTTTAAGGCAAACATTGGTGCCTCTCATTCCTTGTCAGATACTCAAGACCCCTACATGGAGTCCCATCATAGTTCCCAGTCTGTTTCCCTAACTACTAATTAAATGAACTTTTGTTTTAATCTTATGTCATCCACCTTTGTCTTCATCTTATGTCATCCACAGGGTAGGAAGTTAAGAGTTCTCACATTTTCCTAGAGTTCAGCTGAGGTTTATCACCAGTAATTCCTTTAATCTATGAGGGTAGAATCCCTGCTTAGTCAAAAAGTTTGGTTAAGCTGACTGCTTGTGGCTCACTCCTATAATCCTAGACACTCTGTAAACTGAGACCTGAGCATGGGGGCCTAGGCAGAAAAGCCTGTGAGACTCTTTTCTCTAGTTAACCAGCAAAAAGCCAGAAGTGGAGGTGTGGCCCAAGTGATAGAGTGTTAGCCTTGAGTGGAAAAAGCCTAGCAAGAACGTGAGGCCCTGAGTCTAAGCTCCAGTACTGGCATACACACACAAAAAAGGTCAATTCAATTTTGTGTGTGTGTGCGTATGCCAGTACTGAGGCTTGAACTTAGTGCCTAAATACTTAGTATCTTTGAGCTTTTTCACTCAAGGCTGGTGCTCTACCATTTGAGCCATACCTCCACTTTTGGCTTTTTAGTGGTTAGCTGGAGGTAAGATTCTTACACACTTTCCAGCTTGGGTTGGCTTCGACTTGCAATCCTCACATCTCAGCCCCAAGTAGATAGAGTTACAGGCATGAGCCACAGTCACTCGGCTTCAATACGTTTATTGAACTAATTTTTCTCAGAATATAAATTCTACAAGCACAGAGACCATATCTATCCCCTTCACTGCTGTGAACTTCCAAGAGTGTAAGTGTACATTTAAGTGTCTCATGGCTGATTCATTGAATGAATGAATGATAAATTACTAATGCCTTAGAAAGCTCTGGTCCAATTTAACTACTTTCAGCCACATCTTTCACCACATACTTCACTCCCCATCCTTCTCCAATTCCCACTGTTCCTATCTTGGCTAATACTTAATTCCTTCAAGAGGACTGATTTCCCCCACCACCACCTCCCAAAAGGCCCCAATTAGGACTTGACAAGGCACCCGTATTTTCCTCACCACAGCGTTTTTACCTGTCTACATTTTCCATTTAGCAACAAGTTCTAGAAGGCTGCCTGCCCATTGGATGTACATCATTGGAGGTACATCATTGGAGGTTCATCATTTGATGTACCTCAAGTCTGGGGTTAGGGGTATAGCTCAGTGGTAGAATGTGCGCTTAACATTCTTGAGACTTTGGGTTCCATCCCCAGCACCAAATTTTAAAAAAGAAGTAGAACAAAGGAAGTACTTAAACATTACTGGTAAGGACAGTTTGAAGTAAATTTCTAAAATGTATGCTCCACAATAATCATTAAAATATTTGCAGGGTAAAAAAAATTCTTGAATGGATTAAATAAACAAATGCACTCCTCTTAAACATGTGCAACTGCCTGGAGAAGAACGTAAGCTGGATTTTGTTTGGGTGGTGATAGCAGAGATCCTTAGACAGTGAGTACCACACCCCACACCTAAAGCACAAGATTGAGTCTAGGTCAGGTTACCTCCAGAGAACCGCTGGTCCTTCTGTGCTGTGCTGAAGGGACCTGAGAGATCAAAAAGATCCCATTCCTGAGTGACATGGACCTTCCACAAGAGCCAGCTGACTACAGAAAGGTCTGGAAAAGTTGTCTCTGAGAGACAGTGAGGGTGTGCACAGAAGTACAGGAAGCAATGCCATCACTCCTCCATCTGGGCCTTGGGCATGGCAGGTGGGTAAGCCTTGCATGGACCAAGGAGAACTCCAGGCCACCCAGTGAGCAGCCTCATCACGCTCTGCCTTCTTAAGGTCAAGTGTGGAAATTCTGGCCTCCCTGGCTACCATGTTCTTCAGAAACATAGAATTGCCTTCTCCCAGGTTCCCATTACCTGCCCCCAATTTAGAAACAATCTCTCCTTCCTAAGGAAGAATCAAGTCTACTCACTCCAACTTCCTTTCCCCCTATTAGGTACAGGTAAGCAATGTGACATGTGCTCTGTGTACAGGTAAGTGGGGCTCTAAGAAGTTCCAACATTACTATTATCTAGACCACCTGCACAAGAAGAGTTCCTACCTATTTCTCCTATTGAGCAAGACACATTGTAATAACAATTCAAAATAAAGCCAGGTGCTGATGGCTCATACCTATAATCTCAGCTACTCAGGAGGCTGAGATCTGAGGATCACAGTTCAAAGCCAGCTCAAGCAGGAACGTCTGTCAGACTCTTATCTCCAATGAACCATCAAAAAGTCAAAAGTAGGGCTGGGATGTAGCTCAGTGGCAAAGAGGTTGCCTAGCAAGTGCAACGTCCTGGGTTCGATCCCCGGTACCAAAAAAGAAAAAAATAGTTTAAAAAAACCGTCAAAAGTAGAGCTGTTGCTCAAGTGGGAGAGTACCACTCTTGAACAAAAAGCTGACAGTGAGTGCCCAGGCCCTGAGTTCAAGCCCTAGTACTGAGATAAAATAATTACTATTATTCAAAATGGATTCTCCTTGGGCCTCTACTTCTCTCCTTCACCCTTTCTCACCTTCTGAGCTGCTGCAAGGCATAGTAACTCATCCCAGAAAAGACTCAGCTGGCAAGAATACCTCCACTCAAGTTTATTTCAGGTGAGCCTGGCTTAGATGGGTGTGGAGCATGGGAATGAACCATGTATGTGGAGCGGACCTCAGGCCTGGTCCCCACTTCTGTGGTGAGGAGGATACAGTCAGAGATGAAGTAGCATCTAACTTTTAGGACAGACCCCAGGGACAGAGATGTAGAAGGCAGACACAAGAAGTTTCCAGAGAGGCAAATGACCTTGACTTTCCTTTGAAATGCAAGATTAGGTGAAGCTTCCCTGGGGAGCTCTCAGGACAAGAAGGGGAAGACTGCTCAAATGTCTGCAAGCTCCTTAACTCATCTCTGGTGAGTAAATTCCCATACCACGTTCAGAGGGAAAAGAATTTCTCAACCAGGAAACCACAGAGGCGGTGCAAAGTGGCAAAGGTCAGCTCCTTTCACTGGTTCTCTTGTGACCTGAGAGACAGAATGAGTTCCAGGGTTGCTGTGACCTGAAAGAGCCACTTCCCCATGAGGTCATCTCCAAGGTCTTTTCCATTCCTAACAATTTATTTATTTTTGGCTGGTTGTGGGGCTTAAACTCTGGGCCTGGGCACTGTCCCTGGGCAATTTGCTCTACCAGTTTGAGCCACAGCTCCACTTTGGATTTTCTGGTGGTTAATTGGAGCTGTAAGAATTACCCTTCAAGTTTCATCTTAACAAAACACAAAGAATGTTGAGATGAACATATAACAAGTTGATATAATAAGAAATCTGCTTTCATTTTCCCAGCTTCCCTCCCCCAGTACCAAATCTATTTACTAGAGTGGCCTAGAAGGTGGCCAAATGACCTCATCTGATTATTCCAATTGTTCTCCCTTGAAAGGATTAAAAAAAACAACTAGAAGAGAGCTATTAAGGCAGGAACCCACAAAATTCTCATATATGGGTCTCAGTCCCCAAATAACCAAGGATGAGGGTGATTCTTAGGGTGCACTAGGGGTGGGTGGAAGACACATCCCCCTGGGCCCCTGTCCTTGAGAAGTTTACTCTCTAAGGAAGTCTCTGTCTGGTGACCAGACATGTAAGGGACCCACTACAAATGAATTCTGTAATCCTGATGCCCTTTTGCTTCTCCTACACCAATACCGCTGGCACTGAGATTTGAGCACAGGGTATGAATGCCTGGAGGTTGCTTGCTTCAAAACCCACCTCTGTCACTGACTCCATGGCTGACCTCAGGAAGAGTCAGCCATCCAATTATCTGCCAGTTCAGCAGTAGCCTGTGGAACGTATCTGTCCCTCCCCAGTTCCCTACAAATATTAAGCAGCTTTTCTCTCCTAGTTCCCAACTCCATTTAGAGGAAAATACCCAAGGAATATTTCCTTGGTGTTGTCAAATCAGTCTTTGCTTGCCAAAAAGCAAAGGTTCTGAAAGATTCCCTACTCCCTAACCCCACCCCTCATCCTACTTCACATGCACCTCAAACTGTTCTACCCCTACCCCCTGTCAGAGGATGGATGCTAAAACCCAGAATAAATAGCCAACTTTTGTAGAGTACTGTCAACCGTTCGCTGAGAGCTTTTGCCAAACCCTTTCAGTCTGTTCATTCGGTTTGAGGCAAGTTGTGTATTTCATCCTTAAAACAATCCAACAAGACAAGTACTTTCCACCCCCATTTTACAAACATGCTAATTAAAATCTGAGGTGCCCAAATTGTCCGTGCACACTCATCTAGGAAATCACTCTAGGACTCAAAAGGGGGCCTCATGGCACTGTAATCCAAGTTCACATCTGGGGAGCATGAGGTACTTCAAATTTATGGTCAGTTACAACCCCCCCCACCCCTACCCCCACACACAAAGGGAACAGAGATGCCTTTATTTTTTCCCCTGCTGGACCATACAGGTCTGTCTGAGGCTGGAGGACCAGATAGAAGACACTGCAAAGTTCTGACTCCAGGGTATGGGGGCACGGCAGAGGGGACCAAAGGTCCACGAGGGTGTGGAGTGTCTGCTAAGAGTACAAACTACATCATGGCAAAACACAGGCATTCCAGATCACTGGGCAAGTGCAAAGGAACATCCCAGAAAAATGCTTAGATAAACTGACCTCTGTCACTCCAGTATACCTCCTTGGCTCTCCCTCATCCATGCATCCAGTGGAGAGGAAAATGGACAAGCTGCCTCTGGCCAGGCCTGAGAGCTTGATCAGATTCACAGATACACACCCATGCACACTCAGCATTAAGGCCAGAGCCATGGAAATCAAACCTTGGCCTCATCCACCAGCCAAAGGAGAAGCAGCCACAGCCCTGGTCCAGGGCTGCGGCTCAGAGCCACTGTCTCCTCCGAGGTTGGCTGCCAGGCAGAGCTATAAAATGTGCCTCGACTTAATTTTTCCATGGATGCAACCCCAGATGGGGCTGCCAGGCTCTAGAGGAGCTTTGATTCCAAAGGCTCACTGCCTCTGTGCCCTGGGATCTACGGCAACAGTTGGGGAGACGCAGAGTATTTGAGGGGTCAGGGCCATTTCCTTTCCTAGGGAAGGAATAGAGTAAGTTTTCAGTCAAGACTGATTCACAGCTGGAAATCAGGGCAAATTACTTACACCTGCTTGGCCACAGACCAGACAATCAGGTAGCTTAGAGAAGGAAGGAGGGACAGCCTTGGCCCACTTCTGGGAGTTTGAGTAGCTGCATAAATCTCTGTGTAAAAGAATCTCTGGTGCCTGCTGGGATCAACCAGCCCAGGGCACACAACTCCCCAACAGAGTTTGGGGGGGGGGGAAATCAGGGCAGCCAGAGACAATAGATTCCATACCCAGCATGAATGGTGGGATTGGGCCAGGAAAGCCACAAAGACCCCCAAAAGAGAGTGGAGCTGGAGGGAAAGAAAGTTGGCTTGAAGAAAGAGGAGCAATAATAGATCTTCCCTACACACACACACACACACACACACACACACACACTCCAACCTCAGCCAAATAGGGTGTGTGTACCACTGAACTTCATCCATTTGGTGACCTCTTTCCACAATCCAGGAGACTGCCAAGCCCTTGGGCTCCCCACCCCAGCTTGGCTGCCTAGCTTGGTCTTCCAGCTGTGATTGCACACCATCACCCCCCCCACACACACACACACATCAAAGCCACCGATGTCGCTATGGGGAGCTTAAAAAAAAGCGAGAGAGACAAGTACAGGCCAGGAGGGCAGGGTCTTCTCAGAGGGCCTTGCAACTCAGGCCGGGGTCCCTCTCCCTTGCAAGCTCTCGGTCTGCCTTTGCTGCAGTAGCCTTATAAGGGAGAAGCCAATTCTACTCTCCCTGGCTTAAAAAAAAATGCATAGAGTCCTCAGGCTGGACGCTGACTTTTCTCCCTGCACGGAAGGCGCCACCCCATTACCCCTCCTCCAGGACGCATTTTGCTTTTTTATTTCTCCTCTTAAGCAAGCAGCAAGCCCCAGAGCCTTTAGCTGGCTCCTACCGCCCCGTACCCGGGATCTGGGAAGTGTGATGCGGGGGAGCCGGTGGGTGCGGGTCTGGGAGGCCCCGAGCTGCGGGCGCGCGGCGGGGTTAGAGGCGAGCAACCTGCTGGGCGCTCGGGCCGGGGGCGTAGCGCGCCGCGGGCAGTGCCCGCGCTTCCATTGTTGCACCTCGTCGATGCCCTGCTGGAGGGGGCGCCCCACGACCTCGGCCGCCCGGGCTCCTCGCCTCCCCGCAGACACCCCCCCCCCCGCCCCCCGGGCCTGGCGCGCCGAGTCCTACCTGCGCGGGCTGCGGGCTCTGCGGAGCCCGGCGTCGTGGGCGGCTCCGCGGCTCCGGGTGTCCCCGGCACCGGCGCGGCGTGCGGTGGCCGCGCTCTGCCTCCTCCCCGCCGCTTGGCTCTCCGCTTCGCACCGAGCGAGGGGGCGCGGGGACCAGCCGGGGATGGACCGGGGGCGCCGGGAGCGCGCGCCGGCTCGCGATCAGGCGACCCCGGAGACAATGGCAGGAGCAGCGGGCGAGCGGGGAGAAGCCATCTCCCGGACAGCCAGCGCACTGCACGGACACCGCTCCGCGCGCGCCAGACGCGACCCGGACAGCAGCCGCCCCGCCGCAGCACCCCGCCGCCGCGCGCCGGCCCCGAGGGCGGGGCGGGAATCCCGGCCGGCCTCCCCGCTCCCGGCCCCCCTCTCCCCTCCCCGATCGCTCCCCTCCTCCTCCCCTCCCCGATCGCTCCCCTCCTCCTCCCCTCCCCGATCGCTCCCCTCCTCCTCCCCTCCCCGATCGCTCCCTTCCCTCCTCCCCTCCCGAGCGCGCCCTTCTCTCCTCCTCTCCCAATAGCTTCCCTCCCGCCTCCCCTCCCCGATCTGTCCCCTCCTCTTCCCCTCACCCCTCCCCTGATCGATCCCCTTTCTCCTCCCCCTCCTTTTTCTCTCCCCTCCCTTCTTCCCTCCTCCCTCCTCCCTCCTTTTCCTTCCGCCCTCGGCGCAGTGCGTGGCCAGCCACGCGCTGGCGTCCTGTGCGGCTCTCCAAACCCTAGAGCCGGGATTCCCGCTTCCCACTTGGGTGAGGGCGTTTGCAGGTGGTCGCTACTTTCCCCTGCTGGAACACTCCCCCTCCCCCCCCGGCCCCGCCCATGTGAGTCAGGTGAAAGCAAGCCAGATCATTCCGTGGTAGGCACCGGGGTTCAAGGTTCAAGGTGGGCTTGAGGGATGGCCCGCATCTTCACGCTAGCGAGGCAGGAAAGAACCCCTGTCCTGAGGCCAGAGGTGCAGGTGCAGGGATACATACACACAGTCTGGTTCTTTTCCCATTGGTCCAAGTGAATGTTTCCACCTGAGGGGAGAGGGGAGGCAGAAGACCCTCCAACCCAACTAATGGTACAAAAAAACTATAATATGTTATATCCTAATAGTTGTCTCTCGGTACCTTTTTTAGAGCACTGGTGGTGGGAACCATTTTCCTGAAGGCTTCCTTCCTTCCTTCCTTCCTTCCTTCCTTCCTTCCTTCCTTCCTTCCTTCCTTCCTTCCTTCCTTCCCTCCTTCTTTCCTTCCTTCAATCCTGGGAAGATCAGAACCTGGTCCTCCCCCCTCCACTGCCCTCTGCACCCCTACAGATGCTGGGGTCTCAGACACACTATCTCCCTCAGATGGCCAGCAAAAATGCCTATGGAAACAACTACTAAGTTTTGCCCCACACCAAGGAAATATTTGTTTAGCTGATACCATTCCAATCTGTCTTGGGTTTAATGGAGTCAGAAAGATGTGGGTCCTTCTAAATTGTTTCCTCAGTCTCTGCCACAAGCCCAGCCATAATTCCTGGGGATACAATGCTTGAAGGTCAGCCTAGTGTTAGAGACTGGAAAAAGACCAGGGCTCAGTAAGAGAGAATTAGAATAACCAGAAAAAGTCCCACCAAGAGCAGCAGATAGCAACATAAAAAGCACATTCCTGGGCCATGCCTCTAATCCTAGCTACTCTGGAGGCTGAGATCTGAGGATGGCAGTTGGAAGCAAGCCCAGACAAGGTAACAGAGTACAGTACCTGGGTGTGGACATAGACACCTGAGGAGTGGTGTGACCTGGCATATTAAAGGAAGGGGTTGGGCAAAGGAAAGCTTTGACCTCCAGATCCACCCCATCTGTCCTCTGGTTTTCTTTGGAGTTATGGTCAACCAAAGCTGCCTGTAGTTAGTCATCTTCCTTTTCCTTCACTCTGTCTTGTTTCAGACTGTTCAGGCCCCGGAGGTGGGCAGCTGCTTGCTGCTGGCCCAGTGTATATCATAGTATTCCTTGTGGCTTTCCTAGTCCCTACTGCCAACCCCACGCCCCCTGCAGTGCTGGTGCGTGTACCTCCCATGTACCTCCCACATACTAAGCACATACTAAGCAAGTGCTTTACCACTAAGCTACACCCTAATTATTGTTACCTAAATCAGAATGTGGCAGTTGCTTTCCACTGCCACAGGTGTATAAGCTGGGAGATTAACAAGGAGGTTGAGTCTACATTCTGGCTGGGAGATCAAGGAAGCTGAGAACTGTGGCAGAGATAAAAACAAACTGACAAACATAAAAAAGAGTACATTAACGGCAGGCATCAGTAGCTCATGCCTATAATCCAAGCTTCTCATGAGTCTGAGATCTGATGTTTGTGGTTCAAAGCCATCCTGAGCAGAAAAGTCTATAGAAGCTGGGCACCAGTGGCTCATACCTGTAATCCTAGCTACTTAGGAGGCTGAGTTCTGAGAGTTGAGGTTCAAAGCCAGCCCAGGCAGGAAACTCTGTCAGACTCTTATCTCCAATTAACCATCAGGAAACTAGAAGTTGCACTGTGGCTCAAGTGGTAAACAAGGTGAGTGCTCTACCAGGCCCAGAGTTCAAGCCCCATGACCAACCAAAAAAAAAAAAAAAAAAAAAAGCCAGAAGTGGAACTCAAATGGTAGAGCACTAGCCTTGAGCAAAAAATTTCTGGGACAGTGCCCAGGCCATGAATTCAAGCTCCAAATGGACTGACATCAAATGAAGTAAAAAAAATCCATGAGACTTATTTCCAATTAACTAGCAAAAAGCCAGATATAGAGGTAGAATCTCTATGGTAAAACCTCAAATGGTAGAACCTTGAGTTCTACTTTGAACAAAAAAGGCAAGTGAGAATGGGCAGCTCAGGTTCAAGACATGCACACACACAAAAGAAATAAAACACAGAATGAGAGAATACATCAAATAAATGATATCTAACAAGGTATTGAATGTAGAGAATTGGTGAGGGGAGGAATCTTGAATTACATCTCTGTTGATGCCTTAGGAGTCCGTGGTAGAGATGGTCAAGAATAGAGATAGGGGCTGGGAAGGTGGCTCAGTGGTAGAGTGCTTGCCTTGCATGCATGAGGCCCTGGGTTCGATTCCTCAGCACCACATAAGCAAAAAGAAAAAAGCCGGAAGTGGCCATGTGGCTCAAGTGGTAGAGTGCTAGCCTTGAGCTGAAGAGCTGAGGGACAATGCCCAGGTCCAGAGTTCAGGCCCCACGACCGGACCCAAAAAAAAGAAAGAAAAGAAAAGAAAAAAGATTAGAGAGAAGTTAGGAGCTATTAATCAGGCTTGGATCTTCGTGTGGAGGACTCATTGTGAGTTTAAATGCGGACATGTTGGGTTGAGTTGCAGATAGTAAAATTATGGATTATATGAGATTACTCAAGGGGACATTCAGAGAAAGGAAGAGGCCTGCAAAAGAAATCAGGAAGTAGCCAGAGAGGTGGGGCTCAGAGTACCTAGAGGAAGCCCGTCAGGAACCGGTGAAGGACAACACAAAGGCGCAGGTGGGAGAGGTTTGCAATGGCCAGGTTCCAGTGGCCACAAGAGTAAAGGACACAATCTAATTTGCCAACTAAAGAGAAGGAAGAGGAAGAGAGAGGGGAATGCAGAATGAGGGCATTCTTTTTTTCTGTTGTTGTTCTTCTTCTTCACAGACTTTCCTACTCAGTCCTCAGATTTTAGCCTAAGTAACTAGGATTTCAGACTTGAGCCACAAACTCCTGGAGGAGATTTTTTTTTTTTTTTTTTGTCCACCACTGGGCTTGAACTCTGGGCCTGAGCACTGTCCCTGAGCTATTCAGCTCAAGGCTAGTGCTCTACCACTTGAGCCATAGCACCACTTTGGTTTTCTGGTGGTTCATTGGAGATAAGAGTCTCACGGAGGAAGTGGCGCTGTGGCTCAGGTGGTAGAGTGCTGGCCTTGAGCTGAAAAGCTGAGGGACAGCGCCGAGGCCCAGAGTTCAAGCCACATGACCAACAGCAACAAAAAGAAAGACTCTCACAGACTTTCCTGCCCAGGCTGGCTTTGAGTCACCATCCTCAGAGCCCAACCTCCTGAGTAGCTAGGATTTCAGGTGTGAGCCACCCAGCACCTGGCTGGAGATTTTTTAAAATGAGAAAAAAAAGTTAAATATGTTCCTGGTTTGGGGGGGCACACGAGACTGGAAATGTGGCTAGTTGGTAGAGTGCTTGCCTAGCATGCATGAAGCCCTGGGTTCCATTCCTTAGTACCACATACACAGAAAAAGCCAGAAGTGGCACTGTGGCTCAAGTGGTAGGGTACTAGCCTTGAGCAAAAAGAAGCTCAGGGACAGGGCTCAGGACCTGAGTTCAAGCCCCAGGACTGGCAAAAATAAAATAAAAAAAGACATCCTGGGATGGAGTTGGTCAGATTATCCTCACAAGGAGAGATACACAAGCAGATACACTTGCAAATTGGAAAATCTAGAGGCTAAATTCTGAGAGGACTGGCTACTACCTGTCTCTAGGCAAGAGAGAAGACCTAAGAGGGGGTTGGAAAAAGAGGCTTATGGTTAAAATGGCCACAGACACAATGAGGCGGATGGAGGTAGCTCAGCAGCACTTTATAAGAAGCCCTGAATTACATCTCCAGCACTTAATTTACAAAAAAAGTCACAGGCAAAACCATTACAGGAAATGAAATTAGCAGAGTACGGGTAACAGCTGAACATGACTTCAGCCTAAATGTCTATCTTCTGCAGTGATTCCAAGCCCAGATGTAGAATGTTAGGCAAGAGTCCCCTGGGGTAAGTGAAACAGAAAAGGCTGACAATCTTTGCCACCCCCCTCTCCCCACCCCCTGCCCCAGCCTGCCTTAGGTTGGGGGTGGGGTTGGGGGGGGGCATTGGCCCTGGCTTTGAGCTCTAGCTCAGGTTTTTCTCCTCCAGTCTGGTGCTCTTAACACTTGAGCCACAGGTCTACTTATTGGAGACAAAAGTTTCATGGACTTTTTTGCCTGTGTTTGCTTCAAACTTCCATGCTCCTTATTTCAGCCTCCTGAATAGCTAGGATTACAGGCGTGAGCCACCAACGCCCAGTCAATATAACTCTTGGAAGTTCAAATTCCGCCGGGCGCTGGTAGCTCATGCCTGTAATCCTAGCTACTCGAAGAGGCTGAGATCTGAGGATCGTGATTCAAAGCCAGTGAGACTCTTATCTCCAATAAACGACTCAGAAAACCGGAAGTGGAGCACTGGCTCAAGCGGTAGAGCGCTGGCCTTGAGCTAAAGAGCTCAGGGACAGCTCCCAGGCCCAGAGTTCAAGCCCCATGACCGACCAAAAAAATAAAAAAGAAAGTTCAAATTCCTAGCCAGGTGCTGAGGAATACCTGTAATCCTCGCTACTAGGAGGCTGAGATCTGAGGATTGCAGTTCAAAGCCAGCCCAGACAGAAAAGTCCATGAGACTCTTATCTCCAATTAACCACCACAAAGCTGGAAGTGGTGCTGTGGTTGAAGTGGTAGAACACTAGCCTTAAGCAAAAGAAGCTCGGGTCAGGGCCCAAATCCTGAGATCAAACCCCAGGACTGGTGTGGATACACACACACACACACACACACACACACACACACACACACACACACACACACACACACACACACACACACAAATAAACACACACAGAGTTGGAGCTTCTGAAGAAAGTCCTGTCACCATTGGCCTTTGCTTTTCCTTTTAGCCTCAGACAACAAGGATTTGCTCTTGTTCATCTTTGTCTCCCCAGACCAACATCTGACCATTAGTATTCAATGAACTTGAATAATTGAGTGAATAATCTCCCATATTTGCAATGCAAACACTACACTGTGGTTTTATTGCGCTCTCTGCAGGTGTGTGTACAATATCTTATGTATAATATTCTCACCCAGGGGCCTTTCTACAAGCTCTTTCCCTAGTACAAGAATGGGTCTTCCCACCCAGATCTCCCCATGCTTACCTTTGTTCTTTTCACTTTGCATCACTGATTTGGGGGATGGGTAACAGGTGGCTGGCAGGCCACTTAAGGAACCTGACAGAACAGACACACATGCTTCTCATTGCCTCTCCATGGCTGTCTGCCTGTATTGAGAATCCTGTATGGCCAAAGTCACCAATGATATCATAAGCATCAAAGCAGTCTTTGGCAGAAAAAAAAAAAAAGATTCCTCACCCCTGGAAGGAAGAATAACCTCCCAAAGGAGGAGATGGCCACTTACTAGTTTCTGCCATCTGAGGATGTGTGAAAGGATTCTGCTGATGTGATTAGCTAAAGACCTGGAGATTAGCCTGGATTATCCAGATGGACCCCATCTAATCACACCAGTCCTTAAAATGGAGACCCTAGCTTGATACCACCAGTGGCTCACACCCGTAATCTTAGCTACTCAAGAGGCTGAGATCTGAGCATCACAATTCAAAGCCAGCCTAGAGACTAGGAGATGCTTATCTCCAATTAACCACAAAAATGCTAGAGCTGGGCACCAGTAGCACACACCTGTAATCCTAGCTACTCAGGAGGCTCAGATCTGAGGATCCAGGTTCAAAACCAGCCCAGGCAGGAAAGGCTGTGACACTGTTACCTCCAATAAACCAACAGAAAACTAGAAGTGGCACTGTGGCTCAAGTGGTAGAGAGCTAGCCTTGAGCTGAAGAGCTAAGGGACAGTGCCCAGGCCCAGAGTTCAAGCCCCATGACAAAAAAAAAAAAAAAAAAAAAAGCCAGACATGGAGGTGTAGTTCAAGTGGCAGAGCACACATCCTTAAGCAAAAAGCTAGGGGATAATGCCAAGACCCTTATTTCAAGCCCTAGTACCAACACACAGAATCTGTTTTTGTTTTTCTTTTTGTTTTTTTTCCACTTGTGGGGCCTGAACTCTCGGCCTGGGAGCTGGCCCTCAGCTCTTCAGCCAAGGCTAGCATTCCACACTTGAGCCATAGCATCACCTCTGCCTTTTTCTGCTTATGTGGTGCTGAGGAATGGAACCCAGGGCCTCATACATGCAAGGCAAGCACTCTACCCACTGAGCCACCTTCCTAGCTCCCCCGCCCCCCAATTCTTTAAGTCAGAGAGAGGTGTGATGAACCAACAAAATGTAGCATTTTCAGCTTCCAAGTTGTTGGGTGGAGGTTCTGAGTCAAGGGATGTGACTGTCCTCTCAACGTTGGAAAAAACAAGGAAGAGATTTCACCCTGGTGTGTGTGAGCAGGTGTGTATAACTTCTAAGATCTATACACATAAAATGCAATGTAATAATCTAGTCACCCTACAATAACATTCATAGTTAAAAGTCTGTACCTTTTGAATACTATCTCCCATTTCTTGGAGCTTCCAGAAAGAACAGTCCTGCTGACTGTTAGATTTCAGCTCGCTGACCACCACAGTGGACTTCTGACTCATGGGACTAAAGGTAACACATTTGTGTTGTCTTTTTTTTTTTTTTTTTTTTTTGTCGGTCATGGGGCTTGAACTCTGGGCTTGGGCGCTGTCCCTCAGCTCTTCAGCTCAAGGCGAGCGCTCTACCACTTGAGCTACAGCACCACTTCCGGTTTTCTAGTGGTTTATTGGAGATAGGAGTCTCACGGTCTTTCCTGCCCGGGCTGGCTTTGAACCCCGATTCTCAGATCTCAGCCTCCTGAGTAGCTAGGATTACAGGCGTGAGCCACCGGCGCCCGGCTATTTGTGTTGTCTTTAATGCACTAAATTTGGGATGATTTGTTACAGCAGTCATAATAAACGCCAGAGCTAGGTCTTCAGGAAACTTCCCTACAGGGGGCTCCTAAAAGAGTCTATACACAGCTGCCTGGGCTGTTATACTAGTTGTGGGGTGTTGAAATGTGTTATGTGCAATTTCTTTAGTTGGAAGGGGATAAAGAGAAGGGAAGATGGATGGGAAGGGAAGATCCATCTTGTGGGCAAGAAAGATCCCCACTGTGTTGACTTTTGAATTTAGTTGCCTGATTTAGAGCAGATACTCAATAAATACTAGGTGAATGAGAGAAATTATAAAGACTTGAATCTAGCTTTTTCTTTTAGCCGGTCCTGAGGCTTGAACTCAGGGCCTGGTTGCTGTCCCTAGGCTTCTTTTGCTCAAGGCTAGCACTCTATCATTTGAGCCACAGTGCCACTTCCGGCTTTTTTGTGTGTATGTGGTACCGAGGAATCAAACCCAGGGCTTCATACATGCTAGGCAAACATGCTACCACTAAGACACATTCCCAGCCCTGGATGTAGCTTGTAGGAAGAGAGTGATCATACTGTGGGGGATAAAGAACTTAACAACGTAGTAAGCCAGGTACCAGTGGCTCACACCTATAATCCTAGCTAATCAAGAGGCAGAGATCTGAGGATCAAGGCTTGAAGCCAGACTGAGCAGGAAAGTCCATGAGACTCTTGTTTTCAATTAACCATCAAAATGGAGCTGTTGCTCAAGTATTATACTGCTCAGCTTTGAGCAAAAAAAAGCCAAGGGAGGACTGGAAAGTTGCTCAGTGGTAGAGTACTTGCCTCTCATGCATGAGGCCCTGGGTTCAATTCCTCAGCACCGCATAAGCAGAAAAATACCAGACGTGGCACTGTGGCTCAAATGGTAGGGTGCTAGCCTTGAGCTGAAGAGCTGAGGGACAGCGCCCAGGCCCCCATGACTGACAAAAAAAAAAAAAAAAAAAAAAAAAGAGTCAAGGGACAGCTCACACACACACACACACACACACACACACACACATGGAAATGGAATTATTATGTCAGAGAGTCACATCTGCATCTCATCTTTATTGCAATACTGTGCACAATAGCTAAACAAGTGGTAGCAGGCAAGGGCCCACCAACTGATGAATGGATAAAGGAACTGTGGCATATATATGGTAGAATACTATTCAACCTTAAAAATAAAGGAAACCACTGAGTATCATGGCTCACACCTGTAATCCTAACTATTTAAGAGTCTGACTGAGCCAGGTACTGGTGGCTCACGCCTGTAATCCTAGCTACTCAGGAGGCTGAGATCTGAGGATCGCGGTTCAAAGCCAGCCCAGCCAGGAAGGTCCGTGAAACTCTTATCTCCAATAAACCACCAGGAAACCAGAAGTGGCACTGTAGCTCATAGTGGTAGAGTGCTTGCCTTGAGCTGAAGAGCTGAGAGACAGTGCTCAGGCCCAGAGTTCAAGCCCCACGACTGACAAAATAAAAAGAGTCTGGTTGGCCCAGGAAGGAAACTTCCATGAGACTTTTATTTACAGTTAACCAATAAAAAACTAGAAGTGGTGTTGTGGCTCAAAGTGGTAGAGTGAAATTGCTCAGGGACAGCACCCAGGCCATGTTCAAGCCCCAGGACTGCCAAAAAAATTTTAAAAACAAAGAAAACCTTGCTATTTGCAACTTCATCATTAACCTGGAGTAAAATAAATCAAATGACAAAAGACAAATACTATATGTCTTATGTGGAATTCACAGAAGCAGAGAGCAGAATTGTTATTGCCAACCTGGCAGGTGATAAGGGAAATGAGAAATGATATTCAAAGAGTACATATCAGCCTTTGGCTATGAATGTTGGGGATTTAATTATTGTAAGACTATAGGTAACAGTATTGCATTGTATTTTATTTATTTTACTTATATATTTATTTTGCTAGTCCTGTGGCTTGAACTCAGGGCTTCTTTTGCTCAATGCTAACACTCTACCACTTGAGCCACAGCACCACCTCCAGTTTTTTCTGTTTATATGATACTGAGGAATTGTACCCAGGGCTTTATGTATGCTAGGTAAGTACTATACCATCTAAGCCACATTCCTAGCCATTGCATTGTATTTTATTTATTTATTTATTTTCGTGGGTTGTGGGGCTTGAACTCTGGGCTTGGGAGCTGTCTTTGCGCTCTTCAGCTCAAGGTGAGCGCTCCATTGCTTGAGCCACAGCGCCACTTCCAGTTTTCTAGTGGTTTTTATCGGAGATAAGAGTCTCACATATTTTCCTTGCCCAGGCTGGTTTTGAACTGCAATCCTGAGATCTCAGCCTTCTGAGTAGCTAGGATTACAGGTGTGAGCCACTGGCACCCGACTTTGCATTGTATTTTATAAGAGTGGCTCACGCCTGTCACTCTAGCTACTCGGGAGGCTGAGATCTGAAGATCATGGTTCAAAGCCAGCCCCAATTTTGTTTTCTTTTTTTCTTTCTTTCTTTTATTTTCATTTTTTTTCTAATTTTGGGGCTTGAATTCAGGGCCTGCGCACTGTTCCTGAGCTTCTTTTGCTCAAGGCTAGCACTTTGCCACTAGAGCCACAGTACTACTTCCAGCTTTTTCTGTTTGTGGTACTGAGGAATTGAACTCAGGGCTTCATGCATGCTAAGCAAGCACTCTACCACTCTACCACTCTGCCACTGAGCCATGTTCCCAAGTTCCTTATAAGACTCTTACTCAAAGTAACCATTCAAAAACCAGTAGTAGGGTTATGGCTCAAAGTGGTAGAGCACCAGCCCTGAGCAAAAGAGCTCAGGGACAGTGCCCAGGTCCTGAGTTCAAGCCCTATGACCCCCCCCCCCACACACACACAAAAGAGTGTAGCTCTTAGGTGTGATACGCACCTGCTCACACATACCTGTCTGTGTTAAAAGAATTAGTAAAATAAGCTTAAGAATTAGCAGCTCAAATGTACAATCTGGGAGGTTAGCCTGCTCTCTAGTGGCCAGATTGAGTTCAACAGTCTATGTCAAAGGACAAGTTTCAGAAAGCAATTCAGGAACAGCAAAAATACATTGTTTATTGAGAACCTCTTATTTCCACAGCAGAGAGGTTGGCACACAGTCAGGGCAGAAAGCAGTGAATCTGAATAGGGAGGGCTGGTATATTTAGAAGATATTACATAACGTAACCTGGCTGGAGTGCAGGGAGGTAGAGAAAAGGCTGAATTGTTAGTTTAGATCAGGCTAAAGAAAATTATTTCATCTCATGGGGAGATCTTAGAAGCTATGTGTCCATCTGTGTGTGTGTGTGTGTGTGTGTGTGTGTGTGTGTGTGTGTGTGTTAGTCCTGGGGTTGAACTAAGAGCTGGATGCTGTCCATTAGCTTTTTTGCTCAAGGCTGGCACTCTTACCATGAACCACAGCTCCACTTCTGGTTTTTTAGTGATTAATCAGAGATAATAATCTTATAAACTTTTCTGCCTGGGAGGGCTGGCTTTCTAATCTTGATCTTCAGATCCTAGCCTCTATTGAGTGGCTAAGATTACAGATTGAGCCACTGGTGCCTGGCAGTTTCCCTCTTTTTGTATGTGGAAACCCAAGCCTATTCAGCACCATTGGGTTTGGTGGTCATTGTTCTAAAATATCCGGACAATTGTAGGAAGAGAAAAATTCCTCCCATTGAGGCTGAGTTATTTTGTTGTTCATTGTGTTCAGTCGTTATCAGAAACAAAAACCGAATTCCCTTATCAGTCTTTGAAATGTCCTTCATTCTGTGTTGTTACACGCCCTGTGAGTCAGGGTTGATGAACTGGTTTTAGAAAAAGTAGATTGATCTGCAGACTTTCCTTAATACTCCATGTTCCACTCCTTGTGGGAATAAGAGGAATTACAATGGAAAGGAATTCTTTGGTGAGCTTGTGTTAAAAAAAAATGGTAACTTACTTGTGTTTTCCTGACAGGAGGAGACAAAAACCAAAATTTAAAGTCGAAATTCCTACAGTGTAAATTCAGACCCGCCTTTCCACACACTCCTATTTGCCTACCATGTGAGTCCCTCCGTTCAGAAATCAAATGCCTTTCCTTCTTCCTCTGGTGAAGGGAAGTGTTCTTTTCCTTAAAGAGGTGCTGTTGGTGGAAATAATGCTCTCCTGGGAAGGGATTGAAGAGAAAAAGTGTAACAAAAAAAGATGGTTGCAGCCCTGCCTTTGAAGTCTCAGTGTTCTTTCTGCCCATTTTTGTGTAATTTACTGTTAGTAATTTCACTTCAGAGAATTTAGTAGATATTGGTAATTTCTGCAACAAGAAAAGTCAGGCCATTTCAGAAAATGTATGCAGGAAGTAAGTGGAATTTTTAAAAGTTAAAGAAATATGGCTTTATTTGTTAAGAGGGTAGTTTAAATCTGGCCTAAAAACAGGATTTAGCAAAAACAACCAGTCATTATTTATATCAAGTAAACAAAAGCGAGACTTCGGAATAGAGAGCCCGGATAGCTCAGTCGGTAGAGCATCAGACTTTTAATCTGAGGGTCCAGGGTTCAAGTCCCTGTTCGGGCGTGTCTCCTTTTTTTTTTTTTTTTTTTCCAAATTCTGTCTATCCCCCACCTGGGATTCAGGATTAGAGTGGTTTCGGGGATTACGTCTAAAAACAGACTTCGGTTCACGAGTAATTGACTTCTGAGGACGCTGCGCGTTCTTTTAAAGGGGAAGAAAAGGTTATTATTAAACAACGACGTCTTCCCTGGCGAGCACCGAGGTTCCGTACGCATGGTGCGCCTAACAAGGAGGAAATTAAGAAATTGCTTCTTCGGATTGCTGATTGAGTTTTCGCAGACAAAAACCTTGGGGGCGAAGCGGGGGGGGGGTTGAGGGAGGAGGGGGAGATCGGAAGTGCCCGCATTCTCCCCGCACTCTCATCCCCTTCCCCCTACATAAAGCTCTTACGAGGGAATAGCACGTGTTTACATTAAGAAGAAACGCAGACGTTAGTATTTAACTAGAAATGTGTAAAAATGTTGGTTGTTGGAAGACAAAAAGAGGACGCCCGAACAGGGACTTGAACCCTGGACCCTCAGATTAAAAGTCTGATGCTCTACCGACTGAGCTATCCGGGCTCTTGTAGGAAACCCACTGCTCTAAACACCTTTATGTAGGAGGAAGCCTTGCGCACTTGGCTCCGCCCCACGCGGAGGATTCGTGCGCGGAACCAGCGCCTTTCCCTAGTTCACGCTAAACTACGAAATAACGTTACACGCACTTGCCTCGTCCTCGGCTAGGCGTCTTTGATTTGTAATCTAAACGGGTCTAGGCTTTGCAGCAATGACTGGGCCCCATTTTACCGTTGATCGCCTTGGATATCCACCTTGTAAATCCTACCAACAGGAAAAAATAAAAATGTCTAAGAGAAAGTACTAATATTCCGTTCCGCAGCCATTGGGCAGCTAGAGGGTCGTGTAGGTCATCCGAAGGCATTCAAGTCATTTTCTGCGGCCTAAACCCTGGGCTGGCAGTGGGGGCAGAGACCCTGAGAAGCCCAGGAGGCCTGGACCAGCCTCGAGATCGATCTGATGGATCCACCGTCTGGACATCCGAGGCCCTTGCCTTCTGCAGCTGTCAGGAGTGTGCACACAGGCCTCTGCCCAAGAGGTGGATGGAGAGTTACCCACCACAGGGCTTACGATTTCCCTAACAATTTAATCGGAAAGGACACGGTGCTATATAAATGAAGGCTAGGACAGCCTTCATATCAACTTGTTAGGCTGCCATTAATATCATTACAGAATAAGAAAATCTTCAACATATTAATATTCAAAGAATGATATTAATATTCTTTCTTTTCTTTTTTTCAAGGAAAACCAATCAGTGGCTCAAGTAGTAAAGCACTAGTCTTGAGCAAGAAAGCTCAGAAAGCCCAGGCTGTATGTTCGAGCCCCAGGATTGGCACACACACATACTCAAAAACAAACAAGGAAACAAAAAACATGTGGGAAACATTGAAAGGATAAATAGTCTAACAAAGCTTGGGTCCTGACAGCAGGTGCCCTAGATGAATCCTGTTTACCCATATGTAATCACCCAGGCATGTGATAATCAGAACCGTGTCTCATACATAATAAGTGTATGTGAGTCCTGAGAATACATTTCGGCAAAGACTTAACATAATTGATTGGCATGGAGAGAGATAAAGAGAATTGTGAAAGCTGACAAAATTAGCTTAATCTCAGGCAAGAGGAAGAATTTTACCCACTACTAAATATTTGACCCATTCCAATTTCCCACTCAAAAGAGCATACATTACATTTGTTCCATTCAAAACAACAGTAAGGGTTACCACAAGTAAGCGTTCTGTACAAGAATTGTTCCCAGAAAAATTCTATCCAGGGATAATGTAAAATTATTTCTAAAACTGGCTGTGTGTAGGTGGGATGCTGAGAAATAAAGAATGTTATTTGATGGCCTTTTCTTTGTTCAGAACCCTTTGATTCTTTCCTGCTATGTATTGAATAACACTTGGAAATTTTTTATTGCAGCGTTTAAAATAAGCTTTGAATACATACACACTCAGAATCCTCCAAAATCTTACCCTACTCTTGTTTGACTAGCATTCCACATAGCTAGCACCATCCAATAGAAATAGAACTCAAGCCATGTATATAATTAGATATTTTCTAGTAATCACATTTCAGAAGGGAAAAAGAAACAGTTGAAATTAATTTTTTTATTCAACCTAGTATATCCAAGTATCTTTTAACCAGCAACCAATATAAAATGTTATGAGATATTTTACATTCTTTTCAACTTATAAAGCCTTTGAAATATGATGCGTATTTTATATTCAAAGCACATGTCAGTTTGGACAAACCACATTTCAAGCCACATAGCATAGCTACTACACTCGTGTGGTTCAACATTCTATCTCAGACCTACATTAGTTTGCACACAGCAACCAATGCTTCAATGTGAAATCTTTGTTCTGACTCATCATCATTCTTTTCCCCCATACCATTCCTTCAATCCCCTTTTCCTATTCAGCCTCTTTTTTTTTTTTCTTTCCATCCGTGGGTCTTGAACTCTGGGACGGGGTGCTGTCCCTGAGCTCTTTAGCTCAAGGTGAGCACTCAAACCACTTGAGCCACAGCACCACTTCCAGTTTTTTTTGTGGTTAATTGGAGATAAGAGTCTTACTGACTTTCCTGTCTGGGCTGGCTTTGAACTTCAATCCTCATATCTCAGCCTCCTGAGTGGCTAGGACTACAGGTGTGAGCCACTGGCGCCCGGCTCCTATTCATTTTTTTTTTAAGGCTTTACTCCAATTATACTTCTTTTATGAAGACTTCAATGATTATGTTAAATAGGAAATCAAGTTTAATTCAAGAGCTATAGACCAAAGTCCAGCACTGGTGCTGTTCAAAGGCAGCAAGAGCAGAAAAGTTCCAATGAGATTCTTATCTCCAATTAGCCACCCAAAAACTGGAAATGGTGTTGTGGCTCAAAATGGTAGAGTGCTAGCCTTGAGTGAAAAAGTATAGGGACATTCAGTGCTTAGGCCCTGAGTTCAAGCCCCAAGACTGCCTCTCCTCTCCCCAAAATAGATTCAGTGATAGGACCATAACATTGTTGGAACTGAAAAAACTGATTGCTGTGTTACAACATGAACAAAAGTCAATTATAAACATTTAAATGGCCTAAATGTGAAAAGCAAATCTTTGGAGCTTTTAGAGGACATGAGAGCATCCTTATGACCCAAAGACAGAAAAGAATCTTTTAGTAAAATATATTAAAAGCAGCGGGCTGGTGGCTCATGCCTGTGATCCCAAGCTACTCAAGAGGCTGTGATATGAGGACTGTTGTTCAAAGCCAGCCTGGTCAGGAAAGTATGTGAGACTCTTATCTCTAGTGAACCACCAAAATGCCAGAATTGGAGCTGTGGCTTGGTAAAGCACCAGCTTTGAGAGAAATAGCTAAGGGCTTGGGCGCTATTCCTGAGCCTTCTTGCTCAAGGCTGGTGCACCACCATTTCCAGCTTTCCGTAGTTAATTCTGGATGAGTGTCTCACAGGACTTCCCAGGTTGGCTTTGAACAATGATCCTCAGATCTCAGCCTCCTGAGTTAGCTAGTACCTGGCTGTTCATCCATTTTAAAATGCACAAATGAAGGGGATATTATCTTGACCTTCCAGTGGAAGCTAAGAGAAGCTCATCAATTGTTGCACTTACAATATTCCCTTCACTTAGACAGTCTGACTTTTCTACTAGCCAGATTCCAGGTCTTATTTTGGAAGCCTCTAGCTTGGTGCTTGGCATACAGTTGTTCAGCAAACACTTGTAAACCCTAAACAAACTGAATTACACGGGATCATCAAAATGTAAGACTCCAGGAGACAGAGAAAGGTACATAAGATAACCAGATACTATTAAAAAGGTACAAATTCCTGCTTGATTATTAAGTAAATAGTTGATAATGGTTTACCTAAAGCCCTCTGCCCATTGTTTTTGAGGAACGGTTGTAGATGGTAAAGTAGCTGTGAGCAACACAAAAGGAAAAGATTTTTGTATGTGGTGGTACTAGGGATTGAACTCAGGGTCTTACACACTTGTCTAGCTTTTTCCCTCAAGGGAACTTGAAACACAGCTCCATTTCTGGGCTGTAAATTGGCGATTAAGAGTCTCCAGATTTGTCTGTGCAGGCTGGCTTCTGAGATCTCAGCCTCTTGAGTAGCTAAGATTATTACAAGATGTGTGAGCCACTAGCACCTGGTCAGGACTGATTTCTGTGGCTCTTTTACAGAACTCTGAATCTATAGTGAGAGATTCTGCTAGAAGCAGAACAAGATGCAGTGTGCAAGTGAAGGTAGATATTGCCCCATTTTCTTTACTATGGCTATGAATCTATGTCTGGGAAGCACATTTTTAAACAGAACAGTGACTGTCTGGAAGATAGTAACCAGGGTGGAAAGTGGACTCTTTTCTCACACACACTTAAAACACTTAAGGGGTTTTGGCCTGCAGAGAAAGAGAGGGTTGGGGAGGGACAAGAGATGTTTGTCTTCAAATGACAGTATTGTAAATAATGATGCTCTGTTCTCCCAAGTCCAGACCTAAACCAGTCTATAAGGCAAAGGCAAAATGTTTCAGCTCAGGTAGTCCTCAAATTTAGAATTATCCTGCAATCAATGAAACGAAGTATTGGGGGGTGGGGGGCAGTCCCGTTCCGTACAGCATGGGGAAGACAGGCGGGCAGAGAGGGTCGCCCAAGGAGCACTTAGAGATAAATGTATCAGGAGATGAGATCTGGCTGGGAGATGCAGGTGACATCTGACTCTGCTGTTTGCAACTTTTTCGCTTTTTTACCACGTATCTCGTAATTGTTTGCGAGCTCAGAGGTCTTCTCTCCAGAGAGCGAGGCCCTGGGGGCCCCGCGCCCCCTCTCCAGCCAGCCCTGGGGAGAAGGAAGCATAAGGAAGCAGAGGCAGCTGCCAAGAAGCAATGCTTTGGAGGAGAACCAAAGGCGGTGTGTGGCCATGCTTGGTCCCTCCTGCGGCTTTCTGGCCGCCTATGACGCCTCCGTGGACATCACAAGGCCCCAAGAGTCCCCCTAGACTTCCCGCTCCCGTCTCCCCAGTCCGGCCCACTTCTCTCTCTCCCACCACGAAGGTCCACTCTATGGTAGGCCTCTGAGCCCTTCTAGCTCTCCAGTCCTCCAGCTTCGCTCTCTCGATGGTTTCCGGAAGTCTCACCGGAAGCCCTTGGCGTAAGAGCGTGCGGGGGTGTGAGGAGACCGGAAATTGCGTCCTCATTGCTCGCCGTTTCAAAATGCTGCTGAGGCCTTAGGCCCTGCGACTGACACCCTTTCCCTCCACCCTCCGGGGCTCGGAGGGGGCGCGACCCATGGAGAGGCCGTAAGGTGTGGCTGTGGGGTTGGTCCGCGGGGTGCCCGGAGGCCGGGGGGCGCGGGCGGGGGCGGAGGAGCAGGCCGCGGAGCCGCCGACCGGGAGGCCGGGCGGGCCCGGGAGCGGGCGGCGGGCGGGCGGGGCTTGCGGCGTGGGCGGCGGCGTCCGCGGGGCGGGAGGAGGCCGGTGGGGGAAGGGAGCTGGCTGGCGGCGCGGGAGGCACTGATGGAGTGGGGTTGCGGGAGGCTGGCAGTGGGCTGGCGCCCACCCCGGGGAGCGGGTCGGGGCGGGGTGGTGGAGGAGGGAATACCGGTGCACTCTGCCGGGGAGAGGAAGACCTTGTCGGGACTTAACGTCGAATCACGTTTCGAGCTGCTTGTAGGTTTCGTTTGGGGTTATATTCAGACCTCCCGAAAGTGAGTCTCCTGAGTTTGCCTTCCTTTTTTTTTTTTTTTTTCTTCTGTGCTGCTCCCCAAGATCTGGGCTCTGTGTCAGCCTTTTGCCGAAGGCTGGTGCTCTACCCCTTGAGCCACAGCTCCAATTGGTCTTTTTGGTGGTCAGCTGGAGAGGAGTCTTACAGACTTTACTGCCCCGACTGGGTTCGAACCGCGATCCTCACATCTCAGCCTCTTGAGTAGCTAGGAATACAGGTGTGAGCCACCCAGCACCCACCATGTATTTTAATCACACTTACCAGTGATTCTTAACACCCTAAAGTTTGAAAGCTACTGTATTAAGACGACACCGAGAGCGGATACTGCTACTCTTTTAACATGTTCAGGAAAAGATCTTTCTTAGTGAGGCAGTGCCCGGAAACTTATGGATGTGGGTCTGTGGAACAAGTATCTGTCAAATTTGGAATCTTTTGTTCCTGTTAATTTTAAGTCTGACTTCGAGTTTAGTCCCTGCCCTCCTCACCTATTACTGATAGGAAAAGGTGTGGCTTGAACTCTGGGCCTGGGTGCTATTCCTGAGCTTCTCAGCTCAAGCCTAGCACTCTACCATTTGAGATACAGCCCCACTTCCAGCTTTTTCTGTTTATGTGGTACTGAGGACTTGAACCCAAGGCTTCATGCATGCTAGGCAAGCACTCTACCACTAAGCCACATTCCCAGCCCTTGAAAATAAATTTTGTATTACCGGTTACATAACAATTTTTTTTTTCAAGAGAATGGAAGTGCCTCTTTATAGTAATCAGGGAAGAACTCAATATTGTGGTGGTTGGATTTCAGTTCTCAGAAGGAAGGTGTGCCCAGTATCTATAATACAGGCAGAAGAAAGGGTTGGTGAAGCAGCTTGAAATTCAGGTCACTGGCTGAAGATGTATTAGGGCACCACTGGTCATCTTAACATTTTTGGCTTTTTCTTTTCTTTTGGTTTTGCCAGTCCTAGGGCTTGAACTGAGAGCCTGGGCACTGTCCCTCAGCTCTTCAGCTCAAGGCTAGCACTCTACCACTTGAGCCACAGCACCACTTCCAGCTTTTTCTGTTTATGAGGTACTGAGGAATCAAACCCAGGATGTCATGTATGCTAGGCAAACACTGTGACAAGGCACATTCTCAGCCCACTCCCATTTTCTACCTTTCACAGTATAAGCCATGTATATTATGTTTTCCCCCTTTCCTATCTCCTGCTACAATAATTGACAGTATGAGCTGTTAACCAGAACATGCCCCAGTGTCTGCACACAGAAAACTTACATGAACAGATGAGTAACAATGAAAAATATAGACCAGCTTGGCAAAGGTGTTTTTTTTTTTTTTTCTCTTTTCAAAGTATAAAATTTTCCACTAGACGCAGGTAAGGTAATCCACTGGATATACAACACAAGAAGGGCAGCCTTTTAAATGAGTTGGTTTACTTTCAAGATGATACAGAATGCAAGAGTAGAACAAAGAGCAGACTCTGGCAGGAACCTAGGCTGGGTTTACTTGAAATTTACAGCTGAGGTAGCAATGGCTGACACAATGGCTGACAAACTAGAGACTGAGCCACTGTAGGATTTTTTTTTTTTAAAGGTTGTTCTTAATGTTCAGAGTCCTAGACAAAACTTCATTCTACCTATAGGTGGCAGAAATGTTACGACAGGAAATCCAGATGTTGAATGGGAATGGAATCAAGGGTCACCATCATATCAGGGACAAGGAACAGCTTACTTTTTGCCAGATTTCTTAATTCCACCTGTGGTGAGGGGCCCCTTCCCCGCGGCTTTCGCTTTCAGCTCCTCGAGTTTCTTCTGCTCCTCTTTCTGTTTCTGCTTGAAGGCCTTGTCTTCCTCATCCATCTCCTTGGCCTGCTTCTTGGGCTGCTTCAGGGGCTTCTTCTTGCACCTTCGCGGCCGGACATGATGCCAGCCACGCCTTCGCCCAGACCCTGACCCGAAGCCCAACAATTTTTATTTTATTAGTGTGACCTGTTTTATACAGGGTGTTTTCTAGCTGGGCGCCAGTGGCTCAGTCCTGTAATCCTACCTATTGAGGTTGAGATCTTTGATTGTGCTTCAAAGCCAGCCCAGACAGAAAAAGTCCATGAGACTCTTATTTTTGGTGGATCGTGGGGCTTGAACTCTGGGCTTGGGCACTATCCTGCACTCTTTAGCTCAAGGCGAGCGCTCTGCCACTTGAGCCACAGCACCACTTCCGGTTTTCTAGTGGTTTATTGGAAATAAGAGTCTCAGGGCCTTTCCTGCCTGGGCTGGCTTTGAACTGCAATCCTCAGATCTCAGCCTCCTGAGTAGCTAGGATTATAGGCCTGAGCCCCCGATGCCCGGTTCCATGAGACTCTTAGCACCAATTAAGCACCAAAAATCTGGAAGTGGAGCTGTTGCCCAAGTGGTAGCGTGCTAACCTTGAGCAAAACAAGCTCAGAGACAGGGCCCAATTGAGTTCAAGCCCCAGGACTGGCACACACACACACAAAAAAAAGATTTCTGGCTTCTGTAGCCAGAGTGCTGAACTCTATGATTTGAGAGTAGGTTATCTTTTCCAGTTCCCTCTTCTGAAAACAAGTTTGGATCTTTGTAAAGCACATTGAGTACTGTATGCAGTGTAATTTAAAAAATGCCTTGGGCTAGGAAGGTGGCTCAGTGGTAGAGTGCTTGCCTTGCATGCATGAGGCCCTGGGTTCCATTCCTCAGCACCACATAAATAGAAAAAGCTGGAAGTAGTGCTGTGGCTCAAGTGATAGAGCTCTAGCCTTGAGCTGAAGAGCTCAGGGACAGCACCCAGGCCCAGAGTTCAAGCCCCACAACTGACAAAGAAAAAAAAAGTGCCTGACACAGAGATGCTTAGTTATAAAAGCATTGGCTATTCTTGTATGCAACAGAAACAGGCTCCACAGTATAAAAGTTGACTGTATAATGCACTATTTTGTTTTCTATTCCATTTATTTGGGAAGGAGTATAGGCCAGTTGGGGCACAAAGTGCATCTTGAAAACAATCCTAAAAAATGGTGAAAGGGAAGTAGTAGAGGAGCCAGGCAGGTTCAAGAAACTATATTCATCGTTGGGCTTGGGAATGTTTGGTAGAGTGGAGACTTGGAGAACAGCAAGATGAAATGGACAGCAAGCTGGAGATGAATCACAAAAGCTTATACACCCATACCTAGTAAGTGTCCAGAAATGGGGGTGTCTACTGGAGTCTCTACATTTTTTGGACACATTGGCTGTGGTACAAGGTAAATTGTTAGACGATATTAACAGGGAAAAAAAACTCCTCAATTATGTACATATGCACAGATGTCTCCCAAAATAGAACTCCTAAGATCTTATGATTGAGCCTCCTGTAGGAAAAGACATTGGGGATTAGGGCTTCATGGGGTTGTGACACAAGTTATGGGACTGTGAGGGGAGCAGTTTCATGGTGAATAAAGGTTTTGTTAAGCATATAAAATCTCAGGAAATAAAAATTGTCTCATGAGGCCTTTTTCTGGTAACAATACTTTTGCAGATTTCTTTCTTGTCAGTCCTGGGGCTTGAACTCAGGGCCTGGGTGCTGTCCCTAAGCTTCTTTTGCTCAAGGCTAGCACTGTACCACTTGAGCCACAGTGCCACTTCTGGCCTTTTCTGTTTATGTGATACTGAGGAATCAAACCTGCGGCTTCAGGCAGGCTAGGCAAGCACTCTACCACTGAGCCACATTCTCAGCCCCCTTGCAGATTTATTTTCTGATGATTTGTTTGTTTAAAGATAGCTACAGCTTGGGTACTGGTGGCTCACACCTGTAATCCTAGCTACTCAAGAGGCTGAGATCTGAGCATCACAGTTCAAAGCCAGCGAGGACAAGAAAGTCTTCGAGACTCTTATCTCCAATAATCCACTAGAAAACCAGAAGTGGTGCTGTGGCTCAAGTGGTAAGAGTGCTAGCCTTAAGCTGAAGAGCTGAGGGACAGCACCCAGGCCCAGTCTAAGCCCCATGACCTACCAAAAAAAGCCTACAGTTTCTCAGGATAACCAGTTCAAAAAATTTCCAGAGAAATCCAGAGTGTTCCCACTTTCCCACCTACTCCAGAGGCTAAGGCAGGACAGTTGCTGAAGTTCAGGAGTTCAAGGCTAACCTGGGCCATTCAGATCATAAATACAAATAAATGAAAATATTAAAAAAATTGTCAGACATATTTTAGATTGGCAATTCTTTCTCCTAATAGACATTTTAGTATATTTAGAGGCCATGTGTCCTGAGCTCAGTCATAACTAGCCGGCTGTCCAGGCATGTAGCATGGTCCTATATTTTTCAAGTGTGGTGAAAAGCCAGGGTACTTGGACTGGCTTAGATGTTCCTCATTCTGTTATATTGTGGAATAAGGTGGGTCAGGTTATCTGCCTGCTCCCTATATTCTACAGCCTCACCCCACCAACTTTTTTTTTTTTTTTTTTGGTCGGTCGCGGGGCTTGAACTCTGGGCCTGGGCGCTGTCCCTGAGCTCTTCAGCTCAAGGCGAGCGCTCTACCGCTTGAGCTACAGTGCCACTTCTAGTTTTCTAGTTGTTTATTGGAGATAAGAGTCTCACGGACTTTCCAGCCCGGTCTGGCTTTGAACCCCGATCCTCAGATCTCAGCCCCCTGAGTAGCTGGGATTGCAGGTGTGAGCCACCGGTGCCAGGCATCCCACCAACTTTTTACGTTATTTTCCCTTTATTGAACACTGTTGAGATGACAGAAGATGATTGAGGATGAGTCAGCTTTGTATAGAACTTACAGTGCCCCAAATGAAGGGGCAGTGTGTACTGAAGACCTGAAGGGGCCGGACGCTGGTGGCTCACACCTGTAATCCTAGCTACTCAGGATGCTGAGATCTGAGGATCACAGTTCAAAGCCTGCCCAGGCAGGAAAGTCTGTGAGACTCTTATCTCCAGTAAACCACCAGAAAACTGGAAGTGGCGCTGTGGCTTAGGTCGCCTTGAGCTGAAGAGCTGAGGGACAGTGCCCAGGCCCAGAGTTCAAGCCCCACGACTGAATGCCCCCCCCCCAAAAAAAAACAAAAATCAACAAGACCTGAAGGGGAAGCAAATACAATTTAAGAAACTAAAAGATCAGTATGCTAAGGTACCATGAACAAGGAGGGGAAAGCACAATTTAAAGCATAGGTACCTCAGTGAAAATCCTTAAGATGGATGAAGCAAAATTGCTAAAACTGTCACTAGAGACAAACGGCATATTCTTGGTCTTGCTGAAGAATTCAGAGGTGAGACATTACAGAAGTTGTAGCAGAGCAAAATTTTATTAGAGCAGAACTAAATGTGAAAGCAGAAATCAGAGGAAACAGCAGCTTGACAAAGCAGTCAAGCTTCCTTTTGGGTCTGACACTTGTATGGGTGGTGGATATAATGAGTAAAATAACGTTAGGCTTAGGCACTAGGAATATATGTCTTGTATATAAAATGCTAGTGGGCTGGGAAGGTGGCTCAGTGGTATCTCCAGTAAACCACCAGAAAACTGGAAGTGGCGCTGTGGCTCAGGTCGCCTTGAGCTGAAGAGCTGTAGGACAGTGTCCAGGCCCAGAGTTCAGGCTCCTTGACCAGACCCCCCCCCCAAAATAAAATAAAATAAAATGCTAGCAATAGGGTTGGGAAGTTGGCTTAGTGGTAGAGTGCTTGCCTCACATGCATGAGGCCCTGGGTTCAATTCCTCAGCACCACATAAGCAGAAAAAGGTCGGAAGTGGTGCCGTGGCTCAAGTGGTAGGGTGCTAACCTTGAGCTGAAGAGCTGAGGGACAGGCCCAGAGTTCAGGCCCCACGACTGACAAAAAAAAATGCTAATAATACTGGGCATATATTGGTGAACTATCAGTTCATCCAGTTTGAGCTTCTACATAATGATTAAGATGAATAGTGTACTGGTTGGTAATACGGATGGTGGGAATGAGTTGGAAAAACTTTTGGTTGGAAGTGGCTGTGGAAGATGTCATACATATTGACCCTTGACCAAAGAATGATAGAGTGGAAGCTAGAAAACCTAAAGGAAAGGAACAGATACATCATTTTGTATGCTAATTAGTTGAGCTTTAGTGCTGACTGCCAGGGTATGGGACTCAAAATACCGGTGCAGAATTAGTGTTTGTACTTTTAACTCCACCCTGTAGAGTCTGAGGAGAGGGAAGAAGGGCTGAAAGTTAAATGGATCCCCAGTGGCCAGAGATGCCTATGTGTAGTACCAATCATGTGTATGCAATGAAGCCTCTGGCAAAGCCCAGTGGGAAGCTGAGGTTCCTGGAGAGTAGTTCATTGAGTAATGGTATGGAATCTTTGTACCTCCTCCTATCTCCATTGGTATCCTTTATAATATGCTTTATAATAAGCTGATAGGCCCCTATACATGGGTTTCCCAGTTTCTGAACCACTTTACCAAGTTAATTGCTTATAGGGGGGGGGGTTGGAATTCATACTTAATAGAAATTCACTCAGAAGCATGGGTAACACCAGGGGCGCTCTCAAGTGGGAGACAATCTTGGGAGACAGAGCTCTAAACCTATTGGATCTGATGTTATTTCCAGGTAGAATATCAGCAGACACGTAGAATTGTTTGCTGGTGGGGATAAATCACCACATTTCTTTTTCTTTTCTCTCTCTCTTTTTTTTTTTTTTTGGTCGGTCATGGGACTTGAACACTGGGCGTGGGCACTGTTCCTCAGCTCTTCAGCTCAAGGCTAGAGTTCTACCACTTGAGCTATGGTGCCACTTCCAGTTTTCTGAGTGGTTTATTGGCGATAAGAGTCTCACGGACTTTCCTGCCTAGGCTGGCTTTGAACAGTGATCCTCAGCCTCCTGTGTACTAGAATTACAGGTGTGAGCCACAGGTGCCCGGCTAAATCACCATATTTTTTGTTACCAAAGTTCATAGAAGGTTTCTATGTTGAGAGTACAGTATGTAAGCATTGTGCCCACCCTTGGTCCTCAGCTCCACCCAGGCCTGTTGGCCCCTCCCTTTCTCCACCCAGACACACCTGCACTCCCATTTATTTCACTTCCTACACCAGAGACCCTGCTGCTGCCTTGATAGTGGAGGCCACCATGTGCTCTCTCTCCAGGGCAAATGTGGCTCCTCTAATAAACCTTGTAATAATCTTTCTCCTGTGCCTGCCTGCCTCATCATGGTCCCCTGGCATGGATGTGGCGGATCCTTTCATGGATCCTTTCACAGTATGAAACAGGGTAGATAAAGAGATTGGGAAATTAAAGTGAGTGAATATTGAAAGGGTCAGGAAGTAATTGAAAACAAACACAAAACCCAGATAGAGCCGTTAGCTCTCTTTCAACACATAATTTTAGTTAAGTTGTATGAGTAGGAGACTTAAAGTTAGTATCTGAGTCTGCTTTGTTCTCTGAGACAAATTGTAAAATTTCCCCTAGTGGACAGACACATTCTAGTGTTTTAGGTGGGCCTAGATCATTTATGTTTTAGAATAATCAACAGCACTTACCCAACTTACAGTAAAAATGGGCAGTGTTTCAACAAATATAAACATTTCACTTTGTCACTTCAATTGAGCACATGAACTTTTTAACTTGATCTTAGGGCACCATTTCCCCCTTCCCCCCCTTTTTTTTGGTACCAGTACTAGGGTTTGAACTCAGGGCCTGGGTGTTGTGCCTGAGCTTTTTCACTCAAGGCTAGTGCTCTACCATTTGAGCCACAGCTCTACTTCTAGCTTTTTGCTAGTTCATTGGAGTTGAGTCTTAATGGACTTTCCTACCCTGGATGGCTTTGAACCATGATCCTCAGATCTCAGCCTCCTGAGTAGCTAGATTTACAGGTGTAAGCTACCAGCACCTGGCTTCCATTTTCTTTTTGACAGGCATGTCCTCTCAAAATTAAGGGTAGGGAAACAGCAAATTCTAACGATTTTAGCGCAAGTGATCATAATGTGGGAGTGATTGAGCGCTCCACATCAGCTGAGATATGTGATATGACCTGGGAATTAAAAATACTTGTTTTTTTCCTTGGTATTTTCTGACTGCACTTGGGTCAAAGATCTAATGAATCTGTGAGTAGAGTGGGCTTAAGTTTGTTTTCTGAGGAGACATTCAATGAAAAAGTAGGTGAAGACGGTAGAGTAGTAATGTAGTAAGAAGTGGTAGATTTTGGTTACACTCCAAAGAGTTTAGCTTTGGCTAAACACATTTATTGATGGTTTTTCTTGGCTCTTTTCACTCGTTTATGTGGCTTGTTGAGGTCATACCTTTCACTAATTGTCATATATTTATTAGAAAAAGCCTGAAGGCAAACTCAAACAAACTTACTTAAAAATACAGAGTGAAGAAATTTAAACCTTATGTGCTTCAATTTGTGTTCCTCCCCCTCTTCCCTATCAATGTCTATACTGCAGGTATATAGTTGCCAAGTTCTTTTTAGGTTTGGCACACTTAAAAGCTGTTTTAACTGCGACTGAAAATGTTGAGTCACTTTTCTGTGGTCTCTTGTCTAGACTTGTTACAACATGTTGTTGCCTAGGTTTTCCCTGAAGGTCTTGGGAATCTTAGTAATTTCCAGCTCTTCAACTGTCTTCTTAGAGGGTGCTGTTGAGCACCACCTACAAGAAGAGATAATGTACCACCTGGTATCCAGTAAGGAAAGTTTGTAAATTTGACTTTCAGCTGGACCGATTTACTCATTAACATCAGCATGGAGGGTGGAACAAGCCCCAACTTGTTTTCTTTCATTCTTCACCTGAGGGAAGCATAGATGGTTTGTAGTTTTAAGTGCTTAAGGAATATATACCTAAATTAAAAACAAAATTGTTTTGAAACATTTTCTTGCTGGATCCGTCTAGAAGGCAACCAAAGAAAGGTATGGGAAACCTCAGCATGGGTAGATTGCATTTGTATAAAGTTCTCTGTGAATTATACATATCTTTAATACTTCGTGACATGCTGACTGCTTTTTAAAATGCTAAAGACAATTTTTTTTGCTGGTACTGGGTCTGGAACTTAGTGCCTGGATGCTGTTCCTTAGCTTTTTCCACTCAAGGTCGGCACTCTATTGCTTGAGCCACATGTTTATTTTTGGCTTTGCTGGTTAATTGAAAATAGAGTCTCATGGACTTTCTGGCCCTGGCTGGCTTTGAACTGCTATCCTCAGATTTCATCCTCCTAAGTAGCTAGGATTACAAGTGTGAGCCACAAAGGCCTGGATTAAAGCAGAATTTTTAAAGTTTAGAATAGATTATATGTATGTAAAGGTATATATATTTCTTTTAGTTACCAGCAGATTTCAATATTCACTGCCAAAATGACATCACATTCCACCTCTGCCCAGTGTTCAACATCCAACAGTGCCTGCAGGATCTCTCCTGAACAAATAAATCAGGTAAGTAATTTTTGGTGTTTCTGTTTTTTTTTCCACATTTTTAAGAAATTAAATTAGGTTATATAATTGTTATTTCACAGAGTAGAAATGCTTGTATTTTAAAGTGTTACGGATGTGGGTAAACAGCATTTTTCACCAATTTTAATTTACTATTGAGTAAATATCTGAAAGCCACAGATAACTTGGAATACATTTTGAAAGAATGGTGTGTTCTTAGTTTAGGGGTGGCTATTAGAGAATTTGGAATCAGGTTATGTGTGTTTTCTTTCACTTTATTGTAATTAGTTTTTCTTTTCTTTTCTTTTTTTTTTTTTTTTTTTTGTCAGTTGCCGGGCGCTGTCCCTCAGCTCTTCAGCTCAAGGATAGCGCTCACCACTTGAGCCACAGCTCCACTACTGGCTTTTTCTGCTTATGTGGTGGTGAGGAATCAAACCTAGGGCCTCATGCATGCAAGGCAAGCACTCTACCACTGAGCCACCTTCCCAGCCCCTAATTAGTTTTTCTTAAAAAAAATCAATTTAAATTATTAAGTATATTCTAACAAAGAAATCCAAACTTTAGGTATTTATAGTAAAATCTCTTGACCATTTTCAGTCTTCCTTCGATAAAATCTTTCTCTGAAGCCAAGCCCTGTTGGCTCAGGCCTATAATAACTATTCTGGAGCCTGAGATCTGAGGATCGTGATATGAAGCCAGCTCGGGCAAGAGTCATTGAGACTATTATCTCCAACTGACCTCAGAAAACTGGAAGTAATGCTGTGGCTCTAAGTAGTAGAGCAGTAGCTTTGAGTGACAAAAGCTCAGGGATGGTGCCCAGACTTTGAGTTCAAGCCCCATGACTGACAAAAAAAAAGGTCTTTCCCTGAGATTTGGTGTGTCCTGTCATACCTTTTTCTTTAAAATTTTATCAAATAGCATACTTTGTTAATGTCCTGTACCCTAATATATGAAGAAGGTAGGATTTGGATTTGGTGAGGAAAAAATGTGGCATATACTAGTGTTTTTGTGAAAATTGGCTATGAATTCAATCCTGGTACCAGTGCTCGCTTGCACTCTCTCCTCCTCTCTCCACTCTCTCTTTCTCCCACTCTCTCCCTTCTTCCCCTTTTATCCTTCTCCCCTCAGTCCCCACAAAAGACATTATAGAATTAGGAGGTTATATAGCATGAAATAAGCCATGTGTGATTAACGGAACTTCAGCTCATCTATGTGAATACTGTCTGAGAGGTGAAGGGTCATAGGCTGTGGTACTTTTGCTTTCCTCAGCTATAACAGATGAGAGAGAATTTGAAAGGTCTCCAAAACTGAAAGGCAATATGTATGCAGATAATTTTTACTTTAGGAATAGTTGAGTCTGATTTTTTAAGTCTGTTAGAAATTTCCTGATGTATTTATGTTGCTGGAATTTCAGAATGCTTCCCTTAGAAGATATGTGGGTCCATCCTGATAAGCATCAGATACAATCACACAAGATTGTATCTTAAAAAAAAAATGTATCTGAGACCCACCAGCCTGCTTTGTTTTTTGTGTATGGCTGGCTGATTGCATTCTGTAAGTTTTCTTTTTAGATACTAAAACCTTCCCAGTTAGAATCTTTTTTTATTTTTTATTTTGGTGACAGTCCTGGGACTTAAACTCAGGGCCTGGGCACTGTTCCTATGTTCCTGAACTTCCTTTGTTCAAGGCTAGCTCTCTACCACTTGACCCACAGTGCCACTACCAGCTGCCTTTTTTTTTTTTTTGCCAGTCCTGGGGTTTGAACTAAGGGCCTGGGCCCCTGCCTGAGCTTCTTTTGCTCAGGCTAGCACTCTACCACTTGAGCCACAGTGTCACTTCTGGCCTTACATCTTTTTGGTATTTTATTGGAGATGAAGTCTCACAGACTTTCCTGGCTGGCTTTGAACCTTGATCTTCAGATCTCACTCCTGAGTGTAGCTAAGATTACAGATGTGAGCTACTACTCAGAAGAATTTTCATTGCTCAGATATATAGGATTGTGGGCTGGGAAGGTGGCTCAGTGGTAGAGCGTTTGCCTTACATGCATGAGGCCCTGGGTTCAATTCCTCAGCACCACATAAGCAAAAAGAAAAAAAAGCCGGAAGTGGCTCTGTGGCTCAAGTGGTAGAGTGCTAGCCTTGAGCTGAAGAGCTGAGGGACAGTGCCTAGACCCAGAGTTCAGGCCCCACGACCGGACCCCAAAAAAAAAGAGAAGATATATAGGATTGTTGCTCTAGAACTTTCTTTTTTTTCTGGCATTTTTTTTTTTTTAATTGTGAAAATACTGTACAGAGGGGTTACAATTACACGGGCAAGATCATGAGTACATTTCTTATCAAGCATTGTAGCCTCCTCCTTTGTTTCCCCTTCCCATCCCTTTCCATTTTTCCCACCCAATTAGAACTTTCTTATCTACTGATAATTACAGTTGTGTTTGTTAGGTTTTTAAAAAGAGTTAGCTGAGTAAGAACTGCACCACACAGGTGGTATTCAGGTAAGGGGTAGGTTTATTCATCATTCAGGCTGGCACCAGGCCATCTTGGTCCTCAACGTGGTGGGGAAAGGCCTGGGAAAGAGAGAGCTGGGAAAGAGAGAGAGATGGGGAAAAGAGCTAAGAGAGAGCTAGAAAAGAGAGAAAATAGCTAGAAAAGAGAAGAGCTAGAGAAGAGCTAGAAAAGAGCAGAGAGAGGGCGTCTTGGCCTGGGCTAGGCCTTATCTAGGGTATGGGTGGAGAAAGGTGTGGCCACATCAAATTCAGATGTGACCTCAGCGGATGCAGATGTGACTTCATCCAGGTGTCCCAGTTGCCTAGGTAACACAGGTATAGGTGGAGACTTTGCTGCGAGGAGGGTGGAGTCTGCTAGCCATCCAGGAGTGGACCTTACAGTGTTTAGGTTTATACTCAGGATGTTTTCAGAGGTGTGAAGTATGTACTTGTTGCTGAATAGTAATAGCTGCCTTCTTGTTCATTGTTCCTACTAGCTTATTGTTGAAGCTGTCAGTTCTTTGCCTTATTCAACTCTCCCAGAAGCTATCTGGGAATGGTATTTTGTATATACTTTGATACGTAGTTTGCTTTTGTCTGCTTTTTGTTTAATCCTCAATAGAAAGTAAAAGATGTCTGTGTGTGTATTTGTGTTTGTGTGCCAGTCTTAAAGCTTGAACTCAGGACCAAGATTTTTCCTGGTTAATTAGAGATAAGAATCTCATGGACTATGCTGCCTGGGCTGACTTTGCACTGTGATCCTCAGATCTCATACTTTTTTTTGTCCACCATGGGACTTGAACTCTAGGCCTGTGCACTATCCCTGAGCTCTTCAGCTCAAGGCAAACACTCTACCACGTGAGCCAGAGCACCACTTCCAGTTTTCTGGTGGTTAATTGGAGATAAGAGTCTCAGACTTTTCTTGCCCTGGCTGGCTTTGAACTGTGATTCTCAGATCTCAGCCTCCTGAGTAGCTAGGATTACAGGCGTGAGCCACCAGTGCCAGGCTCAGATCTCATACTTCTAGCTAGCTAGGTTAATAGGCATGAGACACTGGCACCTGGCTAGATTTTTAAAAAATCTGTATGTATGTATTTATTTGTTTATTTAATACTGGATGCTGGTCTTGGGGCTTTAACTCAGTGTTGTTGTTTTTTTTTAACTGATTGAAGACTCTAGGGGATTTATCTGCCCTCAGTGGCCATGAACTCCTCCTGAGTAGTTAGGACTACAGGTGTGAGCCATCTGCACTCAGCTACAAATCTTACTTGAAAGATAAATAGCAGATTTATTTTATGTTTGCATCAGGTACGACCAAAACCTCCACTTTTGAAGATATTGCAAGCAGCAGGCGCACAAGGTGAAATGTTCACTGTAAAAGAGGTAAGCCATCAAAGGAAAATTTCTCAGTTTTAAGAGCATTTGAGATAAGCTAGCAAACATTAAGCTCTGAAATCAGTTCTGAGAAAGGAGTTCCTACTTCTGAGGGATTGGAGGAACAGCTTTTTAAAGACTGTCACTTTAAGCTAATTTCTTTCTTTTAAGGTTCCTTTGGAAGTATGTAAGATTAACCTGAATTCTTTGATCTGAGAGTTCAAATGTAAAATGTACAGATTAAGAAATGACATCAGCTTTTACAAGTTATGCTGCTAGGCAGGAATTTGATGCAGTTTTTCATTATAAATGTGTCAGATAATTTTACCAGCACTACGAGTTAATATAAACACTTTTGCATTTAGATAACTTAATTTAGCATCCAAGTTTCTTTCTTTCTTTTTTTTTTTTTATAAAGGCAAATTGAATTTCTTTTTTTTTTTTTTTTTTTGTCGGTCATGGGGCTTGAACTCTGGGCCTGGGCGCTGTCCCTCAGCTCTTCAGCTCAAGGCGAGCGCTCTACCACTTGAGCTACAGCGCCACTTCCGGTTTTCTGGTGGTTTATTGGAGATAGGAGTCTCATGGTCTCTCCTGCCCGGGCTGGCTTTGAACCGCGATCCTCAGATCTCAGCCTCCTGAGTAGCTAGGATTACAGGCGTGAGCCACCAGCGCCCGGCCAAATTGAATTTCTTAAGTGGAAAAGACTTAGTATGAAAAAGTTGATCTACTGGAATTGTTTGTATTAGTAGAATAGATACCTAATGCTTTCTAAATAGGGTAAATAAGATTTTCAAGGGTGTGTGTGAATGTGAGTGTGTGTGTGTTGGTGTGTTGGTTTTGGGGCTTGAACTCAAGGCCTGGGTGCTGTCCTTCAGGTTTTTTCTCAAGGGATAGTGCTGTACCACTGGAGCCACAGTTCTACTTCTGGCTTTCTGGTGGTTAATTGGCGAGAAGAGTCTCTTGTCCTTTCCTGCCTGGGCTGGTTGTGAACCATGATCCTGATTTCAGCCTCCTGAGTTGCTAGGACTACAAGTGTGAGCTGCCAGCACCTGACCAGATGCTATTTTTTTTTTTTTTTTTTTTTTTTTTCTGGTCCTGGGGCCTGAACTCTGGGCCTGGGCACTATCCCTCAGCTCTTCAGCTCAAGGCTAACGCTCTACCACTTGAGCCACAGTGCCACTTCTGGCTTTTTTCTTTTTGCTTATGTGGTGCTGAGGAATTGAACCCAGGGCCTCAGGCATGCAAGGCAAGCACTCTCTACCACTGAGCCACCTTCCCAGCCCAAAAATTGTCTTCTTTTTTTTTTTTTTGGTCAGTTGTGGGGCTTGAACTCTGGGCTTGGGCGCTGTCCCTCAGCTTTTCAGCTCAAGGTGAGCACTCTACTGCTTGAGCTACAGCGCCACTTCTGGTTTTCTAGTGGTTTATTGGATATAAGAGTCTCACGGACTTTCTTGCCAGGCCTGGCTTTGAACTGTGGTCCTCAGATTTCAGCCTCCTAAGTAGCTAGATTACCTGTGTGAGCCACCGGTGTCCAGCTGCTAATTTTTATTTGTAATCTGTAATTTTTAGTGTGTGCAGAGGCAGTATGATGTAATAGAACTAGTAGTATACACAATTAGTGTTCTAGAGGGTCCTATTTTATATTTTTGTAGTTTATTAATTTATTTCCTGGAAGTTTAATGGGCTTTTCTACTTTTCTACTAGGTGATTTTCTTTTAAGTTGAGTTGATCAGCTGTGAGAGCTGAGCTAATCCCATGAATTCTGGACATGTAGGAGGGCTGACTAGAAACATCATTGCTGGGGCTGGGAAGGTGGCTCAGTGGTAGAGCGCTTGCCTTGCATTCATGAGACCCTGGGTTCAATTCCTCAGCACCACATAAGCAAAAAGAAAAAAAGCCGGAAGTGGCGCTGTGGCTCAAGTGGTAGAGCTCTAGCCTTAAGCTGAAGAGCTGAAGGACAGCGCCCAGGCCCAGAGTTCAGGCCCCACAACCGGACCCCCCCCCAAAAAAAAAAAAAAAAAAAAAAGAAAAGTCATTGCTCCAGTATAATGGGAAATAGTGTTAGAAAATTCTGGATTGATGTTTAAGAATTTCTAAAAGGTTAGGCTTTAAAGATAAGTACAGCTGCATTAGTCTGTGGTCTCTAACAAGAACTTAGTTATTAAATTAAATTTTTTTTTTTTTTTTTTTGTCGGTCATGGGGCTTGAACTCTGGGCCTGGGTGCTGTCCCTCAGCTCTTCAGCTCAAGGCGAGCGCTCTACCACTTGAGCTACAGCACCACTTCCGGTTTTCTAGTGGTTTATTGGAGATAGCAGTCTCACGGTCTTTCCTGCCCGGGCTGGCTTTGAACTGCGATTCTCAGATCTCAGCCTCCTGAGTAGCTAGGATTACAGGCGTGAGCCACCGGTGCCCGGCTTAAATTAAAATTTTTTTAACAATAGATTATCATTGGCACCAGGCTTATGCCTGTATAATCTAGCAGCTTTGGAGGATGAGATCAAGAGGATTGTAGCTTGCGGCTAATCTGGGCAAAAAGTGTAGAGACTAATCTCAGCCAATAAAGAGCTGAGGATGGTGGTTGTAAGGTCGGCTCCTGGATGGCGAACAGACTCCACCCTCCTCCCAGCAAAGTCTCCACCCAGTACCTGCGTTATCTAGGCAACTGGCACACCTGTAAGAGGTCACATCTGCATCTGCTGAGGTCACATCTGTATTTGATGTGGCCACACCTTTCTCTGCTTATACCCTAGATAAGGCCTAGACCAGGCCCAGATGCTCTTTTTTTTCTAGCTCTCTTCTCTTTCCCAGCTCTCTCTTTTCCAGCTCTCTCTCTTTCCCAGGCCTTTCCCAGTTGCATGGAGGGCCAACATGGCCTGGTGCCAGCCAGAACAATGAATACTGCTACCCCTTACCTGAATACCACGTGCATGGTGCTGTTCTTACTTCACAACCTCTTTTTAAAAAAACCTAACAGTGGTATGTGCCTGTCATCTTAGCTACATGGGAATCATAAATAGGAGAATCATGGTCCATGGGATCATTGACATGATCTCATGTTAATGAGGTCCTTTTTGAAAAATGATGAAACCAAGAGGACTGGAAGCGCGTGGTTCAAGTGGTTTGAGCCCCTGCCTAAGAAATGCAGAGCCCTGAGTTCAAACCTCAGTATTGTGTCCCCTATCTTGCAAATAGATAATTGTACATTTGCCAGAAAAAAGTAAATGAACATAAATCAAAATCACTGGGTATGTGCCCTTGGATTTGGGAAACATTTTCATGGCCAGCAGTCAAGTGTGTTCTACCTAGTACAGAAGCAGTGGTAATAAAGAACATACACTTTCATTTTGACTGGTAAGAAAAACTCATTACCTTGTCTCCTTATCAGATAAGTATGATTTGTTAATAAAAGTGTGTATCTTGTAAATGACCAGAAAGATAATGGATGAATTAGTAGTTTGAAGTTACTGTCCTTTTGTAGGACCCTTGGATGCTGTCAGTGTACACGCCTGGACAGTTTCCTTATCTTTTCTCTGGAAACTGCTTTACTAATAATTATTTTGGGAGCATTTGGACAGATTGTTTCATGTTGTTTTATTCCCATGCAGGTAATGCACTATCTAGGCCAGTATATAATGGTGAAGCAGCTTTATGATCAACAAGAGCAGCATATGGTATATTGTGGTGGTGATCTTTTGGGAGAACTACTAGGACGTGAAAGTTTTTCTGTGAAAGATCCAAGGTAAAAAGAGTGAAGGAGTGTGTGTGTGTGTGTGTGTGTGTGTGTGTGTGTGTGTGTGTGTGTGTGTGTGTGTGTGTGTGTGTGTGTGTGTGTGTGTGTGTGTGTGTGTCAGTGTGTGTGTGTGTGTGTGTGTGTGTGTGTGTGTGTGTGTGTGTGTGTGTATGTGTCAGTTGTAGGGCTTGAACTCCGGGCCTGGGCACTGTCCCTTAGCTCTTCAGCTCAAGACAATCACTCTACCACTTGAGCTAAAGCGCCTCTTCCGGCTTTCTAGTGGTTTATTGGAGATAGGAGTCTCACAGTCTTTCCTGCCCTGGCTGGCTTTGAACTGCAATCCTCAGACCTCAGCCTCCTGAGTAGCTAGGATTACAGGCGTGAGCCACCAGCGCCCAGCTTGAGTACTTTTTCTTAATCGTAGATCTCCATACATTATTAGTGGTTATTTCTTCTTTCAGTCAACAAGTATTTTAAGGGCCTGCATATATTATATAGCCAGTAGTACATCAGTGAGCAATACTAGAAGTCTGACTGGATGGAGCTTAGAGAGTAGTGAGGTGCTCTTCCACACTCAGTCAAATAATCATACCCATGCTTGGTAGAATTACACCACAATTAAGTGATATAAAAAAGAGGAGCATGAATCAAGAGCATGTAAGATTTCAAGTGCTAATGGTTCCTCAGGAAGTGAAATTTGAGCTGAGTTGAAGAGCACTGTTGGTTAGATAGGATTGGTTGAAGGATAGCTTCATTTTGAAGATGATGTGTAAAGGCCTGGGTAGGAGCTTAATGTAGCTAGGTCTGGACCTTAAGTAATAGAGAGGGGAAAAATGAGCTGATGAGAAAGATGTAGAATTGCTGGGTGGTTTGAGGCTGATGATGAGTCTAGTAAATATTGTAGTAGAGTTAATCTGCCCAGTATCTCCAGTTTTGTGAGACTATAGTCATTTTTTTGTCCCGTTCAGCTAGTTAGTAATTGACTCACAACTGCTTCTTTGTGTGTTCATATGTATGTGTGTGTTTGTGTGTGTGTGTGTGTATGCATACATGCCAGTACTGGGGCATGAACTCTGGGCCTGGACACTTTCCTTGAGCTTGTGCTCTCAAGGCTAGAGCTCTACCACTTGAGCCACAGCTCCAATTCCTGACTCTTTTAACTGGAGATAGATCTTACTGCCTGGGCTGGCTTCAAACTTCGATCCTCAGATCTCAGCCTCCTGAGTAGCTAGGATTACCAGCATGAACCATCAGTGTCTGACTATAACTCTTTTCTTTTTTTTTTTCTTTCTTTTTTTTGGGTCCGGTTGTGGGGCCTGAATTCTGGGCCTGGGCGCTGTCCCTCAGCTCTTCAGCTCAAGGCTAGCGCTCTACCACGTGAGCCACAGCGCCACTTCTGGCTTTTTTTCTTTTTGCTTATGTGGTGCTGAGGAATCGAACCCAGGGCCTCATGCATGCAAGGCAAGCACTCTACCACTGAACCACCTTCCCAGCCCCAGCCCCTTCATAACTCTTCTGGTTTTTTTTTGTATCTTATTATTCATAAGACTCTCCTCTCTACTCTCTCCCAATATAAATGTAAAATTTGACTGTTACAAGGAAGGAAAAACTTCCAAAGGAAATCTGTCCCCTGAATTATTGTTAGTGAAATAAAATGTAAATTGATCAGTTTTATCAGTTTTTTTGTCGGTCATGGGGCCTGAACTCTGGGTCTGGGCACTGTCTGTTAGTCTTCAGCTAAGGCTAGTGCTCTACCACTTCACCCACAGTGCCACAGCACCACTTCTGGCTTTTTTTTGCTTATGTGGTGCTGAGGAATCGAACCCAGGGCCTCATGCATGCAAAGCAAGCACGGTACCACTGAGCCACCTTCCCAGCCCTTCATCAGTTTTTTTTTTTTTTTTAATTGTGAAAATACCATATAGAGGGGTTACAATTACATGGGCAAGATAATGAGTACATTTCTTATCAAACATTGTTGCCTCCTCCTTTGTTTCCCCGCCCTCATCCCTTCCAACTCCCCCCCCCCCCCCCCCCCAATCATCAGTCTTTTAATTGGGACAAAGTAGCAAAAAGACCTGAACTTTTTTGTTTTTTTGGTCAGTCATAGGGCTTGCACTCTGGGCCTGGGCACTGTCCCTCAGCTCTTTAGCTCAAGGCAAGCACTCCACCACTTGAGCCATAGCTCCACTTCTGGTTTTCTGAGTGGTTTATTGGAGATAAGAGTCTCATGGACTTCCCTGCCTGGGCTGGCTTTGAACTGAGATCCTCAGATCTCAGCCTCCTGAGTATCTAGGATTATAGGTGTCTGCCACCAGCACCCAGCTAAGCATTTTTAATATTTAAATAATTTAAACAAATTCTGGGAAAAGATTCTGCCAATACTTAATAGAGAAAGTTGAGAGATAACATCAGAAATACATTTATTATTCAATGGAAAATCAAAGTATCACTACTGTCTTTTTTTTTGCAGGTCCTGGGGCTTGAACAAAGGGTCTGGGTGCTGTCCCTGTCCCTGAACCTCTTTGTGCTCAAGATTAGCACTCTACCACTTGAGCCACAGTGCCACTTCTGGCTTTTTTTTTTTTTTTTTGAGTAGTTTATTGGAGTCTCATGGGGACTTTTCTGCCTGGGCTGGCTTTGAACTGTGATCCTCAGACTCTCAGCCACCCAAGTAGCTAGGATTACAGGGGTGACCCACCAATGTCTGGCTTCACTGATGTCTTTAGAATGGTATTTGGGGTTGTTAATTTTCTTTTTTTAATTCCTTTAACAGCCCTCTCTATGATATGCTAAGAAAGAATCTTGTCATGTTACCTACCGCTACCACAGGTATGTCACATATTTCTTTGGTTGGTTATTACAGCTTTGAGTTTAAGGGGCAAATGATGGGAAAGCAAGGATGATTGAAATGAAAATGGAATGCTATCTTCTTTATGACTAGGAGGGATATAATCTGTCATACCAAATGTTACTATGTTAAATCTTTCACTGTGAAAGCATACTGAGAATAGAGGTGCCTACCTCCCAAGACTTAGTAATTATAAACACTTGACCATATTTGCTTTATATTACTAAAAAAAATCTCACAAATCAGAAATCTTTTCCTTCAAACAGAACTACACACCATTATTGCGTTCAGTAATAACAAAATTAATAAATATTCCATAATTCTATTTAATAAGTCTCCCCTCAGTTACCTCAATAATACCTTTTATTTTTGGATTGTTCAAGTCAGGAGCCAAAGTTTACACATCATACTTGGCTGATAATATGTGTTTTCAGTCTACAAAACTTAACTATCTTTTTTGTGTGTGTTTTGATTTGGTTTTAATTAACACTTTTATTCAATAATAAAACTTTGTCTTTAAAAAATGACATATAATAGGTATACATATTTGTGGAATACTACCTATTTCATCACATTTATTGAATGTATGTGCAATAATTGAATTAGGCATATCTGTCACCATCAAGTATCATTTTTTTGTGTGTCAGAATTATTAAAAATCGTCACTTGTAGCTATTTGAATATTCAGTAAGTTAACTATAGTAACCCAGTTGTCATGTGGAAACTCCCTTTTTTTTCATTGTCCCTTATTGTTTGAGAAATGATGAGTCATTTATCTGGTAGAATTTCACACATTTATTGTATCCTTGTGATTGTTTAACTTGTTTCTTTGTCCTCCCTAGTTTTGGTAAACTAATAATGCTTGAATAGATTCAAGTTTACATTTCTTTGCCAAGAGATCTTCATAGATGGTTCTTAGTACTTCCATTTCATCACATCAGTCATGTAAGATCTGTTTGTCCTCCTTTCTTTCAGTCATGTTAAAATTCTGTGGGCTCCAGTAGTGTCAGTCTGATCCATGTATTATAAAAGTTCCCTAGGACCTGTTTCCATAATGATGTACATGTATATACATATATGATGCATATATGTGTATACACATACACATACGTTTTATGATACAGAAATTTGAAGTGAGGGCCTCACAATTGGTAGGCAGGTACTCTACTGATGAGCCACATCTCCAACCTTCACCTAATGATTTTAATAATCTGTTCTCTAAATGTTAATTTGTCTATCCTTTTGATTCCAGACCTTTTAAATACTACCCTTTAAATTTAGTTTACTAACTGCAGGAAACTGCTGCTTTGGAGTCTTAATAGTTTCAAAATTGGTAGTGTGGTAGAGATAGGTGAATAAAGTAGTTTCAACTAGAATCTAACCCATTTCTCACTCATGTCCAAGTAGTGAAATTTTACCTCTACAGTCCTACATGAAGCCCTTTTGTCAGCTTCATGAGTTTAGGTAACATGGCCCTTGGAAGAAAGTCTAAGTTATGGAATCTCTTTAGATTGATTATGTTTACTGAATAAATATGTTGAAAATAATTCTTTCACACTAAAGATCTCATATCAGAAAAACAAATTTAGCTTATACTGAAGCATGATTTTGGAACTTACATTGCTTTCTTTTGACTGTATTTTAGTTTCCATTGAGGTTTGGACTCAGGGTCTTGAGCTTTTCCTTGGCTTTTTCCCTCATGGCTGGTGGTTCTGCTGCTTGAGCCATACCTCTACGTACGCATATGTACTAGTTAATTGGAGATGACTTTTGAAGATTTTCTGCCCAGGCTAGCTTCAAATGTGATTCTCAGAGCTCAGCCTCCTGTAGCTAGGATTGTAGGTGGGATTCACTGGTGCCTAGTTTACACTAAGAGAGTGTGTGTGTGCGCGTGCGTGCGTGCGTGCGTGCGTGCGTGCGTGCGTGCGTGCGTGCGTGTGTGTGTGTGTGTGTGTGTGTGTGTGTGTGTGTGTGTGTGTATGTGTATGTGTATGCTAATATGCTAATCCCGGGCTTGAACTCAGGACCTGAGCGCTGTACTTACGTTTTTGTGCTCAAGGCTGGCATTCTACCATTTGAACCACAGTTCTACTTCCAGATTATATGGGTAATTAATTGGAGATAAGAGTCTCATGGGCTTTTCTGCCTGGGCTGGTTTTGAACTGCAGTCCTCCGACCACAGGCTCCCGAGACCACAGGCTCCCAAGTAGCTAGCATTACAGGTGTGAGCCATTGACACCTTGCTACATTGATTTTTTTTTTTTTTTTGTCGGTTGTGGGGCTTGAATTCTGGACCTGGGCGCTGTCCCTCAGCTCTTCAGCTCAAGGCCAGCGTTCTACCACTTGAGCCACAGCACCACTTCTAGTTTTCTGGTGGTTTATTGGAGATGAGAGTCTCATGGAGTTTCCTGCCCAGGCTGGCTTTGAACCAAGATCTTCAGATCTCAGCCTCCTGAGTAGCTAGGATGACAGGGGTAAGCCACCAGTGCCCAGCTTGCATTGACTTTTGAGGTCTTTTTTTCATTAAGACATTTGTAGCCATGGATTTCTATTTGAAAGAGAAAGCCTTGTAAGTGATGCCTAAGTTTTATTGGAATTTAGTCATTTATGAAATAATATGCATTCTTGGGATAGTCATGCTTAAGATACATGGATAGTTTCATAATTTTTTTTTTTTTTTTGTCGGTCATGGGCTTGAACTCTGGGCCTGAGCGCTGTCCATCAGCTCTTCAGCTCAAGGCGAGCGCTCTACCACTTGAGCTACAGCGCCACTTCCGGTTTTCTGGTGGTTTATTGGAGATAGGAGTTTCACGGTCTCTCCTGCCCGGGCTGGCTTTGAACTGCGATCCTCAGATCTCAGCCTCCTGAGTAGCTAGGATTACAGGCGTGAGCCACCAGCGCCCGGCTCAGTTTCATAATTTTTATATTGCTGATCTACTTTTCTAGACGAATTTGTTTTCTGACTGGTTTGTTCTCTGAATATCTGGAGTGGATGTAATTCTCATTTTTCCCTTGTTTTCTTTCTTGTATTTTCTCTGTACAATTTAACATGTCATATATTGTATAGAACTTTTCTCTTTTTTCTTTTTTGGTAGTGATGCCAGGTATCCAACCCAGGGCCTTGTACATGGGAGGTAAGGGAGGCAAGTAATTTACCACTGAGCTACATTATATAGTTCTGTAAAAATAGTTCAGTTCATCTTTTTTTTTTTTTTTTGTCGGTCATGGGGCTTGAACTTTGGGCTTGGGCTCTGTCCCTGTGCTCTTCAGCTCAAGGCGAGTGCTCTACTGCTTGAGCCACAGCATCACTTCTGGTTTTCTAGTGGTTTATTTGAGATAAGAGTCTCACTGACTTTCCTGCCCGGGCTGGCTTTGAACCCCTATCCTCATATCTTAGCCTCCTGAGTAGCTAGGATTATAGGTGTGAGCCACTGGCGCCTGGCTTAGTTCAGTTCATCTTTACAACTACCCTGTAAGGTATTTAGGCTGGAGATAAAAAACAGGATTTTTAAATGGAATGAGTGATTTGCCCAATATGAGAGCCACTGGTAAGTGGTAGAACAGAGATTTCCAACTGAACAATCCTTGGTCTGCCCATTATGCCATACATTGATGTCTCCTTAATCTTTGCTTATAATCGAATTTTCCCTTCCCAATTTGTTTGGACATACTTCTTCCCTGTGCATATCTTCATTTAATTTTTCATTTTGAAAAATTTCAGACTTGAGTTGTAAAAGGCTAGAATGGTGATATGTACATGTAAATCTCACTATTTTTGAGGCCAAGGCAGATGGATGATGGGTTCAAGGCCCATCAGGGCTACATAGCAAGATTTTATCTACAAAAACAAACCAATAACATAAAATAAAAAATATTACATAGAATTTCCATGTATTGATTACCTAGATTCTCCAAATGGCAGCATCTGAATGCCATAGTTCAGTGGGTATTTCAAAATGTTTTCAGAACCAGGAAATTTTGATTGGTTATCAGCTCTAAGTTAACTTTGTATTGGTTCTTGTGGTTAGCCATCTTTGTTGATTCTCATAAATTGGATTACATGTATTTTATTTGAAAGGAAAATTGAGAAAAGTTTTTTTTATTTTAATTTTTTTCCCCATCACACCCATTAATGTAGTATGAGTTGCCAGTTATTTTGGTAAATTGTTAACATAAATATTATACCCTTTGTCTTTTGTTGTTGTTGTTGTTGGTTGTGGAGCTTGAACTCTGGACCTGGGTGCTGTCCTTCATCTAAAGGCTAGTATTCTATCAGTTGAGCCACAGTGCCACTTCCAGTTTTCTGGTGGTTAACTGGAGCTAAGAGTCTCGTGGTCTTTCCTGCTGGGGCTGGCTTTGTTTGTTTGTTTTTTTTGGGTCCAGTTGTGGGGCCTGAACTCTGGGCTTGGGCGCTGTCCCTCAGCTCTTCAGCTCAAGGCTAGCGCTCTACCACTTGAGCCACAGTGCCACTTCCGGCTTTTGGGCTGGCTTTGAACCTGATCCTCAGATCTCAGCCTCTTGAGTATCCAGGATTACAGGTGTGAGGTACTGGTGCCTGCCTATACCCTTAGTCTTATAGTCTCAAGACCTTGGATTCTGCCTAAGCTCCTCTCTGTCTCAAAGTCATCCCTTTTCTCTGTCCTTCTAAGCCTATGTTCCAATACTGTTGTGTTGGAAATCTAGCAACAGTTTTAGAGAATGACCTGGCTTTGGTGTTTTCTGATCCTCACAGTGGAGCTAACCTTTGTGGCTCTTCTGCTCTGTATTGTCTACCATATGGGCTTATAAGACTACTTAGGTACAATTTTTTATGTCAAGTAACCTTTTAGGAAATATAAAATTAAGCCTACTGCAATGCTGCTGAGAAACTAACCTTTATAGAAGACCTGGAGAGTTTTGAATAGCTAGTTAATGTGTTTAAATGTCCAACATGTATCTAAGTAGAACATAGAAAAGTGCTTTTTGGGGCTGGGAAGGTGGCTCAAGTGGTAGAGCACTTGCCTTGCATGCATGAGGCCCTGGGTTTGATTCCTCAGCACCACATAAGCAAAAAGAAAAAAGCCAGAAGTGGTGCTGTGGCTCAAGTGGTAGAGCACTAGCCTTGAGCTGAAGAGCTGAGGGACAGCGCCCAGGCCGAGTTCAGGCCCCACGACTGGATTCCCCCCCCCCCAAAAAAAAAAGTGCTTTTCATGTAACTTTACACCTTTGCAAATAGGTTAGACCTTTATTTTGATGACTGAAAAAAAAATGTCATTATTTAAAGGGAAAGTGAGGCAGCAAGGTTTTGGTAATATGTGACAATAATAGAATTGCTTTACTAAGGAACTGATAACATTGATCTAACATTGTATGTTAGTCAAATGATGAAGATTATTGTGATCAGAAAATTCTCTCTGAACTTATTAATATTCTTACTTGGCCATAACAATACTTTAAAAAATAATATTCCTTATTAAAATTTTGAAAAAGTTTGCTTTGAGCTAAACAACTGAATTATCAGAGTTTTAAAAATTTTTTTATTTTTTTGCATTTTTTTGTGTGTATGTGTGTGCTGATACTGATCTTTGACTGAGGGCCAAGGTGTTCTACCTTAGCTTTTTTACTCAACAGTGGTGCTCTATCACTTGAGCTACATCATCACTTTTGACTTTTTATCTGGCTAATTGGAAATAAGAGTCTCACAGACTTTTCTGTCCAGGCTGGCTTTGAGCCTTAGCCCTCATATCTCAACCCTAAGCTACTCAGATCCTGGATTATAGGCATGAGCCACTGGTGTCTAGAATGGTCAGACCAGTGTAGAATCTGTATTCTTTTTCTGATAATCCATTTTGGATGAAGATGATATTTCCTGTAAATGTCATCTCTGGAACTGGTAATAGCTGATGGACCTGATCCAAAACAGATTTATTCAAGTGTGTTTTGCTTCCATTTAGCTTCATATAAAGAATGGTTCAAGTTCTTAAATTCTTTACAGCCTAGTTCTTTTCTGAAGCTGGGTTTTTATCTTTTGTTCTGCTGAAAAATTTCCAAGTACTTGAATATATTTGTCTCTTCAGCTAATACAGTATCTAAGTACTTCTGTAAGCTAGGTTATATTTATTTTTTTGGCCTTGAGATAAACTTTTATCTGGTTCTTCTTCCTTCTTAAAAAATATATTAAGTGGGAGAAATGAGGCTTTGTGAAAAAAATTCCAATCTACATTCAGGTGGTGGGACACTTAGAATGCAAGTTTACTTAGGAGCTATTTCTAATTATGAAACATACGGGAAAAATTCCAAGTTTTTATATCTTAAATCGGAACACTTAAGAATACAAATTAAATTTAAAAGGCCAAATATTTTTGTTGTTTGTAAGTGAACAAATCTGGTCCTGCTTGGAATCACTTTTCTTTTCTTTTTTTTTTTTGTTGGTTGTGGGGCTTGAATTCTGGGCCTGGGCACTGTTCTTCAGCTCAAAGCTAGTGCTCTACCACTTGAGCCACAGCACCACTTCTGGTTTTCTGGTAGTTTGTTGGAGATAAGAGTCTCACTGACTTGCTTTGAAACGTGATCCTCAGATCTCAGTCTCCTTAGTAGCTAGGATTACAGGTGTGAGGCATCAACACCTAGCATTTGGAGTTACTTTTTGCATAAAAACTTGAAAGCTTGCTATGAAGAACATTTTTTTTTGTCATTTTTCACTTTCTTCCAGATTATAATTTGGAATTATTTTGAACGTAGCCTGTCTTGGTCGTCTTCTTCTTCTTTTTTTTTTTTTAAATCAGTTTTGGTTTTTACCTTCTTGCACTTGAGAGCCTTTTCTAGCCAACATATAGAAGTATATCTGTAGGTCTGTAGGGACCAAACCGGCGTCAGGGTTGTTTGCTGTGGTCCTGTTTGTGTGGAAAGAATGGTTATTACCAGGGAAGGTTTTCCTTTTGTTTTACTTGCTATCCAGATGCTGCTCAGACTCTGGCTCTCGCACAGGATCACAGTATGGATATTCCAAGTCAAGACCAACTGAAGGTAAAATCACCACACGGTGACTTCTTTTGTTGTACAGAGTGGCCCCTTCTCTGTACCTGTGGATCTTGGACTCCCAAGGCCTTTCCCTGAATGTAATAAGAATTTAATGAGAAAGGTTCTTGGGAGTTCACAGACCAGGGACAGAGTGAACCTTCTCTGTTCTGCCCATAACAGAGTTCCAGTCTCTGAATCTTTCTTTGGGATGTAGCACTTCTGATCTTTAGTTCTTCCAGTGCACTTTCTTTGGTTTGTGTTTGCCTGCGTGGATGTGTGTATATTTCAGATTGTGTATTTACATAAATGTTTAGGAAAACTACTTTATTAGATTTTACCAGACTGTTGTAGTTAAGTTTATGTCAGGCCATTTTATAAAGTCCCCTCAAGAACTTGGGGAAATAATCTTGGTATGTGGTGAGAATTTCACATGTTTTCTTGATTATGCTATTTTGTAGTAGGCAAGTGGTTTTATATAGATAATCTGTTTTAAAAAGAAGATTTTGGCCTTTGTGCAGTTTATTTTCCCCATGTGTGGGATTCTCTTAGTGTTCTGTTCATAGAGATTGAGAAGATGTGTTGACTTTACTTGATGACTGGTTGTGAACTCCAGAGTTCTCTCTCAAGTGCATAACCCATTGTGTTGCACACTCACTGGTGAGCCAGAATGGAACTGCTACATCCCCTGGTCTCAGTCATTTCTACTGAACTGATAGACATCTCTCTCCCTTCTTTCAGCAAAGTGTGGAGGTAAAGCCCAGTTCCAGGAAAAGAACTGAAGAAGGTGATATTTCCACACTACCTATCTCACAGCATAAACGCAGAAATTCTAGAGGAGGTAATTTTGGATTAAGGCTATGCAGACTTTTCTTTTTATAGTTTTCTTTAGTTTTCCCCCCTCCCTCTCTCCCCCTCTTCCCTTCTCCCATTCTCTCCCTCTCTCCACCCTGAATAGCTAGGATTAGAGAAATGAGCATTCAGTGCCTGGCTGGTTAGAATGTTTTGTCTTGACCTTTTGAAGTAAAGACTAATTTTATAGATGTATGTATTTATTTATTTGTTTATTTGATTGTGGGGCTTGAACTCTGGGCCTGGGTGCTGTCCCTGAGCTCTTCAGCTCAAGGCTAGTGTTCTACCACTTGAGCCACAGTGCCACTTCTGGTTTTCTGATGATTTATTGGAGATAAGAGTCTCACAGACTTTCCTGCCTAGGCTGAACCAAGATCCTCAAATCTCAGCCTCCTGAGTAGCTAGGATTACAGGCATGAGCCATCAGTGCCTGGCTAATTTTATAGGTTTTGAAGTTTGTAAACATGGTAAAATACACATACTTACTTTCTAGTAGTTAAGTCTAGTAGTCACCAGATCTTTGCCAGCTAGTTAGGTGTGGTTAGGTTGTTGGAAGTTGTTCTAAAGGTTTTTTTTTTTCTTTTTTTCTTTTTTTTTTCTGGGTCCAGTCATGGGCCTGGGTGCTGTCCCTCAGCTCTTCAGCTCAAGGCTAGCACTCTACCACTTGAGCCACAGTGCCACTTCCGGCTTTTTTCTTTTTGCTTATGTGGTGCTGAGGATTCGAACCCAGGGACTCATGCATGCAAGGCATACCACTTAGTCACCTTCCCAGCCCTGTTCTAAAGGTTTAAATTAAATTTGAATCAGTTATGCTGCATTGTTTTCTACAAATTACATTTAAACATAAAATTAATTTTGGACTATTTATTTTTCTTTGAACTTTTTAGTCTGTATAATATTAAAATTATAGTTTTAAAATTTAGATGCAAGTCTTTATTTTCTATTCAATATGATGCTTAAAAGTATACGAACAAGCTGGGCACTGATGGCTCACACTTGTAATCCTAGCTACTCAGGAGGCTGAGATCTGAGGATCATGGTTGGAAGTCAACCTGGGCAGGAAAGTCTGAGATTCTTGTCAATTAACCACCAAAAAGTTGGAATTGGAGCTATGGCTCAAGTGATAGAGTGTTAGCTTTGAGTACACAAGCTCAGGGACAGTACTCAGGCCCTGTGTTCAAGCCCCAGAACTGGCAAAAAAAAAAAGCGCCAAAAACAAACAAAAAAAACCCCAATTCCCCCAAAAAAATCCAAAGTGTAAGAACAGTTATATAAAAAAATGTTTGGGGCTGGGAAGGTAGCTCAGTGGTTAGAGCGCTTGCCTTACATAGATGAGGCCTTGGGTTCGATTCCTCAGCACCACATAAGCAAAAAGAAAAAACTGGAAGTGGTGCTGTGGCTCAAGTGGTAGAGCGCTAGCCTTGAGCTGAAGATCTGAGGGACAGTGCCCAGGCCCAGAGTTCAGGCCCCAGGACTGGATCAAAAAAAAAAAAAAAAAAAGAATCTTTGTACTGTTTGTATGGAAATTTGGTAGTAAACAGTTTTAGAATGTTCAGTAAAATCTATAGGTAGAAAATACAGAATATTTATTTGTGGAAAGAATATATTATAGAATTTAAATGTAGATGCAGATAACTTTAATACAGTGCCATCTCAGAATCATTTTAGCAATGAATAAGTACAAAGATAGTTGATATACTTATAGTGATGGGATTGACATAAAGTAGCCAAGTTAATCTTATGTTCTGGCAGGGACCTTTTTATTACAGAAATTCTTTTAACAACTTTGAGTACATTTCAGCATCTGTGATGGTTACTGGGAGGCCTAGTGTACTAGAGAGATAGAAGGCAGTAAGAAAGCAGGAAAAGGCTACAACAAAAAGTACTGAAGAGCTGGGCTCCAGTAGCTCATGCCTGTAATCCTAGCTACTCAGGAGGCTGAGATCCTAGGATCACAGTTCAAAGCCAGCCCGGGCAGGAAAGTCCATGAAACTCTTTTTTTATTTTTTTATTTTTATTTTTTCCAGTAGTGGGCCTGAACTCTCGGCCTAGGCACTGTCCCTCAGCTCTTCAGCTCAAGGCTAGCACTCTACCACTTGAGTCACAGTGCCACTTCTGGCTTTTTTTCTTTTTGCTTATGTGGTGCTGGGGAATCGAACCCAGGGCTTCAGGCATGCAAGGCAAGTGCTCTACCACTGAGCCACCTTCCCAGCCCTATGTTAGTGTTCTGAGTGTGGTTTAGACATGAATACAAGGTATTCAAATATGTGTGTCCTTTAATGTTGGCGATGTTGCCACCTAACCCCAAAAGAGTTCATTGGTCTAGAAGGAGCACATGTATATATTTGACAATCTAAAGTTCAGTTTATAATAGTTATAATACCTATGAAAACATGAATTACTGAGAAATATCCCAACAAGCTTTACTGAACAACCTTATTGCCAATTATGGTCAATATTGTAATTAATTTTTTGTTATTAATTTTTGCTGGTCCTGGGGCTTGAATTAATGGCCTAAGCTATGTCCCTGAGCCTCTGTGCTCAAGGCTAGTGCTCTACCATTTGAGCCACAGTGCCACTTCTGGCTTTTTCTGTTTATGTGGTAGTGAGGAATCGAACCCAGGGCTTCATGCATGCTAGGCCAATACTCTACCAGGCACATTCCCAACCATGCCTGCTTTGATCACTAAGGTTAGGCAACGCTGCTGTTACCATTTGCAGTCCATTGGATCAAGTACTTACTCATATTAGAGCAAGTCATTATGATAGTGGTAGGAACATATAAAATGCCAGTAAATGATGACTTAGAAATCCTTTCACAGCATTGCCATTCTTGAGAGGTTTTTATAGTTTAGAGCATACACTCCTACTATTGCTAATGGAGCCTAAACGGGAGATTCTGAGTTCTGATGCTTAAGACAAATCTTTTTGAGTTCTGGTTCTTACTTACTGAAAGTATGAATTTCTTTTACCTGTCATATAATGTGATTATAAATATTCTGATGAGAGTATGAGTTCTTTTTTAAAAGCTATTTTTATTGTTACTATAAAGGTGTTGAACAGAGTGGTTAGAGTTACATAAGTCGGGTAAAGAGTAAGTATTGGGTCTTAAATGTTAAGTATATATTATTATTTTCCTTTGGCTTCTGTAGATGAAGACTTGATAGGAAATTTAACTCAAGATGAAACATCTAGGCTGGAACTTGATTTTGAGGAGTGGGATGTAGCTGGCCTGCCTTGGTGGTTTTTAGGAAATTTGAGAAACAACTATACACCTAGAAGTAATGGATCAACTGATTTACAGACAAACCAGGTAAACTTCACATTTGAATGGGAACTGTGTCCTCCATTCCTTCTGCCTTTCTCCCTCACCCCTCTGCATTGGGGTTTGAACTCAGGGCCTCATGCTTGCTTGACTTGCTTGCTCAGGTGGCATTCTTACTACTTGAGCTATATCTCTGGTCAAGCTTTTTGCTGGCTATTTTGGAGATGGAGTCTAGCAGGATTGTCTGCATGGGATGGCCTTGAACCACCTATCCTTTAGATCTTAGCCTACTAAGTAGGATTATAGACTTGAGTCACTTGTGCCTTTTTTTTTTTTTTTTTGTCAGTTGTGGGGCTTGAACTCTGGACCTGGGCACTGTCCCTCAGCTCTTCAGCTCATGGCAAGTGCTCTACCACTTGAGCCACAGTGCCACTTCCAGTTTTCTTGTGGTTTATTGGAGATAAGAGTCTCATGGACTTTCCTTCCCTGGGCAGGCTTTGAACTGTGATCCTCAGATCTCACTTCAGCCATACCCCTTTAATATAAAGTCTTGATTTAATAAAAAAAAATAAAACTTGGCTTTACTAAACATTCTGTCCCTAGCTTTCCCATAAATTAGCCAGTTATTTCAACCAAACATCACGGTGATCCTGCTAGCTTGCTTTGACATAAACCACATCGAGTTATAAAAGAAATGAGCTTTTTATTCTTGGCTTTCCTGAGCTACTTAGTGTGAATGATTCAAAAGCAAAAGCAAAAATGTTTGGAAACTGTCAAGGTTTGGGGTACTATTAGTATTTCTAATTTTAATTTTTTACCATCAGTAATTTTTAAATGGATTTTTTTTTTTTTTTGGGTCAGTTGTACGGCTTGAACATGGCCTGGGCACTGTCCCTCGGCTCTACCACTTGAGCCACAGCACCACTTCTGGTTTTCTAGTGGTTTATTGGAGATAAGAGTCTCTTGGCCTTTCCTGCCCTGGCTGGCTTTGAATCATGATCCTCAGATCTCAGCCTCCTGAGTAGCTAGGATTATAGGCATCAGCCAGCTTAAATATTTTATCACTGCATGTTTACAGTTAATTTTTCAATGACTTTAAAATATGAGTGGAATAAAATTTAGAGTCCTTTAGACATAGTTTGCCTCTCCTCCTATCATTCTTTGTTGTTTACTGCATGCATTCTAGACACCACACTTGTGACCAAAATTCTTTCCTATCTCAGGCAACTTAAATTTATTCTTTACTTTCTGAGAAAGAACAAATATCCTTTTCCAAGTCCTCTTATTTCCTTTTCTTGATTTCAGACTTGTCTGAAATGTAATTTCTTTTGGGTCCAGTCATGGGGCCTGAACTCTGGGCCTGGGCGCTGTCCCTCAGCTCTTCAGCTCAAGGCTAGCGCTCTACCACTTGAGCCACAGCACCACGTCCAGCTTTTTTTCTTTTTGCTTATGTGGTACTGAGGAATCGAACCCAGGGCATCATGCATGCAAGGCAAGCGCTCTACCACTGAGCCACCTTTCCAGCCCCTGAAATGTAATTTCTTTAGAGAGGTTATTCCTAGCTACCAAGGATGTCATACTCTATAGTTCCAGTGGGGTCCATTCACATTTGTAGCTGGATTTTTACAAGAAATGGCCCCGCAAAACCTCCTAATTCACATAGCCTCCTCCTAAACCTCTCTACTCCTTTATCTTAATTTGTATTCTTCATTTCACTTGTCATTTTGTAAAATCATCATTATATAATTGAGTTTTTTTGTTGTTGTCGGTCATGGGGCCTGAACTCTGGGCCTGGACGCTGGCCCTCAGCTCTTCAGCTCAAGGCTAACGCTCTACCACTGAGCTGCCTTCCCAGCCCTAAAAGTTAGTTTTTATTAGGATGTATTAGTTGTGCATAGGTGGAAGAGGGGTTGTTAAAACATATACATACATACTGTGAACTCCAAACTCATTCCTCTTCACACCTTCTTAAAACAGTTTTGCTGGGCACTGGTGGCTCACACCTGTAATCCTAGATAGTCAGGAAGCTGAGATCTGAGGATTGCAGTTCAAAGCCAGTCCAGGCAGAAAAATCCATGGGACTTTTAATTAACTAGCAAAAAGCCAGAAGTGGAGGTGTGGCTTAATTGTAGAGCACCAGCCTGAGTTCATGCCATGAGTAGTTGCATGCACGGGCACAGATGCTCACAGGCACACACATACGCACTCAACCCCCTGCCCCCTCAACATTTTCAATAGGTTTCATTGTTCTATTTTCATATACATTGGCTACATTTATTCTCCTTTTACTTTCTGTGTTGACTTCCTTCTAGTACCTCCAACATAGCTCATTTTGTTTTCGTGTGTGTGTGTGTGTGTGTGTGTGTGTGTGTGTGTGTGTGTGTGTGTGTGTGTGTGTGTATCTTCAGCTCTCAACCTCGTGAGTAGCTAGGATTACAGGCATGAGCCACCAGCACCAAGCCTGAGGTTCTTTTTTAATGTATATTAATTGTACAAAAGGGTTTCATCATGAGAATTCACATATGCATATATTTTAATTTAGATTAACTCATCTATTGCTGTCTTTCTCAGTCTCCCCACCTCCTTATTACTCATTAGCTTTCAGTGAGAGTTATCTTATGCCATCTTCCTAGACAGATATCATGGTTTGTCCTCCATCATTTTCTTTCCCTTTTAATGATTGTATTTTGTATATGTATTTATTGTCTATTTACCCATAGATGAATGAAAAAAATAAGTTTCCACACACTTAAATTTGTTCAACGGTTCACATGTGGTTGAGTGTGGTTGTGTAAACTTGTAACTTTTTTTTGTTTTTTGTTTTGTTTTGTTTTGTTTTTTTGAGTCTGGTCATGGGGCCTGAACTCTGGGCCTGGGCACTGTTCCTCAGCTCTTCAGCTCAAGGCTAGCGCTCTATCACTTGAGCCACAGTGCCACTTCCGGCTTTTTTCTTTTTGCTTATGTGGTGCTGAGGAATTGAACCCACGGCCTCATGCATGCAAGGCAAGCTCTCTACCACTGAGCCACCTTCCCAGCCCTAAATTTGTAATCTTAATATGTGGAAGGTTAAGGAAGATTATGAGTTCATGGTCCACCTGGGCGCCATAGCAAAACACTTCAGGAAGTGGCAGGGAAAAAGTTTCCATTACTGTCTATTTCTTCAGAAAGCAGTCATCGATGATTAAAAGAAAGAATAATGTAATATTTTCTAGATTCTTGTGGAGAGGAATATTGAGGAATATTTCTAGTTAAGCCACTGTGAGTTCTTTCAAACTCATCAGCATGTGTCTTGGAAGTTATACCTCATTTTCTGTTAAAATAGGAAATTGTCAAGTACTCTTAAATCCAGCCATTGGTTTAACCATAGTACTTGCCAAGTAGAATGAATGCTTACATATCTGTTGAGGAAAGATGAGATGTTCTTTGGAGATAAGAGTGTCAGCAATTTAAGTTTTGAGTTCATTTGTGTTTGCTGAATAGTAGTGAGGAGCCACCGACTATTCATGTTCATTTTTCTCTGTTAGGATATAGGTACTGCCATTGTTTCAGACACTACAGATGATTTGTGGTTTCTAAATGAGTCAGTATCAGAACAATTAGGTGTTGAAATAAAAGTTGGAGCTGCTGATTCTGAACCAGAAGTAGGGAAAGTGAATGACAAAAAGGTACGTTCTAGAAAAACTTTGTTGATTGTATTTATGTATTTATGGTGTAATATGCTTAGGTTTCTGTATCTCTTTGAACAATAAGTTGCTCACATAATTTTCTTCTTTTGCTTTTTTTTTGGTGCTGGTCCTGGGACTTGAACTCAAGGCTGGCACTTGTACCACTTGAGACACAACTCCACTTCTGACTTTTTGGTGGTTAATTGGAGATAAGGCCAGGTACAGGTGGCTTATGCCTATAATCCTAGGTACTCAGGAGGTTGAGATCTAAGGGTCATAGTTCAAAGTCAGCTCAGGCAGGAAAGTCTATGAGACTTTTCTCTCTTTTATTGTATCTATTTGGACTCAAAATAAACTATTCAGAAAAACCTGGAAGTGGTGCTATGGCTCACTTTGGTAGAGTGCTAGCCTTGAGCAAAAGGAGCTCAGGGACCAGAGTTCAAGCCCCTGGACTGGCCAAAAAAATAAAAATAAAAAGAGTGGCTAGAAAGGTGGCTTAGTGATAGAGTGCTTGCCTCACATGCATGAGGCCCTGGATTTGATTCCTCAGCACTACAGCCGAAAATGCTGGAAGTAGCACTGTGGCTCTAGTGCTGAGGGACAGTGCCCAGGCCAAGAGTTCAGGCCCCATGACTGACCAAAACAAAAGAGAGAAAGAGAAAGAGTCTCACAGACTTTCCTGCCCAGGCTGGCTTTGAACCTTAATGGTTAGCCCCTGAGCAACTAGTATTATAAGCGTGAATCACCAGGGTCTGGCTACCTTTTAGGTTTTTTATTGTTGTTGTTTGTTTTGTGCTAGTCCTGGGTCTTGAACTCAGGGCCTGGGCAGTGTCCTTGAGATTTTGTGCTTAAGGCTAGCTTGCTACCACTGAGCCACAGCGTCACTCCTGGATTTTTGGTGTTTTATTGGAGATAAGAGTCTCATAGGCTTTCTTTCCTGGGCTGGCTGTGAGCTGTGATCCTCAGATTTTAGCCTCCTGAGTAGCTAGGATTATATAGGTGTGAGTTTTAAATTGAAGCTGATTTGTCTTTTTTGCTTTCAGGTAATAGTCACATCTAAAACAGGTACACCTTACTAATGAGATGTCTTTACCTTCACAGGTGATTGAAGTGGTAAAAAATGATGATTTTGAGGACTCTAAGTCCTTAAATAGTGATACTGATGTAGAAGTTACCTCTGAGGTATGACTGTCCAGTTAAAGTTCTTTTGAATTGATCACATGTTTAGATGATGTAGTCCTAGTAGCTTCTTTGTGTTGAAGAATGCCATTTTCCCCATTTCTAACCACTTTTCATAGTTGCAAAAAGGTTGTTGGATTATTCAGATCTTGTTAGAGGTTTTTATTGGAATTTTGGAGGAAAGGGGATAATTTGATCCATTCTTTCCTTACTTGGGGAAGGATGATCCAAAATGCCTCTGTGTCCCTGCCATCAAACTTTTTGGACATAACACAGTAGAGACACAGAGTTACTCAAAGTGGTCTTATGTTTCCCCACTAAGTACCTGTATCCCAAGGATCGATAGAGCTGGAGTCTATCTAAAATTCTTGTGTCAATTAAAAAATAATTTCTTCAATATTTTCTTAAAAAGAGCCAAGTAAAGGTTAGTTTCCACACAGATTAATATTCATGGAGACTATTAAAGATTTGTCGATAAGCTCTTAGGCAATAAGTGTTACCAATTGATAGTTGAAAGTCTAGATCAAAATTTATAGTTTGCTTTTCTCCTCTTATGCTATTTCCTTCCATCTTTCTTCTTTTTTTTCCCCTCTCTCTCTCTTTCTCTCTTTTCTTTTTCTTTTTGGTTGGTCATGGTGCTTTTGAACTTTGGGCCTGGTCACTATCCTTGAGATCTTCAGCTCAAGGCTAGTGCTCTAGCACTTTGAGCCACAGTGCCACTTCCAGTTTTCTGGTGGTTAATTGACAATAAGAGTCTCACAGACTTTCCTGCCTAGGATCTCGGCGTCCTGAGTAGATAAGATTACAGGTGTGAGACAGCTGTGCCTGGCTCCTTCCACTTTTCTTTCTTGTTTTCTTTTTTTTTTTTGGCTTGAACACTGGGCCTGGGCGCTGTCCCTCAGCTCTTCAGCTCAAGGCTAGTGCCCTACCACTTGAGCCACAGCACCACTTCCAGCTTTTTCCTGCTTATGTGGTACTAAGGAATTGAACCCAGGGCCTCATGCATGCAAGGCAAACGCTCTACCACTGAGCCAACTTCCTAGCCCTGTTCCTGAACTCTTGAACTGAACACAAGTACTTTATCACTTGAACCACAGCACCACTTCCTGTTTTGTGTTGGTTAATTGAAGTGCGATCCTCAGATCTCAGCCTCCTGAGTAAGATTATAGGGGTGAACCACTGGCACCCGGCTCCACTTTTTCTTTTATTGCTTCCTTCAGTTAGGTAACTGGGAGAAAAGTGGTAGGGAATTGGGTAGGAAGGAGTTCTATGTTTTGCTGCTTGGGGGGGAGAGGCATTTTTAGGTTCTCTGGTGTTAATTCCTCCCACTCTGTATTGCTGTTGACCATTGTGATAATTTATTGCAAATTACTTACCTGCCTATTCATAGCTAAGTAATAAAATGGAACATAATAGGTCCAGTAAGTGTTCTTAACCATAATGCAAATAGCTGAGATACATGTTCCCATCTTAATCAGACTTCTATGGCTATTTGGGTAAAGAATAGCTATTATGCCAATAGATTGTATTTCATCGAATCAGGATGTTATGGAGGTTAGTAAGCCGTGTTATTTTATGTTTTGTTAAAAAAATGCCAGTTAAATAGTTGTATACTGTCATACCTCAAACTTTCTTTTGTGGCTCATTGGAAAGCATTTTAGTTAAACAAATAACCATATCCCAGCCTCTCAGTATAGGCAGTTGAGTTGTGACTTCTAAACTTGAAGTGCTTGGCCTTCATTGAGAAAGAAATCAAGTCTGCATGTGTCAGATCATTGATCCAAAGGCAGGCAATTAGCCACATTAAGCATGCATGACATGTTCTAAGTAGCTACCTTAAAATCAAGCACAGCATTTGAAATTCATTGAATATAGAGAAGTAGGAGGGAATTATTTGGCATTCAAAGGCAAAGACATTGGATTTTTAGAGGGTGTGATTTTGCTATACAGTTAGCTACATATGGTCCCAGAAGTAGTGAGAGAACATGAGTAAAACTAAATTTTTAAACCTCATGTTAGTTTTAGCTTCCTCTTCATTAAGTTTTTAAGATTTTATTAATTTTTAGGGGAGAAAGAATACTACCTATTTTTTATTTGTTTAGTCTTTGCTGGGCAAAGGAATAAATTATGCTTAGAAAACAAGTGTAAAACTTCCACATAGTTGTAGGATTTGTTCACATCCTGGCTGAACCACTGGTGTGTAATATCTAGGCCATCACTAGTTTGGTGAAATGATAGCCTGCTGTCTCTTTTTCAGCTTACCGTGAAGTGAATATTAATTGGCTGTACTTACCTCTTTGTAGGATGAGTGGCAGTGTACTGAGTGTAAGAAATTCAACTCTCCAAGCAAGAGGTACTGTTTTCGTTGCTGGGCCTTGAGGAAGGATTGGTATTCTGATTGTTCTAAGTTAACTCATTCTTTCTCCACGTCTGATATCACTGCCATACCTGAAAAGAAGGAAAATGAAGGAATTGATGTCCCTGATTGCCGAAGAACCATTTCAGCTCCAGTTGTTAGACCTAAAGAGGGATATGTAAAAGAAGAAAATTCCAAACTTTTTAATCCCTGTAACTCAGTGGAATTCTTGGATTTGGCTCACAGTTCTGAAAGCCAAGAGACTATTTCAAGCCTGGGAAAACTATCAGATAACCTTTCTGAGCACAGAACAGATATGGAAAGTATGGAGGATTGCCAGAATATTTTGAAGCCTTGTAGCTTATGTGAGAAAAGACCGCGAGATGGGAACATTATCCATGGGAAGACAAGCCATCTTACCACTTGTTTTCCATGTGCTAGAAGACTAAAGAAGACTGGAGCTTCATGCCCTATTTGCAACAAAGAGATTCAATTGGTTATTAAGGTTTTTATAGCATAGTTGAATCAGTTGTAGAGAAATATTGGGAGGATTAGGTCATTCATCAAAACATCAGTATTCTTGTGAGGCAGAGGCAGGAAGATTACAGGTTTTAAGTCATCTTGGTCTACATAGTGAGACTGTCTCCAAAGAAAAGTAAAGCAATCAGTATTGCGCATCTACTCCATGTGGCCTACTGTACGTGTTCATTTGCTCATGTGAACATCTGTTTTGAGTCATTTTTTGCCTCTAATCTTATATGAAATGTGAGAATATTTTAGAACTAGATATCAATCTGGGGACTATATGAACATGGTAAAATATGTAAGGCATTTCATTGTCCCTCCAAAGATGACAATTTGGGAGGAAACTTATCAGTACAAACCAAAATGCATTCATTTATTCACTTACCAGATTGTTTGAAGACTTAGCTCTTTAATTGTTCTCTACCCTACTTTACATTCTTCTGTTGTCAGAATCCAAGGTAGTTATTTAAAAAATGCTAAGGGGCTGGAAAGTTGGCTCAGTGGTAGAGCACTTGCCTTGCATGCCTGAGGCCCTGGGTTCGATTCCTCAGCACCACATAGGCAAAAAAAAAAGCCGGAAGTGGCGCTGTGGCTCAAGTGGTAGAGCGCTAGCCTTGAGCTGAAGAGCTGAGGGACAGCGCCCAGGCCCAGAGTTCAGGCCCCATGACCGGACCCAAAAAAATAAAATAAAATAAAAAGTGCTAGGCTAACACTGAGAAAACCCTCCTGATTAAATTATGAGTGCTTTTCTAATCACTGTTGAAATGAGACCACCTGGTTCAGAGAAAGTGGAACACAGGTTTGTTTGTTTATTTTAAGTGTTATTTCTTGGTGTGTTTTGTTATGCTAGAGATCAAACCCAGGGCCTCCAACCTGTGCTGTGCCACTGTGTCACTCTTAGTGTTTCAGCCTTGTGTTGCTTAGATGGGCCTCTAACTCTTGATGTTCCTGCTTCAGCCTCCCAAGTAGCTGGGATTACAGGTGTGGGTCACCATCTCCTACTGAAGAAAAAGCTTTGAAATACAAGGATTTCTTCTTCACATGCCTAAGTACAATAGTTTACAAACATTTTTGCTAACTTACTCCTTAAATATTTTTGAGACAATTGTCTGTAATCTTTTGCACATTTAAAAACTGTAGATAGGCTTAACATGTGGTGTGGAGTGTTTCCTTGGAGGATTAAGCACTGCAAACTTTATAGAACATTCCTGTCACCCCAGTGTTCACCTTACTCCTTTTGAGCCACCTTTCAACCATAACGTGGTTCTCACCATAGATTAGCTTTCCATATGCACATTTTAAATTTGACATTAATTTTTTTTTCTGGCAGGGTGGGGGGTTTGAGTTCATGGCTAGGGTACCAGCTTAAGGCTAGTGCTCTACCACTTGAGCCACAGCTCCACTTATGTTTTTTTGGTGGTTAATTGGAGATAAAAGTCTCACAGACTTTCCTGCTTGGGCTGGCTTTGAACCATGGTCTTCAGAACTGAGCCTTCTGAGTAGCTAGGATATAGGCCTTTGATACCTGGCCTTTCACATCTAAGTTTTTAAAAGTTTAAGTACTTACAAAGGATAAACCAATATATTTTGTTTGTTTAAAATATTTTTTATTAAAGCCTTGGAGCTATAGATTTAGATGATTTTTAGAAAAAATCCTGTTGTATAAGCTGGCAAAGCCTTTTCTGATTTACAAACAGATCAGCCAAATCAGACTACACTTAAGTCAGAAAATATACTCATTTTAGTTCAGTTTAATACATGAGAAGAAATAACAGAAATACACCTCTGGCACAGCTTGTTCAGTGATCAGCTTTAAAAAGAGAAGGTACAGAATTCTGAACCAAGCTCTCCTTGCCTTGCCTTCTTGGTCCTCGTGGTCTTTTGGGAGTTCTCCAGGTTTTTTGGTCTCTCTCTGTCTCTGGAGTTGTTCACATCGCAAGGCAGTGGTCTACACAGTAAGATTTGGATAGGGACTAAGGTTACTATGAAAAGGGAAGTAAAGAGAAATCTTCTTTAGTTATCTTTGGCTATATCAGTTTTAGGACAAATACAGAAACTGTAGGCTTTCAAATGGAGTTCTTTATAGCTATCCCAGTCTGCTAAACTCACAGGAACATCTTGTCATAGACCCAGGGATACACGGAGGAAAATCTTCATGTGTTGTCAGGGATGTGAGTGTATAATTTTGAAGACCCGGGCTTTTCCTAGGGCTTTTGAACTTAGCAGTGTAGTCATAAGAATCACCTAGGTGGGGCTGGGAAGGTGGCTCAGTGGTAGAGCGCTTGCCTTGCATGCTCAAGGCCCTGGGTTCGATTCCTCAGCACCACATAAGCAAAAAGAAAAAGCCGGAAGTGGCACTGTGGCTCAAGTGGTAGAGCGCTAGCCTTGAGCTGAAGAGCTGAGGGACAGCGCCCAGGCCCAGAGTTCAGGCCCCACGACCGGACCCAAAAAAAAAAAAAAAAAAAAGAAAAAAAAGAATCACCTAGGTTTCTGGTTCAAAGTGCTCCAATCCCCTGAATACATGTTCCTGAAAGTTCTGATGCAAGTGTTGTATAGAGTATGCATTTGGAAGCCCTGTTCTAAAGGAAAGATTTTTTTTCTTCCTGTTTTTGTAGGTACTAAAATAGCAAAATCTTTTCATTACCGCAGTTAGTTTCCAGAAACAAAGTTTTCTTAAAATTACTGAGTTTCAAAAACTATAATGCACTCACATATTTAGTCCCTTTGCATAAGAAGTGAAATGAGAGGTGATGGAAGAGTTGGAACTAGGAGCAGTCTGCTGGCTAGTAAATGTTCAAGAAGTACTTGTTAACCTTCTCATACTTTGTTAGTACTTTAAAGGTGGTCCATGTGGAATTTGGGATGGCTGAAATCTTATAATATGTGATTTATAGCCAAAATGAGACTTTAGAGAAATACTTTGAACACTTTATCCCATGAGAAGGTCTTGTGTTTCCAGTCTTGGCCAATCAGATATTACCTCTTGCTCTCTGAGAACAAGCAAAAGTTCACAGAGGAACCTGAACCATTTTCTCCATTGTTGCTGCTTTCTGGAGAATGAAACATCCCTAAGGATGAGTTATTTTTTCCTAGGAAGCAAAACTAGCCTCTGGAGGAGAATGTCTGCTAGACTATGGTGAGTGCTGTGAAACTTTCTAAAGTTAATTTCCTCCCAGTTTCTCCACCATCAGTACTCTTTATAATACTTTAATAGCTTTCTTTTTTCTTTTGCTAGTCAAGTGTTCTTGTAAATTATAGACTGGATTGGAAATCTGCAGTTGTATCTTATTGATTGATCCCTTAAAGTCTTTTTTTAAAAAAACTTAATAATTGAATATTTTATTTACATTTTGTATATATGAAATGCTAATTTTGGTTCATCCTTAGCCCTATGGGCTACTCAGCCTTCCTCCTTTTCTGGCTTGTTCAGCTGCATTTTCACTGCGCTCCTTTAGCACTAAGTACTTTTTGTAGAAGACTAGAAGGTATGCTTTTGGTTTTTATTTTGTAGTGTTAGGTATATGTGTTTGAGTTGAATCCATTTTTACCTGATTTATTTCAAACCTTCTTCTGTTTTTTCATTTTGTTCTTTTTTTAATTGCCTCCAGATTGTTTTTTTCTCTCTGTCCCTAAAGCAAGGCACAGTTTGTGAAGTCTTCAGAGCTTAGTAGTATAAGATAATCACCATTCATTGGTTTATTTATTTTTATTTTTCATTTTTTGTTGGTTGTAGGGCTTGAATTGTGGGCCTGGGCACTCATTGGTTTGTTTTAATTGCAGAAACATGAGCTCTGATTTTCTGGAGGCAGTGTCAGTTTGTCCTACTTTTCAGCATGCTATCTGAGTTCAGTGTTTTCTGCAACATTATGCCATAGACTAATGAAATCTTACCACATTAGCATTGTGTTTCTTAGTTGTCCTTTAGATGAATACTTTTACAAATGATTTCTTGGACAAAAGTTCAGAGCAGAGGGGCTAGGAAGGTGGCTCAGTGGTACAGTGCTTGCCTTTCATGCCTGAGGCCCTGGGTTCGATTCCTCAGCACCACATAAGCAAAAAGAAAAAAGCGAGAAGTGGCGCTGTGACTCAAGTGGTAGAGCGCTAGTCTTGAGCTGAAGAGCTGAGGGACAGCGCCCAGGCCCAGAGTTCAGGCCCCACGACCAGACCCAAAACAAAACAAAACAAAACAAAAAAAGTTCAGAGCAGAGATGATTAATTCTTAAGGAGAAAAAACTCTAGATCACAACAAAAAATATTTCCTATCTCATTATTAACTCATTTCCTTTCCAGTGTACTCAACAGTAATTAACATGCCTTTGTATTTAGTACTTACATCAAACTATAAATTTAGACTAAACCTTTAAACTGGTATGGTCATATTCACAGTCCATCTAGGGATAGCATAGGTTTCCAGTTGTAGGCTGGAACAGTGAATAGGGTTCTAGCTAGACCAGCTTCTAAACTGCCAGTCTTCACTGCCAAGCTTAATAGAAGGTGAGTTTTAGATACAATTTATGTATGTCTAGATGTATGTTACACTGTGTGGCATGCTACTTGGCTTGAAAGAATTTATAGTTTTAAAGGTCAGCATCATTTGTAATTGTTTATGTCAATTCAGTGCAATGTTGGTTGGTTTGAAAAACATTAATAAGAATTAGGTGTTCTTGAGCTCTACTGTCCTATTGTAATTAATGTTACCTTCTTGGTTTACTTTTAAAAGGAAACTTGTTAACCGGCAATGTAATCTCTTCCCCCTTCCTCCAGTTATGTGAAAGTACATGGCTTTAGATACTGTGAACCTCTTCAATTTAGCTCATTATATGTTTAAGTTATTCAGATCTATATCCTAGAGAAGAATTCAATTTGATGGTTCCTCTCTTTCATGGGTGTGTGTGTTTGTGCACACACTGTCAAGACTGATGCTCCCTTTGCTAAAGATGGCTGTAGCTTCCTAACTTACTGTGTTTAGAACCTGCACTTCAAAGATAAAGAAACTGCAAGCTCTCCCCTGTGCCAAAAGTAAAATGTATGGTGTTTACAGATGTCTGTAAATTTTGCACACTGACATAGGGAGAGGTGAGGTTACTTTGCTGGAATTTCTCAGATTTGTGACTAGGTGAGCTGCAGTTTAGCATAGGAGGGGATGAGGCCCTATGGCTAAGCTAGAAATGTATCTCATATGTAGTTCAAGTGGCTCCCTAGACTTAGTTGGGGGAGTTTTTCTTGGTTGTTTTGAGGTATTCTCTCTGTTGACAGAGTGTTCCTTAATTGTCTGCCAGTGCTATCTGCTGCTTCTGTAGAAGCCACCAACCTTTTTTCTCCTGTGGGAGGATGTCCCGTAAGCCTGAGCTCTTTCTATGTAATGAACGTGCAATCGCAAGTAATACCACTATTGGCGAGCGTGTTAAATGATAGTAAACTCTCATGAACCTCCAGTGGTACCCATTTGAATGACTGCAGTGTTACAGAGGTACATCTGCAGAAGGAAGTGGCAGGTGCTTCTTGGTAGTATGTCTGAAGTCCATGATGCCGCTTCCCTTGCAGGTTGGTTCCCTTCATGGAGGGTTCTTGTGTGCTCTGGGAGCACAGCACCACTAATAGAATTCCTCATTTCTTAGGGTGGAGAGGTCAAAGATAAAAGGACCAAGGGCTTATCAGAGCATTCTCTTTCTCAGTGTGGTTGCTGTAATTTTATAAATGCTTTATTGAAAATTGACAGCTGTCATGACAGTTCAGAGCATTTAATTTCTTTTTCTTTTTTTTTTTTTTTTGGGTCTGGTCGTGGGGCCTGAACTCTGGGCCTGGGTGCTGTCCCTCAGCTCTTCAGCTCAAGGCTAGTGCTCTACCACTTGAGCCACAGCGCCACTTCCGGCTTTTTTCTTTTTGCTTATGTGGTGCTGAGAAATTGAACCCAGGGCCTCTGGCATGCAAGGCAAGCGCTCTACCACTGAGCCACCTTCCCAGCCCAGAGCATTTAATTTCTTACCTAAAGTTTTTTTTTTTTTTGTTGGTCATGAGACTTGGAACTCTGGGCCTGGGCACTGTCCCTCAGCTCTTCAGCCCAAGGCTAGTGCTCTACCACTTGAGCTACAGCCCCACTTCCGATTTTCTAGTAGTTATTGGAGATAAGAGTCTCAAGGACATTCTTGCCTGGGCTGGCTTTGAACTGCGATCCTCAGATTTCAGCCTCCTGAGTAGCTAGGATTACAGGCATGAGCCATCGAAGACCGGCAAGTTTGTTTGTTTGTTTGTTTGTTTGTTTATTTAATACAAGAAGTACTTGGATGTCAACAGATATTTACACTTTCTTCACTGTTTCTTTACTGTTTCTTCTTAAACCTCTTAGTTCAAAGTTACTATTTCTGATATGGCTTTTATACCAGAGGCCTTCTGTGTCACCCTAGGGATGGTTATAACTACAGTGCTTTTAGGTAGGACCCTTTTCCAGGGCTTCCTGAGGAATATTTGTTTCAGAGTGAGGCGGGGGTTCCAGCAGTAAGGAAGGAAGCTATAATGTCAGAGCTGCTATTCAGTGTAATTAAGGGCTTTGTGTGATGGACAGGGTGAGGAGCTTTCCTTTTGTCTAAGCACTAAGAAATTGAAGTCAGCCTTCCTCTTTATACAGAAAGGGTATTTGTTTTCTCTGTAGTTTTTGACTTGTTTTGACTTTGTTTTTTAGTAAGAATCAAGATGTCTTTTCTGATCTTTTTCATTCCCTGCCCCTTTTTTTAAACCAATAGAAAGTGAAATGTTCTTTAGTCTCCCAAGCACTTGGCACAGAAGGTGCAATCAATCAGTGTCTAAACAGACTGTTTTGTCTATGCTACGCATGCACTAATTAGTGCCTTTTGGATAGGGAGATTATCCCATTTGCTTGAGTTCCAAGCCTTGAAGTTTTTAAGGCTCAGTTTTCTCATCTGTAAAATGAGCATATACACTCACCCTCATAGTTTTCTACCTCATGGTTTGTTGTGGGATTAAGAATGGGGGAACAACTTTAAAACTTATGGTTGTCTTGAGGAAGATAAAAAGAAGCTATTATGATCTTGGTAGATCAAGCTCTGGGGTGTATGTCCATAATCCCTCATGTCCTGGAAGCTGAGCATACATTGATTCATTCTTCTTATACCTACGTACAGCATCTGTGTTGCTTACTGTAAGCCCTCTACTATATATCTAGCTCCAGTCCTTTCCTTGTCCTGAGGCACTTGATTAGAAGAGTTCTGTCACCAAGTATTCTGAGAGAAGTGTGTGTAGATTTGGATGGCAGACTCTGCCTTGCTGTGATCTTTGTGTGTATACTCTTAGAGAAGTGTCGTTGAAATACATTGCCAGTAATCAGAAAACATGCAACTTTCCAAATATTTCTAATCAAGTAGTCATGGGCAATGGGAGTAGCAAATGAGGCCTCATACACTGGGACGAAAGGCAATTTATAATAATTGAGTAGAGGCCAGCTTACTAAATGAGGACAGAGGGAGACATTTTCTCAAATTCTTGCCTAGTTTTATCATAAGTTCCGCTGAGTTCATAGCTCTGTATCCTTTTGCTGTTTGCACTATGTAATGCTTTTGATGCCTTTTGATTTTACTGTTTTTGTGCATTAAATATTTTTCATTTTTATTGTGTGTTGTCATTATTGGGGAAATACATAATTTTGTATACAGCGAAATCTCATTTTCTGTATTTTTTTACCTTATTTGGGAAATTTATTGCACTTGAAATGAACAGCAGCTTTCTGTCAAATTACTACTTTATTTTATTTTCATGTTCCTTGTCCTCACCTTTTGCTGAGTATTTTTTTTTTTTTTGCCAGACTTGGGGCTTGAACCCTTGGCCTGGGCACTGTCCTTGAGCTTCTTTTGTTCAGGCCTAGCACTGTATCACTTGAACCACAGCTCCACTTCCAGCTTTTTCTGTGTATGTGGTACTGAGGAATCAAGCCCATGGCTTCATGCATGCTAGGCAAGTACTCTACCACTAAGCCACATTCCCAGCCCATTGTTGAGTTTTTCTTTCTTTCTTTTCCTTCCTTCCTTCCTTCCTTCCTTCCTCCCTCCCTCCCTCCCTCTCTCCCTCCCTCTCTCTCTCTCTCTCTCTCTCTCTCTTTCTTTCTTTCTTTCTTTCTTTCTTTCTTTCTTTCTTTCTTTCTTTCTTTCATTTTCTTTCTTGCGCCACTTCCGGTTTTCTGGTGGTTAATTGGAGATAGGAGTCTCAGGCATTTTCCTGCCCAGGCTGGCTTTGAACTGTGATCCTCAGATCTCAGCCCCCTGAGTAGCTAGGATTACAGGCAAGAATCACTGATACCTGGCTTTGCTGAGTACTTTTGTAAAATTGAGTTTACTGGGTGTTTAAATTAGGGTTAGTATGCACTATTGAGGGTCTCTGGGAGTGTAGCTCTTGGAAAGCTAACAAGTCTGATGAAACCTAACTAACTCCTGTACATCACCTCCATAGCAATAAAAATATTTTAAAAAATGAGACCTCTTCAACATAACATTTTACATTAAATTTTAGGCCCTTCCTTGAAGTTAGTGGTCTGTGGCCCTCAGGTTCTGCTCTTGGAGTGATATCAAAGAATAGTCTACAGAGAGCTTGCTAGTACATATGCCCTTTTTTGGCGGGGGGGTTATGGGGGCTTGAGCTCTGGGCTTGGGTGATGTCCCTCAGCTCTTCAGCTCATGGTGAGCGCTCTACTACTTAGCTATAGCACCACTTCGGATTTTCTAGAAATTATTGGAGATAAGAGTCTCACAGAGTTTCCTGCCTGGGCTGGCTTCGAACCTTGATCCTCAGATCTCAGCCTCCTAAGTAGCTAGAATTACAGGCGTGAGCCACCAATGTCTGGCTTACGTATGCCTTTAAAAAGGCAATACATACCTTCTTTTCCTAAAAAGTTTGGGCTAAGCCAGGCACCAGTAATTCATATCTGGAATCCTAGCTACTCGGGAGGCTGTCTGTCTAAGGATGATGATTTGAAGCCAACTTGGGCAGGAAAGTGCCAACTTGGGCAGGAAAGTGCGTGAGACTCATCCCCAATTAACCAGCAAGGAGCCAGAAATGGAGTAGTAGAGTGATAGAGTGCCAGCCTTAAGCACCAAAGCTCAGGGACAGTGCCTAGGCTCTGAGTTTAAGTCCCAGTATCAGAACAAAAGGAGGGGGGCTGGGAAGGTGGCTCAGTGGTAGAGCGCTTGCTTTGCATGCCCGAGGACCTGGGTTTGATTCCTCAGCACCACATAAGCAAAAAGAAAAAAGCCGGAAGTGGCGTTGTGGCTCAAATGGTAGAGTGCTAGCCTTGAGCAAAAATATCTCAGTGCTGGGGCTGGGAAGGTGGCTCAGTGGTAGAGCACTTGCCTTGAATGCTCGAGGCCCTGGGTTCGATTCCTCAGCACCACATAAGAAAAAAGCCGGAAGTGGCACTGTGGCTCAAGTGGTAGAGCGTTAGCCTTGAGCTGAAGAGCTGAGGGACAGCCCCCAGGCCCAGAGTTCAGGCCCCACTACTGGACCCCCCCCCCCAAAAAAAAAATGCTGACTTAAAAATCTCAATGCTCAGGCCCTGAGTTCAAGCTTCATAGCTGGCAAACAAAACGGCAAAACCCCAAAACAACAACAAAACCAAAATTGTGTAAAAAGGTTATAGGTTTGAGAATATGGGGATAATCTTGCTAATAATTTTTTCTGGGCAGGAAAGTCTATGAGACTGTCAGTTTTGGGGCTTGAACTCGGGGCCTGGGTGCTGTTCTTGAGCTCTTTTGTTTAAGGCTCGTGCTCTACCAGTTTGAGTCAGTTTTCTGCTGGTTAATTGGAGATAAGAGTCTCATGAGGACTTTTCTGCTTGGGCTGGCTTCAAACTGCAATCCTTAGATCTCAACCTCCTGAGTAGCTAGGATTACAGCTGTGAACCACTAGTGCCTGGCCCTGGAGACCCTTATCTCCAATTAACCACCAGAAAAACGAAGTGGAGCTGTGGCTCAAAGTAGTAGAGTGCTAACTTTGAGTTCAAGTCCCATGACCTAAGGGGACAGGGGGGGAAGATTGGCTGGGTGGGTGGTTTCCACAAGGGCCAAGGAAGCAGCAGCTGAAAGAACTGAAGGTAAGAGAAGAACTTGCTTGGGAAACTCGCTGCACGGGACCTGAGCAGGCTTTGAGCAAAGGTGTGACTACATAAGGTGAGGCAGGGTTGGGGTGGGAAGTGAGTGAAGCTAGTAAGTGAATCTTACTCTTCCATGAGAGGGTTTTAAGGAGAGTGACATCATTTCGCTAATGAAGGCTGGATCTGGCTGCCTTATTCAGAGAACTGGAGTACCATAGAGCAGAGACAGGGACAGCGGGTGCTGCAAAATTCCACAGGAAGTGACCAGTGGGCCTGGGAAGAATGCTTGCTGATCACTTCCTAGGCACTGACTAGAACTCTGTTAATCCATGAGGTGTGGTTTAAGTTGTAGAGATGTTTAATTGTCCAAGGTGACCAAGAGTCAGTCAGTGATTTAATATTGTGTATTTAAGGCATGCAGCATGATTTGAGAGAAATCAAGGTGAAGAATATGACAATGAACAAATGGATAAATGTGGTATGACAGAGACAGGAAGACAACTCGGGCAACCTATGTGTGTGGGCAATTAATCAGGATTAAGAACTTGGGTATAAAGCAAATATAATGATGCCTACCTGTAATTCCAGCACTAGGGAAGTGGAGGCAATGATCCCAAGTTTGAGGCCAGTTTGGGTTATGCAGCAAGAATCTGTCTTAAAAAGAATGATTAGCTGGGCGCTGGTTGCTCATGCCTGTAATCCTAGCTACTAAGGAGGCTGAGATCTGAGGATCGTGGTTCAAAGACAGCCAGGGGAGGAAAGTCCATGAGACATCACTAATAAACCACCAGAAAACCAGAAGTGGCGATGTGGCTCAAGTGGTAGAGCACTAGCCTTGAGCTGAAGAGCTGAGGGAAAGTGCCCAGACCCAGAGTTCAAGGCCCATGACCAAAATAAATAAATAAATAATGTTTATGTGTGTTGGTGTCATGGATATAGCATCTTAATGGAAATAATGCTTAGGAGAGATCTGGGCTATAAATAATTAGATATCTGTTATATATTGTGTATTTTCTAGATAGTGAGGGTGAAGATGAAGAACATGGCCCCTGCTCTTCTGGCTTAGGGAAACTAGTCATACATGCAAATATGAATGCAGTGAATTTTGTATGAATGTTACCATAGAGTAGTAGTTCCTAATTTGTGTAGGGTCAAAAGGTAATTGCTCCAAATCTCCAGAAAAGGTCTATGTACATTGCAAACTTGTATTTGCAAATTCAAGAAGCCTTTAGATTCTCTAGAATCATCTGTGGGTCCTGGCCTAAGAACCTTGTGCATTGTTTCTGATGCTTGTAACAGGTGCCAGATATTGGGCATCAGGAGGCTTGAGGAAAGAAGGGCGGGGTGGGGCGGGGCCCATTTAGCCATGTCTTAAGTTCCAGGTGATACTGGTGATGCTGCTATAGGAAGCACTTCTGAGAACCACTGTTGGAGTCCAGGGCTGAGAAGGGGGTCAGGAACAGTGGGAAGTGGTTAGGAACAAGTAAAAACATCAAGGTGGTAAGAAAAATGTTTTGTTTGGGACTAACAGATGATGGTGGTGGTGATGATTGTAACACTGGGGGCTCATGCTTACACTTTAGCCACACCCCCAGGCATTTTTGCTTTAGTTATTATTGTTATTTTTTTTTTTGTGCTGGTCCTAGGGCTCGAACTTGGGGCCTGGGCACTGTCTCTGAGCTTCTTTGGCTCAAGGCTAGCTTTCTATCACTTGAAGTACAGCTCCACTCTGCTTTTTTTGGTGCTTAATTGGAGATAAGAGTTTCATGGATTTTCCTGCCCAGGCTGACTTCAAATCATGATCCTCAGATCTCAGCCTCCTGAGTAGCCGGGATTATAAATTTAAACGATTGTGTCTGATGCAAGGGACTCACAGATTTCCACATACAGAGAAACCTTTGAGAAGTGGAGAAAAGGGAGAGTGAACACTCATTTGAAGTTTATGGTATGACATGTAAAAATTATCTTTAGGATCACATAGCCTTAAAAGCAGTGTCTTGGTCACTTTAAAAAAAGACAAGAATTCTATAGCAAAATTGCATGGCCTATTAGCATATATTTGACCTGGGCACTCTCAGTCTGGAGCTCTTTCCCCTCATCACTAGCCTTGGTAGGAATCAAACCATGTGTTCAAATTGAGGTAAAGGGATAATTTGATGTTAAGGAAATGAACCCTAACATATGTATTCAAATTTTTTTTTTCTTTCATGCGATTGTTTCTAACACATAAGATTATTTCTTTGTTGCTTTGTATGTCCCTCCCCCACGGTATAAACCCTGTTTTCACTGTATTTGATGTTGTTATAATTTGTGGAGGGGAAGGGAAAAAACAAACCGTTTAAATAGGGATACAGGTGGACCCATGTCAAAAACGAACTTTACAACTTTGGTGTAGGGGGGAGGAAGATGGGATGGGAAGGGGAAACAAAGGAGGAGGCTACAATGCTTGATAAGAAATGTACTCATTATCTTGCCCATGTAATTGTAACCCCTCTGTACAGTATTTTCACAAAAAAAAAAAAAAAAAAAAAAAAGCCGGGTGCTGGTGGCTCACACCTGTAATCCTAGCTACTCAGGAGGCTGAGATCTGAGGATCAGGTTCAAAGCCAGCCCGGGCAGTAAAGACTGAGACTCCTATCTCCAATAAATCACCAGAAAACCGGAAGTGGCGCTGTAGCTCAAGTGGTAGAGTGCTCGCCTTGAGCTGAAGAGCTGAGGGACAGCGCCCAGGCCCAGAGTTCAGGCCCCACGACCGACCAAAAAAAAAAAAAAAGAGAGAGAATTGAAACTTCCAGTGCTATAAATTGGAAATCTTGAAACTCCAGGAATTTCCCTGCTCAGAGAGAGTAAAGGAATCGTTACAGGGCCATGCTTCTTTCCTTCTTGTGTGTTTGGATGTGTGAGCATGCATGAGAGTATGCACGTATGCCTATGTTTCAAACACTGACCATTGGAGCTGCTTGCTTAGTGACCAGAGTGATTCACAATGTCTTAATGCATTGGCTTCTTGGTTGTAAAACAACTGCGCTGAACAAATAAGCACTGAACACAAGGAGCTTAGCACCTTATATTTCCTCTTCCTGTTGTTGGTCTATAACAGTTGGTGCTAGGGGAAGGGGGCAGGTCACAGATTCCTCAAACTAAATATCTCTGACATATAACTAGTGAATGTATCCTTTGTTTTCCACCAGAGGGCACCAGTAATCCATAAAGCTGAGGAAGGCCCCGCTGCCTTTAAAACAATATACTCGACTCTAAAATAACTCCTTAGTTCTAAGTCTTTATTCAAATATTCTTATTCCTGATGCTGTAAGATTTCTTTAAATCCATCACTGAGATCTTTAGTGATGCCACACCAACCACCAAGAGTTCTATCTCCATTTTTAATTTTGTGCATTTTTTACTATCTGTTTTCTATCTCCTTAAGGCTGTCTGTAACCTAGTTACAAATTATTCTCTCAGTAATAACCCACTGCCGTTCCTTTCTTCCTGGTTTATGCAAATGACTGTTCTGCTGTTTCTCACCTTTGATGGACATGCCTAAGCCAGGGCCAGCCTTCTTTCCTGCAGGCAGCAGGGGCCAGGATCTATTTCTAAGCCTCAGAGGCTGTTTTCTGAATTCCTTTGTGGTGAGAGCCACTGCTCTAGAACAGGGCTCTTCACCTAGAGCCACAGGTGATGTTAGGGAGTCCCAACCCCTTCAGACTGTATCTTGGGGAGAGAACTTTTTCCCTCTGAGGAATGGGGACCATAAAGGGAACTGGATTGCCACAGTCTCTTTGAAAACATCAGACTTCAGGGGGGGATGTGTGACAGCATATCTGTCCTGTATGTCTGATTAATTCTACACCCATATTTGTTCTTTAATCTGATGGGGAAGGAAATGCAGTCCCAGGTCCGCTTTCAGTACTCTACTGAAAAGCATGAAAGAAAGTCAGAAGGATGTGATGTGCCTCTTCCACAGAACGGCAGACTATTTGCGATGAATGGGACTCCAGAAATCTAGTACCAACCCTCATTATTTAAAGAGGAGAAGCAACATGACCAGGGGCACATAGATAGTAAGCAGATTCATTATTTTAGCAGAATCAGAATTCAGGTCCATGGGCAGACATATTTTTGTTGTACAATTCCATTTTCTACATTGATCACCATTGCTTACATTTATTGTGTGCTTCACAAATGTCAACTGTCTTGCTTTAGTATTATCCCATTATGTCAATAAAATACATCATTTGTATTTTACACAGGCAACGAGCAGTTACTAATAAATGATACAGGATAAAATTAGTATTCCATTTACACAAGTATTTCTCCTTAAGGGGAAGTGCATTTTGAATGAGTCTTTTTTTTTTTTTTTTCTGGTACAGGGTTTGAATTCAGAGCCTCTTACCTGTTTGGCTTTGCTTACTCAGTTGGTGCTCTATCACTTGGGCCACACCTTCAGCTCTACTTTTTGTTGATTATTTTGCTGGTTATTTTGGCTTGGTGGGTTTACAAAATATTTTTAAATAAATATTTTAATAAATCTCTTTCTTTCTTTGCCAGTCCTGGTACTTGAGCTCAGAGCCTGGGCACTATCCCTAAGCCTGTGCTCAAGGCTTGTACTCTACCACTTGAGCCACAGTGCAACTTCCGGCTTTTTCTGAGTAGTTCATTGGAGATAAAAGTCTCATGGACTTTTGTGCCCAGGCTGGCTTCAAACTGTGATCCTCAGAACTCAGTCTCCTGAGTAGCTAGGATTACAGGCATGAGCCACTGGCGCCTGGCTTTGTTTGTTTGTTTTTATTAGCTTACTTTAGTCATAAAAAAGGGGATTAATTCCACACTTAAAAAAATGGGACTACCCCTTACATATCAAGATATTTAGTATCTCTGGATCCCAAGCCTTTGTTCCTTAGGATGATAACATCAAAAATTTCTAAATAACTTGTCATGGTTTCAATATGCAAAATGTTCTTCACAGACTCATATGTCAAATGCTTGGTCTCCAGCTGATGGTGCTTTTTTGGCAGGTGGTGGAAACTCTAGGAGTTGGGACCTACCTGCAGAGATGTCCCTAGGGTGGGGGGGGAGCAGGTGCCTTTGAAGGTTATTCCTGGATCTTTGAAGGCATCTTCTAGTTTCTTCTGTTTCCTGTGCACCAGGAGGTGAAGAATTAGAATTACTTTAGTGGCACTAGAATTCATGTGTATTGGCAGATACATGCCCTGCTGCCAAGATGTTCTACCAAGGCACACAAGGCCAAGCAACCACGCACAGAACCCTTTGAAATCATGAACCCAAATAAATCCTTCCTCCTTTTAAGTTATGTTGGGCATTTTGTCACAATGACACAAAAGTAACTAATGCGGAAAGTAGATACCAGAGAAATGGCATCATGCTGTGGCTGAACTGGATCACATAGTTTGTAAGCCTTTGGAACTGGTTTGTGGGAGGCATTTGGAGAAGTGGCCTAGAGAAAGCCTAGGAGGATGTCAGCAAAAATTAATTTGGGTGAGTCTGGAGTGTGATCAGACCACCAAAATGCAGATAGAAATGCACACAGAAAAGGCTGTGCTCGGGGCTGGGAAGGTGGCTCAGTGGTAGAGCACTTGCCTTGCATGCATGAGGCCCTGGGTTCGATTCCTCAGCACCACATAAGCAAAAAAAGAAAAAAGCCAGAAGTGGCGCTGTGGCTCAAGTGGTAGAGCGCTAGCCTTGAGCTGAAGAGCTGAGGGACAGCGCCCAGGCCCAGAGTTCAGGCCCCACGACCGGACCCAAAGAAAAACAAAAAAAAAAGGCTGTGCTCATGAGATTCCACATGGGAACATAAACTGGGAATTGGACTAGAAGCCATTCATGGTATATTCTAGCAAAGAACTTGTCTACATTTTGTCTGGGTCTTGAGACTTTGTGGGAGACCAAGTTTAAGGTGACAGACTAACCTGCAGGAAATTTCAAGGTGGGCCAACAACTGGCTGTGGCATGGTTTTTGCTAGTTGCCTTTACCTAGGTTTGCAGTGAGAATTAGAACCAAGGGATTGGGAGTGCGGATTGTTTGGTAGAGGACTAGCTAATGAGCAAAAGCATCAGCTACTGATTTTTGAATCCCAGTCTTAGACCAAGAAATTTTTTTTTAAAAAAAGGATAGAACCAAGAAGCAGACAGGCTAGAAAAATATATAGATTGGTAGGAAATGGAGGTGTGGCTCAAGTGGTAGAGCACCAGCCTTCAGGGAAAAAGCCAAGGGAAAGTGCAAATCCCTGACTTCGAGTACTATTAATAATGGCACAAAAAAAGAAAAGGAAAATCTAGCATCACATGTGAAATAAAGAAGGCATGGTTTGCAGGATGGCTCACTCCTGCAATCCTAGCTACTCAGGAGGCTGAAGATCGTGGTTCAAAGCCAACCTGGACAAGAAAGTCCATGGGACTCTTATTTCCAATGAACCACCAGAAAACCGGAAGTGGAATTGTGGCTTAAAGTGGTAGAGCACTCAACTTGAGCTGAAGAGCTCAGGGACAGTACCCTGGTGCAGAGTTCAAGCCTCACGACCACCCTCCCCGCCCCCCAAAGCCAAATAATTTACTTTGGGACAATGGGAGTACTGCCTTGAGAGAGAGCACCTCAAGCATTGGCCAGGTTAGTTCTTACAGGCTAGTTCTTACAGGCTCCATTTTTACAGGCTAGTTCTTTTTTTTGGGGGGGGGGGTTCCGGTCATGGGGCCTGAACTCTGAGCCTGGGCGCTGTCCCTCAGCTCTTCAGCTCAAAGCTAGCGCTCTACCACTTGAGCCACAGCGCCACTTCTGGCTTTTTTCTTTTTGCTTATGTGGTGCTGAGGAATCGAACTCAGGGCCTCATGCATACAAGGCAAGCACTCTACCACTGAGCCACCTTCCCAGCCACTACAGGCTAGTTCTTACAGGCTCCATTCTTACAGGCTCCGTGTTGCATTTGAAAGACTTTCCCTTGAGGAGAAAGTGCCTCTGCTGATACAGGACTGCTGGGAAAGTTGTTTCCACAGGATTCATTTCACAGTGCTCAGTTGTCCAGGCATTCGAGGCCAATGTAGCTACGATCTTAGGAGGCCCAGCCGGTGGTCCACTCAAGCTGGTGGCAGATCTCGGAGCTGTCCATTAGATGCTGGCTTTTCAGGCATGCACGAGGCAAAAGTTCCAGGGTTGTGGGAGCTACCACCCAGATTTCAAAGGAACGCCTGAGTGGGCAGATGTTTGACAAGGTTGCAGCCTTGAGAAGGTGATGTATGAAGCGGTGAGAATAAAGTTTAAGGTGCACTGGAGACCTCAGAATGTGACCTCAGGATGTTGGAGATGCCTTGAGCATGGAACAGACATTCCTGCTGGGAAAAGCTCCAGGCAATGAGCGGGAACTACCCAAGAGAGCGGTCACACGGGCTGGAGAGGGCGAGGTTGTAGCCGAAGGGCTGCATAAGCTCCCCGGAGCTCACATCATGCTACCCAGGTGCCAGATAAGGACTTAGTGTTTTCTGGGCTGAATTTTGGTCTTGTTCTGGTCCCATCGTTCCCTTCTATTCTCGTTTTCTTCCTTTTAGGATGGAGATGTTTATTATCCCATGTCACTGTGTCTCGGGAATAGGTAACTTGTTCTTTATTTTATAGGGGCTCACAGCTAAGACTATATATGCCTTGAGTCTCAGGGGAGACTTTGAACTTGGCCATTTTTTTAAAAAAAGAATTTATTGTATACTCAGTAGACACTCTGTTGAAAGTAAAGTATACAACAGGAGGGAAAAACTGAAAGCAAGGGAAGGGTGACATTGTCATTACCTGACTTAATGTAACTGTAATTCCTCTGCGCATCACCTTTAGAATAACAATAAAAAATTAAAAAAGAATTCATTGTATGTTTTATGTTTATTATTCACAAGAATTCATGAGGTTTTTTTGTTTGGCCAGTCATGGGCCTAAACTTTGGGCCTGGGCGCTGTCCCTCAGCTTTTCAGCTCAAGGCTAGCACTCTACCACTTGAGCCACAGCACCACTTCCAGCTTTTTCTGCTTATGTGGTGCCGAGGAATCAATCCCAGGCCTCATTCATACAAAGCAAGCACTCTACCACTGAGCCACCTTCCCAGCCCAAGAATTCATGAGTCACAGTCACTACCTACCAAATGCTAACCACAGAGTTCAAGTATTAAGTATATAGTCTTTGGTTTGCTTGTTTTTGTGCTAGTCCTGGGACTTGAACTCAGGGTCTAGGCACCGTCCTTGAGTCTTTTTGCTCAAGGTTAATGCTCTACCACTTGAACTGTAGCTCCACTTCCAGCTTGTTTTGGTAGTTAATTGGAGATAAGAGTCTCATGGGCTTTCCTTCCCAGGCTGACTTGGAACCACAATCCTCAGAGCTCAATCTCTGGAGTAGCTAGTATTACAGGCACAAAGCCACTGATGCCTGGCTGTGGTGCTGTAGTCTTTTTATATAAACATTAAAATATAAATGTACACCCAAAACTTAGTTGGATAAGGCTTCATGATATATACCAATTCTAAGCTAGAACAAATGGTCCAAGTGTAGAATGCAGGAGTTTGGACTTTTGATCAGTGTTGGAATAGTGTGGGGCATTGGGGCTCACAGAGATGAACTGAATGCTGGATGTGTTATGAGATGACCATGAGCCTTGAGGGACAGAGACAGGATATCATAGCTTGAATATGAACTATCCTGCCACAGCCTCATGTGTTGAACTCTATGTCCCCAGTTATGGTGCTAGTTAGACTGGTAGGGGAAACAGGAAGAAAGGCCTAGTTGGAAGAAGCTGAGGTAGGGAGGGGGTGGCGAGGCGGGAGGGAAGGGCGTGTGAACTTAAGGATGATAACTGATCTCTGACCCTTTCCCTTCTGCTTCCTATGTACCATGAGGTGAACGGCCTTCTCTTCCACAGCTCCCACCACCATAGTGTTCCACGTCACCACGAAACATGAAGACACCATGGAGGAAACCCTCTGAAACGTGAGCCAACACAAACACTTCCTCCTTTCAAGTTCTTTTTTTTTTTCTGTCAGTTGTGGGGGCTTGATCTCTGGGCCTGGGTGCTGTCCCTGAGCTCTTCAATTCAAGGTGAGTGCTCTACCACTTGAGCCACAGCACCACTTCTGGTTTTCTGGTGGTTAACTAGAGGTAAGAGTCTCATGGACTTTCGTGGCCTGGCTGGCTTTGAAGCCACCTGAGTAGCCAGGTGTGAGCTACCAGCACCTGGCTGCCTCCTTTCAAGTTCTTTAGGTCAGGCATACTTTCAAATCAATAAAAACTAACAAATACAGCTAGAGAAGTGGGCAGAAGTGATGTAACTGCTGGTTCAGGACCTCTGACTTAGGTACCTGGGCACAGAGAAGAGTAGTATACAAATGTATTTTGTCTTCTTTCTATAATGAAGGCCATAAAATGGATAGTGGAAGAAAGTCCTTACAGGGAGAGCCTGGCTTTTTCCTTCCAGAGCCTGGTTCATGGACATTGGTGACATCGGAACATGGACTTAACTCATACCTGCAGAGTCTAGTAGGATCTCATAGAAAGGAAATCATCTGAGCTGGGGGCAATAGGGAGTGCTGAGGATTTGGGTAAGCTAGGGAGCTATGTTCACATCAAGGCTGTAGTTACGATCCATCTCCAACCAGGTGTTTCCAGGTGGCAATGTGGCGGCGTTTTTGTAGCCTGTGTTTCTTATATATAAAGAGAATCTGCAATGTCAGCTTTTTCTAGGAAACCTTTTGTGTGTGTGTGTGCCTGTGCCTGTGTGTGTGCCTTTATAGGGACTTGAACTCAGGGCCTTGTACTATACTCTTGCTTGCCCTCTCCTCTCCTCTCCTCGAGATTACAGGCGTGAGCCACAGGTGCCCAGAGGATTTGGTTTCTTTTGATAGGGAGTGTTGGAGATTGAACCCAGGGTTCTTGTGCACACTAAGCACACACTCCACCAATGAGCCACACCCCTATTCCCTTTGGGGCAGTTCACACAGTACACACCAGCATACTGGTCTCCTTGCTGGCCAGAGGAATACTGGGTATTCCCTGGGGGCCCTGGGCTCTATTGAAGTAGAGATTCCTGACCAGTCCTCCAGTCCCTTCTGGAGTGGAGATTACAGAATTCCAGCACTGTAACCAGAAAGACAAAAACTCCAGATCCCTGTTGAGGGCTGTAGCGCTAACTGCCTCCTGGCAATTGTTCTTCAGCTTAGAAGTCACTTGAGTCCCTGTTCCCAAGCTGCTTGTATTCTTTCTCACCAGTGTGTTCCTGCCCCAAACCGCAGAGCTAAACAACAGTTTTCCAACCCAGCTGTTCAGCTACACTATGAGTTAAGTTTAAATACACTCTTAAAAAAAAAAAACAACCACCAGGAGCCATTTCCCTTCTCATTTGCTTTCTCTTATTAGGCCAGCAGGAAGCAGGTAGTGCAAGATGGTGCTGCTTATGCTGGCGCCCACGCCCTCCACTGGACTCAATCCACTTTCCCCTCTAGGGTCAGAATGGGATCCTGGACACCTTTACAATGAAACCTGAGATCCCAGTGCCCTGTTCTCCCAGTTCTCTCGTGGACAGGCCTGCTGGGACTTCTCAGTCTCTGCTCTGGCAGTCTTGTGCCATTGAGAACAGTGCCTTTGTCTTGGACCAGTTCTGACTTTTATCAGCAGGGTAGTCAAATGTGTAGGAGACAGGAGGGCTTGGTAACTGAACTGCTATATGGAGAAGTTGAAAAGCCAGGCTGCAAATGCTATTATCTAACATACTTAGAAATCACAGCTCCACTTCACCAGATTCTAAATCAGTTTTTTCTGAAGCCTTGTAATCCTTCTTGTCTTCTGCAGTCCATCTTGTCTGTTGTTCCTGGATCTGTTTACATCCCAGGAAAGGAGATGGTCTCTGTTGCCTGTTTTTCTTAGCCTGGAGGCTAGTGTAGGTCAGTTGTTTTTAAATATCAGCTTACATTAGTTATACAGAGGGTGAGTTTATTATTAAAGAACATCTTTTTTTTTTTCAGTATTGGGGTTTGAACTCAGGACCTCGTGCTTATAAGGCAAGGTGTTCTACCACTTGAGTCCTCTAGCCTCTGTAGGAAGGTTTTACTGAGCCTCAGAAGCAGAGTGGACCATGTAGGTAAAGGCTCTTCTTCTAAGAACAGAATGTACTATTCATCGTTCCAGAGGCTGGGAAAGCCACAGGCAGGTGCTGAGTGCCCATTCCTCATAGAGGCCACCTGCTATGTGTCTTCATGTGACAGAGAAGCAAGCAGCCTTCTTCACACTTCCTGAGAATGTTGAGGAGGGAGATTCCTGCTTTTGGTATTACTGGGGTGTGAACTCTGGGCTTTATGCTGACAGGCTGGCACTCTATCACTAGAACCAAACCTCCAGCCTTAGCTTCCAAGCTGCCGCTGCCGCTTTTCTTCTTCTTCTTCTTCTTCTTCTTCTTCTTCTTCTTCTTCTTCTTCTTCTTCTTCTTCTTCTTCTTCTTCTTCTTCTCCTTCTCCTTCTCCTTCTCCTTCTCCTTCTCCTTCTCCTTCTCCTTCTCCTTCTCCTTCCTTCTTCTTCTTCTTCTTCTTCTTCTTCTTCTTCTTCTTCTTCTTCTTCTTCTTCTTCTTCTTCTTCTTCTTCTTCTTCTTCTTCTTCTCCTTCTTCTTCTCCTCCTTCTTCTCCTCCTTCTTCTCCTCCTTCTTCTCCTCCTTCTTCTCCTCCTTCTTCTTTCTTCTCCTTCTTCTTCTCCTTCTTCTTCTCCTTCTTCTTCTCCTTCTTCTTCTCCTTCTTCTTCTCCTTCTTCTTCTCTTTCCTCTTCTCCTTCCTCCTCCTCCTCCTCCTCCTCCTCCTCCTCCTCCTCCTCCTCCTCCTCCTCCTCCTCCTCCTCCTCTTCTTCTTCTTCTTCTTTCTTCTTCTTCTTCCTTCTTCTTCTTCCTTCTTCTTCTTCTTCTTCTTCTTCTTCTTCTTCTTCTTCTTCTTCTTCTTCTTCTTCTTCTTCTTCTTCTTCTTCTTCTTCTTCTTCCTCCTCCTCCTCCTCCTCCTCCTCCTCCTCCTCCTCCTCCTCCTCCTCCTCCTCCTCCTCCTCCTCCTCCTCCTCCTCCTCCTCCTCCTCCTCCTCCTCCTCCTCCTCCTCCTCCTCCTCCTCCTCCTCCTCCTCCTCCTCCTCCTCCTCCTCCTCCTCCGTCGTCGTCGTCGTCGTCGTCGTCGTCGTCGTCGTCGCCTGGGCACTGTCCATGAGCTCTTCAGCTCAAGGTGAGTGCTCTATCACTTGAGCCACAGTGCCACTTCCGGTTTCCTGGTGGGCTTATTGGAGATAAGAGTCTCATGGACTTTCCTGCCTGGGCTGGCTTTGAACTGTGATCCTTAGATCTCAGTCTCCTGAGTAGCTAGGATTACAGGCATGAGCCACCAGTGCACAGCTCCGAGCTTCTTTTATAAAGATACTGATCATATTCAGAATAGTGGAACCCTTATGGATTTAGAGCCCACCTCTTAATCCTATCACATTGAGGATTAAGTCCTACTGAATAAAGGCACACAGTTATTCAGACAATAGGCAGAGCCATGCCGTCCAACACACAGAGTGAATGTGTGGGGCAGCCCCAGGGAGGGTGATTTTTCTAGCTTTTCTCCACCTTCCCTTCCCTCTGGCATAGCCTCGAATCCATTCATAGTTCCTAATTTCCTAGTCCCTTCCATATTCCACCTGAATATATGGGTGCCAGTCTAGATAATTCTAGAATGTAAAGGGGAATGTAAAGTCTGATGCACTCAGGAACTTTACCCCAACCAATTTACCTACACACAACATTTTAGAATTGGCAGTAGAATGCTTCCAGATGCTTGTCTGTCACAGATTAATCTAATTAAAAACAATAAAGCACAACAATAACTACAATATATGGTTTTAAATATTGAGACTTACATAAGATTGATAGCCTTTCTTTCATCAAATAAGAACATTTTAGAAACAGCAATTACTATTGTATAGAATAACCACTGTTTCATAAAGAAAAGGGTACTTTTAAATTTTACTTTATTGTTATTATAAAGGTGATGTACAGAGGGGTTACAGTTACATAAGACAGGTAATGAGTACATTTCCTTTTACACAGTGTAATCCCTTCACTCACTCTCTTCCAGACCCAGAAAAGAATTTTTTTTTTTGCCAGTCCCTAGGGCTTGAACTCTGGGCCTGGGCACTGTCCCTGAGCTTCTTTTGCTCAAGGCTATCGCTCTATACTTGAGCCACAGTGCCAGTTCCGACTTTTCTGTGTATGTGGTGCTAAGGAATTGAACCCAGGGCTTCATGCATGCTAGGTGAACACTCTACCACTAAGCCACATTCCCAGCCCAAAAGGATTTATTTATTTATTTATTTTTGGGTTCAGTTGTGGGGCCTGAACTCGGCCTGGGTGCTGTCTCTCAGCTCTTTAGCTCAAGGCTAGCACTCTACCACTTGAGCCACAGTGCCACTTCCGGGGTGCTGTCCCTGAGCCTCTTTGTGCTCCACTTCCAGCTTTTTCTGAATAGTTTATTGGAGATAAGAGTCTTGACTTGGGGCTGGGAAGGTGGCTCAGTGGTAGAGCGCTTGCCTTGCATGCCTGAGGCCCTGGGTTCAATTCCTCAGCACCACATAAGCAAAAAGAAACAAGCCAGAAGTGGCGCTGTGGCTCAAGTGGTAGAGCACTAGCCTTGAGCTGAAGAGCTGAGGGACAGCACCCAGGCCCAGAGTTCAGGCCCCACGACTGGACCCCCCCAAAAAAAATACTGATAAAAATACAAATTATCTTGTTTGTAGAAATGCAAATTGCATCTAGTGGAGGTACAATTTATTATTTCCCTGTGGATAGATATTGATTGGGTTTTCATCTATTAAGTAAATTAATTTAAACATATCTAATAATGTATATTTCTACTTTTTGGATTCTCTTTTGAGCAGTTGACTTAAATTCTGTCATTTGGCATATGCTAATGTTGTATTTGTACAGGGCCTACTTTTAATTAATTAATTAATTTGATTTTTGGTGCTAGTCCTGAATTTAGGGCCTGGGTTCTGTCCCTGAGTTTTTTTTTTTTTTTTTTTTTTTTTTCTTTTGTGGGTCCGGTGGTAGGGCCTGACCTCTGGGCCTGGGCACTGTCCCTCAGCTCTTCAGCTCAAGGCTAGTGCTCTACCACTTGAGCCACAGCGCCACTTCTGGCTTTTTTCTTTTTGCTTATGTGGTGCTGAGGAATCGAACCCAGGGCCTCATGCATATAAGGCAAGCGCTCTACCACTGAGCCACCTTCACAGCCCATGTCCCTGAGTTTTTGTACTCAAGGCTAGCATTCTACCACTTGAGCCACAGTTCCATTTCTCGCTCTTTGGTGGTTAATTGGAAATAAGAGTCTCACAGACTTTCCTGCCTGGGCTGACTTTGAACATGATCCTCAGATCTCAGGCTCCTGAGTAGTTAGGATTGCAGGCATGAGCTACCAGGGCCCAGCTTAAAGGTAGATTTTTTTTGGGGGTGGGGGGTCTGGTCGTGGGCCGCTGTCCCTCAGCATTTCAGCTCAAGGCTAGCACTCTACCACTTGAGCCACAGCGCCACTTCCAGCTTTTTTTTTCTGCTTATGTGGTGCTGAGACATCGAACCCAGGGCCTCACGCATGCAAAGCAAGCGCTCTACCACTGAGCCACTTTCCCAGGTCCTTTTTTTTTTTTTTTTTTTTTTTTTTTTGCTGTTGTGGGGCTTGAACTCTGGGTGCTGTCCCTGCGCTCTTCAGCTCAAGGCCAGTGCTCTACCGCTTGAACCACAGTGCCACTTCCAGTTTTCTGGTGGCTTATTGGAGATAAGAGTCTCATGGACTGGGGCTGGGAAGGTGGCTCAGTGGTAGAGTGCTTGCCTTGCATGCTTGAGGCCCTGGGTTCGATTCCTCAGCACCACATAAGCAAAAAGAAAAAAGCCGGAAGTGGCACTGTGGCTCAAGTGGTAGAGCACTAGCCTTGAGCTGAAGAGCTGAGGGACAGCGCCCAGGCCCAGAGTTCAGGCCCCACGACCGGACCCAAAAAACAAAAACAAACCCAAAAAACAAAGAGTCTCATGGACTTTTCTGCCCTGGCTGGCTTTGAACCGTAATCCTCAGATCTCAGCCTCCTGAGTAGCTAGAATTACAGGCGTGAGCCACCAACACCTGGCTAGAATTTTTCAAAGGTAGAATAGAGTCATAGATAAGAGTAAGTCTAGCCTCTGGGCCCAGGTATTTTTTCTATACATGTTATATGTTGGTTTCTGTACTCCAGGGTGCTCTAGATTCTTCTTTGATGGTACTAAGGATTGAGCCCAGGGCCTCTAGCTTGCTCAACTCACTTTGCTTGCTTGGCTAGTGCTCTACCACTTAAGTCATACCTCCCTCCCTGCCTTTTGCTATTTATTTTGGAGTGAGAGACTTGTTGCCTTTTCTGTTCTGGGCAGCCTTGAATCACAATCCTCTGGATCTCAACCTCTTGAGTGGCTAGAATTACATAAATCACTGTGTCTGGCAAACATGCTTTACATTACAGTGTTGATTTCATTCACAAGGGTTTTCACATTTAAAAGAGAATCCTAGGTTATAGGATAGAATGACTAGTCATCCTATCATGACTATACTTGATAGAAACCCACAGGATTGCAGATTTGGGGTCCAGCTGCCTTGAAAATAACCTTTACCTGTACCCCCTCCACAATGCTTGAAGGACAGCCTTACCATGCCTAGAAGAAAACATTTACTTATGAAATCCTCTCCTCAGATCTGTGAGGTGGGTATGTTTATCTCTGTCATTGACAAGGAACTAGGACAGTTCAAATGGTATGTGCAAGACAGCTTGGACACTATTGTGCCTGGGTTTAATCCCATGGTCTGAATCCAGAACTTATAGTCTGTAATTAGAGTCATACAATAGCCTTCCCAGTCAAGAGCTTTATTCTTTCTCCAAAGCCATTACCAGCACTGAAATCCCCTGCCAAGTCTTGCACCTGGTAAGACATTGTTCCCTATAAACCTGGCGGTGACCTAGAAGGCATAGCACAGTTGCTATGAAAATAATGTCAGAAAAACAAAGGAGGGGGTAACAATGCTTGATAGGAAGTATACTCATTACCTTACTCGTGTAACTGTAACCCCTCTGTACAGTATCTTTACAATAAAAATATATATTAAAAAAAGAAAATAATGTCAGAAATAAATAGATCTGAGCCTGGCAATAGGTTTGGTTTTACTTTTGTTTGTTTTTGGTGTTGGTACTAGTACTAGGGCTGGAACTCTGGGCGACATGCTCTTGCTTGGCTTTTTTTTTTTCTTGACTGGCTCTCTACCACTTGAGACATACCTCCACTTCTGGCTTTCTTCTGGTTAATTTGGAGATAAGAGTCTCATGGGCTTTTCTGCCTGGGCTAGCTTTGAACCACAATCCTCAAATCTTAGCTAGGATTACAGGCTTGAGCCACCAGCACCAGCCTTGGCAACAGGTTTTGATCTAAGAATTACAACACAGCCCAGATTGGCCCAAAAGGTAAGAAGAGTGTACTATCCAGTGGGGACCTCTGTGTTTAATAGAGATTGAGGGATGCAGATAGATTTCCAGGAGAGGGAAGAAGCTGGAGGAGGATCGCATAGGTAAGTTAGTGGCAGAACAATAAGAATCTCTGCCCTCTTTTCTTCTTGGACCCTGATAGCTAGAGGATGAGACAGAGCTTAGCAAGAGGAATTTGCTGGTCTTAGAAATGGAGGTATCTCAAATCCAGTACATAGCATCCTAAAAGTTAACGGAGCTGAAGCCACACCCTCCAGGACTGGCCCAGGCCCTGGCAGGGAAGCTCAGGGGGGCAAGATCAAGGACAGAGAGCAAGGTCAGGGCAGTATCTACACCAAACTGGGAAAACAGGAGACCAAGGTCCCTGGATTCTAGGTAAATGGTGTCATCAGGATAGATGGGAGTTCCCTGGCAAGGGTGACCTTTCCCTCTGCCTCCTCCAGATGGACAGACCCAGTGTCTCCAGGTCCCTTGTCATCCACTGATTGCTCTGTGATTAATGCACAAGTCTTATTTCTATCTCCTGTCTTTGCTCCAGCTCCCCCAGCTCCTCTGGTGGGCCTTTCTGCCCTGAAGTGATTCATAGAGAAATGATTTTTCCTTGAATCTCTCAGTGTACTGTGTACACAGATAATAACCAGGTTCTACATGTGATTTCCCTGAAGAATTCTAACCATGGACAGGTAGGCAAATCATGGCCCCTATGGAGAGATTTAATATCTGCAGTGAATAAGCCCAGGCACAGCTGAGGGCAGACTGTCATACAGAAATTACCCCTTCTTCCTGCCCTCTTTTAGTCTCAGCCAAAGAACAATGAGGTCCCATGTGGTAACCATTCGCTGGAGCGGCCTGTGGGCTCCTGACATAGTTCCACATAGAAGGGCCACTCCCACCCCCCGCCCAACTCTGGTTTACCTGGGGCCAGAGAACAACAGTTGGTAGGAATTGAGGCAAAGAGACAAGTCTCAAATCCCCTCTAGCAAGCCACTTCCAAATACAGAAAGCCACTACTCACAGATGAACATTCTTCTGAATAAATATTTCTTTACCTTGGCCTGGGGTCCTCAAACAAAGACAGCATATGAATTCAATTTGATGCTGATTTAACTACATGGACTTTATCATTTATCAGAGCAAGAAAGACAGGATCACATGCTATTAACAGCTATTCATTCAGCAAATATTTGTGGAGTGCCAGACAGGAGAGATTATTGTGTCTATTTGAAGGATAGAGCGTCACATGCATACAACTTTAGGCTTGATTCTTTCATACTGTGGCAGTACTGCCCTGATCTGCCCGATTCCCTTCCCCATCCACCCCTGCCTCCCTACCTTCCCCATAGTTGCGGAGGATAATGTTTTTGCAGAATCTGAGAAATCATTTTCAGTCGAGGATGTTAAGGAAGGGGAGGCTCTATCTGCAAAGTCAAGCGAGGGTTATGACTTATTGAGAGCTAGAGAGCCAAAGATATGATAGTGTGAAGAATGTGAATTCCTTCACTAGATCTTAAGGGAGCTTCAAAGAGGAATTAATCTTGTTGTCATTTAACGCTTCTTAGGAGGAGTCCAGCTGCTGTGATGATAGGAAACTCGCATTCAGGGTCCTGGAGGTCCCTCCTGTAATACTCAGGGAGCAGCAGCGGTCATGGCCCATCTGGCTGGCTGAGGAACGCACGGGAGGAGCCCTTGCCAGCCGCACCAGAGGCTGTGGCTACAGCAGTGATTTTGGCCTGTGCTTCCATGCTGCACTCTTCCAATCAGGTATTTGTGGGCATTAGCTCATTAACCACGACTCCATAGTGAGTTACTGCTATTGCCCAATTGGACAGGTAAAGTGTGAAGTTGAATGACTTGCCTGAGGTCACACAGCTAGCAAGCGCTAACAATCCAAGCTGTTTGCCTCTAATTCTACATATGTAACAACAATCTACCCTGCCTTCCCATGCAAACTTTCTCTTAAGTCAGACTTTGTTGTTGTTGGTCATGGGGCTTGAACTCTGGGCCTGGGTGCTGTCCCTGAGCTCTTCAGTGAGTACTCTACCACTTGAGCCACAGGGCCACTTCCAGTTTGCTGGTGGTTAATTGGAGATAGAAGTCTCATGGACGTTCCTGCCTGGGCTGGCTTTGAACCTCAATCCTGAGATCTCAGCCTCCTGAGTAGCTAGGATTACAGGCATGTGCCACCAGGCACCCAGCTTTTGAAGGTGTTTTCAGTGAGGATTAATTAAGAATGGAGAGATAGTCCCTGAATGTGGTGACAACATTTCATGGGTTCAGGATCTGGCATTGTCTGTCTATCTGTCTGTTTCCTAGATAGAGATGTCAGCTGCTCTGCTCTTCTATTACTCTGCTCCATCATGGGCTGAACCCTTGAAAATCCTGAGCCCAAATAAGTAATGCCTCCCTTTATTATTTTTTCAAGTGTTACAGAAAACAGGAAATTAACTAACAAAGAATATGGTGCCAGGAGAGGGGCCATTGTTGTGACTATCTGATGGTGCGGTTCAGAAGCTTTGGAACTAGTTTTCAGGAGGGTCTTTTTAAAGATCTTGAGAAGCACACTCGAAAAAGCAATTCTACTGGGAGCTCAGAAGACCAGATGCCAACAGGAATGTGAACAGTAAAGATTGTATTCATAACATTTCACCTGAGTAGGAGGAGTCTATGAGGAATTGAACTAGGGGCCATTTGTGTTAAATTCTGGCAGAGCGTTTGTGCACATGTTGGCCAGGTTCTGAGATTTTTGATATGGGGACATTTAAACATTGCCCCAAGTTCAGCCATCCAGACACTGAGGCCACTGTAGCTGTGGCCCAAGGGAGCCTGGCTCCCATTTGAGCTGGCAGCAGAACTTGGCACCTTCCACAGGATGCTGGCTTTACAGGCAGGCAGAACACAAGAGTTATGGGATCATGGAGTCTTCCACCCAGATATCAATGCCTGCAGGCGTCCCCTGCGGGCGCTGCGCATGAAGCTGTGAGGGCGAGGCCAAAGACACAGTAGAGAACCCTGGAAGTCAGAGAGATGCCAGGTTGTAGAAGGTATGCCAAGGAAAGCCAATGAGAGGTGTAGACAGGCTGAGGGAGAGGCCATATGGCCTGCGAGTCGGGCAGGGCTGCCCAAACCTGTGGGTGCTCACCTCACCTTCCACGTGCTCAAGATGCCAGGTATGCGGCTACAGGATTTAGCTTTTGCGCTGCTGGCTTTTGGTCCTGCTTTGATCTAATCCTTCCTTGCTGTTCGATTTCTCCCTTTTAAAATGGTAACATGTGGCTGAGTGGTAGAGTACTTGCCTAGCATGCATGAATCCCTGGATTCGATTCCTCAGTACCACATACACAGAAAAAGCCGGAAGTAGTGCTGTGGCTCTAGTGGTAGAGTGCTAGCCTTGAGAAAAAGAAGCTCAGGGATAATGCCCAGGCCCTGAGTTCAAGCCCCAGGATTGGCAAAAAAAAAAAAAAAAAAAAAAAAGGAAACATGTACTCTGTGTCATTTTATCTTGGAAGCACTGTTTCTTTTTGTTTTTGTTTTGTAAACCAAGGCTCACAACTAGGAGTTTGCAGTGGCTCTCAGAGAATAGTGTTATAATGGTTGACATGTTGAAGGACTCTTGGAGATGTCTGAATATGTTTTGCTTGATGAAATTGTCAAAAGTCTGGGGTCTAGAGGTGGTTCAAGGAAAGGTGTTTGGATATTGAATTGACCTGGACTTGGGATGGATGATTTTGACTGTCAACTTGATTGGATTAAGAAACTTATCTCTGGGAGAGGGGTGTCTGGCAGGATTAACTAAGGGAAGAAGACCCCCCCCCCCCACTTAGAATGTTGTTGGTACCATTCCATAGGCTGAGGGCCCGGAGGGAAGAAAAGGAGAAGTAGAGCACTGCCATTCATTCTCTCTCTCTCTGTCTCTCTGTCTCTGTCTTTCTGTCTCTCTGTGTCTGTCCGTCTGTCTGTCTTTCTCTCCTGGCCGCCATAATGTGAGTTGCTCTGCTTTGCCACACCCTCCCTACCAACTATGATGGACTAAAATCTCCAAAACTCCGAGCAAAAGAGATCTTTCTTTTCTCTTGATTGTTTACATCAGGCGTTCTGGCACAAGGACAAGAACGCTGACTAATACACAGTGGCAGAAGGGGGATGGCTGGGGCCACAAACTGAACTAGAGATGCACAAGGCAGCGAGAGTACAGCCTCTTCCCCTGCTCCTCCCCTCTCCACGTCCCAGCCAGCTGCTGTGCTGACACCTGGGGCTGGACAGACAGGTCAGTGTGGGAGCAGGAGGCTAGAGGAGGGGGCAGTGAAGGGAACAGGAAGGCCTTAGGCGCTCTCCCCTGATATTCCTGGGATTCCTAGGAAGTCTGGGTAGAAGGGACCTCAGAGATGCTAGGACCACTGCTGAATTCTGCAGGGCAGGATGGGGAGGCCTAAAGGGGGAAAAGGGCATCCTGAGCGTCTCAAAGCTTATACATTGCAGAGCAGAGAACGAGGTCTGTTCCCTAAGAGTTTGGGACATTTTAGAGCATCTCTTGGAAATGTCCTCCCAGATGACGCTTGATTTAGGTAGTGTAGCTCTTGCTATGACTCCTGATCCCTGAGCACCAGCCTGTAGAAGACAGATCTCTCTGTAGCAGAGGAAGGAGTAGACTTGGTATGGGCTCTACCATTAGCTCTCCGTGCAACCTGGGCCACATCCACTCTTCCTAGTCTGATTTCCTCTTCTAGGGTAACTGTACCTGTCTCTGTGTCACAAGCAATGAGAGGCTCAAACAGGACCATTCTCTGTGTCTGTCTGTCTGTCTGACTGACTCTTTCTTTCTACATATTAATTAATTATAGACAGGTGAGAGATGCTTAAATGAATACATGAAACTGAGGAGGTGTGCATTTTGCTAACCCACTTCGTTTCTCTGGGCTGCCAGGCAGGCTCCGAAGTCCAGAATCAGGATGAGTAACGCACCCATGTGGCCCAAAGCACAGCCACCCCGGCTTCGCAGCGTTTCAGTTTTGTGGATCCTAGAGGTAAACAGAGCTTACATGATTGCAGATGCTCCAGTTCTCCATGTGGGTTCTTTCATGTAAGAGTCACTGTCTCACCGGTGACAGTTGTCCTCAATCTATACTCAGAAACTGGGGCTTGGATAAAGTAAATATGTCAGGTCATGCTGTGGGAAGGTGGCTGAACCAGGGCTCAAGCCCAGGCTTAGTGGGCTCCACAGCCAGTGCCTGGGACCCTGGTCCCACAGCTTCAGCCGCCTGGAGGTTGCTCAGTGAAAGTGACCCTCTGTGGTGTGGTGGTGCTGATAGAAGCAGCTGGGGCAGGATAGGGGTAAATTCTCTTCTGCAGTCCAAGAACTGAGGAGAACAGATTGAAGGGGACTGGGCTGGGAGGGCTGGGCCCTGCCACGGGGCGGGGGCGGGGGGGTGCGGTCCCTGACTGAGTTGCCACAGCTGCCGTCAGCTCTTTTATAGGACACCTTTATGTCCATGTATTGCTGTTATTGCCATTGTAGGTAATAAAATTATACAGGGTTTTTCCTTCTTTCCCCTGTAAAGTCCCCAAGGATAGAGACTATCACATATCGCCCAAGGCATTTGGTAGAGCCTTGCAAAGATTAGTGGGTAACTAATGAAACTGCAGAATGAACTATTAAATAATAATCATGCCAAAGACTATAAAAAGTGATTCATATACAGTATAGTATTTACTCATGCACTCAAATCCACATGTGTTTACAGAGTCTTCAATAAGACACTTTAACTAGGGATGTACCTCAAGTGGTAGAGCCTGGGGTATGGGTTCAATGCCTGCACTGCAAATAAATAAATAAATAAAAAATAAGAAGCCTAGACTTCACTAGATTCTGGGTGGAGAACACAGAGGAAAACAGAAGCTGCAAACAGAGGATTGCGTATGTGAAGGAAGCCAGAGGTCAACCTCGGCTGCTAATGAGGCCTCGGGAGGGCTAATGACTTCCGGAAGAAAAGAGAGAGGAAGGGCTTGTGGGCCAGGAGAAGTTAAGTCCAGTAGTAAAGGGTGGATCGTGGGTGGCAGCGCTGGTAGCGGGGCACTTGGGAACCCCCGGGAAGATTCTGCTTGGTAATTCCAGCCCCCTGGTATGTGGCGGGGAATTCTGAGACAGGAGGCAGGAAGAGGGATGAGTGACATGACACCTTTTATTTGATCACTGGGTGCTTTGTATTTCTCAAAGTACTTTCACATCGATTATCTCAAATTAGCCTGAAAACAGCAGTGGCAGTAGCAATGAGTGCTCACCCATCATTCCTTCGGCAGTTACCTGTGGTATCTAGAATTCTCTCTGCTAGCCTACGGGGCATCTCCTGAGTAGCTAGGATTACAGGCATGAGCCACTGGCGCTCAGCCCAGGGGCTTCCACTCCTTGACTGGAAACCCATGCAGGCAGATGCCCTTTCTACTTCTGTTCACAATGTCTGCCACATAAATCTGGACTGTCCTTAATTCCAACATCAAGATTCTTTTTTAATATTAAATATTCCTAATTATAAAAATAATATATTCCTTGTGGAAAAATTAGAATTTTTTTTTACCTGTCCATGGGCTTGAACTCAGGGCCTGGGCACTGTCCCTGAACCTCTTTCTACTCAAGGCTAGTTCTCCACCACCTGGGCCACAGTGCCACTTCTAGCTTTTTCTGAATAGATTATTGGAGATAAGAGTCTCATGAGCTTTTCTGCCTGGGCTGGCTTTGAACCGTGATCCTTAGAGCTCAGACTCCTGAGTACAGGATTACAGGCATGAGCTACTGTATCCAGGAAGAAAATTTTATTTTTAAAATAAGTTAAAAACTAGCTATAATTCTACTTAGATATAGTCATGGTTAATATGTGTGTGTGTGTGTGTGTGTGTGTGTGTGTGTGTGTGTGTGTGTGTGTGTGTGTGTGTGTGTGTGTGTGTGTGTGTGTGTGTGTGTGTGTGGACATTGGGGACTGAACTCAGGACCCAACACTGTGCCCAGCTATTGATTGAAATGAGAATCTCATACATTTTTTTTGACCCAGGCTGACCTCAAACTGCAGTCCTCTTGATCTTAGCCTTCTGAAAAGCCAGGATTATAAGTGTGAATCACCATGCCTGGCTTAATGTTTTGATATATTTCTCTGCAGCCTTTTTTCTTGTGCTTTATACATATTTCAAAATTTTTATATTTTGTTTTTTAGTTAATATAATGAGTATTTTGCTATGTTATTAAATTATCTTCACAAGCATGGTTTTAGGCACTCCATATATTATTTTGTGCTATGAATATATCATAATTTATGTGATGGTTGGCTATTTTAAGTTGTTTCCATTTTTCACCATTATAAATAAAGCTGCAATGAACCTCTTTTGCCATAAATCTTAGTGTTTATCTCTGACTTAAGATTTCCTACCAAGAATAATTTCTACAAAGTAAATTACAGATGTAGGGGTGAAGGTGTCAAGGCCTCTGATATATAGCTTGTTAAGTGATTCTTCAGAAAACTTGCACTAATTGCCTGGCTCCCTCTTGCTCTGTAGGGTAGAGCACTCTCAGCAGCACAGTACTACCACTTAAAATAGACTCTTTGGTAAATGGAGAATTGAGACACGACAACACTCCTGCCTTACACTCACATGGTACGTTACGTCACAGCATGGATCATGGATCACAGTGTCCTTGGCATTCTTGACATGTTGGACAGAATGATTCTTAGATGTGGAGCTGTGCATTGTGGGATGCTTGCCACAATGGCTACTTACTCAATGCCAGTGGCACCCTCTCCCACCAGTGAAGATAACCAAAAGTATCTCCAGACATGTTCTCCAGAGAACAGAACCACCATTAGTTGAGGACAATTGAGTTATATGACATTAATTCTTTCTTTGTTTCAGGTGACAGACGTTAACTCTAAGCAAAAATAGGAACCTTACTAAAAGATTTTTTTTTTTTTTTGGTCAATCATAGGGCTTGAACTCAGGGCCTGGGCACTATCCCTGAGCTCTTTTGCTCCAAGGCTGGCTATCTACTACTTTGAGGCACAGTGCCACTTCTGTTTTCCTGATGGTTAATTGGAGATAAGAATCTCATAGACTTTCCTACCCAAGCTGTCTTTGAACCATGATCCTCAGATCACATCTTCTTGAGTCGCTAGGATTACAGGTGTGAGTCACCAGATCCCGGCTTTAAAAAAAAAAAATCTTGAGAGTATCATGGAACGCAAGGACATGGATGTAGCTGGCTTCTTTTTGGAAAGTTGGACTCATTCTTTTCTCTTGCTGCAGACTAAATTTCTCTGATTGCATGAAGGAGAAGGCCACCACTAACACATCTGAAGCTTATATCCATTTTGTTGATGACAAAGTCATACTGCACTAGAATCTCTTGTCTCCAAATACAAATTCTCAGGAAAGGACTCTGATTGGCCTAAATTAGGTGGGCTGCCCAATCAGTGTGGCTGTCAGGAGAGAAGACCCACCTTTGGTCATCTTGCGGTGATTATCTGGCAGATGTAGATTCCAGGAAAGGGGTTGCTAGATAGCCGATCCTCTAGGGATCCTCTAAACACCTGAACAAACAAAGGAAGTTAATAAGTGCACACATGCATAACTGAACAGAGATCCGAACTGGACACAGGCAGGACAGAATAGTCCATCTCAACTGCTGTTCCCTTCTCAGCTCAGCATTCCAGGCTTGGCAATGATGTCAGCTATGCTTGTAATGGACACAAACATGAAGGGGTTTAAGGGCCTTTTTAGTGTGTGTGTGTGTGTGTGTGTGTGTAGTCACTTCCTCAGTAACTGACTGGCATAGCTTTCCCAGGCAGGTCCAAGCTAGAGAGCCAATGTTAGAGTTTGGCATTTGCAAGTCCATAAAGATGTTTTATGTGGGAAACAACTGCAGTCCTCCTTCATAAATCTAGCTTTGGAGTTGCAGTCACTGAGGCAGAGGAGCCCTGCGCTGTTGCTGCCCTACTTGGAGTGCTGGGAATTCCCACCTCCAAGAGGGAAGGAGGTGGATACCTGTCAGCATCACTTTGAGACCTGGTCACGGGGACAGAGACCTCGCTGTCCATGGTCCTGATGGGACATGGCAAAGGGCAGGGGGCTTCCTCAAACTCATATGAAAGGCAAGATTGTGTGTGTGTGTGTGTGTGTGTGTGTGTGTGTGTGTGTGTGTGTGTGTGTGTGTGTGTGCGCGCGTGCACGTGCACACACACTGGTCCTGAGGCTTGAACTCAGGACCTGGGTACTGTCCTTGAGCCTCTTTGGCTCAAGGCTAATGCTCTACCACTTGAGCCCCAGAACTACTTCTGGCCTTTTTGGAGTAGTTTATTGGAGATAAGAGTCTCATGGCCTTTCCTGTTCAGGCAGGCTTTGAACCATGATCCTCAGATCTCTCCCTCCCATCTTCCTCCTCCTACCTCCCCTCCCTGCCTCTTTCTTTCTTTCTTTCTTTCTTTCTTTCTTTCTTTCTTTCTTTCTTTCTCCCTCTTACCCTCTCCCTCCCTCCCTCCCTCCCTCCCTCCCTCCCTCCCTCCCTTCCTTCCTTCCTTCCTTCCTGTTTATTATTTATTTAGGCAGTACTGAAGTTTGAATTCAGTAACTCGAACTTGCTAGGCAGGCACTCTATTACTTGAACTATGCCGCCAGCCTCCTTCCCCCTTTTCTTTCTTCCTTTTTAAAAAAATCTCCCCTCTTTCCTTGAGATAGAATCTCCACACATAGTTCTGGTTGGCCTTAAACTCATAATTCTCAGTCTCCGGAGGCTTGGCGGTGCTGGGATTATAGTTATGAATGACTGTACCTTGCCAGGATCTCTCCTATTTGAAATCTTACATGATCTTGGATGAGTCGTTTTTCTCAGAGCCTCAGTTTTTTCATTAGAAACGGTATGATACATGCCTTCCCTTCTATATAGTATCTAAAAAGACATTTAATAGACATTTAGCAGGATGTTGCAAGCCAGACATGGTGGCACATGTATATAATCCCAGCATTTAGGAGGATGGGACAGGATTCCTAATCACTCCCATCTAAAAAACAACCACAACCCCCATGATGCAAAAGTCGTGTGCATCTTATCACACTAAAGCCTTTATGATCCTATTTCACCCCCAGGGAGATTCTAAGTTCTTGGGGCCAGGCAGAGCGAGGTGGTGCTGCTTCTGAGCTGTCCTAGTTGGCTGAGAGCTGGCCCCCGGTTTTTGCACTAGATGGGTGTTTGGGGGACATTTCCTCTAGAAAGTAGGAGTCTGAGAATGAATGTCTCTATTATCCATGGGCCCATGAGCATGTTAATTAACCTCTCTGTCTTCAGCCTTAGCATCTGTAAAATGGGTGTAATGTGTCCATTGCACGGGGCACTCATTCATACATTCATGCAGGGCTCCCTCAGTGTTTGCACCGTGTCTCACAGTACAATGTGCTAGGCACTATGATAAGTGCTAGGCACCTGGAGAATGGGACCAGCCCTTAGGATATTTAGTGGCTGGTCAAAGGCATCTTGTAAAGCAATGTGGTAAAAGAAGAGCTAGATCACTACCTGCTGCCCTGGGGCTGGCGCCCTGAGACACTACACTAGGCTGTGGGAGAGACTCTGGAAGAAAGGATACGCCCACCATCCCACATTCTGCACAAGGCATGGATTTAATCACCTGCTGGATTGCCTTGTCTGGGTGTTCCACAGGAGTCCCAACTCCATATGTCTAAGGTAGAAATGACCTCTTCCGCTTCCTAGGCCTCCAGCAGATCCTCAGTGCGGTGCTAGAGTCGGGGGCTGGAGCAGATGGGATCCCTTGTCATGCTCCTACCCCACTCCTCTGCAGATATCACACTCGTAACTTGTCTCTTTCTCTCTTCATTGCTGCTGCATAGATGGGATTTTTTTGGATGGACTTTAGTTATTTATATTTTATTTTATCTTTTTTTTTGTCAGTCATGGGACTTGAACTCTGGGCCTGGGCACTATCCCTCAGCTCTTCAGCTCAAGGCTAGCACTCTACCACTTAAACCACAGCACCACTTCCAGTTTTCTGGTGGTTAATTGGAGATAACAGTCTTATGGACTTTCCTGCCCAGGTTGGCTTTGAACTGTGATCCTCAGATCTCAGCCTTCTGAGTAGCTAGGATTACAGGCATGACCCACTGGTGCCTGGCTATTTTCTTTTCTTTGACTGGTCCTGGGGCTTGCACTGAGCCTGGGAACTGTCCCTGAACTTCTTTTGTTCAAGGCTAGAGCTCTACCTTGAGTCACAGTGCTACCTCTGGCTTTTTCTGAGTAGTTTATTAGACATATGAATCTCATAGACTTCCCTGTCAGGACTGCTTCAAACCACGATCCTCAGATCTCAGTAGCTAGGATTACAGGCGTGAGCCACTGGCACCCAGCAGAATATTATTTATCCATCTACCTTATGAAGAAATACTTTGGCTTCTTCCAAGATTTGGCATCTATGAATGGAATATTTACAATAGTAAATATTTATTTATATTTGTTTATGTGCAGGTATTGTTGCTTGGACTGGAATTTTCAGTTTGTTGGATAAATATCAGGATTGTAAATGCTAGATCATATGTATGGTGGAAGTGTGTTCAGTTTTGTGAAAAATTACAAAACTGTTTTCTGAAGTGGCTGTACCATTTTACATTCCCACAGCAATGAATGAGCGTTCCTGTTGCTCCACATCTTTTCTGACACTTGGTAACCTCAATGTCTGCTATTCTCAGGGATGTGCCATGTTTTATAAATGGCACTTTATAAATGGCACTTTAACTTGGATTTCCCAAATAACATATTGGGAGCATCTTTTAATGGGTGTACCTGAAATCTTCATTGGTGATATGTCTGTTAAGGTCTGTGCTTCACTTTTTCCTTTTATTCATTATTATAACTATTATTGCTAGGACCAGGTCTTGAACTCAAAGCCTTCAGCTTGCTCACTGACCCAGCTTGCTCATGGCTGGTGTTCTACCACTTGACCTGCGCCCACCTTTTTTGCTGCAGAAGGAGTGGCTTTTCTGCTCAAGCTGGCCTTGAACTGTGATCCTCAGATCTCTGCCTTCTGAGTAGGACTATAGAAAGAGCCATCTCTATCCGGTATGGGCACACGTTAGATAAATGGTTGAGATTAAGTGTTCTCTGTATATTTTGAATAGCAGTCTTTTATCAAGCAAATGTTTTGGAAATATTTTCTTCCACTGTGTGGCTTTGTCTCCTCATATTTTTTTTTCTTTTTTCGGAGTAGACGTTGCTAGTAGTACCGAAGTTAGTTCTTTTCTCATGAACAGCGACTTTGTAGGATCATACTGATGGCCTTCCAACCCCTGACTCCCTGGCATTGCTTCCTCTCCTGCCCTCCCTGCTGTTCTCTGGAGAATGTCTGGCTTGGGGGTTTTAGAGGCCAGGTCCCTCCCACCCCAGGACACATCTGTTGGGCTGTCTCACCAGCTGTTCATGCCTTGGCCCTGTGGAATTGAACTCAGCGTCGGAACTCAGCCGCCTCAGTGCTGCCTGGGAGCTCTTTTCCCTCTTGTCTCCCCCAGCTCTATACTGCGACTTCCTCTGCTTACCCCAGTCTTCAGGGGCCGTGTGCCTGCACATGTACGTTTGTGAGCCTGGCGCTGATGGCTCACACCTTTAATCCTGGCTACTCTGAAGTCTGAGGTCTGAGGATCTGCAGCTCAAAGCCAGCCTGGGCAAGAAAATCTCTGATATTCTTATGTCCAATTAACCACCAGAAAGCCTGAAGTAGAGCTGTGGTTCAAGTAGTAGAGCACTAGCCTTGAGCAAAACAGCTCATGGACAGTATCCAGGCCCTGACTTCAAGTCCCAGGACTGGCACACACAAAAAAGACTAGATCAAAGCACAGCTCAAATGATAGAGCACCAGCCAAGAATGAAAACATTGTGTGAGAGTTTAAGGCCCCGAGTTCAAGCTCAGTTGCATGTGGGCATACATGTGCACAAGTGTGTGTGTGTGTGTGCGCGCGCGCACACACATACACACACACACAATTTAAATTCCTTGAGGGCAGATAAAACTATTTTTGGAGTTTGGCACTGTGATTGGTACCTAGTGAAACTTATTAATATAAGAGTAGAAATTATTTACAGGGCTTAGAATGGCTGAAGTGGTAGGGTGATAGCCTAGCAAGAAAAGGGCTCTAGCTTCAACCCCTAGCACAAATAAAACATCTGTAGCACGGTGTGCTAGGATGTCTGCTATGTTGGTTTTATTTAACCGTCTACTCAGACTGTATGAGTGAGCACTTGACTATTGCCGGTTCACAAAGTATCTGAGGTCCAGTCTTTCCAAGATTCCCAGAACTCAGAGGAGGGTAATCTGGGAATCAAAGCTGATGATCTGGATTCAGTGTCAGAGCTCTTTATACTGAGTTGCTTCTCAAGTGCTGTCTTTGTTGAAAGACTGGCTGCATGAGATACAGAGGCAGAGACCTACAGAGATAATTAAGATAATAATACAGGGCTGGGAAGGTGGCTCAGTGGTAGAGTGCTTGCCTTGCATGCCTGAGGCCCTGGGTTCAATTCCTCAGCACCACATAAGCAAAAAGAAAAAAGCCAGAAGTGGTGCTGTGGCTCAAGTGGTAGAGCACTAGCCTTGAGCTGAAGAGCTGAGGGACAGCGCCCAGGCCCCAGAGTTCAGGCCCCACGACCGGACCCCCCCCCCCAAAAAAAGATAATAATACAGGAGAGCAGATTCCTAAAGACCAGAGTAGATACAATCCCTATTTGCCTCTGAAGGACTCCTTACTGGTTGTTGACTGGCTATTGGATATACTTTAGAGCAAGGCCGCCCCTCTTGCCTTAGCCCCTCCTTTCTTTTGGGGAAGAGCGAATGCACAGTAGGACAGAGCTGCCCTTTCTAAGTCCTTGGAAGGACGCCACAGGGCACATTAGTGCGGAGCAGCCTGGGGGAAGGGACGGTCTGAGTTGCAGATAATTACTTCTGTAATGTCTAGGACATCAATTAGAAGTTCAGTTGCCTCTGGCAGCTCAGGCTTTTTAGGGGAACACACTGGAGTGTTCAGTATGCTGAGGTTCGTGAGGTCTTTGCCCCTCCCGTCCCCGGCCACACCAAGGTCTGCATGGCTGCCCTTGGAGATTGCCCATAGCTTTCCCCAGATACCCTGTGCCAGGAACTGGTATTCTCTAGTGATAACGTGTCGAAGTGGGTTTCCCGGATGGTGGAAATAGAATTGAGGAACGTTTTGTTCTCTTCCTTGGGGAACACCTGGCCATCTTACCCTTCATCAGCAGGGCTGGCTCCCTGGGCACATTCGGTGAGTCAAGGCATTTCTCCACTCTCACATAACAAACAAGGAAGTGTGAGGGAATTCCCAGAATGAGAACGTAGGCTTTGGCAGAGAGGCACGGTGCTGACTCACAGAGAAGCTGACGTGAAGCCAAGAGACCCTGGAAAAGATGGCGTCCACCTTAGAGGCTGCAAGCCTCTCGAATGCCTGAACCAAGATGGCACCCAGATCTTGGAGGAGGAGGGTGGGCCTTCCTCAAGCACTTCGGATTCTTCTTCCTGGAGACATGAGGAAGGTGTTACTAGGCAAGAGGCAAGCGCAGGACTGCCGGAAGCCTGGGAGGGTTCTGGAGGACTGGGAATGAGCTTTCTTACTGGGAAGGCTGGAGTAAGCCTCCTGAGGCCCAGCACAGTGGGAAGGGCCAAGTGTGCCCTTGAGCAGAGGTGCGGGGACAGGCTTCTGGAAGGTCAGGTGTCTCCCAGAATCAGAGTGTTGGGGGCCCAGTCCCACCAGGGCAAAAGAAGGGGAACTAGGGAGTTGGGAAGTCCAGTCAGCACCAACCAATCTAGGCTTTTCTGTAACTCAGCCAGAATGGAACCAGAAATGGATGATTAGAAGCTTTATTGATTAGAAATTTTAACTTCTTAGAAAATTAAAAAAAAATATTTGTGCCTGTACTGGACCTTGAACTCAGGGCCTCTTATTTTCCCTTAGTTTTTTTGCTACAGGCTGGTGCTCCACTATTTGAGCCACATCTCCATGTCTGGCCTTTTGCTAGTTAGAGATAAGAGTCTCTTGGATTTGTCTGCTTGAGGTAGCTTCAAACCTACATCTTCAGATCTCAACTTCCTGAGTTGTTAGGATTATAGGCATGAGCTACCAGTGCCTGGCCATGAAAATCTTTTGCAACTTAGTCTTATGATGTTAAGGGAAATAAAGCACTTAGGGTTTGGGAATGTAGCTCAGTGGTATGGTGCTTGCCTAGCATGGACAAAGCACTGAGATTGCTTCCCAAAACTGTAAAAAAGTCAAAATAAAAATAAGACATGTATATATTACTACGTTCATGTGAGTTCAAGAACTGGCCAAGTAATTGAAATCAGGACCGTGGTAGATCAAGTGGAAACTTTCAGGGTGATGGGAATATTCCATGTTCTGATTTTCATGTTGGTTACTGGGTATTGGGGTTTGTCTAGGCTTAGTGAACTTAAAATCTGTGCAATTGGGGCTGGGAAGGTGGCTCAGTGGTAGAGCGCTTGCCTTGCATGCATGAGGCCCTGGGTTCGATTCCCCAGCACCACATAAGCAAAAAGAAAAAAAGCTGGAAGTGGCGCTGTGGCTCAAGTGGTAGAGCGCTAGCCTTGAGCTGAAGAGCTGAGGGACAGCGCCTAGGCCCAGAGTTCAGGCCCCACGACCGGACCCAAAAAAAAAAAAATCTGTGCAATTTACTGAATGTAAATTATATCTCCAGTAAATACCCTAAATAGCCTTGTTCTGTTGTCTTTAATGGGAAAGAGATTTTCTCTCGTATCTTCACTGTAGAAAAGGAGGTTGGGGAAGCAGGTGAATGAAGGAAAAAATACCTTACTTTGGACTCAGTCTATTCTATTTATTTATTGCCAGTCATGGGGCTTGGATCCAGGGTCTCAGCACTGCCCATGACCTTTTTTGCTCAAGGTTAGTGCCCTACTACTTTGAGCCACAGCTTCACTTCTGGCTTTTCTGGTACTTAATTGGAGATAAGAGGCTCATGAACTTTCCTGTCCTGGCTGGCTATGACCTGCAATCTCAGATCTCGGCCTCTTGAATAGCAGTGCCTGCCTTCTTCCCCCAGCCCCGCCCCCCTCCCAGTATGAGGATTTGAACTCCGGGCTTTATGCTTATTCACTTGGCTGGTGCCCTACCATTTGAACCACAATGGCAACCCTATTTTTTTGCTGGTTATTTTAGAGAAAAAGTCTGGCAGACTTTTCTTTTTGTTGGTCATGGGGCTTGAACTCTGGGCTTGGGTGCTGTCCCTGAGCTCTTCAGCTCAAGGTAAGTGCTCTACCGCTTGAGCCACATTGCCACTTCTGGTTTTCTAGTGGTTTATTGGAGATAAGAGTCTCACGGAGTTTCCTGCGTGGGCTGGCTTTGAACCTTGATCCTCAGATCTCAGCCTCCTGAGTGAGTGGCTAGGATTACAGGCGTAAGCCACCAGCACCCAGCTTCTGGCAGACTTTTCTACCTAAGCTGGCTTTGATCCAGATCCAAAGCACTGAGCAGGTACCCATCTTGATTCTAATTTTATTTTGACCTTGGATGAGCTGATCTCTAATGCCTTAATTAAAAAAAAAGCTAACAAAAACAAACGGCAGTCAGATAGGACTGTTGTAGTAACCAAATGAACTTGAACTGCAAATTGACTGGCACAGATAGTTAATGCCTGCAGGAGGCCTTTCCTGACTTCTCCACACCTTATCAGGTACCTCCCTCATTTCTGTGTACTAGCCTTGGTCTACCTGTAATTCAGATCTGTGTCTTAACAAATGTTAACTCTGAGATTTTCAGAATCTTATGGTGTTCACTGAATTCTCAAACTGCTACTAGGGAATCTGAAAATACCAGGAGTCTGATATATCATAATATTTTGTCTTTCTGGTCCCTGTCCCCTCCTAGATGCTCAGATATTGCTTTTTACTCTCTCCTCAGCTTTCAGATATTGAGGGCCTCCTCAGCTTTCAGATATTGAGGGCCATGTGTAGGTCTACTAAGCACTGTTTCTCTCCATCTGCAAGAAACGCTCATTAAATGCTTGATCAGTGAGTAATAAGTAACAGTGCATAGATAAGTCATTGAACAAATGTATGAAAGAGTGTATAACCTAGTAAACATATGAATGAGTGGGTTAGTTCTTAAGTGGGTTAAGTTCTTAAGGGAACATGTGAATGGTAAACTGATAATGAGTAAGAATCAAATGAACCAAGGTGAAGGGAGCTGGGTGCCCATAGCTCATGCCTGTAATCCTTGCTCCCCAGGAGGATGAGATGCAAGGATTATGGTTCAAAGCCAGCTGATACAGGAAAGCCTGAGAGACTCTTAACACCCCCCCAACAAAACAGAAGTGGAGCTGTGGCTCAAGTGGTAGAGCACCAACCTTGAGCAAAAAGAAAGAGAGCTAAGGGATGGCACCCAGGCCTTGGATTCAAGCCCCAACACCAACACACATGCACACACACACACACACACACACACACACACACACACACACACACACACACACTCAAAAACACATGCACAAGGTGAAGAGAACAGTAGAACAGGAGAATGCTGGTTTCCTTCCTTCCAATAGGGCTCTGTGATGGTGACGATCCAAACAACCAATTCCAGAATTAGGTGTGAAGAAGAGTCCAGCTCCTAGAGTTCTTTACATATACTCCTTTCCTGCCCTCCCCCTTCCCTCTTTCCTTCCTCTCTTCCTCCCTCCCTCTCTCCGTCCTTCCTCCCTTTCTCCTTCCCTCTTTTCTCCCTCCCTCCCTGCCTTCTCTCCCTTCTCCTTCCTTCCTTCCTTCCTTCCTTCCTTCCTTCCTTCCCTCCTTCCCTCCTTCCTTCCTTCTTTCCCTATCACCCTCCTTCTCCCTTTTTCTTCCCACCATACACAGGTCTTCCAAGGCGATCTAGTGCCAAGGGATTAAAGCAGGACGTAAGAAATGTCCCCTCTGGGGACAGGGAACGAAGTTAAGGCTGTCCTCTCTCCTCCAATCTCCCTGCCACAGGCCATAAGGATTCGCCATCTCCCCTGACACCATGTCCCCGAGCAGATGTCTCCCTTGTCTTGTCAGCCACAGAGAGGCTGTCAGGAGTTTGCATTATTTATCTGCTGTGTAACGTTTACTGGGATTTAGTGTTTAATAACTGTCACTCCAATATATCTTTTCTTAATCCCTTCAGATCTGCTGCTGTAGCAATTTTAAATATTTATCAACGCTGTACGTGTACTTGGTTGGTTGGGTTGCAATTTTCTTGTAATTAAAGATTTACAAGACATGGCTGGAGATTTACTCAGGATTGGTAGAGATCAAGGGGGAAGGGAGGAGAGACCTGGGCTGGGAATCCGAAGGTGAAGTCGGCTCTCTTGGAAAGGTGGCCCTTATTCCCTGTTTCCCAGGAGCCCTGTCCTTGTCCTCCTCCCCCACCTTCCAGAGTAGGACCAGAGCAGGCCACGGTGCAGGGCTGCTTTCCTCTGAGATCCATTACTGCATGGCAGGTAGGAGCAAGGTGCTGAGGATAGTAGAGATGGAGACTGAAAAGGTCCCTGGTTCCACTGAGTGGTAGAAACGGACAATAAGTGAAAACTTGTTGTTGTTTTTTTGGTCGGTTGTGGGGCTTGAACTCGGCCTGGGCGCTGTCCTTCAGCTCTTCAGCTCTTCAGCTCAAGGCAAGTGCCACAGTGCCACTTCTGGCTTTTCCTGTTTTTATGTGGTGCTAAGGCATCAAACCCAGGACACTCTACCACTGAGCCACCTTCCCAGCCCTATGGAAGCAAATTAAAAAAAAAAAAATCACTGAGAGCTTCAGAAATTTAAGCCAGGCACCAGTGTCTCAAGCCCATAAACCTTACCAGTTAAGAGGCTGAGATCTGAGGATCACAGTTCAGTCTGTACTTAACCAGCAAAAATCTAGAAGTTTAGGTGTGGTTCAAGTGGTAGAGCATCAGCATGAACCCAAAACTCAGTGCCCAGGTTCTCAGTTCAAGCCCCAATGCGAGCACACACACACACACACACACACACACACACACACACACACACACACACACACACACACACACAAACACACACACACACATTCTATAAAGGGAATAAACAGATAATGACTGAGGATAGGACACCAAATGTAGGGTTCTTTATGACAAGCAATAGAAACTGGTTCTGGAAAACTTCAGCAAAAAGAAATTTCTAGAAGGGTAAGGGGAGTTCATAGGAACAACAGAAACAAGACAAAAGGAATAAAACCAGGTCGAGGAGCCAGCGTCACGGCAGACACTGTCTCTTCAGGATACATGTTTGAGCTTCGCTCAGGATTCACAGTACAGAGACAAGAGTTCCTCAAGCTGTCTGACAGTTTCAAGACTACCCACTAGGGTAGGAGTGTCCATCAGAAACAAGATGTAGCATGGGCTGTGGGTGGTGGTCGTGCTAAAGCTGTATATATACATTAGATCTAGGCCTTTCTGAGCATATCTGAGCCCAACTCAAAACCACGAGAGGATGGTAGGCCCCACTGGCTCACCCCTGTAATCCTAGCTACTTACAAGGCAGAGATTGGGAGAATCATGTTTTGGGGCCAGCCTGGGCAGAAAAGTTCCTGAGCTTCCATCTCAACAGAAAGACGCTGGACATGCAGGCACACCTGTCATCCCAGCTATGATGGGAAGACTAAAACAGGGGCGCTGAGGTCCAGGTGTGCCTGGATGGGTGAGATACTAGCTGAAAAATGACCAGGGCAAAAGGGGACTGGAGGTGTGGCCAGAGGTAGAGAACCTACCCCGCAAATATGAGGCCCTGAGTTCAACTCTCCCCCCAACCATTAAAAAACAATAAGGAATTCCCTCCCCCAAAGCTGAAGGAACAACACGTGCAAATCTCTGTGGTAGGAAAGGGCCAGTGGGTCAGGGTAGTTGGGTTTTACCTTCCCTCATGACCTGAACTTGAGAGACGGGCTCAACTCCAGATTTCAGTCTCCAAGGGCAACATCAGGGGCCAGAATTTTTATTCCAAATGGAATAGAGAAGCAGACTCGGGGCCAGAGGGCAACCTCCCAGCTCCTATGACTAGGAACCGGTCCGGGAGAACCCTGATCACGCCGTATTTCTGGAGGTCAGTAGTGGGCCAGGAGGTAGGCTAGGTTCTGGAGAGTCAGGATGGAGGAGATGTGTGGACAGTCCTTGGAGCGCTGACTCTGTTGGGGTCTGGTGGGGCAGGGATAGAAGTTTGTTGGGACACTGAGTTGAAACTTCCTTTTGTAACACAGGTGGTTAGTGCTATTAATTCCCCTGCATACACTAGGGATATCTGACAATTTCTCCTTACGAGTTGTGTCCATTTTTGCTTCCTGTGCTTTAAAAACGTTTCCTCATTGTTATTGTAAAGTTGCTGTACAGAGGGATTACAGCTACAAATGTCAGATAAAGAGTACATTTCTTTTTGGACAATGTCACCTCTTCCCTCGCTCTCTCCCAGTTTCCCCCTCCCACAAGTTGTATTGTTCATTTTCAACATAGTGTCTAGTGAGTACCACCGCTGCATTTGATCACCCTTTGTCCCACCATTTCTGTAGCCTCCCTTGCCCTCCCAAAGACAGATAAATGAACAAGCAAGACAAAAAGAAAACAGAAACAGCAATGAAGAAACAGAAACAAAAACAGAAAGACCCTCATTTCCATTTCCTGGAATTTCTTTCTATAAATATTATTTTATACGATCAGATGCACATAGCTACTATGCCCTTGCTTGGTTATAAAGTGCATATATGTTTAGAATAGTTGTATAATAACTATTTAGCCTAACATGTCAATTATGAAAGCTAAAAATCTATGATCTTAGGGCCATTACCAACTTCTGAGGCAAGGCTGTTTTGCGTATGTGGGTGGGGGCAGACGGGATCTCACTATGTAGCCCTTGAACTTGTGATACTTCGACCTCAGCCTCCAGGTGCTTCCCACATACCTGGAATGACCAATACTAAGGCCCAGTGGTGTACAGCACCCAGCATTTTTTCCTTCCATCATTTCGCCTCACATAGACTCTTCACATGCATTTTCTGATCAGTACTCAGTTGAGTACTTCAGGCAGGGTTCTCTTTATTTCTTTAGTGGCTGGCCTCCAACCATGGACTTGAGAAATGGACTATGATTTCCTCCTCCAAAGTAGCTGAAATTCCAGGTGTGAATTACTGTACCTGCCAATGGAGGCGGTTTCTCTTAGATCTCTCCATAACTTTCCCTCTGTGCAGTGCTTTTCTCTCCAGCTGTTTTCTATGAATTCCACCCGCCTTTCTCTCTCAGCATTGTCACAACTGAGGTGACAGAGTCACCTTAGGAGTCTCTCCGGTACTGCCTGTGTCCCCTTCCCATCCCCATGGCCTGTGAGCTCTTCTAAAACAAGAAGGCAGAGCATGCATAGGGATGACCTTATTTATTTCCTATCTCAGGGAATCACTGCCATTATCTGGTATGTGTATTGTAAATGTTCTTTCCTATATTTTGTCTGGGCCTTGGTTGTTTTGGTGGGAGAGTCATTCCTGCCTCTTACTCCACGTTGGTTGAGAGCCAGTCTCTAGAGCTTGGGCAGACCAATGGTGAGATGTTGAACCTCTGACAAATGCAATAGGAGAACCACAGGGACGGTCCTGAGGTGTTGGAGTGTCTCATCAGGTCTCTATTCTCCTTTTGAGTGTAATAATGTTGGCCTGTAGCTGGCCCTGGTAGACTAAACCTCTAACCACTGTTAGCCCATGAGCACACCACCAAAGCTGCTCATTGTGGCCAACCTATTCATAAATGTAGGCCTGCCCAGGGGTGCTCTACAATGAAATGCAAGTGCTAGAAGAGAGCCTGGCCACACAGACACTGAGGGCTCTTGTAAATGTATGAGCAGGTTGCTATAGTTTTGAGCATGCTCACTCCAGCATTGTCACCTCTTCCTCAGTCTCCACCTATGGCTGCATGGTGAATCAACCATGGAGGACAGCAGCCAACACAGTGTCCTACATATCTCCATGACATGCTAGCACCTGCCCACTCAAAGGAAATACCTCTAGCATTATACATCCATTCAGGAATTCCCCTTAAATAGAGCATGGAAGTCTTCCAGGGGTCAGTAGGTAGGATGGTGCCATTTGTGGATTACTTCGCTTGCAAAGAGAGGTAGTGTGAGGTGAGGCTTTCACTAATTCATGTGCTGCTAATGTTTTGGTCTGATGATTAAAAAAAAAACACAAAAACAAAACTTGGAAGGGGTAAGATTCCAGGACTGGTAAGAAAGAAGTTTAGGAAAGGAGTTTAGAAAAGACAGAGAATAGGACAATATTTAGTGTTTCATCTGGATATTGACCAAGTTCTGACTGGGAATCAGGTAGACCAGATGACCCACTTTGTGGACACTTTCCTAGTAACTCAGGGTTTGCACAGTTAGCTTAGGAACAGAGTGCCCCTGGTGGCCCCAGTAAGGGCTTGACATGAGTTAACTGCATTGACTTACCATGGCTGACCTGGTTTCTGCCATTATGGAGTGATATTCCAAAGCAGAAACTAATCTGAATTCCTGATTTAAGATCACCCAAGGGGACCAGCCAACTGCTCCATACCAGGTTGATCTTTTTCATATCCAATCCGTGGAAGGGTTACAGTTTGTCTTCCTACATATTCTTACTGGAATGAGGATCTCCTACAACCAGTCCTTTTTTGTGTGTGTGCCGGTCCTAGAGCTGGAACTCAGGGCCTGGGTGCTGTCCTTGAGCTTTTTCTGATCAAGGCTAGTGTTCTACCACTTGAGCCACATTCCTACTTCTGGCTTTTTGTTGGTTAATTGGATATAAGAGTCTCACAGACTTTTCTGCCTGGGCTGGTTTTGAACCACAATCCTTAGATCTTAGTCTCCTGGGTAGCTAGAATTACAGGTATGAGCCACTGGCTCACCCTCTCATTTTTATAATGGTGTATGTGTATATATGAGAGGGGCTCCTGAAGACCTTTTTTGTGTTTACTTACTTGTTTCTTTGCCTGAGGAATAGATTCCTGGTGAAGTGAGCTATGGCAAAGATATCTTGCTGCTATGGATAGATCAAAAGGTTTCAGAGACATCCTGCAGGCAGTGTGGGAGCCAGAGGTAGCTCTATGAATGAATGAATAGCCAAGTCTTAACATATTTATGCTTTGTGCAGGCTTTGGTGTTTGTCATGCTGATAAGGTTTGGCAGTGGTGTGTGTGTGTGTGTGTGTGTGTGTGTGTGTGAGAGAGAGAGAGAGAGAGAGAGAGAGAGAGAGAGAGAGAGAGAGAGAGAGAGAGAGAGAGAGAGAGAGAGAGAGAGAGAGAGAGAATGTAAGTGTGATAAATGCTAACAGCTCATCTTTCTGATCAGCTGGGGATGGTTTGGAGGCCAGGAATTATTCCAGAGGTCTCAGAGGGGAGAGAAGAGGAATATGGGGAGAAAAAAGGGAGAGGGCAGCCTCTTGTCCCTTGTCTCTTCAGGGTCTAGTGTGGTTTCTGTCATTGAATAGTTTTGTATGTTGAATGAGTAAAAAGGAAAAGGAATGAATGAGTTCCTATATCCGCTGCCCTGGAAGGGACTTCAGTGACTGGTCCAGCCTCATCCTCAGCCACCCTCGATCAGGATGGCAGCCACCTGGCTCTGTTTGTTCTTCTTTTCTTTTTCTTTTTTTTTTTTGATTGGTTGTGGGGCTTGAACTCTGGGCCTGGGTGCTGTCCTTCAGCTCTTTAGCTCAAGGCTAAGCGCTCTATCACTCAAGCCACAGTGCCACTTCTGGCTTTTTCTGTTTATGCGGTGCTGAGGAATCGAACCCAGGGCCTCATGCATGTGAAGCAAGCCCTCTAGCACTGAGCCACCTTCCCAGCCCCTCTGTGTGTTCTTATTCATCATAACAATTCCAGCTAAAATTTGTCAGGTGCTTGCTATTATAAGACACTCTACTTTCTGTGCATTAACCCAAGATGCCATCTTATTATATATACATTCCAATGAAAAAAGTGACTTTTAAATAACTTCCTTAAAGTCACACAATTAGTGAATGACAGACAGAGCCAGGAATGGAAGCCAGACGAATCTAGATTCGTAGCTGAAGCTCTTCAGCATGAGTCTGCACTGTGTGAATATATATTATGACAAAGCCCTCTGTGCTCCTGTTAGCCAGCTCTGGAGGTTAGAAAATGTTCTCAGACACTAGGATCCCACAGGCAGGAGTCTGGGTGTCCTCTCTGAAATGCCTGGGAACTGCATCTGGAGATGGCTGGCGTAGGCCACAGTGCAGCAAGGTCCCAGCTAGCTCCCCAGGCCCAGTGACCTCCTTGAGAGAGCTCACGTTACCGCTGTCTTCCTATGACGGCTGTAGGCTGAGTGTAGTTTCAGGATCATTACCTCCCGTCTAGACACCTCACGGATATTAATGCCATTTCACCTCCCATTAGCTTTTTTGGCAAGAGAAATTCCTCCGCCGTCCTGGCCTGCTTGGCTGAATTACTGTGGCGCTTTGTTCAAAGCAGGAAAGAATATGAGGGGGCAAGGTGAGCAGCTCTCCTGGGTCTGGTCTGAGTCATATGTGGTCCGGAATCTGAAGCTAAATGTGGGGGCAGGAAGGGGCCAGAGGGCTGTGCCTGGCTGGAGGCGTGCTGGGCAAAAATGTTTCTTCTCCAGTAGAGCCTGTGAGCTCGGTGTACTTGCATTTGCGCGCGCGCACGCGTGTGTGTGTGTGTGTGTGTGTGTGTGTGTGTGTGTGCACACGTGTACACATGTGGGCTGTGGGATGCAGCAGGCTGGTCTGGAATAGTTGCTGGCCTGATTCTCCTGCTGCCTTTCCATTCTCACTTGGGGATGGGATGCCATGCGGGCCTCTGCCCTGCACTCCCTCCTCCCCCTGTTAGCAGGGAGCCTCTGTACTAGCCTCCCTTTTCCTCCTAATTAAGATTTGCTGTATTATTATTTAAGATTTGCTATATTATTGTCATCGTCGTCGTCGTCGTCTTCTTCATCTTCTTCTTCTTTGTCTTCTTCTCCTCCTCCTCCTCCTCCTCTTCCTCTTCCTGCTCCTGCTCCTCCTCCTCCTCTCCTCCTCCTGTGTGTGTGTGTGTGTGTGTGCATGTGTGCATGTGTGTATGCCAGTACTGGGGCTTGAACTCAAGGCCTAGACACTGTCCCTTAGTGTTTATTTTGTTTTTGTCTTTGTCTGAAGGCTAATGCTCTACCAGTTGAGCCATATCTCCATTTCTGGCTTTTTGGTGGTAAAATGAAGATAAGAGTCTCTTGGACTTTTCTGCCCAAGCTGACTTCAAACTGTAATCCTCAGATCTCAGTCTCCTGACTAGCTAGTATGAAAGGCATGAGCCTATGTTTTTAAGATGAAAAAAATCTTGCTATGGAGCCCAGGTCAGCCTTGAACTCACGACCCATCTGGGATTACACACACACACACACACACACACACAACCATCATGCTTAGTTCTTGCTGTGAGTCTAGAACTGTTCTAAATGCATAAAATCCCCCCCCAAATAAAAATGATGGCATTATGAACCTAATGTTGAGTAATAATAGTTATTAAAAACTTGGACTTATATTGCTTTAGATAAAAAAACCCACCAAGGATTGTTGGAATGGTTACAGATAAGTGGCACAAACACCTGTCTCACAGAGGCTTAATAAATAATGGTGTGGTGCTTGTGACGAACTGAGCGTCCACCTCTCAGGAATAGCACTGGGGAGGGGAGCGAATGGGTATGGAAGTTCTTTGGGTTCTGCTGGTGTCTTGAGGTGAGAGTGATGAGGACAATAGTATTCACATTAAATTCCCTAATACTTTCCCCAGAACACGCACGCTCCAGGAGCCCTGGGCTAGCGCTGCCACTCCTGGATGGATTCCTGCCTTCCTTCCTCTCCCTGCCATCATTGCTATTCTGTTTTGAAATGCTTCTGTTTATCAACTGTGGGAAAGGATTCTGGGGGCTATAGGGGAGATTTTTGTCTTGCTAAATCTCCACACTCCTTGGCGAATGGCCAATTAGAGTCTGGCTTGGAGAAATACATCACTGTCACACCTAGCTGCTTGGGCCTTGGTGCCGGGCTAGCTCCCAGGGTGGCTGCATAGATCACAGCCATCTCCCAGCAAGAGGAGGAGATAGTAGAGGAGAGGCTGCAGAGGGCAGGGCATGGCCATTGGTCAGAAGCTGGGAAGTCAAGGAGGGGCTTGAAGAAACCATAAACTCTTCACTGCTCGGTGTTTCAGGGCAGGAGGAAGACAGATCCACTAAAATATACTCAAAGATCTGTCTGGCTTGCCTGCCTGCCTGCCTGCCTGCCTTCCTTCCTTCTCCCAACCTCTTCTCTCTCTCTCTCTCTCTCTCTCTCTCTCTCTGTCAGTCATAGGGCCTGAACTCTGGGCCTGGCCACTGTCCCTCAGCTTTTCACCTCAAGGCTAGTGTTCTACCATTTGAGCCATACCACCACTTCCCGCTTTTTCTGTTTATGTGGTGCTGAGGAATCACCCAGGGCCTCATGCATGCAAAGCGAGCATTCTATCACTGAGCCACCTTCCCAGCCCACCCCCTCTCTTTGTTGACAATGCTATGATTTGAATTCAGGGCTTCATATTTGCAGGCAGCCACTACGACTGAGCCACACCTCTAGCCCTTTTTGCTTTAGGTTATTTTTCAGGTAAAGTCTTCCAGGGCAAAAATGATTCACCAACCGATGTCTCTGGAGTATCTGGGATTATAGACATAAGCCACCATGCCCTGCTCTGTTTTAGAGCAGTGACACATTAGAGTGCTTTGTGCTTTGGAGGATGAGAGGGAGGACAGAAGTCTGAGAGCTCCCACTCTTCGTGGGTCTCACCAACCTCTCAGTCACCCCTCATAATCACTACTCAGAGGATAGGAAGTTAACACCGATTCCCCTCCAGGGCGGGTTCCCACTGCTAGGAATGAATGTGGCCAAGACCCTGCTGTTCTCAAGGAACCTAGCATTTTAGGACATGAATGGGAACACACCCAGTGTCTGTGGTAGGGATGAAGTGATCCCGACTCAGGCAGGAGGAAGTCAAGGAAGGCTTCCTGGAGGAAGTGACATCTAGGCTGAAGCCCCCAAGGATAAGCAGCACTAGCTAGAAGAAGAGTTGTGCAAGAGAGTGGTGTGGATGAGAATGTTCCAAGCTGAGAACATGGTATAGGAAGGCCCAAGAGAGACATGGTCTAAGAAGAAGAGAATGGAATGTTCCAGCAACTGGAACACACTGGATTGTAGCTCAGAGCAGAGGGTGATCATGGAGAAGTGTTCAGGGCCCAGGGCATGGAGGATGGAACTGGGGCCTGGAGGGCAGGATGGAGCCTCTCAACTGTGAGGCAGGGCAGGGCAGGGATGGCGTGGCTGGACCGGATTCTGGTTTTGCAGTGTGGATTTCCTGGATGCCTGAGCCCCGAGGCTGGGCTGGGGACCATCATAGTGGCAGGTGGGCTTTCAGCCCACTCCCCACTCACCAGCCCAGCCTCTCCTCTTCACCGCTTGTCCTGGGCCTTGGACTCCATGCCAGCAGAGGAGAGGACCGGGAGCCCCCACCCTCCTCCCAAACCTGCCTCAGCGCTGAGCTCGGCGCAGCAGGCAGGAAGCCCGGGAGGGCGGTGCTGGTTTCACTTGTTACCTCTGAGGCTCTTCCTTCCTTTGTTCCTCCCGGGCCTGCTGGAGGGCATGGCTCCTGGGGGGGGGGGGGGAGTAACGTCAAGAGATTTCTCCAGAAATGGAAATGGAGTCTTTGAAGAGAAGACCCGAAGGAGCCAGACTACAGCTAGTCAAACCCAACTGGGGAACCTGGATTCTGATCTCAAGTCCAGAGGCCTGCAGAGCCCCTCGCTCTCTTAAAAAAATGACTCTTTAAAAGCCAAGCAGGACGGAGCAATGGGAACCCCATGCACTGCTGGCCGGAATATAAAACAGGAAGGCTGCTCTTCAAAAATGGAAAACTTAGATGGGTGCCCATGGCTCATGCCTGTAATCCTAGCTACTCAGCAGGCTGAGATCTGAGGATCGTGGTTTGAACCCAGCTTGGGCAGAAAAGGCAGAGAGACTCTTATTGTCAATGAACCACCAAAAAGCTGGAAGTGGAACTGTGGTTCAAGCAATAGAGCTCTAGTCATGCATAGAACAACTCAAGGACAGCACCCAGGCCCAGAGTACAAGCTCCAGGACTGGTACAAAAGCAAAAAAACAAAATACAACAAAACGTAAAACTGAGAATAGGGGCTGGGAAGGTGGCTCAGTGGTAGAGCGCTTGCCTTGCATGCATGAGGCCCTGGGTTTGATTCCTCAGCACCACATAAGCAAAAAGAAAAAAGCCGGAAGTGGTGCTGTGGCTCAAGTGGTAGAGCGCTAGCCTTGAGCTGAAGAGCTGAGGGACAGCGCCCAGGCCCAGAGTTCAGGCCCCATGACCGGAATCCCCCCCCCCAAAATAACAACAACAACAACAACAACTGAGAATAGCCTTAGCATGTACACTGAAAGTGGAATCTTGAGGAGAGAAGGTGCATCTATGTTCATAGCCGCACTGTTCACAGTAGCCAAGGAGCAGAGGCTGGACGGGCGGATGGACAAGCAAGCTGTGGATAGTCACATGATGAAATGCTGCCCAGCCTTCCAAAGGAAGGAAAGCCTGACCCATGCTACCACATGGTTGACCTCGAGGGCACTGTGTTATATGGAACAATCTGGTCCCAAAAGAACAAACACCATGTGACACCTCCTCCTTGAAGCAGGTGGGAAAGTCACAGTTACAGCAGCAGAAAGTAGAATGAGGAGGGTGCCCGGGTAGAGGGACACAAGCAGGGAATCTTTTCTTTTTTGGTCGGTTGTGCAGCTTGAACTCTGGGCCTGGGCGCTGTCCCTCAGCTCTTCAGTTCAAGGTGAGCCCTCTACCACTTGAGCCACGGCACCACTTCTGGTTTTCTGGTGGTTTATTGGAGATGAATCTCACGGATTTTCCTGAGAGGGCTGGCTTTGAACTATGATCCTCAGATCTCAGCCTCCTGAGTAGCTAGGATTACAGGCATGAGCCACCAGCACTCGACTGCAGGAGATCATTTCATGGACACAGAATTTCAGGCTTGCCAGCCATAAGGAATTCTGGAGGTTGGTTTACATCCCCATCAACATATTTAATCCTCCTGAGCACTTAGAAATAGTTTTGATGTAGATGGTAGCCCTGGTAGCTCAAACTTATACTCCTATCTACACGGAAGGCTGAGATCCAGGGGATTGTGGTTTGAAGCCAGCCTGGAGAGAAAAGTCTGAGACTCCAGCTCTAACCTAACCAGCAAAAGCTGAGCTGGAAGTGTGGCTCAAGTGGGGGAACACCAGCTGTGTGAGCTAACTGTTCGATTTGTACACGTTCCAAGAAATGTGTGCTTAAGGGACTGGGAAGGTGGCTCAGTGGTAGAGCGCTTGCCTTGCATGCCTGAGGCCCTGGGTTCGATTCCTCAGCACCACATAAGCAAAAAAAAGCCAGAAGTGGCACTGTGGCTCAAGTGGTAGAGCGCTCGCCTTGAGCTGAAGAGCTGAGGGACAGCGCCCAGGCCCAGAGTTCAGGCCTACGACTGCCCCCCCCCCTCCAAAAAAAAAGAAATGTGTGCTTAAAAAAAAGACCACAAGTAAAATTAAATGAAAATAAATTAGATAATAATAGCAATGATGGTAATAAGAGCAATTAATAGTAATAATAACAATAAATAAAGCAAGGCTGAGGTCAGGGCGGGAGAGAGAGTATCCTAGCTCTCCTGGGGACAGCAGGAATTAAGGGACAGTCACATGGGTTCAGACACCTGGGCTGCCCCAGGAAAGGGTGCTACCCCGGCGCGGGCTGCCCTGCACCCCTCCCCTCACAGGGATGGTGAGGACTCAGAAGGAGTCAAAGCTGGGTGTTGGGCTGGTGCACAGATGGCCGAGGATCACAGCTGCAGAGTCCGCTAACTGCCCTTCCCTTCACGCCTACCATCTCCTCTCTGTGCATGTACTTATCACTTACTTTCTCCTTGATGTTCATCTTGGCCTATTTCTTCTCTGTGAAAATAGCGGGGAGGCCATGATGCTGCTTTGGGCCCCACGTCCACCTAGGCCTTGCTGCCTCAGTCCTCTACCCACTCTGCCTCTCTGGGGGGCATCTGGAGGCAGGGGGGATGGGTGGGGAGTGCCGGGTGGGAGGACTTTTCCCCTTGCGGGGGAATGTCAGTGCAGAAGGGAAGGCTGGCAATTGCTCAGGGGAGACTTCCCTGTCTCCCCCTGGTGAAAGCAGACAGATCCTTCGGGAGCCATTGGCATGGACCTGCGGGCCGGACTGAGGCACCAAGGGGCCCTATTGGTTCCTCAGGCACAACCTCTTCTCTTGCCCCAGTGGTGTTATCCATTGCGTGCCTGAGTTCCTGAGACCCTGATCATCAACAATGCGATTTAATTCTCAGTGTGCTGGGCATGCTAGATGTATTGAGAGCATCCAGAAATGTTGGGGGCACATGTCTGTCTTTATATCCCTCCCTCCCTGACTCTCTTTCTGTCTCTGTCTGTCTGTCTCTGTCTCTGTCTCTGTCTGTCTGTCTGTCTGTCTGTCTCTGGTGCTCCCTTTCTCTCACTATAGTACTCAGAGCCTTGACCTTTAGTGATTTTTTCTTTTTGGATAAAGTCTTGCATTTTTCCTGGGCTGGCCTTGGATCATGGTCCTCCTACCCACAGCCTCCTGCTTATCAAACCACTGGGATTATTGGTTGATATGGGGGTCTCATTAACTTTTCCCGAGGCTGGTCTTGAACTTCGATCCTCCCAATGTTTGCCTTGGGTTTAAAGCTGGGATTACAGGTGTGATCCTCGAGCATGGCCTGTGGCATCTCTTGACTAGAGTATGGTGGGTAACAATAGAGGTGACAGATGATGGTAGCAATGGTGTGTGTCAGGAAGAGGCTTGGTCCATCCTCCTGGAAGAGCTTTCCCAACTATTCTGGTCTTAACTGGGTCTCCTTATTATTTATTTGTTTATTGACTGATTGCAGTATTGAACTCAGGGCCTTGAGCTCACTGAATAGATGATACATCACTTGGGCCATATTCCTAGTACTCTTTTTTCCATGCTCGGAACCTGTCCTTCCTCTTAACCTGTTTCTCATCACCATCTATATGATTGACATAATACAGAAGTTCTTTTCTTGGGTATAGATGAGGCTTCTTAGCCAATTAGTTGAGTTCTTAAATGTAACTATTTCTTCAAGAGAGTTCTTGTTTTGCATAAATACTGTAGTGTTCCATTTACCCAAAGATCCCTCAGGCTCCAAGTATTTATTTATTTCCAAGCTATTTACTTTTGAGGAAACTGCTGTGTTGTGGTCTCCTCCAGCTCCTTATTTTTTTCCAGTAGCTTTGTGGTGTGATTTAAGTGCTTGCTTCACACTGAACACATTGACCACATTAAAATCGATGCGTTGTGGAGCAAGCTATACCATTCTGCTTTGCAATTGGTTTATGCGGTTTGTTTTGGATGGTGGTAGTTACTTAACAATCCACAAACTGTGGGCTCCAGTGGAAGGGGCTGGATTATTCATGGGTGAATATTCTTTTGTTTTTGTTTTTTGTTTTTTTGGTCCAGTCATGTGGCCTGACCTCTGGGCGTGGGCACTGTCCCTCAGCTCTTCAGCCCAAGGCTAGTGCTCTACCACTTGAGCCACAGCACCACTTCTGGCTCTTTTTTCTTTTTGCTTATGTGGTGCTAGGAATCGAACCCAGGGCCTCATGTATGCAAGGCAAATGCTCTACCACTGAGCCACCTTTCATGGGTGAATATTCTTGAGTTGCATTGAGTCATTTCTCAGCGTAACCTGTGGTGCCTTTCTGACCCTGCATTGAGCCAGGAAGGAGCCCTGGATTTGCCCATTGCCTTCCCTCCCTATCTTACCCTGTCTGTTTAGTCACCTGCCAAATGATTGCACAGCTCTTACCTGACTCTGAGGCTGAAGGCTTCTCCCCTGGATAGGAGGAATTATTAAGCTGATGGCCAGTGAGCTTTCTGTGCCTTCGAATAGTAAAGGTCTGACAAGATGATGGGAAGATCATAAGAGAACTTCTGTGGGTGGGAGGTGGGATTGGAGTCTTCCAAATCTTAGTCTGTTATTCTACATCTTTCAAATAATAGTCTACTCTGAGGATGGGAGGGGGCTCTTCTCATCCCTGCCTGCCTCAAGGCACCTGTAGAGATGGGTGAGTGGAGGGCCATCTGATGGGTGGTTAAGCCGCTGGATGGAGGGACCAGCTCTTAACCCTGCATGTGTGACTCACACCAGCTGTAGACACCAGGCAAAGCTGAGCATGCCCTCAGCCTCCCCCCGCAGCAGGGGGGCAGAGTAGAAGATGGAATCCTGGACAAAGAAGAGAGGAGGAAGGACCCTGACGGCATATGTAAGTCACCTGGGAGCCTTTAAAAAATCATTTCTGTATCTCACCTCTAGAGCCTTTGAGAACTGATATGTGATGCTGGGCATCAGGATGATTTTACAGCTCCCCGATGATTCAATGTACAGTGAAGGTTGAACATCACTCTGTCACTGTGTGACAGGCTTTCCAGACATCTCCCCCATCCAGCCCTCGCAGTGAGCTCATGTGTAGTCACCAGCTCTCTCCACGTGGTCCCTGAACAGCCAGCCATACCCCTTGGGGGTATGCACAGGGGCTCTGTGAAGACCTCCTTCTGACTCAGATGCCCCTTCAAGTCAAAGAGCCTCATTGATGAGGGGAGGGATTTCATTGTCAGCTCTAGGGAGCAGAGCATGGAGAGTAAAGATCAGAGTGAGGATTTGAGTCAGGATCTATGCCTGGGTCTAGGCCTGAATTTCCTCCTTTTCCTCGTCGCTTCTCCTGATCAGCACAGAGGCAAATGGGCTGCCTGTGCGGAGGTCACTGGGGTCTCTGGCTAGCCCTCGGTGATTTCTTTTCCTCCTTTTTGCTGCATAGCAACATTTAACTCCATCTGGAGCCCAGTTGCTCTTGCCCTGGGGAGGCAAAGGGCAGATCACCCCAGGATCCATTCTAAAACAGTTTTATTAGGTGCTTAAAATAGCTTCTGGCAGATGGTGTGGAGAAGGGGGGACTGGAGCAGAGCTGCTATGACATTTAGGAAGTTGTGTGTTTGTGTAAGCACATGTATGTGCATGTGTGCACGGAGCCCATGCACCGCCCGTGGGGAAGGGGTTTAGAGAAGGGGGGTGGATTGAGGAAGGGCACCGTGGAGAAAGAGGATGGGTGATGGTAATTTCCTCAAATCTAAAGAGGAGAGGGGCTTTCAGGGTAGGTTTCCTGGGGACACTTGTGAGATCCTCTACTCTCCCTGGGCACCTGCTGGTCAGATGGGTGTTGGTGATTGGCAGAGCGAGCCCGAGTGCAGGTCTCGGGAATGGGGGACAGGTGGAGCCCATGTGGGGAAGAGCAGCCAAGTTCCAGCAAGCTTTGATGGGCTTCAAGCTTGAACCTTAGATGGAGAGTTAAAAGCCAATGGAGGAACCCTTGTTTTGCAAATGGAAACACCATGAATTCACTTCATTTTCCTCATTTTAAAGGAAACGTGAGCCTGTGTAGGTCTGAATGCTGTTTTGGTGCAGGCATGGTAGCTGTTCATCAATCCAATTCCCCACCTCCAACAGGCTGTCAACTTGTGGGTGGTTCTGTTACCCTTGGCAACTCAACCTCAAAACCTTTAGTTGTGAGTAAAACTCTCTGACCTTTTAATGCTGTAGTTCCTGACCTTTTTGGACACGTTTCAGAACCTTATTAAATCCAAAGTGCCCTCTCCCCAGAAAAATTTATATTTACATATATACCAGGAGTGTGTGTGTGTGTGTGTGTGTGTGTGTGTGTGTGTGTGTCCTGTGTCCTGGGGCTTGAACTCACAGCCTGAGCACTGTCCCTGAGCACTCCACCATCTGAGCCAAGGCTCCACTTCTAGCTTCTTTTGGTGCTTAATTGGAGATAAGAGTCTTACAGGCTTTTCTGCTCAGTCTGACTTTGAACTGTGATCCTTAGGCCTCTGCCTCCTGAGTAGCTAGGATTATAGGTGTGAGCCACCAGTGCCTGGCTGAGTTTTTTTTTTTTTTTTTAAAGCAACTCACAGAGATCTGTGGACTCTCTATCTTTCAACCACTGAATCCAATGGAGGGCTCCTGAGAAGAATGGTCTTCACTCATTCCTGAGAACCCAAAACCTGGGTTCTAGCTGTCCCCTGACTATAAATGAAAGGAGATGCTATCTAAGTTTAGAATGCAGGGGTCTGATCCAGCTGGCTGCGTGGGGGCCTCTCAATTGTAGACATTGGGGGGAGTAATGACCTCTGAGCTCTGGATGCGTGAAGCTTGTGTTCCTCAGCTGTGGATTCTTGGCTCTGGCCAGCTGCACCCTCATGTGTCCTGGTATTACTCAGTGGGTGTCCCTCCTGCCCATGGCGTAGACAGCGCCTGTAATCCTCATTAGTACAAGCTCCTTACCACCGTGCCCACTGGTCATTTTCTCCTAGCATCACACATTCTTGGGCAGAGTACCACAGACTGGATCTTTATGATGTGGACGGAATGCTAAATGAAAAGAATATGGGAATTTGGAATGAGAAGACTTGGGTTCAAATTCTAGCTCTGTTATTATTCATTGTGTCAACTTGGGTAAGTTACATAACTTTTCCAAGGCTCAGTCTCCTTTCCGTAAAATGGAAATGATAATAATATCTGTACTGCCTAACTCAATGAACTCTTATTAAGGGCAAATGAGAAGGCAGATATAATGAGCGAAGAGTCATATACCACAACAGACCACATTTTGTCTTGATCTTTTTTTCTTCTTCTTCTGTCAGTCATAAAGCTTGAACTCAGGACCTGTCACTGAGTTTTTGTGCTCAAGGCTAGTGCTCTACACCTTTGAGCCACAGCGCCACTTCCAGTTTTCTGGTGGTTAATTAGAGATAGGAGTCCCATGACCTTTCTTGCCAGGGCTGGCTTCGAACTACAATCCTCAGATCTCAGCCTCCTGAGCTAGGATTATAGGCATGAGCCTCTACGATTAATATCAAAAGCAAGAACAACCAGGGCTCTTTTTGGGGTTTAACAGTGCTGCAGGGGGTGGGGTGGGAATGGTAATGATTGGAAATTCCTCAGCTCTTTGGCTGGGGATGGTAGAAAAGGGAGAGGAGAGGAGCATGGGTTTGGATGAACATGGGATCAGCAAGGAGCTGAGGCAGAGCCTGCTGAGAGCGAAGGGGAGGGGCTCAGGAGGGAGCTGAGGAACAGGAGTGATACAGGGCTGCAAGAAAGCCATGTGGACGTCATTTTTCAATGGATGCCACAAAGAGATGTGGAAGCCAAATGAAGCACTGAAGTGGAGCATGTAGCAAGTAGACGTGCAGGGGCATGACCTGGCTCAGGGACCTGCTTCTCACATCTGATCTCAGAACTAAAGGAAGCCCCTGGGCAGTGTTGTTCGGGGCTTGATTCTGACCAGAAAAAAAAAAATCTCTTCCTGGTGAGGGAGTGATCAGAAGCTTCAGCAGATGAGATTTTTAGAATTGGGAGAATGCAGGGAATGAGAAGGTGAGAGTTCAGGTCTCGGAACTTCAGAGGAAAGAAGCATCGCTGTGATTCTCAAGATAATACCACTCAAGAGGTTAGAAAAACTGAAGCCCTCACCATAAAGTCACAAATTATCCTGTGTTTTTTTTTTTTCTTTTCTTTTTTGAGAGGACAGTATCTAAAAATATAAGTGACTGCCCAGGGAGCTCTCTGAGGCATACAGATTTCAGAAGTTCTCATGTTCTTGAAAAGAAAAACGCAAATTTTTGATATACTTTTAAAGCATTAGAGCTGGGTGGTAAAGACAGAGCTTTTAGAATCAGACAGTATTTAAATCTTGGCCCAAACACCTACTGGCTGCAGGACCGTGGAGACATCATTTAACCTTTCTGACTGCTAACATCTACATGCATAAGATGAAGATTAGAGTAGGCAATATAGCATAAGGTGGTAGTGAAGGAAATGAGATGGTACATGGGAAATCAGCCCTTGCCATATGAGCTAGCGTGATAGACACATAGTACGTGTTTAGTGTTGCCACTGGTGGCCCAGGCCTGAATTCTACCTACCCAGGAGGAGGCTGAGATCTGAGAATCACAGTTTCAAGCTAGTTTGGCCAGGAAACTCTGTGAACCATCAAAAAGCCAGGAGTAGAGCTATGGCTCAAGTGGTAGAGCACCAGCCTTGAGCTTGAAGCTAAGACACAGTGCCTAGGCCCTGACTGAGTTCAAGATCCAGGAAAGGCATGCACACACACACACACACACACACACACACACACACACACACACACACACACACACACAGACACACACACACACACACAGACACACACACACACACACACACGTCTGGGAATGTCCCAGCCGATCTCATCTACTTCTGTGATACAGTGACAGACTGAACATCCCTAGGAATGCTACAAAGTCACTCTACATTTTTAGCCCAGCCTCCCACAAAGTCTTCCTGGACAGGCCCTGCAGATGAAATGTATCAGTGTGGGCTGCGGGGAAGTCTATTTAGGTGGTTTGTAGCTGGCTGAGCAGCCAGACGTGTTGATAAATGGGCCAACATCAGGTTGGAGGGAAGGCTGCAGTCATGAGCCACAGAACTGTGTCCTAGCTCAGGTCTGCTTCACCATCGCAGCTGTGGATAAGGACATCAAAGGGCAGGATGGAATTTTCCAGAGACATGCAGTAGAGAGGGAAAATGGATAGGCTTAACAATTGTGCTGGCTTTGAAATCACCTCAACAGATGGAAGTTGATAGGCCCTAAGTAGCAGATTAAGATTCAAGCAGAAATAAATATTATTTTCTATTTAGGATTTAAGGGAAAAGCAGCAATCTTAAATGTACTGAAGAAACCCAGCTTAATCATACTTGGTTGCAAACATGGTAGATTACTTGCGCACATGCTCAGTGCAGTGTGAAACCTGAAGCACCAAATGTCCCCTTTGGCTGTGTTGACTGGAAGCCATGATGCAGTGAGGACAGAGCCCACTCCCCTCCTTCCTGGTGGGCCTGGTGTCTAGTTCTGTATTGGAGAGAGGCTACTCACTCCTTGAATTTGCTCAATTTCTAGGGATGCCAAGATCCCAGCAGCCCACAAAATAACCTTTTCTTCCCTCTTCCCAGTGGCTGTTTCTACATCATTTCTCATTCCAGAAAAGAGGGCACTAGTGGCTTTCCTCTCCCGCCTCACCTACCCAGGAGCCAACCAGCTTGGGAGGTGGTGTAAATCCTTATAAAACTTTCTTCCTCTAGAAGATATTCCGTGTGTGTGTGTGTGTGTGTGTGTGTGTGTGTGTGTGTGTGTGTGTGTGTGTGTGTGTGTGTGTGTGTGTGTGTGTGTGTGTGTTTTATTGGAGCTTAAACTCAGAACCTCACACTCTCACTTGGCTTTTTTGCTCAAGGCTGCTGCTCTACTACTTGAGCCACACCACCATTTCTGGCTTTTTGCTGGTTAAATGGAGATGAGAGCCTCATGGACTTTTCTACCTGGGCTGGTTTCAAACCTTGATCCTCAGATCTCAGCCTCCTATGTAGCTAAGATTACAGGGGTCAGCCACAGGCATCCAGAAAGATTCATTTTTATGCACCGAATAGCTGAGTTGCATGACAGCTAGAGAAGCAGCCACGCATGGGGGAATGGGGACCACATACCACTGGGAAAGAGCGGCTTCAAAGGACCTGCAGGCCTTGGGACTGTAGGAGACACTGAAATGGAGGCTTGAGGGGAGAAGTAAAGGAACCACTCTGCGGCAACTCTTTCATCTCTTCTGCTGTCTACAAGAAAGTCAAGGCTTGCAAAAAGCCCCAGCTGCTGCTGGAGCCCAGGCCTAGTACCCTCACCTAAAACCGTGGGAGAAGTGCAAATTCTCTGGCACAGTCTAGCTCTCACAGATTAGAAAGTCTAGGACCATGTGTCCTCGTGTGTTTAAGTTCTGCCTCTGCAGAACTTCTGTCCAGGAAGAAGGAGGCTTCTAAACACAGGCTTATCTGGGCACTGGAGGCTGAGATGTGAGGATCAAGTTTTGGAGCCAGCTTCAGCAGGAAAGTCTGTGACTTTTCTTTCTTTTTTGTGCCAGTACTGGGGCTCAGGACCTGGGCACTGTCCCTTAGCTATTTCACTCAAGGCTAGCACACTACCACACTTGAGCCACAGCTCCACTTCTGGTTTTCTGGTAGTTAACTGGAGATTAGAGTCTCATGGATTTTTCCTGCTGGGGCTGGATTGGAACTGTTATCTTCAGATCTCAGCCTCTTGAGTAGCTAGGATTACAGGTGTGGGCTACCAATGCCTGGCCTGTGAGATTTATTTCCAATCAACCCACCAAAAGCTGGAAGTGTAGCTGTGGCTCAAGTGGTAGAGTGCTAGCCTTGAGCAAAAAGTCCAGGCCCTGAGTTCAAGTCCCAGGATAGATCTCTCTTTGTCTCTGTCTCTGTCTCTCTCACACACACGATGAGAATGATAAAATCAGGCTTGCTAAGGGTCAGAGGGTCCTGCAGGATCCTGCCCTCTCATTTAGTGTCCATGGGGCCTGATGCCTGGGGTCTTTGTCCTGACATCCACCTGTGTGAACATTTGAACTCTTGACTGAGGCTTTGGATCTGCTTCCAGAAACAGGGGGGATTGGGGAGGGACTGGCCATGTGTGGCTTTTGCTAGTCTCAGGAAATCTATTCCTTTAGCCAGCTTTCTCAGAAACAGTCCAGAGGCCCCTTTGCTCTGGGCTCTGTGGGCTTTTCAACAGAGGCTCTTCTTCACATTTGGTCTGCAGAAGTCAATCCATTAAAAAGGCAAGAAAATCACCAAAGCAAACCAGGCTCATTGAAAATTATACCAACCTAGAATGGAAAGATAAATGCAGCAATTTCCCAATCCCATAGACCTCCCCCTCCTCAAGTCTTCACCCAGCTCCTCTCCTCCCCACCCCCAGGGAGCCAAAGTTCTTGCTGTCTTGATTTACAATTCTCTGCATGACTCTGCCTCTTGGGTTGGTTTAATTAGAAATAGGCCGAGAAGGGCTTCCTATGTACTGGCATGTTAATTGCTTATCAGAGCAGGAGAAGGGGAACCGTGCTTGGCAGTGGAAATTTCCTTGCCCTCTCTATCTCTGCGTTTGTCTCCATTTTTCTCTCCAACTCCTCTCCTGGCCTCCTACATTCTCCTTTCTCCTTCCTTCTTGGCGGCTTCTCAGCCTCTCTTGCTCTTTGTCTCTCTTCCCCCAGTTCTGCTGCTCACAGCTGTGGGGGTTGGAGCAGATCCAGAGGCCAAAATTCAACACAAAAAGTGAATGCTGTTCAGTGGTTCCCCTCTTCTCCCTCTCAGCCCCTGCCCAGCGCCTACACCTCCTGCCTCTTCCAGGCTTTGAAGGGATCCCAAAGCCGGTGGTCTCCCCTGACACCTGGTATGTAAAGGACTCTTTTTCCTTTTGTTTCCTTTCCCCCCCTCTTTATCATTGTCGTATTATTATTGTTTATTTTTATTTTTTACAAAACAGGAGAAAAGAGTGAATTGGGTTGGGGGCAGGTGACACATTTCTCCACAAAGGTACAAAATTGCCTTATAGAAAGTCAGCTTCCGAGATCCCAGGCTGGGGGATGAGGCATTCCTGGGCACCCTCTCCCCAAATGTCCATCAGATCCAGCTGTAGGTCACTTCCACTTTGGGGTTGGGACCCCAAAGATGGGAAGGAGAGGCCTCTTTTCAGCCCTTGCCCAGGAGGGGAATGAGCAAGCAACTGAAACTGTACAAAGAAAGGGAAGAGGAGGGGGGTGTGCATCCTGCAGGCCAAAGGCCGGGGGACACAGGCAGGGGACAACCAAGCAGAGGCCCAGCAGCCCCTGGGCACAGAGATAGATGGGGAGGGGGGAGGCTCTGGCCAGAGTCCTTCCTGTTCCTTGGAGATTCCTCACAATGCCAGCAGAGGACCCACAGAATGTAAGAGCCACTTTCAGGAGGCCGCAGGTGTACCCCTGAAGTGCCAAGCCCCGTGTGTCATGGTCCAGCTGCCAGGCCTTAAGCGCGTGGGTCCATCCACGTTCCTGGCAGGGTACCTGGCTCAGGTCATCACTTCCCTTTTGGTACAAAACCAAAAAGTTATCCTCGTTCTTTCTCTGTCGCTGAGTAATGGCCACGTTTCAGGAGTGCTCGAGTGGGGGTGATAGCCTTTCCCCTTCTGAGGATCTGGACGGCCGCCTCCCTGGGTTCCACAGCAGGACAAGGGGAGCAGACACCACTCGGACTGAGGGGGTACTCCAGCCCCAGAAAGCCCAGGCTGGAAGGAGAGGCCGCCCACCTACCCTCTGCCTGGGCTGGCCTGGGCGGAGCCGGGCGGCGAGCCCAGCCGCCAGCAGGACGGCGAGAGCTAGCATGGCTATGAGCCCGGGCCGGCCCCCTGGGGCTCGGTGGCAAGGTGAGGCCTCTTTAGTCCTGGCCCACACGCAGGCCAACTGGGTGTGGGCATCGGCAAAGGCCACTTGCAGGCAGGCCCAGTACTCTGTGGCCTGGAGGAGGCGGGTCATGTTGTAGCTGCGGATGCCCTGGGGCAGGCGAGCCAGAGCAGCGGCTCCCCGGCCCCGGGGGGAAGAGGCGCTCGACCAGGTGAGGTTGGTGGACACTACGTTAGGTGGAGGGACCCAAGCCAGCAGGATGTGGTAGGGATGAGTCTCCTGTACTCGGAGCTGCAGTCCCTGGTCCTCGTCCCTGGCTGGCTGGAAGGGAGCATGGCCCACCGCCACAGTGACCGTCTTAGAGTCAGCCCCTACCAGGTTGTGGGCGACGCAGGTGTACAGCCCTGCCTCCTCCGCCGTCACCCTCCGCAGCTCCAGGGTCCCCTCGGGGTACACCCGGTACCTCCTGCTTACGTGGGCAGGTGTCAGTCGAACCCCAGCTGGAGTGACCCAGTAGATCTCGGGTTCGGGCTCAGCCAGGGCTCGGCAGTGCAGGGCGGTGCTGTCCCCACTGGCCACCTGGAGGCGGGAGGGGAAGCTGCGGGGGGAGATGAGGGGCAGGCAGTCGCCCGTCATCTCCCGGAAGGGCACCTCCCGCACGGGGCGACGCTGGAGATCTGGGGGTTCGGCACACAGGGTGGACTGTGGCTCGATGAAGCGGATGCGGGTGCCCGTGGCGTTGGCCCAGCGGATGACACAGTCGCAGCGGATGGGGTTGCCGTGGAGCCCCACCTCCTGCAGGTTGGGCAGGGCCTCCACCGTCTGCTGGTGCAGGGCAGTGAGGGCGTTGTTGTTGAGCATGAGCGTCTCCATCTGGGGCAGGTGATGGAAGGCTCGGGGGTGGATGAAGGACAGCCGGGGGTTGTTGGTGATGTCCAGTTTGGTCAGCTCGGGCAGGTTCACCAGGGCAAACTTGTCGATAGAGACCAGCTCCTCCATGTTGTTGAGCCCCAGCTCCTTGAGGTGAAGCATGTTGGCGAAGTCTCCCGGCCCCACCCGCTGTAGCGGGTTCTTGTTCAAGTCTAGGAACTTGAGTCCGGGCACCTGCTCCAGGGCACGCCTGGGCACCCTGGCCAGCTGGTTGTCATAGAAGGAGAGGCTTTCCAGGGTTTGCAGCCCCTCCAGGGCGTAATCAGAGATCTCCCGCAGGCTCATGCCTGCTAGCACCAGGCTGCGCAGGTTGGCCAGGGGCCGGAAGTTCATATCTAGGATGGCATCCACCTTGTTGCCACCAATCATAAGGATCTCCAAGTTGGGCAGCATCTCGAACCAGCGGCTGTCAATGGCCCTCAGCAGGTTGGAGTTGAGGTGCAGCCGTAGCAGGTTGCCGAGGCCTGCGAAGGCCCGGGGGGCGATGCGGTAGAGCTGGTTGTGGTTGAGATAGAGTTCCTGTAGACTGGCCAGGCCGGCAAAGCTGTGGTCCTCCAGCCGGCTCAGCTGGTTCTCCTCCAGGTGCAGGCTCAGCAGCTGGGGGAGGGCCCGGAAGTCACAGTCACGGGCATCGGAGAAGCTGTTCTGAGACAAGTCCAGTTCTGTGAGGTTGGGCAGGTAGGCCAGCTCGCTCTGGTCCACACGGACGATGCTGTTACTCTGCAGCAGCAGAGTCTGCGTCCCCTCGGGTAGTGCCGGGGGCACGGCTGTCAGGAAGAGGTCGTTGCAGTCCACGGTGGTGGCCTCTCTGTAGGATGAGCGGGGCGTGTACCAGGGCCGGATCTGGCAGGCGCACTGGGGCGGGCAGGGCACACGCCAGGGCACCACAGGCACGGCAGCGGTGGCACCGGCCACCCAAGCTAGCAAGAGGGGGGCCACGAGGAACCTCATGGTGGAGCTGCGGGGGAAGGGGACCCTTCACAGTTGAGAGGCCAGGGTCCTTCTAGTCTTCGTGGTCTGCAGGCTGAGGGTCAGCAGCCCTGGCGGTGCCTGGGCATCCCCCCTCCCAGGGTGCTCATTCTACTTGGGAATGGGTGGGCATCGCTTTGTGCCCTCCTGGGTGTGGCTCTTCATCCTTGTACAATGGGCTGGCCCTGCTCCTTCATCACCACGGTTCACCAGGACAGCCCTGGAAGGAAGGGACAGAGTTAGGGAGACAGCCAGGAAGCAGGTTCTAATCTCCCTCCTGCCACATTCCCTCCTCTGGGCAACTCAAGAAGCCAGAGGAGCCACAGAGGGTTTGGCCCAGGCCTGACGCAGGCCTCCTGGGCTCTGTTTTGTAGTCCTTAGGGCTAAGAGTCCTTTTCTAAAACTTGCTCAGAGAACAAGTGAATTTTCCCAGAAGAGCCCTGGGAGGGAACGGTGTGTGTCTGGGAGGGAAAGAGAGTGAACAGGCTGGAATTATCATCATCTTCACAGTCCTGAGCCCAGAGAGATGCAGGATAGATTCTCTGACCTTTCCTGCTCTTTCCTCTGTCCCTGTGTGGGAAAATGGAAGATAAGTGATAGCTTGTGAACATCCTTCCGGTGATGTAGGTGGGAATAAGAGCAGTTTCTAAAACACAGGCTGGACTCGCTGAGATTCTGGAGGTGAGGGATATTGGGTCCTGACCCCCACATCCACCCAGGCTGAGGCAGCAGGTCCCAGCGGGACCTGCTGAACTTTCCTCCTAGCCAATCACTTTGGGTTTTGGCAACTTCCCCTCCTAGAAGCATGGGCTTTCCTTTTCCAACTGTCTGTCTGCGCTGCCTAGAAAAGGCAGCCGCAGGGTTCAGAGCCCTGGGTCCAGATTCTCAGCTGGACAGGTAAGACATTCTGTAATCTGGCCTGGCTACTTCTTGCTTTTGTCTCTGCCCTCCCTCACACACCCATTGGGTGTGGATCTGTTGGGCTGACTGGCTGTCCTTCATTGTTGCCCAGACAATTCCTACTTGTTCTTCAAGACTCGAGTTCAGGCCCTCCTCCTCCCCTGCAGCTTCAGGGCTTGGCTCTGGCTCCCACACAGCCACACTCCCTCTGTCACAGGGAGTGGGAGAGCGCTCTCCAGCTGGAGCACCAGCATGCTGAGGGGCCGGCAGGAGGTACCCAGGCAGGTGTGTGGTGTGTAGTGTAGGGTGAGGCTCTATAGGCCTTTCTTCCAGGAGCTCTCCCTAATCTGAACTCAAGCCGCTGCACTTTCCTCCCTCTAGGAGTCACCAACCCAGCTGCTTTCTCAGGCCCCATGACCAGGCTGTGCTGTCCTGGAGGCGGGTCCAGCCTTGACCTAGAACCCAAGACCCCGTGTTCTCTCCTCAGGCCTTGTTTGACTCCTGAGTGGAAATCTGATTCCTGGTGGATTTTTCAATCACAGTTGGGCCTAGGAGAGCAGCAGAGTCCTCTGGTATGTAAGATGGGGGACCACTGGCCTCCAATCTGGCTCCTGAGGGCCCCCCTCTAGGACTTGGCTTGTTCTCTGCTTCCTCTTCACCCACAGTGCCTTCCCTTGTCCCTGGCCCCCATTTGCTGGCTTGAGGAGTTCCCAAGCCTTCCATGCACACGATGCATGCAGGCATACATGCACGTATGCATGAGTTTACCCTGAGTTTTTACTGGTTAACACACACACACACTCCTATGCAAACCTCTGTGCCTTTCAAGTCACGGCCCTTGGCTTGCTCTGGCTTGGCTGGGGAGGCACAGCAAGCCCACAGCTCCTGGGCCAGAGGCTGAGGGCTGGGCTCTAGGACCCAGAGGCAGCAGCTAAGGACTCAGGTTCACACTGAGCTTTGGGCTCCAAGCGGGGTGAAGGCCCAGATGAGTCCAGGCTCATTGCCAAAGCACACAGTGTCTCCCAGGAGGGAGCTCAAAGCTGCCCACTCACCTAGCACCACCAGTTAAGGCTGACTTGCACACGGCACACTTGTGCCGCTGTTGTCCCCCCTCCTCCACACTTGTGGGTTGCTGCAGGGACAGCGAGTTGTCTTTTATAGTATCTCTCATCTCCCAAGTGATCAGTTCAGACGACCACGTGGACAATTTTCCCAAATGGACTGCAAGCTCCTTGCAGCAAGAGGCCTTGTCTTACACATCCCCAGAGCACCGAGTGTAGGAGTGCGTGTGCAGAGGGTGAGAGAGCTTGTGAGTGAAAACAAATGGTAAAATGTGCAGAACACAAGCACATGATAGTGAAGCCTCCCAGCACCCTTGTGTGAAGGCAATGAAGAGATTCTTTAGTCCATCTATCCTTCCTTCCTTCCATCCTTCCCTTCCTTCCTTCCTTCTCTCTCTCTCTCTCTCTCTCTTTTTTTTTTTTTTTGATGCCAGTCCTTGAACTCAGGGCACTGTCTGGGCACTGTTCCTGAGTGCTCTTCCACTTGAGCCACAGCTCTACTTCTGGCTTTTTGGTGGTTAATTGGAAATAAGAGCATCATGGGCTTTCTTGCCTGGGCTCAGATCTCAGCTTCCTGAGTAGCTAGGATTATATTACAGATGTGAGCTACTGGCTCCTAATTTCATTTTTTTTTCCTGGGAAGCAACAGGCTCTGTCAGAGGTGGTACAGTTTCTATGTGGTGAGGAGAAGATTCAAACCCAGGGTCTTCAACTCTGTAACCTGCCCTACCAACCCAGTCACTGTGGACCAATACAGGGGCAGAGTGCCAGGCTGGCTTGGCCAAATCTCTTTAGGAATGGATAAGGGTCTTTAGCAAATCTAACCTGCCTGCCACCTGCTGGACCCATCAAATTCCCTTCCCTCCCTTCCGCCCACTCTCCCTCCCTCCTTTCCTTCCTGTTTTTCTTCTTTCGGTTTGCCAGTACTGGGACCTGAACTCAGAGCATCAGACGCTTGCTTGGTGCTCAGCTCAATGCTGGCACTACTATTTGAGCCAAACCTCCACTTCTGCCTTTGTCTACCCAGGCTGGAATTGAACCTTGATCCTTAGCTCTCAGCTGCATGAGTAGCTTAGATTACAGGCTAAGACCCCAGTCTTGACTTGTCTAGTGCCACCCACCTCTCCTCTTGTCTAGAGTTCTTCCCTGAACAATGTTTTTATGTGAGAGGGGGGTAGGCCTAGAACCACAGTGACAGAGCCAGCCGCTGCACACCAGGCCTCTGCCAGCTTCCTGTCTGGGCAGTGGATGCAGGCTGGGGGAAAGAGCATCCTGGAGCCCACAGTAGGGAAGCAGGGGCAGGTGCCCACTCCAAAGACAAGCCATTCTCTTTGGAAGGGCTGGCTCTGCCCTACTTCTTCCAGGAAGCAAATCAGGATTAAGCAGGCATGAAACGGATTCTCACAACTCCTGTTCAACTAAGAGCCTTGGCCCCCTCTGGCCCTCCCCCTCCTCCCTGGCATTGAGACCCATCTGGTATTGGGATGGAGGAAGCAGTTGGTGAAGACAGAGTCTCTCCCTCCCCTCCTCATGCCCTGCCCAGCCCCTGGGAGCTGAGGGTCCAGAGGGAGGATGGCCGGCAGGCGGTGATCGATTGCTTGGCCTTGGCTGCTTTAGTGCCAGGTCCCCCTGAGCTGCGGAGACAGATGTGCAGCATAATTGAGTGTAGCTTTGATAAACTCCGGCCTCCTCTGCAGCAGATAAGCGCTGGGTGGGAGGGGCGGGGGGGAGGAGGGAAGCTGGCCGGGTCATCTGTACCTGGGGCTCCAGCTCTTCACTCCCACCTCTCGTTTAAATACCCACGAAACCTCAGTGCTGGGCGAGACGATGAGCTTATCCAGTCTCCCAGAGCCTGAATTCTATGTCTAACTTATACAAAGAAGACATGGTGGACCAGCTGAGAGGAATCAAGGCCTGGAGATGAAGGTTTGAATCTGGCTCTGTTTTCCCCTGTGTGACCTTGGGCAAAGTACGTGACCTTGGAGATGACTGGTTGCACGTGAGAAGAAAGAGGATGAAGTCAGTGAATTTAAGGTTCCCTAATGCCAGAGAGTCTTAGCGGAGACCCTGGTCTCAAGTGGAGGTGGAAAGGGAATTTTGGGTATCAAAGATGAAATGGATTATAGGGACGGACAGCAGGGCAGTGGCTAATGTGTGTGGGAGCGCCCAGAGGAACCTTCTGGAATGCTGGGATTATATCTTAATCTAGGAATGGGGGTTGTTTGGGCGTTTGCATCCATCGAACACCCCCCTCTGTAGTTCTGTACCTCAACAATATAAAGCAGTCCTCCAAACCGTGACGAGAGAGGGAGATAATGAACAAGCCTGGCAAAGCCCCACTTCCCAGCTAAGGCACTGGAGGTTCTCAAGGGGAAGTACTTTGCCCAAGGTCACGTACCTTGCCGTTCCCTATATCTAGAAGCAGCTCTTCACCTCTGCACCCCTCCCGGTCCTGCGCTGAGACCACGTGGCAGGGCATAGCCGCAACCTCCCGGCGTGCTTCTCCTTCTCATCACAGCTCTGGGGGCACTCATGAGGCACTCGGGCAAACCAGAGGTGGCCAGGAAGGGGGCCTGGCTCTGCACGCCTCGCCGTCACCCTCTACACGTTTCACCTGGCAAACATCTCCCTCCCTCCACAATCTGCTCTGGCTTCCCCTCCCATCTCTGTCACCAGTGGCCAGGCCCCACCACCATTGTGATCTGCCATCTCCTACCTCACACACTCCCCCCAATACACGTGCTCTTTCCATTCCTGGTCTTGACCCTTCCAAAGGCCTCTTTTAGGCTCTCCTGCTCACCTTAGAGGGGCCCTCTCATTCCCAAACAACCAGGCTCCACCAAACCTGATTTGCTATTTCCTTCCACATCCCAAGGCTCTCATTCTGTCTGCAGTGCCCTCCCTAGCTTCAACTATTGAATTCTTCTTCAGCCACAAAGCCCTATCTCTAACACCCCCTCCTCTGTGCCGTTTTCCTGAACCCCCTTAGAGAAGAGCAGTGACTCCCATAGCCGCCTTTGAGACTCTGACCAGCCCCTTCCTTATGCTGCACTGGGAGTCTGTCTGCCTGGCTGGGCTGTGAGCCCCTTGAGTATAAACTGGTGACCAAATTCTGGATGCCCAGAAATAACCAGAGAGTGCCCAGGGCAGGGCCCCTTCCTGGAAGCCCGGGAGGTCTGCTGTGAACTGTGAACATGATCCATCAGTGGGCCAGGAAAACAATTTACACCTGTTTTTAAAAAAAAGCTTAGATAGGATCTGGCTGTGTAGCCCAGGCTGGCCTCAGATCCTCATACCTCAGTTTCCTGCTTGCTCAGATTACAGGCATGTACCACCAAGCTGGACTAGTATGCATTAAAAAAAGAAGGTAAAATAGGAGATGTCAGTGTGTTGTATATAACTAGACTAAATTTTTTGAGGGGTGGGGTAGTACTGGGGTTTGAAGTCAAGGCCTTGTACTTAGTAAGTAAGCACTCTACCATTAAGTTGTGTCTGCCAGCCTCAAGTGTTGTTTTGTGTGTGTGTGTGTGTGTGTGTGTGTGCCAGTACTAGTGCTTAAACTCAGGGCTTCTTGCTTTTGTGTGGCTTCTTCACTCAAGGCTGGCACCTTACCACTTGAACCACACCCCCACTTCTGACTTTTTGATAGCTCATTGGAGGGAAGAGGCTCACAAACTTTTCTATCTTTGAACCACATTCCTCCAAGCTCAGCCTCCTGTGTAGCTAGCTCCAATGCTGTTTTGAGAAGTTTCCCATCGACCTTTACATCCACACACGCATACATATGGGGACATGATACACAATGCACTGTTCGCCTTGGGCCTTGGCTGAAAAGGCACACAAAAGCCAATAATTCTGAGCATGTGTTTAAAGAGCTGAGTGTCTTCAGCTGTAGGGAGGCCACAGGGATGATGATTAAGTCTTGGGAGAAAGATGTGACCTCCCGAAGGCTTCCATACACCCAGGTATATATTTACCAGCCACTCTCCTAACAACCCTGGGAAGCAGGCCTTTTACACAGGAAGCGTGCTCAGGAGGCCAAGGGGCCAGCCTGAGGTCCCCAGCTGGAACATGAGAACCAGAACAGGCCCTACTGCATCCACCAGCCTGGCCTTGCTCTGGGGTTCTGGTTCAAGAGCTCACCCGACCTCCCGGGTGGCACAATCGGAGGCTGCTCTGGGTAGAGGGTGAGATTCCTTTGCCCAGTTTTGCTCTTTGCACCTCTCTGGATTGCCTGGGGCCAGGGTTTCACAAAGACCCCTTCCTGGGCTGAGAGGGAAGGCACACTGGGAGGAAAGAGACTTGTTGCCAGGCAGGAATCTCCATAATGCCCACTCTGCTGCCTGGCCAGGCAGACGGGATGAGAACTCCATGCTTGGAAGAGAGCCTGCCTCGTTATTTCTTAATTAGGATGGAAGATGCCAGTAGGTAGCACACACAGTCATTCCTGTCTGATTGCACTGCACCAAAGCGGGCTGCAGGGGAGGGGAGCTGGTCTGACAGGGCGCACGGGGCAGCCGGGCTGAGCCCACCTCCTCTCACTGCTCCATCTAATCCGACCCTGGTATCCCACGCCTGTCACCTCCCTCCCAGAGCCTGGAAGTTCAGTCTCCTGCCTCTTCCTGCAGACAGTGCTCCTCAGGAGCAGGAGAGAGACACAGGCTTCTAGCACTTCTAACAGCCTGGCACATGGTAGGATCTCAGAGCATAAGACAAGATGGCGGAAGGGCTGGTTGTCTCAGAGCTCAGTAGCCAGGGGGCTTCCTTGCCCCTCTCCCATCTCCCAGGAAGCAGATAAAACCCTACCTCAGAGCCCATCTTCCTTGGACACAGACCCCCGGCCCCCACCACAGCCTCTTCGGCCCTTCCTTGCTAGTGGCCCTGAAGATGGCACTTCTGTGTCGGCTCATTTCTGAGGACATGACAGGATCTGAAGTGAACCTTCCACTACCTTCTGGAACTCTCTTGGATTCCTCAAGAAAGCCTGAGGATCCCACCCATCTCCCAAGAGTTCAGGCTAGTGGCTCAGCATGCGTCCGGCTCTGCACCAGAGTCCCGTCTGATACTGGCTGGCCATGTGGTCTGCAGTGTCCTTGCTTGGATTCTTCATCTATTGGAGGTAGGGGGAGACATCCAGAAAGTGCCAGAAAGTTCCTGGGGCTCAGCAGAGTTTCTTTCCATTCTCATCTACCTTAATTTGGTGGAGACCTGCTTCTTGGGCTGGGCCACACCGTGGCTTCTAGCTCACCTTCGCATTAGGTGATCAGCCCGTCCTCTTCCTGGGAGCCTTGCCACTGAGGCCACCCAGGAAGTCACCGGGGTGTCAGTGAGGGGCGGGGACTCCTGGTTCCAGGTCTCAGCTCTGACTCAGCTCACCTGTAGATCATAGAGGCCCCACAGCGTACTCGCCCCATAAACAACTCGCTGCAGCTGCTCCTGGCTGAGACGGCCACTTCCAGAAGGGCCCTAGTCATCCGGCAAGATGGCTTCTCACAGCTTCTACCCTGGCCACAGCCACTAGCAACATCCCCCGCTAGCCCAGGAGCTTCCCAAGCTCCCTGCCTGGGGCCAGATGGGGTGCCAGGCACACTGTGGTTTTCTTTAAAGCCCCCCTCCCCCAGGAAGCTCCTTCACCACAGTGGGTAAGTAGGGGGCAAGAGCAGGGGTGGTGGGGGGAGAATGCAGAATCTTTTCTCTCAACATGGTGGCTTGACATACACACAGTTATTTTGATGGTAGCTGCCATCTTAAAAGAAGTTACTTTAATGATGCCACATCCTGTTAAAAGAATTGCTTTTCTAGGGGCTGGACTTGTAGTTCAAGTGGAAGCGCAGCAGCTGAGTAACACGTGTTTGAGTTCCTGCTTTGATCAGATGTCCTGATTTTGGCTGATTGCTTGGATCAACCCTTTTCAAACTAGCCAATCATGCGAGAGTGTGGGTCTATGTTCTGACCAATCAGAAATGAAGGGAAGTAATGCAGTAGGGATAAAATCTGAGTAGAATGCCTGCCCACTGCTCTCTTACTTGGCTTCCTGTCAATAGCACATCTTTCTGTGAAGCAAACTTTGTCTTGCCAAGTTCCTTTCGAGGTGGTGTCCTTATGGGACACCCCAATATCCTGAGGCATTCCTAACAGGGACAGCTTCAGAGAGATGCATGCCATGCTCTTTCTTGTCCCCTGGCCTTTGCACATGAAGATGCTGGCCAGGACTTCTCTTCACTTGAGTATCTGGGGAATTCCTCTATGAAGCTTTTCTGACTCCCAGTGTCTACTTTCCTCCCTCTTCTATCCTTTTACGAATCTGCTTGCTGCTGGGTGGCTCATGTTTGTAATCCTAACTTATTTAGGAGGCTGAGATCTGAAAATTGTAGTTCAAAGCCAGCCTGGGCAAGAGAGTCTGTGAGACTTTTATGTAACCACAAAAAGGTAGATGTGGAGCTGTGGTTGAAGTGGTAGGCACTTGTCTTGAGTGAAAAAGCCACAGGGACAGCACCTAAGCCCTGAGTTCAAGTCTCAGGACTGGGGAAAAAAAGCCTCTTGTATAATGTAAATCCTATACCTCTTTTCTCAGACTGTAAGCTGCGGGAGGGCAGAGCAGGAGAGGGGCTTCCTGGCCCTGGCACTAACTGGCAGGAAGCCTAGGGGAGGAGGATTTGCTGGGAGTTGTGGGTTTCTCTCCTCTGTGGCACGGAGGGGAGGACCCCCCGGGCCCAGGGGGATGGGCCGGCGCTCAGCAGAGAGCCTGAGCAAATGGGGAACAGGCCAGTTAAACACGGAGAGAGGCCAAACCTCTTCCAGCGGCAAGGGGAAATGAAATCAGAATGAAAATTGATGAGGCGGAGAGGAAAGGAGACTGGGCTCCTCGGCAGGTTTGCCAGATAGCGCTGAGCTAAATCACACAGCTGAAGCAGCTTGGTCCGGCTAGCTTGGGGCTGGTTGGTCGCCTTCACCTCTGTCAGGTGTCTTAAGGCAGGCTGAAGAGAGAAATGACTGCAGCTGAGAGGTTTGGGGGGTACGTCTCCCTGTTCCTCGCTGCAGTGGGGATGGCCTGCCAGTCCTTACCCTCCCATGGCCCGCCTCTGCCTTACAGTTCCTCCACTCCTTCTCCCCTACCTTCACCTCTCACCCCACTGCCCTGAAGCCAAAGGGGAAGCAGAGAAGAGCATGGGGATTGCGGCTGGGGACACAGCTCAGGAGGGCACGGTTGTGGATGACCACCCCAGTCCTTCTCCAGGCCTTGGCTTCCTCATCTGCAAAGTGGGGGGTCAGGCTGGAGCAGGGGGTCCTCAAACCACGGCCCCTGGAGCAGCAGTATTGGCAGTTCAAGAAAATGAGTTTGAAATTCAGCCTTCCAATTCCTGTCCCAAGCCTCTAGGATCAGGGCCGGGGGTGGAGGTGTGTGTGTGGGGGGGATAAAACCCTGAGATTGGCCAGATCTTCCGGAAGCTTCAGGAACCTCACAGGGGCAGTCTTGTAAGCTAAGAGATGGCGGCACACAGATGTGCTCAACTGAAAAGCTTCTGTCCAGGAGGAATTTGGGGTTGTTCGTGTTGATAGACATGTTGATATGCTGACCCCTGCCTCTGCCCCAGACCCAGGAAAGCCTTTTGTTGGAGGTTGGGGGGGGAGGGAAAGTAGGAGAAAAATGAGGGAAGGGAATAACAAGTTTGACAAGAAATGTACTTATTACCTTATGTAACTGTAACCCCTCTTTACATCACCTTGACAATTTAAAAAAAGGTAGTAAAAAATTGTTTTTCATTAAAAAGCCTTTTTGTTTTGGCTATACTGGGATTTGAACTCAGGGTCTCCTGCTTGCTAGGTAAGCACTCTGTTACTTGAGCTTTGTCTCCACAGATCCCACTAATCTCCCCCCACCCCAAGTGTTGTGAGACACTGTCTTGACATGTACTTCAAGCTTGTCTGAATTCTTCTGTAGCTCTGTCTGGCTTGAACCTCGCATCCTTCTGCCTCTACCTCTCCTGGGTATTGGGACTGCAGGTGTTCACCATACACCTAGCCTACAAGGAATGTCTTTATCTCAGGAGCATTAATGGCGCTCTGACTGTATGCTAGGAACTTCATGCGGATGAGGGAATTGGGATAAAATTAGTAAGGAGGTACAGGTGTGGTGGATTTACAGGTTCAAAGCAAACCCAAAGCCCTCTAGAGTAAAAAAAAATCACAAAGCCCAACGCAGTAGAGTGGAATTCTGACTTATGAAGGAAGTGAGGCAAATAATTCAGAGGAAATTCGCTAAGTATCATTGACTTGTGTACTAAAAATGCAGTTGATAGAATGCAAATTGCACTTCTATAAAGTGGGAATGCTGGTCAGGTCAGCAGGTCAGATGATGGAAAGCATTTGACTGGCAGGAGGCACCAGGGGCAGAGGCCTGGGGCGAAGTCTGTGAACCCATGTGGGCTGGAGAGGATCCTGTGGGCAGAGGGCAGCCACCGGGGACAGAAAACACATCTCCACGCCAGTCTTCAATAATCATCATTACTGGGCTGGGAAGGTGGCTCAGTGGTAGAGCGCTTGCCTTGCATGCCTGAGGCCCTGGGTTTGATTCCTCAGCACCACATAAGCAAAAAAACAAAGCCAGCAGTGGTGCTGTGGCTCTAGTGGTAGAGCACTAGCCTTGAGCTGAAGAGCTGAGGGACAGCACCCAGGCCCAGAGTTCAGGCCCCACGACTGGACCCCCCCCAAAAAATAATCATTACTGATGATAATCAGATTCCTAGTTCAGGTCTATAACTTCAGGTACTTGGGAAACAGATCAGCAGGAACATGGTTCAAGGCCAGCCCAGGCAAAAAGTTAGTGAGATCCCTTCTCAACGAAAGAAGTTGGATGTGACCGTTCATGCTAGTGATCCCAGATACATGGGGCAATGTGAATAAAGGAGGATCACAGTCCAGACTGGACTGGGCAAAAAGAATCTCTTTGAAAAAATAAAGGGAAAAGGGGTAGGAGTATGGCTCAGGGGGTAGAGTGCCTGCCTAACAAATCTGAAGCCCTGAGTTTAAATCCCAAGACTATCACAACAAAATATTCCACCAGACCAGATGCAATGAGAACTCTTTTATATCCACCACCCTATGTTGCTAAGGCCTGAGTGCATGCATGATCCTAAACTTGTGCTGGAAAGTTCATCCTCAGAGCTACAGTGTTGGGTGGTATTGAGGTGATAAGGCAAATGCATTAATGCCATCGTGGAAAGGTGTGAGGGAGGGAGTCACATCCTTTTCTCTCTGTTCGACTTCTGTCACTGCAGACGCAGTAGTCCTCCCTTTGGGGACCCAGTGCAGTCAGCAAGGCCTCACTAGATGCTAGTTCTTTGGTCTTGAGTTTCCTGGGTTCTAGAACTGTGAGAAATATATTTCTATTCTTTTTATAAAAAGAATATTCTTTATTCACACACACACACACACACACACACACACACACACACACACACACGGGGGGGGGGGTCGGTCGTGGGGCTTGTACTCTGGGCCTGGGTGCTACAGTGCTACTTCCAGCTTCTGGGTGGTTTACTGGAGATAAGAGTTTCATGGTTTTTCCTGCCTGGGCTGGCTTTGAACCATAATCCTCAGATCTCAGCCTCCTGAGTAGCTAAGATTATAGGCGTGAGCCACAGGCACCCGGCTCTTTGGTATTTTTGTAGCAGCACACTTAAGGCATCTTGGTTCTCACAGATGTGAGTGACCCTATTTTAATGCAAACTTATTGGGTGACTTGTTCAAAGTTATACAGCAAACAAGTAGTGAGGCCGAGCCTAGAGGACACAATATCCTTTCAAGCCCAGTCCTTTTCCCATTGGAGGGCAAAGATGATAATGTAGCCACCACTGGAGCCTGACAGAGCGCCTGGTCTTAGGCATGTGCCTGGCAGGAGCTGCTGACTGGGCGCTCACAGTAACACTAAGGTGCGGAAACAAAGCCCCATTTCACTGATGGCAAAGGGTAGGATCCTGGTCCAAGAACATTTGGCTGGTAAGGTCAGGATTTGTCTGTTTCTAGACCCCCAAGTTCTTACTCTGCTGCTTCCCTACTGTCTGGTGCTCTCTCCTCTTCCTTCCTTTCTTAAGCCAGAATGGAGTGCAGAGATTTCCAGTTGATTTCTTCTTCACTGAGCTCCCTTGGGTCTGAGCCAAGTCAGCAGAAAAGAATTGGGCCCTGATCTACACTCCACAGCCCTCCCTCAAGGGAAGACCCGCCGACCCACGCTGCCAACACTTCCTCTTCCCACACCCAGCCGCGCCTTCCAGCCCAGTGTGCCCTGGGAGGTGTGTGGGGGAGGGAGGGCGAAGCAGCACCTGAGCATGGTGGAGAGAAATGCTTCCATCTGTGATTAAAAAAAAAAAAGGGCATAATTCAGTGACTACAGCAAGTACAAAGGAGTATAGGCTAAATCAATATTTAGAAGCTTCAAAATTAAACTAATTAAGAGCAAGCCTTAATGACTTTTACTGTCTGGGAATAAAAAAGACAAAAAGCCCACCTATATTTCATGATTCCACTTCGGTAGCTGGTAATAACTTGGGGAAGGAGCAGAAAATAGAGCTCAGCCGGCTCATAGGCTGCACTGCAGAGACAGCACCTTGTCCTTGGTGACAGAAGGTGGGGAGAAGGGAACAGGATGCAAAGGACATGTGGTGGAAGGCCGCTGGCTAGGAACTGTGTCCCCCAAAGGTTATTGAAATCCTAGCTCTGGTTCCTTGTGAACAGGATCTTGTTTGAAAGTTAGGGTCTTAGTGGAGCTGTGATTGGAGTGGTAGAGTGCCAGCCTTGAGTGAAAAAGCCACATGAAAACTCAAAGCCTTGGGTTCAAGACCCAGCGTTGGCGTGCGCGCACACACAGACACACGGACACACGGACACACGGACACACGGACACACACACACACACACACACACACACAGAGGAAATAGGGTATTTACTGATGTAATCAAGTGGAGATGAAGTCACTAGGGAAAAGCCTCATCTAGTATGATCCTGGTCCTTGTTAAGAGAAGGAAAATACCACATGAAGACAGACTGAAGTGCCACTGAGGGCCAAGGCACACCACCATCAGAAATAGTAGAGGGAAGGATGCATTCTGTCTCTCCAAGGAAGGTGTCTCTGCACACTTTGAGTCTGGGTTTCTAGCTTCCAGAGCTATGAGACAACAGGTCCTGCTGCAGCTGGTTGGTAATCCTCGCTACTCAGGAGGCTGCCATCCAAAGGATTGGGCTGGCTTGGGACTATAAACTTAAAAATCCCCCAGACTCTTCCAAAATCAGCAAAAAGAAAGCCGGGCAAGCAAGTGAGCAAATACAAGGCCCTGAGTTCAAACCTCTCAGTACCTCAAAAAGTTATTTTTGTACTAGGGTAGTAAGTTTGTGGTACTTTGTTACAGCAGCCCTGGGAAGCTGATACAAGGATTCTGGATTCTAGTCTCTACAATGCCACATAACTACCTGGGTAAACCCAAGGAAGATGCTCATCCTTCATGTCCCCTGGTTTTTTTTTCTTTTTCTTTTTCTCCCCTCTGAAAATGGAGTTAAGGCTCCCATCTTCTGGCTCCTAGAGAGACACAGGTCAAATGAAAATACCAGTGTACCTGGAGTGTGAGTTCCATACCTACACTATCTAGGGTTTATGTTTAGCAGAGAAAATCTGTAGAGACTCAAGAGCCATCTGTGAGGTGAGCAGCAACAGTGTGGCCTGCTCCCAGGACCAGTCTAAAGCTCCAATCAGATCCTGGGACTGAGCTCAATTTTCATCGTTAGAGATAGTCGATACCTGATAGGATTTTCTGTTGTCATTTTCAATAGGGACTCCACTTGCTGCCAACTTGACCCTAGTTTTTCTGATCTGTAAAAAAAAATGAAAGGTTTGGCTGATAAAACTTGAAAGTTTTTTGGTTTTGATGCCAGTACTGGGGTTTGGATTCAGGGTCTGGGTGCAGTCACTAAGCTTTTTCACTCAAAACTGGTGCTCTACCATTTGCACCACACCTCTGCTTCTGGCTTGTTGGAGATATGAGCCTCATGGACTTCCCAATCAGGCTGGCTTTGAATCATGATCCTTAGGTCTCAGCCTCCTGAGTAGTTAGGGTTACAGGTGTGAGCCACTGGCACCAGGCTTTGAAAAGTATCTTTTAAACATCATTCTCAGGGTAGGTGTAGGTGTAGGTGTGTGTGTGTGTGTGTGTGTGTGTGTGTGTGTGTGTGTGTGTGTGTGTGTGTGGTGTGTGTGTGGTGTGTGTGCATGTGCGTGTGTGTGTGTGTCCATCTAGCAGGTGTGACCATGTACACCTGTGATCCCAGCCCTGGGGAAGCAGAGGAAGGAGGATTGTAACTTCAAGGCCAGCTTGGGATACACAGCAAGACCCTATCTTAAACAACAACATCATCAAGAGAGCACTGTGTTCCAGAAACATTTTTCAGCTGCTGGGTGATTCTGAGGGGAGCCAGCCAGCCCGGCAGGCAAAGAGCAGGAGTGCTCCAAGACAGCGCTCATCTGTGCCCCCTACTGCTTGGGTTAAGGGACAGAATTAAGGGAGAGGGGATGTGAGAACAATTTTCCTCTGTCCTTTTCTCTGCAGCTTAGCAGGCTTGAAAGGAACAGAAAAACCACACAGGCGGCAAATAAAATCTCGATCGATCATGAGATGGTTGGCATCCCGAGCTCCCGTGTTCATCTTAAACAAATGTCCTAATGATCTCCCTGCTTCGCAACCGACTTGTCTTCCAGCACAGTGGCCCAGGGCAGCGGAGCCGGGAGCTCAGCTCTGCAGAAACCTTTTTGAGGGGCAGAGGGAGGGTTTTTAGGTTATCCCAACATTTCACAAGGTGCTTCGCCTTGCAGCTGTGTATGTGTGTGTGTGTGGGGGGGGGAGACCAGTCTTCCTGTCGTGTGACCACCTTCCCTGGCCAGAATCACTGCAGTGAACGAGCATGCATTGGCATACAGCTCTCCCAGGGATGGGCACCATCAGCAGCGCCCAGGATGGTCACCACCCTCCACCACAGCCCAACCCCTGAGCTTACACCTCACTATGACACATCCTCATGCCACCAACCCCCTGGCCCCTACCTGCCCCAGTCCCCAGCAGCACCCTCTGCTACCACCTCCCTCTCATCCACTGCTACAAGCCCAGGCCTTGGAAGCACCCAGCGCCACATCTACCTCACCGCTGTGATGTGGCCAGAATGGGGAACAGATATGGATTCTTTCATGGAGAGAGAGCTGAGATGGCGGGACCCCGATAGCAGTAACATGAGGACAATTGAATTCATTTGTTCGGAGTCAAGCTTGTACACGATGACACAGGGACAGAGCCAGAGGATGGGGCAGGCAGCACACGCACTGTGATGCTGGCCGGGGAAGCGGGGAGCGGCCTGCAGCAGCCAGCGCAGCCAGCACACTGCCTGGGGGCATAACAAGGCAATCGTGCTCCCTGTCAGCTCTGTGGTTTTTCAATCCGAGCTGCACCTTAGAATCGGAATCAAGAGATGATTTCTTTTGTGTGTGAGTGTGCCCATCCTGGGACTTAAACCTGAGGCCTGGGCGCTGCCCCTGAGCTTTTATGCTTAAGGCTAGCTCTTTATCACTTGAGTTACAGCTCCACTTCTGCCTTTTTGGGTGGTTAATTGGAGGTAAGAGCCTCATGGACTTTCCTGCCCAGGCTGGCTTTGAACTGAGATCCTCAGATCTCAGCATCCTGAGTAGCTAGGATTACAGATATGAACCACTGGCACACAGCTTTTTTTTTTTTTAATCATTTTCTTATATCAGTTATTCCAGTGGGTAGGGATTTTTGTTTCACCTCCATGCTCATTAATGCTGTATTCCAATCAATTTCACCCTCTCCATCATATTCATGAAGGGATCTTTGAAAACATATGGATCGCTGCCTTCTACTCTAGACCAAACAAATCAATCTCTGAGCTGTGCAATCCAGGTGTGGTATTGAAAAAAATGCAGGATTTGTTTGTAAACTTCTTTAAATATCAAAACTAAAAAACCTCCAGAAATCTGTTTTTAAAAAATGAAGTGTAGAGTTGTTGATGCTGAAATACTTAAGATGTATATTGATGCCTGCAATTTTCTCAGAAATGCACCAAAAAATAAGATATATCGATGGATAGATTGGGGAACAGCTAAGCGATAAAGCAAATGTAGAAGGTTGGTAGCACCTAGGGGAAAGTGCATGGTAGCTCGCTGTAAAATTCCTTAACTTTACTGTCTATTGGAAATTGTTCACAATAAAACATAGGTGAGGGATGTGTGTGTGTGGGGGGGTCCTCAACTGGTTTTACTACAGAGCCACAGCTGGCAACTCCATAAGCAAGTGAGTCTCTCTCCCCTCTCCACACAAATGAAAGAACAAACCTGCTGGGTGCTGGGGGCTCAGGCCTGTAATTCTAGTTACTCAGGAGACTGAGATCTGAGGATCACAGTTTGAAGCCGGCCAGGGCAGAGAAGTCTGTAAGACTCTTAACTAGAAAAAAGCTGAAATGAAGATGTGGCTCAAGTGGTAGACCACCATCTTTGAATGAGAAAGCTAAGCAAGAAGCCCAGGAGCCTGCTGGCGCCTTGGGGGTCAGTGCCTCTACAGAATTGCCCGGGCTGTGTCATACACCTTGTGCTTGCCCACACAGGAAGGCCACCTAGACTCCACTCAGTGTCACTAGCTGTCACATGGCCCTGAGTTCAAGCCCCAGTACTGATGGGCACGCATGTACACATACTGTTTCTCATCAAGTCAATCTGACTCTGGTCCATGGCTTACCAATCCAGAGCATGGCAGGGAGACTGCAGACAGTAGGAGGGAACAGGGCAGGGAGATGTCTGCTTGCCCTGGGCTGGCCAAGCAGACAGATCAAGGGCCAGCTCTGATCTGCACAGACTTCTCTAGACCTGACTCTAAAGGCCGGCTCATCATTCTTCCCTTCCTAGGAAAAGCCAATGAGCCTGGCTACAGCAGGGGGAGGTGTGCAGGGGGACAGAGCAGGGGGCCCAGAGGATGGGCGAGGTTGCGATACACCCCTCCGGGCTCATCTGTATGCTGCTTCTGCATCTCCAGTGTCTGCCTGCCCGTCCTGGCGGGGGTGCCATGGCAACACCGTGCTCTTTAAACACCGGAGTTTGTGCTGCCATAGCAAGGCGGCATTAGGCAATTTAATTAAGGAGCTGGCAGCAGACAAACTTTGTGAGTTAAAGGCATTTTTATTAAATCCCATTGTATTATGCAGCTTGGTTCCCCCAGGAGCATTGGAGCTGGGAGAACACAGGAGAATTTGCCGGGGTTTCTTTGCCTTTTCTCCTAGTCTCCCTCTGCTCATGCTTTCATGAAGCAGAGGGGAACCCCAAGTGTGATCGTCTGCTCCCCACAGCTGGAAGGCCCACAGATGGCAGCTTGGGACTGTGAACGCAGAGCCACTGTTCCCAGAGGCTGTGGGGAAGGGAGTGGTGAAGGCTAGGCTCTTCTGAACAGCTCAGGGTTCTACCACGTGATCTCACAAGCCCTCAGCCCTGCAGTGGGAACCCCTGTCACCCCCATTATACAGATGAGGAAGGGAGGTGCAGGTGGTGAAGTACCTCGCCTCTAAAGTCTTATCAGCAGTACACAGCAAAGAAGCCCCACAGAGGTTTGGAGCTGATGATGTGGCCAGTGTGATGGCCATGGGACACCTAGTGACACAGAGCGCGTCTGGTTGGCCTTCCTGTGTGAGTAAGCACGGGTGTGTGATGCCTGGGCAGTTCTGCAGTGGCACTGACCCCCAGGGCTTCAGCAGGCTCCTGGGCCAGAGCACCAAGGAGACCCCTGTGGCCAAGGAGATGGTTGGCCAGGCCTGGCCTGGGCTACACAGCCCATACTTAGAAGACAGAGCCATGTACCTCAGTGCCAGGGCCTGGTGGAGCAAAGGGAAAGAAATGCTTTCCCATCTATGAACACAAGTCTCACCCTGGAGACGTGACACAAGATGTCTGTCCTCCACATCTGCACACAGCGATATACTCCTGGCTTCTGTTTCTTCAGTTCCCAGATGGGGGAACACATGCCTTGTCTGTATTTTCTTGCTGTCCCAGGGGCTGCTCTTGGGTCCCACTGACAGAGATGGGAAAGGACCCTGTGTGCCAGCTTTTCTGCCCTGTACTCTATCACCCCTTCTGATCTGGGTGCATGGAGGGCCCAGGGAAAGGAGGAGGAGGAGGCAGATTGGGAGGAAGGAAGCTGTTAGCTCTTTGCCCACCTTGCAAACAGCCCTCCTCCCCATCCAGTCTCCTCTGTGCCCCCCAACACAAACACCTCTGCTCAGGTAAGATTGCCCCAAGCGCCCACAGCTAGTGGGGACCACATCCTGCAGGGCTAGTCCCTGCAGGGAACAGCTGATGGCTTTCTTTGATCCTAGCCAGGAGTCATTACGCACCAAATGTCTAGTTTAAACAAGTGATTAGGCAGCTCTATTACAAGTTCACATGCTCCCACTGGGGAGGGCTGGGAGCAGGAGCAGGAGGAGATCTCGGCACCTTGCAGCCACCCCACTTCGTCTTACAAAGCCATGTCCGGTGGTGACCCCTGTGCCCTGTGGAAGGACAGGCATCTGAGGGTTCCAGGAACCATCATCCCAAGGGGCTGGGAACCTGTCAGGATTTCACACATAAAGCCGATGCCTGATTGCACAGGTGGCCCAGTACCCCAATACACTATGGTGAACTGGAAGGACTGGAGAAACATTTCTCCTTTCCAGGCCACAGAGGGTAGATGGTAGTGTGCTGATCTTCTTGCAAAGAGGCAGGGGAAAGAGTTTTCTTGGCTGCGATGAGCTGTGTGTGGATCGCAACTTGGAGTTCCGCCTTCCAAGGCACCTTCCTACCTGCGACTTTGTGTACAGTCCTTGATGGTGAACACAACAGGCAGGGCTGGATCTCTCCACATACTGTCGAGAAGCTCCATAGCAGCTTCCTCAGCACAACGATTGCTTTCTCCAACTCAGTATAGCCCTGGACCTACTGGAGACTTACCATGCCTCCATACTTGGTCACCTGATCAAAATCTCCACTCGAAAGCTGTGGAGAGGAGGGCTGAAGGAGGAAATGGGAAGAGCAGGGACTCCAGATACTGGGGGAGATGAGAAGGGCCAGGGCATCTCGTACTTTGTTTTGGGTAAAAAAACCCACAACAATAAAAACAACCCATGTTCTGAAGAACTTTGCCACTTGCTTCTATATGTTGGATGTCTCTTATTTTTCTTTGGGTCTTAGTGAATGTTCTTCACGAGGGCATTCTAGTTTTAGTTGAGAGGAAGCATGTATTGTTACTACACAGATTGTGAGCGAGTTGCTGGGCGGAGGATAGGAGAGAGTAGAGAGGAGAAAAAGGAAGCAGGATGGTTATATCCAGGAACAATGGTTGAGATGGGCAGGCTGCTCCCCGGCACACACGAGCTGCTTCACTACCCGGGAGCCAGGTCCCAGGCCAGCCACCCCGACTCAGAGCTGGGATCCCCCCACAGTTCACACTGACCACACCCTTCCTACAGGGGGGGCAGGACCTTTGTGGGCGTGGCTGGTTCAGTTAATGATGTACAAGGAAGCCAGAACTGGTTCACAGTGACCGGAAGATTCTGACTGTGGATAGGAAAGGAGCAGGAAGGCAAGAAAAAGCTAGAAAGAAGGAAAAGAGGGTTTAGGGAACCTGTCCTGGCAGGGTTAATTGTTTCTTTCCTTCAAGAAATTCCATGCCACATTGAATAAATAAAATACTACATGATGGCAAAAGATGTGTTCTCCAGTATATTAGATAGCACCGCAGTGTTACCCATCTGTCAGCTGGCATCAGAATGACGGATGACTTATCAAAAGCCACCCTGACATTTCCAAATGAGATGTTTTGATAGAAGTGCCATTCAACAGGGCCAAAGCCCCAGATAGAACCTGCATGTAAATGAGGAACATTTGTCACCTTTGTCTCACCTATTTAAAGGTTTCCTGTCTGACAACAAGGCTTTTTCTCCAGGAGGGCTCAGGAGGGAGAGGGTGGGCAGACTATAAGAGGTAGGTAGAAGGTGGGCAGGTGAGAGGAAAGAGAAGAGGATGTACCAATCCCAAAAGAGCCCAAAGGGGAAGACAGATGGGAAAACGGCAAGGAAGCCCAGGGAAGCAGAGCCAGGTGATTTTTGTTGTTGTTGCTTTGTGCTGAGTCACCCATGACTCAGGAGAAAGCAGCAGCCAGAGTCACAAGAGCTGTTCAATATGGCGGCCCTACATGTGGCCACTGGGAATTTAGGAGGTGGCAAGTCCAAACTGAGAGGAACAATGTGTGGAAATGGACCCCAAGTTTTAATATGAAAAAAAAATCTCCAATTTTCCACCTGAGCATACTTGAAATAACTTTTATATCTGGGGTTCATGTTCACTTCATCTATTCTTTTTTTTGGGGGGGAGCTTATATGTTGCTATTGAGCAGTACACACCTAGATTAGAGAGATTAGGGTTGAATCCCATTTCCTCTACTTTGGTGGGGACTCGGCTGAAGAGGTGTCAGGAAGTGACATGGGCTGCACCCCTCTGGGTCAGGGCTTGGGCAAGTGCAGGAGAGATGCAGTCGCCTGAATCATTGGAGGGACGGGCATCCAGGCCCCATCCAGCTGGACACTCTAAGTCTCATACTGATCTGGCCCAATTGGAATAAAAGACACTCCAAGGATCCCCAGGAAAACCAGCTCAGAGTAAGAAAACCTCTCCATGCCTAGCTCCATGAACTTTTCCCCCAGCACCTTGTGAGTCTCCCCCTTGCCAGATACAATGTCCTCTCCCAACTGAGACTCAAGGGACCTTGGTCTGCACTGACTTGTGACTATGGAGTTGGCGCCACCTTCCCTACTTTTCAGATGAGAACTATGAAGCTCAGGGACTGGAGGCCCCCAGGGGTGGCAGGTTCCTTCCAGGCTGCTTTGGTGGGTAGGCAGTAGCTCCTTATGAGCAATGGGGAAATATAAAGGAGATCTACAATGAAGGAAGGGATCAGAAGGTTTCAGGGAGAACAACACAAGAATTAAGCTCTTCAATCAGCCTAAGTGGCACCCAAGGTCATGAGATGTCACGGATGGGTTCTTGGAGTTCCACCCACCTAGGATTAATGACAGGCTTCATTCCAGCCTAAGACAGGTCAAGGAATAGTTCTAAAACAACAGACCTTCACTCACCCTTCCAGACCAGTAAACCAGGCCCTAGAGGCCAACTTGAATTGAGTAAACTTCCCTCACCCTCGGGACAGTGACTCTCTGCCCACTGGGCTGGTCCCAGGGAGAGGATCAACACTCCAGACCCTTACTCTTCAATACAAACTTGTGCTGGGCAAAACTCCTTGTTAGAGATGAGTTGTTACATGGTTTCTTTCTGTCCTACTTCTATTTGCATTTTCCTTTTTCTTTTCCTCTTGCCTTTTTCTCTTTTTCTTTTTTCTTCCATGCTGGTCCTGGGACTTAAACTCAGGGCCTGGGTGCTGACCCTTAGCATTCTACCATTTGAACCACAGCTCTACCTCCAGCTTTTTGTAGTTAATTGGATGAGAGTCTCATGGACTCTTACTGGCTGGGCTGGTTTCAAACCAGGATCCTCAGCTCTCAGCCTCCTGAGTAGCTAGGATCATAGGTATGAAACACCAGTGCCTGGTGTTTGCCTGAATTCTTCTCTTGTGGGATGCAAGATGTAGGCTGTGCTAACATGGCCAGGGCAGGGGCACTTATCCTGGCTGTGCTGCCCCTGCTAGTATGCCTAGTCCTGGCTTTAGGACTGAGGAAACCAGGTGGATGGATTTGTAGAAGGCCACAGAGAAAATCAATATCCAACTCAAGAAGCCCTGCGCTCGGATTCCCAATTCCAAAGAACTGACACGGCTGTATGACAAGGCATAGGGTCTCTGCAGCAAGGGGCAGAAGGGGCTGGCTCCACCCCCTTACCTGCTGCTACTCAGGACACAGGAGAGCAAGAGAGTGCTGAGGATTGGAAGTGCTGGGCTTTAATGTTCCACATCTGGAAACAAACTAGCCTGTGAGGTCCCCGAAGGGAGGGATGGGCCTGGTTTATCTCAGTATCCCCAGCACCGGAGCATGCAGCTGCAGCAGAATGAATGGGTAAATGAAGCACTCCACCCTATCCAGAACTGGGGCGAAGTGGGGGTGGGAGTAGAATTCCTCCTCCCTGGGAATCTTCTCCTTTCTTGCATCCCAGGTACAAATCTTGAGCTAGAGTAACAGAAAGAAGCATCTGGGGACAGGACAATTAGGCAGGCAACAGTAAGAAAGCAGGAAGGGCTGTGAGGTCCTGCTGGGCTCTGACCCTCATGTGACCTTGCTCAAGTCCTTTCCCTCTCTAGGCCTTAATTTGTTTAACCCAAGTTAGAGCTCCCACCATGACCCTTTCCCGCAATGGCTCGAGGCTGGCCGAGGGGATAGTGAGCCCTCTCCTAGCTCGGGAGAAGGGAGTTGGGGAGAAGCCAAGCAGAGACTCCCTGGCTCCTGGAGGCAGGCGCATACTCCTGCAAGTTGGGTCCCTGGAGACTACACAGCTAGAGGTAACTGGCTGTGACACAGAGCCAGCCAGTAGTCAATTCTGTTCAATAAAACTTTGATTGCCTATGAGCCTTGTAAACAGACAGCTCCCTGGGGGGCTGGGGGGGGGCGGGAAGGAAGGAGATACTCTTTTTCCTTTCCTCTTCCTGAGGCACCTGCCCTGGGCCCTGGGCCAGCCTTGGCGCATCCTTCAGCCCCAGCTGGAGGGTGGGCAGCTGAGGGTTAAATGCCCACTGGCAGGTGAGGGCCTGGGGGCAGTGGGAAGAGGAGGGAGCTGGGAATCACTTAGCCCTCATTAGTCCAAATTAAAATCAGGAGTGAGATGACAATTACAATTTGCAGTGGGCTAATTGTTTTTCTTCAGAAGCGGATCGTTTTGCAGATTGGGGAAATTAATTGTTTGAAGTCCCAGGTGGATTGGCTTTGAACCTAGCAGAGAGCAGGTCCCAGCCTCTACTCTAACCCACCCGCTAGGGCAGCCACCCGGCAGTGACTTCTGCCCTTTTCAGGTCGGGGTGACTGGTTTAAAGATCTGGGGGTCTTGCTGGTCTTACACCTAGCTGGGAGTTGGGGAGAACACTGGAAGAAGTGGAAAGGGGGGTTCTGGCTTGCCTGACCCCATGGCCACCAGCCCAGATGAGGATGTATTCTGGAAAAGTTCCTTGGGTTTGCCAGACATTCTAACTTGCCCATGGCAGCTGGCAGCCAGCAGAGCATCCATCATCCTTTCACTCAAGAAGCCCTAGCTCCCTGTGTGCCCAGCACTAAGTGTGCCCACAGTCTCCTTATAGAGTGGACTTGGACACATATGTATAATGAATGGGTAGACAAGAGTGATAATGGCTCTGCAAGAACCAGGGGAGAATGACCCCCAAAGATCTGGGGACTGTTACATGGCAAAAGGCCCTCTTATGGATGCCACTAAGGTTCTAGACTCGAAGATTTGAACTACATTCAGTCCTTCAAAGCTGGGATCTTTCTCCACTTGGAAGCAGAGCATTGGGTAGCAGAGAGCGACCTCCAGGGGCTGAGGGTGGCCCTTGACTAGATGCCAGCAGAGAAACAAGGACATCTGGGTCCAGTAAGGAGCTGAATTGCACTAATCACCTAGGAGTCCAGTCTGGTCTTGATTTTTTGTTTTTTTTGGGGGGGTCCGGTCCTGGGGCCTGAACTCTGGGCCTGGGCGCTGTCCCTCAGCTCTTCAGCTCAAGGCTAGCGCTCTACCACTTGAGCCACAGCACCACTTCCGGCTTTTTTCTTTTTGCTTATGTGGTGTTGAGGAATTGAACCCAGGGCCTCATGCATGCAAGTGCTCTACCACTGAGCCACCTTCCCAGCCCCCTGGTCTTGATTTTTTGGGGTGCAGTTTTTGGCTTTTTGAAACCTGGAACAGAGAAAGCAACCGGGTCAACCCAGGTGGACTTTGGACAGTCAGAAATGTGAGAAAGCAAATGTGCTCTACGGTGAGCTGCTGTCTTTACAGTGATTGGTCAGGGCAGCTAAGGAAACAATAAGGCGGTGACTTGGTACTGCTCTAACCTACATGGGACTTGAGGAGGGGTCTTGGAGTAGGCAGAGACCAGAACAAGGAAGAAGCAGAGAAGGGTGACCAACTAACTCATCCCCAGTACTGGGTTTTAGCACTCAGTCCTGCACCTCCTCACACTCCTCCACCCTGGGGAAAACAGATGATCAGCAGAAGGGAGTTGGGGGAGAGGAGGGGACTGATGGGCAGCTTTCAGGTGAGTCACCACAAGGGGACTCTGGAGGGGAGCTCTGAAGATACAGGTGCAGGGCAAAGTGTGGACTGGGGACTGAGCTATTGCAGCTAAGGCCAGGAAGCGAGTTTCCTCTGCTTCTCCAGCCCCATCCTTCCGGCTATGGGGCTGGAGATTCACCCCTGCCCGCAGCTCTGCTGCTTCCTTTCGCCCCTCTGCCTCCCTTCTCCAGCTGGTCCTACGTACCTGGGCACCAGGTGCCTGCGGGTGGATTCTCCCAGCAGGCATGTTGGCATGCTGCCAAGCGGCACTCAGCAGGGAGAAATGTTTCAAGGCGTCTTTAATTAGGGAGATAATAGGCTGGGAAGAAGCAAGACAAAGGTTGTGGGCAGCTTTGTGTCCTGTCAAAACAGTGGCTGTGTGCCCCAATGACAGGGAGGGAGAGAGAAAACGGGGGGGGGGGGGGGGAGTGGGAGTCCTCACTGCCCGCCCCCAGGGCTTACGTGTACCCTCCCCACCCCATCGGCCTGTCTCCTCCATCTATGTGGAGTCAGGCTAGGCCCAGCAGTTCAGGACCTAGGTGAGGAAACAGAGCCGAGGAAGACTGGATGAAGATTGTGGCTCTTTTGTCTCATTATCTGTTTGATGGCTGGCAAGTTAATTGCTCTGGGTCTCAGTTTTCTCTTCTGTACAATTAGAGTAATAATGCCTACTTTGCAGGTGGGTTGTTGTAAAAACTAGAGACCTCCGAGTGCCCAATATAAAGCGGGCACAGGGGTAAACAGCAGCGTTCTGTTAGGAGGCTGTACCTTCCATGCTAGATCGCAGCCTGCTAACCCAACCTGGGCATCTGAACCTAGGCAAAGTTGAGCTGGTTTTCAGGAGGTCAGGAGTTTCTAAGGATGAGAACAGCATCTTCATTTTTCCCCCCTGATACTGGGACTTGAACTCAGGGCCTCATACTTGCTCAGCTTGCTTGCATGTTCAGCTGGTGCTCTACCACTTAGGCCATACCTACAGCCTAGATTTGCTATTTTGGAGATGGAATCTAGCAAACTTTTCTGCTTAGGCTGGCTTCAAACTGTGAGTGGCTTGGATTACAGGTGTGAGCTACTTATGTCAGACCATCTGCCTCATTTCCCTGGTTTTTCAGTGGAAGAAATGAAGGCCCAGGGCCAGAAGAAAGTTGTCTAGGGGCACACACTGGAACTCTGGGCTTGAGTCCACTGCAGGAAAAAAGCCCGCAGCTCTGAGGTGGCTAGTCCTTCTCCAATCTGAAGTTCTAAATGTCAAGGACAATGGATGGAGCAGGCTCCACCAGCCCCGGGCTGGGTACTCTTGAGAAAAGCCCAAGGGCTGATTGTGTTCTTTGATCATTAATGAACTTCACCCTTCCTCTGCTATGATTTCTGCCCCTCCCTTATGAAATACTAATAGGTTGATCCTTAGCAACCACCTGGTGTGTGCAAGGAACTACTCTTACACCCTGCAGATCAAATACATAAAATCCTACGAAGATTCGGTGATGCTTTTATCTCCATTTATAAACAGGAAACCAAGACACAGGTAGAATTGATCTGCCCAGGGCCAGCGAGGATTTGAACCTTTGTAGTCTGGTCTCAAAGTCTATGTGCTTACCCACTGAGCAACACTGACCCCACCACACTGGGGTTTCTCCTTCACATTGTTCTTTCTGTCTGTATATTCATTCAGGTGTTGATTCTCTATCTATTCACTGTCAGACCTGGGGGATGGATGGATGGATAGATAGGCAGATAGAGGACACACAAGATGAATAAGTCCCAGCTTCTGTCCTGGGGAAGCTCTCAGTCAAGCAGGGCACATAGCTCCGCACACACATGGTGGTGAGATGTCAGCTGTCAGATAAGGAGGGTGATGGATTTTGAAGCTGCACAGTGACCTCACAGCTCCGTATCTCTCCACGCTGTTTCCTTGCATCCCTCTCCTGCCAGTGGCTCTCTGCATCTACATGTGACAGATATGCAGTGATTGCATATTTGTGATTGCACAGTACATTTTCATTATTCGTGTGTGTGCTAGTACTGAGGCTTGAAGTCAGGGCCTTGGTACTGTCCCTGAGCTTTTTCACTTAAGGATGGTGCTGTACTACTTGAACCACAGTTCTACTTCTGGCTTTTTTTTGGTGGTTCATTGGCTGTAAGATTTTCCTGCCCAAGCTGACCTTGAACTTTGATCCTCAGATCTTAGCCTCCTGAGTGGCTAGGATGATAGGTGTGAGCCACTAGTACCTGGTCCACAGTACATTATTATTGAAAATAAGAAAATATAGAAAAACAAGGAGGGACTCTAAATCACCTCCCCGCCATACCCAGTTCGAAGCACTGCTATATTTTGATACCCCTTTTTTTCAAGCTTTTTCCTATGGTAATAAAACTTTAAGATCTTTCTCCCTGGGTCTGGGGTCATCTTTGTTTCTCACCTTGTTTTGGTATAGTACATCCTTGAGTACATCAAAAAATACCTTTCTTGACAATTAGCATGTTTAAAAAGGTCTCAGTTCAACCTGCACAGTCAATTGATAGTTTGACTGGATAGTCTGACATAATTTAACATTGAAAACAACTTTTCTTTGACTGGCCGAAGGCATTGTTCCATTGTCTACTTGCTTCCAAGGTTGCTGTTGCCAAGTTCACTAGACCTTAAAGCCTATCTTTAAAAAAAAATCCTTCTAGATATTGTGGAATCTTTGCTGAAATTTCAATGCTGTCTCTGTGATGCTTGATCTTTGTTTTTGTTTGCTCTGAGATGAGGTCTTGTTACCTAGGTTGGTCTTGAATTCCTGGATTCAAGAGATCTTCATGCCTCAGCCTTTTGAGGACATGAAATATAGGCATAAACTACCATAGCCAACTTTTGTGGTGGTCTTGTTTTTCATTAAATGTGATTACTTATAAAAGAATCCAAAGATATTGGGATAGAACCCAGAGACTCATGTGTGCTAGGCAGATGCCCTACCCGAATTACATCCTTATCTCATTTTTCCTCCTCCTCAATTTTTTTTGGGGGTCCGGTCATGGGGCCTGAACTCTGGGCCTGGGTGCTGTCCCCCAGCTCTTCAGCTCAAGGCTAGCACTCTACCACTTGAGCCACAGTGCTACTTCTGGCTTTTTTCTTATGTGGTGCTGAGGAATCGAACCCAGGGCCTCGAGCATGCAAGGCAAGTGCTCTACCACTGAGCCACCTTCCCAGCCCCTTCCTCCTCAATTTTTGAGACTGGGTCTCACTATGTAGCCCAAGTTACATTTGAACTCTCCAGCAAAGGCTTGTCTCAACTTCCTATCCTCCTGCCTTCACCTTGGGTTTTCTAGGATTGCAGAAGTGAGCCACAACAAACACAACCAAAACATATGTACCTTAAATTTCATTTCCAAGAGCTCGTTCTTTTTTTCTGCATCTGCCTTAACAGGTGAAACCATACAAATGCCTATCAACTGATAAATGGATTAAAAATAGGATAATATGCACTACATGAATATATTCTGTCGTAAGAAGGAATGAATACTACATGCTAACAACATGCTAAGTAAAAGAAGCCAGACACAATACCTCATACAATGGACCATTCCATTTATATGACATATCAGAAATGGCAAATCCATAGAGACCAGAGGAAGTGGAGAATGAGTATGGATGGGTTTATTGAAGACTTTATAAAATTAAATTGTGGTGGTGGTGGTGTGCAACCATCTTGTGACTATATTACAACTCTATACATTAAAAGGATGCATTTTATGGTATGAACTATATTTCAACTTTAAAAAATGCACTGTGTTCTTATTTTGGGGGGTATAATAATCCTCTCCTATCTTGGAGGAGAGCAATCACAGTAGTGTGGTGTATATTGAATTTTCCCACCTCTGCACAGTATTTGCTATTTTCAAGATGTTATTTTCTGTTCATTTTGGCTTATGCTTTTAAAAAGAGATTAGATACATTCCTTAAAAATCCAATAGTTCTGCCGGGTGCCAGTGGCTCATGCCTGTAATCCTAGCTACTCAGGAGGCCGAGATCTGAGGATCATGGATCAAAGCCAGCCTGGGCAGGAAACTCGGTGAGACTCTTATCTTCAATAAACCACTAGAAAACTGGAAGTGGTGCTGTGGCTCAATCTGTAAAGTGCTTGCCTTGAGCTGAAGAGCGCACGGACAAGGCCCAAGCCCAGAGTTCAAGCCCCACGACCGACAAAAAGAAAAAAAAAATCTAATAGTTTTTGCCCGGGGGTTTGCGTTTATGAGCGAGGCCCTGGAGAGTTCTGGGTGCTAGGGCAGAGCTTGTTAAGCCGTGGGTCCCACCATGGAATTTTCAGAGGCTAAGGGTGCTCTCATTGTCTCACAAACTTTCAGCAAGGCTTCATCGTTAACAAAAGGCCTCATCTTCACCTATATTTGTTCCATTTTCCCAAGTCTACAGCCCTTGGGGGGGCGGGGGACGGGGAATGGGTGGAAAGTAAACTCTCCGGGATGCTGTGGTGATAAAGTAGAGGCAGTTATGGGGTAAAATGGAGTACAAGGAAGAGATCTTGGGTGTCACTGTTTGGGGCCCTACTCTATAGCCCAAGATATCACAGAGACCACTGAGGGTCTGTGGCTCAGTGGCAGGAATCTGTTTTCCACTTCTCATGCCCTGCCATCCCCATGTCCCTGAAGGAAGTTTTACTTTTCTCTGTGAAGCCAAGTCAGTAAGCTTCACAACTTCGCATACTGGACTAATGTTGCTGATCACATTGGTCTTCTCTCCCTGGTCTGGCCCTGTGGGCTAGTATCTTTTTTCTCTTACTCTTGTTTTGGTGTGTATGGGGGAGGTAGCACAGAAACACATGGACCTGGGTAGTCTATTATATTCCACAGGAAGTCCCTCCTAGCTATAGTTGTTGGCAAGATGCAGCGGGCATTGGAATTTTCAAGTTCATCATAAAATGGGTTTTGCTGTCATGACCCTGATCTGATGTGAAAGAGTATTTATTGCAAGCTGAGAGTGTGGTAAGATGGGCACAGGGAGGCCAGTTGGGGGTTAGGTGACCTAGCTACTTCAGCATATCTCTTGGTCATATTTCGCTGCCGTTCATAGGGAGACATTATGTGGTCATCTCTAATCTACAGACTCATGAAGGGCTATGATGTATCCCTTGAGAACATCAGGGGTCTACTGCATCTCTGTCACTATGGGAACTGGTTCCCTGGTGGCCATCAAGCTCAGCCACATCCCCAGTGAGATGATGCACATAGATTCTGGCTCTGGGAAGAGTAGTCCCCAGAGAGGCTACCTCCCCTCTCAGTGACCAGCCATATCCTTCACCATTTCTCCAGGGCCTCCTCCCAGCCAGAGCACCCGCCTCACATAGGGTCTGGGCTAGAGCACTTCAGCTCCGAAAGAGGAAGGAGAAAGTGAGTGTGTTTGGTCTTCTGAGATCTGGAATCAACTGCAGCACCCCTGAAAGTGTTTCCAGCTTCCCAGGACTTGGGTTTCATGGTCCCTCTAGGGAGGAGGTTGGATCAGAGCTTTCACAATGGTCAACAGCTCATAATTAACTGTCAGGTTTAGGGGTTTAGCTCAAAAGTCACTGGGGTTAGGCCTTGAAATGCGTTGCAGGGTTTTTATTTTTCCTCCCCAGCATACTTACTATGCAAATGAGCTAGTATGTGTGAAGCACTTAGAACAGCCTGGCTCATGTTAAGTGCTTTGTAAGTGTTTGCTATTATTATTATTACTAAAATTGTATCTAGCTCAGGTCCATATGAAAACAAATTCTGCATGTTCCCACTCTCTGCAACTCCCTCAACAAAGGAATGAGCTGAGGATACCTGGGTCTTTGGTCTCTTTATCTAATGGAACAAACCACCACTCCAATAGTTTAGTGAAGGGCAGGGACAGACACAGATACTGAACTCCCTCCCTACCCATTCCCAGGCCCATTCCTTGGCCCTTTATCAATAGAAAATATTGATGCCAGTTCTCCTGCCTGCCTCTCTGCTGCTCTAGAATGTTCCTTCTCCTGTCTACAGAGGTGTCCCCACCTGTCCTTGCTTTCCAACCCTCACCCAACCCTCACCATCTCGCTCTCCTTTCCTCCCCTGGTCTGAGAAATCCTTACAGGCACGTCTTGTATATCTTTATGGTCCTAAGACCAGCATGGTGCCTGGCGTATGGATGGTCAAGATATTTGTGTTCCCTTTTAGAATAGCAGAATCCTGGCACCTGCTTGGTATCCTCTGCCTGCCCTGTCTTCTTCCTTATATACACTCAGGACACCTTTGCCTGCCTGGTTGTGTGTGAAGGAAATGGTGTTTCCTGGTGCCAGGAAAGCCCTTTGACCTCAGCTGCAGGAGAGGCTGAAATAGGAACCACAGCACAGCATGTCAGCACTGAAACCTCCAGATGAGAAGTCGGCTTGTTCTGTGCAATTTCCATCTCATTTGTCTCTTCATTTGTAGTTGCAATTGGCCAATTTCAGCTGGAATGTGTCTGGACTCTGGCAATCCACACACAACAAATAATCGTCCTGAGGAGCTGTCTACAGAGGGACTGGCAGGAGAGCTGGCCCAGGCTCCCCCCAGCTGAGCCTCCAGTGCCCCAAGGCTTGAAACATGGCACACAGCTGTGGTCTCCAGAAGGTGGGGGAGAGGGGGTGACCAGGAAACTGCCTTCACAGGAGTTGGGGGCTAGGCCTGAACAAACCTGGCCTTTCTGTTTTGGGAGAAAAAAATGAAATGGACAAGTTTTGGGCTCTTTGAAGAGAAGGCATTGCCAGCAGTGCCGGGCCTGTAATCCTAGCTACTCAGGAGGCTGAAATCTGAGGATCAAAGTTCAAAGCCATCCCAGGCAGGAAAGTCCACGAGACTCTTCTCTTGAATTAACTGCCAGAAAACCGGAAGTGGCACTGTGGCTCAAGTGGTAGAGCGCTTGCTTTGAGCTGAAGAGCTGAGGGACAGCACCCAGGCCCAGAGTTCAAGCTCCATGACTAAAAAATAAAAAGGTAGGCAGTGTAGATATAAAGTTGAGTGAAGAAGTCAAGTACCCCATTCAGCTACAATTCAAAGCCTGTGATGTGTAGGTTGTGAGCCTCTAGATGGTCCCTTCATCCAGGTATGGATTGTAAGGGTGCAAAGGGTGTGGGGGAGGGGGTGGGTAGGGGATGAGGGTGCTCTGTATATTCCATGCCTTGAACTTGGAGTGGTCATGTGGAGGGGCACTGTACCCCTGCCCTGCTTAGGATCTGGTGGCTTTACCCTGTGATTGCAACTTTATGAAAAGCAGTGGTTTTCAAGTTGCTGTGCGTGAGAATCCCATGGGAGCTAATTTAGAACGCAGACTTCTGGACACTCTGGAATTGCTTTAGTCAGTCTGGAGTGTTGCCGCGAACCCCTGTTCTTCACATCCCCCCCTCCCAAGGATGATTCTGAGGTAGGAGGTCCACAGAGCAGGATAGACCACAGAGAGGCTTAGACATCTGCCTAGCCTACGTGCCATCCTGCTGGGCGCCATGAGAGACAGACAGCTGGTGGCTAAAGACTCCCGGATGCCCTGGACTGGGGGCTAGAAGGTGGCCAGCTGCATCATAGAGGAAGTGTGATGAGAATCGTGGAGGTGATGGCAGGAAGTGGCTGCTCTCTAGGGCAAGGAGCAGTCCTTTTATAGAGGATGAGAATTTCTCCACGTAAAGAGCACACTTCGGGACTCCTGTCCCTTGGGCAAGCCTCTCGGAATGGCCTGCAGCTCAGCAGGTATAGCAGCTGGGTGGGGCGTGGGGAAGCTGGGCCCTAGCCTATCGGAGAGGCCCGTGGGATGGTTTAAGAGTGCTGGGTCTTCAGGCTGGGTTTCATTTCTTCAGCAAGGGCCTACTGTTCCACAGGAGGAAGACTGAAGATACATGGCTAACGTTGAGACCCTGGGGAGGGCGGAGACAAGGTGGCATTTCCAAAGACAAACGCCAGGACAGCAGGCTGAGTGTGTTGAAAATGTATGCAAATGATGTCTTTGGGCCGCCCTTGACTTGAAGGCCTGGAGGTTGGGGAAAGGGAAAGCAGCAACACTGACCCCTTGCCAGACTGTCCACAAGCACCACCCAATGGGTTGCCCAATTCTGGGGCACAGTTTACTTAGGTCTGTTTTACAGATGATGGGACCAGGACTAGAAGTTCACCAGTGTTTCCAAGGTTTCAGACTCACAGAGATACTAGAACTCAGGTTCATACGACTCCAGCCCCCAAGATTTGTCCACATTCCCTGCCCACACTCCCTCGGGGCCTCTCACAGTGGCAGGACAATAAAGTTTTACAAAATGTAGCTGGGCACTCGTGGCACATGCCTGTAATTGTAGCTACTCAAGAAGCTGGGATCTGAGGATGGAGATTTGAAGCCAGCCTAGGTAGGAAAGTCGGTGAGACTCTTTAACTCTAATTACACATTAAAAAAAAAACAAAACCCAAAAAACAGAAGTAGAGGGGTAGTTCAACTGGTAGAGTGCAAGCCTTGTATAAAAAAACCAAACATGAGCACAAGGCCTTGAGTTCAATTTCTGCTACACACACACACACACACAAAGAATATACAAAATGTTCTCTTACACATTCGTATTTGTTGTTCATAAGCACCTGAGTGAGGCAGTAGATGCTAAGGCCTGTTCTACAGATGAAAAATTAGTCTCCAGCTAAAGAATAACCTGCCTGAAGTCAAATAGCTAATCAGTATGTGGACCTGGAATTACACGTTAGATGGAATGAAAAGTGCCACAATCCTTTAGAGACTGAGAACCACAGCCCCAATCTTCCAGGAGGACCAGCGATCGCCCTACTTAGGATACAGCTTGGTTACATGCTGATTGGACACTGGCCTTTCTTGTGTCCCTTGGTGCTCTCTGATTGGCTCAGAGGACTGAGCTGATAAAATGGGCCCCAGTGGGGTGATGGAGGTCCAATGAGCTTTGGGGAATGCTGCTCAGGGCTATACAAGTCGCTGAGCCAGAGGTAAGACCTGAAACCACATTTCCTAAATGCTTCATTTCCAGAGGCCTTTGAGGATACCGCTTCAGATCCTGTTCTCTGCCTCAGTAGCCCTCCCTAGAATCCTTTATTTGGTCCATGAACTGACTGGTGCCAAGAATGCAAAGTGAGAAACAGCCAATGCTGGGGTAGGGGGGGACAAAGCAGGAGGACCAGACAGCGCTCCTCTTTCCTCCGGCAGAGGGCATCTGGAGACATCAGCTCATAGGTAGGCCCAGGGGCCTGTCATACTGTATTGCAGCCCTGGCAGGACACACAGGAACTTTCTCAGGAATTCTCCCTGATTAGCCTGGGGTAACCTGCCACTATCTGAGTACATTCAGTGTGCCAAGTCTTCAAATAGTGGCAGCCATGATGGATCCTCAGTCTGCTTGTGTGTGCAGGCATGGATTATTCACTTCCCTCTTTTTAGCCCATCCTGGTTCCTCCTGGCAGACCACTTCATGCTGGGAAATGCTCCCCTCCCCCATCCTCTAAGACAGACCTAATTAGAGGAGCTATCAGGGGCTCTCATCATCGCAGCACACTCGAGCACAAGTGGAAATGCTGTTTGGATGATCCTGGGAGCTGCTTGTTGTGTCTGTTTGTGTTTCCTCGGATTATCCATTCTGTGCGCCCTGCCTTCCATCACCTCCCTAATGGAGAGGCAGGACACAGCCCCCGTGGGCCAGCATTCATCTTCCCAGCCTTACCCTCTCCGAGGTTATTAAGCTGCTCCTGCCAGATCTAGGAGAGGAGAAAAAATGAAAACAGCACACGGGCAGCAGTGGAGGGCAAACGGACTCTTAGAACTGGATTCATTGATAAGTCAGGCCAAGGAGAAGTGCTGCTTGGCTTCCAAGGTAGAGAACTCCCTCAGACAGCAAGACCAGAGGAAAGGGTTTCTGACCTGAGCTGTTCACTGGAAGAGGTCGGGCTGGATGGGTCTGAGTTGAAGTCACCAATGCCTGTGACTCAACTAAAACAGAGAATATTCCCTTCTGAAGCTCTGCCGAAAGAAAACGTGGAAGCTGGCAGCCCAGCTCTGTTCCAGATTCATGATTACCGGCCTCATCCGATGATCTCTGCTATAATCCTTTTCTTCCTCTCTGGCTGCCACCCCAGCACTCTGCAAGGCCCTTTTTGAGATCTGTTCCTTGCTGTGTTGCCATCTGCACCATCCTCCCAGCAGTGCATTACCTTGCTTGACCTCATGACCAAGGAGGTGGGCAGATGTGACCTTCACCCCCTCGCTCTGTCTCACACACCTCTGCCAGGGCCTGCCAGTTCTGCCTGCCTTCCCTCTGGCTCCCAGAGCGATTTCCTCTTCTTAAAAACCAATCTCATCCTTTCCCTCCTGCCTCAGGATACTCTGTCTATTGCTTGCTTATCTGCTCACCACCTTTAAGAAAAATAAATGCCCCCTCCCCTGCTCTGTTACTGCTCCTATGCACAAACTCCTCCTGCTCAGCTCATAGCTCTTCTCAATCCAAGCCCATTTATTTCCCCGTTTAAGCCCTTGGGAGCTCCAGAGAGGATCATCCAGCCTGGCTGACAACCCCTCCTTGGCACTCTTGTTCACGACCTCGTACGGTCTCGCATTCTGTTAGCGTCAATCCATAGCCCATCTCCCACTCCGATCCTTTCTTCCCCATCAGTTCTCCCAAGTATCAAACTTCCACTTGAGTCCTTAGAACATAGATCCTAATGCAGACATATCACTCCCTCTACCCCAATAACCACCCTGCTCCTAACAGTCCATTGTATCTCCCCAAATACCATTCCATTTGCGAGTCATCCTTCCACTACTATAACAGAAAACCTAGGCTCATCAACGTAAAAGATTTATAAGGAAGGACTCTATAGTTTTGGAGGCTTCAGCCCATGACTGATTGGCCCTGGCTTTGGGCCTGTGGGGAGCATGTGATGTACAAGACTGTTCACCTCATGGTCCTACAATCCCCTTGGAGGGCACGCCAAATGACCTAAAACCTCCCACTAGGCGCCTCCTCGTAAAGGCTCCACACCTCCCAATTTGGGGACTAAACCTCCAACACACAGGCCTTTGAGAGACACTATCCAGACCACAGCACCATCTCTCTGGGATGCTGAGTCTCCAGCACTCTCTTTGTAGTTCCCCAATGGCAGAGGGCTCAGGCATCCCCAGGGTTCTGGGAACAGTCTCAAACGGCTGCCAAAAGACCAAAATTCCTCTGAAGTCTCACTTAAAACTGTTAGCGAATGTCATATTAAACATACACTTGTTTTCCTGTAACATTTCCTCCCTGACTTGCAGAGAATGTGTTCCTGGGCCTAGGTTTTCCAAACTCCGTGTGGGTCCCCCTCCCGCAGGGCGTGTGCTCCAGAGTTCAGGTTAACATGTTCTCTGACGACTAGTGCTGGGGCGTGTGTGGTAAGGCTGGTGTGTAATTATTCTGGATAGCTTTGAGGGTGACTCATATCCAGTGGCAGTTCCTTGAGGGAGGGCCTGGTGGCCCTTGATCTGCTCAAACCACAGGTTCTTTTCAAGGGCACAGACACATTGCCAAACACCCTCTAAGCAAGTCCTACTTTGGGGACCCCTCTCACCCCTAGGGTGTCCCTGGAGGCAGGGGTTGAGTCTCTCGTCACTTCAGCTCTCCAAAGAGGGGTGACAGGAGGTGCTCAGCAAACCCATCTCCCGGGCACCATGCCCAGGGCCAGACAAGTCCAACTTGTGGTTCTTTCCAGTCACTTAATCGCATTTGGCTCTCCACACCTGAGGTTGAAGACTTCCAGCAGCTCCACAAATCCTCCTTAATTAAACCTCCTGAGGCCCCTGCTGAGTGGCAATAACTTGTCACCTCTTCTACAAGCAAAACTCCCCTGCAGTCCTTTCAGCTGGGGGGGGGATGCTTTCAGGTTCCAAACAATTGTTTCTGCAGACAGCTTCAGGCCAGCCTGACCTGGGACCCACCGGGAGGGTAGTTAGTGGTGGCAGGAAGCAGGCTGGAAAGGTGGTTCTTCCATTTGATAAAATGAGCAATCTTCAAATTAGGTCCAAAATACCATGCAAATATGGCATGCATTAATTTGGAACCAATAGCTTTGAGCATTTTCTGCAATACAATGCCAGGCCTGTAGGCGATCATATTTACTGCTCCAATTTTCCTTTCCTGGTGTTCCGAGAGGAACTAGGAGTGTGGTTATCCCAGAAGACAACTGCAAGGGACACATTATTCTCTTACCTATGTCTAGGTGCAGGGAAAGTTAGACTAGAGTCTGCTGTATCCACACCCTCACTGGCAAGTATTTTTGGAGTGCCTACTATGTGTAAAACACCAGGCTATGTTCTAAGAACAGAAAAGGCTCTGGTACAGTTGAGCTAAGTCTGATCAACGTTTCTTAGGCACCTATTGCTGCCCATTTATTAAATGGTACTTGAAGCCATGGGACCGGGGTAGTTTTCTCTTTTGTAACACTGGGTTAAGCATGGGTGGATACTTAGACAGACTGAGGCACATCCCTAGCTCAGACTACTACTCAGTGACAATGAGGAACAAACTAGTCATACTGAGGACACCCTGGATGAACCTAAAAGAAATTATGACCAGTGCAAAAAAGCCAATGGCAAATGCTTCCTTCAACAGCTAGAAATAGTATCATTATGGAAATGGAGGACAGAGCAACTTTTGATTTTGCAGTGAGCATAGATTCACTCTGAGGATTCAATGAGTTAATATAAGGCACTTAAATAGCAACTAGCACATAGTGAGCTTTCAATATGAACTATTTTATTACTGAGGGAGGGCAGAGAAGAGGGAGGGAACAGTACAATCAACTTCCTTACATGACCACTGTCAAGTCACGGTCATCTGGTCGACCCACACCACATTCAGAGAGGGTTTGTACCTCGTTTTTTTCCAAGAAATCATTTTTCTGTTTAAAGACCTTTCATTGGAAGGAAGGAGGTTGAGAGAAAAGAAGTCTTTCATTAATGAATTCATTGCTGAATTTGTTTTTGAGTCTAGGTCTTGCTATGTAGCCTAATCTGGTCTTGAGCTCACAATTCTTACCATACCTGGATTCCTGGAAAAAATCTATTTCTGTATTGGCAGTACTAGTTTGAACTTGGGGTTTTGCATTTGCTGGCAGGTGCTCTACCACTTGAGGCACACCCCCCTTTTTTGCTTTAGTTATCTTTCAGATATATATATATTTTTTGGCCAGTCGTGGACCTGAACTCTGGGCCTAGGCGCTGTCTCTCAGCTCTTCAGCTCAAGGCAAGCACTCTACCGCTTGAGTCACAGTGCCACTTCTGGCTTTTTCTGTTTATGTGGTGCTGAGGAATCAAACCCAGGGCCTCATGCATGCAAGGCAAGCACTCTACCACTGAGCCACCTTCCCAGCCCTCAGATATTTTTATCCAGGGCTGGCCTTGGACTGCAATCCCATATCTGTGTCTCCCACATTGCTGCTATTACAGACATGCACCATGATGTCCAGCCTGTTTAGATGGGGGTCTTAATAATGTTTTTTTCATGGGCTGGTCTCAAACTGCAACCTTCGCCACATCCACACTCCCAAGTAGCTAGCATTACAAGTGTGAATTGCAATACTTGTTCCTCTGAGTATTCTTTTTTTGGGTCCGGTCGTGGGGCCTGAATTCTGGGCCTGGGCGCTGTCCCTTAGCTCTTCAGCTCAAGGCTAGCGCTCTACCACTTGAGCCACAGCGTCACTTCCGGCTTTTTTCTTTTTGTTTATGTGGTGCTGAGGAATCGAACCCAGGGCCTTAGGCATGCAAGGCAAGCACTCTACCACTGAGCCACCTTCCCAGCCCCCCTCTGAGTATTCTTGCATGCTCAATCTATGCCAGATGATACATCAGGTAGGGTGTCTATCTGCATGGGGGAGAAGGTGTCATGGCTAGTGAAGACAATTTAGCTAGTTAGCACATGGTGATATAAATGGGTATATGATGTATGATCCCAAAGAAGCACACAGGACATTGTGAGTGGGTTTAACAGGAGTCTAGTAAAATTCTGGAGGTTTCGAGGCTTTTATAAGGAAAGGGTATTTAAGCTTTGGCTGGAATTTTGGAGGAGGATGGGATGGGAAGAATGAGGAAGGGTCAGAGACCAGCAAAGGTCAGAAAGACAAAACAATTGAGATCCAGGCACTAGTGGCTCATGCCTATAATCCTAGCTACTCAGGAGGTTGAGATGTGAGGATTGCAGTTTAAAGCCAGCCTAGGCAGGAAAAGCTGTGAGACTCTTTGAGTCATTTCAGTTTTTTAAGTGGTTAACTGGAGATAAAGTGGTAAGGCACTAGCCTTGAACACAAAAGAGGCTCAGGGACAGCATGCAGGCCCTGAGTTCAAGCCCCAAGATTGGCAAAATAAGTAAATAAGTAAATAAATAAGTGAATGAATGAATAAATAAAATTAAAAAGGAACTGGGAGAAGCCCATGTGTAGGGTGTGGAACATGAAGGAAGCATGGGGTGCTTGCTATATGGCAGGCCTGGACCAGTTTTCCAGGGTCACTCTAAAGAGCGCTGGGAGAAGGGAGGGGGTTTGAGCTTGTGGAAAAATGTGACTGGGCCAGATCTGTGTCTTAACAGGTGATTTTAGGTGTGGTGCAGAGTCCAGACTATAGGGGGACAGGAGTGGATACAGCCAATGAGAGGGCAATCCCAGAGGTCAGGCAAGAAGTGAGGGCAGCTTGAACCCAGGTGAAGCCGTGGCAGTGGGCAGGGGGCTGTGGGAGGATCTAGATGCTGTTTTAGAGACAGATGGACCCTGGTGACAGATCAGATGTGGGGAGTAAAGGAAGCGTGGACAATGACTCCAGTCTGTGAACCTGTGCATATCCAGGTTATGCACCTGCGCAGAGGCAGCACTGCAGGAGGATGAGGCCGCTGTGAGAAGGCAGCAGGGATTTAGGCGGAGAATCATGACTCTGGCTCCAGACAGGCCTGACCCTGAAGCTCGTGGAGACATCCAAGTTAGTCACCTAGGCAGGTGGATATGAGCATGCCAAGCTGAGGTGAAAAGACACAGACTGGGGATTGGAGGGTCATCTGCATGTGGGTGATGACAGAAGCCGCTCATGTGGCTTGAGATGGCCTCCAGACAGAGTCCCCAGTTGAAATGGGGGGGTGCTGAGTCAGCAAGGTGGTATCAGAGTGGTCAGGGAAGACAGAAAATGGGGTCAGAGAACCCTGGGAAAGGCAGGGGTCACAAAGGAGTGGAAGGCTCGTGACATCTGAAACCTGTCCCCCGGCTTGAACAGGGAGGGGAGCGGCTTCAGCAGGGCTGGGGAGGAAGCCAGACGGGAGTGGGGCTAAGGAAGGTGTGGGCGGTGCCCAAATGGAGGCTCTGGTTGAGCCAAGTCTCTCAAGACTCTTGGCTGGAAAGGAAGATGGAGTTGGGGTGCAGGGTGTGGGCAGCCATCAGGCTCTGGGAGGAGTTTTGCTGCTGTTTCTTTTTTTTTTTTCCTGGAACCAGGAGAAACTTGAGCATGACATGAGGGCTTGAGCTTTCATGAAGGCTCAGGGAAGGCTCTAGAACCAAGGTGGGGGAGCATTGACCTGTGGGGACCTGGCTTCCAGGGTTGGGGCCAGGAGGAAGAGAGGGTGTCAGCAGAGGCAGGTGCGCTTGAGGGTTTGGGGGGATGTGGTGGGGATGTGTGCCGAGGACTGCTATGTCTCTGTGAAGTGGGAGGTGAGGGCCTCAGCGAGCAAGTGTGGAGGCGGAGGTTTGGGGAGGAAGGTGTGAAGTAGTCATGAGAGAACCAGTGGATTGGTAGGAATGCCAGGCATTTTTCAAGAACAAGCTGGGTTATTGGTGACTTTGGACAAGCACCCATCTGCCTCACTGTGTGCTATTGATGCACGCATACGTGCATGATCAGCTCTCTGTAGGCAAAAGAAGAAGCTAGTACAATTAATCCAGCACTAGGTCTGCTGGGAGCCAGGGGCTCATGCCTAGAATCCTAGCTAGTCAGGAGGCTGAAATGGAAAGGGTCACAATTTGAGGCTAGCCTGGGCAGAAATGCTCATGAGAACCGCCCTCCACCCCCCTCCCAGCCTCCTTTTCTGCTGACACATACCTGATAGCTATGTTGGGAAATCTAACATAGGCAAATTGTGCACAGGCATGTGCCCAACCAGGAGGTAAGACCCTATTTCAAAAATAATCAGCAAAAACCCCCCAAGGCTGACAGTATGGCTCGACAATGAACACTAGCCTAGCAATCACAAGGGCCCTGAGTTCAAACCCAAAAGAGGAAAGGGGGTGGGGGAAGAAACTTAAGAGTTTAGGATACTGGTAGGAGGATATTGAAAATGACAACATGGAATTTATCTGGATTCAAAGTAATGGCCCTAAGGTTGCAAAAAAGTCCAAGAATGGTGATACAGAGGCTCCGGTGTTGCTCAGCAGTGCACTACTTAGCATGTAGGAGGCCCTAGGTTCAATCTCCAGCAACATAAAATTTTAAAAAAAGACCAAGACTGGTGGAATGGGAGTCCTTGGCCAAGCAGACTAGGAGACCTGGAGGTAGAGGCCAGAAGGTGGGCCACTCCTCTAGGTGACAGCCATGTGGTTGTGGCCGTGGGAGTGGGCAATGATGGGTCTCGCACCTCAAGTAGGCCCTCCAGGGTGAGAGATTAGGGAAGATGGGAGAGAAGTAACAGCTCTGGCCCAGGCCAGAAGTTAGGAGCTTTAGTCCCAGGGCATCAACATGCTGTGTGACCTCAGGCAAATCCTTTCCTTGGAAAATGGGCGGTGGTGGTGGTGGGAAGTGAGTAGAACATTCAGCCTGTGTTAGACAGCTACAAATGCACTGAGGTGTGCTGAGGTGCACACCCCTCCCTCAGCTCTTGGGTTGGCAGGAAGCTCTGAGTCCTTATGGCTGTGGACATGGACTATGCATGGTGTGAATGAGGGCAGTGGGACCGCAAAGGGCCTCAGATACCAGGCATCCTGTTGACATGTCTCTTGGAGGAAGCTCACAGAACAGACACCGTGCTGCAGTGGAGAAGGGAGCCAAGTATCCGAGCTCCCAGGCTCTCCTCCTCTCCCTCCCAGCCCCAGCTTGAGGGAACTGTGATGAGCTCAGGTGTATCTTTGTACCAGCTCCCATAAGCTTCAACCTCAGCTTATAAAGGTGGAGTAGGCAGGTGCTGGTGGCTCACACCTGTAATCCTAGCTACTCAGGAGGCTGAGACCTGAGGATCATGGTTCAAAGCCAGCTCAGGCAGGAAAGTCTGTGAGACTCTAACTACATCAAACTACCAAAAAGCAATAAACAAAGACCCAGAAATGGGGAGTGGCTCAAGTGGTAGAGCGCTAACCTTGAACAAAAGAAGCTCAGGGGCAGAGCCTAGGCCCTGAGTTCAAGCCCCAGGACTGGCACCAAAAAAAAAAAATGGTAGAGCAGTGACTGGTTCTCTCCAATACTTACCCAGCTCTGCAGACACTTGCTCTTTCTGGGAACTTAGGTGATTTATCTCCCTGCACACAACCAATACAGAGCCTTCCTAAAGCAGGACTTTCTGGGGGTCTGCCACTTCTCAGGAGGCTACAGAAGACACAGTTACATGCATGTAGCCCCTTGCTCTATACTCAAAGAACATACCAAAACAACCTAAAAAAGAAAAAGGAAAGACCTAGCACATGGCCCAGTACTTGGTACCCAGTAAGTGTTCAATAAACATTTACTGAATAAACAGACATTTTGCAAATATTTTAAAAAGGAAACTTCATCAAGTCCACCAGAATTCTTTAAATTATTGGCCACTTTGCTCTTGTTTATTTGGGTAGACAATGAAAAGACTTTTTTGTGTGTGACCTGGTACTATGGCTTGAACTCAGGGCCTGGGCACTCTTCCTGAGTTTTTATGCTCAAGGCTAACACTCTGCTATGTGAGCTATAGCTTCACTTCTGGCTTTTTTTCGTGGCTAATTGGAGAAAAGAGTCTCATGGACTTTTCTGCCCAGGTTGGCTTCAAACCACAATCCTCAGAGCTCAGCCTCCTGAGTAGATAGAGTTACAGGCGTGAGCCACCAGCTCCTGGCAAAGACTATGTTTCAAATTCTCTTTGATTAGATCCTGCTATGTGCTAAGCATTCTACAGGGTTCAGTGGGTTTCATTTTCACAGCCCTGAGAACTGGCTCTGTGAATCCCATTTTAGAGATTGGCAAACTGAGGCCCAAAGAGAGGTAAAAGACATGCCTCAGGTGGGAGGGGTGGTAAGCAACGGCCCCTGGGATTCTAATCCTGATGGATCCAACTTGAAAGACAATGCGGTTTTCAGCCCACAGGGCTGCCTCCCACAACAGCACAACACAGAGTAACAGGAGAAGTGACAGAAGCGAAGAGGGAGGCAGAGAAGTTGTGTGCAGAAGACTGTAACCGTAGACAGTCGGAGGCTCCCCACTGCCTGCTCTGGGAAGCAGTATTGAGGTTGGGTAAGCTTTGCCAGAGACAAGTGGAGAAGGGTCAGACCCCCTGCCCCGCTCCTCCTCTTTGATGCCTCGGCTGTTTCTCCCCCTCTCCTCCCTGCACCTACATAACCTGTCATCTCCCTCAGTGCTGCTTAGTGCCAAGTGTTTGAGAGGCCTAGAAACTGCAAAGACCTGTCCTGAGGACACGCTGTCTTCACCCCTCTCCCCAGGAGGCGGAGCAGCAGGATCCGGGGCCTAGCATGGCCTCCTTGTTCTCGGAGCCCAGGGAGCAGGCAGGAGAGTGACGGAAGACATGAGTGTCTGACCTGCCACAGATGAACACGGCTGCCAGCTCTGCCCCAGTCTGCCTGACAGGTGAACAGCTGTGCGCTACATCTGTCTGTTCATCTGTCTCCTGTGCAGGGGCCTGCAGAAAGCTGATGCTCTTTAGAGGGGAGGCCCCGGACCCGAGGCAGATCTCTCGCTCGGGATGTTAATCAGTCAGGATGAGGAAGGGTGGAACAGGAAGAAGTAAATGTGTCTCCATCCAGTGCCACAGCCCTTCCCCCGATGTCCAGTCCCCTTCACTGCCTCCTGCCCCTCCTCCCAGCTCCCTGGGCTCTGCCCAAGTTCTGCAAATTACCACACATGCCAATAAGTCATTAGAAACCAGAAGGGCAAATGTGGGGTTGCCATGGAGACCGACACCAGGCGCTGGCAGCCCTGGGGGGTGGCCGGAGGCTCAGGTGTGCTGTGGGGACTGCTGGGAAGGCCAAAATGCCTGGTAGAGGGGAGATAACAGGCTATTGGGGTGCCGATTCCATGCAGGGTGTGGGCTCTGCTACCTCCTCTCCTTCCCCTCCACATCCCAAAGCCCCAGGTCCTGCCCACCTGCAACTTACAGGGTGATGGAAGCCAGGCAGGCTGCAGGAAGGCAGGTGTGGCCAGGTCTCTGCCCAGGAAAGGTGTTTGGATTGAGGGGCAGCAGAGTACCAGCCCAGGGCAAGGAATTCTGCAAACCTAATCAGCCTGGCTGATTGCCAGGAAACTGAGTACCAGTAAGGGGCTAAGGGGCTAAGGGCAGAGTAGAACACGAGCAATACTGTCCCTCCTCCTGAACTGGAATTCACTCATTTCAGACATTTCACACTGGGTTCCTCAGCGTCACTGTGTTATGACGCCATTCCTCCAGAGTCAATGGTAGGTCAGGTGGAGGCCAAGTGTGGTTTTAGTCTACCTGCTCTGCTTTTGCTTCTTATTTAATTACCTGTGGCTGCTGTGACAAGTCGCCACAAATTTAGTGGCTTAAAAACAACACACATTTATTAGAGGTCTGAGGGTCAGAAGACTGAAAGGGGTCTTGCCGACGTTAAAGTCGAGGAGTCAGCAGGCTGCATTTCTTTATGGAGGCTGTAGAGGACAATTCCGGAGGCTGCCTGCATCCTGCGGCTTGTGGCACCATCCTTCTTCAAAGCTAGCAATGATTGGTCAAGTCTTTCTCACATGGCATTACTCTATACTAGTACCACCTCTCACAAGGACCCTGGTGCTTACATTAGTTCCACCAAGATAATCTCTTCATTTGAAGTGGATCAGCTATCATCATTCCATCTATAACCTTAACTTCCTCATAGGTTCCAAGGTTATAAGAGGGTCATTATGCTGCCTATGACATACATACAATTTTGCTTTGAAGGGAAAAAGTGTCGATTTCTGTATGCATTTGAGAGCGAGACTAGCGGACTTTCTGTCGTGACCTGGCATGACCCAGGCTGCTCCTGCATTTGTCCCGGAGGATCCTTTCAAGGAAACACAGAGGGACTTCAGATCTGTGCATCCACTTTAAGTGTGGGCAGGCTGAGGCTGGAGATGGTCTACCTATCTGCCAGAAAAGGGGTCTCCGGGGAGAAATCAATGAAGGCTGTTTTGGGGAAACCTGTCTTAGTTCCTTTTCCTTCCAAATGTTCACATTACTGACAATCACCTGTTCTTGTTTCTACTTCCAGGTAAGGTCAGATAGAGCATTGTGTGTGTGTGTGTGTGTGTGTGTGTGTGTGTGTGTGTGTGTGTGTGTGTGTGTGTGTGTGTGTGTGTGTGTGTGTGTTCTTACACACTTTACAGAAGCATACCTCTTTAACAGTCATGAAGTTGAGATACCATCCTTTCTACCTTGGAGGAGTTTCCAGTTGTTTCTAACAAAGTCCAGAGATAGCACCCAGGTTCAGAAAGCAATCTTTTTTTTTTTTTGTCTTGAGGCTTGAATCTGGGTCTGGGCGCTTTTCCTCAGCTCTTCACCTCAAGGCAAGTGCTCTACCACTTGAGCCACAGCGCCACTTCTGGTTTTCTGAGTGGTTTATTGGAGATAAGAGTCTCACAGACTTTCCTGCCCAGGCTGGCTTTGAGCTGTGTTCCTCAGATCTCAACTTCCTGAGTAGCTAGGATTACAGGCATGAGCCACTGGCACCGGCTAGAAAGCACAGTCGTTTAGAACCTTCCTCCTCTAGCCCTAGTGGGAGTAAAAGGATGATGTGCAGGAGACACCACCTCATTCTGGCTCCTAGGGGAGATGGTGGCCTTATTCTCCTTCCATCCAGCCTGACCTCTGTCCTCACCTTGGCAAATACCCTCTGCCAAGGGTCTGGAACCCAATGGGGCTGAATAACCATACCCTTCTGAGCAAGGTGCCCTGGGAATTCATCAGAGCCAGGGTGGCTTATGATTTTATGCAAATCACTTGCCCTCTCAGCCCTATTTTTTCCCCTTGGTGTAAACCAGCAACTCATTGCCATTCCTACTTCTGGCATATGTCCCAGAGGATCCTGGGAAAGAAGTAGCAGTAGGGGAGAGCTTTTCTCTGGAGAAATTGGAGAGAAGAGGGACTAACATTTACTGAGCTTCTACTTTATAGCAGGTGCCTGACACAGATTAGTTAGTTTCATGTGGTGGATGAGAACCAGAGATCTGGAGTCGGAAGGATTTAGGGCTGAATTCCTGCTCTGCCACCTGCTGCCTGTGTGTGTCCCCTAGCAAGTTACTTAATGCGAGTGGGGTGGGGGGGAAGGGGGAGAGGACATACTTCACAGACTGTGAGGATTAAATGAGATACAGTAAAGCCTTTGGGCAGCTCATAAGTACTCACAAATGTTAGCTGTTGTTCTGGACAAGCCTACGAAGTGGGTGTTATTAACCCAGCTTTAGACATGAGCAAACTGAGAATCAGAGAGGTTAAAATGTCTACAGACAAGTAGTCATGACTTCCACCCAGCTCCAGCCAACTCCAGTTGCTCTTGGCATGTAAGCCCCAAGGTCAACAGCCACAGCCACAGCCCTGTGGCTTAGAGGCGCAGGGCTTTGGGTAGAGTGAACTTAGCTGCAGGGCAGAGGGCTGTTGAATGAGTTGTGACAACTTTGCCCGTACAACTCTTGGCCCAGGGCATGTGTATATGTTTGCTGGGGGGAGAGGGGGAGGATCTTCACCCTGGGTAGGTAAGGGCACCTTGGTAGACTGTATTTCTCCACGTGGGCAATCTTTCCCCTAGGGCAGATATGAGCTCAGCCCCTGTTCCCTCAGCCCTCATGAGGGTGCTGGCTCCCTTTTGGAGGGATTTTTACGCCTAGTTCACTACATATGAAACTTAACAGGGGCACCATAGGTGGATCTTACCAGACAGGAGCCTTGCAGTGAGAGGAAGCAAGGACAGAAGGGGGCTCCCAGCTGGGTAGAAAAAATGGAGCCAGATAGATTCCAGAGAAATAGGCCACGTGGCATCAACAGGCAAGAACACATAGTAAAGGCAGCAGAATCACAAGAATGGGGGGCCATGGAGAGAGTTGGCTCCCAAGCCAAGTAAGGAGGTCCAACAACAGAGGTCTGGCCTGGGATGGGAGAAGGCAACATCATTGGAAGATGGATGTAAAGAGCCATTATTTAGCTGGGTGCCGATGGCTCACGTCTGTAATTCTAGCTACTCAGGAGGCTGAGATCTGAGGATCGTGGTTCAAAGCCAGCCCAGGTAGGAAAGTCTGTGAGACTGTTATCTCCAATAAATTACTCAAAAAAAGCCAGAAATGGTGCTGTGGCTCAGGTAGCAGAGTGCTTGCCTTGAGTGAAGGCAGCTCAGGAACAGCACCCAGGCCCAGAGTTCAAGCCCCGGGACTGGCCAAAAAACAAAAAAAGCCATTATTTTTGCCCCCAGAAAATAGTTAAAGCTCTTTAAAGGTTCCTCAATACCGCGCCCCCCCCCCCCCACTGCAAGGGATTAAAGAGGACGTAAGACCCCACTGGGGAAAGCTGAGTGCTGGCCTACTTCCTCCCAGCCGTGCATCGCTGCCCCCTCCAGCGTGGCCACCTCTCCCCTGCCCACCCCACAAGCCACAGGCTCTCCCTTGCCCAAGTTCTTCCCCTGCAGAGCCCAACTCCTCTAGGTTTGCCAGGCCCAAACCAGCCGTGGCTCCTAAGGAAGCGTTCCCTATATACTCCCACACAAAGCTCACAGCTCTGATAACATTTATAGTCTAAATCACACAGTTTAGCACTCAGCTTTAAATACTGTCTGGTATTATTCCCTCATTATTTCTCCTGAGTACGAGTTCTGCCTCCTAACTCATCTGTAGGTTTCCTTACTGACAGAGGCTGGGTCTTTGTGTGTTTCCCCCAAACCTCACACTACATGTCCCACAAACGGGTGGGCACCAAGGGGTTTACTGTGGCCTCTGACCAGCATCTAGTCAGGACTTCCCAACCAGCTTCTCAGTGCTGTGCTGGAATGCGCGGCTCAAACCTCAGGGTTATAAAAATCCAACTCCTCTGTAACTTCTCTCCATCTCACTCAAGAGGAAGCCAAACTCCTCACTCGGCTCTGGAGCCCTGCAGTGTGGCCTACATCCCTGACCTCATCCCAGACTCTCTTCTAGTTCCTGAAAGTCTAGCATCTTTCATGCTTCTCAGGCCCCAGGCCCCATGTTTGCACCTACCTGCTTTCCTTCCTCTCAGCTGCCCATCCCCCTCCAAACTCATAGCAAGTCTCTGAAGCCACGGTTACAAAACCTATAGCCTCCTGTCCTGGCTGTATTTTTTCCTGGAATATTTACAATTCTCCAATATGCCATTTGCTTTATATATGTATTTTGCTATAGCTTCTATTAAATAAATAAACACAAAAGCAAAAGACCTCCTTATGGCTGTGTCCTGCTGTCTGCACCCCAGGCACGGAAGCTTAACGAATAGTCGCTAATGAAGAGACTCCCATCCCACCCACCAGGGCTACGTGCGGAGATGGGCAGTGGGCAGGACGATGCTGCAGGTCCCCTCAGACTGGGTGTTCACCCTACCACCCCAAACTTCTCTGTGGGAGCACTTCAAATATGAAGGGACTTCCACTGGGACCCCAGTTCAGAAATAGAAGCCAGGTAGGGGTCAGTGTCTCTTGCACTGGCAGTGAGGACCCCAGCCGGGACTGACTCCTGCTACTTTTATCTGGGGGTCTGTGCTCCCCAGTCTCTCAGTCTCATGACGAATCACCCTTGCATTAGAAGCCATCATGTGTCCAAGGACGTTAACTCTTAGGGTCCAGCTTTTCAGAGGTACTGCAGGCACTGAGCGGAGACAGAAGGAAACGATACTGGATTTTAAACACCCAGACCTGCAGGGAGGAAGAGACAGCGACCCCATTGTCTATGGCAGGGCTAAGGTGGAGAAGTTCTTGTAGGAGGTAGAACTATGGGTAAGTTGACCCCAAAGTACCAAAGATCCCACAGAGCACAAGGTTCTGGGGTATAAAGAGGCAACACCCTGGTAGTCAGCAAGAAGGCTAACTCTTGGCCAGGCAATTTTCAGGCATGGCTATTTGGGAGGTTAAATCAAGAAGCTAATCCTGGGCAAAGTTAGCAAGGTCCTATCTCAAAAACAATCAAGGGATGGTCCTATGGGCCTGCGGTCCTAGCCGCAGGAAGGAAGGCTGAGGTTACAGGCCCACCCTAGGCAGAACCATGAGAGAAGAAAAGAAAACTCACTCTCAGTTCCTCAGTTTCTTTTCCATGTGTCAGCCTGAGTTCCAGGTTCTTTGCGTTAGGGATGATGAGGGCCTAGGAGGATAAACCCTGTAAAGCATCGGCCCTGGTGCTTGGCGCATATTATGGGTTCAGTAAATGCTGGACTCATCATTTGTGTCATTACAAGTTGAGAGGTGAAAGCTGAGAAACTGCTTTTGCCCTAGGAATGCTCTACCTGCTCTCTACATTGGAACTTAATTCAAGCCCATCAAATGCTGAGCAGCAGGGAAGAAACACACAAACTGAATTCCAACACAAACCCGGGTACACCTTCCTAAAAGGTGTCCCTTAGGACAAACCATCTCCCAGGTCCCCAAGAAGTACCAGAAGCCACAGGATGAGGCCATCATCCCAGGCTCTGGGTTTTGAGCAGAGGCTGGGCGGGGATGACTTAGAATGAGCAGGAGGCCCAAGGTCATGCAATCTAGCTCAAATGGGGCTGCACGGGGGGGGGGGGGGCATGGTTCCCAGAGCCAGAGATTTAGAACAAAGGATATGGGGCTGGCCAGCCTGTTCCCACTGGGAGCCCAGCATCCAAAACTGGGGACAAAGAAGTTGAGGGGACCAGTCTCAGAAGTGCTGGTGATGCTCATAAAGGTCAGCACATACATGCCAGGATTTCCTTTTCTGCATGATTTCTGGGCTCCAAATACCCTCAGCACCCATGTCCCCAGACCCACCACCTCTGCCTGACTCTTCTTTTCAAGCCCTGGCCCAAATGCCCCATTTCCTAGTCTTCAGACAGGCAGTCACCTCTGCTCAGCCCTGAGTTACAGCCCTCACTTCACTTCTGTCTCTAGGCCTGGCTCCCTGACTAATAAAAAGCACAGCAGTAATACTACTTGCATAGCACTTGTTCTATGCCTTATTTCATGAAATACCTTCTTGAATTCTATTAACTATAAAGTATTATAGTATCCCATTACTGAAGGGGAAATTGAGGCCCACTGTCTCCCAGCTACAAGTGGAAGAGCCTTGCTTGAACCCCAGCTGCAATATTCTAGCATTTATACCCTAATGTGAACATCTGATTGTCTTAGCACCCAGCATCAAGGCCTAGCACAGAGTAGGTGCTTGGGAAGGACGGGCTGATTGAAGCAGCAAAGGCCTGAGTGGGTTAACTTGGTCATTTCAACCTCTGTGATGCAGGCTGCAGTCGCCAGACTGCCGAGGAAGTACAAGGTCAGGGCACCTTTCTGATGAAGTCTCTCTTAGCAGCCCTACCACACCATGCTGCAGTGGGTCCTGTCAGACGCTGATGCTTTTTTTTTTTTTTTTTTTTTACCTCTTGTTTATCAGTTATCTTCTGCTTTTGTCTTCCTCTCTCCTGAGCCTTGGTCACTCTGCCCATTTCCTGCCCCATCCTAGCCTCCGATCATTGACCTTGTCCTTTCTTGCAGGCTCAAAAGCTTCTCATTTCTGTCCTCTGCCTTGCAGTCCTTGCTTGCTCCTGGAGATCAGGAAGCACACCAACTTGTGGCCACACACCAACCACACTGCCACTCTGAATGAGGACAGCCATTTCCCACTATTCTACCTGGGGGGTGGTGGTTGCAGGCTTCAGCTTGTCACATATCTCTAGATCAGAAAGACTGCCTGCCATTCTGGCCACTCTCCCCTGTCCAGCTCCTCCAGGAAGCCTTCCCTGATGACTGGAGAAGGCTCATCCATGCAACCCTTCAGCAAAGGCTCACAGAATCAGGATTCTAAATAAGGGGGGAAAGCATGTAAGCTTCAGCAGAACTGTGGAACTTGCCAGATTTCACATACGATACAGTGGCTCAGTGAGCTGCAGACTATCAGGGATTTCAAATGGTCCATCTTTTCTGGGCCTCGATTTCCTCAGCTAGAAAACAGGAGATGATGATGCAGATTTTAAGAGCCAGTCAGGAGGACTACGAAGAATATTTTTCTGTAAAGCTCCTTACGCAGCCTGGTGCATAGGAGGGGCTCAATAAACAATACAAGTTCAGTTCCACCTGACACATGCATTGTACCCTCCTAAGATAGTATGAGGCACGCAGTAGGTAGTCAATAAACAATTGTTGAATTTTTTTTATGCTGGTACTGGGGCTTGAACTCAGGGCCTGATGTCTCTTCACATTTTTGCTCAAGGCTGGTGATCAGTGCTTGAGTCTCAGCTCTACATCCAGCTTTTTGCTGGTTAATTGGAGATAAGAGTTTCATGGACTTTCCTGCCTGGGATGGCTTTGAACTGCAATCTTCTGCCTTCTAAGTAGCTAGGATTACAGGCGTGAGCCACTGGCACCGGGCAAAATGAGTATTTCTTAAAAAGCAATGGATGTAAATTTTCCCTTCAAATAATAAAAGGGAGGTGGAGAGTAGGAGGGGCAGAGGAGGGAATGGCAGGATGCAGGGGACACACTGAGGCCAGGAAGATGCAGCAGCCAGGCACACACAGGTCTGGGATCCTCTGCAAATCCCATGCAAATGCTCCCACGGTGATCTATATGTATGAGGAGCGGTGTGCACACAGCTTGTGGCTTGTAGGAGAGGGGCAATGGTGGAGGCAGAGATCCAGAAGGAATGGAGGCAGGGCAGCATGAAGGCAGAAGGAGGTGAGCTGCACTTGAGGAGTGAAAGGTGAAGGGGGTAGGGATGGGGTTGGAGAGAGGAAGCCTGCCTACCTTGGCTGGCTGGAATGCATGGGAGACCTCCAAGTGCTCACTCTCTCACAGTTGGCTGTGTCAGAGGAAGGTGTGGATTTAAGGGCACTCCTCCGTCCAGATCCTAGGTAGATCTCCGTCCCTGAGGCATCTATCACCAGGCCTTGAGTTCCATCCTTCCCAAATAACAAGGTCCCTTTCCAGGCCCAGAGAAACCTCAGGCAGGAAGAAGGGGGACTGAGCCTGGGAGAGGCAGACTTGGAGTTCTGCCCCCTTCCTTTCCCTGTAGCAGTACCTGCCCAGGAAAGTGGGTCAAACCACCAAACCACTGACATGTGACTTTTTTATGGTAGCAAGACCACCCCCAAGTGAGGGGACCTGGGTGTCCTGTGTGCAGCCCCGCCTACCCCGCACCCAGTGCTCTTTTGGACGGACTTCTGAGGGCTGGTGGACAATACAGGAAATACCAGCCTTCTCATCCAGAGAGAACCCTGGACCAGAGCCAGTCTGGGGATGGCAGGGCAGAGGGGCATGGAGCCTGCCATTGTCCTGGGTGAATGAAGAGACCTAGATCTTCTCTTTCTCTCTCCCTGGTTCTCTGGAAGATGGTGACCAGGTTGGCAGGGAGCCACCTCTCCTGCCCTGACCTGGGGAAGCCATGCTCTCCACTCTCCCACTTCCTGGGGTCTTCAAGCATAGGGCTTTGCCAGTCCATCTCTAGCAACAGAGCCAGTGCCCAGCCCACCCCCTCCAACCCTGCCAGCCGCCCAATTAGAAGCTGCGTTGGCTTCAACAGATGGGAGCTGCGGCAGCCTGAGAACAGAGCACAAAGCCCAGCTGACATTTTCTTTCCCGTTCGTGGGGGGGGGGGGAGGAAGACCAGGAACACAGGGGAACACAGTAGCACCCCCAGATCCACATCCCCCCCCACACACACAGGGTCCTGCTCTCTCCATCTCTTTAGTGGCTCAGCTTAGCCCCAAACGAAGCTGGGTCCTGCAGCGGGCTGGCTACTCCTGGCTCTTGGCTTGGCTGGGCGGCCCGTGCCTGCACCGCCCTGCCATGCCGGCAGGACAGACGGCCCACCTGTGGCTGGCCAGCCCGTCTTGGCTCCTGGTGGGCTCAGACCTGCCCTTCGGTGTCTACTGCTGCCCATCGCATTGCCCCCCCCCCGCACCCCAAGTCCGGTCCCAGGCTGCGCTCAGACTCCAGTGCACCGGTCTGGAGGGACCCAGGCTGCTGGTGCCTGAGATTCGGGGTAGCCTCAAGGCCACCTTGTCCCTTGGCAAACAGGAAGAAGTCCCTGGGGCCGGGCGCTCCTCCACCCTGGCCCGCCCGCAGGTCAGGTCACGCCCTCCCTGCCCCCCTCGGCCAGCCCTGGGGGGGGGCCCTCTCTCCCCAGCAACAGTTTGGGAGCGGCTTGGGCCTTGATCAAGGGCCAGACCCCTGCCCCCACCCCCGGCCTCTCAGGTCCAGGCGGTGCCCCCCCCACCTCGGTGCATCCTCCAGCTGGCCCTCCCTCTCCCCTGCAGGCATCGCCCCCCCCACGGCCCACCTCTCCACGCAGCCCCCCCCCCCCAACCCGGGTCAGGCCGAGTGGGGGCGGCCGGGGCAGGATGCTGGGCGCCCCAAGGCGCCGGTGCCCCCCTGCGGCCAGGCCAGCGGCCTCGGCGTCTCCCCCAGTGCCCGGCCGCGGCGGCGGGGGCTCCCGCACACTCACCGCGGGGGCGCCGTCCGCCGTCCACGCCGCGTGCAGTAGCGCTCCGCTCTCCTTCCGGCCCGGGGAGGGGCCGGGGCTGCTCCGCGCCGCCGCCCGGGGGGCCGGGGCCGGGCTGGGGGCGCCTTCTCCGACGCGCGCGGACTTTCCCCGGGAGTGGCGTGGCGGCGGGGCCGAGCCGGCTCGGGCGGCGGCGGCGGCGGCGGCGGAGCGCAGCCGTCCCCACCCCCTCCCGCGGCCCGAGGCTGGCGGGCGAGGGCCGGGCGCGCCCGTGCACACCGCGCGTCTGCGAGCGCCCCGCGCCCCCGCGCGCGCCCCGCTCACCCGCTGCCTCGCCGCGCCCCCGGCCTCCCCGGCCTCCCCGGCCTCCCCAGCCTCCCCTGCCCACTCCGGCCGCCGCCACCGCCGCCTCCCAGGCTGCGTGCCGCGCCACCCCCCTCCGGTCCCGCTGCCATTTTAACTCCTGCGTGGCCGGAGCCTCCCCCCCCCCCCCCCCGCAGCCGATCGCGCACACTCGGGGGAAGGGAGCTGGGTGGGGCCGATCTGGAGCCCCCGGCCAGTGGGGGAGGGGTGTCTGGGGGCTGAGAGGAGGGCGCAGTCTCGGCCAGGAGGACGCGGACCTTAGCGGGCCGTGCAGCTCGGGCCGCAGCACCTACCCAAGACCCTATGACTTTTCTTTTTAATTTTGCCTGGTGCTGCCAGCCCTCCCAAACCTAACAATGGGCTAGAGAGTGGTGGGTTCGAATCTGTCCATGCTCACAGGCGCCTATCACCCTAAAGAATGGCCCTGGAAGCTGGGCGATGGTAGCTCATGCCTGTCATCCTGATCCTAGTTCTAAGCCAGCCTGGGCAGGGAAGTCCATGAAACTCGTATCTCTGCTTAACCAGCAGAAAGCCAAAAGTAGAGCTGTGTTCCAGGGGTAGAGGCCTACCCTTGAGCAAAAAAGCTCAGGAACAGATCCAGGCCCCGAGTTCAAGTCCCAGGACCAACACACACACACACACACACACACACACACACACACACACAGATCCAGGCCCCGAGTTCAAGTCCCAGGACCAACACACACACACACACACAGATCCAGGCCCCGAGTTCAAGTCCCAGGACCAACACACACACACACACACACACACACACACACACACACACACACACACACACACACACACACACACACACACACACACACACACACACACACCCTTTCTGGAAGATCCCATCCTGGGGCTCAATAGTCAGCAGGGCACAGATGGTTCCTATCCATACATTCCTAGCTACTTCAGGAGGCTGAGATATGAGGGTTGCAGTTTGAAGCTAGCTGGGGCAGAACAGTCCACAAGACTCCAACTAACAAGCAAAATGCTAGACTGGAGGCATGACTCAAGTGGTAGAGCACCAGTAGTGCTCTAGGTATACAAGGCCCTGAGTTCAAGCCCCAGTACTGGCACACACATACAAAAGGTCAATCTCAGTGGGAAGTGGGAGGCTCCTTCAGGGGCATGGCGGTGGGGTTCTCCATCTTGTGAGCATTGTGAGCACCAGAAAGCTGGGAAGGTAAGCAGGAACAGATCCATGTAGAAAGTAGGAGTCTGGATTAGTGCCCCAAATAGGGCCTTAGGAGAGTGCACCTCTTGCTGGGGCAAAGGCTCAGGCCTACGCCTTTGAAGGGCTTTCAAGGCTGGACCACTCAGAGGCCATGCTCTTAGGGTTCAGGGCAGGCCACACCCCCACAGAAAGGCTTGATCAGAGCCTGCAGAACCAACTATGAGGAGAGAGCCCCAAGGTGTGGAGGTTTCTTAGCTCCACGCCCCCAGCTGCAGTCTTTCATCCAGGATTTGAGGGGCTTCATCCTGGCCAGCTACAGACAGACTAGATAGAATTCTAGCCCTGTTTTTTCCAAGGGTTCAACCAGCAGCGACTGGTATTCAGAGGCCTTGGTACCATGGGCTTGAAGGTACCATGGGCATGTTCCGTGTGCACAGAGGAGTTTACTTCATCTATCAAGTGAGGGGGAGCCACTCCCACACCCCCACTGTCTGCCCCAGTGTCGGAGTGGCATAATGGCTTCAGTGACATGAGAGAGACAAATTGGAAGTACAGGAAACAAATTTTAACATTTCAAGGCATTGGATGTGCCGGAGAAATACAGAAAGAAAATGCCATTATGAGCTTGGGTTATTCATGGAAAGTTCTATAGAGGAGCTAAGCTTCCAGCTGAGCCCAGCTAGGGGGCTAGAATGTGAACTGGCGGAGAAAATGGGGGACCCGCAAGGCAGGAAAGTGGAGACAAGCCGAGCAGAATGGGTTGTCTGGCAGGTGGTGGGCAAGGAGGAGGTTCCCAGAAGTGCTATCAGATGCCAGACCTTTTGCACATCTCTCACATTTCATCTTCCGAGTTGGCTATTATCCCCATTTAACAGAGTGGAGACTAGAGGTCCAGAGAGTTTAAAGAAAAGGCTCAATCCTCAGGCAGAATCTGAGCTGGCATTCTCACAGTGTTCTTGCTACAGTACCACAGGGGGTGTGCTGATGGGAGCTGCTGAGGTCTGAAGGGAGGTTCACCTGTGGTCAGGTGCACAGTGATTTGGGTGAAGGAGGCTGCTTCAGAGAACGGAGCTGGGTCAGTGGTCATGGCCTTTGTAAGGAATATTGGCAGAATTGTGTGGGAGAGTCCAAAACGTGACTCCCAAGTTTGCAAGGCTGAGCATTTGGGTCCCTTGTCAGGTCTTCGAGCCTTGGAAGTCAGTGTGGATAGCTTGATCATGAAAAGGAGACTTAACCAACTGTTCACAGCTCCAGGACCAACACAGCACCAAGTCTCTCAGCTCCCCACCAAAGGGTTAGCTCCTAGGGACCAAGGCTATCCTTCAGAACATCAGCAAGAGACTAGGACCTTATAGTGAGTACTCACTAACTGATTGGACTATGCAACAAAACAGACTGGCCTCCAACAGGCAATCTTCCTGCCTCCTGAATGCTAGGATTACAGGTATGTGTTATCACACCTAGAAATAACTGATGATTGAATAGTCTGATGAGTTTAATGACATTTGTCATTGGCTGAGGCACAAGAGAATCATATCAGCTGTGGGGAGGGGAAGAGAGAACCTTCTCTGGAATGGACCCCAGTTTTCTTCCAACTTGGTGGAAATGGTTTTAGAGTTAGATCCTGGGATTGAAACTCTGCCTGTCCACTTACCCAATGTGGCTTTGGGAAAAGTACTGAACTTCTTTGAACTCTATTTTTTCCCCTATGAAAAATATATCAATATAGCTGGGACTCAGTGACTCACCTATAATCTTAGCTACTCAGGAGACTATTATTAGTTGAAGCCAGCCTGGGAAAGATAGTCCATGAGACTCTTATCTACAATTAAATATCAAAAAAACAAAAACAAAAACAAAAACTGGGAATGGAGCTATTGCTCAAGTGGCTCAAGTTAGCCTGGTGCAAAAAAACTCAGGGAGAGTACCCAGGCCCTGAGTTCAAGCCCCAGGATTGGCAGAAAAATTATATATACATATATATGTCTCTCCCTCTCTCTCTCTCTCTCTCTCTCTCTCTCTCTCTCTCTCTCTCTCTCTCTCTCTCTCTCTATATATATATATATATATATATATATATATATCAATGCATGTAAATGTCACACTTACTGAGTATTACATGGAAGGGTTAGTGATCTCAATTTATGAATTGTTTCATTGAAAACACCACCATCCTCAGGACTCTAGAAATAGAAACACACGATCAATGTTCAAGTCACTAGTTTATACTGAAGCTCAGGTCGGAACTCAAGGCCATTCATTGGATGGCAGAGTCCAAACATGAAGCCAATGTCCTGTCCCCTGGTGCAGGATGGGGGCTAGCAGTAAGGGTAGCAATTCACATTCATAGAGGATTGTTGCCAGATGCAACAGAGGCAGTGGGACGCTCAGGGCCTGGCACACAGAGCATCTGAGCAAGTGGTAGCCATCTCTCAGTCAATCCAGCCTCCATTCAGAGCCAGACAGTTTCCTGGGGGAGAGCTGGGGACTCTGCCCACAGTTCTCTGGAAGCTCTTAGGTAATTACTCAGAGGATTAAATGGGCCCACTATTGAACTTTTGCCCTCCAACTTTAATCTCTGGGCTTAGCAATGCACGACGTCCTGCCAGGAGGCCTGGGACTCGGACATTGGGCCGTGTCAGAGAGCGATGCCAGGATTACACACCACTCGAATAGAATGACCCTTTGGTTCAACTGTGTCTGGAGCTTCAGTGGTAGAGTTAGGATCCTGAATTTGGGGCATGGGTTCTGTGGGCTCTAAGATGGGGAGGCCCTTTCTGGAACCTGGCAGATGGGTCTAGATACAGTCCAACTGCCCTTGGGATCCTCCGCTGTGATGGAGCCTCTGTGGGCTCCCACCTGATGTTGAGCAGGGCCTTGGGTGGGGGAGGAGGGAGTCTCTAAGAACTGTGTCCCACTAGTACCCAACTAGGCAGGTGTGGCCCTAGAGGAGTGGATCCTCAGAGGTCAGAGACACAGAGAGAGCATGTAAATGCACATTCACCGGCCTACCCCAGAATCGCCTCTGAATTCTTGGATTCTGCACTTCAGAGAAATTCTCCCAGTCACTGTAACTCAGGCAATGGGATGGACCTTGCTTTCAGATGTGTTCCCAGCCTGGGAATAGCTCTGTCCTCTGGTCTAGGGGCTATCAAGTGGCAGGCAGGCTGTATGGTGGAGTTAAGGCTCATGTTTAGAGAGAGGGTTAGCTAGGAAAGCTGGGAGTTGTTGAGTGTGACAGGTGGGAAGGGAGCATCTGTATGTATATCTTTCTGAAGAACTCAGTGAAGGGATGTCAGGAGAAAAGAACCTAAACTTCCATGTAAGTGTTATGGTCTTTTTTTTAGTTCTACATAGGTACCATTGGAATGAATCTTGTATTTGCAGTGTGTGTGTGTGTGTGTGTGTGTGTGTGTGTGTGTGTGTGTGTGTGTGTAGGTAGGTATTGTAGCTTGAACTCAGGGCCTGGGCTCTGTCCCTTACCTTTTTGCTTGAGGCTGGCACTCTACCATTTGAGCCACACTCCCACTTCCAGCTTTTTGTTGATTCATTAGAGGTAAGAGTTTCACAGACTTTCCTGCCCAGACAGGCTTTGAACCATGATCTCAGCCTTCTAAGTAGTTAGGATTACAGAGTGAGCCACCAGCTCCAGCTGTATTCTCCCTTTCCTTTCCCTTTTTTTTTTTTTTTTTTTGTTGGTTGTGGGGCTTGAACTCTGAGTCTAGGTGCTGTCCCTGAGCTCTTCAGCTCAAGGTGAAAGCTCTAACACTTGAGCCACAGTACCACTTCTGTTTTCTGGTGGTTAATGGTAGATAAGAGTCTTGTGGACTTCGCTGCCCAGGCTGGCTTTGAACCATGATCCTCAGATCTCAGCCTCCTGAGTAGCTAGGATTACAGATGTGAGCCAATGGCACCTGGCTCTTTCTCACTTGCTTTCCTCCTTGCCTTCCCTCCCCTCCCCTTCCCTTCCTTTCCCTTCCCTTCCTTCTCTCCCTCCCCCTCTCTCTTTCTCTCTTTCATGAAATGCAGAAACCCCACCAAAGCAGGGGCTTCCCCTGGCCCTTGCTCTCACATTGCTCCAGGATCCACAGCCAGGGAGCCCAGCGTTCCATAAGGCGGGAAGATTTGCACTGCAGGTGGCAGCGCTGTGAGAACTGCCGGTGTCCTCACATTTATCTTGGGTTACATTCCTGGAAAAGGCACTGCAGGTAAAAATGATGTTGGAGGAATGTGCTCTTCCTCAGAATCAATGTGATAATGGAAATCACATTCCTCACCAAGGTCCCGGTGCCCAACTCTTTATACACATAAGCATAAACACCATATTTAATCAACTGTAAGTGATACACCTGTACTTTGTATTTCCTAAATTGAATCTGAGTATGGAAAACAGTTAAAGTGGGCAATATGGTAACCAAATCCCATTCTGTTTAGTTTAATGTGTTCAAAAGAATTCCCCAGGGGAATGTTATTTGGGGAAGAGGGAGCAAGGAAAAACTGGGGAGACTCCTGTCCGCATGTACAGACCCTGTGTGGGCAAGAGGGACGCGTTCAGAGGTTTGAAGCTTGGGACAAGAGTTCTGTGCCCCAGGACACATCTGAAGACAGACCACATCTCTCTTAGTGGTACACCTGCCCAGTCCAACATTCATGATTCTTTCTCTTTTTCCCTTTCTCTCCTTTCCCTCCTTTCCTCCTTCCTTCCTTCCCTCCCTTCTTCCTTTCCTCCTTTCTTCCTTCCCCTCCTTTTTCTCCCTCTCCCTCTCCATCCCCTCTCTCTGGGGCTGTTTAGCTTTTTTGCTCACTTGAGTGTACCTCTACTTCTAACTTTTTGGTGGTTAATTGGAGATAAGAGTCTCAGAGATTTGTCTGCCCCGGGTGACTTCCGGTCTTAGTCCTCAGATCTCAGCCTCCTGAGCAGTTTAGATTACAGGTGTGAGCCTCCAGCCTGGCTCCTGCACATTTCCTCAGTCAAGGGCAGCCAGGCATACACAGGAGTAGGCGACATCTGAGGGGGTTTGCGTGCCTGAACTGGAGTTTGCCTCTGCAGTGCTGATCTGGACAGGCTCCCAGGAGGAGGTATCCAGAAGACACTGGAAGGTAGGGGAGAATGGGGAGGCAGGATTAGATTTCCAGAGAGAACAGGTCCAGGGAGCCTCACTTTCACTTCTGATCCACCTCGAAAGCCATATGCAATGAAGGCAGTCTGCTTGGAGCTCCTCACCTCCGAACCCGCTACTTCCGTGGTTTCAGGCTTCAGGGGGAGATCTAACTAAGGGTTGCAGCAAGCACGTTTTAAAAACTATGAAATAGCCTTTTTCAGACATACTCTTGCTCTAGCTTCATGTCAATGTGTGTGTGGGTGCGGAGTCATGATGTTCCATATATGTGTTCCTGGAGTCACTACCAGACCTGCTGATCTGTTTCCAAAATCTGCAAATAAGAGTATTCCCCAGGATATGAATAAAATATTCAGCCAGGTGATGATGGTGGCTCACACCTATAATCCTAGCTACTCAGGAGGCTGAGATCTGAGGATCAGAGGTTGAAGTCATCCCAGGCCAGAAAAGGTCAGAAGACTCATATCACCAATTACACACACACACACACACACACACACACACACACACACACACACACGCATGCATGCACGCATGCACACACACACACACACACACACACGTGCACGCCGTAAGTGAAGCTGTGGCTCAAATGGTAGAGAGCTAGCCTTGAGTAAAATAGCTCAGGGATAGCATGCAGGCCAAGACTAGTGTGTGTGTGCATGCATGCACACATGTGTGCACATGCGTACACAAACGCACACACGAATATTCTTACCAAGTCAACCTTTATACTTTGCATGACTGCTATTGATTGTCTTCTCTTACAATCAGATTGTGTCCCTTTCTGAACATCTCATTTTGCAAATGGTTCACAGGGCAAAGAAACTGGGACTCAATGTCTCCTAATTCCATTCTTGTTTCTTTGCACTGTCTCTGACCCCTATATCCTCCGCATTTTCTCTCAGAGAAGGAAGTCTTTATGGTCTTACTTCCAATATTTGAATTAATTTCAGCACAGACCTCAGGGTTCCTAGGGATCTTCAAGATAATGTTGAAGATCTGTCCTGACAGCTACCTGGATCTATTTTTACTTTCTAAACTGGTGTTTGTGAAATGGTGGGTGGAGAAGAACCACCCAGGGAGCTGAAGAAGATGCCTAACCCTCTATGTGTGTGTGTGTGGGGGGGGGGAGGTGGGGTGTGCATCTGTGTGCGTGCATGTGCATGCCAATTCTGGGGCTTGAACTCAGGGCATGGGTGCTGTCCCTGAGTTATTTTGCTCAAGGCATGCGTTGTACTACTTTGAGCCACAGCACTACTTCTGGCTTTTTTTTTTTTTTTTTGGTGATTAATTAGAGATAAGGGTTTCACAGAGCCTAGCTACTCATGTGTAGAGAGCTGCGAGAGGCCGCACCTGGAAGATGGTGCCAGCTTCCGCCCTCCGCCTTCCCGATGGCGAGTGCTCTCTGTGGTAAACAACTCCTGATATGGCTAAGGCAAAGAATCTGGCTTGCTTCTGCGCACCTGAACCTATTGGTGGTTCCCACGTGGCGTATCAGGGTTGGCTACCCAGCGGGTACTTAAGGCTGTGGGGAATTCTCCCCGGGGTTGGGGTCAGAAGATTTTTAAAAAGGTCCTGAATAAACTGCAGAGAGAAGAGTCCGGTGTCGCGTCTTCCTTGCTGGTCGAGGCGGTAGCGACACGTGGTGGCCCGTACAGGGACTCAGCCATAACCCCAACGAGGACTCAGAACTCTCTGCGGTCAGGGTGGTGCACCGGTAAGTTCCCAGGTAAAAGGGGAATCCGCGACAAAAGCGGGGGTAAGTCCCCAGGTAAAAGGGGAATCCGCCACAAGAGCGGGGAGTAAGTTCCCAGGTAAAAGGGGAATCCGCCACAAGAGCGGGGAGTAAGTTCCCAGGTAAAAGGGGAATCCGCCACAAGAGCGGGGGGGGGGGGGGGGGGGGATTTTTGCTCTTCTCGGTAGATAAAGAGAGAGTGAGAACCCGGGGCTAGTCAATAGAGTAGCCAAAAGTGTAAGTAAAAGTTTGTTTACCAGCTTTAAATGTTTAAAACATGGGCGCTTCTTCTTCGCACCCAATTTTTTTGGCTCTCAATGAGCTACTGCACTCAAAAAAGTTAAAAATAAAAAAGAGTACTTTAGAGAGATTTTTGAATGAATGTGACATCGTTGCCCCGTGGTTCGCTGTCTCCGGAAGCCTCACAGTGGCCTCTTGGGAGAAACTAGGGAGGGACCTAGATTTTGCCTCTGAACAAGGAACGCTTAAGAGCGGAGTGAGACCAATATGGAAACTGATAAGAGGCTGTCTCGAGGACCAGCGTTGCAGTGAGGCGGTAGAGAATGGTCAGGCCGCCCTAGAAATGCTGCAGGAAGAAAGATCGGAAAGGGCAGACAGCGAAAAGGAGGAGAGCCGGGGGGGGGTTATACCCCGATCTTGCCGAACTAGAGACCTCTGAGTCTACAGACTTAGAGGAACTACAATCACTCATAGAACAAATAGAAAAAACAAAGATAAGAAAGAGGAGGAAAGGGAAGGAGAGAGAGGACCCAGATAAAGACAAATGCACGCCTTCCGTGCACCGCGCCACACCCTCGGCCCCTCCGCTCTATGCGGAGGACCCCGGAAGTGGCAGCCCCAGCTGTTCTTTCAGCCCAGGCGTGTGGAAAGCGGTCAGAACCGAGTTACATCTAGCCTGTCCAATATTTCAGGATCCACAGGGACAGCAATATCATGAACCCTTAGATTTTAAGGTTATAAAATCTTTAGCTGAGTCTGTGCGGACATACGGAATCACAGCCTCCTTTACTGTAGCCCAGGTGGAGGCCCTAAACAGACACTGCATGACACTCGGTGATTGGAGTGGGCTCACACGAGCTTGTTTGAGCCCAGGTCAGTATTTAGATTGGAAGGCCTTTTTGATTGAATTTGCTAGTGAAGAGGCTGCGGCCAATCAGGCTGCGGGAAACCCAGCTTGGGACAGAGATATGCTGCTTGGACAGGGGAGATTCGCCGGTTCAAGTTTATGAACAAATCAATAAAATTGGCATAAAGGCATGGAAGGCCTTACCAAATAAAGGCGAGGTGAGTGGCAATCTCACCAAAATCCTGCAGGGCTCTATGGAGCCGTTTTCGGACTTGGTTGCTCATATGGTTGAGGCTGCTGGCAGAATTTTTGGTGACCCAGACGCAGCCATGCCATTAATTAAACAGCTTGTTTACGAGCAGTGCACTAAGGAATGCAGAGCCGCCATAACCCCATATAAGAACAGGGGACTAGAAGCATGGATGAAAGTTTGCAGAGAGCTGGGCGGACCACTAATGCTGGATTAGCTGCTGCTGTGGTGCAATTAACCCAGAAGAATGGGGGCTGGGAAGGTGGCTCAGTGGTAGAGCGCTTGCCTTGCATGCCAGAGGCTCTGGGTTCAATTCCTCAGCACCACATAAGCAAAAAGAAAAAAAAAGCCGGAAGTGGCGCTGTAGCTCAAGTGGTAGAGCGCTAGCCTTGAGCTGAAGAGCTGAGGGACAGCGCCCAGGCCCAGAGTTCAGGCCCAGGAAAAAACCTATTTAAAAAATGCTGCAAATTTGTCTAAACAGTTGTCTAGTTATCTTTTAGGTAATTGAACTGGGGAGTTCGACAGCCTGATGGAACAGCTCAGGGTTGCCATCGTCATGGTGAACTCGACCCAAGTGGATGCCGGATTGGCGGAGGGGTTATCTTCATGGATCTCCGCTGCTATGATTCATCTCAAGGAGGGGGCGGGTTTGGGAGCCCTGACAGGCCTCCTGGTGTTAGCCTCCTTGGTATGTCTGTGGTGCATTTGCCAAATTAGAGGTTCTCAGCGTCGCAGTGCAGCCATGATTATCCAAGCCTTTACAGTCATTGGAGCAGGTCAGTCCCCCCAAGCGTGGCTTGCCACCCTAAAACAATGAACACAGATTGCAAAGCCAAAGTACTGCAGTCGAGAGGCATGAGTTTTGCCCTCGAGGAGAGCATGTTTGATTGCACACGGGTTCGATTCGCCTTTTCCCGTCCTTGTGAAAAACGAATCAATGGACAGGCTGAGTCATCCCTAGAGAAGGCACCCTCTGGGAGAAGGCTTGTATGCAGTCCTTGCAATTGCACAACAGGGATCAGACCTCTGTTCTCATCTGTGTTCTTTAAACAAAAAAGGGGGAACTGTAGAGAGCTGCGAGAGGCCGCACCTGGAAGATGGTGCCAGCTTCCGCCCTCCGCCTTCCCGATGGCGAGTGCTCTCTGTGGTAAACAACTCCTGATATGGCTAAGGCAAAGAATCTGGCTTGCTTCTGCGCACCTGAACCTATTGGTGGTTCCCACGTGGCGTATCAGGGTTGGCTACCCAGCGGGTACTTAAGGCTGTGGGGAATTCTCCCCGGGGTTGGGGTCAGAAGATTTTTAAAAAGGTCCTGAATAAACTGCAGAGAGAAGAGTCCGGTGTCGCGTCTTCCTTGCTGGTCGAGGCGGTAGCGACACTCATGAGGCTGAGATCTGAAGATTGAAGTTCAAAGCCAGCCTGGGCAGGAAAGTCCATAAGACCATTATCTTCAATTAACTACCAGAAAACCAGAATTGGAGCTGTGGATCAAAGTGGTAGAGTGCTACTCCTGAGCAAAAAAGTTCAGGGATAGCACCTGTGCCCTGAACTCAAACCCCATAACCACCTTCTCCCACCACCACCAAAAATAAAAAATTAGGTTCACAGACTTGCCTGCCCTGGCTACCTTTGAACCACAATCCTCTTATCCCAGCCTCCTGAGCAGCTAGGATCACAAGCGTGAGCCAGTGGTGCTTGGCTCTGGGCTGCATTTTTTAGTAGCTTCCTGAGGAATTCTGATGGAGACAGTCTGAGGACCAGGCCTGGAGGAACACCGCTTATCTGCTGCAGAGAAGTAGGTCTATGCTTATTTGTAATCTTTTGTAATTTATTTTGGAAAGCTCACCTTCTCTGGGGATCCTGTCTCCTTGTCAAATGATAAACTCTCCTGAGGGAATGTAGCCTTTGTTGTGATGTCCCCAGAGTGTCTCGTGGAAGTCTTTGCTCAGGGCAGATTCCCCATTAGCTCTCCCAGCATGGGACAGAATCTACCCATGTAATCCCCTGCCCCAGCCTTCCATCCCCTAATTACTGGGTGAGGATTTCCACCCAGGGTATTCAGGGCCAGGACTAAGTAAGTGTCTGAGCTGTGGATTAAACAACGGCTGACTTTCTCTTCCAACTTTCTCTTCCTTTCACTTCCGTAGACTGAGGGAGAAGAGAATGGGAATTATTAATATTTTTCTTATTAGCTTAATTATTACTCTTATTACCTTTAGTGAATGGAAAACGTTATTGAATCCAGCTGCTCCTCCACTTCCTGTGGGGACTGTAACCTCAAAGGTTGTTACATTCTTGAAGGTCAGTGAAGCAAGCAAGGTGCCCACCTCCCCTCCACGCCCTTCCCCCCCCCCCAACCCCTGAGCTCCTGGCTCCAGGCACTGTCTTTGCTTCACCCCAGTCCTCACCTTGCAGGACAGCTTGGGCTAAGTGGTCAGGAGCTAGATCCTGAGGTGTGGGTCTTGCAGTGGGCAGATGAGAAGGCTGGGGACAAGATAACTTGGCATAGTCATGTTCCAAGATGGAGTGGCTCTCCTGGCAGAGGTCAACGCTGCCCACTCCCCTGTCCACAGGGACTGGCCTGCACGCTAGGCAACTTGAATAACATTGACCCTTGAGCCCCTGATTCCATGCCAAGCCACCAGTGCTTTGTCTTGGTGAATCCTGACTAGTCTTACTGTGATTAGGCCCTTTCCACAGAACCAGGCTCGGCTCACAGACTCCAAGTCTGCTAGTTTGAAGGCCTTGTCCTCCGTTCTTCTCAAATTCTCCAGCCTCTCATGGAAGAGAGAGCTTATAGTTCCCCAGAGCTGCCCATCAAGGGATTAAAATTGGGACTGTCAGATCAGAAAGCTCATCTCCCTCCTTTTACTGCTCCTCCTGCCACATTTCCCCCTCATTTAACTTCAGGGGAGAGGAAGAACAGCTCCTTACTGGCCACATGTCTGCATGTGGCCACCTGGGGACTTTGGGTTTTGAAGTGTTCTCTGCTTCTTTGCTTCAGACACATTTTTCATACACACCTCTCTCTTTTGGGGCCCGTACCTGGGCTTGAACTTAGGACCTGTGCTCTATTCCTTAGCTTTTTTACTCAAGACCAGTGCTCTACCACTTGAGCCACATCTCCATGTCCAGTTTTTGGGTGATTAATCAGAGATCTGAGTGTCAGGCTTTCCTGGCTGGGCTGACTTTGAATCTCAGGCCTAGATCCTCACATCTCGGCCTTCTGAATAGCTCAGATTGCAGGCCTGAGCCAGAGAAATTCCTTCTCATAAAGGAAGAAAAATTGAAAGAGGAAGAAGTAGGAAAATCTGTCTCCTTGGACAGAGGGTCACTGATAGACTGAAGGTAGGAGATGAAAGGTGGCTCCTAAAATACTAAGCTCCCTTCCTGGACCAGGGACAGCAGATTGCCTGGGATCCCCAGTTGTTGCTGTGCCCCGTTGCAGGAAAGTGTGGTTGGTATCCTTCACAGACCCAAGGCTCTGCTTGTGTTGGGCTGGTGCCACTTGAATAGGAAGGTAAGGCCTCTGTCTACCTGGCTTACCTGGATGCCTTGGTCCTGGACTGGGATTTCAGACTCCAGATGGGGGCAGAGAAGGCCGAGGACAAAGGCCGGGATGTGGGTCTCTTTCCTTCCCTGGCATCCCGGCACTGGGCATCAGGTGGCTGGAGTGAATGAGTAATGCATGTCATTTCCAAGCTGCTCTCTGCACAGGAAAGCACATTCAGATCCAGGTTTTAATTGTGTGTGATTTTAGCTGAGATGGCGTTAATTTATTTCCTCTGCTACTTCAGCGCTTCCTCTTCCATAGCGGTGAAATTATCTAGAATGTATCTTTTTTTTTCCCCTTAAGGACAAAGAGAAGATGCTGATGTGTCTTTCTGTTGATTGAAGCTCAGAACGTTTTTGGGGCTGCCAGATGCTATGCAATGGGTACTTTGTGGGTGCAGATCCTGGGGCTTCCTGCTGTCTACCCTTCTGCCCTCCAACTGTCCCAGTGTTCAAGGGATAGATGGCTTTGTGCTGGGCCACTAGGTAGATCTCAGCCATATTTCCTGGCTGAGAGGGAAATACAGCCAGGGTTGGCTCCAGTATCCCAAATAGGAGTAGATTCTTCTTTGCTCAGCCTTCAGAAACAAGGGAACAGTGATGCCCACAAATGGCTTCTTGGAAAGAGGAGACAAAGATGGAACAAGAATCATTCAAGAGCCCTGATGGTGGCTTTCTGATTGGTTGGAAGAGGGTCACGTGACCACAAGAACCTTCTAATACAATGGCTTCCCCTCCTCCTCCACTCTTCTTGGGGTAAATATAAGTTTGTGCTTATAGAAATTCCACTGTCTTTTGCTCTAGAAGCTATTGCTTTTTTTTTTCTTCTGGTGTTAATATTAGCTGAGGCCATTGCATCAGGCTTGACTTACATTCACTTTTGTTACAAAACATAATGTTTTATTTTCCAAATATAGAATGATAGTATCACAAGTAAGCTTTTTTTTATTAGCTTGTATTAGTTATACAGGCAGGGATTTTCATTGTTCCATCTCCATACTGGTTTACATTGTAAGAATAAGCTTTTTTAAACTACTTGAGTCCCCAATTGGAGATGAAGCTCCTGCTCTTTCCCCATTGGAGGATGACTAATCTCTGCCCTAAGATCTAGCACAGAGCATTAGACCAGTCCCCGCCTGGCATGGCTGGTGCTTTTCTAAGTCTTTGTCTCTGATCCAAGCAGCTCTCTCCATTCTGTGAACTCTGTGTCGTCTTTGGTCACTCTGGGATACAGTAGGACATTGAAGAAACACATGTCGTTTGAATCTTATGGGATTAATTTATTGTTAACATGCTTGCCATGGTGCTGCTGGTTGAAAAGGTGTGCAGTGAGTGAGTGTTTGCCATTGCTCCTAAGGTCCCTGGCACCCACTTCTTCCACATGCCCTACAGTCTACCTCCGGTTAGGCACTAGCTGGTGAAATGCTCATTTTCTTAACGTACCCTGCCCCCATCAGATACTGGCATCTTCTAGTCAGAAGTCTAGCACAGTGTGGTATACACAGTAGGGCCTCAGTGAGTATTTAATGAAGGAGTGAGTGAGTGGGCTTCTACTTGGCAGCCCTTCTAGGCAGGTGAGGCTGAGCCCGGGAGTGTGGGGGTGGGGGGGAGTTGGGGCTGGACCATACAGCTCCTTAGTGAACAGTTAAACCTCTTTGATTATGCTCTTTACACACAGGCTTCTGAATCACCAGCACATTATTATGGCTTGAAAATCATTCTGAGTTACCCATCTTTCTAGCGTGGTTAGGGGTTTATGGGGGGCTGGTATCACCCTGCTGATTAAAATTTGTTTCTGAGTTTTCCCTAGGTTGCTCTGAATAGCTCTGGATGTTGGAGAGCTCTTCCTTCCAATTGCCTTTCGTTGTTTCCCAGCTGTGTGAGCTGTAGTCTCAGCCTCTGTAGGGTCATAAGTACCTGTTCCTTTCCAGCCAGGCCCTCACTCCTGTGAGCCTTAGATGTCTCTTCCTGCCCATTTATGCCCAAGTGAGGCTTCTTATAATACCTATACTTACCATAGGACCTAACAACCATCTTTGTCTCAGTCATTTAAAAAAAACCCCAAACCCTGTACATAATTGTGCATAGCCGTTTTATTTGTAAGAGTCCCAAATTGGAAATAAACCCAAGTGTCATTTAATGGATTAATTATTAGACAAACCATGGCATATCATGTCACTAAATATTACCAAATGGCACAAAGGACTAGATTACTGACCCATGCAACACCTAGAATAGATCTCAAGGGCCTATGTTCAGTGAGAAAGAACGAACTCCCAAGGTCACATTCTGCATGATTCCATGCCAATGACATTCTTAAAATGACAAAGTTATGCAGATGGAGAAGAGAGGTGTGAAATGCAAGGCTACAGGAGGGGGTTCTGGATGTGACTCTAAGGGGACAGTGGGAGGGGTCTCTGTGTGTGTGTGTGTGTGTGTGTGTGTGTGTGTTTAGTTCTATGCATCTATGCAGTTTCATCTCATGGGAAGATTCGTGTCATGCATGATCATCATGACCAAAGCACAGAACTGTTCCATTCACACACACACACACACACACACACACACACACACACACACACACACACACACACACACACACACACACACACACACGTGTATGTGAAGCAGGTGAGGTCTGTGGATTGAACTAACATCCATTTCCTAGTTTCAATATTTATTGTATAGTACTTACATAAGACAATTTAGCTTTGGAGAAATCTAAGTGCAGATTTTGCAATTTCTTATGAATCTATAATCATTTCAAAACAAAACATTTTTTTTGCAAAGAGCCTCCATCTCCTATGTTTCTTTCTGAGTCTGCCTTTGATGTCTGGCATAGTGCTCAGGGTGATTTCGGAAGGGTCAGATTCTCCTGGCACTCTCAAATATTAGGAATCTAGCTAAATACTTTAGTTCTAGGATGAATCCACTTTCTCTGAATCATCATAATCTCGTTTGGGAGCTTTATAGATTTCCATCCTATGCCTGCTCTTGGTGCATTGTATTCTAAGTGGATTATCTACCCTGTGAAGTACGACTGTAAACTTATTTTGGTTATTGTTTATCCCAAGCCTAATCAGCTTCACCTTCAAGTTGGAAGAACTAGAAGAATGCAATTACCACAGGAGGCATTCTGCTGCTGCTGCTTTCCCAGAGTCCAGTATGCATGCCTACCCCACACTGTGTTTCTGGTGACCTGTCTCTACCTTGCTGCTCCTGGTCGTGGAGTGGGAGGGGAGAAGGCTGAAAGAGGGGAGAAGGCTGAAAGAGCCGTTCTAAGACTTGATTCATTTACCCCCGTCACCCATCCAGGTCCCCAAATCTCTCCAAGAGAAAGACAAGAGGTGGTTTCCCCCCACCCTCTGTAGCCATTATCCTTCAAAACCCTGCTTTCCACCCAAGCCTACCTTCCCCCCTACCCCTGCCTGCCATTTTCATTCTGATCTTTTAGAGGCTCCCAGGAAGGTAGACAGCCAGAAATATGTCCCATCTCCTTACTCGTGGATGAGGCTCCCTTGGACAAAGCCCTTCATTTCAGGAAAGGGACACTGGGTTCCCTCAGTGGTTAAGGGCAGAGCAGGTCTCTACCCCAGCATGTACTCATGCTGCCTACTTGGGAAAATGAGCATTTTGTCCTGATCCATAGTAATGCTTTAACGGGGGGGGGGGGTGGCGCGGGGGGTGTTTGGGAACAAGAGGTCATGAGACACAGAGTTAGGTGCTCTGGTGAAAGCTTAAGCATGTTTCCCCTGGGGCCACTTCTTCCAGGGGGAGGGGAGTGAGAGTTAGGAAAAGGGAAGAAAGCAAGGGAAGGAAAATAGTTTTGCCATTTGATGCTCTGGCATTTGGGAAGAGCAGGCTCATACTCCAAAAAATTAGGCTTGTCCAGGGAGGAAAAGTCCGGTCTCTGAGGGCAGGGGAAGTAGGTACAAGCTGGGTGTACTGTGAGGAGATTAGAAAATATCCCCTGATGAGTTAAACAGCACACACACACACACACACACACACACACACACACACACACACACACACACACACACACACACACACACACACACACACACACACACACACACACACACACACACACACACACACACACACACACACACACACACACACACACACACACACACACACACACACACACACACACACACACACACACACACACACACACACACACACCCCCATGGGTTGAGCACGCTGCCTCTTGCATTCTACTATGCTTATATCAAGGACGTGGAGATTTGATTTCTGGGGGAAGTGGCAAGACCCTGATATCGTGGTGGGCAACTAAGGACCTGAGGTAAGGCTTGACTGTACTAGTGTCTCTTGGTCACATGACTTTGGACAAGCGTTGTAAACACTCAGCTCCCATTTATTTTTCTCTAAATAGGGTAATGAATAGCATCTGTGTCAGGGGGTTGTCAGGCGCATTAGAGGAAAATATATGTAAAGTGCCTAATCTGCTCCCTGGCACTTAACGAGGCCTCCATAAATGTAAGTTATTTTGACAATGACAATCATGATGATGGTGACTGGAAATGCTTTTCTCTTATTCTGTATGTGTGTCCCTCCTGTTTCATCTAGAAAACTTGGCCTGACCCTGCAAGGGTGGGTGGAGTCCCTCCTCTGACTCCGCCCCCAACCCCCCCAGCACTCCACTGAGTTCTGGTCCCTTGCTATCTGAAGAGGAATTGATTATGGTCCCCCCTCCCCCAAATCTAGATAGTCAAATCCCTTACAGAAAATGGCACAGAAGCTATACACATCCCCCTTGTATAATTTAAATTATCTCCAGATTATTTATAATACCAAGTAGAGTTGTTAGGTTAAATACCCAAGTGCTGAGTGAGTGACAACCAGAAGGAAAATCTGTACATGTTCAGGGCAGACATAATATTTTAAGCAATATTTTCCATCATGGGTTGATTGAATCCTAAGAGACAGGACTTCCCACCAAAGTGTTGACTGTCCTTGTCTACCTTAACATGTTCTACTGTAGCATCATCTGCCCAACCGGACTGAGCTCATCCATCACCAAAGTTTAGGGCAGTGTCTCACAAATAGAATTATGTATGGAATGAGTGAACGAATGAGGGAATGGAAAGCTATATAAGTGTGACCCAATAACCCCTCTCTGTGTTGACACTAATCCTGCCCCTGGGCCTTTGATCCTTCCACATCTGCCTTCTGAAAGATCCTCCCTACCCATTACATTTCTGCATCGTGTCTACCCTCCAAGGTCCATCAGGAGTCCCTGCCTCCTCTGTGAAGCTTTCCCTGATTGCTTTAACCCTCTGTGATCCTTCTTGAGTTGGATTTAATTTGGCATTGACTTGGACTACCAATTCTATTTTTATGTCCTTTCTCCACCAATTGTAAGTTCCTAGAGGCCAAGGATTTTTATCTTACTCCATTCTGTAACCTCAGAGTGTTTTGTAAACCTTAGGGATGCTTTTGAGTCAAAGAGTCAGAGAAACTGCATAGTGGGCCCGGAGAGAGGCGGGGCAGGAGTTCAGTGGGACACAGGGGCAGCCCCTCCACCTCTCCAGGATGGATCACCTTGAGCAAGGGCCTTGCTTTTTGTCTCTCCAATTGATTCTCAGAGCAAGAAGTGCCTACTTTTTTTTTTCCAGTCTCCTGACTTCTGTGATTGTTGAGTGGCGACTAGACTACCTGTGACTGTGATGGGTGGGTGGTAGAGGAGGAAGGAGAGACATGGCCTGATTGGACTGCAGTGGGGGGACGATCAAGGACAGTCCTCCTCCCGTGGCTGGGTGGGAGCATTGCTTAGGCTCGATGGAGCTCTGTCATTTGGGTAGCTGTGAGGATAGGATGGTTTTGCTCTGGTGGTAGCTGCTTATCTGTGCTGAGCCATAGCAAACAGGATCTAGCAACTGTATGACCATGACCTTCCCTGCACTTCATGGCTTGAAATAAACTCTTTTCTCCTGCCAAGAAACTGAGTCTTCAACACTCACTCCGAAGAGTGAGTGTGCCCTGAGAAGGGACCACCCTCCTCTGGACCTCCAGTAGGATAAGGGAGAGCTGTGCTGTGATGTTTGTCACGGTGGAGTTCTTGTGGGGCTCTGCACACCTGACCAAATGCAGTGTGTGTTCAAGGCCCACCGGACAGGGCCATGGGATAGAACGTGACTGTCGGACAGGGCCAGCTTTCCCACTCCCATGTGCACGGAATGCTGGGGTGAGCCCCAGCCCCTCCCTGGGTGTCCCCACATCCTCAACACTGCACACTCACGCCTGCCTGCTGCTCCCCTTGTGTGCTCTCAACCCACTTCTTCCCAGAATCCCTCACTCCCAGCCCCTCAGCTCCTGGTTACCTGGTCTGGCCCAGAGGTGATGGGAAGGGGACACAGAGCAGGATGGTAGAGGTAGAGCTCAGGCCCCGCCCCCCAGGGCCTGGTCGCTTTCAGGCATGTGCTGACCTGTGTCATCCAGGGTGGACATTATGTCAGATGGGCCACGGGTGGCGGAGCAGTGGCTGAGATGTCGTCTGGGCAGGATGATGTCACCAAGTGTGTGTGTCAATACTGCCACCGCCTCCCTTCATCCAACCATGCCCTTGGCCTTCTTCCTTTGGCACCAGGTGAAAAGAAGCTGGTGTGACAGCCATTTTAGGGGGCTGAGAGTATTTCAACACACAAGCTGGCGGGGGGGCGGGGAGGGTGGACAGTGAATGCCGAATGTGTCCTCTTTCTCTGGAAGAATCCCATGGGGCCAGCAGGGTACCAGGTGGCCTTGAGTTCCCCACCAGCCTCCTTGCCTGTGTCCTCCCCTTTGGTGCCCCATGGGAACCCATCCACCCTCCAGCCCTTCCCGCACAGCCTCAATGCTTTAGATGGGCTGAGAGCGCTGAAGCAGATGGAAATGTACTTCTGGCTATTTTATTTCTTTGGTTTGTGACTGTTTGACAACAGCGGTAAAAAGTGGCTTTTAAATTAGGTGCTGGCTGTAAACTGCAGAAACATCCTCACTGTAGGGGACAGGGGGCTCCCCGGCAGACTGCGGGGACCCCAGTCTACGTGTTGAGCTTGGGCAGGGTAGAGGAGGAGGGCTGGCATCTTACCTCGTGTTGTTTCCATCACAGAAGGGCCAGTGAGCTGAAATGGGCTCCTCAGAGACTCTTCAAATAGAGAGATGTTTATGTCTTTTCAGGGCAGTTCAAATTACAAGCAGGGAACTGGAGCCCTGGGAAAATAAACCAAGGGATGCAAGGCAGGGAAGGGTTTTGCTTTAAAGCCTGATTTAAATCAACCTTTGGAAGACCTCAAATGAGGCCACTGGGGAGGAATCATTGGAAAAAGCCAAGCAGGCAAGACACTCAGGGATGCCTGTGTGACCCCCATGCTCAGGTCCTTGATGTGGAGCTCAGTTTCCCTTCCTCCAGTGGCATCTCTCCCAACTTGTTCCACGTCAGCCTATCTCAGGGAGAAGGGGCCTGGTGCCACTCTGAGATCGCTGCCAAGGCAGGCCTAGCTTCGCAAGGCTTGTGTGGAAGTGGCCAACTCACCCTGTGTCAGGGACGTTCTGTCTAGTCTCCATTTCACTTCCTGCTCCAGACTCTTCAAGAGGCCCAATCCCAGGGCCAGAGCCCTGGGGTCCAAGATGCCCACTCAACAGTGCTCCTGACAGGTGAGGAGGGGCCTCACTCAGGACAGAGGTACCCACTAGAATAGAGTCGTTCAGCTCCTGGGCACAGCACAGTGTGTGTATAGGGGTCCCAGCACCCCCAGTTCAGTTTCTCTGCTCATTGCATCCGCCCCCCACAGCTTGATTGTGTGAGGCTCCCACAGCTGGGCTGTTCCTCTGCATTTGTTTATGTGTTTTCTTTCACTGTTAAGTCATTGTGTGTGTGTGTGTGTGTGTGTGTGTGTGTGTGTATCCTGCCCACACAAGGAGAGCTTAGAGAGCAGAGGCTGGAGCCAATGCCTCTTCAAGATCTAGGATTTTGTGCTGGGAGCCACGCTGGCTGTGGTAGGGAGGACCCCAGGGAGAGGGCATGGGCAGCAGGTGTGTGGGTGTGCGTGCATGCAGACACCTGGACAACAAGGTGCAGGACACAAGTCTTGCAGCGGGGGGCGCTGTACCTCTTTCGGGCATTTCCCCTTTTTCCTTATTTTTTTTTTTCTCCACAGGTGGCTGTCCATACATCACATCCTGGACCAAGCCCAAGAGGCTCCAAGCTGGATTCGACCAATGGCAGACCTGTCAGTTATCAGACTACTCCAAAACAATGCTCCATCCTTTGATAAAGATAACATTCCCCCTCCCCGGAAGTCTACCTGTCCCTGAGGGTCAGTGGGGATTGGTTCCAGGGCCCGGCTTCAAAAGACACCAACATCTATGGATGCTCAAGTCCCTTAAATAAAATGGTGGAACCTACACACACCCGCCTGGGCATTTCAAATCACCAGATGACTTAGAATATTTAATCCAATGAAAATTTGACATAAATAGTTATTCTGTATTGTTCAGGGGAAAGTGACAAGGAAAATGCCTGTCCACCTTTGGTACAAACTCAGTGTTTTTCTGAAATGCTTTGATTGCACATATAGGAATCCACGGATCAGGAAGACCACCTGTACTCTGAAGTCCAATGAGCAGTGTGACTTTAGACAAGTGGTTTAATCTCTTCCAGCTTAGTTTTCATCGTGGAAGTCTGGATGGCAATTTTTGTCCTGTTGTCCCTGGGGGTCGAGTGAGGTAATGGATGAGGAGGAGCTCTGGAAGTCAGGGTGCTCCACAATGTCTAGGGATCTGACAACCAGGGCAGGCTGTGAAGTCAGCGAGGGTAGACGGGGGACAGCAGAAGGCAGCCTGGCACCCTGCAAACACCCCCTCTGTTCTCACACTGGGCCTACTGGCCCAGCCTTTCCTATCCCTCTTCTTTGGTGGGGCATCCATGTAGGTTATCCTTCTGACCCAGTTGTCCAGAGCTACATGGATTCCTCAGAACTCAGACATGCAAAATACACCTAGCTACACCTCTCCAAACTGATAAAAAACATTCTTGCCTGTAGACTCTATCAGTTATGTTCAAGTCAGTAAGAACATGTACACACACGAACCAGGACCACATGTCTGTCTATACTATGTACACCATGAACACATACACCGGTACATGCACAACACATTGTATTGTGAACGCACTCAGACATGCACTTATGCACACATAATGCATGCATTTCTGTACGCACAGGTGCACACACATCACAATATAAAACTGCACATGTATATGGCACATACTCAATACATGTGGTACATACTTGCACACATGCATTTGTACACATGTATACACATGTAATACTGTGTGATGCAATGGGGATACATATGGCCATCCACATGCATGTGTGTGCATGCACACACCACACACCTGTGCACATGTGCACACACAGGCAACCCCAGGTTCTGTTGGCTGATGGTTGACCACCACCTGCCCTGCCACTGCACAGGGCACTGAAGGAGCTACATTTCCTCATCATGGTACCCTGAAGCAGGAACAAAGCTCTTAGGATGAGGGTCCCATGCCTCACCAGCCTCAGCCCACACACACTTGGAGATCCAGGAGACTGGAGACTGATGTGAGTCTGGATCTGTTGGGAGGGGCCCCTTGGGCCCACAGTTTCCTCTGGGGATCAAGGTGACATGCTAGACCGTTTTTGGCCAGCCCACCCAGTGCCAATGGCCTGATATGGAAGTTGCTCAGGACATCATTGGCCCCCAAGAGAAGCACTCCCAAGCTCCAGGACAGATGCTCAGAGTCCATGAGACTTGGTGCCCGCCATCCCAGAACCAGAGCAGAGGTTCTGAGCATCATCACCCCAGATCCAGGTCAGCCACACATCCCCAGCAGTCACAGCTTGCACCCCAGACAAGGGGCAGGAGATGCAAGGGCCAGAGGAAGGAAGGAGTGGGGCACACCTCAGCATCCCCCCTTCTTTCTTCTTCTTTTTTAAAAAATCAGTTGTGGGCTTGAGTTCTGGGGCTGGGCGCTATCCCTGAGCTCTTCAGCTCAAGGCTAGCACTCTGCCACTTGAGCCACAGTGCCACTCCTGGTTTTCTGGTGGTTAATTGGCGATAAGAATCTTCCGAGTTTCCTGCCTGGGCTGGCTTTGAACTGTGATCCTCAGACCTCAGCCTCCTGAGTAGCTAGGATTACAGGTGTGAGCCACTGGAGCCTGGTGCTGCAACTCGATGTAGGCTTTGGCCAAACTGCATGACCATGAAGCTTGACTCCAGGAGGAATCACTTCTAGGATGGCACCTGTTTCCTCAGGAACTGCAGTTAGCCACAGGTGGTACACAGAGAGGAGGGCTGAGTTGGGACCCTCTTCCCTTCTGACTTCCATCTCCTGCCCCGTGGCAGGGTGTATGTGGCTGGGGTGCGGGCAGTGGCTGCTGGAGCTGGGGATGCTTTGGATCCTCAGTAATGACTCTCGGGCTTTCTGCTTTGGTTCTACATGGCAGGGAGAAAAAGGCCTATTGCCAAGTCCCTGCTGTCCTCAGTGCAGTATTTTTCCATCTACTCCTCTGGCTTTGGTATCGATTTAAATAGAAGGTAGATGGGGGGGGGGGGAGAAGGCTGCGATCTAGGGACCTAGAGACAGGAAAGCAGAGGGAAGAAAGAGAGAGGAGAGGCCTGGTAGGAAAGAGGGGAGAGCTGAAAGGAAAGGAGCGGAGGAAAAAATGAAAAGGGAGGAGCGGGGAAGGGAGGCACACACAGGTGCTTAGCGCTGGCTGCTTTTGCAGCCCACTTGAAGGGGCACCCCTTCCTGGGTCCATCTGGAGTCAGTGTACCCCATCTTGGGGATGAGGACATGAGGTGGAGCAGGGCTGTGCCTCCCCAGGGCTCGCGGTGTGAACCCCTGGGGCTTCCTGAGAATCGGGTGAGCAGGACAGTGCCTCCCACAGTGCCCACCTGGTGGGGATCCCCCTGCCCTGCATCCCACAGTGCCCCTCGTCAAAGGCAGGGCTTTCCTCTGTCTACTCCAAGGGGAAAGTGTCCTCTGAGAGGCCCCCTGGCCGGTCCTGGGCCCCAGCGTTCTGCGCAGGCAGGATGCGTGCAGGCTCTTTGTGGTGTTCCCACCCCCAGGGCTCTGCTGTCCCCATTTCTTTCTGTCCTGGGGCTCCAGCTTAGGAAGCCACTCACACACACAGCCATGTTTACGGCACAGTTGGATTTGGCTGTGTTGCCATGACAACACCGAGGGCTGCCCTGTTCTTTCTCCCATCCCATCCTCTACTCCCATCACAGGCTACGAGACCTCCATCTGTGGCTGTCTCTCTCTCTCTCCTCTCAATTCCCAATCCTCCACAATCATCCTTTCTAACATCCATGGGACTTGCGCCCCCTCCCCTGTTTCTTCCTCTGGAAGGAATCGGAGCTCTGCAGGTTTCTTGGAAGATTGTGGCTTCCTAAGAGCGAACCCCAAGTTCTAGGAGTGGGGAGAAGCTGATGGAGCACCAGGACCAGAACAGCCAGGGCCTTGGCTAGGGCTGTGGGGGCAGTAGGGCCTCAAGCATTTACTATTTCCCTCCTCAGTGTAGCTGCCAGCCCAGGCTCTCCTATCCCTGTCCCGAGCCATGTGCAAAGACCCCCACCCCCACTCAGCCTTCCCTTTCCCAAAGACCTGTTGCTCTCTTTCTTCCAATTTCTGGTCAAGATTTATCTCCTCCTCCAAGCTTTCTTCATTTAACTCTATCTGACCTCAAACACCAAGATCCTTCTCAGCATTTAAGTGCACTCTAGAGTATCGATCTGCGCTGGCTTCTCTGTACGTGCCCTGGGTCTCTGTTCTGGGCTGGATTTATGTGTCCAGCCTTCTCAGCAGTCCCAGTGCTGTTCTTCCTTCCCCCCTCACCCCCCCCCGCCCCGCCCCACATCATACCAGAACTCTGTGTTGTGATTCCCTTCTGTGTAGATCATCACTCCCTCCCTCCCCCCCCCCCACAGCCCCAGGCCTGACCAGGCAGTGCCTCTGTGTGATTCCATGTTAGGGTGTGGACCTCATCTTCTGTGTCAATCTAGGCCCCTTTCCCCATCCCAGGAGAAGAAATCGATCGATGCAGGCAAATGCGTGTATGAATCCATTTGCTCATCATTTGGGGAAAACTCTCTGAGAGCTTAGAAATGTGTCACCCCACCTAATCAGAGCACCCTGTCCACCCAGGAGCTCGCCAGCCACATGTCTTTTAAGTCCTGGTGGATGGAATTGGTAACATTTAGGTATTCAAAGTTTCCTCCCCAGCTTTAATCCCTTATTTAGATATCTTAAGGATTTTCACCTGATGTTCAGCTCCACCTGTTTTCTATCTGTCATCTTCACCACAGAGGGGCTGAGAGCCCTCGAGGAATTTGCTGGCTAGAGACAGAAACCAGGAAGGAAGGAGGGAAAAGAGAATCACACCACTGTCTTAGGAGCTGGTCTGGGAAATCCTCAGAGTACAGATCCCAAGCCATGTTCTGCAAGAACCAGAGTGATTATTGTCCGGGCAGGAGGAGACTGGTACTCCAGAAGAAGGACATAGCCTCAGGGAGTTGTGAGGACCTCAGGAAATGTGAGTGAGTGAGAGGGGGCTCACCTCTGGGCATTTGCTGCCCCTTCTAGATCTGTCCTTCCCCCACAGCCCTTAACGGAGCTGCCTTTAGCTGTGTGAATCTACCATACTTGTTGAGGGTAGGACAAAGATGCAGGGTCATGCATGGGCTGACCTGTGTCTTTTTTCTCAGCCCCACACCCTAGAACCATTAGTCAGTTTTGCCATTGTAAATCCAGTCCAACCCTGGGTATCTGTGTGTGTGTGTGTGTGTGTGTGTGTGTGTGTGTTGGTTCCAGGTTCCCTGGAAGATACTGAACTCTGAGGATGCTCAGTGCCCTGACAGAAAGCCAGATCTTGCATATAACCTCTCCACATTCTTTCTCATTTACTGCCTCTAGGTTATAATACCTAGTGCAAGGTAAATGCCATGTAAATAGTTGTTATTTGTTGTAAATAGCTGTTTCTGTATTATTCAGCGGATAATAAGAAAATAAAACCCTGTAGATGTTTAGTGCAGGTACAATTTTATCCCCAATATTTAACTTGGATTTGGTTGAATCCTTGCGTGCAGAATCCATGGATCTGGAAGGCTGACTACCAAACAACCAGCTCTTCTTGGAGGCATAAATAAAACATGAAAATTAGGGAATGATAACTCATGTGACATGATTCATCCTCATAGGGTACAAAAAGGTTGCGAACCTTCTAAATAGTGTAATTAATCCTATAAGCAGCCACCACTCACCTGATGGAGCAGGAAGCTCAGCACCCCCACCTTGAGGATTTCTCTTCCACCCCCACTAATGGGAAGAAAGGAAGAATGAGAGTTTGTATAGAGTGAGGGCCCAGGAAGTCTATCCTGGAGCTATTGGCCAGCTGTGCCTCCCTCCCTCACTTCCTGTGAGCCGGCCGGGTTCCACAGCTGCCTCCATGCCCTGTCTCACCAGAGGCCAGCACACACCTGCACCGGATGGCCCACCCTGGGCTCTGATGAAGGGCAGATATGGTTATATACGGGGCAGGTCTCCAGCTAAGCAGCTAGGAAAGATTCCAGTCACAGCGCCCCCTCTGGCGCTCATCCACCCGCTCATGTGGGCTTCCACAGAAAGGCCGATGGCCAATCTAGAGACTGCATCCCAGATTTCATCTGTGTTAGAATCATCGGGAACGCTTCTTCAAGCAGAGATTCAAGGCCAGGCCCTCCCACTGGCTGGTTTAGCAAGACTCGAGTAAGATCTCACCCTTTGTGTTTCTGCTTCTGCCGCCAGCATTCCACACAGCTAGCTGAGCTCTGTCTGTGGTTCCCCTCAGCTGGTCTCAGGGTCTGATTCTCAAGACTGTGGGCCCTCCGCAAATTTGTCTCCTTTTTCCCCCAGCTGCCTGCCAACTAACAGTTTCTAAAATGGAGACCCAGTAGCAGCAGCAGCAGCACTTCCTGGGGGCTTGGGAGAGAAGCAAATTCTCAATTCCACAGCAGATGGATTGGTTTTGTTGTTTGGCTATACTGGGGTTTGCACTCAGGGCCTTGTGTGCTTGCTAGACAGGTACTCTGCTGCTTGAGTCATACCTCCAGTACGTTGAGTTGGTTATATTTGAAATAGGGTCTTGCTTTTTCTCTAGGCTGGCCTATACAGTGACTCTCTTATTTATGCCTTCTGCCCTCCCAGAGATGACAGGCATGTACCACCACACCCTTGAGATGGGATTTCACAGCCCTCCCCTCCTGGCCCTCCGTGCCAGGATGACTTTGAATCATGGTTGCAAATAGCTAAGATTGTAAGCGCAAGTCAACAAGCCTGGCTCCTACTGTGTTTTGGTTTGTCATTTAATGTGACAGTTTCCATAAGAGGAGAGACTGGGATAAGCAATGAATTCGACCTACTGGTCTTAGAGACAAGAGATGCAGCATGATCTGGCTGCAATGCCTTTTGGGAAAGCATCAGGGTGGGTAGGAAGCAGAAGGGAAGAGCAGGAGGAGAGCTGTGATCACCCTTTTTTATTGGGGGCTGGGATTCCCATGGCAAGAAAGGCAGGATGAGATGAACAGATAGGATTGGTGTGTCTGGAGATTTCAACTGGCTCTTAGCTAGTGGGCTGTTCAAAGTGGCCTTTCATTTCTCCCTGTCTCTAAGCTTACCCCAGGTTAGTGCCTCTCCTTTCCTCTGGAAGTAGACCCACAGATCTGTGGGAGGGAGGAGTTCCCATATATTTCCTTCAAGAATCAGATGAAACGGCATGGTGGTCCACACCTGTAATCCCAGCTACTCGGGAGGCAGAGACAGGAGGATCCCAAATTCAAAGCCAGCCTGGACTCCACCACAAAGCCAAATGAGATGAAGGATTGGAGCGTCCCAGTCTGCACCAGACGCCTGACAGATGGAAGGCTGGGACACAATGAGAGAGCTGGCTGGCAGGCTTCTTCCTCTGTGTGCTTCCTGCTAAACCCAAACCTCTTCTCTCCTTCCTGCTCCAACTAGCTCCTTGGAGAAGCAGCTTGAAATATACGAGCCCCAAGGAGGACCTTGTGTCTTCGCTGCCTGTCACTACCCTGATTCTGTCCCCCACCCCTCCCCACCACCACCAGGGCGCTTCTGCCAACGGCTGGTTATTTATATCCCCCAGCAGCTGCTGACTGACAGCTGGAAGCTGGGAGGCGTCTGACAGGAATGAGGGAGGCAGGGATGACAGGGTGGTGGGCGGCTCTGTCACTTGAGCAGGACTGCCCGGCAGAGCCTCCTCCCCTTCACCTGCAGGTGACAGGGGCATTGGGAGAGAAGAGAACTAGAGCTCTAAACTCTGGGAACAGGAGATAGCTGGGGGTTCAGGCAGGTGCTGTGCCTTAATGGATCTTTTCCGGAAAGGGAGGGAGCAGCTGTGGCTCAATTATCTAGGACTCACATCTGCATGACCTTGAGCAAGTTACAGACTCTGGCTGGGTAAGGAGAGGTGATCTCTAAGTTCTCTTCCAGCCATGGTAATGCAGAGGTTGCACACAAACTCCCATAGTCTTGCCTCTGTTTCTTGCTGTGTGCTGTGTGACCTTGGACAGTTTACTTCTCAGCGCTTCCAATTCCATCTCTTAAGAAGTGGCTCTCTCTTTTTTTTTTTCTTTTCTTTTGGTGCAGATACTGGGGCCTGAACTCAGAAGGTCTTGTACTCTTGCTTAGCTTTTTTGCTCAAGGCTGGTGCTCTACCACTTGAATCATTGCTTCACTTCTAGTTCTTTGCTGGTGAATTGAGATAAAGAGTCTTACAGTCTTTCCTGCCCAGGTTGGCTCTGAATGAACTATGATCCTCAGATCTCAGCCTCCTAAGTAGTAGCCAGGATTACAGGACTGAGCCACCAAGCCAGGTGCTTAATAACACCTAGGGTAAAGGGTTTTCATGAAGATGAGTTAATGGATATGTGTGATGGGGTTGGATCAGGGCCTGGCATATGGGGTAGTCATGTCAGTTAAACCAACCATCAAGTGTGTGACACTTTGGCTGCGTCCTCTAGCTCTAAGAAGGTAACTGGCTACTTGATGATATTAAGAAGGGTGGAGAACTTCTGTGTACATTACAGGGCAAGGAGAGACTTCATGGGTCTGCAGGCCTTGTGTTGTCAATGGAGTCCTGTGCACTGGCTAAACCTACATTGGTTCTCATCCTCCCCTCCACCCCCTCCTTCCTTTCTTCCTTCTTTTCCTTCCCTCCCTCCCTCCCTCCGACCCTCCCTCTCCTCCTCCTCCTCCTCCTCCTCCTCCTCCTCCTCCTCTTCTTCCTCTTCCTCTTCCTCCTCTTCTTCTTCTTCTTCTTCTTCTTCTTCTTCTTCTTCTTCTTCTTCTTCTTCTTCTTCTTCTTCTTCTTCTTCTTCTTCTTCTTCTTCTTCTTCTTGGTATCAGTCCTAGGACTTCAACTCTAGGTCTGGGTATTGTCCCCTTACATAGTTTGCTCAAGGCTGGCACTCTCGAGCTATACCTCCACTTCTGGCTTTTTGGTGGTTAATTGGAGCTAAGGTTCTTACAGACTTTCCTGCCAGGCTGGCTTCAAATTTTGATCCTCAGAACTCAGCCTCCTGAGTAGCTAGGGTAGCAGGAGTGAGCGGCCATTGCCCTGGTTGTCATTCCTTTTTTTCTAACTTCATCTCCTGGCTTCTGTCTCCCTTCCTTCTTTTTATTCTTTTTTTTCTGTTTCCTTTTGACTCCCTTCTAAACCTTGCTCCTCTTTTGTTTTAAAAACTAATACCAGGGCTGGGAATGTGGCTTAGTGGTAGAGTGCTTGCCTAGCATGCATGAAAACCTAGGTTGGATTCTTCAGTACCACATAAACAGAAAAAGCCAGAAGTGGCGCTGTGGCTCAAGTGGTAGAGTGCTAGCCTTGAGCAAAAGAAGTTCATGGACAGTGTCTAGGCCTTGAATTAAAACCCCAGGACTGACAAACAAACAACCACCACCAAAAAACCCTTATACCTGAGCTAGGCACTGGTGGCTTACAGGCCTATAATCCTAGCTACTGGGGAGGCTGAGATCTGAGGATAACAATTCAAAGCCAGCCAGGGTAGGAAAGACCTTGAGACCCTTATCTCCAATTAACCACCAGAAAACCAGAAGTGGAGCTGTGGCTCTAGGGCTAGAGCAATAACCTTGAGCAAAAGAGCTCAGGGACATCGCCCAGGCCCTGAGTGCAAGCCCCAGGACCAACTATAGAACAAAAGTCATAAAACCAAAAAACTAATACCTGCTCTTTGAGAACATAGAATCCAGTGCCATTTAACTAAGTCCTGGGCAGGCTGTGCCAGCAGCAGTGGCATGCGGGCTACTGGGGTAGGGTAGAGGCTCAACAGGATTCTGAGGAGGGGGACTTTGGAGCTGGGAACAAGAACTGCACCCCACCCCTCCACCTGACATGGGGTGTCCCTTGACTCTTACTACTTGGCCTTCTGGTTTAGGAAAGGAGTATCTCCATTATGGAGAGGGGAGGAGAAGGGGAGTAAGAAGCTGACAGGTTACCATGGAAACCAGCAGAACACAAACTCTTCACTTCAGCTGATGCTTGTCTTACAGAAATACTGCCCTAACCACAACTTAAATGAACTCTCCCTCCCTCTCTCTCTCTCTCTCTCTCTCTCTCTCTCTCTCTCTCTCTCTCTCTCTCTCTCTCTCTCTCTCACACACACACACACACACACACATACATCTTTAAAAGAAGAACAAGTGTTGACTCATTCAGGCTGTGACCATAGCAATTAGTTTCCAATGCTGGATCCAGATGAAAGGAGAAGATGAATTTTTTTTTTTAAAGAAGCTCCTTGCAATGCTCTCTTCCTGGAAACCATAGTGTTGTTCCAACATCCCCACATTGCTCAGAGTCCCTGGCCATTGGCTAGGCCTACAGACCCAAGGAGTCTCTAAACATTTCCTTACCTTCTATGCCCTTGGTGTCAGGAGTGTAATGGGATATCAATAATAACAACAATAACAACAACAACAACAACAACAATGTCTGGTCCCTGTCATCAAGAAACTCACAACTCAAGCAGTGGGAGCTACATTGCAAACGATCTGTTACTAATCGTGACCCATCAACCATGGTCGCAGACGGGTTTGGTATTTGTACACCTGTGTCCTTCAAGGTGATTCTGCCCTGTTGGGCTTTCTGCAGGGGAGAAGGGGAGGGAGAAAGGGCTGATCTGAGACCTATCTCCAACTCTCCTGGTCTCTGTCTTCACTGTGTCCCAGCCGCAGGGCTGCCAACCTCTCCATACCCCCTAGCGTCAGCTTCCTCCTTGTGAAGGGATCCGCTTTTGCACAGAGCAATCAATCCACCGATGGATCCATGCAGTGACCCAAGCAGCGCAGTGGTTGTGGGCCACACAGGCAGGTGCGTCCTGCCTGACCTTGAGCTCCACACTCTCCACAGCGTCTCACAGCCTTGGCTGGGAGGCTGGGGGACTGGGGGGCTGGGAGTTGCATATGGATTGGGAATTCATGTATTGGGAGCTCAATCTCTAGTTAGGGGGTGCTAAGTGTTGGTGGGCCCTTGAAGAAGTGAGGCCTTCAGAGAGGTCCTTAGATCATTGGGGTTACTGGCTGTCCCAGAAGGATTAAGAGAGGTCTCATGTGACCCCTGAGAACTTACAAGAGCAAGTTGTTGTTGTTTTTTTAATAGTGACGCTAATGACTGAATCGCTTTCCGGCTTCTCATTTTTGGTTTTTAACCTGGGTCTTGCTATATAGACAAGGCTTCCCTGGAGCTCACATTCCCCCTGCCTCAGTCTCCCAAGTGCTGGGATTACAGGTGTGTGCTGCCACTCCCTGGCTAGCTTCTTAAGATACGACATCTTTCTCCCATCTACATAGGCATCACTGTGACACCATACATCAGGAGGGTCTCACTAGGACTGGACTGATGCCAGTGCCGAGCCCGCAAGACTCCAGACTTGAGCGAAGAAAATCCCTTTTCATTATAAACTGAGCCTGCCTCAGGTATTTTGTTACAGAAATGTCCACACCTCATTTAACAGGAAGTTACCGGCATGCTCGGTCATACAGATTGATGGCAGAGCCTGGACTCTTCTGCAGGCTCGGTCTGGGTTATCCATTTTTTTTTCCCATTGGGCCCCTTGAAGCAGAAGACCTGGGCTGGAAGCTGGCTGGCCAGGCCAGGGGCAGCCGTGGAGTTCATTAACTCTCAGTCTATGAATCCTTGCCCGCCTCCTGCTAGCAATCCTTACTCCTGTACATTCTTTTCCTACTTCAAGGTTGGATTTTCATCTTCTCTCCCAACATCTTGGAAAGTGTCCATAATCACCGGAGAATCTAATTACCACTCCTTCTAAGCCAGTGCTCCATCTCTGTTATGCAAATGTGGCTATAATTGTGTCAGGCAGGTTTTGTTGTCATTTATCTTTCCACTTCCCCTTTCTCCTTTCAAACTGGAATTACAGCCCCCCCCCCTTTATGGTGAAGGCTTCCCAGGTCCCTCTCTGCTCCCCAACCACAAAATCTGAAACTGCCTTGATTATCCACTCCAGACTCCCGAAGCCACCGTGGCCCGCCTCAGGGCAAACAGAAAGAAAAATAAACAGCCGTTAGTGGAATTTATTTTATTTCTTTGGAGATGCAAATCTGGAAGGTTCCAGATGAGCTCTGGGAACAGTCTGCGTGGAGTGAGAGGAGGCTCGCTCTGAGGAGCAGGGCAGAGTCTGTGGAACCGGGTCATAGGTCCCTCTGCACGCCTGAGCCCTGGCCCTTCCAAGGTTGGGGAAATTGGGGGGGTGGGGGGGTTAGTGGTGCTGGAGTGGGAACAGTTCCAGTCCCAGTAAGGCTCTATGTTTGTTATTCACGTTGGTAAAAGCTTCCAGGCCTCTCTGGGTTGAGGCCGTGAGGAAGTTGGCCTGTTTTATTCAGTAGCCTTAGTGTACACTTACAGGACCCATGAGGGGGGACTGAGCTTGGGGGCCCTGGGAACCTGGTGACCAGCCTCCTTAGCTCCCGGTCCTTGTGGGCCCAGCAGTAGGCGGGGAGGTTCTCCTGCATCTGTTCAGTCTCTCACACACTCAACCTAGCAAGCAACAACAAAAATGAGTGTCCAGGGACTACAGTAGTATTCCTGAAGACCTGTGCTTCCAATGTTGTATGGTGTGTGTGTGTGTGTGTGTGTGTATGTGTGTGTGTGTGTGTGTGTGTGTGTGTGTGTGTGTGTTCCTTGGCAATTCACAAATAAATGTTTTGTAGCAAATGGTAGTGTTCAGAATTAAAAGCAGGAGCCCAGTGCCCAGTGGCTCATGCCTATAATCCTAGACACTTAGAAGGCTGAGATTTGAGGATTATGGTTTAACCAGCCCAGGCAGGTAAAGCCAGGAAACTCTTATCTCCAATTAACCACCAAAAAAACCGGAAGAGGAGCTGTGGCCCAAGTGGTTGAGTGCTAACCTTGAACAGATAAAGCTCAGAAATAGCACTCAGGGCCTGAGTTCAAGACCCAGTACATACAGACAGACAGTCAGATACACAATTAAAAGCAGGATGGAGAGGCCAGAGAATGAAGTGGAAGGTACAAGCTGGGAAAGGTGGCTGAGAAGCGATCTGATAAAAAACGACATTGAAGAAGAGCTCTGCCAAACATGGGGTAGATGATGGTCCAGGCCTCACTCCTCCTGGCCAGCCACCATTTCCCTGCTCATATGTTCAGGAAAGAGAGTGATAAGGAGACCAAGCCATTTTGGGGAAGGAAGGGGACTTCCAGACAGAAGACACGGGCCCAACTGAGGAGTTGTGTGGTTGGAACAGGACGGAAGGGGTAATGAGGGAAGAGAGATCTGAGCTTGTGCCAAAGATGGAAGGGAGGCCAGTGGAAGACTTGGAGCAGAGAACTAACACAATGTGATATTTTGCAAGGATGCCTCCTATTTGGTGTATTGTACATGTGTGTATGGGGCGAAGGGGAGGGGAGGGTTGCTGGGAACAGGGAACAAACAGGAGGTTTGTAAATACTATAAGCAAGGGGCCCAGATGGGAGCAATGGCAGGTTGTCTGCTGAATGTGAGCAGGATGTATAGGAAGAAAGGACTCAGGGCCATGTGATGTCCCAGCAATCCCCACCACTATGGACTAAGATGGGAAGGAATGGGGAAGGAGCAGGAGTGGTGGTGAGGGGTCAGAGACTGGGTTGGGGATGTCAGGCTTGAGGGGCCCCTGAGATGACCAGGTGGCAGATGCAGAAGGGGTTGGAAATTGGAGTCTGGAGTTCAGGGACAGAGGTCTGGGCTGAGGTGTTCATTTGCATATAGATGGTACTTAAGAGTAATAAGAATGGATGAGAGCACCTGCCGGAAGAGAAGAGGCTGAGCTGAGCCTGGCATCCAGCACCGGAGGCTTGGAGCTGCTTTCTGGCAGACTCATAGTAGACAGAGCCATCTGGGCCAATGGAGGCCTGTCTCCTCCCCCGTCCCCAACCTCCTTCCTACAATACTCCCAGCTTTTAGGGCCTCTGGTTCTGAAGGAGGTAAACTGAGGCCACCCCACATCCTAATGGGAAATAAGAGGAGTGAGCTAAGATGACTTGGGAAGTCCCTTCTCTTCCCTGGCCTCAGTTTCTTCCTTTGTAGAAGGGATGGTGGGGCTTGGACTCTGGAGACCCTTCTGGCACTCAGTCTATGAATTAATCTTTATCAAGCCCAGTACACTCGGCCAATGTGGCTGACCTCAGAGAGGCTGGTGGGTAGATGGACACCACGGGCCCCACACCTGGCCGGCATTTTTTAATACACTGTGGTTGATCTTGTTATTCATGGATTCTGTGCTAGGTATATGTGAACTCCTCGTTTGCAACCTCACAAATCAGTACTCGTGACACTGGGTGGTTGTTGGCAGACATGAGAAGAGCATTGAAAGGTTTGAGTTGTCCCATGTGGTCATTCCTGGCTGACTTGGTCAGATCTCCATTCTGCCTTTTGCCTTTAACTCTCAGACCATAAGTCAGGACTCTTTATGCGGTCTATAATGTGCTATGTTTTTAAAAATCACTTTTGTATATACTGTAAAAAAGTGATTATTTCACTTTCTGTCTAGAACCATGTGCAGAAGGCTGGAGTGTCCTACAGAGGAAACACACAGGTTAGGTGAGCCTCATTCAGGTGTGAGAGAAAGGGCTGCAGGCTGTGGGCTCTGCATTGATGTAGCAACGGTATGCATCAGGTAAGATGTCTTTAACACAGAAACACACATAAATCAAGGCCAGGTATGGATTGGTTGTTGGAAATGGTGTGACAAGAGGCTGTTAGGCACCTAAACCTTTATTTCCCCTAGGAGCAAGGCTTCAGTACAGCATTTGCTAATCCGTGTTTGCAGTAATTTATAGAACACACCTTCCACAGTGAGACCTGAGTTTCTCCTAATACACTCATACGTGAAGTTGTTTCACAATGGTGAACTCACAGCCCCTTGAGACACAGAGTTCCCAATCACAGTCCAGTACAGTGGGAAGTTGTTTTTGTCTTTAAAATTGTTTTCCTGTTACTTAGGTTCGTATTTTCTTTCCTATCTATACTATATTATTTTAGTATAATTTTATAATTATGTGCAATAGTTTGCTTTATTTATTAGTTTGTAATTACCTTCTAGGTTTGCCCAATATTCTGGTATGCTTTTACAAATTTGAGCGCAGTACAATTCACTTTTTGTGGTATATAGCACCATCGGTCTTGAATCCACCAACCCAGTCATGATATAGAATAATTCCATGGCTCCAAAAATTTCCTTGTCCTGATTTGTGTGAAAAAAGATGTCATGCATCTCATGTATCCAGGGAGGGACGAACATGCATTACATCTTTTTCTATTGTTTTCAGTGGGTGTTTTCTTATTGTTGATTTATTTTTATTTATATTTTTTTTAGTTAGAGTCTCTATGTAGCCAAATCTGGCCTTGAACTCAAGATCTTCTCTCAGCCTTCCAAGGGCTGGAATGATGGGCATATACCACCATGTCTGGCTTATTGTTGAGCTTTGAGGTTTCTTTATATACTTTAGACACACCTACTTTGTCAAAATATGATTGCAAAATATCTGCTCCCTTGGTAAGCCTGGTATTTTTATTTTATTAGCATTTACAGAAGATGTTTGATAATACCGAATCTATCATTTTTCCTCTTAAGGATAATTCATTTCTATTTTATCTAAATACTCTTTGCCCAGCCAGGATCACAAAGATTAAAAGAGTTTCCTCACAAAGAAGAAAGATTTTTTTCTCCTGTACTTTCTTCTAGAAATTGTATAGGCTTAAGTTTTATGTATGATGTCATACATGTGGTCCATTCAAAATCAATGTTGAGTAACTAATGAGGCTGAGACTCATGTTTTTGCATATGTGTGTCCGATCATTCTAGAATCGTTGTTTCTAGGACTCAGCCTAGAAACCTAGGCTCTTTCTGAGCCTATTGAGAAAAAAAAGACTTGAGTTTCACAAAAAAATCACGGGAACTGATAAGCATAGGGAGGGTAAAGGACCCAGAGGGGCAGTTCATGAACCAAGTAGCACCCGCCGCTCAAAACCAGGGATGAGCAAGAGGACACAAGTCACCCAGGAAATTGGAGAGATCTGGGGGAGGGCTCTGTGCTTTGCACAATCACTAAAAAGGGGAGAGGGCTCCTGACCCAGCCTCATGCAGATTCCCCCAGGGAGGGCTGGGTCTGCTGTGTCCAGGGCTCAGTAGAGCGGCGCAGCACTCCCCCTTTCCCTTGGAATGGGGAGGGGGTCGATGCTGTAGCCTAGGCTGGAAGCCAGGCTGACTCACCCGCCCAGGGTGAACATCTGGGGGTAGGGGTGGGGGTGGTGTTTTGTTTGTTCTCACAGGAAACCCCGTGGTTGTAATAACAGCAGCCATGGTGTCCTGGTGCTTTGACTGTTCTCTCCCTAGATTCCTAATGGAGATTGGCAGAATCCAACGTCCCAGGTAATTCTATTGTCAGTTTCGGCAGCCTCCTGCACCTCATTAGACAAAAGCGGAGAAAATAAGCAGAGAAGGGATGTCAGCCCCAGAGTGCAGAGGGCCCCACTGGAGCCCGCAGCCCTCCGGAGACGACAGGGAAGGGCGGGGCTAGGTCCTGTGTCAGAAACGCAGATGCTGGTGTCACAGCTCCGCAGTGGCAGAAGCTGTCACTAGCAATCGCTTTTCTTTGAGAGACAGAGTGAGGGGAAGCCAAGACAATCTTTTGGATTGTTTAGTCCTTGGGTCCAAGGCTTCTCCTCGGGGCTCTGTTAGCAGGGATGTGTCCCTGGGTGGTTTGGGCTTGATCAATATTAAGGTTGCTATAGTTTGTCTTCCAGCAGATCCATGTGTAATAATCCTGAAAGGTGGCAGGACCTTTAAGAAGTGGGATCTGGGGCTGGGAAGGTGGCTCAGTGGTAGAGCCCTTGCCTTGCAGGCATGAGGCGCTGGGTTGGATTCTTCAGCACCACATAAACAGAAAAAGACGGAAGTAGCGCTGTGGCTCAAGTGGTAGAGCGCTAGCCTTGAGCTGAAGAGCTGAGGGACAGCACCCAGGCCCAGAGTTCAGGCCCCACAACTAACAACAACAACAACAACAAAAGTGGGGCCTGATAGAAGGTGATTGGGTTAGGCTCACCTGGAGAAGGGTAGAGCAGAAGGATCCCAGGAAATGGATCCTTCAGTTAGTGAGTCTGCCACTTCCTAGTCTCATTTCCCCCCTGGTCATGTGACCTCTCTGGCCACCGTGGTGCCATCTGCCATGTTAGAACACAGCCAGGAGGTCTTCACCTGAAACCAGCCAGATGGGGCTACCAGGAAGACTTTCAGCCTCAAAACTGAGAGCTAAATAAATCTCTTTGTAAAGTACTCGGCCTTAGACTTCCTTCCTTCCTTCCTTCCTTCCTTCCTTCCTTCCTTCCTTCCTTCCTTCCTTCCTTCCTTCCTTCCTTCCTTCCTTTTTCTTTCTTTCTTTTAAATATAGTAACACAAAACTGTCTAAGCTAATGGCTACAGCCTTGTTTGCCTTATAGACATTTAGAACTTACAGAATTGCATTCAGGATAAGTTGTAACCAAGAATCCTGAGCCTTTAAGAGAACAGAAATCCATCCTTGTCCTACGTGAGTCCCGTCTGTCCCTAGTTCTAGCCAGGAGTACACAAGGTTCTAAGAGGTACACATGTACCTACCTGGCTGTTCATTAGCTACGACAAAACACCTTAAACTAGGTAATTCATAAACAATGGAAATTTATGTCTCAGAGTTCTGGAAGCTGGGACGTCAGAGATCAGGCACCAGCAAATTCAGCATGTGAGAGCAGATCTATGATCGGAACATGGTTCCTACGTCTGTATTCTCCCAAGACAGAGAGATGAGCCAGCTCCCTTCCATCTCTTTTTTAAGGGCCCTTATCCCGTTCCCAGAGGCCCCTTCCCTCCATACTATCACAGTTGGGAATTAGCTCCTAACTCACAAATTTTCGGGATTCACCAGGATTCAGACCATGGTGACGCCCGATGCTCACATCGACAAACTTGTGCACAAAAACAAAGTATTTGTCTGTGAAGTTGCTGTCTGTGGCTGATGGTATCAGCCTCCTTGCTTTCTATTTACATCTTGGATGTATACAGCTCACACATTCACACCCACCCACCATCTCACAACACACGGCACGCACTCAAACACCCATGCCACAAACATAGTCCCGGATACACACTCTGTACTCACATTTGCCCAAATACACAGGCCTCTTCCATTTTCACCTGAAAACACATTCTGGGTCACTGACACCTACCCATGCTCCATGCACATACACCTGCATCAACCCCCCCCTCCCGTCTACCCCAGCCCCCATTTCTGGCAGGCTCGTGGACTGGCAGGGCAAAGCGTTCTCCACCTCCTTCCTGTCATTGACATGCAGCACCTGTCCTGTCTTTCCTTCCTTGCACTTCGGCTTTGACTGGGTGAATGCCAGAGTCTGCCTGGCACAGAGCCCAGAGAAGCAGCCCAGAAGCGATTGTCCTGTGGGAATGAGGCTCCGCGAGCCCACAATGGGCACATGCCAAGTCTGGAAGAGTCATCAAGGAAGAGGCCTCTGGAGGTCACCTGGCTCCTCCCCGAGGCTCTGGAGAGCCACGGGGTTGAATGAGTCCATGGCAACTCCATTCACCTCTCTGCCTTTCCTCCCCTTATAATTCAGGATATCTGGGGTATGCCAGGCCTTTCCTGAGCTAGAAAGGTGAGGCCTAGAAGATGTAGCAGCCTCAAGAATCTCACTCAGCATCTGGACCTTGACACAGCCTCTAGTTCTTGGTTGTGTGTCATAGATGTGGTTTGCCCCCCCAGAGATTCTTGTGTTGGTAGCTCAGCCCTGAATATAGCAATGTGGGGAAACAATGGGACTTTTAAGAGACACAGTCTACTGAGAGGTGTTTAGGTTATTGGGGAAAGGGATTAAGGTAGTTCTTGGCATACCTCTGATCTCTCATGGGAGTGAGTATTTATAAAAGTAATCCCGAGTCACTTCTGCGGCTTCCAGTCTTGAGTTGTGATGGCTTTCTCTCACATGCTGTCCTGTTCATATGATATCATCCACCCTGAGCTCCTCGCCAGAGCTGACTCAATGCCAGTGCCTTGCCCTTGAACCTCCAGAACTGTGAACTCAATAAACCTCTTTTCTTTATCAAGTTAGCTTGCCTCAGGTATTCCATTATATTAAAGCAAAATGGAGTAATGCAATGAAGGTAGTTCTCATAAGCTTAGAACATGCCTGGAACAATAAATCTTAACTGCATAAATAGATAGGTACACTGGAGCCAATAAAAGAGGACTAACATTGGTATGTCTTGCAAGGCTAGCTATCAATTATAAGGAGAAATGCAAATTTGCAGAATCTTGCTGCCACTGTGACCCACAACAGGTAGGTAAGTAGTATTTTCCCAGCTCCCAGCCCAGCTGTCATACATACACTGTAGCACCAGTCGGCACCTTTGGCACCACAGAGGCTACAGACATCTTGGCGATATTCACTTATAGGGATGTTGTGAAGTTGAAGTCTGCCATTTGTAATCAGGGAACTAGAGGTTTGGAAAGGCTGAGTAGCTTATACGAGAAATAGCATAGGCAAGGAATTTAAACCTGGGTCTTTGTTCCTCAAGTCCATGATTTCCTCGTTAGACTGACTTTACATTGATGGTCAATCAACAGTGATTAAAGACAGTTTCAAGCTGTCAGCCAGACTACAGATGGGAGAAATTCCACTTATTGAATTTATAGTGTTTAGCATACTTCCAGGAACATAAATTTGATATTGTATCTGGAGTCAAGAGACTACGGTCAAGTTCTGTTATCAGAAAAGACCAAACTTTAAGGAGATGTGGTATGGATAAAAAAAAAATAGCTTACAATAGCATACTTCTATGAGCAGATGTGTGGGCTCTCTGTCCCATCAAGGAACTCTCGGGCAAATTATGGGTGTCCAGAATTTGATTCCATTCTGACATGATCTGCCCAGATGCCTGTCAGGTCCTACAGGTTAAAGGGTTGCAGCCTCTATTCCACAAGACGGCCCCCAGCTTTTGCTTCCAGTCTCAAGGTCCAGGTTATGGCCTGCGCTCTAAGTTAGGGCTCATCTTCCACTTCTGTGGACGACACACCTTTGCTAAGGCAGCTCACAGAAGGGAGGGAGATGGGATGCACATTTCCAGGCTGCTGATTAAGGATGCTAGAAGGATGTGATGGGAGGCACAGAGGGGAGGGGCAGGGAGCTGGCGTAGGCTGTGTAGGTGCCCCACCCTCCAGGAATTTCCACATGTTCAGCTGTTCACGAACTCCCTGAATCCTGTCCTTTGGGGGTTTCCAGAACATGCAATGCGTAGACTTTATCAGCTACCCCACTGGCCTCTGGAGATCAACTCAGCCTTCCATGCAGCTAGCCTCAGAGTTTGTGTGTGTGTGTGTGTGTGTGTGTGTGTGTGTGTGTGTGTGTGTGTGTGTGTGTGTGTGTGTGTGTGTGTGTGTGTGTGTGTGTGTCCCAAAGTCCCAATGGCTCTTGCACATGAGGTACTGGGGTTTGAACTCAAGAGTTTCATGCTTGGTAGGAAAATGTTCTAAAACTTAAGTGATACTCCCAGATCTTTAGCTTTTAGTTTGTTTTCTAGTCTCCAGCTTTAGCCCCAGCTGATCTCACACCATGATCCTCCTACTTCTGTCTCCTAAGTAGCTGAGATTATAGGCATGCTCCACTATACCCAGCCAGATGTATATTTCTTAGGCTATTTCAATATCACAACTGGGTCTGGATCCAATGCTGTCACTTACTAGCAATGTACCTCATTATTTCCTCTCTTGGGCCTCAGTTTTCTGGTCTGTAAATTGAGTTTCCAGATAAGATTGTCTTTTGGGTTTCTTCCAATGTGAGTTTCTAAGAGTCTACTGTTTTGCATAGTGTTGAATGGAATCCATGACCTAAAAATCATCCCATGGACTGCCAGAGTGGGCCATGCTCCCAAACACCATTTTCACCTCCTCCCAGTGTTTATCTTCTTCCTCCCTGTGTTTATCTTCTTCCTCCCTGTGTTTATCTTCTTCCTCCCTGTGTTTATCTTCTCTCCTGAAGGAGCACAAAAAGTCAAAGTCCGCTCACCGAAGAATGGAAACACCCTTTAACAAGTTGTGTATAATACAGCCATCTGCAGGTGCCCAAAGCTGTAGTCAGTCACCCTGCCTGTATGCCAAACATTTCATGTACTGAGAGCTCCCTGTGCACCTAATGAGCCTCTGTCAGAGAAAGAAAACATCCCGGGAGATGATGGAAGGGCCATGAGGAGGGCTGATGGGGACACGAGTGATCAGACTCTCGTGCACTGATGAAGTCTCCAGACACCTGCTCACAGGGCCTCACCAATGGGAAGACAGGCACCATGCAGATTTACCCCAGGCATCCATTCAGGGCACCCACAGGGGCTTGGTTAGGCAGTATCACTGGGATGTGCTGGGAAAGGGCTGGTCAGAGGAGGAGTCAGGATGCTGCACCTAGCTCTCAGGCACTGGTAGACTCTGCACCGGGGTGTCCCCACCTTCATGCCGCCAGGTTCTCATAGACCCCAGCATTTGGTTGATGTGATAAAAAAGAAAATGTGACTTATAGGCATGACTACAGACACCGGAACTCTAGGGCTCTCTAGGGCAATTACTCCCAAATACTCCTCTCTGGGTCAGTCTTCTTGAGACCAAAGGAGCCCTGATCCTGATACTCTTCCTCTTGTGTATCCCATGATGACCCTTTATCTTCTACCTCCCCTCTGCTTTGCAAATCTCCTAGAAATGGAAGACTTGTTCTCAAGAGTGTGCTAGCAAATATTTAACAGCCATCCCTGTTAGTTGGGAGGGACGACTGCTTTGTTGAGTTTGCCAATTGCCAAGGTGTAAACACTTCACCATGATTAATTTCCCGGTACTAGATGTCACATGGTTAAGATGGAGCTGAACAACCAGAACAATCACAACACTGTAATATTGACCTCAGACAGGTCCAGCAGAACAAACAACCCCATAATCACAGACAGTGATCAAACCGATTTAGAAAGTGATAAAATGTGCACTTCTACTACTTTTTAAAATAATTCTGTTTCAATTGTTTTTATTTTTTATTTTAGCAGTACTTTTCTTTAATTTTGGGGTTTGAACTCAGCCTGACACATGCTGGGCTGGTACTCTAACATTTGAGACACACATACCCCATTTTTGCTTCAGTTTTTAAAATATTGTTTGAGATTCAACAAAGAAAAATGTCCTTTGGACCAGGATTCAAACTCACTATCTGATGCTTGATTTTGCTCATTGGCTGGTGCTCTACCATCCAAACCATGCTTCCAACCCTGCTTCAGGTCTTATTGGTGGTTGTAGGGCTTGAACTCAGGTCCTGGGTGCTGTCCCTGAGTTCTTAGGGCTAGCGCTCTACCACTTTGAGGCACAGCTCCACTTCCAATTTTTGAATAGTTAATTGGAGATAAGAGTCTCACAGGGGCTTTTTTGCCTGGCTGGCTTTGAACTACAGTCCTCAGATCCCAGCCTCCTGAGTAGCTAGGATTACAGGTGTGAGCTACCAGCACCTGGCTGCTTCAGTTATTTTTGAGGATAAGGTCTTGTCTTTTTGTTTGGTTGTTCTGAACCATAGTCCTCCTATTTATGCCTTCTGCAAAGCTGGAGGTGGAGTCTACCACACATAGCTCATTGGTTGCAATAGGGGGTCTTGCTGATGTTTTCCTGGGCTGGCCCTGGACTCTGATTCTCCTGATCTCCACCTCCTGAGCTACTGAAGCTACTGAGCTGCTAGACCTTGTCATCATTTATATTTTAATAGAGTGCTTAGCAATAGGCTCACTAAATTCCTGAAAGAAAAGACTTGGTCTTCCCCTTCTGACCTTCCCACACAGGATTGTAGCTAAGGTCTTTTGGGCTCCGTCTGTTAACCTTTGCCACTTGAACCACGCCTCTAGTTTGGCTTTTTGCTGTTTACTTTGTAAATGAAGTCTCATGGACTATTTTGACTGAGCTGTCTTCCCATTGAGATCCTCTACATCTCAGCCTCCAGGTAGCTAGGATTCCAAGCATAAGCCACCAGCTCTTTGCCTTATTCCTTCCTCTTCTCCTCCGAAAAGTTGGTGTCCTGATAGATATACGAATGGGAGGTGGTTTGATGGTAGAAAGGGGCAAGGATGCTCCATGACCTACCATGGTTGGCAGGTTTCAGGCTAGAGATAGTCCTTGAGATAGAGATCTGGCCCAAAAGGTCTTAACTTCTGGCTCTGGGGAGGAAGAGAGCAATGCAGAGCCAAGTAGAGATGGACAGGGTGTGTGTGTGTGTGTGTGTGTGTGTGTGTGTGTGTGTGTGTGTGTGTGTGTGTGTGTGTGTGTGTGTGTAAGAAGTCCAACCACTTCAGGGGTCCCCTTACCTCCTATCCCACAGCCCCCCACAGCTTCTGTCTCCCACTTACCTCCCAAGCTGCTTTTGCCTGTAGCCTGTCTGCTGGAGAGGAAAGCCCAAATGGAGCGTGAAAAAAAAAATTCAGCAAAATAATTACAGGTTACAACAAATCAATTGGAACTGTGTAAATAGCCCAAGGCAGGGAACGAGTCAGAGCTCCTCCACTTCACACTAGAACCTCTACAAGGCAGTGCAGAGCAAGTCCTGGTGTTCAGAGGCCGGGAGAGCCCTGGTGGTGGCACACCAACTCTATCCTAACCAGATGTGGGAATGTGGGCCTTCCCCTTCCCTCCTCCTACCTTGGTTCATCACCTGCAGGCAGCCCCAGAATCATTACATCTACTTAGTATATCTCTTGGGCGGTTGATGATCAAAGGACATCATAGAAGAAACTACACAGAATCACACCAACCAATTGTTCTTTTCCCTTCTATTTTCCATCTTTTCCATCTCCAGCACCAGCGCCTTGAGCCAGCACCTGCCAGCCCTCACTCCCTGCTGCTACCGCCTCTTAGAGCTGGCTGCGTTTGCTGGGCCTGCAGCCTACCTGCTCTTCTAAAACCCATCATGGTCCTTGGTGTGTCTAATCCCTGAGGACTGGAGGGAGGAGTCTGACTGAGGCCTGAGGAGCAACAGCAGCTTGTATTTAGAGCTTGGATTTCAAGCTTGGAAGCAGTTGGGAGTGGGGTCCTCTCGATTCTTCAAGTACTCCCCAAGTATGCTGTGCTGGGGGCTATAGGAACTAAGGGAGTCCACTGAGTGGTCTGCCTTGTGTTGCTCCGTGTGTGTGTGTGTGTGTGTGTGTGTGTGTGTGTGTGTGTGTGTGTTGGGGGGGCAGTTCTGGGAGCTTGAACTTAAGGCCTCATGCTCTCCTGTGGCTTTTCCACACTTGAGCCACACTTCCTTTTTCCCGACTTTGCTGGTTAATTGGAGATAAAGAGTCTCTGGATTTTTTTTCTGTCCAGGCTGACTTTGATCCTTCAGATCTCAACCTTCTGAGTAGCTAGGATTACAGGCATGGGCCACGAATGCCAGATGTGTTTCTAATTGCAAAATACTTCTGTCTTCCACCGAAACCCAGGGAAGCTCCTGGCAAAGTTCAAGTGGCAATTGAAATCTTGAAGAGAAAACTGGATCCTAATGAAGACAGAGGATGGGCTTCACAGAAGGGGCTTGGGCTGGGTTAAGACTTGGGGAGCAGGGGCTGTGGTGTGGTTAACAAGCAGGGGGAAGAGACAAGGCTCTGGAGAGCACAGGCTGGCTCAGCTGGGAAGCTGGGTGGTGGGTTCAGGTAGGCAAGACTTCACAGTCAGGCAGGGGGTGATGCAGTCTAATTTAGACTGTGGATAAGCTGATGAATTTTTGATTTGCTCAGTGGATAATTTCATAGCTCTGAAGTGCGGGAGGCAGAGGAGAAGGGGACCACAAAAATCTGGGCTCTTGACTGAACAACGCCAGGAGGTGCTTTTTGGCAATAGAGTGACAGGTCCTCGGATGACGCGGCGGTGCAGTCTGGAGAGGGTCCAGGGTCCCCGCTGGCCAGAGCACCCCGGGCCTGGCAGGATGAGAGCTGAGCTTGAGGAAAGCCCATATTGAAAGCTCTGCATGGAAAGACAGGCCAGTGCCCCGGCTAGAGACTCAGGGACACCAGAGGTGCTTGCCTGGGAGGTGCCAACTATGGCTGCCGAAAGATGGAGGCTCTAAAAGGGGACACCTGTGACAAAGTCCTAAATAATTCCACAGAGAAAATGCCGCCTTTCCCCTGCCATCTCATACATGTTCTCTCTCTCTCTCTCTCTCTCTCTCTCTCTCTCTTTCTCTCTCTCTCTCTCTCTCTCTCTCTCTCTCTCACACACACACACACACACACACACGTGTGTTCACGCATGCTCTCTGCTCCCATATCTCAGGTAGCTAATTCTCCCAGACACACTGCTGACAGTGCCAGGAGCCTTGTGGAGTTGGACATGGGTGGCCTCACAGCCTCGGGGGACCGGGTAAGGACAGGGAGTCTCCCACTCTTGTGCTGGCTGCCTCCCCTCTGACACATGCAGGTCTGTCCCTCTGCCCTGGGCTCCAGCCCTCCCTCAATCTCCCCTCCCTCACCTTCTCCTCTCTCAGCCTCTCCTCCCTCAGTCACCCCAGGTCTCTGGTAGCCATGTTAGCTATCTGGGTCCCACTTCAGGGTCCTGATAGGAGAAAAGTCTTGAGCCCTGTGCCCTTTGGAAGAAAGATGGCAGAAGGCAAAAGTGGCAGGGAAACAGCTTAGGCTGAATCCCAGGCCAACCATGCCACCTTCCTTTCTCCTTGGCTTTCCACCCAAGCAGCTCAGCCATCAGGAAATGCGGTGCCCACCTAGTGCCGGTGGCTAGTGCTTGTAATCCTAGCTACTTAGTAGTTCAAAGCCAACTCCAGGCAGGAAAGTTTGTGAGACTTTTAGCTCCCATCTACCGGCACAAGTAGTAGAATGCCAGCCTTGGGCATGAGTTAAGTGATTGTGAGGCCCTGAGTTCAAGCCCCAGTACCAGTGCCTGTGTGTGTATGCGCATACACGTGCACATACAGCCCTTTAACTTGCTGATTTCAGTTCTATGGGAGTAAGTATGTCTTTACTTTCAGATGGGGAAAAAATTATATCCCCCAGGAAGTAACTAGTACCCAGGCAATTCTGAGATTTCCCTCCATGGTAGGGGGGGTGGGGGGTGGGGGAAACTAGATGCATGGTGGGGGTTGGTGGTAAAGAAAGGAGTAGGTGAGGGGTCCCCAGCTCTTAGTTCCCTTTCATCTTTTCTCTCTCTCTCTCCTTCTGTCTTTCCCTCTTTCCTTTTTCCTTCCTTCCTTCCTTCCTTCCTTCCTTCCTTCCTTCCTTCCTTCCTTCCTTCCTTCCTTCCTTCCTTCCTTACCCCTCCCCTCTCTTTTGTCAGTCATGGACATGGGGCTTGAACTCAAGGCTTGGGTACTGTCCCTGAGCTCTTTTACTCAAGGCTAGACTCTACCACTTTGAGTCACAATGCCACTTCCCAGTTTTCTGATGGTTAAGAGTCTCACAGCCTTTCCTGCCCGGGCTGGCTTCAAACCTTGATCCTCAGAGCTTAGCCTCCTGAGTAGCTAGGATTATAGGCATGAGCCATCTGGCTTCCTTTCTACTTTTAGATTTCAAGGCTGTCTGGGGTTCCCATCTACTCCAACTGGGAAAGGATTGATAAAGACATAGCTAAACCCATTCACCTCACTGGTCAGTGATCATCCTAAACGGGCTCCCCATTTCCCTTCTCTGAGCCCAGCCCCTTCTGGCCTTTCCTGGTCTTGCAGCTAAGACTCTGAATGGACGGTGTCTTGATTCTAACTGGAATTGAACAAAGGCTCCCTTTGCTGTCTTTGTGGACAAACTGGAGGAGGAAGTAGATGATCTCATACTAGACTTCCTATTAGTTCAATAGGAAGAACATTACTTTTGTCCTGAGGGCACAAGGCGGCTTTCCATTGGCTTTGACTCTAAATGTTTTTATTTATTTTTGGTCAGTTGAACTCAATGCCTGGGCACTGACCCTAAGTCTTTTGCTCAAGGCTAGCATTCTACCACTTTGAACCACAGCAGTCATGGGGCTTGAACTCTGGGCCTGGATGCTGTCCCCTGACTCAAGGCTAGTGATCTACCACTTTGGGCCACAGCACTACTTCTAGTTTTCTGGTACTTTAATTGGAGATAAGAGTCTCACAGACTTTTCTGCCCAGGCTGGCTTCAAACTGATCCCCAGATCTCAGGCTCCTGAATAGCTAAGATTACGGCGTGAGCCACCAGTACCCGGCTAAGATAAAATTTTATATAGGCAAATGTGCTACATTTAAGCTAAAATACCAGTTATGTGAGTATAGAAATGAAGAGGGAGACCTGGCCCCATGATTTGAGAGAGATCATGTGTCCAATGGAGTCACTGAATCACGGGAGTGAGCTGGTGACTGGTAAGCCTGAGCTCAGTGGCTTCGTTAGCAAGCCGCACATCCAGTTCCTGGGAGAGGACACTGAGCCCATCTTGCCAGCCCACTCCTGGCAGCTGAGCTTAGTATAGCTCTAGGCCCAGGAAGAGGCAGGGGTGACAGCTGTGCTGAAGTACATATAGAAAACATGGCTAGTGGAGCAGCTAAGAGAAGCAGACTGGAACAGTTCATTAGCCAGGGCCCACAGATTCAGAATCTAGCTGGCCCAGGGTTCATGACTGAGATTCTCAAGCAGAAGGGACGGATCAAGAGAAGCAGGGGCTGAACCAGGAGTGCCTGCAAGAGGAGCAGGAGCAGAAGTTAAGCACACCACAGGAGATGGATGGGCGCAGGTGGTTGGGGGGCTAAGACAATTACTGGGAGGAAGGCTGATGAGGACGGAAGTTAAGGAGAAGCCTGTTGCAAAGCTACAGTTGAGCTATCTGCAAAGGCTGGCTCCAGCTCCACTATCTGTCATATTTTGAAAACAATTTCTTCTTCCTAAAAAAATCAGACTAGTGCATGAGTATCATTTTCATTTTCTTTCTTTTTTTAAAAAGCACCATTACCTCTGTAATGAAAAATTCTACCATTTTGAAATCTTGCTTCCTAGAATCCATTGCTTTCAATTATTCTGTTTCTTCTGGTGTTACTTTGTGGGTGAGATCAATGCTCAGTGCTGTGGTCAGGAAAATATAATTTGTTGCTCTAGGAATACTGCACAATAAAACTACTTTATGTTTTACTTGGAGTTAATAGTTGCTTCTATGTTTGTTTGCTCATTAGCTTCGCTGTACTGATCACAAACCCATGTTCACAAACCCTGACCTAGGAACAAGTTACCACAAGGTATGCAAGCTTCAGTCTTAGCTGTCTGTATTCTTTTATTTCTCCACTTGAAGATTTTCTACCTTCTGTTACCTCTGACTTGGCGCTATAAAGCTTGTGGCACAACTATTACTGGAAACTTCTCTTCACGGTTCATCTGTGAGCTCCCTTTGCTTTCTGTGTTAAAATTCTTACTTTCTGGAGCCCATGTTTCCCCTTTCTTTATATATTCATTTCTTTTGGCAAAATATATCTGCAAGTAGCTTCTTGTGGAAAAGATAGGTAGAAGGTTAACTTTTTGAAATTTTACATATCTGAAAATTTCTGTATTTTACAGCTTCATTGAAATATACTTTGCTCACCATAAAATGTATCCATTTAAACCATTTAGTTCAATGTTTGGGGGATATTGAATTATGCAATCATCACAATTTAATTTTAGAATATTTTCAACCTCCCACCAAACCTCTGTACCCATTAACACTTCTTCTTCTTCTTCTTCTTCTTCTTCTTCTTCTTCTTCTTCTTCTTCTTCTTCTTCTTCTTTCTTCTTCTTCTTGTCAGTCATAGGTCTTGAACTCTGGGCCTGGGCACTGTTCCTCAGCTCTTCAGCTCAAGGATAGCACTCTACCACTTGAGCTACAGCACCACTTCCGGTTTTCTGGTGGTTAATTGGAGCTCAGAGTCTCACGGATGTTCTTGCCCGGGCTGGCTTTGAACTGCGATCCTCAGATCTCAGCCTCCTGAGTAGCTAGGATTATAGGCGTGAGTCACCAGTGCCCGGCTTCTTCCTTATTTTTGCTCACCTCTCTTCCCCAATCCATTTCTCCAACTGCAGGTAGCCATCAGCCTACCTTCTATCTCTCTGGACTTTATTGATTCTGGACATTTCACATAAGTAGGATAATAGAGTATTGTGTCCTTTGTTATTGATTTCTTTTAAATAGCATAATCTTTTCAAGTGTTGTCTGTGTTGGATATATACCAGCACTCATTGTTTTTAATTGCCACATATTATTCCACTGTGTGGATATACCAGGTTTTGTTTGTGTAGCTGTTGACAGACAGAAAATATTGTTGATGGGCAATTTCAAACCATCCCATTTTTTGGTTATTTTGCATAATGCTGCTATGGATATTTACATACAAGTTTTTATGTAGACACATATTTCTGTTTCTTTTTGGTAGACACGTAGGAGTGGAATATTGCTAGTTATGCGAGTCAGCTTTTCATCTCTGTGAAAAACTGCCCAAGATAATATACTTGTGAGAGGAAAGGCTTGTTTTTGCTCACAGTTTTGGGGGTTTCAGTCCATGATGAACTGATTTTGTTACTTTGGGCCAGTACAGTGGGCACACCTTAAGGTCTCAATATTCCCTTCAAAGAACCGCGCCTCCCCCTCCACCCCCCCCACACACAGTGAGCTAACTTCCTTCCACCTTCTCCCAATACCACCACAGGCTGGTTGACCAAGCTTTTAACACACAGGCCAACCAAAGCACAAGTTCATGTTAGTTCTGTGTTTCGCATTTTGAGGAACTGCCAAACTGCTTTCCAACCCGGCTGTATCTACCATCTTATGTCCTTACAGACACGTGTTATTGTATTGTCTGTCTTTTTTTATTGTAGTCTCCCCACTGAGAGAGAAGTAGTATTTTCCTTGGGTTTGTATTTCCATAGCGACTAAAGAAGCTAAGCATCTTTTCAATCCACTTGTCTCCTTTGGGGAAAAAAAATGTCTACTCCAAAAGAAAACAAACAAAAAAAAAAACCAAGTTCTTTTTGTGCCAATTACTAAATTGCTGTGGGTTCTTGGTTCGTTTGTTTTGGTGGTGGTGGTTTGCTTGCTTGTTTTGTAACCTGTGCAGCCCAGCTTAGTGGTCCCCAGGGAGGCCCTGATAGAAGGTGGTGGAGCCATGTGGGAGGATTTTAGGTCATTGGGATGATGCTTCCCGCCCCCCCCCCCCCAAAGGGAATTTGGGACTCCAGCTCATTTAGTCTCTCTCATTTGCTTCCTGACCAGTAGGGGAGTCATTTGCTTTGTTATGCATGCTCTACCATTGTCCGTCCAGTGGCTGCAACAGAGGCACAAAGCAATGGCTTCCCCAGACCTTGCCTCTAGAGATGTGAGCTCGACAAAGCTTTTCTCCTTACAAGTTTATTATCTCAGGTATTTGACGACAATGGCAGAAAGCTGTTACACTGATTGACTTTAATATATTAAATCCAGCTTATATTTCCAGAGTGTATCTCATTTAATCACAGCGTGTGATCATTTAGACATGTGGCTGCACTTAGTTGGCCAGGATTTTGGTGACTATTTGTGTGTTTATCATCCAAAGAGACATTGGCCTGCAGCTTTCTTTTTATGTGATGTTGTTGTCAAGTTGTGATATCAGGGATTAATGCTATTCTCATACAATGAGTGGGGGAGGGTGCTCGATAGATTTTCAAACTTGTTTTATAGCTTGGTTTGGAAAGAATTATGTTTTAAAACAGGTGCTAGGAAAAAAATTTAAAATAAAGGAGCAGATAACAACTATTTTAGATTTTGAGGAACTCAGATACTCTCTGTCCATATTCTGTGTTTTTGTTTCTCTTTTTAAAATTCTTTAGAAACTTACAAACCATTCTTACCCCCCCCCCCGGACCACAGAGAGGCAGATTGTGGACTGGATTTGTCTCATGGGCCATAATTAGCTAAATCCTGCTTTAGAATTTCATGTGCATTTCTTTCTCTTCTCACCTCTTTCTTCACCCTTTGTTGTTTTGCTTTGCTTTCTCTCTGCAACTTTTAGATTTTTCTATTTCTAGAAGTTTCTCAAATATGTGCCCTGTTGTCGGTCTTTTTATTCATCACACTAGGAAATCTGTCAGTATGAAAACTGTCAGTGTGGCATTTTGTACCCTTTTAGTTCTGAAAAAGGTTTTGAAAAATTATTTGCTAATTTCTTTCCTATTTTGCTATTCTTTCCTTCCTGAACTTCTGTTCAATTGATTCTGTTCAGAATCAATCCTCTAATTTCCTTAACTTTCTTCTATCTGCTCCATCTGTTGACTCCTAAGATAGTTCTTTTAACTTATTTTTCAACCTGTTTTTGAAATTTGGAAGTTTCTTCCATGTATGTATTTAACTTCAAGAACATTGTTATCTTTTTTCTCTTTCTCACATGTGCACGTGTGTGTGTGTGCACGTGCACACCCATGCACCAGTCCTGGGACTTGAACTCAGGTCTGGGTGCTGTCGATAAGCTGTTTTTTTCCCCCTCAAGGGTGGTGCTCTACCACTTGAGCCACAGCTCTACTTCTGGCTTTTTGGTAGTTAATTGGAGATTAATTGATTATTTTGTCTGTCTGAGGTTTGAACTCGGGTTCTGTGTTTACTAGGTTGTTTTTCACTGTTGATATTAAAGGGTATATCCTTAGATATAAGGATATAAAACTTACACATAAATATAAAACTTCTATATAAAATGTAATTTATATTTAAAGATAATTTTAGGATCAGGTCTCTCTTCCTGCCAGGTGCAAGCCTAGACTATGATCTGCCTATTTGAGGCTTCATCCAGACTTACTCTGTGCAGACAGAGTTTCATGAACTTTTCTGCCTGGTGTAGCCTTGAACCTCAATCCTTCAAATTTTTGCCTCCCAAGTAGCTAAGATTACTGACATGAGCCACTGCTACCTGGCTTTAATCCTCCCCTCCTCTTCTTTTCCACACCTCTCTCCTCCCTCTCTCTCTCTCCCACCTCTACTACTACCACCATCTCCATTACCATTACCACCTCCTCCTCCTCCTCCTCCTAATTCTATTTCTTCTAATTCTGTCTTCTGCCTTCTCCTCCTTTTCCTTATCTTCCTCCTCTGCCTCCTTCTGTATCTATCTGGTATCATGAATATAATGCCTTTTTCTACATACCTAAAGATATTGAGACTTTGTTAAAGTTTTATTTTAGTATAGTTTAGGCTAGTTCTTTACTAATTGAAACACAGTTCTACTTCTAGCTTTTCTAGTCCTTAGAGATAAGAGTCTCACAGATTTTCCTACCTGAGCTGGCTTTGAACTATGATCCTCAGATCTCAGCTTCCTGAACTGGTAGGATTACAGGTGTGAGCTACCAGTGCCCAGCTTTCAGTCAATGTTTTTATGGCAGCCCCACCCTAAGATCTCCACTTCAGGGATACCATGTGCTTCCCATTCTAAAACAAGGTTCTGGAGTGCTAACTGGCTTATTCCTGATTGGGTTTCCTACGGTTCCATTTTTTTTTTTTTTGACTGATAGTTTTGCATATCAACATATTAGCTCCTAAAATTCAAAAATATTTTTCCCCAAATGAACATGATAGTACATGCCTGTAATCCCAGTTACTCAAGTGGCTGAGGCATGAGGATTATGAGTTCAAGGTCACTCTGCATTATGTATGAGATCCTGTCTCAAACAATTCTGTTGGTCTGTCTGTCTGTCTCTCTCTCTCTCTGTGCATAAATGAACACATACACACACACATTTTTTTTAATCTATGACTTTCACCTTCTTTGACCTTGAGAATTTATGGCTTCAAATTGTTTTATTCTCATGTCAGGGAGATGTTGGAAAGAAGTACAGGTAAGAACTATATGTGTGAGCAATCTGTCATATTTTAGTGGGAAAAATCATCTCCCTTCTATAGAAGATGAATCCACAACCTTTTTTTTTTGGGGGGGGGGGGTCCGGTTGTAGGGCCTGAACTCTGGGCCTGGGCGCTGTCCCTCAGCTCTTCAGCTCAAGGCTAGCGCTCTACCACTTGAGTCACAGTGCCACTTCCGGCTTTTTTTTCTTTTTGCTTATGTGGTGCTGAGGAATCGAACCCAGGGCCTCATGCATGCAAAGCAAGCGCTCTGCCACTGAGCCACCTTCCCAGCCCGAGTCCACAACCTTTGGCAGTGTCCACACTTAAGTACATTCAATTCTTCCCTAATACATCCCCTGGATAGTTGGGACCATCACTACTGAGTCTTATAGTTCTGGATTTCTCAGAAAATAAATCTCAAAGTGGTAACCTGAATTTCTACCTCAGAAGCAATAGAAATATATATTTTGAATAGTACTGTAATTATTAATAAAATTAAATTAACACTAAGGCAATATGCAAAAAAATATTTCCAGGCTATATGTCCTTGCAGATTTTAATTTTTGACAGAGAAATGTTAAAAATCTTCACTACAATTGTGATTTGTCCATCATTCTTTCAACTCTATCAGGTTTTGCTTTACATATTTTTGAAGCACTGCTATTTGGGGCATTCACATTTAAAATTACTACATCTCCTTGATGAACTGAGATTTTTGTCATTAAATATTGTTTTGCCTTTGGTAGTTTTATCTAATATTAATTTGGTTGTATACGATGGCTTTTAATGTTTATCTTATCTTTTCCCTTCTTTTTCCCTTTAATTTGCCTAGATTATTATATTTGAAATGAATTTCTTATAACACCATACAGCTAGTGATTTTTCAAATCTGCTAATCTGAGTTTTTTGTTGTTGTTATGTCAAACTCTCTAATATGTATAGCCAAGATTGGCCTGAAACTCATAATCTTCCTGCTTCTACCTCCCAAATACTGCGATTACAGGCATGTGCCACTATGTCTGACTAATCCTGGTCTTTTAATTGGTGCATTTAAGCCATTGACATTTAATGTGATTGATTATTGCTAACTTAGGATTCATAGGTGCCACATTAGTTTGTTTTTAATTTTTTGTTTTCGTCTTGCCTTGTCTCCCTGTGGATTGCTTGAAAACTTTTTAGAGTACCATTTGACTTATCACGAATGTTCTTGAGGGTATTGTTTTGTTGTGCAGTGTTTTCTCTAGGCATTGCTTTATACACAATAACTCATATTGGTGGCCATCATTTTACCAGGTTGAATGTAGTATACAAACATTACATCTTTGTGCCTTTTTATCTTTCCTTTTTCCTTTTATGGGGCCGGGGGTGGGGGTGGGGACAGGGGGGGCGGGGGGAGAGGAGTCGGTTATGGGCTTGAACTCGGGGCCTGGGTGCTATCCCTGAGCTCTTTTGCTCAAGGCTAGTGCTCTACCATTTTGAACCCCAGTGGCACTTCTGGTTTTCTGGTGGTTAATTGGAGATAAGAGTCTCACAGACTTTTCCTGCCCAGGCTGGCTTTAAACCATGATCCTCAGATCTCAGCCTCCTGAGTAGCTAGGATTACAGGTGTGAGCCACTGGTGCCTGCCTGGCTATCCTTCCTATTTTTAATAGAATTTCTTAAATATTTCTTATAAATTTAGGACTGTATGGTATCATTCTATCATATTTTTCCTTTCTAACTTAGAAAACTTTAGAGGAGAAAGAATGTGTATTGTTTTATCCATATTTTTTCTATTGATTTTTTTTTCCTTGTTAATGTTCCAAGTATTTTTGCTATCATTTCCTTTCTGTCTCAAAATTTTCTTTAGTCATTCTTTTGGCTTAAGTCTGCCAGTGATAAATTATCTTAGTTTTCCTTTAAGAACACCATAATCTCCCCCATTTGTTCCTAAGAGACATTTCCACTAGGTGCGGGGTGAGAGGTTGCCACTCCTTTCTTCAACAGTGAGAGTACACATTTCACTTCCCTCCAGCCTGCATTGTTTCTGGTGGAAAATAAGCTGTCACCAACTGTTTCCCCTGTAGGTAAAGTGCCAAGAAGTCAGAAAATATTTTTATTTGCCTTTACTTTTCAGAAATTTGCAATATATTCTGGCATGGGTTTTTGTTTTTTTGATTTGTCAGGTTTATTTCTTGTTAATTTTCAGCCATTTTTTCCCCCCAAGATCAGGTATATAATTTTTTAAGAACAGTCTCTTTCTCCCTCATTGCCACTGGTGACATGGATTTTAGAACCATTGTTATACTCTCACATATTTGTAAAGTTCTGGTAATCTTCAGCCTAATTTATCTCAGTTATTTAGATTTATTAGCATTTTTTGTGGTATAAGGATTTGAACTCAGGGCCTCATGCTTATTCTCTACTACTTGAGCTGCACTCCAGTCCTTTTTTGCTTTAGTTATTTTTTTATAGAAGGTCTTATGCTGTTTATTTGGGACCAGCCTCAGACCATGATCCTCCTATCTATCCTACCTATATAACTGGGACTACAGATGTGAGCCACCCCAGCTGGCTTTTTTGTTGTGATAGAGTCCCACTTTTGCCTGAACTGGCCTTAGACTATAATCCTCCTGATCTCTGCCTTCTGAGTAACTGGAATTATAATTCCTATTGTCTATCTTCAAGTCACAAATTGAAAAACAACAACAACAACAACTCCTGACTCCTCATTTGTCTATTGAACTTATTCACTAAGCTTTTAATTTGGGGTATTGTTCAGCTATAAAATTTCCATTTTATCATTCTTCAGATCTTCTTTCACTGAGACTTTCTTCTTTTGTTTCAAGGGTGTTTGTAATTGGGCATTGAAGTACTTTATCATGCAGCTTTAAAATCTTTGTTGGACCGCTGTAGCATCTCTGTCATCCCAGTGTTTGGCATTGGTGATTTTATTTTCCTTTGTTTTTCATTTGGTTTGCTATCTTTCTGGTTCTTGATGTGACAAATGATTCATTGAAACTTGGGCATTTTTGTATTATGTAGTAAGACTCCTCATATTGCAACCACCCACTTTAGATGGATTTCTCTACCCACTCCAGCGGGGGGGGGGGGGGGGACAGGTAATGGGGAACACAAGTGCCATCTTATCACTGGCAGGGGCCTGAGGCAGAGATCTGGTTCTCTGTTTGGCCTCATTGACAGCTGAGGGCGAGGGGGAGGGGTCCTCATTACCAGCAGGGGTGGGAGGTGGAGGGGGTGTTGGGAGTTGGGGTGGCGGGTGGCATTCCTCCATCTCCTCTGGCACAGTGCCGTGGAGGTTTCTGTATCAGTCATAGTGATGCCCTGATTCTCCAGCAGTCTCTGATGCCACAGGGAATCTTTCCCTGTGGTGGGTGGGAGTCCCTGGGAGGTGGGGGTGGGAGCTAGGCTTCCCATGGCACCATGTGGCAAAGTAGCTTTGCCAGCTCCTTGCTTGGCCTTCTCTGACACATCCCGGCAGGGACGTTGGGACAACCCATCACAGCCCATTTCAAGGTGGAAATCTGAGCTTCCCATTCAACATTTTCTGGTGTGGGCACAGGTGGGTTCAGAGAGTTGTGGGTTTTTTGTCTGTAGTTTTTGGCTTAAATAGAGCAGTTACCATTCTAAAAACTTTTCTGACTTGCTAGGATGCTTCTCTCCCCAATCCTTTGACTTAGCTCCACTTTTGTTAATATTTCTTTATTTTTCTTTTCTGGGTTTTTTTTCTTTTTTGGTACCTAATGGCTCTAGGTTGCCAGTGTTTTCAGCTGTAAGTCTGGGACACATATGGAAAAAGAAAACCCAGCCAGGTATCAGCGGCTCATGCCTGTAATCCTAGCTACTTGGAAAGCTGAGATGAGGATTTTGGTTTGAAGCCAGCCCAGGCAAGAAAACCTGTGAGATTCTTATCTCTAATAAAATGCCAAAAACTGGAAGTAGAGCTGTGGCTCAAATGGTAGAGCACTAGCCTTGAGCAAAAAATTCTCAAGGTCAACACTCAGCACTTGAGGACCAGCACCAAAGAGAGAGAGAGAGAGAGAGAGAGAGAGAGAGAGAGAGAGAGAGAGAAAGGAAAAATCCAACGTGGATCTCAGCAACTCAGGAGGCTGAGGTCTGAGGATTTCAGTTTGAAGCCAGCCAAGGGAGAAAAGTCCATGAGACCCTTATCTCCAATTAACTGCCAAAAAAACTGGAAGTGGAGGTATGATTCAAGGCACCAGTCTTGAGTGAAAAAAGCTAAGGGAAACACCTTGGCCCTGAATTCAAGCCCCAGTACCTGTACAGACAGATAGAAGGAAAGAAAAAGAAAGAAAGAAGGTAAGAAGGAAAGAAAAAAAGAAAGAAAGAAAGAAAGAAAGAAAGAAAGAAAGAAAGAAAGAAAGAAAGAAAGAAAGAAAGAAAGAAAAAGAAAAAAGGGAAGGAAGGAAGGGAGGGAGGAAGGGAGGAAGGAAGGAAAGAACCAGAGAGAGAGAGAGACAGAGAAACAAAGAAAGAAAAGAAAAAAGGAAGAGAGAAAGAGAAAGAGAGAAGGAAGAAAGGGAAGGGAAGGAAGGGAAGGAAAGAAAAAGAAGAGTTGGCAAGCTCACCGCCATGTCTTTCCTTGGGTCCCAAAGTCCCAGGGCAGCCTTCAATCTGCTCTGCAGCCATCAGTCTTCTTGGGTCTGAGTTTTATATAAGGACAGTGCTTTCAGTGGACTTAGCAGGGAGACAGGGAAAAGTATGTATTCCGTTGTCTCTCTAATACGTTATTTTGTTTCTATATTCATAAACAAAGACACTCATTTATGTGTGGATTTGGTTAAAAAACTGGTTACCACAGAAACCACGGGCCTAGAACTTTCAAGAACCATCCCCAGAAGCTCCCACATCCATAAGATATTGTATGCCTCAAATCACACAGCAGGCAAATAGCAGAACTAGACTGTAATCTTACATCTGACTCCAACTGATCATCTTTCCCCAGTGCTACCTAGGCCTTGCCTGGGGGCAGGGGGTCTGGAGGTGCTTGTAAACTCAGAAGACACAGCTGTCTAATTAGAAAGAAGGAGTCATCCATTGGAGGAGCTGTCTAATAGGGTCTCTACGGGTCTGATGCTCAGCTACCTGTGGGGGAATGATAGACATGCAGACACCTGTGCCCTCTCCTAGCCCTTCAGCCCAAGGTGCTTCTAGGTATGTGCCCTTGAAGTGGGGGGGGAGGGGACAGGAGGGAGCTGGGTGCCAGTGGCTCATGCCTGTGATCCTAGCTGCTCAGGAGGCTGAGATCTGAGGATTGCAGTTCAAAGCCAGTCTGGGCAGGAAAGTCCAACAATAAAAAGGGGGGTGGGGTGGGTGAGACTTCTACGACAACTTGGGCATTTAAGAACTGAGATGGCCGTTCTCCTAGGCAATTGCCCCTATTACCGGGCCTGGGAGACTGCCATGCTCTTGCTCAATTTCTGGTCAAATTAGCCTGGCTTCCGGGAACATACCAGGAGCCGTGGGGGTCAGAGAGCTTCCTCCGAGGAAGGAAGCCTGGGGGGAGGAACGGGAGGGGCGACTTAGTCGGAAGCAGCAGACAGTAGGAAAGTAATGAGATTAATACTTGGGCTTCGTTAGCTAAGGATTCTGGAACCTTTCCAGTCCTCTCCAGCAAATGGCCCCAACTGCCCCCTTAATGGCATTAAGTGAAATTACAAAGCAGAGATGTTGCTTGATGATCTCCTTGGGGCGGCTCAGGCTCCGCAGAGGGTAGGGCGTGGTGGGGGTGGACACGGCCTTCCTTGGAGGCTGCCCTGCTTCTCTGTCCGCAGCACCAACACTTGATGCCTTCAGTCCCTTCCCTGAACCCAGCTCTGGGAGGAATGGAACCTAATCACACAGGTCTGGATCACAGACAAAGCTTTACCCCTTATCCGTCTTACCTCACCACGCTCTGCAGCACAGAAAGCACCCAGGCAGAAGGAACTTTGTGGAAAGCTCAGAAATTTGCATGGCCTCAAAATTTAGGTTGGAGCAGCATCCTGGGCAGAGGGGCCACGATGGAGCTAATCAGGAGGGACTTTTCTGGAAGAGGGACGTTGCAGAGCATCTCTGCTCAAGGCTAAGCTCTGCCCAGGTGGTGATCATGGCAGTTCTGGGAATCTTCAGCAGGGGCGCTGCAGCAGCAAAGCCCCTGCCCACATTCTCCACAGTCTTGGTCTGTCTAGTCAACAGGGTATAACGGCCATCAGTCACCCTCCTATGTCTTCCCCAGGCAAGCCTGAATCACCCACATCCTGCCTTCCTCTCTTTTAGGAAGAAGAATGAGGCAGGAATTCGTCAAAGTTCTCCAGAGAAACAAAGCCAATAGGACCCATACAGATAGGGAAGAACGCACAGAGTACAGAAATCGGCTTACCTGGGAAATCGGTGACCCATTGTCTATCTGAGAGAACAGGAACAACTGGTGATTTAATCCAATCAAGTCTGAAGGCCTGGGAACCAAGAGCTGCAGTGCCTGAGGAAGGAAGGAAAGAAGGGACAGGGAAAGAAGAGGAAACTCTCCCTCTTTTTCTTTTTTTTTTTTGTCAGTTGTGGGGCTTGAACTCTGGGCCTGGGTGCTGTCCCTCAGCTCTGTAGCTCAAGGCCAGTGCTCTACCACTTGAGCCACAATGCTGTTTTCAGTTTTCTGAGTGGTTTAGTGGAGATAAGAGGCTCCTGACCTTTCCTGCCGGGAATGGCTTTGAACCGAGATTCTCAGATCTTAGCCTCCCAAGTGGCTAGGATTAACACAGGTGAGCTACCACACCCAGCCACCACCACCGCTGCCTCCTCCTCCTCCTCCTCCTCCTCCTCCTCCTCCTCCTCCTCCTCCTCCTCCTCCTCCTTCTTCTTTTTTTAAATGGGTGTATAAGGCTTGAACCTGGGACCTCTTAACTCACTTGGCTTTTTCTCCAGCACTCCAAGCTGGTGCTCTACCACTTGAGCCACACTTCTGCATCCTCTGCCTGTTTTTTTTTTCTATTTTGATCCTTAATGGGTCAGAAGTAGGGAAGGTCGAGCCTGTGGGTTCATATAAGGCCCTAGAAATCATTTGGTATGTGACAGAACAGACTCACACATTTCTTGAATATTTCTCAAATGTTTCTCATTGGATACCCCTAGCCAGCTACCTGTGTTAATTTTTGTATGTATGTGACAGTCCCAGGGCTTGGGCACTGTATCTTTTTTCTTTTTTCTGGTCCTCGGCCTTGAACTCAGGGCCTGGGAGCTGTCCTGAGCTGCCTTTTGCTGAAGGTAGTGCTCTATCACTTGAGCCACAGTACATAATGGTCATTCACATTGGTGAAGGTGGTTCTTCTTAGTCTGTTGATTTAAATGCTGATCTCTTCCAAATACACCTTCACAGACCTGCCCAGAAATGATACTCCACCAGCTACCTGAGAATCCCTTGACCTCCTCAAATTGACACAGAGAATTAGCCATTGCAGGAAGACTACCAAGCCAGAATGGTAATGAGGTCAAATGTGCAAGCAGTAGAGTTGGTCTGAAGGGATCTCAGCTCCCAGAATGCTCTTGTCTCCTGTCATGTACAGTGCCACTGCCTCTCACAAAGACCCATCAGCAGAGAAGTCGGGACCACAGGAGGCACAAAGCAACTCTTCATGACATTTCCAATGGGAAGGTGGGATTTAGCACACTGTGAGTTTCTTTGGGTTCCCTGAGCATCCAATGGCAACCAAAGCCCACAAACTGCCAGCACCACAATGCAGGAGGGGCACAGAGTACACCTGGGGGCCCGGTAATGCTGTCTATAAACAGTTCTGCATTCGTGAACCAGCACAGGTGTCTCCTGAATCATCTTATCTAGGCAGCATCAAAATGGGAAATCAATTCTAGTAATTACCCTATTTCCTCAATTCTGATATGCCATTGATTATAAGATGCACCATTGATTAAATAGCTGCCTCAAAAGAAGAGAGAGAAACTATACAATAAATATGCACATCTATTTTAAGACCCGTCTCCCTATTTTGGAAATGCTAAAATGTGTATAGGGAAGGGAGAGGATACATATTATAATGAAGAGAAAATGGTAATTGAGAAATAGTGGAGCCAATTGCCTGATTGAATTCATCAGAAGATAGACTCAGGATGACGCACTGGGCCTTTTTCAGGTGAGGGACGTTTGAGGGTTAGTGGGTGCTCTGGCCAGTTTAACCAACCCCACCTAGTTCTCAGGGCTAGAGTAACTCCCACAGGCACTGGATTCCAACAAGGTAACACCCACAAGATGTCTTCCCCTCCTTGGCTCTGTCTTCTGAGCTAAATCCCACCCGTCCAGTCCCCAGAGACTCACATGTCCTGTGGTGTCATCCTCACGAAAGGTGCCCACTGCTGAGATTGTCCGGAACAACCATGTCTTAGAGAATGAGGATAGGCTACAAGGTGTCATGAGGCAGAGGAAGGTACAATTTATCAGGAGAGTTATTGAGAGAAGCACAGTGCTGGCCAGCAGCAAGACAAGTTAGACCACTGCGATTTGAATCAGAAAGGCAGGACATAGATCCTGCTCAGGACAAAAGGGACTTCCCCCAATCTTACGCCATAGGCACATTCCTGTCACAGGAGTCCAATTGGAAAGCTCCATATTCCAGTGAAATGGGTCTGTGTAATTATAGCATGCTAAGAAACTATGCCAGGAAAACCAATTCAAGATGGCCTCAGCAATGTCAAGCTGAATCTATGCAGGGTTCTACCAAAAAAAAGGGCTGGCCATCCTCTTCCTGCAGGTGGGGGTAAGTGGGACCATTATCATTTGCCTCCAGCCTGCTTCTCTCACCCTCTTTTCCAGATACTCTAGCATGGAGCCTGCTGCCTCCCTGTGTCTGTCACTCTCTCCAGCTTCTCCCATGCCAGCCTTTGACCATGCTGTTCTCATAACCTGGAGAGGCCTTGGTGCCCCTGATCCACACCCAGTCTATTGCTTGGAAGAAGTAAAGTGGGCGTTAGACATTCTGGGTCATATGACAGACCAATAGCTGATAACAAGCTAGCAGGATACTGGGAAGGCCTGAGTTTGACAGGAGGCTGTGAGGGGAAAAGTGGTACCTGGCTGGAAAAAAATGCTTTTAGAGCAGTTTTTTGTTTTTTGTTTTTTTTTTTAAAGTGGATGCTGGTGGATCACACCTAACTACTCAGGAAGCTGAGATCTGACGATCACTTCACTGTTTAAAGCCAGCCCTGGCAGACAAAACTATAAGGCTCTTATCTCCAATTAACCATTAAAAATCTAAACGTGGAGCTGTGGCTCAAATAGTTGAGAAATATATCTCAAGGCTCGAATAGACTTGAGAAAGCTAAGGGACAGTACCCAGATGCTGAATTCAAGTTCCAGTAAAACAGGCGCACACACACACACACACACACACACACACACACACACACACACACACATACACACTAACAACAACAACAAGAAGTCACCTTTGATCTATACTAGGGAGAAGGAGGAATGGATTGAGGCTGAGTGAAGCTCTGGAAGAATGGAGCAGTCCAGGGAGAAACAAAGAGTTAAAGAGTCTTTACAAAGGGGCAACAGAAGAATCTTCTATGAAGAAGGCAGGGTACCTTTCAGAGTCCCTTATAGAAGTACCAATATTTCCAGTTTCCATTTCTCCCATCTTTTCATGCAGTAGTCCTCAGCCTAGGTTTCAGTGTTGGGCCCCTGTGGAGCAATGTTTGGAAATGCCTGGGGGTGTTTACAGTTACAGTTGTTACAGTGACTGGGGATCTGCTGCCATGGAATGGGCAGGTCCAGGAATTCTAAAAATTGAGTATGTTCTTAGCCAGGAAAGATTCGCCGGTTCTAGATACCAGGGGCCCCCCAGCCTCCAGGGGGCGCTCTTCTCTCCTCCTAGGGCTAGCACATTTGCCTTGACTCTTATCCCACATCACAGTCTGATCTGGAATTTTCCAGTGGAACTTTCTTATGAAACCAAGAGAAGACAGATGGGAAATTATCAAAGAAAGCAACAAAGCATAAAAACAGAAGAGCATCAACAGATTTCTGGGTCTAAGGAAGCTCAAATCTATTCAGTCTAGTCGCAGAAACACTTAAAAAAAAAAACTCTCAGCTTTCCTAATTGAAACAATTTAATAGGAACAGAGCCTCATTTCTCTCCTTACTCTAGACAACACAGCCAGGCAGGGTACAGACTGGCCCTATTGCTCTCCTGGTAGAACAACTGAAACTTCCAGTGTCTAGACGTCTCTCAATTGTGACCCAGAAGAACACAGGTTCCAATCCTTCAGCCTCAAGCTGCCCTGACCTTCTTGCTGCTCCCTGACTTCCAATCTGTGCTCTAGTCCCAAATATCAGGTCTATCTGAACAAAGTGCAGTCTTTTCTTTGCCTTTTAGGGTAATGATTAGGCAGTACTGCAGCTTTCACACTACTGTTTAACCTTCATTCAAAGTCTAAGAGCCTGCAGAAGAGGAGAGAGAAAGCTGAGCACTGTGGTTTATGTCTATAATCCCAGCTACTTGAGAAATGGAGATCAGAAGGATCAGAGTTCTAAGACAGCCCAGGCAAACATATCTCTGAGACTCTATTCCAACCCACAAGCTTGGTGTGATGTCACATGTTTGTTACTCCAGCTACAAAAAAAGCATAAAATAAGAGAATTGTGATCCAGGTAAGCTTGAGCAAAAATGAAAAACTTGCATGAAAACAATGAAATAAAAAGGACAGGGGCCGGGCGCTGGTAGCTCACGCCTGTAATCCTAGCTACTCAGGAGGCTGAGATCTGAGGATCGTGGTTTAAAGCCAGCCCGGGCAGGAGAGACCGTGAGACTCCTATCTCCAATAAACCACCAGAAAACCGGAAGTGGCGCTGTAGCTCAAGTGGTAGAGCGCTCGCCTTGAGCTGAAGAGCTGAGGGACAGCGCCCAGGCCCAGAGTTCAAGCCCCACGACAGACAAAAAAAAAAAAAAGGACAGGGGACATGGCTCATGTGGTAGAGTATCTGCCTAGCAAGCATGAGGCCCTGAGTTCAAATCCAAGTACCACTACAAAAGGAGGAGGGGGAAGAGGAGGTGGAGGGGAATGATACATTGGATGGACTGCAAATGTGTCACTTTATGGTGCTGGTGAACAAATCCAGACATAAATAGTCACACAATGCTGGGTTCCATATATATGAAATATCTAGACTGGCAAACTCCATGAAGAGAAGACTGTGGTCTCCTGGGGCTGGGGAGGAACTGTTTCATGAGGGTGGAATCTCTTTTGGGGGTGATGAAAATGTTTTGGACAGATGTGGTGGTGATACATTGTCAGGGTATTAAATGTCACTGAAATGTTTACTTTAAAATGGTTTATTTTAGTGATGTTAATTTCACCTCCTCAAAAGCCTTTTTTGATGCTCCTAAAAGAGATGGAATAAACAGATGGAATTTTTTGTTTGTTTTAGCCTTGCTTTTACCTCTGTGCTTTGTTAATTATTCTGCGTCATCTAAGACAGTGCATCTCAGTCTGGCCTGGCAACATTCTTTACCATGTTCTCCTTTTACAGATGTTGGTATTTATGGAGCATTTTTACCCCTTAACTCTTTGCATTTTCTTCTTGCTTTTTTGTTTCTGTGAGTAGGAAACACATTTCTAAGACATAGAGTAACTCTCTAAGTTCGTTTTGTCAACACCAATGATTGACACATCCCCGGCTCAGCTCTTGGCATGTAGCTCTCATTCTCATCCATCCTGCAGTCCTCTGTGCTGCCATGCCTCCTCCCTTCCTCCACTTTGTGTGTCGTCTAGGAGGTTGGGATTCCAGGTTCCAGTACATTCTAGGTACGTGACCCTAGTCAAATAATCCTTCCAAGCTGAGAGTCAGTGGCTCATGCCTGTAATCCTGCCTACTCAGGAGGCTGAGATCTGAGAATCAGAGCCAGTCAGGGCAGGAAAGTCCATTAGACTCATCTCCAGTTAACTGCTGAAACACCAAAAGTGGACCTGTGGCCCAAGTGGTAGAGCACTAGCCTGAACATAAAAGCTCAGAAACAGCACCCAAGCTGAGTCCAAGCCCCAGGAGCAGCACACACACACACACACACACACACACACACACACACACACACACACACACACACACACACACACACACACACACGTGTATATATATATTCTTTATAATAGCAAAAACTCAATTTAAAAATAAATGACATTCAGCTCACGATTCAAGTAAAATAACACTTGCCATGTTTTTCAGTTCTCTCTCTTTCTCTTTCTCTGTGTTAATAGAGTTTGAACTCAGGGCCTTGCACATGCTAGTCAGGTGCTCTACTGCCAGACCACGCTGCTGGCCCTGCTTTTGCCTAGATAACCATCCATCCATTTTAGTTTTCCTGTTGTTGCTGGGATAACAGATGTGTACCACTACATCTAGATTCCCCCTACTAAGATGGAATCTCAAAGACTTTTCTAACTGAGCTGGCCTCAAACTGCAGTTCTCCTGTACTCCCAAGTAGGCAGGATTACAGGCATAAGCTACCAGAGCCAAGCTTGTATTGGTTTGTTTGGGTTTTTTTGGTGGGTGGTGGGGCTTGACCTCTGGGCCTGGGAGCTGTCCCTCAGCTCTTCAGCTCAAGGCTAGCGCTCTACCACTTGAACCACAGCGCCACTTCCAGTTTTGTGAATGGTTTATTAGAGATAAGAGTCTCACGGACTTTCCTGCCCAGGCTGGCTTTGAACCACAATCCTCAGATCTCAGCCTCCTGAGTAGCTAGGATTACAGGCGTGAACCACCAGTGACCAGCTTGTATTGCCTTTAACAGAGGATTTTTCATTCCTTTAGACTGCAAGATCTTTGAAGGTAAGAACCATGCTTTATTTGCCTCCCCATGCTTAGCACTTAACACAGTGATTGAATAGTAGCTGTTCAATAAATAGGAATTAAGTGAATGAACAAAATGTACTAGCCACAGCTAAAAGAAAGGCTGTTTCTCATATGAATAAACAATTCAATCGAAGCCATTCTCTTGTAGAGAGGACAGCTTTTACCTGAAATCAATGAATTGTTCATTCCTAGAGACCAGCACAAAAGCACCATTATCCAGGGCTGGCATGAATTATAAGCAGACTGGAGGAAGAAAACAAGCTGTGTGGAGCTCAGTAGACAGAGGAAGAGGGCAAAGCAGGAGTGGTCGGAATAGAGATGCCGGTCTTGTTTATTGGGGCCAGTGGGAGCCCTGTCACAGGCAGAGGGGACATTCCAGCCAGGCAGTGTCCCCCGAATATGTGCTAGGCACCGATGATGTGAAGCTGGGGGTGTCAGACCATAGTAAGAAGTGGGGATGTCGGGGGAGATGGAGTGGGGTGGGGAAGCAATGATGGAATTAAGAATTCTGGGAGAGCTGGGCACCGGTGGCTCACGCCTGTCATCCTAGCTACTTAAGAGCCTGAGATCTGAGGATTGCGGTTCAAAGCCAGCCCAGGCAAGAAAGTCTGTGAGACTCTTATCTCCAATTAACCACCAGAAAACCAAAAGTGGCGCTGTGGCTCAAGTGGTAGAGCGCTAACCTTGAAGAGCTGAGGGACAGTCCCCAGGCCCAGAGTTCAAGCCCCATGACTGACAAAAAAAAAAAAAAAGAATCCTGGGATGATGACTCTACGCTGTGAAGGAACTGTCTTCCTGTCCAGCTCACTTGGGCAGAGAGCCTGGGTGCCCAAGGGCTGGGTTGTGAGGTCAATGCAGAAGGAGTCCTGTCTAAGGCTGAGGCCAGGCTGAGGCCCTGTGTCTGCGGCTAACGGGGCTCCTGTGCCTCCCTCGGGAGGAGCAGAGCTGGAGTAGGTTAACACAGAAAGCCAGACTTGCATGGCTGCCAAGCCGCGCTCAACGATCAGGCTGTGTACCTATAAATTACTCCACTGGGTTTAATGTGTACACATTTTAAACATTTTCTTTCCCCATAGCATGGTAGATTTATAGTCTGAATGATGGAGTTTATTAATTCTAATAACCTCCCTTAGAACAGAAGTGCCTAAGAGCTTTGGTCTGTGGCCTGAGGAAGATGGGGAAGAGGCCTGCTTCGAACCTCAGCCACAGTGGCCAGAGAGGACTGTGAGGTGAGCTGGATGCTTACGCCCGCCTCTGCCCACCTGTGCCTCAGGCACCCCTCCTTCCCTGAGGACCACAGACCACTAGGACTCTGTGCTCCTGCTCCGTGGTGTGCTTGCCCATCGCTTCCGGATGTATCACCCCAGCTCTCTGCAGTGCATCCTGCAAATTGTGAACGGCTGGCTGGCTTGCCTGAGGGCTGGCGGCCCTCTTCCTGACAGTTATTGGAGCACACTTCTCCAATCTTCTCCACTTTTTTTGGGGGGGGAGGGGCAGGGGCATAATTCTCTTTTCAGATTACAACAGGCACCCGGACAGATATAGAAAGTGACGTCTTAAGTGGTGGCAGGAAACAGACCCTCAGAGAAAGGAGGATGTGTCAGGACCTGTCATCTGTCTGGCTGGAGCAGAAAGCAATGGAAATCTAGCCAGGAAACTCTAGCAGCCCCAGGGTGAGGGAGCAGAGCAGTGGCCTGAGTTATCATCAGCATGTCTGACCTGCACAGACAAGGCGATGGGGCCCCATCCACGTCCCCTGGGCATAAGCAATTTCATCACAGCTGTGACAGGTCACTTTAGAGTGGGTGCCAGTGCCTTTCTCCTTTCCTGTTCCAGAGCTTTCTCCAAAGCCACACGTCAATCAGCCTGGGGCCTGTGCCTCTGGTTCCCAAGGGAGGAGGGGATTACCTTTTCTGAGGATTCTGGGAACTGTGGATATGTGTTCCCATTCTTTTCCTTCCGGGACTCCTCTGTGATGTGTTCCGGAAGCATCTACCACCCCCACCCCCCACCACCAGGAGTAAGCCCACCACGTTAACTGACTTTTTTCCTCCTTCCTGTCTCTCTCTGCCCTCTCATCTGCTTCCTTCTGTAAACCCTGCATGAACCACCTGCAACCTGGAAGTGCTCTCCTCCTGTTCCAGCACAGCCCAAGTCCAACATCGAGGAAATCATGGGGGTGGAGCTGGATATGCTTCTGTCAGGAAGTTTTAGAGGAGTGTGCAAAGTGCAAACCCATGAATCTCAGCCCAAGGCAAGGGGCAAAAACCTGGGAGCATTCTGTGGGGTTCCTGTGGTTTCAAGTAGTTGGGCTGAAAGAATCTGAAAACCAACCATAGCGTTCAACCCTTTAGATGCCATTTAACAGTGGCCGACTTAGTTAACTGACAGCTTCTGCACATCTCTAAAGTGGAAGGTAGAATATTGGTGGGGAAAGGGCAGAGCCCTAGTGGTTGGAATAAGAGTCCTGGGGAGGTTGATCTGCCTCTCTGAGAAACCTTAGACAAGCTATCTCGCTAGGGGAGGAATCATTACCCTTCTCCATCTCCAGGCTGAAGCAAATTCAAGGCAGATCCCAACAGGCAGAAGGAGAGGGTAAGGTGGTTCATTATACAGTTAAGACTCTGGAGGAGAAATTGGGAGTCGTCTATGATGTTATCAAGTTGAATCACCAAAAATCTGGTGGCATTCATGTAGGAATGAATTATGAGAGAACAAAATCAAGGAGAGAATAGAATAGAATAGTAGAGGATGTAGGATAGTAGAGAATTTGAGGATGTGGGGGCATGTTCTACAGATTCTAGATGGAAAGCCCCAGTCTAAATCATTGGGAATGGTCCTAATTCAATCAGTCGACTGACATACTGTAGACCCCTGTTGGTTCCTACTAAAGACTGTTGAGAAGCCAGAAATTCCTAGGCTGAAGGGAAAAGATTGGGGAGATAAAAGTAGATTTGTGCAAGACCCTCTATGTCTTATGTTTCTCCTGCTCTGGTTATGGCTGCAGTCAAAGTTTACAATGGAAATGTTCAGGACCACACACTCCAATCAGCCTGCCTACCTACCTAAAGAGCATACTATGAACACCAGCTGGGGTACCCACCCATCAGCTCCTACCAGTCAGAGAGAGGGGAGGGAGCGGGGGGGGGGGGGGAGAGAAAGAGAGGGAGGGGGTTATCCCCCATGGGTGCTAAGATGGAAATGGAGAACTTTGCCCCCTTTTCTGGTAGGGTGTCTGCCTTGCTGGCTGGCTAAGGAAAGGAAATGGCGGGCTGAGGTTGTATGCTGGGCAGGGAGCAAAGCAGCATGGGAACTATCTAGCTTTGAGTTTCCTGATGGCTGGGTAGACAAAGCGTGAGAAGCTATCTTGGGTTTTCTTGTCTATGACCTCATACCAGAGGGCTGCCTGCCCACTGAGAACCCCCACAACCTGAGGCCCAGTGTTTACTGCATTTGGTGGGGGCTGCTGGGGAGTGGGGGAGAGAGGCAAGCTACAATCAAATCTCCTGGCTATGGAAATGTTGGGGTGCAGGGTCCAGCCAAGAGTTTCCATACAGAACTGAGGCCTGGACCTTGCCTGCCCCACTGGGAAGCCAGGAACTGGACTTGGAGAAGACTACATCCTCCCTGGGAGATGTTTGCTTGTTTCTTTCTCCGCAGGAGTATAGCTGCTGGAAACCCTGGGACCTGACCTGAGTTAGGATGGCCGCTCCTAGCCCCGCCCTTCCAGGCCGCACTGCAGTTCTTCTAGCCTTGTCTGGAGGACAGAATGGGGCACCCAGAGAAGCCATATCTTCCAAGGACCATCAGACACCAGCACTCCTGCAACATGGGTTCCCAGGGACCCAGAACACCATTTTAGCCACTGCCACTGTGAGGCCTTTGTTTATTTCAGACAGCCTTGCTGTGTAGCAGAGGTAAGCCTCACACTCAACAATCCTCCCACCTCAGCCTCCTGAGGACTGGGATTACAGGAGTGCTCCACCATGGTGGGGGAGGTGTTCCTCTGACATGTCCCCTTATTCCTGGAGACTGCAGTGATGAATGCAATCATCCATAGCTCCCAGCTTTGAGAGGTACTCGGAAGCAGAGAAGGTTCTGCTGTGGGTCCTGCTTGCAATGCAAGCAGCTTTGCCCTGTGCCTCTCATGACCGATGTCTCTGGGAGACCTCCCAGACTAACCGTGGACACACCGGACACGTGTTGATTCGGCAGCTCCTCACGAGCTGGGGCACCAGCCAGCTGACCATGGCTTATGCTCCCAGCACCCCTGGGCCTGCCAGATGGCCACAGCACCCCCTGCTTGTCTCTGCACCCCCCAGAGCAGTTCTTAGTGACCCACCGGCTGCCAAGGACAGCCAGGGGCCTGAGAGGCCGGTGGTTCTGTATGACCAGCTGGTGTCACCCAACAGTGGATGGTGTGGCACAAAGCCACACAAAGGCCACGGTGACCAGTCTTCCTGAGAGATGGCCTCAGGTAAGTGTCTACGGCCATTCCTAAGCAGTGCCTGAAGATTGAGCCAGATGGCCATGGATATGGAAAGACCCAAGAGGAGGATAAGGGTCAGGGAGGCTTAGGAGACAGGTCTTGAGTAGACCCAAATCATAAAAGCTTCCTGCCTGCCCCTCACCTGTTACTCTGCCTGCTACCTGCTCCTCTGCTCTGCTTTGATCCTCCCAGCAGGCTGCTGATTGTGATTCCATGACAAGAAATTGAACAACCCCTTAATGCCTGTAGGATGCAATAGAAGCCTTTTGTATAACTTGTCTTTCCCCTGTCTGTCCTAACTCCTTTCTTAGCCACTTCTCTCCCCAGCAGCCCGGGCTGGCCCCAGAACACGTGCCGTTCTTTCTTAACTTTCCAGAGCTCTGCATATCCTCTTCCCTCTCCCCGAGCCATTTAGCATCCTACCCTCTTCTTCCAGCTCTCATTCAGAGGCCACCTCCTCCAAGAAGCCTGCCCAGATGACTCCAGGCAAATGAAGGTTGGCTCTTACTAAACCTGGCTTATTAGACTTACTAGCCTTGGCTTAGTGGCTCACGAGTCTGGGACCACGAACTACTTCCTGTGTCTCAGTTTTCTGGCCTGTAAAATAAGCCAGGTTGCAGGGAGTATTGATTACTAGGTTAAGTATTAATGGTGATAAACTAATAATGCTGTTCATAAATAAGAAAGCAGAAGTATTGAAACGAATAATACATGAGCAGAAATGGGCAAGCGGAAGCAGGGCTTGGCAGGCAGTGGTAGCCCACTGTGAGGAGCAAGCTGCCCTGCCTGGGCTGAGGTGCAAAACCAGCCCCCGAGAGGCGCGTGCCTCTCCCTGGGAGATGAATGAATGAAGTCTGCAGTCAGATCTGAGATAAGCCCTGGTTCTGTGGTTACCTGAGCAATCATACATGGTAAAACACCCTCATCTGCACAATGAGAGTGAAAACACAATGGGCAATCTTTGTAGGTCGCCAATAATGGACTGTAAGTGTCTTTGCGTGACTCAATACCTCCTTCCACCTTGGAGCCAAGGGAGGCCTCGGGAGGTGACGAGAGCAATAATGGCGCTTGTTTCCCATGTATGAAGTGAGCCAGTATGGATCTCTTTGAAGGAAGAGTGGTTTCCCTTCGTTCTGTTTGTGTGACAAACAACAAACTTAGGGAATCGGATGTAAATGTTCAGTTCACACGGTGAGTGTCATCAAAGCTGAGCTTGAACCCGGGACTCTCACTGTAGAAGTGCCCCGGGGCTCGGGCATCTGCAGAGCATGGCAGATGGGAAGGAGGTAGCAGCTTGCTGTTCTGCTGGTCCATTCTGTTTGTATTCAGCGTTCTGTGGCTTTTGAAACCCCTTGGGGGACTTTTCCAGAACTCTGAGTCCTCCGAGAATACTTGCTGCATTTGTTTCCACTCCTGCTACCCTTCCCACAGTGCCAAGGGGACAGCCTCCCCCGAACCCTGTCCTTCCCCGTCCTCCTATCAGCTAGGACAGAGGCCCTGGCGGGGTGTGCTGTACACTGAGGGATGGCCTTGCTGGCCACAAGCAGGGCAGTGTCCAGTGGATATCCATCATGCCTACCTTTCTAGCCTGCCCGCCCCCCCCCCCCCCCCCCCGCCCCGGCTTCCTTTGTGTCTCTTTGGTCTCCTTCACTTTCTTTATAATGCATGAAACATTCTTACACTCTGAGTGAGCAGGAGTCACAAAACCATGCAGAGTCAGGGGGCCAAGAGCCCTCAGCCAGGGAAATTGAGGCAAAACCAGAGTGAAGAGTTTTGATTAGAAACCAGGCCAGTACTGTCCCTGTAAAGCTAGTACTTGTGCTTCTGTATTGTTTATCAGAACCTCCGCCCCTGCCCCTCCCCTGCTGAGTGACCTTGGAGGCAGCCCTTGGCCTCCCTGTCCTTGGCTTCTTTATCTCTAAAAATTGCTCGGTCAGCACCGTGCTGTGACTCACAACTACTCAGGAGGCTAAGATCTGAGAATTGTGGTTCAAAGCCAGCCTGGGCAGACAAATCCTCAAGACCTTTATCTGCAATTAAATAACCTGTAAAAAGCCAGAAGTAGAGTCATGGCGCAATGGCAGAGTACCAACCATGAGCAAAATGCTGAGGGAGAGCCCAAGGCCTTGAGTTCAACACACACACACACACACACACACACACACACACACACACACACACACACAACCTTTCAATGTTGTAGTGAATCAAATAAGATAGAAAACATCTATCAAACAATACTTAGTACAAGTAAACTCCATTTTATTGAAGAATAAAAGATGAACTTTGTTGAATGGTCAGTAAGCAAATAAGAATTTTTAGCAACCTTGTCAGGGTGAGAGAGAGGGACAGTGAACCCCCAACATATCCAATGCCGTGCTAGCTTCCCACTCAGTTCCATTACATTCATGGAATGGTTATTGAATACTTATGTTCCAGATAAGGCTAACTTTCCTGGGTATAGAATCTAAGACAAAGTCCTTCCACCTTGGGAAGAGGTCACTAACTAGAGAGACAGATGGCTGAGCTGTAACCATGATGTTGCTCTCTGCCAGAGTTAGGAAATAAGTCAGATGCTGGTGGCTCATGCCTGTAATCCTAGCTACTAAGAGGCTGAGATCTGAGTATCTTGGCAGGAAAAATCTGAGAGACGCTTATCTCCAGTTAACCACAAAAAGCTAGAATGGAGGTGTGGCTCAAATGGTAGAGTACTAGCCTTGAGCAAAAGAACTCAGGGAAAGTGTTCAGATTCAGAGTTCAAGCTGTATTACCAGCACCCCTCCCCCCCCCCCAAAAAAGCTAAGAAACAAGTAGAGATGTGACACATGCCTACAATCCCAGATACTCCAGAGAGGAGGTAGGAGCCATTGAGGACAAAAGTAAGAGACCCTAGATGAAAACCAACTAAAAAAGCAAAGGAGTAGGGGGGACGGCTCAAGTGGTAGAGCACTTGGCCCTGAGTTCAATCCCCCTTCCCCCAAAAGAAAGGGTACACATACAAAGGGGAGGGATGGGGAGAAGGTATCTGGGCAGTAATAACATTTTGAACGAGAGCCCAAAGGCATAAAAATCAATTAGGAGAATTTACTGGGTAGGCATGAGCTTGCAGCTGACAACAAAAAATTCAAAATGAAGTAGCTTGAGCAAGCTAGAAGTCAGCTTTGCATACAGACACGCAGAGCTGGCAGCCCAGGCATTGTGGTCGCTTCTCCTTGGTCAGCAGCAGCCTACTCTGTGGAACTCAGTTCCTAAATCTGGCTCCCAGTCAACGCCTGGGGAATAGGCTCTGTCTCTGAAAGAAAGGACTATTTGAATAGTCTGTGGGAACATCAAAAACTACATCAGGGTTTAGACCTTCAGAAGTCTGAGATAAAGAGACCAGAAGAACTGGCAGAAAGAGTTACCCTCACCCCATGCCTCCAGGGATTAAAGACAACTATGGAAAGTTGGGCTGGATTGGCTTGTCACTGGAGGACTTTGAGATTCCGTATTGGGGCTTGAACTCAGGGCCCAGGCACTGTTTCCTAGCTTTTTATGCTCAAGGCTAGCACTCTACTACTTGAACCATAGTTCCACTTCAAACTTTTGGGTGGCTAATTGGAGATCAGAAATTTATAGACTTTGCTGTTTGGGTTGGCTTTGAGCTCTGATTCCCTTTCTCTGGGTTGGCTTTGAGCTCTGATTCCCTGATCTCAGGAGATAGCTGGGATTACAGGAGTGAGTCACTATCTCACAGGTTCTCATTTCCAGAGTCTTCGTAACTTCAGCCAGAAATCTGGCCGCCTCTGTTTACCCAGAATTCCTGTCACCAGCCCCTGTAATCAATGCCAGAGTGCTGGGGTCACTCATAACATGGTCAGTGAGGCCCCAAGTCCTAGCACCAGTCACAGACAAGGTCAACAATAATGGCCAGATTGTCTCTTATGCATCTATCATCTCCCCATGGCCTCCTACCCCTGAACAGGAAGCCCTTGTCCTGTGCCTGGTGCCCTCTAGTGGTGGATGCAGGGCCCCAGGCTCCAAACCCATGATGCCAGCTCAGCCAGGGCCTAGCCACCTCCTCAGAAACCAGGGGGAGGCCTGGCTCTCTCGAAAGGGCATCTGGGCCAAAGCTAGAATTTGAGAATGCCAGTGTTTCAGACATTTACTCAGCCAGCTTTCTCCATGAGAAGAGAACAAATATGATAAACTCTTCCTATAAACTAGAGACTTAATGAGTCTCCCTCTCTCACCCAAGCTATTTGTAGTATGAAAGATACCTAGAAAGGTCTGCCCAGTGTGGGCCCAAAGCTCTACTGTGGGGGACAGAACGCGAAGGTCCTTGTGCCTCTCCAACCCTGTGGAAGAGCCAGTGGTCAACCTGGCCTCTCTATGAATCAGCTCAGGCTGTGCTGGTGTGGTGGGAATTTAGCAGATGCCTGCTCTGCCCACTGCCTCTTAACCAGCCAGTGCTGGTGGCTCATGTCTATGATCCTAACTACTCAAGAGGCTGAGATCAGAGGATTGAGGTTCAAAACCAACCCAGGTGAAAAGTCCATTTCCTGATATCCACTCCCCCCAAAAGCCCAAAGCAGAGCTGTGGCTCAAGTGCTCATCTGTGAGCAGAAAAAGCCAAGCAAGAGCAGGAGGCCCTGAGTCTAGTATTGATGTGTATGTGCGCACACACACAGTGCAGCTGGCCCTGGCAGGGTCTGGACATGTCCTCCAGGACCCCCTCCAGCCTCCTACCTCCCCATCAGTCTTCCACAGCTAGTTATATACAGTCCAAACTCTGTTTATGCCAACTGCCCTCTTTTGTAATTACATGCTTTTAATTAAATAGTACATGAGCATTCAAAAGGTGTTTTTTCCTATAAACTTTAGGTTGACTGCTTTGGAATGAGCCCATCAAACCAATTTACTTAAAAAACAACCCTCATCACTCTGTAGGTGTGATTGAGTTCGTAAATATTAGTAAAGGCAAGGCTTGGGGCGCAGAATGGTCAAAATCCCACAGACTCCACCTGCAGGACAGGGCGGCGGCGTACTTTTGAGTTCTTGGGTGAAATATAGATTCACCTTCGCTGGTCCTTCTGGGTGTGACTTACAACAGAAAGATGAGGCGATGAAAGATGGTGGGTCTGATATCAAGAATTAGCAAATGTCCATGGATGGTAGGTGAGAGCGAGTTTCACCTATGTAAGTGGCAGCCTAGACTTATGGAGGCCTAACAAGGGACACAGGAGGCCACAGCACACCCTTAAGGCTAATTAGAAAATCAATGTCTCCAGACCCAATCGACAATGCTAATCATCACTTTGAACCAAAGCGTCTTAGATGCCTTGGAGCCTGTCAGGGGAAAAAAAAAAAAATCGGGGCTTCAGATTTGCACAAGGAAGTGGGTGTTGTACTCAGCAGACCAGGTTTGATCAATACCTCCAATATGGTGACCCATGACCTTATGCCAGTTAACAAATGCTTATGCCTCTAATAGACTCCGTGCCTCTGTACTTCCTAATGCTGTCCCTGTGGAGTAAGGCTGGTTCTCATTCATACCTCCCGCCTGGCCAGCTCTGTGACTCTGAGCAGCCCAAGGCCACCAGAAAATAATCTTATTGCTGAGCCTGCTTGTTCCATTAATTCCTGACTCTTCCCATCTGCCCCCTCCCAACCTCAGGTTGCCCGCCCCCCCGCCCCCCCCCCCCCCCACTCAACACTGCTAGGCTTGTGTCACTGCATTTGTTTTCTGGGGAAAGGTTAGCACTGTGGAAAATGACTTTTTCATCAAGCATCTTCTCTCTTTGAACCTCACACCAACTCCTTCCCGAAAGACGCTATGTGACATGGACCCCTCCCCTCACCTTTCCAAAAGCCTTCTCTGTCCTCTGTCCTCCTTTGACGTCATCAAGAGTTCTGAAAGCCACATGTTCAAATCTATGAGACTCTTCAATTAACCATCAAAAAGCCAGAAGTAGAGGTGTGGTTCAAGTGGTAGAGTACCTGCTGTGAGTGGAAAAAGCTAAGCAAGAGCATGAGGTTCTGAGTTCAAGCCTTACAAGTGGCAGAAAGAAAGAGAGAGAGAGAGAGAGAGAGAGAGAGAGAGAGAGAGAGAGAGAGAGAGAGAGAGAGAGAGAGAGAGCACAGAGGAGAAGAGAGGAGAAGAGAGGAGAGAGAGAATCAGTTCTAAAGACAGGACTATTGTGTAAAAATTGCTCAGAATAGATGGATGGATGGATGGATGGATGGATGGATGGATGGATGGATGGATGGATAGATGGATGGATGAAGCCTCATCTCTACTTCTGGCTTTTGGGTAATTAATTGGAGATAAGAGTCTCTCAGAGGGCTGGGAAGATGGCTTAGTGGTAGAGTGCTTGCCTTGCATGCATGAGGCCCTGGGTTCGATTCCTCAGCACCACATAAACAGAAAAAACTGAAAGTGCCACTGTGGCTCAAGTGATACAGCACTAGCCTTGAGCTGAAGAGCTGAGAGACAGTGCCCAGGCTTAGAGTTCAGGCCCCACAACTGACACCCCCCCCAAAAAAATAGCTTGTAAAAAAAAAGAGTCTCTCAGATTTGTCTGCTCTGGCTGGCTTCAAACTGTGATCTTCAGATGTCACCCTCCTAACAGGGGTGCCTGGGATTCATGCCTTGGATTACAGATAGCCACTAGCAACCAGCTAGGACTCTGTCTTGTCTCACAGAACTGGAGTACTATTTCTTCATGAGACTGTCCTCTGGGTCAATGTAGTTATGGTTCTAAAACATCTGGTGTAGGGTCTAACATAGAGCAAGCACTCCAGAGCAGTTGGCAACGCTATTATTGATTTATCATTAGCTATTGACATATATTCTTTTTTTTTCTTTTGTTTGTGGGTTTTGAACTCTGGGCCTGAGCACTGTCCCTCAGCTCTTCAGCTCAAGGCGAGTACTCTACCACTTGAGCCACAGCATTGCTTCTGGTTTTCTGGTGGTTAATTGGAGACAAAAGTCTCATGGACTTTCCTGCCTGGGCTGGCTTTGAACCACAATCCTTAGATCTCAGCCTCCTGAGTAGCTAGGATTACAGGTGTGAGCCACCGGCACCCAGCTTATATATTCTTTTATAAGCACATCAGAGCTTTTTATTTAAAAGTGTGGGACCTGAGCTGGTCTTCCATGACCTGAAATATAGCTCCACTCATTAGTTGCATGTACCTCAGTCTATCTAACTCACTGATGGTCGTGAGGATTAAAAGAATTGTACATATAAAATATTTCAAAGAATACTTCTCATTATGGATGTGCTTGCTATCATTATTATGGCCACTATCACCACCATCACCACTATTATTACCACCAACATCATCATCACCAACATCACTATCATTATCACCACTGTCACCATTGTCACTATTATCCTTATCAGGAAGGTGTCCCCAAATCCCTCGGCCTTCAGCAGCCCCAGGACCCAGGCACGTTCCAGTGGCTCACCTGGTGGCACCTGAGCATCAAGACTAAGTTGCTCCTCCTCCCTGCTGCGGCACTTCTGGGGTTCAAAAGTTTCTTCCCTTCCCTTTTCCAGCGCCAAGAAAGTATCTTCTCCTTTCCTGCCTCCTTTAAGCCGGTGGACAAGCTAGCTCCCCTCCGTCCTCCTTTCCCCCCTTGTCCCTTCCCTGGGGCATTTGTGTCCTTGGTATTTATTTAGCTCTCATAATCAGGCTGCTTGTGCTGTGGCGATGGACGTCACACCAGCTGAGTAAGAATAGAACTCAGTTGCCAGCTCCTTGGAGACCTCACTCCCTCTTGCTCTTGGCCAGCAAGGCGGGATGGAGTGGGGTGCAGGGAGGAGGTGGCACTGGGTCCACCCTCTCCTGAGCTCCAGTCATTTGAGATCTGCGCATGCCCCTCAGCATTAAGCTCTCAAAACACCTGCCTGCTCTGCCCTTGTGTAACAGACAGACTCCGCCCCTCCAGACCTGAGGTCCCACACAGGCCAGGGGGCTCCTCACCACCTACGGGTTTCTAGGCAGTGACCCGTGCCACCCAGTTCAGGGAAGTGCCCAAGTTGTACTCAGATGACCTCATGCAGTAACAGGAAAAAAAAAAAAAAAGAGTCCAATATTGGATAGCATCTCCTTTTCCACTCTCATTAGCTAATGACATGAAAAACTCTTCCACTTAGCATCTATGAGACACTCCGGCTGGAGAAGGGTTAAAAGAAATCCAAACTCCTCAGTGTGAATTGAATGCTTTGTCATTAACAAAATGGTTATAAATAAACTACCTTTTTGGAGCTGTGCCCTTGCTTACCTCCCCACCGCCTCCAGACAGCCCGGGGCCTCTTTTCAGGTCTGGTGCAATTGCTGATATTAATTATCTCCTGGGTCCCCTGCCCCTTTGTTCACAGCGCCAGCATCCTTGGAGATGGGCTCTGCTTTCCGTCCGCCCCATGTCGTTCTGAACTTCTTTCAAAGAGGTGCTCCCACCAGCCAGCACCTTCCCCTGGCTCTCTCCTCCGCTCCCTCAGCCTCCCTCCTTTGAATGAGAGAAATCTTCATTTTCTCATCTGACTTCTGAGGGAATCGGGCCTTTCTTTCTTCTGAACAGCCATCAAACAAATCAGACCATGAATTAAGCGCATCTCTCCCAACACGGAAGAAGCAGCTGCATGTTGTAAAAGGGAGGCCGAGACTTTACGCCAACAGGACTCACTGGGTGGTGGGGAGATGCTGGGCCCCCGCCACACGTAGGAGATTATTGGGGGGGAAAAGGAGAACAAAGAAGAATTCAAAAGCCCAGCCAGATCAAAGTTAAGAGGGGGAAGTCCCTGGTGCAAGCTTAGCAAAGAGCAAAGTCAGGGTCGTATCATGGTTGAAGGCATGGGATCAGCAGATCAGCTGGGGCTAGCAGGCTAGTCCCTTGGTTGTGAGTGGAATCTTGGCCTCAGGATAGGTAAGCCATTCTAAAAGGCAGGGATGGTGGCAGCAAGTGAACCCATTCCATGGGAATAAGCAAACCCGACCAGCCTGCTGTCTGCTCTGGCCGTGGGTATGTGGGCTCATTATCAAGAAATTGAGAGCCAGGCAACGGTGGCTCATACTTGTAATCCTGACTATGAGGATTGGGATTTAAAGCAAGCCCACATAGACAAAACAGAGATTCTTGTCTCCAATTAACTAGCAAAAAGCCAGAAGTGGAGGTGTGGCTTAAGAGGTAGAGCACTATCCTTAAGTGAAAAAGCTAAGGGAGAACACAGGCCCTGCTTCAAGCTCCAGTACACACACACACACACACACACACACACACACACACACACACACAGGAAAGGAGAGAAAAAGGAAGGAGGGGAGGGAAGGAAGGGGAGAGGAGAGAAGAGGAGAGGAGGAGAGAAGAGTTCCTCATTCCAGGGCCCATGGGAATGTAGCAGAGTTAATCGTCACTAGATAATACAATCACAAAATTAAAAAAAAAAAATCTCCAGGTGCCGGTGGCTCACACCTGTAATCCTAGCTACTCAGGAGACTGAGATCTGAGGAGCACGGTTCAAAGCCAGACCAGGCAGGAAAGGCCGTGAGACTCTTATCTCCAATAAACCACCAGAAAACCGGAAGTGGCACTGTAGCTCAAGTGGTAGAGCAATAGCCTTGAGCTGAAGAGCTGAGGGACAGCACCCAGGCCCAGAGTTCAAGACCCACGACCGACAAAAAAAAAAAAAATTCATAGGTAGTCCACAGATACATCAAATTGAAATATTTGAATACACACCCAATGTCAGGACGTAACAATTTAAAAAGACAATTTAATAAATACATTTAAATATTACAATATTAGCTAGGGTAGAGCCTAGTGGTAGATCACCAGTGTAGCATGCCTAAGGCCCCCAGTTTCATCACTAGTACCATAAATAAAATGCTAAAATATTGAAGAAAGAATAAATGTTAAAACAGCATGAACAAGACTGTGCCAAAAAAAAAACATGTAATTGTCAAAAGAACAAATGAAAATTCTGGGAATAAAAATATAGTAGCAAAACTCAAAAAGTAAATGGAAAAGTTGTTTTTTTGTTTTGTTTTAAGCTAGAGTTGATAGCAGGGTGCCAGTGGCTCATGCCTGTAATACTAGCTACTCAGGAGGCTGAGGAAATAACCTTTGACACAGCTTAGGGGGACAGAAATTAGACCACAAAAGTAAGGCAAAGAAGTGGGAGGGCCAGAATGAGAAGGTTGAGGCAACATAAAGTAAGAATTGACAAAAGAGAATTAAAACAAATCACTTACCTAATGATCAGTTTAGAATCTTATACCCAGTTCAACATTCCTCTAAGAATAAATGGAAAGCTGAGCACTAGTGACTCATGCCTGTAATCCTAACTATTCAGGAGGCTTAGATCTGAGGACTGAAGCCAGCCTGGGCAGAAAAGCCCATGATATTCTTTTTTTTTTTTTTTTTTGTCGGCCGTGGGGCTTGAACTCTGGGCCTGGGCGCTGTCCTTCAGCTCTTCAGCTCAAGGTGAGCACTCTACCACTTGAGCTACAGCGCCACTTTCAGTTTTCTGGTGGTTTATTGGAGACAGGAGTCTCACAATCTTTCCTGGCCGGGCTGGCTTTGAACCGTGATCCTCAGATCTCAGCCTCCTGAGTAGCTAGGATTACAGGCCTGAGCCACCAGCGCCGGGCAGCCCGTGATATTCTTATCTCCAATTAACCAACAAGAATCCAGAAGTGGAGGTATGGATCAAGTGGTACAGTGCCATCAAGCAAAAAATTCAAGGAGTTCCCCTGGCCCTGAATTTAAGCCCAGTACTAGACATGAAGCACCCAGCTAAAAAGTATATTGTTCCTTTTAACAACTTTAAATGAAATTGATTATGACCTTTTCATACATGCATGTAAAGTGCTCTAGTCATGGTCCTCTCCTCCCATCAGTCTTTGGGTTGGAGGCCTTCACTGGAATAAACTTCCTGACACACTCATTCATTTGTGCCCTGAGTCTTTCATTTGTCCATGCATTCAGTCTTTTTCATTGATACATGTATTCAGTCTTTCATTCAGTCAGTCTTTTATCATATTTTTGTTGAGTGTCTACTATATGTCAGACACTCCAAGAGTTCATATGGTTTTCAACACCATATAAGAAGCACACTAAATAGCTTGCTTAAAAAAACACAAGAACCCTCAAATATGCAGATTCTGGGGTAAAGTGTCCCAAAACATACATTAACTTGGCATGCCAGGTTATTCTGGCAAGAGCAATTTTTGGCTTGAGACACGGGGACTAGTTCTTCCAGAGTCCAAGGGGTTCACCATTTATCTATCTTCCCAGGCCTGCCAGTCTTCACCCTGCCAGCAAGGGCTCTGGCAGCCCCTCTGGAGATGGAATTTGTAAAGAATGGACCCAAAGGCTTTCCACAGCCACTGGCTGCATGATGGTTCTTTGAGTTCTGTTTTGATTAATGATATTACCCCCACCTGCTCCACATCATAGCTCCAGCAATGTTAACCCCATACCTGGCTTTCATTGTAGCTGGAGGAGATGTGTGGTTCTGCTTCTTGCTTTCACTAGACTACAGAGAGGGCTATAGCTAGCCTGAGTTCTGAATATAAGAAAATAACCAGAACACATGCCCATGGGTGTGACATGTCTAACTTGTGCCAGGTGGAGGCACAGACACCTGGAATCCAGTGATGAGCTGCTCTTATTTCCCTTCAGACTAGCTGCTTCTCTCTAGTTGGACAACCCCTTCTTCCTGGGCCTCCTGAACTGCTAGGGAATCCACCTCCTGGTTTTCCTCTACCTAGTTTGTATATCTGAAACTGTCACCCACTCCCGCGATGCCTGCTCAGTCCTTCATTTTGCATGGACATGGTCTGTGACACACATTTTTCTTTGGGGAGAGAGATTTTCAGTCCATTTGGGACTTACAAAGGGCTTCCAAAATGACCTATGAGAATGGATTGCCTAGCCTTGCCAGTTCCAACCAGCAGATGCTGGGGCGATGGATGAAGAAGTGTCCATGCAGTGACATCTCAGAATATTCTTGATTAAATAAATAATATTCCAATGACTACCATGGGTCCAGGAGTGAGCTTAACCCACAGAAATGGTGAGGCTGAAGTTCTCTCCCCAACCTCCGCTATTATAGGTGCAAATTAACCCAGGGCAAACTTCAGGAGGTTACAGGAAAGTTGATAAAAGGACACATTCCAAGGGGAAGATGACAACAAACCAGAAGGACTTAAGCAGTTTCCATAAGGGATCCAGGAATTTCCTTACTAAGATAAGTACGTTCAGACACTTTTGTCTTCTGATGGGAATTAATGCAAAAGGTCAAACACACATAATCCTGTATCTTTAGACATACAGCAAACACCCACCCAACCAGGCTTTTCCACTGGTATCATTCTCACTTCAAGCACACTGTCAAATCTCCTGCAGCCAGTGATAGTCCCCACAGGGCTGGAAGGTATTCCCAACCCCCGCCGCCCGCCCCCCCCCCCCCCCCAGCCCCACAGCCTCCTCCTCTCTACTTTACAGGTGTAGAAAACTGTTACATAGGGAAACAATGACTGCATTTGTTTATTTAGTCCACAGACAGTGGTGTGCCCCTCATCCTTAATATCAGACCCAAGGCCTAGATGCAAACAATGACATAAGAATGATACACATAAGGGTCAAAATTTGGAGATGATAGGAGGAAAATGTTGCTGGGGTCCTGCAAACATGTTAGACGTGTGATGTGTGCATGCGTGCGTACGTATGAACACCGGGACTCCTTACAGTTAGAAAAATGTAGCTTCAGGGCTGGGAAGGTGGCTCAGTGGTGGAGTGTTTGCTTTGCATGCATGAGGCCTTGGGTTCAATTCCTCAACACCACATAAGCAGAAAAAGCCGGAAGTGGCGCTGTGGCTCAAGTGGCAGAGCCAACTTGAGCTGAAGAGCTGAGGGAGGGTGCCCAGGCCCCAGAGTTCAAGCCCAGGACTGACAAAAAAAAAATGTAGCTTCATCCATTCTGCCCACAACTCACATAGTGGATCTCTCAGAGTGACTGTCTTCAGTCCTGTTTTGCAAAACCACACCCTGTCTTCCTTTGCATATCTCATTTCCTTCCAGAACCGCCTTGGAATTCAAGAGGGGCAAGGATAATTCTCCTTTCCTTACATGCATGGAAAAGCAGCTGAGCCCCAGAAAATCCATTTGGTTTGCTTGAGGTTGCTTTGCCAACACTTCAAACCCAAGCTCCGGCCTCCCAGCCCCTCACTCTTTCCATCCCTGTTTGTTCCACGGCTAAGGACTACTCTGTTCGCCCAGAAAGGGAGTTCTCTGGCCTTCGTGGAAAACACAGGGAGCAGAAGGCATGTCTATCAGCCGCAGCCCTTCTTCCAAAGTGAACGCATCTCCCAATGTTCTCAGGGCAGGCAACAGGGGTCTGTCTGAGAATGTCGGGGTAATAGCAGCTTGCCACTGGAGGAGGAGAATGGTCTTTGTGCTCTGGTGCTAGGGTTTGGGACCACGGGAGAGAGATGTATTGCTTTCCGTTGCCCACATAAGAATTTAGGCAGCTGGGCACCCTGGTGGCTCACACCCATAATCCTGCCTACTCAGGAGGCTGAGATCTGAGGATCCCAGTTTGAAGCCAGCAGGAAAGTCCATGAGACTCTTATCACCAATGAACTCCTCAAAAACTGAAAGTGATACTGTGGCTCAAAGAGGTAGAGCGCTAGCCTTGAGCAAAAGAGCTCAGGGACAGCACCCAAACCCTGAGTTCAAGCCCCACGACTGACAAAATACAAAAAGAATTTGGGCAATTTCTGGACCTTTCTCCTCTCTTGCTGTAGCCTGGCTTTCTCAATTCAATGGAAGCCCACAAGGATTGCTTTTTTTCTTTTCTTTTCACAAGATCCATGAAAATATGCTCTCTCCTTACCATGTTCTAGATCTGCAAGAATAGTCCAGAAAAGAAGCCCAACAAACAGTAGTAACTCAATGGGTTGGTGTCCTAGTCTGCTGCCACCTGGCTGGTAGGAAAGTCACTTTGCCCCCTGTAGCTCAGTTGTTCCAAGGGTCCAGTGAGAATAATCAAACATGACCTTGCCATCTCACAAGGTAGATGGGAGACTTAAATGAGAACATAAAGAAGAAAGAGGCTAGGTTCCGGTGCTCATGCCTGTAACCCTAGCTGCTGACAAAGCTGAGATCTGAGGATCACGGTCTGAAGGCAGCCCAGGCAGACAAATCTACAAGACTCTTATCTCCAATTAACTAACGAAACATCAGAAGTGGAGGTATGGTTCAAGTGGTAGAGCAGTAATCTTGAATGAAAAAGCCCTGCTTTAAACCTGATGTCTGTGGTCCATGACTGCAATCCTAGTCACTCAGGAGACTGAGATCTGAGGATTGTGGTTCAAAGACAGCCCTGGCAGGAAAAGTCCCTGAGACTCTTATCTTTGATTAAGCATAAAAAACAAAGCCAGAAGTGAAGCTGTGGTTCAAGTAGGAGAGCACTAGCCTTGAGCAAAAAAGCTCAGAAACAGTGCCCAGGCCCTGGGTTCAAGCCCCAGGACCAACACAATAAAAAAGGAATGAAAGAGTTGTGAAAATATAGTGCTCCACATAAACACAAGCATCACAGGCTAAGAGCCATTATCATCACAACAATAAATCCCCAGCTCCCAGAAGCTTTCTACCAGCCAATAGGCCTTTGTGACTCCTCTTTCAAAACACAAATGATTTTGAATCAAGCTGATACCACGAATTTATCTTTTGATAAAGTAATAACTTCTCTCTTATGCAGTTCATTCAGCCCCATCGTCTTCTCTTCCTTTGTCTACATTATCACTTTGAGACTTGATCTTCTGGAAATAATTATCCTGAGACTCTTTAACTTCCTTGTTCATCAAAGAAAGCATCCACCATGCTCACCAGACTGTTTCTGGTGGGAGGGAAAAAGGCAGAGTTAGACATTTCAGGGAGATATTTAAGAGTGTTCCCAGTAGAACTTAGTTACTTAGAAAACTCAGTTTGCCAGTACTGTTCCTTTCCCAAAGCTTCTGGTTGACTGTGCTGCATTGTTAGCTCCAAAAGCTTTCCAGTCAATGATTGCTGAGTTGGATTGAACTCTACCAACCTTGTTTTCTCACTCACTAGCACTAGCCATGGGTGAAGAATGGCATCAGGGCCTTACCTGTGTTGTTCTGAGCCAGCTGGAGAGTCTATCTGCCATTGTCAATGTCATGGTGGATGGATGGTGTCTTAGAACCATCCCCCATGGCACCCTGCAACAGCCACTAGTCCTGGTGCACCATACCCACTTGAGCCAGACACAGAGGCCTCTCATTAAACCCTGTTGGTCCAGCTCTTAGTGGCCAGGCTGGAAGTGTGTGAGGAAGCATCAACTTCCAGTTCACTGGGACTGTGGCTGTATGTTCTTGTTCTTCTCTAGTGTGTCCTAGATGAATTTGTGAGGTGTGTCGCTCCCACCTTTCCCAGGTAATTTCTACACCTTTATATTTTGGCTTTGAGGGAAATGGCACCATCCTTGGATCATAGATTGAACACACATGTGGCATCCTATAGGATAGCACCCTAATCTCTCAAGGTGTTGTCACCCCCACTGGTGTCATAACTGGGCCTCTCCTGGCCATTCTGTGCTCTGTCAGACCAGCTGTCTCCAGATGATGGGAATGTACAGTCCAGTCTGAATTCCACGGCCTTGCACCTGCTACAATTTTATATTCAGATGAGTTCCTTGTCTGAGGCAGTGTGATATGAGATACTATCACAACAGGATTCACTGTTCCTGATGATAATGCTGGCAGAGGAGTTCTGACTTGGGCAAAGAAGGCAAGTCTGTTCACCAAGGTATCAAGTCATGGAGACCTAGCCCTACCCATTGCAAGGCAGAAGGAATTCAAACTTAGGTTACTGGCTGGTTGCCACCAGGACCGAGCCTTTTCCAGCTCTGCTATTGGCACGTTGGCACTCAGTTGTGGTTGACAGAGGGGCCTTGGTGAGACCCTTCCTGCCACCATGGCTGCTTTATACATGGGCTCAGGAAATGAGTCACATGGTAGCTTGTAACCATAGAAGGTAACCATAGCAACAAGACAGAGGGTATCTTAGAAGCTTGTGTGCAGCAAATGCTCTCTGTTCACATTTCCTCGGGCCAGCAAAGTCCTCACAGAGTTCTTCCACTCCACGGGGTCATCCACGTACTTCTTCCCCAGACTTCTGTGTCCTCTGTCATTCTTCCACTCAGTCTTTCCATAACCCTTGGCCAGTCAAATCAACCTGTTAACCACTGCCCAGGAGACTGAATAATTTGTAATAAGTTGAATAATTTGAGCTGAAGCTCATCTTGCCTTCCAAACAAAATCAGATATTTTGCCTAAGTTTCTGGCCACTGAAAAGTTGTTCACCACACTGTCATTCAACACTATCATTGAGTAGGGTTGTAGTGCTTTGGGCACCCATCTCCGGCCGGTGCCAAGATCTAAATAGGCTTATCTATAAACTGGGCCTACAGTTTTTCCTTCTGTTAACTAACTGGTCAGAGGTAACTTCCCATGATGCTGTTGAAGAGGTGGTAAAACAGCAGGACTGAAGATCATTAATGGGGATCTCAATTTGCCTGGGCCTCCTAGGCCCACTTTCACATAGAAAAGGTTCTGTTTTTAATAGTGGAATTGCTGCATACACCTCACTTTGTGATCTGGCAAATGGGATAATACCCAGTTCATAATGGACAGCTCAGGTCACAGGATGACTTGGGCAAAAGTCCAGGGTTCACTCTGTGTTAGTCAAATTATCTGGATACTTTAAGTACCATTGAATCTACGGGGTTCTAATGTACAGAGTAACACACCACAGCCTGGGCTGTGTACGGGGTCCTATAGTGCTCTGAGACCAGTCTAAAATGACAGCTTTAGGGGAAACAGTGTGTGTGGGCCAGGTTAGAACATCCACGTATTTCTTCCAAAATTCCAGTATCCATTTTCACTGTATTTGATGTTGGTATAATTTGGGGAGGGGAAGGGAAAAAACAAATTGTTTAAATAGGGATACAGATTGACCCATTGCAACGATGAGGTGTACAAGACGCTATGTTGAAAAATGAACTTTGGGGCTGAGAAGGTGGCTCGGTGGTAGAGCGCTTGCCTTGCATGCATGAGGCCCTGGGTTCGATTCCTCAGCACCACATAAGCAAAAAAAGAAAAAAGCCAGAAGTGGCACTGTGGCTCATGTGGTAGAGTGCTAGTCTTGAGCTGAAGAGCTGAGGGACAGCGCCCAGGCCCAGAGTTCAGGCCCCACGACAGGACCCCCCCCCCCCAAAAAAAGAAAAATGAACTTTACAATTTAGGTGGGGGGGGTGGTAGGATGGCGGGGTGGGGAGTGGGGGGAAGGTGTAGCTAAAGAGGCGGGAGGGAAGGGATGGTAGGGGAAAAACAAAGGAGGAGGCAACAATGCTGGATAAGAAATGTTCTCATAGGAGGAGGCTACAATGCTTGATAAGAAATGTACTCACTATCTTGCCCATGTAATTGTAACCCCTCTGTACAGTATTTTCACAATAAAAAAAAGAAAATAACCAGAAAAAAAAAAGAAATGTTCTCATTACCTTGCTCATGTAACTGTAACCCCTCTGTGCAGTATTTTCACAATAAAAAATTTAATTAAAAAAAATTCCAGGATCCACTCAGCACTGATTCCCTTTCTTCGTGGAATACAAAGTGGAGCTTTGTCCTAACCAAGTTTAGAACAATCCGTAGGCTTTCTCCACAACCACTATGACTTTCCCCCCCCCCCCCCCCCAACCTCCAAAGTATTAGATGGGAGTGTCTTGCTGGGCTTTGACAATTGCTAAACTTGATAGATTCCTTGGGAAAATGGGATTGCTTTTTGCTTCCTCTTTTTAGCTAGTTGGACGTAGAGTGAGGCCAGATTTCCAGAGGCTTCCTCTGGACCATCCCCACCTATCAGTCTTCATTTCATGGCTCAAAGAACCAGCATGGATTGTTCCATTGGCTCCTTGCGACCATTCCATTACCTTTTCAAGAACAGAGGGAAGTATATGCAGACTCAATCCATGGCTTGTACAGTATTTAAGACAGTTCCATCCAATATCTCACTTAGTACCAGATCATTGTAAGGATTGGCTCTGGCTGATGGGCCATGATGACTTTTTACAAGCTACAGACATTAGCATTGGTTCAGTGTCCAATAACCTCTGTTGGTCTGATTAGTAACCTTGCTCTGGGCTTCTACCCATCACAATCACAGTTCACCCAGGTATATGGTTCTATGAGGTCTAACAGGTAGCTTTAGTCACACATGACTATCAAGTTCTTGAAATATGGCCAGTCCCAGTGAATATGTGCTCACATAGCAAATACACATTGGATTTCAGAGACAGGACAAATAAAGAGTGTAAAATATCTCAGTGTTTTATGTTGACTCTTTATCAGGATAACATAATAGCACAATGAGCTGACATATACTATTAAAAACTATTATCACTTTGTTCCTTTTACTTGTTTGGTATGGCTATTAGAAATTTTAATGTGGCTCACAATGACTTTCCTATTGGATTCTGTTGATAGGCCTGTTAGCTACTATCATAAATCCAAAACAACCTGCTTACCATCCTTTCCTTCTGGCTTAAAGTAACTGACCCCTCCCCGCTCCGCATCTCTGACAGTCACGGATGGACTCCCAGCTATCAATGTGGGTTCCCATGATAAGTGTTAGCGTTAGGCATTCAACTCAGTGGCGACATCTCCCATCATCACTTCTGCTCCACAGAGGATAGAATGCTTTTCAAGGATGCTGGCGATCTTACTGATGAATCGAAATGCTTTTATTAGGGGAGTGTTCTCTGAGCCTTGTGGGAGAGATTAAGGAAATGCCATTCAATAGATACATTTTGGTTTCTCATCACACTAAGCTTCTACAATATGCTAGGGAAGTTCTGGCATATTCAGCCTCATTAGATGTAGAGCACTGTTAAATCAAGGATTTAATTACTCAACCAGGCAAACTATTAGAGCCACTCCTAACTGCTTAAGTGCCCTGATACATCTTGAGTCCCAGGTGAACTCACCCATATTGACAAATTTGATGGAATTCTAACCATATTTCATTCTCCTTGGCCCAATACTCTTAGAATCTATTCCCAGACATGTTCCAAGGTTCCTGATGATGCAAATGAAGGGATAGTCTAATTCCTTTGGGAGAAAAGGCCTATCCTCTTGTGGGGAGGACCTTTCTGAGTGTCTTCTGGGCTGGGATGTGATGTAAACAATTTTGAGGCTGCTGGCAATGAGGTAATGGGGGAGGAGGGCCTTGGGGCCATGCATCTTGCTCAGCCTGGGTGCAATCTTATGCAGCTTCTCCAGCGAAGGGACTGGGGCTCTAAGCAGCTCAGTTTCATCTATGTTATTCCAAATGGCCTGGTCCCACTCTCTAGGTCCTTCTTCTCAACCAGTGTTCTGACATTAGTATAGAGACTTGATAAGGTTGTACAACTAACAGGATTACAAATCTTCAATCCACATAATTATATTTTAAGCTTGACCCAGAGCTGCATGAGATAAGCAATTCTTGTAAGGCCTCCATAGAAACTTTCTGATTCTGCACCCATGTCTTCAATAGGAAGTTCAAAGATTCTTCTTCCCCTCCCCTCTCTCCTCCCACCTCTGCCTCCCCCTCTGCTCCTTCTATTCCCCCGCCCCATCCAGCCCCAGTAACAGGTAGTCAGCCTTCTCAGTGGTTAGTGTATTTATCACAGTTGCCATGGCAACCAACTACTCCAGTCGCAAATGCATTTTTACATCTTGCCTTTCCCTGGCTTTCCACACCACAGCAATGCCAGTAACAATTTGCGTTTTCCCTCAGCAATTAGGTCATTTATGTCCAGATTCTAAGCGAGAAATTTGGTGCCAGACTCTCTTTTTAGAGTTTGTTTCCTACTGTTGTATAGTAGATCCAGTCATGATAACAGAGAAGCCACCACTTAAAAGGTGGAATTTGGAGTCTTTATTGGAGCACTAGCGGGCGGCGGGGGAGTCCTGTCACAAAGCCCTACTGCTCTGAATACCACAAGCACAACACGGCTTCTATAGCTCCCCCAAAAGCACACTAGGTGCATGAATTAATCTTAAAAAAGTAGAAAGCAAATCAGATGAGAACACAACCAAGAAGCAGCCATCTAAGGAGAGTAAGACTTTTCCGGAACTTGCCAACTCAAAACACATCTGTAAACGAAAGAACGTCCTCTACTGTCAAGACCTTTTGCTTAGCCCCAGTCTCCTTACTTCATGAGGACCCCTCTTCCTGTCACCAACTATTGTATGAGTTAAGGTCTCAGCAGAAAGTAGCACCTACAGCAGACTCCAGATGGTGTCCACAGAGATTTGTAGTTGTGTTGGCTCTGGGCATGGATTACGGCACCTTAGCATGCTAGGCAGACACTCAACCCAAAGATACCTTGGTGGGAGCGGGGAGGCTCTACCTGCAGATGAACAAGCCCCATGGTCGTCAGGTCGTGACTTAGCTATCTTTGTGTGTGTGTGTGTGTGTGTGTGTGTGTGTGAGCTGTGGGGCTTGAACTCGGGGCCTGGGCCTGGGCTACACGCTTGTTCCTGAGCTCTTATGTTCAAGGCTAGTGCTCCACCACTTTGAGCCACAGCTTTACTTCCAGTTTTCTGGTGGTTAATTGGAGATAAAGACTGTCATGGGCTTTCCTGCCTGGGTTGGCTTTGAACTGCAATCCTCGGATCTCAGCCCACTGAGTAGCTAGCATTACAGGCACGAGCCACCAGCACCCAGCTGGCCCCAGGAATTTTACCAGGATCTTTATGAGCCCCTAGAAGTGGGACTTTTCTTTGAAGAACGTCCTTTTTCAGACCTTTCTTTGAAGGTCCAGGAAAGGCCATTTTATGGGCAGATTTGGCTCTATCAGGGACCTGTACAATCATAGCTGTTGCCCTGGCAACCAGGAACCCTAAACTGCTTGCCTCATTTGGATTTAAACAGAGCCTCCTGCTTGTTAGCAAGGTGCTCCACTACTCCAGACACCTCCCCACGACACCCCAACCCTTTTAGCTTTATTCATTTTGCCGGCGGAGTCTCACGATTTCCTCCTCCCCCCAGGCCAGCTTGGAACACACCTACCTACACTTTGTGCATAGCTAGACGTAGAAACACACACCACCTCACCCGGCTTATTTATTGAGATACAGTTTATTAGGGAACTGTGATCCTCCTAGTCTCCCCTTCCTGAGTAGATTACAAGACTGATCTAAGCAAAGCTCTCTTAATAAAGAGACACCACAAAAGTATGAGCAAGGTGAAAGGGCCAGTATGAGATTGCTAAGACATTGAGGGCTCAGCAACTTTGTGAAGTCATCACAACCTCGAAGGCTGGCAATGCCAGCAAATAATGCCGCCGAAGGAAGAAGTGAAAGGAACAGGGATGGAGGAGGGACAAAGGGCAGGAACTCCAGTCCACAGAGGGTCATAGCCATTGCCAGGGATATGAGAGCCAGCAGAGAAGGTCGGGCAGGAGACACACAACCCCACTGACAAACCAGAGAAGAAGCCAGAGTTGGAGGAGCCTGGGTGATAAATTCAAAACAGGAGTGGTTATGGCAGGTCCCCAGCAGGGAAAATAAGGGCTGGGAATTAATTTCAAAGAGGAAGGAAAGAGAATAGCCAATCCTCCAGATAGAGAGCACCACAGGAACAACCCCCTGGGGTCCTTAAAACAAAGTAGCATGAAATGTGCACTGCAGTTCTCAGTGGATAACTAAGGAGATGAGTCCAGAAGCCAGCTTGCACAGGAATACAGAAAGAGCAACGGCTCGAGCAGGGCAATTGGATTGCATTTTTACCTGATGTTAAGTGAGATGTCCTCAGGCCCCAACTAGAGGAGAGAGGGAGACAAAAGCTTGGAGACTAAGTACAGAAAACTTGATGTCTGGTGCTAGGAATTTTTCAACTTTCTCTCCAAGTGCAGGCTGGTCCCATAGCAACTCCTGTAGTGCCTGACTCTAAGTCTCATAGATCTTGCTGTCAGATATTCAGTCTGGAAGCACCTGCCTCGTGTTGCTGAGTGCAGTGGTCAATGGTCCTTTGGGCTTACAGCTGTCCGTGTCCTCCATGTAGAACTTATTATGTTGAGTGAGGAACTTCCTTCCCTTCTGGCAAGGAGAGTTCTAGGTCTAGGGCCTAAGCAAATCATCTGATTGCATTTCCCCTTGACTCAAAGGGGATTGGCTCAAAGATGGGCATATGACCCAAAGGAAGCCCAAAGGAGCCAATCAAAGTCAGTTCCTTGATTTTCACTCAAAGACCAGAAACCCAAGAAGAACCTAAGGTACAGCTTTTGCTGTCTGATTCCAACCACTGGAGCCTAGCCTGAAGCCAGCATCTAGGAATGGTGACGTGAGAGATGTCTGTAGGATAGGTTTGAACCACAGCCTAGCCCATGCTGGACTTCTCATTACAAAGAACATACATTTGCTTTTTTTTTCTTCTTTCTTATGATAACTTTCTGCCCTCTATAATTGCAAGGCGAGGAGCTGGCCCACCTTCTCCAGAAAGTGCTTTGCCCTTTGAACCTTTTATCCCACAGAGTTCAGAAGAACAGGGAATGGAGCCCAGGAGAGAACCAAAACAACAACAACAACAAAAAAAAAACCAACAAAGATGAATGCCTCCCAGAGATCAAGACAAGATAAATGTTTGAATCAACACACACCCCCACAGAGGTATATTTAGTAAACTTTTTTTCTCACCGGGCTTGAAAGATCAAAATTGCTTTTTAAAAAATAATAAAAAGGAAACAGCCACGGCGGTTTCTCTTGACACCAGCCCAATTTCTTGGCTGTCACAATACTTCCAAATAACATGTGTAAGCCTTCGCTGGGCTGTCTCTTCTGCCTTTAAGACCCAAGGCAAAAAGGAAAAGAAAAGAAAAATATCAACAAGAGCCTGCAGTTTGAACTGCATAATAATGTGTGGTCAGATGTATCCTGGAGTCGCTCAGATCCTGGATGGTTTATGGATCTGATGTTTTCCCCCTACAACTGCAAAAATGGCTTTGTGCAGGTATAATGAGCTGGCGGATAGGAACGTGAGTTCAGGTTTATAGCTTGAACTCTCCAGTGCCATTGGATAACCTCTTGAGAGAGAGGGGAACAGGAAATTGTTAGGCTCACTGTGTTTTTTTAACCCTATCTACCTAACCCCCCCCCCTTTTTTTTTTTTGCTTGGGGCTTGAACTGTCAGCCTAAGCACTGTCCTTGAGCTTCTTTTGCTCAAGGCTAGCACTCTACCGCTTAAGCAACAGCGCCACCTCTGGCCTTTTCTGTGCATGTGGAACTGAAGAGTGGAACCTAGGGCTTCAGGCATGCTAGGCAAGCACACTACCACCAAGCCACATTCCCAGCCCCACTTTTATTTTTTTTAGGTTTCTTTTTTTAAGATTAATTTATTGTTCTTATAGAGGTGATGTACGGAGGGATTACAATTACATGGGTCAGGCAATGAGTACATTTCCTTTCGTACAGTGTCTTCTGTTCCCTCACTCCCTCCCAGTCCCCCCTTCCCATCTCCACCCATGGCTTGTATAGTTCACTTTCATCCATGTCCAGTGAGCTCCATGTCTGCACGTTTTTGCACTTTTTCACCCTTTTCCCTCATTTTGTGCCCTCCCCTCACGACTCCCAAAGATAAGATATAGGCATGAATACACCATACATGAGGTAAGGAAGAATCATCAGAAACTAAAAACTAAAAAAAGTCTTTTGTCTCATCTTGGCGTTTCAGTATGCATAGTGTTTTATATGAATATGAAGAGGCACTTAGGCATTGCACCTTTGTGTTTCTCTCCTAAGAGTATCCTCTTTTGGTCTTGGTGTACATGTCTAGAATCCTGTGTAATTTGTCATATCCCAATGCGTTTTAGATCTAACTTCTGCATTATCAGAGAGAATGTGCACCATTTGTCTCTCTAAGCTTGGCTTACCTCGCTTAACATGATTTGTTCTAGTTCCATCCATTTCCCTGCAAATGACGTTATTTTATTCTTCCTAATGGCTGCATAAAATTCCATTCTGGATAGGTACCACATTTTGTTGATCTGAGCTGTTTGCAGACCTTAGCGATTGCTCACACCACTTTATATTTGACATGGCAGATAACACGTGTCTCATCATGGTGCATCTTGTTCCCATAGTGGCTTGAGATCCTGCTCGAGTGTGTTTTCCCATAATGCCCTGGGTGCATAGTCAACCAATGAAAAGAGCCAGGATGGTGCATGCCTGAGTCACCCAGCAATCAGTGCAAAGCCCAGGGGAGGAGCCTACACTATGAACTCCTCCCATCGGCTGGTCTCCAATTTGGGCTCCTATCCTGATGGAGCGCTTCACTACTTTCTTTCATGGCTTTCCTTTCACTTTCAAATAAACTTACTCTATTTTCCTTAAAACACTTTGCTGCCTTTTAATTCTTGAATGGACAGAAAAATGAATCTGTCCTCCTAGATGATATCACTCTGAAGCCCACCTGGTTCACCTCTACTCTTACGAACCACAGAGGCCTTCGCCATCTCCCTGTGGACAACAGACAACCTGGGATTGTTGAACTTAATTTCCCTGCATCTGGGGGACCCCTGGCTCCATTCCATCCCCCACTTCCATCCCCCTCCACACAAATTCACCAGATCCCCAGACCTCTATGCTCCTGCATTCTCTCTTTATTCATTCCAGGTATTGTACCAAGAAAATAAAATGTAACTTGTTTTATTCCAGACTAGCTCTTCTATTTATAGTTTTGATGCCATTTAGGACTGGGTCTCATTATTCCCTTTCTCATGTACTCTTTTTATACACATTATTTAATCAGCTTTGCGGAAGTGCCATTTACATACAGAAAAATGCGAATCATTTGAGCAGACAAGTTTTGGCAAATGGAGATATCTCTGTGATGGCTTCACCAGTGCCAAGCTATCCGGCACTTCTAACCTCCACCTCAAGCCATCAGTCCCCCTTAAATCCATCTCCTCCTAGCAGTCCTGCAGGGCAGGACAGATTTGCCTTCTGCTAGGAGATTGGATTGGGCCTTAATAGAATTTCATTCAAATGGAGTCATAGCATACACTCTCTTATACTTCGCTTCTCTCATTCAGCATGGCTTTTAGACTCACCATATCCCTGTGGGTACCCACAGTTCACCTTGCCTGCAGCCAAGAGGTAAGTTGTCATGATATACAACACTAGGATTTGCTTATCCACCGTATGCACACACTGCAGTCTACTCATCTGCCTACCTGCTGGTGGATATTTGGGTTGAATGCATCTCCTGAGATCAGAGACAAAATAAAAGTAAATAAAACAAAACATGAACTCGTGGCTCACACCTGTTATCCTAGCTACCCAAGAGGCTGAGATCTGAGGATCACAGTTCAAAGACAGCTCAGGCAGAAAAGTCTATGAAACTCTTATTTTCAATTAACCACCAGAAAACTGGAAGTGGAGTGTGGCTCAAAGTGGTAGAGTGCTAGCCTCGAGCAAAAGAGCTCAGGGACAGCGCCTAAGCCCTGAGTTCAAGGCCCACAACTGACAAAAAGTGCTATGAATGTATGTGCACAACCTTTATGTAGACATGTGTGCATTTCTCTTCGACAAATTTCTTCAGGTAAAAATTTGAATTGTGTGATAAGTGTACATGTGCTTAGCAAAGAACCTGCCACATTGTTTCCCAAAGTGGCTATGCCATCTTACTAATTTTTTCCTTTCCACTTGGGCCATACTTCCAGTCTTTTTCTGTTGTGAGTCAAATAGGGTCTCACTTCTTTGTTCAGGTCCAGCCTGGATGGTGATCCTCATATTAATGCTTCCAACGTAGCTAGAATGACAGACATATGCAACTAGCTGTTTTATTAGTTGAAATGCAGGTCTCATGAGCTTGTAGCTGTGCCTGGCTACCACATTACTCTTAAGCCAGCAGTGCTATATTTCAGTTGCTTCACATTTTTACCCACATTTGGTATTGTCAGCCATTTTAGCTCTTGCCATTCTGACGTTTACTGGCATCTCATTCTTGTTTAACTTCATTTTCCCATGACTAAAGATGTTGAACATCTGTTCATAAGCTCACTGGCCATTTGAGTCTTCTGTGACGTTTCCATCCAAATCTTTTCCCTATTTTTTTTGTTCCAATAGTTGAGTTTTGTTTGTGTGTGTGTGTTTTTGGTTTTTTGAGGGGTTTTTTGTCAGTCATGGGCCTGAACTCTGGGCCTGGCCGCTGTCCTTCAGCTCCTCAGCTCAAGGCTAGTGCTCTACCACTTGAGCCACAGCGCCACTCCCGGCCTTTTCTGCTTATGTGGTACTGAAGAATTGAACCCAGGGCCTCATGTATGCAAGGCAAGCGCTCTACCACTGAGCCACCTTCCCAGCCCCAATTGTTGAGTTTTAAGAGAATTTATAGACCGGGTGCCCTAGCTACTTAGAAAGCTGAGGCCTGAGAGTCAAGGTTGTAAGTAAGCCTTGTCCTACAAATCTAAGACGTTCTTATTTTAAACTAATCAGCAAAAAGCTGAAGTAGAGGCATAGCTCAGGAAGGAAGCTTCAGCCTTGAGCTAAAAAGCCAAATGATAGCATGAGTCAAGCCCCCTAGTACCAGCACATACACACACATCCAAAGTTTATATCTGTATGTATTTGAGAATACACATAAATACAAACTAATATGAAAATATTCTCACAGATGAATAATAAATATTCTCAGCATATATATATATATATATATATATATATATATAAGCTGTCATTCAAGAATACATTTAATTTCATTTTGATGGAGTCCAGTTCATCTCTCCCTAGATTTTTTTAGTTCCTGTAGCTCCTTCTCTTCAGCACATCAACATGCACAAATTCCTCTAATGGCTACCTCAACCAAACTAAACGAAACACAGGCAATGACCTCTGAGAGCCCTTTATTGACTCCATGGCCCTCCTAACAGGTTAGGCCTTTCTCCCTTCCCAGCCGAGCAGCTCCACACCACTACCACAAACGTCTTCAGGTACTGTCTCTACCTCTTCTCAACGTTCATTCCCTCTTTGGGCCCCTCCCCACTCCCACCCCACGGTGACATCTCTGGGAAAGGATTGAAGGCAGATGCACCATCAGGTTCTGACATCCGGGTGCCTTACCAAGCTTGCCGCCATTGCTTCTCAAGGCCAGGCTGAGAGCCGGGACCTGACCACTGCCCATTTGTGTTCATGGTCTTGCTTTCTCTTGTCTTTCTATTGCGAGTTAAATATTCATCATATCATTAGACTGCTTTAAATGTGTGGCTGCTGAGGAGTTGCTGATGGGGATGTTGTGCTGAGAGAGACCTTTCCCTGGCCTTTACTCTGAATCACATGACATCCTCCCAGCCTCACTCTCCTCCTTCCTGCTTTATCAAGTGGCTCCCTCAGGCCCTGGCTTTCCTGATGTCTTTGCTGCACTAGGCAATGCCAGCCACTCCCTTTGTCACCTACTTATTCCCCTTCCTGCTTAGTGAATACATATACCAAGTAGCTACTGGAACTCAACACATGGAACTAAACACAAGAACAATTCCCTGCAGACTGTGTCTAAGATGACAAGATGCATGGATTCCACTTTGGAAGCCCATGGTGAAGTTGGCATCTATCACCATAGCATGACTACAAGAGCACAGAATAGTATTCAAGTAGAACTGTTTCTGCCTATTTTCTCATAGATTAAATCTGTATTTTAGAATTTTTTAGGTTTTATAGTGTTACTTTCTTGATTTCAAAGTTTCCACAGATCTAGATTGTGCTCCACATAACTTCCAAACTTCTTAACCTGACTTTTAAGACCATCTGTGGCAGAGTTGTGGTTAAGGAGTGTGGTTTCTGGAGTCTACCAGTTACCAGCTTACATTTATTGACAGTTACTTCTCTGAGCCCCAATTTCCTTTTCTGTAAGTCAGGAATAATATTATAGAACCGGGGGAAGGGGTAGTTGAGATATACACACTGCCTAGCATGGCATTAGCATATAGTCTACATGTTTGATTTCTTCTTGATTTCTTCTTCTATTCTGATCCCAAGGTAAGAGACAAAGGAGAGGAGAGGCTCTGATTTCAGAGGAGAGGGGTGGGAGGAAAATTTTAAAAGACCAATGGAATTTAAGGAAAGAGTTGGACAAGATAGAAAAGAGAGAGACTGAGATAAAAGGAAGGTTAAGTGGAGGAAAGAATAGGAAGAAAAATGGAGAGAGGGAGAGGAGAGGAGAAGAGAGGAAAGGAGTGGAGTGGAGTGGGGGATATGGGGAAGGGAGAGGAAGGGAGAGAAGGGAAAGGAAGGGAGGAAGGAAGGAAGGAAGAAGAAAAGAAGGGAGGGAAAGGGAGTGAGAGGGAAGGGAAGGGAAGGGAAGGGAAGGGAAGGGAAGGGAAGGGAATGCTTGTAATCCTACCTACTCAGGAGGCTGAGCTCTGAGGGACTGGGTTTGAAGCCAGCCCTGGTAGAAAAGTTTGTGAGAATATTCTCTCCAATTAACCACCCCCCCTCCCAAATTTGGAAGTGGAGATGTGGCTCAACTGGTACAGCACCAGTTTTGAGAAAAAAAAAAAGCTAAGGGACAGTATCCAGGCCCTGAGTTCAAGCCCCAATATCAGCCCTCCCCCCACACACACACACGAAAAGAGAAAAGAAAGAAAAGAAAAGAAGATGGCTGAGGAGGAGGCACGAGGGCCCCCCCTCCCCCCTCCCCCCTCCCCCTCCCCCCTCCCCCCCTCCCCCCCTCCCCCCCCCCTCTACGAGTCTGGGAGGCTTTGGGTTTCAATCCCCAGACTGGGTCACTGGTGCCAGAGCGGCTCCACAAGGGGGCAGTGTGGAGCCCTTGCTCCCTTGGCCTATAATTCACCTCCTCCCCAGGGGAAGAGAGGGAAAGGTTGACTGAGTGGATGCCAAGTCCCTTGGACAGATTCTGCTACTTGTTATTTGAGGGATAAGACAGGCATTGAGCCTTCTGGAGATTAAGTTTTGATTTATTGGTGGTAAAATGATTTATTCTGATACACCCCCCAGGGCACAGAAAGGGCTGTAAATATTTTAAATGCTGTTAACTGGTGACAAGCAGCATCCTTGGGGGGGAGGGCGAAGGGGGGGAGCGGGAAGATGGGGGTTTCAAATGCTTTCCCTCTGTGACTCTATGGCCACCTCTGAACACATAGCTTGTTTAAGAGAGGCTGGGGTGGGGGCGAGGGCAGAGAGGAAGAGAAACGTTAAATGGTTGTTTATCTAACGGTGTCTCTTCAGAGTCTACTTATTGGATTCTCTCTACTTATTGGATTCAATTAGATTTCAAAATCTGCTGAGGCAAAACAGGGAGGCCGCTAAGCAATGGTGGCTCACACCTCTGTAATCCTAGCTTCTCAGGAAGCTGAGATATGAGGATTGTGGTTCAAGCCAGGCCAAAATAATAATAATTTGTGAGACTCTTATCTCTAATTAGCCCACAAAATCCAGGAAACGGAGGTGTGACTCAAGTGGTAAAGAGCTGGCTTTGAACTGTGATCCTCAAATCTCAGCCTTCTGAGCAGCTAGAATGACAGGCCTGAGCTGCGGTGCCTGACTCCTGCTCCATTCTTGACTATGTAGGAAATCTGTACCCAGTTAATCTTTAAGCAACCTCCATTTCCTAGACTGTAAACCTCAATCTCTTATCCTCTACCTGTGTGGATGGGTGATTGAAACTGAAATAAGGTCACGAACTCAACGAATTTCACAGAGGTTAGGGCCCACCGGGAGTGCTTAGTAAATATCACTTAATAGTGTTCCCTATAAAACATTCTTACCGTTAGACCGAAACACTAAGAATGATGCTCTAGCTGGGCACCCACTGGTGGCTCACGTTTGCAATCCTAGCTACCCAGAACGCTGAGATTGGAGGACCGAAGTTTGAAGCCACCCCACGAAAAAGCAAGACGTGGAGCAGTGGCTCAAGTGGTAGGGTGCTAGCCATGAACAATAAAGCTCAGGGATAGTGTGCCTGGGCCCTGAGTTCTGGAGAGAGAGGGAGGGAGGGAGAGAAAGAGGGAAAGAGAGAGAGAGGTAGGGAGACAGAGAGATAGAGAGACAGACAGAGACAGAGAAAGAGATGCTCTGTTCTCTCAGAAGCCACTCTTTCCAGTCCCTAAAACTCTAGGCAGGCCCTGGGCGCTCAGCCAGCCTCTCCCAGCACAGATCCAAGGTGGAACCCTGAGTTTGCTTGAGTCACAGTGAGTTTGGTAAGCCAACCTGCAGCAGGTGCCACAGCCCAGGGACAGATCACCCTGGGAAGGCAGCAGTAAGGGTGGCTGTGCCCTGAGGGTCCTGCTGGTGAAGGCCCAGCACACCAGCACCGCCTCTGGTCCCGCTTTCCCTGTGTGATCGGGTGCTTAGGAACCTAGAGCCCAGTTTATGGCCCACTTTTAGCAAGCACAGACCGTTCCATTTTCATGTGCAGTGTACACACCTCCGTCCAAAAATCCTTGCTCTTATTCTCTCTGTCTCATCTCCTTTTGCTTGCTTTTATTTACCTTAAGCCATCTTAAATCTGTTTTAGAACAAGACAGGGACTAATACACACACACACACACACACACACACACACACACACACACAATCCGTATTTCAATGGCTTTGTGTTGTGTGTTCCGTGTGGATATTCTTGAATTCACTCTCTTGCAATTGCTGCCTGCCTGTGTCTGCAAACAGCCACTTTGGTGTGTACTAACCGTGCCACTGAGTGGATTTCAGCTTGAGCACTCTGTTGGGAGCCATCCCAGAAGCCAGGACAGTGAGCTCACTGGTTTTCAGGATAAAAGGCAGTGTGGGGTGCTGGTGTTCCCCTAAAACAGAATCCTTGAAGACAATGGTTCTCAACCAGCGTCCGTGGTGCCTTCGCAGGGCCCTGTGGCCTGGGGTAGGTGGCGGGCGTCTGGCCCTGCCCCGGGCTGCTAGTGGGGGGAGGTCGGGGATGATGCCGGCATCACCCCACGAGGTACAGGCTGGCCTCCTCCCACAAGGACGCGCTTGTCTGAAACGGCAGCAGGGCTGACTAGTGTCAGTGTCCAGCGTGATCAGGAAGACATTGGGCAGCCTTCCCGAACCTGGCCAGGGGCCACAATCGGGTGAGGGTCCATCTCCTCGATTCTCCAGGAGGACCTGGGCTTTCCCTGGGAGGCCACAGGAGAAGCAAGGGGAGCCAGGAGGCGTCTGGGCCCCGCTGTCCGGGGCGGGGCCTTCCATTCGAAGCGGGATGAGCTCTGGTTCCCCCAGGGCCTTCCTGCACTGGAGGCGGCTGAGGAGAGGGGAAAGAGGGTCCGACACATCCACCCCAGGGGACCACGCAGAGGCAGGCAGGCACAGGAGAAAGATGATTACAAGGTTTATCAGAGGAGCCGTATTTCCCCCAAGAGGGAACACATGGCCTCCATCACCATCCAGGTAGCAGGGGAGTCTGGGGGAAAGGAAAGTGGGGTAGATGGGAGTTCAGGTGGGTCTGGGTGGAGAGAGGGAGGGGCCAGCTGTATGGAGGGAACTCCAGGGATGGGAGGGGACCCAGGTCTGGGTGGAGCTGAGCACCAAAGGTGAGCATAATACTAACAGAGGGTGGGGGAGAGAAAGGGGCGTGGGTGTCCTGGGCTGCCCCAGACTGCTGGCGGAATCAGCCTCAATCCCCGGCCCCTCCGAGCGATCAGTGATAAGCTATATTCCTATTGATGCATACTTATTCATCCTTACAACCTCCTTCTCACAAACCCAGAACCTGGGCACTGTGGAGGGCTGAGGCAGTTGTAGACCATTCCTTCCTGTGTGTGTGTGTGTGTGTGTGTGTGTGTGTGTGTGTGTGTGTGTGTGTGTGTGTGTGTGTGTGTGTGTGTGTGTGTGTGTGTGTACACATGTGTGCACAGCTACTGGAGCTTCACATCAGGGCTTCCTGCCCTGGCTTGTTTTTTTCCTTCAAGACTGGCACTCTACCACTTGAGTCCCACCTTCATTTCCAGCTTTTGGTGGGTTCATGTGGACATAAAAGCTTCTTGGATTTGTCTGCCTTAGGCTGGCTTCAAACTCTGATCCCCAGACCTCAGCCTCCTGAGTAGCTGGGATTACAGGGGTGAGTGCCTAGCACCTGGCCCAGCTCCTTCCTACCCTATGAAGAACCCCTGGTACCCAGTTTCTGATCGCAGCTGCCTGTCTCTGCTGTGCCCGGGGTGTGGACATGGCTCTTTTCACTGACTTGAAATCTTTCTCCTCTGTGTCCATCAGTCAGCAGCCTGGCCCTGCCCGCACAGCCCTTCTCCCGGTCGGAGGGCATAAATATTTATGACACGCAGCGAATGCAGTTGGCTTACAGGATTCCGGGAGCTTCAGAGGCAAGCTTTTAGCTCCACAGCCCCTGTACGTGCGGGGAGGGGTCCCGGGCCCAGGAGCAGCAATCACAGGCACAGAGAGGATGCTCTCTGCCTCCCAGAATGTTCTGGAAGCTTGCCCTTCACTGCGGCAACCTGAGTGTCTGGGTTTGCCAGGAAGGTCGCTGGCAGCTGCCACCAGGGGCTCTGAGAACCGCGGTTCCTCGAAGCTCCTGACTGTGGGGTTTGGAACCTGGGGAACAAGGGTGTGAGCCGGTCAGGGTGGAGGTCAGCCCCCCTTGGCTGTCCTGAGCCCCTGTGTGTGTGGCTTCTAGATTTTTCCCAGAGCTAGCCCAGGGAGGAAGTCCTCAATGACTCAAGGACTCCCCCGAATCCAGCTTCCAGGGGTTCACGCACAGTTAGGAGAGATCCTTCCGAATGCTGGTCCCACCATCACAGCGCCTCCACTGAGCCGTGTGGGCTGCTGGACTCGGGGTGGAGGGACAGAGAACTTCACACCCTTCCCTTCCTCCCCCTCCCTCCACCCTCCCTCCTCCCCCACTCCCGACCGCCCCTCACCCTGAGTGTCTCTGGCTCCCAGCTGGATTTTACACCCCACACATCTGTCTCCCCAACTTCCTTCCCTGTGTTTCTTTGGTAAAACCAGTTTCCTCCTCCCTCCCCCTCCCTCTCAGCTGGCGGATGCTCTGCTCAGAAGCGAAGAGGGAAGGGGGAGGGGGAGGGGGAAGGGAGGGAGGGGCAGCAGCAGGTTGGAAAGGAGACCAGTGCCGAGAGTTGGTCTGGGACTCCACACCCTCACTCCTCACTCCTCACTCAGCCTGGGACAAAGAAACCACCTCTTCTAGAAACTTCTGCTTGACCTACCCCAAGCCCTCCCTTCCTCCTCTGTGTCCCCTCACCCTCCCTGGCCAGCTCTGTGTCACTGCGCTAGCATTGTTATTGATTTTGCTCTGTGCGACTGTTTGTCCCCAAAGACTACAACCTCCTTTGGGAGCAGCATCCGTGGGTTGTTTATCTGTGCGTGTGTGTGTATGTGTGTGTGTGTATGTGTGTATGTGTATAAGTGTGTGTGTGTATGTGTGTGTATGTGTATGTGTATGTGTGTGTATGTGTGTGTATGTGTATGTGTGTGTATGTGTATAAGTGAATGTGTGTGTAGGTATGTATGTGTATAAGTGAATGTGTGTGTATGTGTATAACTGTGTGTTTGTGTGTATGTGTATGTGTGTGTATGTGTGTATGTGTATGTGTGTGTATGTGTGTATGTGTATAAATGTGTGTGTATGTGTGTGTGTATGTGTATGTGTATGTGTATGTGTATGTGTATAAGTGAATGTGTGTGTAGGTGTGTATGTGTATAAGTGAATGTGTGTGTATGTGTATAACTATGTGTGTGTATGTGTATAAGTGTATGTGTATGTGTGTATGTGTATGTGTATAAGTGTGTGTGTGTGTGTGTGTGTATAAGTATGTGTATAAGTGTGTGTGTGTGTGTGTGTCCCCACCATGGCATGAACTCAGAACCTCACACTCTCCCTTGGCTTCTGCTCAAGGCTGGTGCTCTACCAGCTGGGCCATACCTCCCCTTTTTCAGCTTTTTGCTGATACGTGTCTGCGCGGGCTGGCTTCCAGTCGCGATCCTCAGACCTCAGCTTCCCGGGTGGGGAGGCCCGCGGTGTAGGCCACAGGCACCGGGCTTCGGGCGTTGCTTTTGAGCTCAGATGGCCCACTGCCGTGCAAGCCGACGGGACAGGAAGGAGCCTCGCAGGCTGAAGCCTTCGCATTGCGCGGCCAGGGGCTAAGGGAGGGCGAGGCCCGGCAGGAAGGACTGGAGCCTGCACCCGGCGGTTTCTGGAGGGCCTGAGGGTGGAGGGGCCGCGGGGTCAGCTGCTGCCCGCTGCCCTCTGCCCGCGGTGCTGCTCCCAGGGCGGCGGCTGCCACCGGCCCAAGCCCCGGACGAGCTGGGGACAGCGGAGACGGCCGTGGCAGGACCCCCCAGACGCACTTGGCTCTGAGCAGGGCACATGGAGGAGCGCGGCCCACCCACCGGAGAGGGGCCCGGCCCTGAGGGTGTGAGCTCTGCCCTCACTAAGGACTAAGGACGGCGCTGTGGGGTGTGACTCTGGGTGCTCTGGAGGTCGGGAGAGGGGATGGATGGTTCAGGAGCAAGCCCTGGTTAATATAAAGAAGCACAAAGCAACCCTCACAGTGGCTGGGGAGAAGCCACTAATGCAAAAGCAGAAGATTCATCACCACTATCACTATCATCATCATCACCACCATCATCATCATCACCACCACCACCATCATCACCACCACCATCATCATCACCACCATCATCATCATCACCACCATCACTACCATCACCACCACCATCACTACCATCACCACCACTATCATCATCACCACCACCATCATCATCATCACCATCACCACCACCATCATCATCATTACCACCACCATCACCACCACCATCATCATCACCACCATCATCACCACCACCATCACCACCATCATCATCATCACCACCACCATCATTACCATCATTACCACCACCACCATCACCATCATCATTACCACCATCACCACCATCACCATCACTATCATTACCACCATCATCATCACCACCATCATCATCACCATTATCATCATCATCACAAATCCCACAAGCTGCATGCTGAGAGCAGGGAAAGTTCCCTCTCTGGGCTTGAGGAAGTAGCTCACAGGCTAGAGTGAGCCTTGAAGATGGGAATGCACTTAGTTATCAGGACGGGAAGGATGGAAGCAACGCAGTGGACCCAAAGATTCTCAGCTCACGTGAGGGCTGGGGTCATGCCCAGACTCTGCCTTCCTGCAGGTGGCTTTTATTTTGAAGTTGGAAATCAAGGCATGTTATGCACTGACTAACTGGCAGACGAGGATTGACGATCTAAGCTCTTCCCACCCTGACTCACTCAGGCTCCACTGGTACATACCTCTTAGCGTTCCGGAGATTTCTAGGAATATAAAACCTCAAGCAGGGAACCGGTGCCTCATGCCTATAATCCTAGATGGGAGGCTGGGATCTGAGGATCGCAGTTCAAAGCCAGCCCAGGCAGAAAAGACCCCATGAGACTCTTATCTCCATTTAACTACCAGAAAACCAGAAGTGTCAATGTGGCTCAAGTGGTAGAGCGCCCACCTTGAGTGAAAGAGCTCAGGGACAGCGCCCAGATCCCGAGTTCAAGCCACAGGACTGGCACCAAAAAAAAAAAAAAAAAAAAAAAACGGATATAAAAGCTTATATCTCAATACAAATGACAATGCACTTCATATCTGTATCTTGTTTTTATTGACATATAGAGGTGATTATTCCACATAATTCCCTGAGGAATTGCCATCTTATTTTCTATGGCTTCACCGTATTTGACTACATGCTTGTGACAAGTTAATTTAACCAGATCTACATGGATGGGCAGCCAGGTTACTTCCAATTTTCTGTTACGATAATTCGTGTCAAATGATTATTCTTGCGTACCTGTCCATTTACACATGCGACTATACCGAGGTCAAGGGCTACGTGCATTTCAATTAGATATTATCAGCAGAGGCTGCAGTGAAGACCCACCTGCTTCTCTCCCGAGTTAAAGTCCTCTCACCTCAGCCAGCCCACGGGATCGCTGCGTCCTGTCAGGATGCTAGCTAGCCTCATTTCCCAGAAGCTTCAGGGAGCTTCTGTTCACATGCAAAGTCTATTTTTACTTCTGTGTGGGGGTGGGGGGTGGGGGGAGGGTCATGGGGCTTGAACTCTGGGCCTGGGTGCTGTCCCTCAGCAATTCAGCTCAAGGCGAGCGCTCTACCACTTGAGCCACAGCACCACTTCCTGTTTTCTGAGTGGTTTATTGGAGATAAGAGTCTCATGGACTTTTGTCCCGGGCTGGCTTTGAACCGTGACCCTCAGATCTCAGCCTCCTGAGTAGCTAGGATGACAGGCGTGAATCACTGGCGCCCGGCTCTTTTGTATCATTCTTAATGAATGCCACCTACCTGGGGAGGGGCTAGTGAGCATGAGCCATCTCCTTCTGTCTCTAAAGGCTAACGTGAGGATCCTTATGTTAATCGTGTGTCTTTCTTGGTGTGTATTTCTAGTTTTGGATTCTGACGCAGATAGAGGAGGTCTGAGCCCTGGCCGGTGTGCCTCCCCTTCACAGTTTGTTTACGCAGTTCTCATGGCTCTTGTCTCTGAACACAAAACATCTTCTCTTCTGCACACTACTGACATCTGCTGGTGGCCTGAGGAAGAGGGGTGAAAAGCAGGGCACTGAGGATACTTTAGGGTCTTACATGGGCAAGAGGAGAAGAGCTGCAGCAGGCGATCCACCGTCCAGCCTCCTCTACTTTGCCTGCCCTTCCTGGGCCTCGGCAGGAGGGGTGGGCTGGCTGGGTACCTACTCAGGGAGAAGGCCTTAGAGAATGCTCGCAGAATGTTGACAACTGGCTCTCAGGACACTGGATTGGAGTGTTTGCTGATTCCCATGGCGTAAAGTCTTCCTTGATGATAGTGTATTAACGTGTCAAACAATGCGTGTTAGCCAGCTATGGTGGCCTGCACTTGTAACCCTAGCTCCTTGGGAGGCAGACATGAAGAGGATGGGGATTTGCAGACAGACCTTGAATCTCAACCACTAAACCAGACAGGGTGGCTCAGGCCTGTGATCCCAGCTACAGGGGGAGGTGTGAGGAGGGAGATCTGGGCAAAAGCACAAAACCCTATCAGAAAAGTAACTAAAAAAGAAGGTGGGGGGGGGCAGCTTGGGGCTGTGGTGCAAATGGTGGAGTCCCTGCCTTGCTGAGCAGGAGGCTCCAAGTTCAAACCCCAGGACCACCAGTTTATTCAGTGGTGAAGTTTGTAATGAAGGGCATTTTACCAATGGGCCTGCAAAGCTTCAGAGAATTCACTATGTGCCCCCCTAGCTGGGGCTGGGGAGGGCGGGAAGGCCCCACGTGCTGGAGTGCTGCTGCCCCCTGGTGGCCGGCCCTGTCCTCTGCAGCCTGCCGGGATCAAGGACTGGAGCTCGGCCCCACGTCCTGGAGTACTGCTGCCCCCTCGTGGCAGACCCTGCCCTCTGCAGCCTCCCGGGATCGGCGGACCCCTGGGGCTGGCTACTGCCTTTTGGAAATCCAAGGGCGTGCTGGGGCGGCGGGGGCGCCTGGGGTGTGGGGGGGGGCCTGATTGGGGTCTGGACTCGGAGTCCCTCCACATCCCGGAGCTGCGGTCCTCACTGGCCATTTGCAGTTCCCGCAGGGTGGTGGCAGTGATGCCACCACCCAGCTTTACCCGGCCCTGTGGCGCCACCTAGTGTCTCCACCGGGTCAGTGACGCGTGCACCTGCCGGGCCTACCCCACCTCGGGGGAACTGCTCTGCGCTCTCCGAGGTTCTGACTCCATTTGGTGCATACTTCTTTTTGTTGTTGTTGTTTGCTTGTATTGCTTTGCTTTGCTTTGGATTCCTGTGGGGAAGTCTCTCCAGTTTTCTTCAATTGCAGCCTGTGCAAGCAGACCGGACACCCCAGGACGGCGTGTGTGCAGAAAATTCAGGAAGCAATGACGTTTCCATTATTTTTTTATTTTATCCTTTTTATTTTAAAAAAAAAAAGGAGCCAGACACAACTTAATCAATAAAACTGACAGCTCAGTAATGGGTCACTACCTATAGGGCGGAAAACACTAGCTTCATTTCACTGAGAAGTAACAAGGCTAAGAGAACAGGCATTCTCCTAGCTAACCAGGGGCAGGCCCATGCAGGACCAGGTCCTAGGTGCCCAGTCCTAGGCTCTTCTCCAGCCACTCCAGTGTCTCTGGCTCTTTCCCAGGGCCTTGTTCTCATGCAAACTCACAAAGGCCCGGCTCTCTTTGGCCTTTACCCACTTTGGGCAGTCATCAGAGATAGGGCCTTGGTCCCACAGAAGTGGGTGTGGGTATCAGGGACTCTCTCTGGTGTCCTTTGGGTAGAAGCTTTCATTTCACCACTAAGGCAACAAAGAGAATGAAAGGCTTTGGTCCCTGGGCTCCACAGCCCCATTTCCTAGCATTGATATTTTCTTCCTCTCAAGGTCAGAAGCCTAAGGCAGTGTTTTACCAAAGCCCTTTGAGACACACTCTTATAGGTTAAGAATCATAGGGGATCCTCCCAAAACTGGACATATTTGTGGGATGAGTGTTGATGGTAATATAAATCCAATCTTCCTAGAAGGCATTTTAGCATTATTTCATAAACTTAAATATTTAAGCCCACTGATCCAGAAATTTCACTAGTTGCATTTTAGTCGAAGGTGCATATTATATATACACAAAGATGGTCACTACATTTTATTTATGGTAGTTCTGGAGATTTAACTCAGGGCCTCATGCCTGGGCTCAGTACCACTTGAACCATGCCCCCAGCCCCTTTTGTCTTGGGTATTTTCAAGATATAGTCTTGGCTTAGGCCATGGTCATCCTGGACTGTGAGACTACTTCTATACAAGTTTTCCATATCACCAGTGAACTGGGACCATCATTGTATGAGATGGGGTCTCACAAACTTTTTTTTGTCAGTTGTGGGGCTTAAACTCTGGGCCTAGACACTGTCCCTTAGCTCTTCAGCTCAAGGCCAGCGCTCTACCACTGGAGCCACAGCACCACTTCCGGTTTTCTGTGTGGTTTATTGGAGACAATAGTCTCATGGACTTTCCTTCCCGGGCTGGCAGGCTTTGAACCATAATCTTCAGATCTCAGACTCTTGAGTAGCTAGGATTATAGGCGTGAGCCTCTGATGCTTGGCTCTCACAAACTTTTATGCCCTGGCTGGCCTTGAACCAAGATCTATGCCTCTTGAGTAGAGAGGATTACAGGCTTGAGCAATCTCAGCCAAAGTATATTGTTGCATAGGAAAAATGTAAGTAATATAAACATGAAATTTGTTCCACATTTCTGTTACAGGAACAAAACATGGATGGAATACTATACAATTGTTAGTATAATGTGAAATGTACAAAGTGACTTACAAAGGGGTGCAGATGGTACGACCCCATTTGTGTACAGTGGGCAGAGATTCTTGGGTAGTGAGAAGATGGGCTCTCCCTCAACAGAAGTACCTGTTCATAGCCAGGGGCTGGTGGCTCACACCTGTAAGCGTAGCTCCTCAGGAGACTGAGATCTGAGGATTGTGGTTTGAAGCCAGCCTGGGCAGAAAAGTCCATGGGACTCTTATTTCCACTTAAGAAACAAAGAACCTGGAAGTGGAGCTGTGACTCAAGTAGTACAGTGCTAGCTAGCATTAGCAAAAAAAGCCCAGAGATGGTGCTCAGGCCCGGAGTTCATGGCCCAGGACTGGCGCATACACACACACACACACACACACACACACACACACACACACACACACACACACACACACACACACACACACACGGAAGTCCTTTAGAATGACCTGGGGAGGTGTTTAAGCCACACAGTGATCCCACCCTACACCAGAAGCCTGCACCAGGCTCCCGTGGGGGGTGCAGCTTTCCTCTGCGGGTCGTCTCTGGTAGAGACGAGGAGAGAGGCCGGGAGTATGTGCTGGCTCTCCTGTATGCAGAGATGTGTGGAATGCCGATGGGAATGCACGAGTAAGTGTGGACAGGAGTGGTCCTGAGGGTTGCGATTCTCAGGGGCTTGTTAATCATCATAATGAAGATTTGTTTAACATTCATCTGGTAGAGGGCATCTGGGAGATACCACGGTTTGGGCTACTGTAAACAAATCTGCTATGAATATCTGTCTACAGGTCTTTGTTTGAACATAAGTTTCCAATTCTCTGACATAAATGCCCAAGAGTGCAATCGAGGCTTGTCTGACAGCTTCACATATGGGCAATCGTGGAGAACACTCCATGTGCACTGGGGAAGAATGGATTTCTTGTCATTGGGTGTGTCTCATAGATAGCTGTCAGGTCCAATTGGTTTGTATTGTTCAAGTTTTCTATGTTCATGCCTTCCGTCCAGTTATTCTTGTTTTGAGAGTGGGGTGTTAAAGTCTTCACTGATTGCTGGTCATTGTCTATGTCATTTCTGCCAGATTTTGCCTAATGCATTTTTGTGCTCTGTTATTAGGTACATATGTGTTTAAAATTGTTATATCTTAGCCAGGCACTGGTGGCTCACACCTGTAATCCTAGCTACCCAAGAGGCTGAATGAAATTCAAGGACCCCAGTTCAAAGCCAGCCCAGGCAGCAAAATCTGTGAGACTCTTATCTCCAATTAACCACCTAAAAATTGGAAACAGAGCTGTGGCTCAATGTGATAGAGTAAAAAACTCAGAGACAGTGCCCCGCAGCCAACCAAAAAATGTGATATCATCCTGAGGGCTTGATCTGTTTGTCATTTTGATGTTCTCCCCTTTTGACTCTAACATTATACATTGAAAATATCCATAGTTCTACCCAGCAGTAGCATCCTAATTTCTTAAGAAAGTTTCCCACTTTTTCCAAGAGATGATCTTAGTGTCTAGAGTGTATCCTATGCACCATACCTCTTTAGAATTGCAGCTTTGGATTTATACAAGCTTCACGCCAGAGGTGTGTGGAGATGTCATTCCTTTGTAGCTCTGGTCTTTCTCCCACCTTTCTGTGGTAGTGTTAATATCTATCTATCTATCTATCTATCTATCTATCTATCTATCTATCTATCTATCTATCTATCTATCTATCTATCTAATAGCTAAAATGCTCAGGGTTTCCACTCCGAACACAAAGAATCAGAATCTCTCTTTTTTTTAAACCAGTTATTCTGATGATTGGCAAATTTGGGGCTTGCTTTTCTAGGAGAGAAAGAAGCTGGACCCCAAGATGTAACCACAGTCTCTCTCCTAGGGAGTGGTCCTGGAGCTGGTACTGGTCCTCCTGTGCCGCCCGGCCCACTACCCAGCATGCCGTGCATTCTCCTCTCTGTGGCCTCCTCTTCAGTTTCCCTATGGTTTCTCAGAGAGGGGAAGGAAATGCTTGGTGGATTATTCAGCCTCTGTGGAGGTTTGAGGGGAAAGTTGAGCCCTTGTCTGTGATGGCCCGGGTGACTCAGGCCGGGTGGGCATGCTCACCCTTGCGTTACCTGTGAAGAAATAATGGAATACGCTAAAAGACAAGTCAGCCACTCACTCAGCATGTCTGAAGTGCCTGCTACATGCTAAGGATTCGAAATGCAAAGATGAATGAGACTTGATTCTTTTCATAGGCATCTTTATGAAGGATGTGAAGTAAATAATATATGGAAAATATTCCACCTACTCAAGCATCCCTGTAAACTGAATACTTTTCATAATTGATACGGTAGCAACACCTGACTAAATCTGAAATTATTTGTTGGCAAATCCTGGCCTGCACTGACACAGGGCGAGGCAGGGCCACTGCATTCCTCTCCCTTGGTGAATATTCATCCAGTTCATGGCAGAAATAGGAAAGCGTGAAGACAGAGCTGAGCCCTGCCCAGGCCTCGCTGGGGCTGTTACATAATGGATGATCTTTGTACCATTTAGCTTTCTACACGCTGAATTAACTCAGAATTCGAAAACACATCAGGGCTGGCTCCTGGTGCCTCACAAGGATTATCTTAGCTACTCAGGAGGCTGAGATTGGAAGATCATAGTTGAAAGCCAGCCCAGGCAGAAAAATGCATGCAAACTCTTTTTTTTTTTTTTTTGCTTCTAGAGATTCTTTTTTTTTTTATTATTTTATTTTATTTGAGAACATACTGTACAGAGGGGTTACAATTACATGGGCAGGATAATGCATACATTTCTTACCAAGCATTGCAGCCTCCTCCTTTGTTTACCCTTCACCTCCCTTCCCAGCCTCCCCCCTCCCCCCCCACCCAATCATACCCCCCTCCCCCCAACACCAACATTGTAAAGCTGGTTTTGACATGACATTTTGTACTTCTCATTGTTGCAACAGGTCCACCTGAATCCTTAAACGACTTGTTTGTCCCCATCTCCTCCACATGTTATACTGACATCAAATATAGTGAAAGCGGGGGTTACACTGTGGGGGAGGGACATACAAAGCAACAAAGAAATAATCTTATAAATGCGTTAGAAACACATGCATGAAAGAAACGAAAACATTAAAATACGTATTTAAGGGTTCGTTTTCCTAACATCACATTATCTGACCTTTTCCGCTTGACTCATACCTATACTAGATATTGCAAATAAGGGAAACCATGGGACCTATGTTTCTTTGGGCCTGGCTTACTTCACTTAATATAATTTTTTCCAAGCCTTTCCATTTCCTAACAAATGGGGAAATGTCATTCTTTCTGATGGAGGCATAAAATTCCATTGTGTATATATACCACATTTTCTTGATCCATTCATCTACTGAGGGGTATCTGGGTTGGTTCCATATCTTAGCTATGGTAAATAATGCTGCAATAAACATAGTTGTGCTGGTAGCTTTAGTGTGGTCTTGTTTGTAAACATTAGGGTAAATGCCCAAAAGTGGGATTGCTGGGTCATAGGGGAGTTCTATGTGAAGTCTTTTGAGGAACCTCCATACTGCTTTCCAAAGTGGTTGAACAAGTTTACATTCCCACCAACAATGAAGTAAGGTTCCTTTCTGTCCACATCCCCTCCAGCATCTGTTGTTGTTAGAGTTCTTGATTTTTGCTGTTCTAACTGGAGTGAGGTGATATCTCAATGTTGTTTTGATTTGCATTTCTTTTATGGCTAGGGATGTTGAACATTTCTTCATGTGTCTATTGGCCATCCTTCTTTCTTCTTCAGAGAAGCTTCTCTTTAAGTCTTTCGCCCACGTATTTATTGGGCAGTTGTTTCTTTGAGTATTTGTTGTTGGGTGGTTTAATTTTTTGAGTTCCAAGTATATTTTAGATATGAGACCCTTGTCCATTGTATGGCTAGTAAAGATCTTCTCCCAATCCGTGGGCTTTCTATTGATCTTGCTAGCTATGTCATTTGCCCTGCAGAAGCTCTGCAACCTTATTGCATGCAAACTCTTATCTCCAACTAACCAGCAAAAAGCTGAAAGTAGAACAGTGATTTAAGTGGTAGAGCGCTAGTTTTGAGTGGAAAAAAAGCCAAAGGAGAGTGGGAGGTCTTGAGTTTAAGCCCCAGTACTGGCATGTGCGCGCGCACACACACACACACACACACTCACTCACACACACACACACAGAGCAGAGTGGACCTCTCTACAGAGGTTTGACAGAAGGGAATCATTCTCCCAGCAGCTGGAAGCAACCCAGGAATGGGAAATCCATTGCAGGCTGAGAGGCAGCACTGAGAGCCGAGGAGCTCGGCCGTGCAGGATGGACAAGCCACACCCCCAGAGGCTCGTAGACAAGTGCTCAGGCTGTGGACACAGCTCAGACACCGGGTCCTGCCTGGGCTTACACCGGGTCCAAGTGTCAGGAAGGAAGCTTGGCTCTCCTTCTCCACAGCATGACTGTCTGGTTGACAAACTGCACAGGAAAAAGCTGGCACAAGTCTCTCCTTCCTGATGTCTAGCTTGGCCGCCGAGACTGGGCATGGACCAGGACCTAGAACCATTCTCTCTGTGGCAGGGCCTGGCACTCCCCAGCAAAGGTCCTCAGGAGGAGAAATTAGTCTTGGCTCCCATGGTTCCTTGGGTGAGTGCTGTCAAGTCAGGCCCTGGCTCCACTCCTGGGCGGTGACCCGCCAGCACCTGTAGAGGGGTCCAGCCTGCCTTTGTGGGTCTCTGGAGTCCTGACTCTCCCTTTGGCCACCACGGCCACAGTGGGTCAGACCCTAGCCTAGGCTGTGGCATGGCGCTCTGTAGGCAGGTCAGCAGCCAAGCTGAGTCTCGGCTCTCACCCTTGGAACGGTCTACCTGATCATTGTGCCTTTGTTATTGGCAAGTCTTGGGCAAAGACAGATATTCTGACCAGCTAAGAAGGTGACATCAGTGGCACTGTCGGGTCAGACAGTGTCAGGTGGAGACTGCCAGCTGTGCCCACATAATTGGCGTCCAATTAGACAAACCTCACACCAAGATGCAGGGATTTCCCTGGCTGGCAGTGCGGGTGTGGCCCCATGTTCCTGTCAAAGGAGGGGAGCACTGTCCTCACGCCCTGTCTGGAGGAGGACACCTGACAGCCCGCATCTGCGCGGCTAGTGACCCTCTATGATATTCTGCCATTGCCCAGCCTAGAGCAAGACCAGCTTTGTTGCTGCTGTCTCCTGGGCCCCGTCCCGAGGCTGAGGACCTCCGTGACCAGTGGAGTCCTCTACAGATCAACCCTCAGGTGCCCTCCTCCAGAGAGGGCCATGCCCGCGGTCCAGGCTTGATACTCACTGTGCCGAGTGCTGGGGGGAGAGGGGGTGGAGGAGGAAGAGAAGGGATGCACTGTGCACAGAGGCACAAACGAGGGCTGGGCCTGGTGGAGACATTTTTCACATGAGAGATGTTTAAGCCAGGTCATCCAACCATCCATGCATCCATGCATCCATGCATCCATGCATCCATTCATTCATTTTGGTGGTACTGGAATTGGAACTCAGGCCCTCTCTTGCTCGGTTTATTTGCTCAGCTAGTGCTCTGTCAACTTAAGCCACACAAAAAGCCCTGCTTACTCTTAGTTGATTATTTTGGAGATGGATTCTTGCAGGCAGACATGTGTGTCTCGGCTGACTTCAAACCATGATCCTCTAGATCTCAGCTCTCTGAGTAGCTAGAACCCCACCCATGAGCCATAGATGCTGGGTTCAGCTGGAAGCAGATCTTAAAGTAGGCGACGGTCACAGTGATGAAGTGGGCAAGGGGTTTCAGGAGGGTCAGTTTCCGGTGTCTCAGCCGCTTGCCTTTATTGAGACAGCTGCTTTTGTGGTTGGCTGAGAATGCACCTCGCAAGGCTATTAGCCCAGCATTGTCTGCAGGACTAGTGCAAGAAGGCAATCTATCTCTCTCTCCCTCTCCCTCTCCCTCCCTCCCTCTCCCTCTCCCTCTCCTTCCCTCCCTCTCTCTCTCCCTTTCTCTCTCTCTCTCTCTCTCTCTCTTCTCTCTCTCTCTCTCTCTCTCTCTCTCTCTCTCTCTCTCTCTCTCTCTCTCTCTCTCTCTCTCTCTCTCTCTCTCTCTCTCTCTCTCTCTCTCTCTCTGTTTTAATTCTGTGATTCCCAGTTGGGACTCATTTAACCACCTGTCTAGAGACAGGGCTATGTGGCAACCTGCTTTAAAAGCCCCCAGAAACCCACAATTTCTGTGTATTTAGAGACAGAAAGTTTGCCCCTGGGGTGGTGGGCGGGACGGGCTTCTCTTCTTGCTGGTTGGCTCAATGGAGATGGGGGAAGGAATGTTGCCCTGCGTGTCCTTGTCAAGGTGAAGGTACAGGTCTTTCGTTGTAGTAAAGGGAGATGCGACCTCTGCTGGGCACAGGGCAAATCCAGAAGTGTGTTGTTGTCTGTCTAATTTCAAGTCAGAAAGTAGGAAAACAGGCGGAGAGGTGCTCTCATTCACAACTAGACTGGCCTCTTTCTTTCTTTGGCTACTCCCCAAGGGGAAGGGAGAGGGGAAGAGCAGACACCCAAGAATGTGCCAGCTGTAGGAGTTCAGTAATGGTCCCATTAAAAAGCACAGAGTCAGCCAAGAGCCAGTGGCTCACGCCTGTAATCCTAGCTACTCAGGAGGCTGAGATCTGAGGATCCTAGTTCAAAGCCAGCTTGGGCAGGAAAGTCCATGAGATTCTTACCTCCAATTAACCACCAGAAAACCAGAAGTGACGCTGTGGCTCAAAGTGGTAGAGGGCTAGCCTTGAGCAAAAGAGCTCAAGGACAGTGCCCAAGCCTCACGACAAAGTGTAGAATCTCCACACATGCCATGGCTAGGGCCGCCAGTGTCTGTGCATTGACTGAATAGAAGCAGGGTCAGTACTCATTCTCAGAGTTCTCTCCTCCTTTCCCTGAATCCTGCGTATGAATTGTGGTGTTACATACCCACGCTGGTCCAGGAGAACAGAAAATGATGAAAGCAGTGATCAGGAAGTCTGGTTCACAGGAGGACTAAAGAAGAATCTCAGCCTTTCCTTGCCTTCCTAACCTCCTGCTTTGTGTGGAGCCTAGATTCCTGGAACAGCATCACATGCGTGCCTTCTATAATGTGCTACTACTCAGATCCCTTTTCTGCATCCTGGTCCTTTGCTATAGCTTGGCCTGGCCATCTTCCTGGCAATGCTGGAGTTTCTGTTCTCTAGGACTTGTCCCATAGCTGGTCAGTAAGAGAGAGGAAGGCAGGGTGGAGAGCAGGCTTGCTCTGTGCCTCTGGGGGTTTTGCTCCAATCCCAGTTCCCTCCTTCCACGATGATCTACAAAGTTAAGGAGCAGACCCCAAGCCACACTCAGGCCCATGAAGGCTGAAGGACTCCGGGAGCTCACTGACATCCACTGTGTGTGCAGTTATGGTTTGCTACAGCAAGACATAAACCAGCAAAGGAAGAGGCAGGTGCAGTGGTGTCCAGGGGCATCCTCAGTAAGGGGTGGATGTGTGAGGACACACACATAACTTAGACACCCAGGGAAGCCAACCAACTCTTAAGGACCATTTTTGTTGTTGTGTTGTTTGTTGTGGATCTTGAACTCTGGACCTGGGCGCTGTCCCTCAGCTCTTCAGCTCAAGGCTAGCGCTCTATCACTTGAGCCACAGCACCATTTCCAGCTTTTTCTGTTTATGTGGCGCTGAGGAATCAAACCCAGGGCCTCATGCATGCAAGGCAAGCACTCTACCACTGAGCCACCTTCCCAGCCTATTAAGGGCCATTTTAATAGGGTACAGTCAGGTAGGCATGGCCAGCCACCTGTGGGGATGACCTTAGTCACCCATCTAGAGGCTGTGCTGGTACTTGCCCAAGATGCCAGCACACTTCAATGTTAGCATAGATTAGTGAGTGTGATCCAAGGCTCCCCAATCCTAGAGCTTAGAGGTCACCTCCCAGGAATCAAGGGCAAAAGTCAGACCTCCCAGTTGACCCTCTCCTAAAACCTACTCACATGACATTACCCCACCCCACCCCCACCAGCCCCACTGAGCCTCTGCTTCCTCCTCTGTAAGTGGGAGACAAGGACTGTACCTCACTGGGCCCTTGTGAGGATAAGGTAATATAAGATAGGTAAAGGGTCTCGTGGTGAGTAAAAGTCTCCTCTTGTTCCTGCCAGATGCCAGTAATGCCCACCTGTAATCCTAGCTACTCAGGAGACAGAGATTTGAGAATGGCTCACAGTTCAAAGCCAAGCTGGACAGGAAAAGTCTATGAGATTCTTATCTCCAATTAAACACAAAATGCCAGAAGCGGCGCTGTGGTTCTAGCCTTGAGCAAAAGAGCCCAGGGACAGTGCCCAGGCCCTAAGTTCAAGCCTCAGTACCAGCACAAAACAAACAACAACAACAACAAAATCACAACTAGATCCATCCTGATCTTATGGCTCTCTGACCTCATCCCTGGAGACAGCCCAGGGCATTCTTCCTTCGTTTCCTATTTCTCATCTCTTTTATTTCTAACCACCCCCACAAAGTGTAAGCACCCTACACGTTGTTACTAAGTTTCCCTTTTAAAAGATACATGTGTGTTATCAAATGTTTTTATATGAGGTGCTGGGGCTTCACCTCAGGGCCACACATTTGCTAAGCAGACACTCGTACCATTCATACCGCCAGCCCTCTTTGCTTGTGTTATTTTTCAGATAGGGTTTTGCTGATTTTTTTTGCCCAGGGCTAGCCTCAAATCTCTTCCTTCCTAGTAGCTGGGATTACAGAAAGGTGCCTCCATGGTCAATTTATTTATTATTAGTTTTTGGTGGCACTGGGATTTGAACTCAGGGCTTCATGCTTGCCAGGCAGGCACTTTACTGTTTGAGTCTCCAGTCCTACAGGTTATTCTTTTCAAATAGTGTCTCATTAATTTTCTCCACCCCTTGGGCTGGTCTTGATCTTCACTCCTTCCTTTTCTTTCTTTCTTTTTTTTTTTTTGTCGGCCATGGGGCTTGAACTCTGGGCCTGGGCACTGTCCCTCAGCTCTTCAGCTCAAGGCGAGCGCTCTACCACTTGAGCTACAGCGCCACTTTCGGTTTTCTGGTGGTTTATTGGAGATAGGAGTCTCACGGTCTCTCCTGCCTGGGCTGGCTTTGAACCGCGATCCTCAGATCTCAGCCTCCTGAGTAGCTGGGATTACAGGCGTGAGCCACCAGCGCCCGGCTCACTCCTTCCTTTTCTATCCCTGAGTAGTTGCACTTTCCTTATTTTTATTTTTGTACCATTCCTGGGGCTTGAACTCTAGGCCTGAGCACTGTCCCTGAGTTCTTTCGTACAATGCTAGTGCTCTACCACTTGAGCCACAGTTCTACTTCCAGCTTTTTGGTGGTTATTAGAGAGTGAAGTTTCACAGGCTTTCCTGCATGGGCTGGCTTTGAACTGTGATCCTCAGATCTCAGCCTCCTGAGTAGACAGAATTACAGGTGTGAGCCACTGGCGCCTGGCTGTGGTTCCATTTTCATGTCTGCTTCATACCTCCCCACTGTGTGTACTGCGATTATTATTATTAATTATTCTGCATTTAATCACTGCCTCTCCGCGGGCTGCACTGCATGTCTTTGTGCCCAGACATCTGGGTGGCTTCTGCTCATCTTCCCGTGCCAGATTCTCAGAGGTGGCACTGATGGCACGAGGTACACTTAGAAGCTTGATGGTCCTGCCAAATCGCTCTCCCAAAGGACATACCCAGTTACCCTTCACCAACACTGTGCGAATCTGCTGTTTTCCTACACCAGGACCTCGAGGAAGCAGATGGCAGGGAGGCAGTGACCAAACAGTTGGGTTTTGCCCTGTCCCTCTGCATCCAACACACCTGTACATGGCCCTGACACCTGACTAGAACAGCTTGTGGGTGGGAGGCTCAGCTGGGCCCCAGAGTCCATCACCAGCAGGTGGAGCCCCTCTCCTGAGCAGCACTCAAAGCAGCTGCAAGATCAAGAACATGCCTGCTGTTCCTCTTAGGGACCTCAGAGAGGCCCACCCCTCTCCAACCTCCCCCCGCCCCCCCCCCCCCCGCCCTGCACCCTAAGCCTCTCTACTCCTCTCAGGTACTTAAATTCTTCACACTAAGGTCTTGAGTTCCAGTTCAGTTTCAAATCTCCAGGTAATCTCCTACCTCTCTGCATTTCAATTTTCATTGCTGTCTAAAAACAACAAAAAAACAGGAAGGCAGCTGGACTCTGGTGGGTCATGCCTGTCATCCTACCTACTCAGGAGGCTGAGATCTGGGGATCATGGTTCATAGCTAGCCCTGGCAGGAAAGTCCAGGAGGCTTTTATCTCCAATTAACCACTCAAAAATCGGGAGTGGAGCTGTAGCTCAAAGTGGTAGAGTGCTAGCCTTAAGCAGAAAGGCTCATTCAGTGCCCAGGACCAACACACACACACACACACACACACACACACACACACACACACACACACACACACACACACACACACACACACACACACACACACACACAGCAAAAGAAAAAAAACATGAAGGAAAAGTAGTGCTGGGCATGGTGGCACAGTCCTGTAATTCCACATGTGGAAGGTAGAAGAAGGAGAATTGGAAGGTACAGGAGGATAGATAGAGCCAGGCTACATATGGAGGTCCAGTCTTCAAAAACCAAAACAAACAAAAAAGCATGAAGAAAGGTAAGAAAAGGCCAGACAGCTAACTTTTGGGCAGTGTGTTTTGCTTTACAATGAATCTTAACCTTACCAACTGTCCCCTTACCCTATTCTAAGTTTGCTGCACTGCCTTTTCCTGCCAAACCCTATGTTCCTTCCACTTAACAGTATTGGGATATTATAGTATTGTAAATCAAGAGATTTTTAGGGCTCATCTTACAATAGCAATGTTGGTTTATGTAGAAACTCTCTGACACATTCAACTTTGATCGATTAGGTTTCCTCATCTAGGATAAGAATGGGTGGTATTTATTGGATGCTTGTTTTTTTTTTTTTTAACTTTTATTTATTTATTTTGTTGGTCATGGGGCCTGAACTCTGGGCCTGGCTGCTGTCCCTCAACTCTTCAGCTCAAGGCTAGCGCTCTGCCACTTGAGCCACAGTGCCACTTCTGGCTTTTTCTGCTTATGTGGTACTGAGGAATCAAACCCAGGGCTTCATGGATTCAAGGCAAGCACTGTACCACTGAGCCACCTTCCCAGACCCAATTGGGTGCTTATTATCGGGCAAAACTGTGTTACATGAAAAAGTTCATTTTCCTTCACAATACTATTAGGTACTATAATTATCCCCACTTTAAAGAGGAAGAAATTGAGGCCTACAGATGCCAACTGTTGCAGGGCATGGAGACTCGAACATGTCAGAATATTCCAGAAGAGATTTTTTTCAAAAAAGAAAATAAACGGAGTACCTAGTGGATATGAGCATGTGGGCACACACACACCTGATGGGCATTTTAGGGTTGCATTATGGGTAATTACCCACAAGTCCTGTCCCTAAAACAAGCAAACAAAAATGACAAACACGAACTCCAGGAAAAATAAAAAGTTCACCTTTGAAGGAAATGGTAAGGTCAGTTATAAATGGAATTATAGTGACATAAAAATTTTGATATAACCAATGTCAGGATATGGCTAAATTGGAAGGCACGAGAGGAGAACAGGAAAGGTCTAGGTGAGGTGATGCTGTGAGCGAAAGATTGTCTTCCATGGGGCAAAATCGACTGAATGCCTAAAGCAGCAAGAATGAGTCATATAGGTTAATAGCCATCAAAACTGCTCAAAAGATTTGAAAGGGAGGACTCTGGAGAGCAAAAACCAGGGGAAAATGTCAGAGAGAGAAAGTGGGGGGGCGTTGTGGAGAATGAGAGAATTGTGTGTGTGAGCATAGAAAAGGGTACCCAACCCCACAGTTTAACCCCTGCTTTCACTGTATTTGATGTCGATATAATTTGTGGAGGGGAAGGGGAAAAACAAGTCGTTTAAATAAGGATACAGGTGGACCCGTTGCAACAATGAGAAGTACAAGTTGTCATGTCGAAAACTAACTTTACAACTTTGGTGGGGGGGGAGGATTGGGGAGGAGGACTGGGGGGGGCGGGGGGGGGGGGAGGCTGGGAAGGGATGTGAAGGGTAAACAAAGGAGGAGGCTACAATGCTTGATAAGAAATATACTCATTATCTTGCCCATGTAATTGTAACCCCTCTGTACAGTATGTTCACAAACAAACAAACAAACAAAAAGGGTACCCAGCCTTGAAAGGCGCCTCGGAGGGATGGTGCAGAGGGTAGTTTTGGATGGGTGGGCGGCTCAGCTAGGAGCTTCCGCGAACTCCTCCCAGACTAAGGTTCTGTAGTTTCCCAGTAAGAGTCGTTCTGCTGTCTCAGGTGATAACCTGAGCCCAGGTGTGTATGCCTGGGCACAGTAGCCTGGGCCTAATGGATTCTTGAAGCCAAGCCAGAAGGGATCTCAGGCAGTGATGCAACCAAATTTTCATGGCTCAGTGAAAAAAAAAACCCAACGGAGGCCCACGTCCAAGTGTCTTGTTCAAGTTCCCTAACTACAGAGTGTATGTGGGGGGGGGGAGGGTGGGAGATGGGGGGCTTCCATCCTAACTCAAGTCTGGGACAGAGGCCCAGGTCTCCGTGGACGCGGATGGGGTGAGGGGAGGGGGTGGGGAGAGGGGGGGATGAGTGTCCTATTTTTAACACCCCAGCAGCAGCAGCAGCAGCAGCAGCAGCAGCAGCAGCTCCCCCACCCGCCCAGCTCCAGATTCAAGGACTGACTGCAGTCAACACGCGTTGAAATCCGTCGGAGGAAGCTGTACTGTGCGTGCGGCCCTGAGGATCGGGGCTGCCCCGCAGATCCCGCTCCCGAGGCCGGGCAGCCCGAGCCCGGCTCTCCGCAGGCCACGCCAGATCCCTCCGGGCGCACAGTAGGCGCTTAACAAGTGGAACCGCACACCACCGCCATTCCCCAGGCCAGGAGAGGATCCAGGGTCCAGGTGGGAAGAGACCGGGGCCCAGAGCCCCGGCCAACCCGGCTCTCCGGGTCGCGGGGCTCGGCGCGGGGCGGGGCCGCAGCATCCTTCCCTCCTCCGCGCTCGTTCCGCCGATGCTCGCTCGAGTGTCGCGCGCGCGCGCGCAGGGAGGGGCGCGGGGCCGCGCACGCCGCCGTCGGGGGCGCGGGGGCCGCGCGGGCACGCGCACGGGCTGGTCTCTGCCCTAATGCGGCGGCTGGCGGCGAGAGGCGCTGCAGGGGACGCGGGGGAAGCGGCGGCGCCGGCCGCCCACAGCTCGGACTGCGCCCCGGGCGGGAGCCCCAGCCCCGGGAGGTAAGCGAGCGCGGGCACCGGGGGCGCGGGGTGCGGAAGGGGTGAGAGAGCGCGCGGGGGCCGTGGACGCCCATCTAGGGACGCCCCTGGTTCCCGCCCTCCTCCGTGACCCTGTGCACACGGCGGCCGGCCCGGCCCGGCCCCGGCCCCGGCCCCTTCTGCCGGCAACGCCAGCCACCCCCCAGCACCCTCCCCCGCTGTCCGCACCTCCCTGCCCGCATCCTCACCGCTCTCCCGGCCCCTCTCGGACCTGCCTCATCCTCGAGCCCGGACGGCCCCGCCGCCTGCCTCAGTTTCCCTCGACCCCGCGGTTTTCATGGTCCCCTCCTCTGCTCTTCTGCCCTCCCCGTTGGCCTCTCTCCTTGCCCTTCCCCACCCCTCGCCCCCGGCCATCGCCCTGCCCAGGGCCTGGCTGCCCGCCCTGTGGCTCCGTCCTCGGTCCCCCGGTGCCCGCGGAGCACCGGGTCCCAGCCCCACCCCGGCCGCCTCCCCTGGCTTCCTGCCCCAGAGCCCCTCACCCTCTGCCTTTGGCCTGTCTCCTGTCACCTTCTCCACCTGCCCTTCCCGGTGCCCCGGATTGTTCCCGTCCTCTCCCCGGCTCGGGCCCTTCTTCTCTGCCAGGGGTGGCCTGGGACTCTGAAGGCCCAAGGTAGTCAGTGTTGAGGACTCAATCCCCCCCGAACCCCGTCTGTGTGTCCCGCCCTGCTCGTGGTGGTGGAGGAGGTGGTGGTGGAGTAGGCCTCTGTGTGTCCCTCTCCAGCCACCGTTGTCCTCACCTTGGGCTGTTCAGGTGTATTTCCAGGATGGACTTGCATGGGAAACTAGGCTGGAAAAGAGGCAGAGGGGAGGGGACAGCCCCTGCAGGCTCCTGGGTCCTGTTCCGAGCTCGTAGGCCTGGATGAGGAGCCCTGCTGGAGGGTTGGAGATTTTGGAAAGGATTCTTCCTCATCCTCCAAGTCAGCACTTTGCTTTGGCACTGGAAGCTGTCATGAGTGTGGCGTCGCCGGGCTGCAAGTGGGCAGATGCTGAATCACCAAGACTCGGCCCCCTATCACAGCCCCTCTAAGGCCCACAGCCAGGGTCTACTTCCGGTTCCCTTCTTCTGGCATGGGCTGTATGGCATGGGGGGGGGAGGCGGGGGTTAGTTGCCTCTTCCCTAAGTCTGCACGAGTGGACAATCAGCCCCTCTTCAGCCCTCTCTCTCCCTGCTTGAGGGGAACTGGTGTGTCCCCTCCACTTGCCTCCTTGGGAAATCTGCTGAGCCCTACTGGTGGCAATCAAATCCTGAAGAGGTCAGGGCAAGGCGTGGGGCTCTGAGACCTAATTAGGCAAGAGTTGCTTGGTTTACCTGGAGGTAGAGACAAGCTGTTAAGAACTCATAAACTTTTTTTTTTTTTTTTTTTTTTTTTTGTCCGTTGTGGGGCTTGAACTCTGAGCCTGGGCGCTGTCCCTCAGCTCTTCAGCTCAAGGCGAGCACTCTACCACCTGAGCCACAGCACCACTTCCAGTTTTCTGGTGGTTTATTGAAGAGTCTCATGGACTTTCCTGCCTGGGCTGGCTTTGATCTGTGATCCTTAGTTCTCAGCCTCCTGAGTAGCTAGGATTACAGGCATGAGCCACCAGCGCCTGGCAAGAACCCATAAACTTTTAAGTATAAGTACAAGCTCAGGGAAAATGTAGTGGAGAGTGAGATTTCTACTCCCTCTTGCCCCCCCCCCCCTTTCCCAATGGGGCCACACCAACTGGTGGGGATGGGCAAAGAGAGGCAGAAGTCTGTCCTTCTTTGGGAGTGAGGTGGATGGAGGTGCTGGAATTGCACAGCAGGAAGAGGTAAAGGAGGTAACGAGTCTGCAATGCATGGATCAAGTTCACCTTTTGTCCTGACTGAGCTGGTACTTGGGAGGGAGAAATGCCTCCCCCAAGTCTTTGGATTCAGCTGAAAGTGTGCGTGTGCGGTTGCAGGCACGGGCACAGAGGGGAAAGCAATGGCCCAAATAAGAAAGGAGACTCACTCATCACCTCAGGAATTGTGTCTGTCTCTGTGAAACAGGTTCTGCCCCCACCCTTCCATGTCTTGGGGACCTCAGCTGAAACCCAGGGGCTCAAAAGGGGAGAATAATAGCAAACTGTGGAGGGATGGCAACATCTGAGTGGTTGAACTCCTTCCACTGATGTGGGTAACTCTGTATGAGTCTGTAGTAGTAGCTGGCCAGGGCCTCCCACTGCCCCCTGCTCAGTCACCCCTCTCTGTGTTGTCCCCATTGCCAGCCAGGGTGGGGAGGAAAGCTTCCCTTGGCATCAGAGCTGCCAGCTTTTCTTGGTACAGGGAAGAGGCATCACCTGCAGCTGTTGTTGGGAGCTGATTGGATTAAGGTTCTGACGTTGAAACATTTGATTGGAGAGCAGGTTAAAGGAGGGGGGAGATTCTGATAACAGCAAACGTATTTCCCAGTTTTATACAAGGAATCTCACCCCACTTCCCCTTGTTTGGCATCACAAAGGCGGCCGAGAGCTAAATCCAGGCTCACTGACTAAAGAGTTGGCTCCCCAGAGAGAGCTGGGACAAGACCTGCCAGTTGTTCCTGGCTGGCAGGCTCCCTGCGAGCTGAACCCAGGGCGGTGCTTACAATGCCTCGTCCTTTCAGACACATTGTAGAGGTGGCTGAGATCTGGAGGTTTGGTTTCAAGTTTGGGTTTCCGGGGGACCAGCCAGAGCAGAGGAAGGCCCTATTTTTGCAGTGACTTGGATTTCTAGGCTCTGATCACTCTGTTGTCAGCTCAGGCTGGTTTGGAGCCCAGAGGCACACTGAGATCTCCAAGACCACCTGGCCATTGAGGAGGCGAAGATCTTTCTTTTGTCTTTAGGAAAGTAATTCTTGTGAAGGCATAAGGGGAAAGGAATTCAGTTCTCCGTCTAGTTGGGGAGAGGTGAGAGGAACATCCTTGTTTTACAGATATTAAGCTCAGTGATGTGCTGTTCTTCTAGGCACTGAGTTCACAGAGAAAAAAGCCAGACAGTCAGATCTTTCAGAGCTGCTGGTGTCATGAAAGATGGGGCCCAGTAATGAGATAACACAGATAAGCTTGAGTTAGAACGTGCAGACAGAGATGTTGAGTAGAAGGATCTGGAATTCTGGTGGTTTACAGAGGGATGGTTAATGCCACCCAGAATGGCAACTCAGAGCTGACCCAGAGAGGACTGAAGTAGGAGACAAGACTAGGGCATTATCAGCTCCTTATTGGTAGGGAAAAGGGAGGTATTGTATGTGTAGCCTTTAGGTACCATTGCAGGCTGATGGGGGGACACCCATAAGGGAGCACTGGGTCCAGGATGAGATTTCTTGACTCTCCCAAACCCATCTCCTGAGAACTGCCATTTAGGAGCCAAATATACTCTGGAAAAGCTTGGAATGCTAGGGCAAGTTAGTGAGAAGAGGTCCTCTGTGCCCTCAGGGAGCTCCTAGCCTAATGGAGGCAATAAATACTATGTATGAGTCATGCTCAGAAGTAAGGCAAGAAGACCCTGAGACCTCTGAGATGTGTGACAAGGGTCTTATAGTACAGGAGAGACAGGTACAGACAGTCTTCAAGAAGTCCAGGCAGGAAGTGGAGGTATGGCTCAAGTGGTGGAGTACTAGCCTTGGGCACAAAAGCTCAGGGACAACACCCAGGCCCTGAGTTCAAGCCCCGGAACCAACCAACACACACACACACACACACACACACACACACACACACACACACACACACACACACACACACACACACACACACACACACACACACACACACACACACACACACACACACACACACACACACACACACACACACACACACACACACACACTCCAGGCTAGGAAAAGAGATTGGTGTTAAGAAGAGGAGATCCTTAAGTGTTAGCACACACACACACACACACACACACACACACACACACACACACACACACACACACACACACACGAGTCCAGGCTAGGAAAAGAGATTGGTGTTAAGAAGAGGAGATCCTTAAGTGTTAGACAGTTGAGCAGAGGTTACCACAGGTGGCCTTAGCCATCTGAGTAGACTCTCTCTTCCCCACATGTCCAGTTTGGTTCATTTTGTTAGTTTACATTACAGAGCCTTTATGTCAGCTATGATGCTAGATGTGGGGCATGCTTATTGAACTGGAGAGAAAGAAGTAAAAAGAAATGAACTCGAGCATGCGAAATGTTGCAGCAGGAGCCGGATGGCACCTGCATGGTAGGAACCTGGGAGGGGTCACAGTGGCAGAGGACCTGGAATGATTTCCAACTTTTTTGGCTGCACCTTTACCTTGTTTGGAAGCAGCTTGATGGCACAACTTTGTGTGTGTGTGTGTGTGTGCGCATGCGTGTTCGCGCCTATCTGTGTGCCAGTCCTGGGGCTTGATTTCAGGGTCTGGGCACTGTCCCTGAGGTTTTGTACTCAAGACTAGCACTCAAGCACTTGAGCTACAATTCCTCTTCCTGCTTTTTGGTGGTTAATTGGAGATAAGAGTCTCATGGACTTTTCCTGCCCAGGTTGGCTTCAAACAGTGATCCTCAGATCTCAGCCTCCTGAGTAGCTAGGATTACAGGAGTGAGCCACTGGCGCTCAGCTGATGGCACAACTTTGAGCAGTGACTCAATCATGTTCAGCCAGAGCCCAGGCCTCCCTGAGGAGCAGATGTTGGATGCAGATGGCTTGGTCTCTGGGATTGCAAGGGAGGGCCGTGGATGCTAATGGCTGTGCTGGAAGCTTGGATAGGCACTTTTGCAGCTTTGCTGACCTAGGGCACCAGTCAGACTGTCCAGCCAGCTTGAGAATCCTGGAGTCATCCTCCTTTCATTAGGTCTTGAAGTCAGCCAGGAGAAACATAAATGGCTTGATAGCAACAGTCATCTTTATCTAGTGCTTACCATGTGCCAGTATCCCACTTTGGGCTTTCTGTACAGGGATGTTATTAGGATTCTGATTTTAAAGGTAATAAGAGATTGTGGCATAAGGTCACAGAGCAGGTGAGTCGTAGAGCTAGATTTAAACCTACTTCAAAGCCATTGCCCCTCTCTTACATGTAATACCGTGCACCCTGAGCTCCCTGAGTGGCAATGCTCTGTCCTAAAGCTCAAGCCTCTTGTATTAGAAAGGCTCAGTCAGCCTGCATTTCTGAGTTCCTATTTTGTCCTTTTGAAAGTCACAGAAAGGCAGCTCCCACTTCTTGAATAGGGGAAATACGATGGAGACAGAGATGTATGGGACACTGTGAACAAGCCAGGACAGTGTAGGCTGGACTCTTTTACTTACAAGAAGGTGGAACCTGCCAGTTGTACCAGACTGTTGCAGTCAGGGAGGTGACGCGACACACCAGAAGCTGCTCAGCCTTTGGGGGCAGACAGAGGGAAGCCATCAAGTTTATAAGCTGGAACCTGGCAGGTCCTTGTTCTCTGGCCTGCTTCACTCTACTTGTTCTCCCTTACTGCTCAGCTCTGCCTTTCCCTCATCCTTACAGTAACAAGGTCTTATAGGAAAGGCATGCAGGTTTATGCTCTACTTCTGGCTTTCGCATTAGCAGAACTTACAACATTTCTTTTTCTATATCAGAAGAGTACTACAAGTTTTTATCCCAGAAGCCATGTCTCTGAGTTTCATGTCATTGATTAATTTCTTGTTCTATCTTAACTCATCCAAATGCAATGCGGTGGAAAAGCCGGATCGCTCTGGGCATAGGGGGCCCATCCCTTCTGGGTGTCACCATGCTCCGGCAGCTCCCTCCTCTGGGAAGCAGCTGTCTGAGCATCTGTCCCTTCCTTCACCTGCTCACCCCTCCCCCCTTCAGTCTTATCCCTGAGGACTAGCCCAGCTCCTCCTGAACGCCTCCCTCCCTAGCAGCCCCTCTCTCCATCATTATGATGCTAATTGTGTTGTTAATTTTTCTGGGATCCGAAAAGAAAGCCCCAATCTGTTCTAATGAATTTAATTAGAGAGGGGCTTGGAGGGCTTCAGAACCTCTTACCAGGATCACAATAAACAGAGTTAAGGAGATAAACAGCCTGGGAACGGCCACTCTGGGCCAGGGTTGGAAAGGAGGATTTCCATCTCAGTCCTAGGACAGGGGAGCCACCCAGAGTTAGAGGAAGGGTGCATGGGCTTTAGTCCTTCCGCTGGACTCCCTTCTGTCAGCTCTGCCTGGCCCCATCTCCAAGCTCCTGTACTTAGCTTCCAACCTAGCTCTGCATTTAGATGGTGGATGAACTTCTGGAGTGGTTCTAATCATTATCGGCACCAACAAACATAGAGCACTGCTCTTTGGATCAGGGTACACCTTCTATTCAAGGGACATGAAGGCTCATGAGATCCTACAGGCCATGAGAGGGTCAAATTGAAGGAACATTTGTTACTTCTAGACAGAAAGTGCTAGAAAGTTGATGGACTATAACATTGAGGTTCATTGTGTAAGATGATGTCCCTGAGGAGGGTCTTGAGACAGCAACACTTGAAGACTTAATGACAGAGCTGCTGGAGGGAGAGTGGGTGCCCCCAGTTCTGAAGCCTGTGCTTGTACTGGGGTCTCCCTGTTCTGCTTTCCCACGCACTCAGAGGAGCAAGCTTGGGGGAAGCCTCCTAAGGCAGGGAAGCCTGGCTTCATGTTGAGTTAGCATTCCCAGATCCCGTTTAGGCCAATTGGGCTGGACTGACCAGATGCTAAGTTTTGTTCTCAGATCTTGTGATTTTTCTGGGAGGAGAGTGAATGGCTGGCAGAGAAAAGTCAAGGACTTTTCCCGGTGATGCACGTCCCTTCCTTCTTTGCTGACGCTGGCCAATTTGCTTTGGCAGGCGCATTTAAAAAAATGAATATTTAGCAGAATCTTCCAGACCTGGGGTCAGTGAGTTTCATAACTCTTCTCTTTTTATTGCTAAGAGCTCTCTGAGTGTGAGTGTATGTATGTGTATGTGTGTACTCATGCTACTTGTATTCCTGACATTATTCCAACTAGATTGTGATTCTCATTCAATGTTTATTTGTCATGTAAAAGTTATTACACATTTTGATTTTTCCTTGTGTAAGAGAATAGTCAGCTCTATATTGTATAATAGGCTAGTAAATACGAGATTTGTGTGTGTGCCAGTCTTGGGGCTTGAACCCAGGCCCTGAGCTTTTCTGTTTATTTGTGTGCTTATTTGTTTTTTGTTCAAGGCTAGTGCCCTGCCACTTGAACTACTTTCAGGTTTTTTGGTAGTTAATCGGAGATAAGAGCCTCACAGACTTTCCTGCCAGAGCTGGCTTTGAACCTCAGTCCTCAGATTTTAGCTTCCTGAGTAGCTAGGTTTACAGGTCTGAGCCACCAGTGCCTAGCTATGAGGAGATATTATTAACTCTGCTTTTGATAGGAAATAGAGTAATGAGCTGAAACTTGCAGCCAGTTTCTCCCAAATTCTTGGAACATCTTGATTTGTGAGACCAGTACCAGGAAGATTTATGCATCTTGTGACTTTACATAGTTGATCTGGCTTCTGCATAATTAGTAATAGAGTTTGTACACTGCTATGGGTGCTGGTTGGCCCATCTGAGAGAACGTCATGTAGGAGGCATTGTTATCATGCTCACTGGGTGGTGTCTTTCCATGTGTGGAGATGACGTTCTTTAGGAAGGAAAATGCCTTTGAGGCCACAGAAGTTTTCCTGTGCTGACTTGGGTAAGGACAAAAACCAGATCTCTTTCTGACTGTCACACAGAGGGAGTGAAACTGACATCTTTGTAACTCATACTGGGGAGTAATCCTGGATTCTCTGCCTTTGTCCAGCCCGGGGCTCTGCCCCACTTATATAAGAGATTCACTACATCTTCAATGTTCTTTGAATCCCTTAAGAAATGTATAGCACATTTCTGGTGGCAACTAGAAATGGAGAGAATCCTCGATTCATGAATGCTAGAAATATGGTCATATCATTATTTTAGGAATCAAAAATGGCAGCCTGACTCACTCATGGTTTTGTGGCTGGTGGTTGGCTGCGGTGGCAAAGTGGGCTCTTTTTCCACATACTGGCTGGCCTGGAACCTGCTAAGCTGCACATGAGCTTAGTAATTGAACAAGATGATAGGTAATTAAGTTCTGCAAGGCACAATCTAAATTGGAGGTGCTTTGGAATGTCAAGAGTAGGGAGGGAATCAATGTATACTAAAGTCTTTGGAGATATTTTTGAGAGAGGTGGGAGCTGGCTTGGGATGTAGAGGGAGAATTTGTGTGAGGACATGGCTGTTTCTGATAGGATAAAGGAACATAATCGGAGGTGTAGAGGAGGAATGCAGGTGGATTGACTGGGTTGCCCAGGCCAGACTTTGCTTTCAGACTGTGGTATTGAACTTGGTTTTGGTGTTGGTGAGGAATAATTGCAAATAGCTAAACTAGCTGTGGCTGGGAACAATGACAAGGCTGCTGTGTTAGACAGGGAAGGAAAGTCCCTCCTAGGGAATGGGGAGTACTGAAACTTTCTGGAATGCTGAGGGGGAGCGTGTCGCTGTCCAGAGTGCTGACTTGTCCTCTCAAAGCTATTCTTCCTAGGGATGCCAGGTTAGAAAAGTAAAGCTGGGGACCTGATATGGTGATACATGCCTATAATCCCGGCACTCCATATGATGAGGCAAGAGGATTGGAAGTTTGAGGCCAGCTTCCCATACATGATAAGACCCTGGCTTAAGAGAGAGAGGGGGAAGGGAAGGAGGAAAGGCAAAGGAAGGAAGAAAGGAGAGGAGATGAAGAGAAAGAGAGGAATAAAAAGAGAGAGAAGAGCAGAGCAGAGCTGAGGAATGCTTAGAACCAACAAAAGAGATCCAGAAAACAATTCTGGCAAAAACTAGGCAGCATGTGGGCTTTCTGGCAGCAAAGTGGTGACAGCATCTGACTTCACAGTCTTTGTGATGAAAGCAACAGGACAGGTCCCCTGAAGGAGGAGAGACAGTGTGCGTGCACAGATGCATGCCAAGAGGATGCAAAGTTGTATCCCTGCCCATCTTTGTGTTTCCATGAGAATCGGAGCATGTTGCTTCATTCATTGTGAAATACACTTCTCTATTCAGCATTCCATAGAGCACCTAAAAACCTCTCCGGCAAACCAGGGAAGAGTAGCAGTTCTCAGGAGACCCTGCATGGCTGCAGAGTAAATAAATATGCAAGTGCTCAATGTTAGTGCTGTCTTTGCACTGTGCACCATGGTGGCTACTGGAAAGTGATTCATATAGTTGAAGCTATTATATACTGTATAATATATGTAGATATATATTATGTATTGTGTATTATAGAATATATACACATACGTATGTATGCATTTGTATATATTGAGACAAGTCTTGCTATGTAGTCCAGGCTATCCTCAAACTTGGAAGATCGTGCATCAGCTGGGATTCCAGGAGTGTACCACCACACCTGGCTCAGAATTTGAAGTTTGAATTACATGAATTAAACTGCTGCATGTGGCTAGCAACTACTCTATTGGACTTTAAAGCTCTATACAGTTGGGATCCTTGGCCTTAGCTGCATACGTACCCTTGCTTCTTGACCTTTTATACCTAAACTTCTCTCTGATGTGGAGTGAAGTGATTTTTTTTAAGGGGATGATGCTGGTCATAGGGCTTGAACTCATGGCTTTTTTGCCCAAGGCTAGTGCTCTACTTCTTTGAGTCACAGACCCTCTTCCAGTTTTCTGGTAGTTAATTGGAGATAAGAGTCTCCTGCCCAGACTGGCTTTGAACTGTGATCCTTACATCTCAACCTCCCAAGCAGCGTGAGCCATAGGCCTAGCTTTGAAGTGAAATTTTGAGTGGGGTAAGTTTGACAAATTGCTGGAGACAGGTCCATGCTAAATTCAAAGTTCAGACTGGGTCTGTCTGAGTTCCTGACCTCCTCTACTGCCTTTTTTTAGGTACTGGGCATTGAAGTCAGGACCGCAAGTTTTTTGTTCAATATATTTAAATTTTTATTTAGTTTAAGTAATTTAGTTAAAAAATAAGGTCTTGTGCTTTCACTGAGGCTGGCCTCAGACTGAAGACTGCCACCCTTCTATCTTCACCTCATGAGTGTCTGGGGCTACAGGTATGCACCACCACACTCAGACCTGTTTTCTATCTTCACAAGGAGACCCACCCTACATAGATCCATTGCCCAGCTCTATTCAGGTTATTTTCAGTCCAGGGTCAGGGAGAGGCTCTTTGATTCTGGCTGGGTTTCCAGGGATCCAATCCAAGACTTTTTGGGGCCCAGAATGGGCAAGCTATGAAGTGTGTATGGCCCTGGAAACCTGGCCCTGGGGTGAAGTGGTGTGCAAATGAACCTCTGCTGTTGATGCTTGCAGGTACCAAGTAGAAAAAGGTTCCTGGGCTTATTCCATCTCCTAGTCTAACTCTAGGTATCCTAACTCTCACCCTGTTTTCTTGGTATAGTAGATCTGGTCCAGAATGAAGGCATGGGTGGGTGGTAAAAGTACCAGGGGGCAAAATGCTTAAAATGCCAGTCAAGCCAGCCATCTGTGCTCACACCTGTAATCTTAGCTACTCAGAAGCCTCTGATCTGAGGATCTCAGTTTGAAGCCAGCCTAGGCTTCAAATGTCCATGAAACTCTTACATCCAATTTAGCACCAAAAAAGACAAAAGTGGAACTATGGCTCAAGTGGTAGAACACTAGCTTTGAGCACAAAGCTCAGAGACAGCACCCAGGCCGTGAGTTCAAGCCTCAGGACTGGCACACACACACACACACACACACACACACACACAGAGTGCCAGTCAATCAGCAAATCAAAGCACACACACACACACACACACACACACACACACACACACAGTGCCAGTCAATCAGCAAATCAAAGTGGGCGCGCACACACACACAGACACAGACACACACACAGTGCCAGTCAATCAGCAAATCAAAGCACGCACACACACACACACACACACACACACACACACACACACACACACACACACACACACACACACACACACACACACACACACACACACACACACACACACACACACACACACACACACACACACTGCCAGTCAATCAGCAAATCAAAGCCTGGAGCAGAAATTTCCATTGTGCTAGGAGAAGACCTGCCTAACCTAGTCATAACATGCTTGCTTTCCTTGGGTGTCTGGCCTTAGGCTTGTGGTAAACGACTGATTTCCTGAGCAAACCCCCCCCCCCCATTCTCAAGGGATGCTCTATTGTTTTCTTGTTTTCTCCATAGAATCTCAATGTGCTACTAGTCATCCTTAATAAATGCCTGCCTGTTAGTAGCTCTTTGTTGGCCTGGAGCTGGGGGTGGGGTGACCCCTAGAAAATGTATGCATGTGAATACAAATAATATTTATTGAGCTCCTGCTGGGTGCAAGTTCCTGTGGGCACAGAGCTGAGCATGCTTGTTTCCCTGTCTAACAGGAGTGCAAGCACGTGTGAGAACACACACACACACACATACACACACACACACACACACACACACACACGATAGAAACAAAGACAGAAAGTGGTAGCAGTGGGAGGGCCCAGAGCTGGGGGTGGGGTGCAGGATGCTGGGTGCAGATGATTTGTGTGCCCCTGTCTGGCTGTCTCTCGAGGATTCTCTCCGTGAGCTTCGCTGGTACCAGCCGGCTCCATGCCTGCAAGACAGTGCTGTCTTTCTGGTTGTTCAGGAAGCTCACTGTCTCCCCAGGGTGGAGCCGAGGTGATGCTGTCCCAAGCTTGCCACTTCCATGGCGGAGAGCACTCAAGGAGGGGGATGGGACCGTGGGGAAGAGGACTTGGTGGAAGAGGACACTCTTATTTTCCTTCTTAGCCCCTAAATAATGACAGGTTTCAGCCACAGGAGTTTCTTGGGCCTTCGGCAGCACGTGTACATGGAACCCCAGGATTCAGACCCAGATGACACTCTGGAGTAGACAAGAAAAGTAGAACTTGGTGATCTGGTCCCCCACAGTCTCCTAGCCCTACCCCCTCTGTTTTCTAGTGCTGAACCCCACCTGGCAGGGAGCCGGTGGGCTCCATCTCCTAGGTGGAGCTGGGGCAGGACTTCTCAGGCTGGCGCTGATGTCTGCTCTGCTAGCACGGATGCCAGCATTACACCACATGTCACCCTGCCCAAGATGGCCAGCAAAAGGAGGCAGGGAGGGCAATTCACATGACGGGGGGGGGGCGGGGAAGAGCCACCTTAACTACCTGCTTATCTGTCTCTGCCTGAAGTCATTATATAATTCAGGACCTTACCAGGTATTAGCTGAGGCTAACTGAATTCACTCAGAAAAAACAGTACATATAGTTCACCAGACCAGATTCAAATAGCACACATTAGGCTGATATCAAATTAATTAATTTTCCTTCCCTCCTCTTCTTTCCCCTCCCTACCCATCCCCTACTTTCCCCTCCTCCTCTCCTTCTCTCTCTCTCTCCCTCCATTCTCCTTTCTCTCTTCTCTCTCTTGGTCCTGGGGCTTGAACTCATGGCCTGGGTGCTGTCCTTGAGCTTTTGTTCATAATTAATGCTCTACCACTTGAGTCACAGCTCTACTTCTAGCTTTTTTGTTAGTTTATTGGAGTCATATGGACTTTCCTGCCCAGCCTGACTTAAACCTCAATCCTCAGATTTCAGCCTCCTGAGTATCTGGGATCACAGGCGTGATCCACCAGTGCCTGGCTCTGATACTCAGGGTATTTTTGAGGTAGGTTTTCACTTTTTGGTGACTGGATTTATGCTTCCACATAGCTGGGGAGACAGATGCACTTCCTAATGCCCAGCTTTTTCTTTTGAGGTGGGGTTTTGAGAACTCTTTGGCCCAAGCTGGCCTGGAACTTAGATCTTCCCAATCTCCCTTTGAGCAGATATCGGTTTCTTCCTTTCTTTCCTCCTTTCTTTTTCTTCCTTTTCTTTCTCTCTTTTTTGTTTCATCTGAGACTGGGACTCAAACTTGGTACCTGACGGATTTGCTCATTGGCTGGTGCTCTACCACCTGAGCTATGACGCCAACCTCCAGATAGTTTCTAATGCTGAGGTCTGACTGATTCTGTTCATATTTGGTCCATGTCTTTCCTCTTGCCATCTCCTTATATGGCCAACATTTCTTTTACATATTCTGGGAAATTCTGAGTTTTCATGTACTAGAGTCAAAATTAGGACATCCAGAACTTTCTTAAGCTTTGTTTATGAATTGCTCAAAGCTTACTTTTAAGGACAGAGGGTTGACACGTTGCAGTTGCTTCAGTGTGTTCTCTGCTAAGTCTCCATTTATCTTGTGCCATTTCTCTACTTCTTTCAGTTTCACTCTCCCTGGAGTCTTCTGTTTTGGAGAAGTCTCTTTGTGGGGAGCACACTGCTCCTCTAGTACAAAGAAAGACTTCCAGTTAAGCCTGGGGTCAAACTGAATCTCCCCTCACCAACCTGGCCACCCCACCTGTGAGCCATGCCGTGCAAGACTGCTAAGGGCTCATCTGACCTCAGCCCAGAAGATATGTCTCTCCTTGCGAGACCTGCGCCCAGTGGTATGGGAACCAGTGGGAAGTGCTGGGCTTCGCCCCCGCCCCCTCCCTGTAGCTTCGTGAACTACTGGAACTGGCCTAGGTTTGGTGGGTGGACCCCAGATCTCTGCCTCATTTCCTCCTCCATCTGGCTGCCCTCAGCTCTGGGGATATCAGGGGTGTTGTCATGCTGTCTTAACAGTTGGGGGCATGGGTGGAGTGGGTATGCTGGGTGCTGGAGGTGTCTGCAGACACTTTGTACAGTCAAGGAAGTGTATCAGGCATTCATGCAATCAGGTAGCTCCCTGCACAAGGTAATGAGGATAAGCACAGCTGAATCGTTCAGACCACAGGAATCCTGCAGTTTTAGAGGAGGTGGGGGAAGGAGAAAGGGAGAGAGTGCACATGCAGGCTTTAATCTGTGGGATCTGGAACCATTTCAGGTACTTAGAGTGGATCTTGAAAGGTGGAGCTCCGACACTGCTCCCCACAAGCCCATGGGAGAAATGAAATTCAGAAGTAAAGGGAGTCCAGCTACCTTTAAACACTCATTTCCTTTGTACTGGCCAGGGATGGAGGGTGGAGGGGAAAAGGGGTGACTTTTCTGATTTTATAATAAGGCTCAGATGATAAAGAGCATGATCCCCCAAAACAGAGGTCAAAATGAGGTTTCAGGGCAGAGAATTGGAATGTATTTCTCACAAGAAACCATTTTCTACGAGTGAGTTATATCTACTCTAGCTGCACCAAGTGAATACCCTGAGCTAATGTGTAATTTCTGCAGAAATCAAGGCACAAAGTGTTGGTCACCTGGGCTGGGAAGGTGGCTCAGATTGCCTCACATGCATGAGGCCCTGGGTTCTATTCCTCAGCACCACATAAGCAGTAAAAAGCTGGAAGTAGCACTATAGCTCAAGTGGTAGGGCACTGGCCTTGAGCTAAAGAGCTGAGGGACAGCGCCCAAACCCAGAGTTCAGGCCCCATGACCATAAAAAAAAAAAAAGTCTTGGTGGGGTGTAGCTGAGGAGTTGGGAGGGAAGGGATAGTAGGGGAAAACAAAGGAGGAGGCAACAATGCTGGATAAGAAATGTACTCATTACCTTGCTCAGGTGACTGTAACCCCTCCTCTGTATAGTATTCTCAAAAAAAAAAAAAAGAGTTGGTCACCTGTTGAAGATATAGCTTGAGTCAGGGCAAGGCACAGCTAGAGGTCTTAGTGTTTGCATTCCTGTCTGGTAGCATGAGGCAAGCCCTAGGTTTCTGTGTGGAGCAGATCTGACCCAGCACATCATGTGACCGGTACTATACCCTCCCAGCCCTGGCAGGGTTCCAAGGCCTGGTCTCAACAGCCACGGGACTTGGTGCCCAGGCCTGGGAAGAGCCCATTGTTTTCTTGCATCACCACTGGCTTGTGTGGCTGCTGGCTAGCTGGTTTGTTCTTCTTCTTCTTCTTCTTTTTGTCTCATGGAGACTCTGAGGCCTGTATTCAGCCACAGCTGGGCAGTTGGCACTTTTCCAACCTGTGCCCTAGTCTATAGAATTCTCAGTGGTACCCTGGAATACTGCTGGCTCTGTGTGTGTGTGTGTGTGTGTGTGTGTGTGTGTGTGTGTGTGTGTGTGCGTGCGTGTGTGCGTGTGTGCGTGCATGCGCGCGCATGCATGTGAGTGCATGCATTCGTGCCTGTCGTGGTGAAGAAGAAAAAAAGGTAGTAAGCTTCCTTCATTGGCATGAGTTCCAGGTTGATAGGTAGATGCTTACCAGCCCAGCCACCAGCATGAGGGCAGGGGTATGCTGCAGTCATGAGTTCTAGGCATGTGTCCTATGACCTCTCCATCCCTGGCTTTTGACTTAGGAACAGCAGAAGAAATAATAATGTGAGACTAAATAAGGCATCTAACAAGATATTCTGAACTTATTGTGGGTTAAGTGTTTTTGATATATGCCGGCTCATTCCACATGCCACCCTTTTCCCCCTCTATAGTACTGAGGACTGATCCCAGGGTCTCCTAAGTAAATGTTCTACCATTTGAGCCACACTCCTAGGTCTTTTGAATTTTTTTTCAGATAGTCTTTGCTTTTTCCTGAGTGCTGACCTTTCCATTACCTCAGGCATTTCTCATTACATATGGCAAAAAGGTAGAATCTTTGCCCAGGCTGCCCTAAAATGTAAATCTCTCCTTGCCACCTATTAAGGAGTTGGGATTCTACAGTCCGCCTTCAATGGTAGTTAGTAGCCCAGTGTGATGGGCACTAAACAAAAGGATAGAACACAAATGATTCTGTTTCCACCCTCCGCCTCCCACCTCCAACAAGGTCACTCAACTAGGAAGTTGTTCAATTGGGTCATCAATTCTGGCCTGACTCCTTGTTAGAAGGAAGCATGTAGTAACTCCTGGGACTTTCAGAGCCTGAGTTTTGGACTGCTTTGGGACCTGTTATGTGAAGTCCTGAATTTTGCCTAAGAGAAAATGAAACCTGAGGCAGACCTACTCATAGCTGTGCAGCAGCCTAATGGCAAAGCCAGGACCAGCACAGCCTGCCCGGCTTGGACCTATTATAAAGTACCTTACGCATTTATAGAAAACGTTACTGTCACACTCCCTTCTCCCACCTATCCCTGAGATGAAAAGGAGGAAGGGAGGCCTAATTCTGTTTTAATTATTTTCCCTCTGAAACAAAAGGGCTTGAGCCATTGTAGGGGTTTACCAGAAGGACCAGGTCTTGGTCAGGCCTTATTCACTTCTTACCGTGGACTGCTGCCTGGCTGTGGAATACAAGACAGGACGGAGGTTCCTTTTGGTCTTTCCCCAGAATGTCACTAGCCAGTTTGTGTATGTCTCTACACACTGGGTATGTGCTTTGGAAGTCAGAGCATCATGGACTTGACTCTTTCCTGCCACATCCCCTCCCCTTTCTCTCCAGAAAATTCTAAGAACATACTTGGTTTTGCATGACTCTTCCTGGCCCTTGCTTAGTTAGATGAGCCTCTGTTTCATTTGGAGGCAGGGCACGTTTTATTTGCTTCTAATTCCCCAGACAGTGGGCACTGGGAGTGAGTAGTGATGGTGGTGGTGAGGAGACATAGTTGAGTTCTCTGTCCTATTCTGAAATAAAAGGCCACAGGATGTCCCCAAGGGTAGGAGAGTGCAAGGGTGGAGAGCAGTTGGATAGTGGTTTCGGACTTAATCTGGCTGTCCTTTGTCTTCCCCTTAACTTTTTGTATTGGAAACAGTGATAATCCTCAAATTTGCCCATTTCCCAGAGGAACACACTGAGAGACCCATCGGCCTAAGGATGGATGTCTGGAGAGCTCTTCCTCTCCCTCCATTCTGTGTTACCTCTCAGCAGGACTCAGTGGGCAGGGATGCAGTAATGCCATGCAATCATCCCTCTGTCATTACTTTCTGTGCATCTTATTAAAGTAAAACATATACCAAAGTATACAGATCTATACCTTTTATTTTTAAATATTATGGTCCTAATTATAAAGATAACAATCATAAAATTTGAGAAGAAGCAAATGAAACCCCCCAATTATTTGAAAATAATAGCATTACTATTCGATGTGTCTTTTTTCCATTGGAGTCAGCCTAATGCGAGTGCTGTTGGTAGCATCTAGTGGTGGGGACAGAGAAGATGAGGAATGGGGTCAGGCAGGATCCCTTGCCCCTTCTCAGGATTTTTCTGGGTGACAGTTCAGCTTCTTATCTCCACCTGCAGGCTTAGAAGCAGTGTTCACTGGCACCCTTGCCCAACTGTTAGTCAAATAGCCAGCAGTAAAACTGTGCCAGTCATTAATTATTGAACAGCTTGCCTTGTTCAAAATCCAAAAGTCAAATGTGACATGTTGAGATGTGTGTTCTGGGTTTGGGGTCAAGCATGTCCCCAGGGGTGCCTGCTGGGCTGGGTAAGCGTTGAGTGCTTATCCACATTTTCCTTGGGCCTGTGTCTTGGGCCTCCCTTAAGGGCTTATGGTCTGGGTTTGGAGGGCTGAGTCCTGACAGATGTGACTGAGTCTCAATCTTGAGCTTGTCAGCTCCAGTTTGTTCCTGAGCCTCCCTACACAAACTGGCTTTCACTGGGACATTGGGTGATTTTGTAAGAAGTGATGAAAAGAGTGTTTGGCACCTTAGGAGAACGCTGCATCATCACTACCAAAGTTACCATCATCTCGCTAACCAGCAGGCATGGACTATCAGAATTGCAAAGGACCTAACCACAGGCTGCCCTGTGACCCTTAGCTTATGACCAAATCACCTGCAAGGTTCATTAGAGCACATATTCCTGGGCACACACTGTACTGGGACTGTTGTAGGTTTGGGGCTCAACAAAGAACATGTATTTCAGTCAGGTTCCCAAGTGATATTTACACTTCAGATCCAGAGAACCTATCTGGAAAACTACAAACCCAATTCCTTTGTTCTGCAAGTGGAGGCCTGAGGGAATCAACTCAGTAATGCGCCCCATATCATTCTGTTTTAGAGCTGGTCTCCTGGTTCTCAGCCCTCTGCTCCAACCCCATGACCGTCTGGTTCTCTTTCTCCTGGAAGGACCAGTGGCTGGACAGTGAGGAACTGTCTTCCTGAGAGTGAAACCAGCTCTGGAAAAGGCACAGCATGACTCTAGAGGCCACAGTCCAAATCCTGGCCCGGATATAGTTTCTCTTTCCTGGAGTTTGGTCATTCACCCATTCATTTATTCAGCAAATACAACCAAGTGCCATCTTAGGGAAAAGGGCTGTTCCTGGGGCACTGTGAGGGGCACCCGGGCAGACAAGGCAGAAACTGAGTTCTGCAGTAGTGGTTTAACACTTCCTCCCTTGACCTAGAGCCGCTGCCTTACCTCGAGTGGTTTTGGAGCCATCCTTTCCCCAAGGGGCCTCTGTGAAAACAGAGAACTCAGAGCCAGGAGACAGAATAGTAATCCTTGCTCTGTTCTGACTTACCAGATGACTTCAGCTAGCTCTTCCTCCTCACTGGGCCTCAGATTCTTCTAGAAAATTCAGTGAGGCAATGAGTAGGGCAGTGGTGAACAAGACTCCTTTCTCTACCTATGAATAAAAAACGCTGAGGGTTCTCCAATGGCTATCATAGCCTCTGACTTCGTTTCTGCTGTCAGACAATGAATACCTTTCTTCCTTGCCCTCTGAGTGAGATGGGACTGAGTGATGCTGATGTGGCCCTCTGCTTCCATCCTCAGTACTGTATCCTCTGCCTGATGCTGCCATGGGTGTGTTGTCCTCATGGGCTCAATTTGCTTTACTTAGCCTTCTTAGCTGTCTATTGTTTATTTTATCCACAATGAGCCTTTAGTGGAGACAGGAAGCATATGGAACTTCATAGAATAAAGGAGAAGCACAATAATAATAATTCCACAAATTCATTTCAAGACGATCTTAACAGATTGTGCTCATTTGTCGAGAATTTTTATATTATAACACATCAAAATGTTTCTAGGACTTAAAAACAAGTGATAATTACGTCTCAAGTGGATTTTCATTTGCTTAGAATACTACCCACATCTACAACAGGAGGTGTATGTTAATCAGTCTGAAAGCCTCTTAAAATATATAATTTTATTATCATTACTAAGGTGTTGTACAGAGGGATTATCATTTCATAGGTCAGGTGATGAGTACATTTCTCTTTTTGGACAATGTCACCCCTTCCTTTGCTTTCCCTCAGTTTTTCCTTCCTTCCCTGTACACTAATTGCATAGTTCATTTCCCACTACGTGTACACTGAATACCATGACTGCATTTGTTAACCCTTCCTCCATTTCTGCATAATTGAAAACATAAAAAGTCTCAAGCATATAAATTAACAACTTTAAGGTAGGAGAACAGCTTTTGATTGCTTTTTAATGCCTTAACATTCAATACAATTACTAGAATGTAGTTTGGTCATTGAGCCTGACAAGATATGACCTTTAAAACTGTGTTCACATAAGTCATTTATTTTCTTAATCTGAGACAAATTGAACAGTATTTGTCAATTACTAAACAGGGAGGAAAGTTGAAATTTGCCTTTAAGTATCCTGTTGTTACATATTGTGTTACAGTTGTGCTTCATGAGGATTATTTATTGTATGCTTATTATTACTGTAATAATTGTAAGTTTTATTAATTGTTTTGACCCAAAACAACATATTGTAAAAATAATGAAAATTAATATGGGCATCAGTAATCCTAGCTACTCAGGAAGCTGAGATCTGATGATTGCAGTTCAAAGCCAAATCGGGCAGCAAAATCTGTGAGGTTCTTATTTCCAGTTAACCATCAAAAAGTTGGAAGTGGCTGTAATCCTAGCTACCTAGGAGGCTGAGGTCTGAGTATCATGGTTCAAAGCCAGCTCAAGCAGGAAAGTCCCATGAGACTCTTATCTCCAATTAACCACTAGAAAACCAGAAGTGGCGCTGTGGCTCAAGTGGTAGAGCACTAGGTCTTGAGCTGAAGAGCTGAGGGACAGCACCCAGGCCCAGAGTTCAAGCCCCATGACTGACAAAAAAAACAAAAACAAAAACCAGAAAAGCTGGAAGTAGATCTGTGGCTCAAGTGGAAGAGTACCAGCCTTGAGCAAAAAAAATTCAGACAATACCAGGACTCTAGCCATGTCTGATTTCAAGACCCAGGACCAGGATATGCATGCGTACACACACACACACACACACACACACACACACACACACCAGGATATGCATGCGTACACACACACACACACACACACACACACACACACACACACACACAGACTATATTTAACATTTTCCATGGGGTGATTTTAAGATGAAAAGACTGGTAACATTGGAGTGTGCTGAGGTATCTCTGGCTCTGATGCTCAGTTTCCTGAGGTGGTATAGGGCCTGGAAACCATGAAGAACAAGAAAACGCTATAATTTGGCTGAGGACAGGAGACACTTTGTTCCCCTTGTTGGGAATGAGATTAAACATGTTCTTTGAGAGTTTGTTTGTCAGATCTAACATCAGAGAGCTGCTTTCTATCCAGTTTACCCATTTATAACCATTAGCATTATTGGGTCTTAAGATTGGAAAAGAAATTTGATATCATCTGATTCAAATAGAGCTGCCCCAAATAGCAGGTGGAGAGAGAAACCTCTGAGAGGTCAGCTCTGCATCTCTGGAGTATTGAAGCAGAGGCTGTTGACCCCATGCCTGGGACATTGGCCGTCATGAGTGGAGCATGCCGTGGTGCTCAGAAACAAGTGCAGCCAGTGGACTGGACTCCCTCCCCTTGTCTGCCAGCAGCTAAAAGTTGCCTTTGGCAAAGGTTAGGCTTTGGATGGATGAGCTCAGGGATTGGTCCTGGCACTTTTGGGAGGACTGCGGTGATGCCACAGGATTCTCACCAGCCTTGTGGACTCTGGTCTTTTTCAGGTGAGATGGCTGGTGTGCACTGAATGGGATTAGAATCTTAGCTATGTGCTTTAGCAGTGATCTTTGAAAGGACTGATAGATTGGTCTGGGGTAGGTCCTTGGATTTGGATTGAGGCCACATCTGTGGCCACACCTAACCCAAAGCATCTTTAGCTCTGTCACCTGACATTGTCCCATGTCACTTCCTTCTAGCCTGACTTGCTGCTTTTAGGACCACATTAACAGATGGGGACCAATGCCATGGGCAGCCCCAACCCCAGATAATCTGCAGCTCACATTTGGTTTAGGAATGATTTACCTCATACAATTTAAAAAAATATATTTAGATTATCTTTCCCAATTTTTCTTTTGTTGATGCTGAAAACAAATGCTTTTATAGACTTGGTGTCCATATGAGATGTGGCCAGCTTGGAATGTGTTCAGGCTCAGAAATAAGCTGGCCCAGGCTTGGACATTTACTGCAGGTAATCGAGAAGAGCTTTTAGTTCCCATAATCACATTAGTGTATATTTTTATATGTTAATCCTTTTCAACTTTGGCTATTACCTCCCTCTCTTACTTGCTCTTGCTCACACTGTTCCCTAGCCCTGATTTAGATTTCCATAACCTCCTAGAGCCCCAGCCTAGAGCCTTCTTCTCTACCCAGGCCTGTCTGGCAGAGTATTTTGGAGTGTATTAAAATGAAGTTAAGCCTGCTGCCGGTGGCTCACGCCTATAATCCTGGCTACTGAGGAGGCTGAGATCTGAAGATCATGGTTCAAAGCCAGCCCAGACAGGAAAGTCCATGAGACTCTTATCTCCAATAAACCACTAGTAAACCTGAAGTGGTGCTATGGCTCAAGTGGTAGAGTGCTCACCTTGAGCTGAAGAGCACAGGGACAACACCCAAGCCCAGAGTTCAAGCCCCATGACCGACCAAAAAAAAAAGAGAAGATAAATGAAGCAGAGTTCCTTACCTTCTATCATTTCTTTGTGTCTTATTCTATCTGAAGGAGACCTTTTCTGTGTGTGTGTATGTGTGTGTGTGTGTGTGTGTGTTTCCTGAGTGCAGCTGTTCACATTGCTCTTAGTGTCCTGCCAAACATGTGCCAGCCCCTCTATCTCACGACAAGTTGAGAGAAGTCTGAGTCACTTGGCTTGTCCCACTTGGAAAGTGGGAAGGGAGTTTCCTTGGTGAGGGTGAGAATGAGTTTCTCAGCTAGGCTTCCTGTCTGTTGCCCCCACCCACTGGGCCAACTGGGCATACTCTTGGGTCCCTCCTGGCAAGAAGAAGCTCACTGGTGGAGAGGAGGAGGGACAGGAGAGAGTTGGGCCACCTGAGACCCAATTGTGGGGGTTTCTGCTTGGCTTCTTTTCTGTCCTTCCTTATGAAAGGCTTTAACTTAACCACTGGCAGGCTCTTGCAGCTATCTTGTTTGCTGACTGTCTTCAGGCTGTCTGTTTCTACTCCCACTGAACAGCCTTCCTGTCTGACCTGTGCTCAGCAAGAGGATGACTCCTGAGTGGGTTCTCTGTCCACTTTGTCTATCCCTTGGACAGTGGGCTCATAGAAGGGATGTATGATCAGGACTGCGTGGTGGTAGCCTCCTATTTTGACTGACATTTAATCCAGTAGAAGAGTGCCTATCTTTTGGGGAGGGGCCAGATCAGCACCTGTGAGCTTGGCCTGAGACAATACAGCTCAGAGGGGCTGCCTCCACCCACCCTCCTGACCTGGGAAATCCTCTAAGCTGCCCTAATTACCTGCTGGGAGAGAAAGCAGCATTGATTCCCAGCAGAAGCTGCAGCTAGCTCCAGGAGGGAGGGGACCTTGGAGAGGTGGGCGGATACCATGGGATTAACCCTTCCATCTGTTACCAGCCTGTGGAAATGAAAAGCTCCAGAGTTCTTCCAGGCCTGCCCTGGGCATTCATCTCTGGGATGCATGGCACCCAGCCCCAGGTCACTGTCTCTAATTCTGTCTCCATCTCTATTTCTGTCTGTCTCTCTCTCACACACACAACATGGTATGGGTGCATTATTTAGCCAACCTGTCCAGACTGGAGTAGCTCAGTCCTCAGGGAGCCCTTGCTCCTCTCTGGGTGGCTGAAAGCCACTTTTCAGACCCATCTCCTCCAGGGAAGCTGAGAATCAGGTACAAGGCACAGTCATCCATGAAGCAAACATTGGTGAGAGTGTACTTTACTAATAGTGTCTTACATGGCCTCATGCTTTACTATGTACAGTGTTATTTTACCTGTGTAAAGGCTTCACCTGAGCTGCCTAAAAGCACAGCCAGGTGCTCTGACTGGGAGCCCTTACCAGAAACCCTGGAACTTGGGCTTGTTATAGTATGAGGGATGGAGCCAGGGTCTGCTCTCCATACACCTGATTCTAGAAGCAGTGCTCTTTCACTGCCAGAGTTTCAGTATTAATGAAGAAACAGCTTGTTAGACCAGTGCTCCAAACATTACTGATTTTGGAGCATTTTGGATTTGGGATGCTTAGCCTTGGCTTGAGTCTGTCTCAAAATCACCATGCCTTGCTGCCTCCCTGCTTGTGACAGGAATGAAAAGACATGGTCTTTGCCCTCTGGGGCTTACTGTCAGTTGGAAGATTGAGCTACAGAGTCTGAGAAGATCTCTTAAGAGGTCAGCAGAGGAGGAAGAGTGAATACACAGACAGATGGAGAGCCACCATGAGCCAATGCAGATAGGGCTTCACAGATGAAGACTTGTTGAAGGACAGTAAAGGGAGTGGACAAGGTAGGCCAGTCCTGAGGGAGAGAGATCACAGAAACTGTGAAGCACCAGGAAGAGATGCAGAATGATGTGTGTATGCACATATGCATGGGTGTGAAAATGTCCAACTTACACTAAGATAGAGGGTTTATAAGGATTACCCATGTACACAATGCTTAAGTTTAAAAATGGTAATTGAGTGGAGTGAAATGATTATTTTTTATTTTTATTTTTTGGTTAGTCATGGGGCTTGAACTGGGATTCTGGGTGCTGTCCCTGAGCTCTTTTGCTCAAGGCTAGCACTCTACCACTTTGAGCCATAGCTCCACAGAGTCTCACAGACTTTCCTGCCCAGGCTGGCTTTGAACCATGATCCTCAGCTCTCAGCCTCTTGAGTGGCTAGAATTACAGACGTGAACCAATGGTACCCAGCTTGGAGTGAAATTTTTATTGTTAAGTTTAATTCACAATTTAAAGTTTGTGTGCTATCCGGTGAGGTTGCTAAGAGTCCTGTTGTGCAGCCCCCATTTGGCTCCAGTTGTGAAACATCTCCATCACCAGGGCACATTTCATGCCCACTGAACAAGCATTGTACATTCCAGCTCTCCTGGTGTGGAGACCACAGATGTACCTTTTCTCTGCAGAGATGGGCTGATTCTAGATATTTCAAATGAAAGAAATCCTAGAACATGCAGACTTTTGTGTCTGGCTTCTTTTGGTTTTCACTGGCAATGTTCACCACTGCCACTTCCTTTTTTTTTTTTTCCTGAATAGTATTCCAGTGTGTGTTTACACCAAGTTTGGTTCCCCATTCCCCTGTTGTTGGACTTTTAGACTGTTTCCTGCTTTGGCTACTGTGAACACTGTTGCTACCATCATGAGTGCCCATATGTTTGCTTGCCTGCTTGTGGGTGAAATTGAGGGCCATCCAGTGATTCTATGTTCCTGCCATTCTGTCTTCCGCAGTGGCTGTGCTGTCTTAGATTCTTACCAGCCTCACTCAGGATTCCAGCATCTCCATCCCTATAGTGCTTATCTTTTGAGCTCAAATCCCACTCATTTATCTCTGGTTCTTTACTGTGGACTCAAAGAGCAAGTACTGTCTCTTCTTGAAAACAGGCCCTTTGGTCCACTCACCTTAGGCCAAGGTCGTTGGCTGCTTCTCATTCTTTGTCACCCCATTTCTCACACTAGTTCCACCATCCATCAGCCTCATGTCCTCTCCAGGTTAGGGGATTGGACCTCAAGGCATTGCATGACTGACTAGGGAAACTCTGGGCAGATGCTGTCTTCTATACCACCTATCCCTGCCTTCCTGGCCAGTCATAGGACCGCCAGCTGGCCCCCCTCTCTCTCTCTCTCTCTCTCTCTCTCTCTCTCTGTCAGTCATGGGGCCTAACCTCTGGGCCTGGCCACTGTCTCTCAGCTCTTCAAGGCTAGCGCCCTACCACTTGAGCCACAGTGCCACTTCTGGCTTTTTCTGCTTATGTGGTACTGAGGAATAGAACCCAGGGCCTCATGCATGCAAGAAAAGCACTCTACCACTGAGCCACCTTCCCAGCCCCTGGCTAGTCTCTTGAACTAGCTGTTTTACCTTTCCTCTGCTTTCTATGACTCTGCATCCACCACTGGAAGACCATATTAGAAACCTGTAGGACATCATAGTTTTCTGACCCTGCTGCTGAGACAGAATCAGTCCTGGGAAGGTACCACAAAATGATAACTGCCTGTAGGAGGCCTTCCTTGGATGGTGTATTGCTTTTCTAGGGTTACCATAGTCAGGTACCATTGACAGGGTATGGCTTAAACAATATGTACTCCCTTCCAGTCCTAGAGGCTGAAGTGTGAGATTAAGGATGGTTTCTCTTGAGGACTGTAGCCATGGCTGTAGGTGGCAGTGGCCTCCCTGTGTCTTCATGGTCTTCCCAATGGCTGGCTGTATCCTCATCAATTCTTTATAAAAGATACCAGTCATATTGGACTACAGTCTACCTGTATGACCTCATAGTGCCTCCGTTACCTTTTTAGAGACCCTGCCACCAAATATAGCCACATTGCAAGATCCTAAGGATTAACATGAGAGTTTGAGGAGGACCTAATTGAGGCTGTAACAGGTGGCTAGAATAGCAGGGCTGGATGATGGCAGGGACAGAAGGCCTTGTGATTCTTCTGGGCCCCTGTAGGGATCCGTTAGGCAAATACAGAGCAAGTGAAGTGGGAAGAGAATAATGCTGGCAGTGAAGAGGGCACTGGGGGCTTTGGGAAAGAGGGAGGAGAAGCAGTGTCCATGATCAATAATTTATTCCTGGGTACCAGGCAGGAGGGCGTTGCCATGACAACAAGCTGGCCTGGCAGCTCCCTCTCAGCTCTCTCCTTGCTTGGTTTTGCTGCTTTCTCCCCCTTCCTTGCTTTTGCTTTCTGTTTGACATCTCCCTGCCCCCTCATTTTTCTTGTGTGTCTCCAGAGTCTCTTTGTGGAGTGGAGCCTGCCCGTGTCCCTTCACTGTGCACGCTCAGTGCAGGGATTCCGGGACCCCCAAAGGCTGCAGCAGTTCTCTCCCCAACAGGGCCATGATCCTGACTCCTCTTTCTGGGAAGCCCCAAGTGAGGGGTTCTCTCACTTTGCCCCTGAACAAGAACACAGGGTGTTTCATTTTCTAAAGCCTTTCTGATGACTTCTCCTAAGAACTTGCCTATACAGAGGTCTAGCTGTGCTGTGTCAGATACTCACAGGCTCAAACAGTGCCTTGTCTCTGACTCACCCTGGTACTGTGCATCATTGGCTGTAATGATTGGGCCTTCATTCCTTCCTCCTAGCCTCTGTGGGTTGAGAGATTCTAGCAGCATTCAGCTAACCAGAAAGTCTGTATGACCCCCACCATGCCAGGGTAAGCACCCTGGCAGGGATTCTATCCTTAGTGCCATGTGTGCAAGTTCCAGTAAATATCTATACTATGTTGTGGAATAAAAGAATGAAAAGTCAGGATCAAGAGGCTTCTTGAGTGTCTCTCCCAGGATTTTCCAGGGACTAGGTTTGGGCCCAACAGCTACACTGATTGAGACCATTGAATTCTTAAAGTTATTTTTCATGCCCATTAAAACTCAGGGTTCCCTTGACTCACTGGCTGTCACAACTAATAAAGGATCCAGGCTATAATAACCATTTAAGACTTAATGTTATTAGTCTTGTAATTGCTGCTAAGGGTCTTGTCTTGTCTCTGACTTGGTAAATCCTTATGCACAAAGATTAGGAAAACATACCCTTAAGCCGGAGGCTGCCAAGGGAGCTAGATGGTTACAGATCAGCTTCAGCCACCTGCCTGGTATGTTCATGTCCTGATAAAGCCTCAAGCCAGGGGATACCGTTGTGCCCAGGGAGCATCTGTGAGCATCCTTGGGGGCTGGGAGGAAAAGGAGACACAGCAGAGGAGCAAGGCAGTGAGCAGTTTCAGGCAGAGAAAAGAGCCTTCTCCCTGTCAAGAGTTCAGCTTCCAACCCCCTTCCAGCCCACAGGCTCACTCCCTGAAGGTACAGAAGACGTGGCAGTGGGGCTGTAATCTGATGGCCATGATGCTGTAGGCAGTGATGAGGGTGGACAAGAACACCAGCTGTATTGGAAATGTCTTTCTCTAGCTTATCTCAGGAACTCATGGATTAGTCAGCCTTTCTATATCTGTGATACAATGCCTGCATAACAACCGAAAGGAGGAAGGATTTATTTGGACTCTGTCAGAACAGAATCAAAGGGTTCCATCCATTGACATAGGAAGGTATGGCAGAGCCGCTTACAGAGAGCACAAGAAGGGCCTGGGGACAAGTTATCCCTGGTGACCTGCTTCCTCCAGCCAGGTCCCCCTCCAGGAGTTTCCAGAACCTCCCTAATAGTGCCACCACCAGCTGAGGACAAAATGTGTGAGGGGGGGGGACGTTGGGGAGGGAACAGACCCCGGGCGCAGGGCGGGGGGGGGGAACGGGGAGGGGAGAGGGGCATTTCATATTCAAACTGTAATATTCTCTCCACAGGCTTCTTCTCTGTTAAGTTACTTCTATGAGTGGTGACGTTGCCAGGGCATCTGATCTGCTTGTCCCTGGCCTGGGAGCCAGTGTCTCCCACACTGCCCTCTTTGCTCTGTTGTTGATGAGGGTGTCACTGCTGGTGCCCGTGAGAGCGGCCATCCAGAGCCAGCAGCTGCCATCCTGCCATCCTAGACCATAAACCAGCATAGAAACCCTGGCCAGTTTTTTTTCCTTTTTTCTTCCTTCCTTACCCATTGGTAGTAAAATATGTAATCTACCACGTTAGCTACTTTGCAGTGCACAATTCAGAGACATGTGGTCCTTTCAAATGTTGTGCAGCCATCGCCACTGTTAAATTCCCTGGAAGGGAAACCCCCTACCAGTTAAATGACTTCTCCTGCTCTCCCTTCTTTGCCTCTGGCAAGCGCTGTCTCTCTGTGGACTTGGCTGCTCTGGGTGTTTCCTAGGAATGGATTCATACAATATGTGGCCTTTTCTCTTACAAGATTTTCAGAGTTGGGCCATGTTATTACAGGTATCAGCACTTTATTCCTTTAAGTTTATTTAAAAAACATTCTCTTTAAGTAGATGCCCAAAGGGGTTTCAATTCAATATGTTAAGCTTATGAGTACAATGCATTTTGATCAACGTCACCCCTTCTATCATTCTCCCCCTTCTCTCCCAACCCCGCCCATCCCCTCAAGTTACCAGGTTCCATTTTCACATATGAGTATTGAATATTATGACTGTATGTGCTCACCCTTCCTCTCTTCATTTATCTGCCCTCTTATTCTTGACCTCTCTCTCACCTCCCAACAGCTTCCTGGTATCTGTTTTGTTAAACTATAAGTCAGTTGTTCAAAAGTGTTGCACCAGTGTACTCCTGCCATGCAAATATCAAACTTAGTCAATAAGTTTATGTGTGTATGCATATTACCCTGTATATGATCCATATATGTTTATAATTTAAACTTCCCCATATGAGAGAAAACATGTGCTCTTTGTAGCTCTGAGCCTGACTTACTTCACTTAACATGATTTTTACCAAGTTCATCTATTTCCCTGCAAATTATGTAGTATGTTTCCTGATGGTTGAGTAAAAATTCCACTGTGTGTATGTGCATGTGTACATATATGTATATATGTATGTATGTATAATATATATCACATTTTGTTGATTGATTCATCCATCATAGGGCATCTGAAATGTTTCTATGACTTGGCTGTGGTGAAGTGCTGCAATGAACATGGGTGTGCAGGTATCTTCACGTATCCTAGTTTGTAATCTTTTGGACACATGCCCAAGAATGGATCACTGGAACATCATTTCTATGACTTGTTGGCATTCACTTGTGTGTATATGCCACACTATTTATTCATTCATCTATTGATGGACCATTGTTTCTACCTTCAGGTTATTGTGAAAAGTGCTGCCATGGACATTTATTTTTGGGTCCGGTCATGGGGCCTGAACAGCTTGGGTGCTGTCCCTCAGCTCTTCAGCTCAAGACTAGCGCTCTACCATTTGAGCCACAGTGCCACTTCCGGCTTTTTTCTGTTTGCTTATGTGGTGCTGAGGAATCGAACCCAGGGCCTCATGCATGCAAGGCAAGCGCTCTACCACTGAGCCACCTTCCCAGCCATGCCATGGACATTTTTATGTACACATTTTTGTTTAAACACATATTTTCAACTCTTTGGGGTATATACCCAGGAGTGGAATGACTGGATCATATGACAATTCGGTATTTGACTTATGAGACTTACTGCTGCTCTGTCTTTTGTAGAGAAAGAACAGCCTGCCCCGCTATGTCCATTCCAGCCTCATGTCATTGGGCAGCCACTCTGGGATGGATTCTGACTCCTAGTCCCCAGTTAAGACAGAATGACACAGGTGGGCACAGCAAGGGAGTCTAGTGGTGACAATGGAGTGACTTCTTGTTTTTCTGATACTACCAGTTTTTACTCACCCACATGTATGCTGTTCCCCAAAGCTGCACCATTTGGGGGCTGCATATTTGTTCCATTAATAAAGGCAGAACTGTGTTTCATCTTCCTTAGGAGCCGCCCTCAGAGCTCTTTCCCAATAATTATTCTTTGCTTTTGACACTAAATAGCATTCCTAACCACCTCACCCTCCATCTTTCCCATTCTTAACTCTATCAACATAAGAGGGGAAAAAGTCATATCTCCCCTGAAAGGATAAAAATGTGCCGCCATGGGGGGAAAATCAAAAGGTATGCTGCAGGCTTTGAAGGCAGTATGAACAGAAGAGCTGCAGAAATGCTCGGGGCATTGTGGGAATATGTAGATAGCCTCCCGAAGGGACCTCTTTGAAGGAGACAGTTCTCATTTAAGTGTATAAATTCTGGTGTATTCATTTAACACATCAGTCAGAAAGCTTTAAAGGCATACAGCAAAAAGCTGATGAATGGTTATTGAATTAGGAACACCTTTAGGAAATCAAGGAAAGACTCATTTTAAGAGTTTTAAGGAGATGAAGTCTAAAATATAACCCAGAAATGTGGTTAGATGGTTTCTACAAGGTAGTGTTCCCCAACTGCCAGGAAGAGCAGCCCAGATCCTGCAGGATTACAGTATGTATTCCCATCTTCCTAAGGTAAGAAGCACTTAGGTGGGCTGGCTAGGAAGGGAACCTTATAAAAAACACTGCTTTTTCCCCCCTTACTGTCCATCTCTGGGGAGCAATATGAGGGAAGGGGAGGCTGGTGAGAAGGGTAGGTAGAGCCTTGGGAGTTGTTGAAAAATACTTTTTTTTTCAGTCGTAGGGCTTGAACCCAAGGTCTGGCCATTGTCCCTGTGCTCTTTTGCTCAAGGCGAGCACTCTACCACTTTGAGTCACAGCACCACTTCCAGTTTTCTGGTGGTTAATTGTAGATAAGAGTCTCATGGTCTTTCCTGCCCAGGCTGTCTTTGAACCATAACCCTCAGATCTCAGTCTCCTGAATAGCTAGGATTATTAAATGACAGGTCTCTTGCTCAAGGCTGGACATACAGCCTCCCTTTAGATAGGAAATATTTTAGCCAGCTTTGGGAGTCTGGCAAAAATGCTTAGGGCAAAGTACCTACGCCAAAAAACCAGGCATCTGTGACTTAGTTTTATGCTGATTGTGATGGGTATAGAAGTAAAGAAATGTATAGAATTGACCTGGAGAGACGGTTATGCCTAATTCTTAGGAAATTTCAGAGGCACATAGGAGCCTGGTGACATGTCCCCATTTTGCAACCAGGTCTGAAAGTGGATGACAAGGTCAGGGGAATTTCAGAGCCAAGAATAGATCCCCGCCCTCCATCACCACAGTAACTCACTCCAAGGTTTGAAGAATATCACCCTGGGGGACACAGCGCTTCTGAAAACTCTTTCATCCTTTGTCTCATTTATCCCAGCAATCAGTTATTTGGGGTCAGATATTGATGGCTTTGACAGCAAAGCAGGGAAAGACAGTGCTGCTTTCAAAATGTTTTTTTTCTTATTCTGAATATATATGTATATATGGTTAGATGGGTGGTTAGAAAGATAGATTTTAGCCCTTTTAAAGTTTATAGCACAGAGGCATTGGTTATATCCACAGTGTTGTATAGCTGTCACTCTTCCGTTTTCAAAAATGTTTTTATCTCCTCAAATAGAATTCTTATTCATTAAGTAACAACTCCTCATTCCCTGCCTCCCCTAGCCCTTAGTAACTTCTAATCTGCTCTTTGCCCATTCTCTATCATATAAGTAGAAACATACTTTGCCCCTTGTATGTGCTTTCTTTCACTCAGCATAATTTTATTAAACTTCATCCATATTGTAGCATGTACTAGAACTTCATTCCTTTTTATGACTTACCAATACTCCAGAATATGGATAGGCAGCATTCTGTGTACCTACTTAATTGTTGAGGGCACTTGATTATTTCCATCTTTGGATTATTATGCTGCAGTGAACATTGATGTTTGAGTATCTGAGACCTGGTTTTCACTTCTTTTGGGGTATATACCAAGTAGTGAAATTTCACAGAATAATGTTATGTTTAATTTGCTGAAGAACTGTCAAACTATTTTTCTACCAAGGCTGCTCCATTTTATATTCCCAGTGTCAATGTAGGAGATTCTGATTTTTCTACAGCCTCACCTACACTTGTTATTTTCTGTTATTGGTTTTAGCCATCCTAGTAGGTATAAAGTGATATCTTATTGTGGTTTTGATTTACATTTCCCAATGATGAGGGAAGTTGAACGTCTTTTTGTGGCCATTTGGGCATCATTTTTGGAGAAGTGTATAATCAAGTTTGTTGCTTTTTTTGGGCGGGGGGTGCTGATTCTGGGGCTTGAACTCAGGTCCTGGGCACTGTCCCTGAGCTTTTTGTACTTAAGGCTAGTGCTCTACCTCTTGAGACATAGCACCACCTCTGGTTTTTTTTGGTGGTTAATTGGAGATGAGAGTCTCCTGGATTTTCCTTTCTGGACTGGGTTTGAACTGCAATTCTTATATCCCAGCCTCCTGAGTAGCTAGGATTACAGACATGAGCCACTAGCACCTATTTCTAAACTGGTTATTTTTTATTTTTGTGATTGAGCTTTATGAGTTCTTTATATATTCCAGGAATTGGGCCCTTGTAAGATGAGCAATTTACAAATATTTTTTCCCATTTTCTAGGTTGTCTCTTTAGTTTCTGGGCAATGTCCTATTATGCATAAAAAGTTTATATTTTGATGATGTCCCATTTATTTTTTTTACTTTTATTATCATGCTTTGGTGTTACATCTAAGAATCCATTGCCAAAGCCAAGGACATGAAGATTTACTTAATTTTATCCTAGTAGTTTTGTATTTCTGACTCTTACATTCAGACCACTGATTCATTTTCACTTAATTTTTGTTCATGATATGAATTCTCTTTTTTTTTTTTTTTGGTTGGTTGGTTGAACTCTGGGCTTGTCCCTCAGCTCTTAAGCTCAAGGCTAGTGCTCTACCACTTGAGCTACAGCTCCACTTCCAGTTTTCTGGTGGTTTATTGGAGATAGGAGTCTCATGGTCTTTCCTGCCTGGGCTGGCTTTGAACTGTGATCCTCAGATCTCAGCCTCCTGAGTAGCTAGGATTACAGGCGTGAGCCACTGGCGTCCAGCTTGAATTCATTTTTTATACATGGAAATCCTCTACCATTTGTTAAAGAAACTGTTCTTTTCTCATTGAGCAGACTAAGTGCTCTTGTCAACAATCAGCTGACCTCAGATGTGTGGTTTTATTTGTGGACTTGCAGTTCTGTTTCACTGGTTTACATGTCTGACTTCATGTCATCACCACATTGATGTGACTACTATAGCTAGGTAGCATATTCTGTAGATCAGGAAGCTGCGGCAGAGTTCACATCATGTAGAAGATTCCTTCAGTTTTGTTCCCCACTGGAGAGCATTCTGGTGACAATAGGGAGACTGTGGGGCTGCCCACCTTCCTTAGCTTCTGCTTCTACACATACATATACACACATACACACACATACACACACACACACACACACACACACACACACACACACACAAAGGGGGAGAGAAAGAGAAACAGACAGAGACAAAGCTATAGTGTACATATCAAGATATACATGTATGTCCATAAACACACATATTTATATATCAGAACACCACGCCCGACACCAATCTACCATACCAGCCATGCACACATACTGAAACACCTGTATGCACAGTAAGACACACAAGTTCCCATGCACTAAGGCACACACCTGCAATAAGACAGACAGACCACTGGGATAAATACACACAGGTGCTCACAAGCCAGGGAGGTGCGCGGAGATACTTGGACACATAGCCAGAGCACTGGGGCATATGTGGATGGAACCCCCTCTCCAAGAGACACACCCACTATACCTTAGACACAGTGTCATTCTCACCCAAAGGAAAAACCACAGACTTCCCTCCCCCCCCCCCACTCCCCCACCCAATGAAGAGACAGATGCAGTCTCAGATGGGTACCAGCTTGGGCCATGTTTGCCCTGTGGGTTCCTCACACTGTCCTCATAGCATACTTCAGAATGACTTTCTTCTTGGTGGCCACTGGTGGCCTATGTTCTCCTGCATCTCCATCCTGGATGGTCCCTCTGGAGTGGTTGTAGGCCCCACACACCTCAGTGTGGGATTAAATACTTGGGACAGAATCCATTTGGAAAGAAAGTTCCCTGTTGCAATAGCATCTCTCTTCATGCTGGACAGGAGTACACTCTCAGGGACAATGTGGGGCCCTAGTCCCAGCACTGTCAGCTAATAGATGATTGACTAGAGAGCTTCCTGATGACTCAGCCCACCCTGTCCCCTTTTTGCCACCAGCCTTTAGCCATAAAGGTCAACTGTCCCCCCAGCAAGATAAGTCTGTTCTGGTATGGAAGAGCTGGCAGGTTGGACTTGGTACACCAGATCTGGTAGGAGAGGGCTGTGGTCTCCAGGGGAGGGGAGGGGCAGGGAGCAGAGGGGAGCATGACTTGTGCCCAGCTAGAGTGTGTAAGCGCTCCCCCAGGCAGGCCAGCTGCCGTCCCAGCCATATTCTGTGACCCATATTCGGGCCACTGCAGCTCTCCCACTGCACGCCTCCCTTCCCCACTGCTGTCCCCTACTGTGGGAGCCAGGCTTCCCCAGGATGAGAAAAGGACCCTATCTACAGGCAGCTCTGAGAGATGGGCTGCCTCCACAAGAAGAAAGCTAAGGAACCGCTTCCCTCACTGCAGAAAGGAGTGAGGGGCAGCTGGCCTCTGGGTCACCCAGCAGGAGGCCACCTGGCTTTCTCAGAATCACCTCTTCTGTTCCTCTTTAATGTGGGCCACGTCTGGGTTCTCTATTAACTCCTCTACCCAGCTCATCTGAAAGAGAGGCTGTACCTTCCCGGGCAGGCCTCCTCCCTCATCGGAATGTCTCCTTGGTTCTGAATCTTAGGGCTGCTCTCTCCCCCAACTGGTATGCCCTTCTTTACTATCCTTTCTACCACTCAAATGTCACCAGCCATGTTCATGGGAGGCAAGAAGAACTGCTCACCGCAGCCCTGTAAAGAACTGCAGACAGCATAAGCCAGCAATGGCTGTGATGGGTAGAGGTCACACAGACGTGTCTGACCTGGAGGGCTATCTGAGTCATCTCTGCGGTGCTCTGGCCACCATATACCCCTTTGCGTACTTTTTCTTCTTAACAAAACTGGTTTGTATTCTTTTCAGCAAATTATCCAGGAAAAATATGCAAATTACCCACAATTTCACTACTGAATGATGCTCATTCTATTTTTGTAATCTAGTTTTTTCATTTAATCTTCCATTTTATTAAAATACTCTCCATTATTTCATCACTTTAATAGCCATATTTCATTGCTTATAATAGGAGTTTAAGCTATTTTTTCTTTTTCTTTTTTACCATTTACTGAATGTACCCTGTCATTTATTGAGTCCTTGTCATTTGAGATGAACTGTGATTATTCCAGTTATACAAAAAAGAAAGAGAAGGCATAGAGAGGCTAAGTACCTTGCCCAAGGTAGCACAGTCAAAAAAAAGCCAGAGCCAATTTTGAACCCATGTTCTCTGGCTCTAGAACTCCAATTTCTACATTCTGTTGCCTGTCAAACTATTGATCTATCATCATTTCTCTCCCTCCCCCCTCCCTCTGTGTACACACGTGCATGCCAGTCCTGGTTCTGGAACTCAGGGCCAGATGCTGTCCCTGAGTATTTTGTATTCACAGCTAGCATTCCATCACTGGAGCCACAGCTCCACTTCTGGCTTTTTCAGTAGTTTATTGGAGATGAGAGTCTCATAGATTTTTCCTGCCCAGGATGGCTTTGAACTGTGATCCTCAAATTTCAGCCTCCTGAGTGACTGGGGTTACAGGAGAGAGCCACTTGTGCCTGGCTTGTTTGCATCTTTTAAAATCATTATAAAAGATATAGTTAGTCCTTTATATTTGTGTATTTCTGTCTTGTCATTAGCAATAAATTGCCTAAACAATACAGTGTAAAACTATTTACGTAGCATTGACTTTGTATGAGATCTTATAAAGAGGATTGTGCCTGCACAAACAGCACCATTCTCTCTCTCTCTCTCTCTCTCTCTCTCTCTCTCTCTCTCTCTCTCTCTCTCTCTCTCTCTCTCTCTTCTTTTCTTTTCTTTTTTCTTTTTCTTTGGTCAGTCATGGGGCGTGAACTCTGGGCTTGGGCACTGTTCCTGTGCTCTTAAGCTCAAGGCTCGTATTCTACCACTTGAGGTGCAGCACCACTTCCGGTTTTCTGGTACAGCACCACTTTCTGTAGACCTGAGCACCCATGGATGCCAGGGGCCTCGGGGGATCCTGGAGCCCAAGCCTCACGGGTTCTGAGGGATGTTCTGAGGGAGGGCAGGAGAGCTGGGGGTGGGGTAGGGGAAACCCTGCTCTAGTGCAGTTCACCTATGGGAGGGGAGCAGATGATGTAGCATGTGAAAATCACTTTGTGAGTGGGGATTCATTGCAGCCAGCAGATGTGTGGGGTTGGAGAAACAGCCACACCTGGGACTGTGATGAGGGCCATGGAGTGGAGGGAGAGGTTTGTCCCCAGGCCCTCAAACCGCAGCAAACCAGGGCTGAAACCAAGAAGCGCTGTTGTCTTGTACGGAGCCAGTACACAGGACAAGACAGGACAGGGTGGGTGTCAAATAAATGTTCCACCACCTCAGACCTTGGGTTCATGTAGAACATGCATACAGGGGAGAGCCAGCACCCCTCTCCCCCCTGTCGTGAGCGCGCGCGCGCGCACACACACACACATACACACACACACACTATGTCCCCTTACCAAACTTACATCTCTGAATCATTACTGGGGGGTCTGTTCCCCACCTTCCCCTGCCTTGGGGAGCCTGGCTCAGCCTGGTACTTCTCCCTGTCTATCCCTCGGAGCCTGAGGAGCACAGTCTGGCTTGTGTCATGGGTCACACAACTCCTCCATTATGCAGGAGGGGGACCCAGCGGTGAGTGAGCGAGGGAGCGAGCGAGCCGGGCAGGGGAAAGGGCGGGTGGTTATTAATAAACAAATGTATTGTGTGGCGTTCCATTCATGGCACTCAGAGGACGTGGTGGGCTTGGGATAATAAAGCCCTGTGTATGCCACAGAGGGCTGGGGAGGTGGCAAGTGGGAGCTGGCAAGAAGCAGGAACACCAGAAATAATTTTGATTCCGCCTGGGGCCCGGCTGCTGCATTTGCTCTGAGGCCAGCGCCCATGGGAGAGGTCTAGTTGAGGTTCTGCTCTAGCTTAAGACTTCCTACTGGGATGGCCTGGGACCTGGGAAAGGCCAGCTTTCCATCCCTGCCTGTGCCCAGGGAGGGCGCCTGAAGAGAGACACTGACTGAGCCAGGAGAGAGGTAGGATGGTAAGCTCTCCTCTGCTTTGGTGCCTCCTGTCCCCTCTTCCTCCTGTCTGGCCCTGCCATGCTGGGTGTTTGTTCTGAGCCCAGGATCTGGGTATGAAGCCGGCAAGCTAGAAGGCGGAGAGCAGTGATGAGAGTTTCATTTCCTATGTGAGCTGGAATCTGAGGAGGAATAGGGCAAGGTCTGAGTCTTAAGTTCTTAGTATGGGCAGGCAAAGGAACCTTGGTTTGAGGAATAAGGGAGATGGGGAAGCTGGAGAACATGCTGGCAGTGGGAGGATTCAGGTTATGCATCTCATCCTGAAGGCTGCATTGGCTCAGTGGCCTGTCCCCTCATGGACAGGTCTCCTCTGTCTCTGTCCTTCAGCCCTTTGCTCTGGGCTCTCCCATCTCTCACCACCCTCTCCCTCTAGCTCAGCCAGGCTGGCTGGATCTTGGCATTGCCAGGGATGTGAGGCTGCTAGTTGGCAGAAGAGGAACATACTCCCATTTTATCAATGGCTGCTGGAAAGGAGAATGGGTTTCTTGTCTCGAGGAATGTCAGTTTCTCTTACATGGTTCTGAACTAGAACAGGGTGAGGCCACAGCCCACCCAGGTCTGGCTCACCTGGCTCTGTCGGCTTCTGAGGCCTCTCACTTTGTGCTTGTCAGGAGTAGCTCTGGCCTGTTCATCCCAGGACAGCTGTGCTATGAAGTATGCTGGTTTGGTTGTGAGAGGGAAGTGGGGAACAGGAGGCTGGTGGAGAGTGGGCTGTTCTACCCTCACAGGTGCAAGGCTCTCTGAGGCAGAGATACTTTCTTTGGGTTGACAATTCAAAGTCCTTGTTTAACTGTGTTAGGCCAGGATGGCTCCTATTTGTTTGAGACGTGCCATGTCTTTTCCTCAACCTCCCCAAAGGCAGGCCAACCCTTCCCTGGGGCAGTGTCTGAGTCTGGGAATGTGGTAGGGAGCTCCCTCGACTCTGAGTGATATAAAAGCAGAGGTTCCCCCAGCACAATGCACCAGGGTTCTATGCAGTGGCGTTGAGGAGGAGGCTCTGCATTTAACTGCAGCCTTCCTGGGCTCTTGCTCCTGCTGATGCTACAAGCACTCTCTTCCCTCCCTCCCTGTGATTTATGTGCCAAGCCCTTATGCATTTCGGCCTAGAAGAGAATGAAGGCGTTGGGGGAAGGGCAACTTGTATGTGGTGAAACCCAATGGCAGACAACCTGAAGGGGCCTATGATCTGGAGGAGTGACCAGGGGCTCCCTCCCAAGCCTTTGGGGCACCCATTAATTAGTAGTGTGCGAATTAGTAGCACAAATTAGTATGTCAGATGCTTTCTTGATGCTGTGGCTGCTTCCTGAAAGGTTTGGGAACCCAGACAAGGCATTCCCAGGAGAGACAGAGGCAGGCCAAGTTGTTGGGCAGTCCGTTATCTGGTGCTCATGGTGCACCAGGAGGAACTGGCAAGTTGGCCTTGTCCATAATGGCAGCACCATCAACAGTAGCCTTAGCAACAATGACCACCATTCACTGAGGGCTTACTTGGTGCCAGGCCCTGGTCCAAGCATGACACATCTGTCCTCTCATAGAGATCTCCCAACAACGCCCCATTTTCATTTTATAACCAAGGAGATGGAGACCCAGAGGAGAGAGAAGTGAGCAGTGTGACGCTGCCAGTGGCTGGCTCTCTTGGAGCCCGTAGGCTGTGCTGCCTCCCAGGAGAAGGTGAGGAAGTATCATTTTGGTGACTGCAAGAAGGACTCAGGTCAGAGGCCTGCGAAGAGGCTGTGTGGCATGGGCATGTTCTCTTAGAGGTCTTTGAGAGGGTCCTGCAGGAGAACACTCTTCCACCGGCCCATCTTTGGATTGACAACCACTGAAAGGCTTTTCTTTCTTGGGATAGTGGCAGCTAGACCAGTGCCGCCTACCCATGGAAGATGTTGGGCCATTTGTGATTCATAGGCCTGAGGCATGACTAGCCAGCAGCATCCAGGTCCATGGAGAGCCTGGCTAGGATTGGGGGCCCTGGGAAAAGGCCCAGGAGGCTGGAGAATTCCCCAGGTTCAGAGAAGTCCCAGAGAAAGAAATAAACCCTGGGATCTGGGGTGCAGTCTGTAGCCTAGTGGGCATTTTACCCCAGCCCTCAAATTAGATATGCCCATTCACCCAGAAGAAGCACTAAGCTTCTTGGGTGGTTCTAGTTGCTGTGTACTCAGGCAGCTGTTGGGGGCTTTCCCAGCTGCAGCAGCAGAACCCAGGGCCCCTCAGCAGGGTCAGGATCCTTGAGCCATCTGTGTGGGCCCAGGGGAGCTCTTTGACAGCTGGGCTGCTGAGCAGCAGCTTTTGTCCCCTCGTCCCCCTGATCTTTACCATGGCAGTGCAGCGGTCCTGAGAAACGTGTGCTCTCTTCTCTTGAGGACCTGCAGTGACTTGTGGGGACGTCGTGGAGGAGGTGGTTGGTAGAGCCAGGCTGCCTGGCTTCCCATGCAAGCTCCCAGCTGACTGACCGCCCAGTTTCTTCATCTGCCAGCTGTGATATTAATAACACCTGGCTCTTAGGTTTTGGGAAGACAAATCAATTAATCCATTAGTTGGGAAAAGAAGGAGGAAGGAAAGCAAGCCCTTCTTCTAGACCCAAACTTTCTCATGCTAGGGTCCAGGCCCACATGAGGTTGCTATCCCTGTGCATCAGCTCTGTCACCTGCCCCTCAGATTGGCCTCCCCCGCTTCATTTGTAGAAGCCAGGGCTCAGCCACATGCCTACTGCCAGCTCTTCTCCTTGAGCCACCTTTGGCACCATTTTGGGTCTCTGAAGGTGAATGCTCTAAGGGTTGATGTCAGTTTTCTGACTCCCAGAGTCTTCCTCGCAGCTGCTTGGGAGCCTGGTGTACTCTGTCCCCTCTCCGTGCAGTGACAGGCTCTCCTGGCCTCGCCCCAGTTCCTGTGCTTCCAGCCCCCTGTGTGGATGAGCCTCCCTTGTCACCTACCAACTCATCATGATTGTAGCTGCCCTTCACCCTTCCCTTTCTCTGCCAGCAGAACTCTTCCCACTCCTGCCTCCTGCCTGGTCTAAACCTTATCCTACTTTATACTTCTCAGGGATTCAAGCATACCCTGCCTGACTTAAGTGAACTGCTCTTGACATTTAGAAATATGTAAAGATCCACATTTGCATTTCAGTATGAACACTGCCTACTCCCCGGTAGGTTTCTGGTGTGGACAGTGTATTCTATCCAGTAGAACCAGTGCCGTGTCTACAAGCTCTTCTTAAGTAACCTCTGCTGTGTTGCAGTAGCGTCAGATGAAGCAGTGGAGAGCAAGAGGGGCCGGAAGGTTTTCTGCTTCCTACAGTCCCTGCTCCACTCCTTTGGATTATGTCCTCGCTGGATGAGTCAGAGACTACATCCCCAATTAAATGCAGAGCTGTGTCTTGCCCAAGGTTACCAGTGAGTGGGTAGTAAGTCAGGTGCCTGGGGGGCGGGGGGGTCTATGCTACTCTCTCTGCCTTTGGGAGATGTGGATGTCAACACAGGGATTTCCATTACATTACCTTGGAGCTGGAATTTTGATATGAGCACACTTGTGTTTCCTGCTCCAGCTCCTGCTTCCTAACTCCATCCCATAGGGGAGAGGGGAGGCTGTAGCTTGAGGTTTCTGTCATCCTCCAGGTAAGATCTGGAGGAGATGGCTCTCAGCTCCTCAGACACCACAGGCAAGTCCTGAGAAGAGTCTATAGTTTGCTCAAAGAAAGGGAAAGAACAGCGTGGGGAATCTGGAGGTAGCTGTTACAGTATGAGAAAGTTGAGGTGTTTCTTTTCCTTAAAAACAGACTGTGAGGAAACCTTCTCCAGAGGGCTGAAGATGTGTGATTGGCAGGAATGACTGCTCCCAGTCTGTAGCTGAGCTTTCTCCCCCTTGGAATTTCCGTCCTTTTTACAGCTGAATAACATCCTATTGTTTATGTGTGCATGATAGTTTTTCTTGTGTGACAAAATACCTGAGAAAAACAACTTAGAGGAGGAAGGATTTATTTTAGATGGTGGTTTCAATCCATCATGGGGGAAGCGGAGAGAGAGTAGAGCAGCTTACATGACGGCAGCCAGAAAGCAGAGAGGTAGTACAAACCTCAAAGTTACACCCCTAGTGACCTCCTTTCTTGAGCTAGTCCTCAGCTCCTAAAGTTCCCATCACCTCCCTAAAGCGTGACACCAGCTGGGGAATAAGAATGCAGCCCATAAATATGTGGGGGATTTTAGGGGGGTGGGGGGGAGGATGATCCTGGGGCTTGAACGCTGGGCTGGGGCACTATCCTTGAGCTCCTTTGCTCAAGGCTAGCACTCTACCACTTTAGTCACAGCGTCACTTCCAGCTTTTTCTGTGATTATTTGGAGACAGGAGTCTCACAAACTTTCCTGTCCAGGCTGGCTTTGAACCACTATCCTCAGATTTCATCTTCCCGAGTAGCTAGGATTACAGATGAGAGCCACTGACACCTGGCTTGTAGGGAGAATTTTATACTTAAGCTATAACATTGTATGTTTTGTTGATCCACATATTGGAGCATGGACATTTGAGTTGCTTCTACTGCTTCTACCTTCTGGCTATAAAAATAATTCTCTCATGGCCATCGTTCATGTCATGGTAATGTTCAAATGCTCCACGGTCTTGTAGAAATTCCTCCTGCTACAACCTGCTGACACCTAAGGACCCCAAGTGCTAGGCCTTCTTGTCCCTACCCCTGTCCCTGGCCTGCTGTCCTGCATCCTAGTACTTCAGTCTTTGATGGGTATTGGTTTCCCAGGTAATGGTATTTTGAGTTCTTTTCTCCAAAGTGTTCTTTCAGTATGTGTTAGTTACTCTTGGGTATCAGATGGAGTTTGATTCCAGGAAGTCTCTAAATACAACAGTATAACAGATCAACTTTGTTTTGTTAAGGAAAGGAATGAAATTAAATTCCATCAGGCATCTACTGTATGCAATTGGAGGCATTATCACAGTGGCACAAGTACCCCCCTCCTTTTTTGAATAAGCCTCATACTTTCTTTCTTTCTTTTTTTTTTGTTGGTCGTGGTTTTCTTGTGGCTTATTGGAGATAAGAGTCTCACGGACTTTCCTGCCCGGGCTGTCTTTGAACCATGATCCTCAGATCTCATCCTCTTGAGTAGCTAGGATTACAGGTGTGAGCCACTGGCGCCCAGCTAAGCCTCATATTTTCTAGGCAGGTACTTTACCACTTGAGCCATGTCTCCAGATATGTTTGCTCTGGTTATCTTTGAGATAGGATCTCACTTTTTCCCTAGATCACCATGGAGTTTTATCCTCCTCTTTTATGCTTTTGGCCACAGCTGGGATCACAGGTACATGATACCACACCCAGACTTTCCTATTGAGATGGGATTGCATGAACTTCTTTGCCCAGGATGGCCTCAAACCACAGTTCTTCTTATTTTTGTCTCCTGCATAGCCAGAATTATATGTGTGAGCCACTGGTATCCAGCATCACCCATTTTTTTTATATGACAGATCTATAAGGGACTTCAGAAGTTGTGTTTCGTATGTTTGCTCTATCTACAGTACTGGGAACAGAACCCAAAGCCTCTTGCTTGCTAGGCAAGTCTGGGACCACTTGACTGACAGATATACCCAGCCCTATTGTTTTGTTTTTGATATAGGGTCTTACTAACTTGGTCTGGGGTTGGAACTCTCAGTCCTCCTGTTCTGCCTCCAGAGTAGATGGCATTAAAGGGTAGTGCCACCATGTCCAGCCAGAACCAGTTGTCAGGGAAGAGGAACTGGAGAGAATATCAGAGAGTTAAACTATTGCCCAAGCTCATGCAGACCAACATTCTTTTTCTATTCCATGGAACTTCAAAGGCCAATGAGCCAGGGAGATTTCTTGGGCCTTTTCTTTTACAATGGAATTCCAGACTGAATTTTCCTCTATGATTTGAAAAGAAAAACCCTGTGGGTTTCCTTGTCCTAGTTCTGGCAAGATATAGAATTATAATTAAAGTTTGGTTTTGTTTTTCAAAACACACCACTGGGGAGAACGTTTTAATGAATCCCCACATCCCACCACCTAGCTTCAGTTGCCATCTCTGCTTGTCCAACTCCTTTCATCTCTGAGCTTCTTCTCTTTGATCTGGGGGTCCCCAGTCATGTGGCAGCAGTTGGTGTTTTCTGGAAGAGGGAAGGGAAATGGGCAGATCTGGGCTTCCTGGAGCTAAATCCTTTCCAGCTGGAGGCGTGTTAATTGCCAAGGGTTGGAGTCTCTGTCAGTTCATTGTTCGTCTGGTTACTGAGCACCGTCCAGGAGGCAGGGGATGGGGACAGGCCTCCTGATAGACCTGGCCAGGCCTGGTATGGTGAGAGACTTCACTATTCTGGAGCATTTTCTGCTGTAGTTTTCTTCTACTGGAGATCCTCTGAGTAGTAGGAGAGAAGGTCATGTGAGGATAACCTTCTCCTTAGGGGAATGTAGCTGAGCCAAACTGGTCTTAGGGCAGAAGCTGGGACAAAGCAATAGGAGATGAGCCTGTGGTCTCTTCAACTAAATCTAACAAATATTTTTGGGATGGGGTGGGGGGTCATGGGTTCCAGTCCTAGCGCTTGAACTCAGAGCCTAGGAGCTATTCCTGAAATTTTTTTTGATCAAGGCTGGCTCCTTGGGCCATACCTCTACATTCAGGTTTTTTGGTGCTTAATTAGAGATTGAATCTCATGGACTTTGCTGTCTAGGTTGGCTTTAAAGCATCCTCAGTCTTAGCTTCCTGAGTAGCTAGGATTACAGGTGTAAACCACTTTTACCTGACTTATTAAACACTTTTAATTGTATTTTCTAAATGAAAAATTAAAGATATCTACAGTGTGCCAGTACAAAGTGCCAAGAATGCAAGCGGTATCTGCTCAAGAAGCGTGTGATCCACACAAGTAATAGACTAATGTTTGTTGTGTGCCAGAGTACTTCATGTGCTTGTGTCTGTTATCCCTGCAAAACAGCCTTGAAGTTATTGGGAGTCTGTGTGTGTGTGTGTGTGTGTGTGTGTGTGTGTGTGTGTGTGTGTGTGTGTGTGTGTGTACATGTGCACAGACATATGTGTGCATACATATGTGTGTGGGGTTTGATCTCAGAGCTTTGTGCTGCACCACTTAAGCCACTCCCAAGCCCTTTTTTCTTTCATTATTTTTCACACCCAGGCAGGCCTGAACCATAACCATAACTGAGATGATAGGCATGCACCATGGGGCTCAGATTTTTATTGGGGGAGGGATCTCTTGGGTTTTTTTCCCCCCTACCAGACTAGCCTGCAACCTTGATCCTGCCAATCTCAGCTTCCTAAGTAGCTAGGATTGCCAACTGGGATCTCCATTTTACAGATGAGATCACTGGGTACCTGAAAAGCTAGTGGGTAGCGCCATGGGTTTGTGTTTTCCATGGCCCGTGTTTCAGAATGAGGGGTGTAGGGAGGAGACCAAAAGATAGTGCACAGAGGTGACAGGGGCCATCTCTGGACGTTTCTGGGGTGTGGTTTTGTAAGACTTCTCTAGATGTGTTTTCTCATAGCATTTGAGAACAGCCAAACGGCACATTTTTCTCTTGACATTATAGAAGACTGGAGGGTTTATTTTTATTTCAAAACCGGGACAGTTCTGTTGGAAGAGAGAAGGAATGATGACTAGAACCTGACAAAGAGTTCTTTCCTGAGAATGCAGAAAAGGATGGAGAGAAGAGAATCCATTTGGGTTCACTTGCTTGTTCTGGCTTATTTAAAAGAAAACAGAGCTTTTGCTCAAGAGGAAAGGAGCAGTGGGAAGAGAGGTAGTGTCAGCCATAGGCAGGGCAGTTTCTGATCTGGTTTAACCTTGCCCAGTGATCAGCTAGTTTAGGGTGGGTACCTGGGAATGAGAAGATAGGGGGTGCCAGTGAGGCGGGCCTACTTCCTGCCTACTTGGGGAGTGTGAACATATTTCCAAGAGACAGAACACAGGCAGCTGGTCTCTCAGTAGCAGGGGGAATAAATGATTTACTGTAAATCTCTTTTCCACTCCCTTCAGTTAGCCTTTCCTCCCTGCCCATGTTGAAGCTGTAACCTATGAATGTAGCCCACAGGGTTAGCCTGAAAGGGGACTCCCTGCCTAGGAGGGATGTGGACCATGGCAGTGAGAGTCCCCAGAATGGAAGGGCTCTCTAAGGAATAGAAGGAAAAAGGGAGTGGTTTTTAATTTGGAATTTTAATATAGTTTTTTTTTTTTTTTGGTTCAAGATCAGGACTTGGGACTCAAATTTGGTACCTGATGTGTTTGCTCATTGGCTAGCACACCTGAGCCATACCTCCAACCCCGTGTTTTAATTTTTAAGGGTTTTGTTGTTGTTGTTGTTGTTTTGTTTTTAGCTTGAGGTCCCACTGTGAGATGGGGTGCAGTTTTATCTGGCTCAGAAGCAGGATACTGGAACCCCTCCAGCTCCTGCAGCTGTGTGATTTGGGTTTCTGTTGTTTCCTAAGCTGTTCCCAGGTATTGTAATAGCAAGATTTTTGTGCAGGATCTGCTTCAAAGGAAACCCAAGAGAAGGTCCAGTGTTTGAATCCTTTTGCTCCTTGCTGACTGGGCGGAGGCGGGGTTGGGGGGGGGGGACCATGGAATATGGATAAAGTCTTCTCTTTCAGAAATTGCAGGCTTCCCAGCCCAGAGATAGGGTATTTCCTCTTAGAATAAGCCGATTGACACAGAGCAGCAGTCCTTCCGTCCTCCCTCCTGGGATTGCAGTGCACAAATGCTGGTTGCTATGGATACAGGCAAGTGAGGCTCCCCTGGGGCTGTGGCAGCATGGCTGTTTATGGCAGTGATGTGTGGAGCCTGGTGTTGGTGCTTCCCCAAGATGGTGCCTCCACAGGGGGCAGGACCAGCCAGCTTTGTGCACCACCTCAGCCATCTCAGCCAGGGGACTCCGTGGAGATCAGCCATACCTCTGCCAAGCCCATCTAGGGGTGCGACCCTGAGGTCAGCTAGGCCAGTACATGTAGGTGGGTGAGAGACCTTCAGTGGAGCCCATGAACCCTTCTCATTTTATTATATTTGTTTTTATTTTTTTTAATCTTTAGGTATTTTTACAAAAGAGTTACCATTTAACAAAGCTGTTTATGAATACAGTGCATCTTGATCAGTGTCATTTTAGAGCAACCAGAGCTAAAGCAAGTACTTTCCCCCCTGGAGCTGTCATTGGATTGGAAGTACCACACGGTTAGCTTTCTGTGAGTTGGAGCCTGCCCTGGAGGCTGATGGGAAGTATCCAGGGAGGCATAGTTCATGTCATCAGGGAACTCCTGTGCAATGGGGACACAGGCCAGGCACCAGTGGCTCATGCCTATAATCCTGGCTACTCAGGAGGCTGAGATCTGAGGATCATGTTCAAAGCCAGCCTGGGGCAGGAAAGTCTCCATGAGACTTTTATCTCCAGTTAACCACTCAAAAGCTGGAAGTGGAGCTGTGGCTCAAAGTCCTAGGGCACTAGTCTTGAACTAAAGAACTCAGGGAGTTCAAGCCCCTCAGCCAACAAAAATATAATAATAATAATGATATAATAATAATAATAGTAATAATAAATAAGGGACACAGCTCCTGCCCACAGACAGTTCCCAGTCCAATGGGAGAGTCAGGGTACCAGAAGACACAGGAGAGCAGGCAAAAAAAAAAAAAGCCTGCCAGTTCCTTGCCTCTGACAGAAATTCTTTGTGTGGTGGCTCACACCTCTAATCCCCCCACTCGAAAGGCTAAGGCTGTAAGTTACATAGCTCAGACGACATAACTGGACCCTGTCTTAACCCTTTCTTCTATTCACAAAAATTCTTTGCCTGACAAAACACTCTTGGACCTTCTGCTGGGCTTGCATGCACTTCCTTGCAAAATTAAATTTTTTTCCTGATGAGTCAGTTAGCAAGGAGCCCTCACCCTCCAGATCTGATCTTTACCACTCCCCAAGAGGTGCCTGACTGTCCTTGGTCATCTTGGGCAGTAATCCTACTAGGTAGGTTTAAAACAGAACCCCCACTAGCCATTCCCATCCACTGACCTTACTTGCTGTTTGGATATAAATACAATATGCATTAAGAATGGAGCCCAGTCTCTCCCCCATTGTAAAATACCACGGCAGGGGTCCCTACACCTACCTCGGTGGTCCTGAACAAAGTCTACCTTACCACACTTGAACAGGTCTCAGTGAATGCTTTTTTTCCCTGAACAGGGAAATGTTCCAGTGGCATCTTTTCATATTTCCCATAAAGTCAGACTCATTCCTATAACATACAAAGTACTAGTGACCCCGGCCCTTATCCACATCTGCCCTCCCCGGGCTGTCCCCATTCCCTTCCCCTCCCCTCACTGGCCTTTGGGCTTTCCCTGACTTTGGGGCCTGTCTCTGCTGGGAGGTGTTTCACATGATCACCTCCAGCTCACCCCCACTTAATTTTTTTTCAGATTTTTACTTTCATAACATTCCTAAACACTCCATGTAGTCCCCCAACCTTCCTTCTTTCTGTCCCAACCACCTACTTCTCTTTTCTTTGCTCATAGTTACCTGCTCTTCCTGCCTGAACTTATTTACTTTAGTGTTGTGTTTCTTTTTGATTTTATTTTGTCCTGGGGCTTGAATTCAGGGCCTGGGCTTTTCTGCTCAATGCTAGTACCCTCCCACTTTGAGCCACAGCTCCACCTGCATTTTTCTAGTGGTTAATTGGAGGTAAGAGTCTCATGGACTTTCCTTTCCAAGCTTACTTTGAACCATGATCCTCAGATCTCAGCCTCCTTAGTAGATAAGATTACGGGTATGAGGCACCAGCATCCAGCAAATTTACTGTTTTATTGCTGTTTCCACCACAGGATAGTAAGCTACTAAGCCCTCACATCAGGCCTTGCTTACTCTGAATTCCATTGCCAAGAGCACTGCCTGGCACATGAGAGGCACTCAATAAATAATAAGAGAGTGACAAAGTTGTAGCTCAGTACATCTCACTGAATTCTGGGAGAATGTTTGCAGTCTGTCTTTCTGTTATTTCCCCATTATAAAAATGCATTTGCAATTCCAACGTGTAGTTGAAAGGCTTTCTTTTTCCCCTTAAAAGTAAGAGTTGGTTTTGATTTAAGACAGCACCTCTTACAGTGGGGTATTTGGCAGTAGGGATTCTTAGGTATGCTAGAAGAGATTTGTTTCTTTGGAAGGTGTCTAGTTGTGTGTACTGGTTATGTTTAGGAAACTGGTGTAGAGCTCTTAAGAAATCATCCACGTGAGAGACTGAGATAGTAGTCTCTGAAGGTAGTCTGCAGAGGACTTTCTGGAAAGTAGATTTTAAACAGTAGTGAGAAGGAAGGGGTCAAAATTGGGAGAGGGCAAGGGAAGGAGTGACATCATCCAAAAAGAAATGTACTTTTTACCTGACTCACGCAACTGTAGCCCCTCTGCACATCACCTTTATAACAACAAATTAAACATTTTTTTTTAAAGAAAGAAAGGGTTTGGACATTAGGTAAGGGCCTAGTTTGTGCAAAGACTGCGAAGCCATGGGGAGCAAGCCCTTTGAGCCACCAGGGAGCTTGTCTGCCTGGCCGAGATGGAGTGGGAATTAGTATAGAACAAGCTGAAGCAGCCTGAATTTGAGTGACAACTGCACGGGTCTGGGGCGGCAGTGTGCAGTGACCCATGAATGCTGCTTTGTGGCCCCTTCCCCATCACTTATGTCTCTTTGAAGTCATGTTGGCATGCTGGTCCCTCTGGGGAGTACCGGCTCCCCCCCGCCCCCATGGCCCGTACAGCTGGGGTGTGGAGCATGTGTGTGCACGGGAGTCAGCTGGCAGGTGGAAGATGACCCAGCCCTAGGGAAGGTGGTCCTCAGCTCAGCAGCTTGCAGCCCTTTGTTTTGCTGAGAACTTACCAGGTCAGAGATCAGCATTTTCCTTGGAAGACTGTTGGAGGTTGCCTGGGCTGAAGGGGAGCAGGGTCAGATTCCCAACCAGGAGCCAGCCAGGATAAGGTCCTATCTCCAGCCTGGCATCAGCTCACCACTGTCTGCAGTCTGGCTGGGGCCAGCAGCACAGCCTGGGCACAAGCTCAGACCTGAGCAGCAGGAAGGCCCTTTATCATCCACGCAGTGACCTTGTAGGAACCAGACACCCTAGGCACTTCATTGCCACAAGAGCTGTGACGAGACTGGGCTTCCTGGCACCTGTGTTCTTTCTTCATCCCCTGGCCAGGACAGGGGGTCCAGATGGCAGAGAAATATGGCAGCCACGCCTCAGTGCCACAGTGTCCTTCTCTGCACATCATACGTAAGCTCTGGTTTGGGACGTTGAAGTAAATGCAGTCTACCCTCTGCTGCAGGGAGAGTTGTGCTGCCCTGGCAGCGGTGGTGATGGGCTTTCTTCACTGTGCTTCCAGGAGTGATAGAAGGCACTGGGCTTTAGGAAGCAGGATGCTTTTTGTTGTTGTTGTTGTTGTTGTTTTTCTTGTTGGTTTTTAGTGCAAGAGATTGAAGTCAGGGCCTTGTACTTGCTAGGCAAACGGCATCGGAGCTATGCCCCTCCCCACCCCGCCCCAAGTCCTTAGGCTTTTATGTTTTTCAGATAGCTTCTCACTTTTTTAACCCAGGCCAGCCTCAGACCTCCATTCTCCAGTGTAGTTGGGAGTACAAGTCCCTCTAACTTTTTCCCTGGGCTAGCCTCCCTCCTGCCTCTGCTTCCTGAGTAGCTGGGATTACAGTTGTGTTTAACCACACCTGGCAGTACTATGCTGCATGGGAACTTGAGGTTAGAGGGAAATGTCTGTGTGTGGAGTAGCCAGGCTGTGGGGGTGAAGCCCTGTACCCCTCAGCTCCTCGGCTGCCAGCTTCCTCTCTTCCTCCTCCTACTTCTCAATACTCGTGATCTCATTAGTGATTCTTAAAATCAACATACACTTTTTTGAGACATGGTTTCACTCTGTAAATCAGGCTGATCTGGAACTCATGACTCACCACCCTAATGCTGGGATTATAAACATGGGCTACTATGCCCAGCCAACCCATAAGTTTCGGAGTCCTTTTGCCCTACCCCTCCAGATGTTAGAAAGGAAAGCGAGAGTGAGGCTGGGTTCTTGAAGAGAACATTTCAAGCTGGAGGTAGCTTGTTAACTTTGTGAGGGGTAGTACTAAGCATTAAGAACTCTGCTTTTGGACACCAAGAATCCAGATTCACACCTGGACCTTGAATAGGCTTATTTATTTGACTTTTTGGTACCTCAGTTTAAGAAATGCAGATAATCACACTCAGTGTTTTTCTGAGGTCAGTGGAGAAAGCACACATGAGTAGAGCACTTTTCTGAGTGCCCAGCATACAGTAGGTATGTGTGTGATATGTTCTTTGTGCTCATCAACAACAGGAAAGCCCAGTGCCTGCTCTGTGCCCACCATGCTAGTTGATGTGGAAAATAAAGAGGATTTCATACTCCAGGCTGCCCCTAGAGAGAATTACCCAGGCGAGAGGAGATATGTATGGAGATAGAGCCTATGAGGGTGCAGGGGAAAGGGCCATGGAGTGACCATGAGGGCCATAGAAGCCTTTGTGGCATGGGTGTGGGATTAGAAAAATAACTTGGTCTGTTATGAAATGAGCACTTTAGAGTTCTGCCATGTGTAGCAAGCAGGAAGTCCTCAAGCCAGGGACAGGCAGATATTTCAAGTAGCCAGGAGCTCTGGGTATAAAAGTTTCTTTCCCCACTCCCAACCCACCCGGGAGAGAGGACAGTCCCCTGGGCTCCTTCCCAAAGACCAAAAGTCTGTGTGGCTTGCTGGAGCAGGAGTCTTCTGTCCTCTTTGCTTTCGTTCGACTACGTAGGATGTTAGAAATATTTTTCAACCCACCCAAGGAGAAAGAATTGACCAGGGCTGGTGCCAAAATATTCAGTAAATTCAAAAGTCTTTTGTGTTATGAAAAAAGAAGCTGGGCTGGGAGTCTTCAGATTTGACATCACAACCTGCTGGGTGGGGTTACTCCTGGGTTTAGGCAGGATTCTGCAGGAAAGCTCATTTCTGGTTCCACATGTGAACCAGATGAAGTCTTCAAGCCCTTTTGACCTTAGTGGCTTCATGTCTAAAATGAGGGTGATTGTGTGGTGAAGGGACAGGGCTGTTCCCTAAGATGACCTGTTGTACTTCCTGCCCAGGTCTGAGCCCTATGAGGGGAGTGTCTGTCACCTCTTCCCAGAAAGGCCTCTATGATGATGCCACATTATCCAAAACATGTTCAAAAGATGCTCTGGAAATTGCCTTTGAGCCTGAAGCACATTCTTTTGACTATCTTCAGAGCTGAGCAATCTTCTTCATTTTAGAGAGAAATTTTTTTTTTTCTAGAAGATCCTCCCCGGGCCAGTCTAGGATCTAGCTGAGCAAAGAGACTTTCAGTTCCAAACAAATGAAGCTGATTTTGTTCAGCTTTGAAACTGACTCAGAAGTAGGTTACAGATAAAATTTCAAAAACGTTTTGAAATTGAGCAATAATTGCATTGTTATATCAACAGGTGGCAGACTTATAACTCTGAAAGACCATTAATTTGGATATTTTACCATTTAAAAAAATGGCTTGCTATTTTATATTTACACCTGATTTTTTTAAAGTAATTATCTTCTTTATTCCTATTCATTTGTGAGTTCATGTGCTTTACAGGTATTTGTACTCTGTTTTCTTTAAAGTGTGCCTTACCTATGTCATTATTTGTTATACAAACATAAAATGTCTTATCTTGTGGTTCTCAGATTTTAACTTGTTGAAACCTACTCCAAGTGTGGAGTGAGGCTCAATAGTGTGTGTTTTTAATATGTTCCCAAGTGCCATTCCAGGACTAAAATTTGAGTACTCTTGGCCTAGCTGTAAGGGGCTTTGCTTATCTAATCCAACCTATTGTAGACAGCAGTAAACTGAGGCCCAGTTTATTGGGCTTCAGTTTCACTGAAGTGACTCCCTTGCCTGAAATTATATAATTAGTGACAAAGCTTGGATGAGAACCTGAATTCCAAATACCCAGGCATCTAAATACTTACTTTAAGTACTCAAAAATGAATAATTCTTAGTTCTAATTAGCATGACAATACATTTTAAAGATTTTGGGGAACCTTCTTGATTTACCATATTCTGGCATATTCTCATGCTTTCCATGTGCTTATTTATTTTAGTGGTATTAGAGTTTGAACTCAGGACCTCAAGCTTGCTAGGCAGGCACTCTACCACTTGAGAAATACCTCCAGTGATTTGCCTTTTAAAAAATTTCAGTAGATGCCAATTTTTCTGTTGAACACAGATGCAAAGCTATTCAATAAAATACTAGCTAACAGAATCTAGTACCAATAACAACAACAACAACAAAAACAGTCCATACATTATGACCAAACAGGCTTCATCCCACAGATGCAAGGCTGGTTTAACTCTGCAAATCAATAAATATAATTCAGAGCCAAAGACAAGAACCACATGATCATCTCAATGGATGCAAAAAAGCCTTTGACAAAATACAACATCCATTCATGTTAAAAACTTTGGAGAAGCTAGGAATAGAAGGCATATTCCTTAAAATAATAAAGTCTATATATGATAGACCAACAACTAACCTCATACTGAATGAGGAAAAACTAAAACCATTTACCCTAAAATCAAGAGCAAGGCAAGGATGTCCACTCTCTCCATACCTCTTCAATATAGCTCTGGAATTTCTAGCCAGAGCAATAAGTCAAGAAAAGGATTTAAAAGGGTTACATAGGGAAAGAAGATATTAAATTATCCCTATTTGCAGGTGAGATGATCTTATGATTAAAGAACTCAAAAGACTCCATCTTCAAGCTCCCAGAGCTGACCAACCACTTTGGCAAAGTAGCAGGATACAAATAAACCCACAAAAAATCATAGCCTTTCTGTATGCCAACAATGTAGAAAGGGAAATCATGGAAACAACACCATTTGTAATAGCTTAAAAAAAAGATATCTAGGAATTAAACCAAAGACATAAAAGATATTTATAGCCAAAACAATAAAATCTTTAAAAAGAAATAAAAAAGGACACCAGGAAATGGAAAGACCTTCCATGTTCATGGGTAGATAGAATCAATATTGTGAAAATGGCCATACTGTCAATAGTAATAAAATTTCAAAACGTTTTTGAAATTTTATCTATCAATAGTGATTAGGTGCAATCACCATCAAAATCCCAATGACATTCTTTACAGAGATAGGCGAACCAATCCAAAAATTCATATGGAACAACAAAAGAGCTAGAATAGCCAAAGCAATTCTAGGCAAAAAAAAAAAAAAAAAAAAAAAAAAAAGCAGTTCAGGTGTTATCACGACACCAGACCTCAAACTGTACTACAGAGCTATAATAACACAAACAGCTTGATATTGGCACAAAAATAGACCCAAAGGTTAATGGGACAGATTAGAAGACCCAGAAATAAAACCATACACTTACAGTGATCTGATGTTTGATAAGGGAACCAAAGACATACAATGGAAAAAAATAGCCTCTTAAATAATTTGTGTTGGGAAGATGGGGCATCCATATGCAAAAAACTATAAGTGAATCCCTGCTTGTCACCATGCACTAATAGCAATTCAAAGTGGATCAAAGACCTCAACATCAGACCTGAAATGTTGAAAATACTGCAAGAAAGAAGGAGAAACATTAGAACTTATAGGTCTAGGTATAAACTTCTTGAAAAGAGTCCCAGGGGCACAACAGATAAAAGAGAGACTTGACAAATGGGACTACATCAAAATAAAAAGTTTCTGCGCAGCTAAGGACATAGTTACTAAACTAGAAAGATAGCCAACAAACTGGGAAAAGATCTTTACCAGCTATATATCAGATAAAGGCCTAATATCCAATATAGACAAGGAACTCAAGAAACTAACCCCTCCCAAACCTAATAAACCAGCCACTAAATGGGCAAGGGATCTAAGGAGAGACTCTCAGAAGAGGTAACAATGGCAAAGAAACACATGAGGAAATGTTCTTCATCTTTGGCCATAAAGGAAATGCAAATCAAAACAACTCTGAGATTCCATCTCAAACTAGTTAGATTGGTCAACATTGTGAATTTAAACAACAACAAATGTGGGCAGGGATGTAGGATTAAAAGGAACCCTACTGCACTGTTGGTGTGAATGTAAACTAGTACAACCACTCTGGACAGCAGTCTGGAGGTTCCTCAAAAAACGAATCATAAGCCAGCCACTGGGGTTTCATGCCATAATCCTAGCTATCAAGAGGCTGAGATCTGAGGATAATGGTTCAAAGCCAGCATGGGCAGAAAGATCCTGATGAAACTCTTACCTCCAATTAACCACTCAAAAACTGGAATTGCTGCTGGGGCTTAAAGTGGTGGCACACTAGCCTTGAGCAAAAGAGCTCAAGGACAGTGCTCAGGTCCTGAGTTCAAGCCCTACAACTGACCAAAAAAACAACACACACACACAAACACAACTAAGACCTTCCATATGACCCAGTTATACCATTCCTGGGCATTTTCCATGAACATTGTGAGCCAGGATGTGATAAAGACGCTTGCACATTCATGTTCATTGCTGCACTATTCACAGTAGGCAAAACATGGAGCCCAAATGCCTCACAGTAGATGAATGGATCAAAAATAAATGTGGTACCTATACACAATGGAATTTTACATAGCCATTAGAAGGAATACAATAATGTCATTTGCAGGGAAATGGATGGAACTAGAATAAATCATGTTAAGTGAGGTAAGCCAAGTTCAGGGAGACAAATGGTGTATGTTTGCTCTGATATGCAGAAATTAAATCTAAAATACACGTGGCTATGACAAATTATACAGGATTCTAGACACTCACACACAGTGAAACCAAAAAAAGATACTTTTAGGAGAGAAACATAAAGGCACAATGCCTAAGTGCCTCTTCATATTTATATAAAATAATATGCATACTGAAGCAAACTGAGACATGGAAACAACAAACCTCTTTTTTCCCCTTTTTTTTTTAGTTTTTAGTTTTTGATGATTCTGTCCTTTTTACCATATGTGTGGTGTATTCAAATGTACATCTTTCTCTCCTAAAAGTATCCTTTCCCTTTCCATTTCCTCTTCCCCTTCCCCTTCTCAGGACTTTCACCAGCCCAGGCTGGCCTTAAACTCTCCATATTCACACCCTAGCATCCTCTCCAAAGCTTTCTCATTTTCCCAAACTGAAATTCTACCCATTAAACAGTAACTCTCCTTGCAATTAGAACTGCCATTCTGTTTTCTGTCTCTGAACACGACCACTCTAGGTACTTCCTCAAGTAGAATCATACAGTATTAGTCTATCTGTGATTGCTTTATCTCACTTAGCATAATGTCTTCAAGGTTCATCCCTGTTACAGTATGTGTCAGTGCTTAATTTCCTTCTATTGCCAGATAACATGCCCTCGTATGGATGTGCTACATTTTGTTTGTCTATTCGATGGTCTGTGGACATTTAGGTTATTCCCACTTTCTAGATCTTGTGAAAAATACTGCTATGAGTGAACATAGATGTGCCAATATCTCTTCAAGACCCTGCTTTCAGTTCTTTTGGGTATATATACAGAAGCAGTAGTGCTGGATCATATGGTAATAATGTGTTTCATTTCTTGAGGAACCTGGTTTGTGATTGATGCTGGAAATACGGATCTGCTTTTAACAAATGAGTGGGTAAACACCTGCAAGTCCTCCTCCCCATCTGGTGCTATGCTGGAAGGCACTCAGCTGCCCCAGCCCTGCAATACAGTAGCCCTGTTATGCGTAGTTCACTGCCAGGGCTGCAGCTGCTCTCTTTTAGGTTCTCTCTCCTGCTCCTTGACTCATCCCCGCCCCCTCTCACAGACACACACATACACATACACACACACACACACACACACACACACATCATCATCATCATCATCATCATCAGTCTCCATATATATATACTCCTGTCCACCAACTATAACCAGGCTCCAAACTCACCTCATTGCAAAGTGAAATGCAGAGCCAGTGAGTTCACCCTCAGTGTACCCATCAAAAACCAAATTAACAAGGAATTTAGTTTAAATGACTAATTGGCTTTTGCTTATGATTTTAGAATTGGACAACACTTGCTTGCATTTTTATCTTTTTTTTATTATTATTATTTTTTGGGGTCTGGTCGTGGGCCTGAACTCTGGGCCTGGGCGCTGTCCCTCAGCTCTTCACCTCAAGGCTAACGCTCTACCACTTGAGCCACAGTGCCACTTTCGGACTTATTTTTTCTGCTTACGTGGTGTTGAGGAATCAAACCCAGGGCCTCATGCATGCAAGGCAAGCACTCTACTACTGAGCCACCTTCCCAGCCCATTTTTCTTGTATTTTTAATACAGCAGTGATCTGAATAGAGCTTGCCTTTATAGGCAGGAACAGATCAAAGAGAGCCTAAACTGGGAAAAAGTCCATTAGTTGCTTCAAAATTACTGTCTTTGTAGGGATTTCCTTAGTACCAGCCTCATACTGATTGGAATCTCCAGGTTTTTTAAAAAAAATTTGACCCTTTTCAAACTGCATTTGATTATGTGGCACTTAGCACTGGTAACATCATTTTGGTTCAGTATGGTCTTGTTGGGCCAAGAGTAGATGGCCTGATCTTAGCAATATCCTCCATGAACTTTGCTTAACACATCAACCCAAATTCTCTAGATCGAATAAGGGTGTATACTGGGGAGGCAGTATACTAGGTTGAGTGTGTGTGTGTGTGTGTGTGTGTGTGTGTGTGTGTGTGTGTGTGTGTGTGTGTGTGTGTGTGTGTGTGAAGAGGGGGGAGGGGGGATCCTCATAGGTAGTAGAAATTAAGCATTGAATCTTACACTGTTTGTGGAATTAATGAATGACCATGTAAGAGTTTATTAGACTTTGCCAGAAAACCACATAGACATCTAGGACAAAGAACAAAGAAAGGTTTATTGTCAGTAAAGGGACCAGCAAGACCCCTTCCCATAGGAGAGAAGTGACAAGAAGTGTCGGCTACCGTCTGAGGTGACTATATAACTTACTGGGTCTAGGAGGGGCTAGAAGGGGCTAGGAGGTGGAGACCTTGATATGGCTGTGAGGGCCAAAGGCTTCATCATGACTGACTAGGATGTATGGCTACTGCCCAAGTAGATAAAGGGCCTTGCAGCTGCCCAGACCTGAAGGTCACTCTAAGGGGATCTTGCTGCCTTATATGGTGTTGACTGCCCTAGAGGAGTGCCATCTCAAGGTAGAGGGGGATTGGAGGCTGATGATTTACTGCTTTTGCTGAATGGGCCTAGGAAAGGAATATGCTAAGCTATGGGAAGGGAGCTCACTGGACTAACAGACTACAAGGCAAGAATACTGAGAGGCAAGGTTCTAGGGGCAGAGTATTTTGCAAAAAGCAGCAATTAGATAAGTGATCTTTATTAAGATCACTCTATGGAGCTTCATCACTTCTAAAAATTCATGTTCTGCGCTAGAATTAGAGGAGTCATTGGGGAACCAGTTTGGAGGTGAGAGTGCGTGCCCTCCTTGGATTATTCTGCTCTGGATGGGGTCCTGTGGGACCAACAGAGGGAGGTGAGTCCAAGAGTCAGTAGAGTGATGGAGCCCCGAAGATGAAAGTGAAGGTGAAGATGAAGGAGTACCAGGCTCTGCATTTGCTGTCTCCCAGTTTCAATCCAAGTCTGCAAAGACTCAGATAACTCTTCAGCTAACTCCGGGCCATATTGCAGAGTCTAAAATCAAAATGATTATATTTTTAGTCTTAAAGAAATTAAGCCCATACCGTGTTTTTCTTCCTGGTGGATTTATAAAGTCTATCAATGGAGTTTAAAGCAATAGCAACCAAGCGTAGAACTCTAAAAAGCTTGTATCGCTTTCCCACCATTCCCAGGATCAGTTACCCAAATGGATAGGTTATTTTTATGAGCGAGAGGAAAGGAAGGATGAAGAGAGGGAGAGAAGGAAAGGAGAGGAGAGGAGAGAAAATGAAAGGGGGAGGAGAGAGAGGGAAGGAGAAAGAAAGGAAGGAAGGAAGAAGAGGAGGGAGAATGAGAAAGGGAAGAAGGGAAGGCTTTTGAGGCAGCCTGATACCCAGTGTTGGCATCATCAGACATGACTCTTCTAGTGCTCCATTATCCAGGCTAACAGAACCAGAGAAGCTGATATAGTTTAATCCATAGAACCTCTGTTGATTCAGAATAGTATTCTGCCATTTTATTTTGTGTCAGCAGATGGACTGCCTTTCTAGATAGTTCTATGGTTTACAATTTGCTTTTAGCCCCATCGTCTCCCGAAGTAAGTGGGAAGTAATGTAGGTTCACATCTAGGACTTACCACTTCTCTTCCTCCAGGCCATTTTCCTCGGCAGTGGCAGGCAGGTGTCTGTCCCAGTGAGCATCATCCCTGTTTCCTTTCCTGGGGTTAGACTTGAGGCTCCCAACAGTTCTCAGATCCCAGGAACAATCAGGAAAGGCAAATGTACCCAGTGGTAATTGGTGATATTTATCTGACGGCTGGGAGCTGTCATCAGGTCTTCAGAGTACAAATGTGTCGAATCCATTAGCATCAATGTGTGCTGCTAATTGTAACTAGACCCCACCTTATCTCAGCATCCTGCTACTGCTTCAAAGGGGAGTTCTCCGCCCCCTGGCAGCTGATTTCTCTTTGCTGTTGCTCTGTGTGTAAAAAGCAGAGGATGTGCATTTCCTGAAGGCTGTAACAGAGCCACCAGATGAGCCAGAGAGGACTCTGGGGGGAGGGCACTGTGCTTAGGGAGAGGAAGAATTACTCACTGTTCTTTAAGTCCCCTAGGATGGAGTCTATGGGATGCCTACCTGGTAACATCCACCCCTCTGCCGTCCATTCATTCAGGTGTGTTGCTGGCCTCTGTTCCTGCTGGTGCTGGAATAGTCTGGGTTTCAGAGCTGTAAACCTACTGTGTGCTATTCCCAGGACCCCAGTGTGCATGAGGTGGCTCGATTGCTGACCATACAAACACACAACAGGCCTTTGGGCACCCAGTGCTCTCATTTCGTACGTCAATAAAGTGAGCCGTGAACCTGAAGCTCTTGTTCCTGAATACCAGGAGAGGGGGAAAAAAAAGACATACTAGGGAAGGTGGAGAGCGAGAGCAGTTCAAGTAGGAAGAGGAGACATGATGCCTATGTCCTATAGGAAAGCAAGGAGAACTGTCTTAAAGGATGTGATGGTGGCATTTGCCCTCTCATGCCCTGGTGGTGGACCAGGCCTTCTGGGGCTAGGATAGTAGGATGTGCAAAGAAGGTATTACTTCACTGAAGAATCAGGAATTTGGGTCTTCATAGAAGCAGCTGGATCTAAGGTACTTGAGATACCTGAAATCCTAACAAGGGAAGAATTAATGATCTCTTCTGGGTCCTAAGTTACTTAGCTATTGATCTGGAGTACCTTGACAGCAGAGATCAAGGCACAGACTTACGTGCTATACCTTTCTTAGGAAATGAGGCTTAGAGAACAGAAGGAGGGAAAGGCAAGAGAAGCCAGGAGGGAAGGTGAGGAAGTACTGTTGACTTAGCTACCTCTTGGTATCAATTTCTACCAATAGCTGTGACTTTCAGGACTCTAAAAAAGTCCAGGAGAGCAGGGCCCATCCCGCTGGGCTTCAGCTCCCCTGCAGTTCTCGGTCCTGAATGGGTCCAGCTATGTCTCACCATCAATGTCAGGATGAAGCTCCAAGGTTGGAAGGAAGAAGTTCAGCAAATAAGTCTAAGTTTAGGCAGTGCAGGATGAGATTCCTCCTCTGCCTCCTCCTTCCTCCTCTTGTCTTTTAGTAAATTAGTGATCCCCCAAATGAACTATATAAACAGGAGAAGGGCTCAGGGTTGGCAAAGTAGAAACAATTCAATAAACTGAATCCACTGGGTATCAGCTACATATTGGAAGATTCTGTGAGTTTGCAAGGCTAGCTGCCCTCCTTTTTCCTTCCTTTGAAGTTAACTCCTTCCTTTCCTAGATTCTTTTTTTTTGGGGGGGGATGCCAGTCCTGGAGTTTGAACTCAGGGCCTAAGTGCTGCCCTGAGCTTCTTTGCTCAAGGTTAGCATTCTACTACTTGAGCCACAGTTCCACTTCTAGCTTTTTGGTGGTTAATTGGAGACAGTGTCTCACAGACTTTCCTGCCCAGTCTAGCCTTGAACCATGATCCTTGTATCTCAGCCTTCGGAGTAGCTAAGCATTACATGTGTGAGCCACCAGTGCCTGGCCTTTCCTGGACTCTTTAACAAGCATTAAGTCTGGTACTGTACCCAATTATCTATTTTTGTTTTTCCACTTTGGTAACTTTAGCCTGTCAACTCTTAGTCCCCAAGTTTTCACCTTGTTAAAGTTACAGAACAGCTGTCATATTCCAAGCATCATGTCCTAAATTAGTCAAGTTCCTGGTGATAATAAAATGTGAGGCCTGCCTGCTGTATCTTTTACAGATAAAAACAGGTGTCAGAAGTGTTCCTAGTTGTCTTTATCGGGCTTCATTCTTCACCAACTTAGCCACATGGACATCGAGCCTTACCCAACAACTACCAAAGAGAAATAGTGTGCCTGGGCTTGGCCTAGAAAAACCATAACTCATTCCTTGGAGCTGGTGGTGGGAAAGAATCCTCCTTCTCTGAGAATGGTGATACTAGAAACACACACACACACACACACACACACACACACACACACACACACACACACACACACACAACACAATACAAAACAACTGGAGCTCTGTACACTAGGGAAGAAGAAGGAATTTCCATTTAAGTAGGAAACTAATAGTGTCTTTCATTCCCAATTTTTAGTGTGTTTTGTTTTTTGGTCCTTGTAATTTACATTTGAATTTTTTAACTTTTAGTATTCACTTTATAACAAGAAAAGATATTTCAATACTAAGGCAGGTAACGGCTCAGAATTTTGTTTTTGTTGTTTTATTGACATAGGGCCTTGCTATGGTGCCCCGGCTGGTCCTGAACTCCTGAGTGAAAGCATTCATCCCAGAAAGACCACACAGACACAGTCACATACAGGAAAAGCAGTCAGCTGAGGCTGACAAAGTCACCCTCCCCTCGGGAGAGGAAAAAATGGCACCCATCCTTTGTTCAGGGTCAAATATATAGTCAGGGGCTAGGGGTGGGAAATAAGGGAAGTCCTCTGCATGCATGCACAGCTGAATGCTAAAGATGACACATAGCTGGGGCTGGATTTTCTTACTGTAACAGTTACAGTTAGGCAGCATCCTCTGATATACCTGGGGCTAGTGGTAAAGCACAGCTCCTGGAAGTAAAGTGGGAGGAACGGCTGCGGCTGAAGGCCAGTTAGGCCTGGCCAGATCAACTGATTTTGAGGGAGGGACTGAGGACCTGAGATGGAGGGCATGCTAATACTGAGCTCAATCAATTCTTTAGGCTCAGCTTCCCAAGTAACTGGGATGACAGGTACCTACCACCATAACAAACTTTCAGATTTAAAAATACTGAATATCACCTCTTCTTGGCCTCTGTTCTTCCTCAGAGTTCTTTCTTACTTGGCATATGAAGCACAACCCTTTAGGCTCTGCCCAATTTTAACCTGATGTGATAGTTAACTTTCCCTTGCCATCTTACTTGGCACAGCAAGCCTTCTATCCCATCCTCTCTGTTCTATTTGTGATGGAGACTGTTCCTCACCTCTGTATGTCAGGTCTCCCCAGTGCTTTAAAACTGGTTATCTTCTTCTCTCCTTTCTGCCTTTAATCAAGTCTGGGTTCTCATTGGCCAGTCTCAGTGTCATTGCCAGGCTTCTTTTCTATCTCCCTACTCCATTTGTTCTCTTCCATCTCTTGCCTTGTTTTACTGTATTCTCAAGAATCACTAGCTTATTCAATCAACTGTTCCCCATTTGGACACAGTTCCTGTATTAGGAAGTTACAGTTGTCCCTGGGGCCTGTTGCCTGAGCTTTCCAGCCTGCCAGAAAGGTGGTAAGAATGGACTTGAGTACCAGAATGTTGAGAGAATGTTGAAAGTTGTGTTCTCTTCATATTTATTACTCAGGACTTTTACTGCAAGTATATGATCTGTGTTATTTACATATTAAAAGAGAAAACTCTAGCCTGGCATTCAAAGCTTCCCACATATTTTCCACATTTCCCATTACTCTTCCACATGAATTTTCCTCTATTTCCAATTTGATGTTCAAACCAGTCTTAAACTCTCAAACCATAGCCCAGCATCAAATGATCTGTGTCTGTCCCTCCTGACCTGATTTCTGCTCCTTCCTCAAGCCTTCCAGTTTTAGACTGTCCAGCACTGCACCCCATGGCCCAACTCCCTGGAAGCCTCTCCCAGTCCCTCCATTCTCTCAACCACTGCCCTTTTGCTGCTGGCCATCAGGGCTCCAGCTCTGGCTACAGCTGTCCTTGTGTTATTCACTCCTGCTTTTTGTGAGCTGCCTAGTGGAGGAAATGCTTTCATGCTCACTGCTTCATTCATTCGCCTTGACTTTTGTGGATGAAACTTAACATAAGCTGGAGTGACTATGACAGTGGGCAGTCAGAATTTCAATTTCCAAAGATGCCCTTTAAGATACTGTCTCTAGAAGTGTGCTACTGAGACACTTGAACAATTCATCTGACTATTAGATGATTACCTCCTGGTAATATCCTTGATACTGTGGTCTTTAAGATATCACTTCAATATGTCATTGTTATTTCTCATTTTTTAGTACTTACAACTGCACAGTTTCATTTGAGCACGGACATTCCAATCCCCTTCTTGTGGGTGACTCTCCTAAAGCCATAATCATTGTGTTAAATAAGCAGGAACTGCAGACTTGGGCTCCATCTCCATGTGTCTGCTTTCTTCCCCAGTTGGTGGAAGACTGAGAAAGGAATGGGTTCTGCAGATGGAACAGGTATCATGAAACAAGCCCAATCTACTGGTTTCCTTGAGATGATTTTGTCTAGAAGTTTCCAAAGTGCATACAGCTCTGCCCACTGTCTGGCCCAGAAAAGACAGCATGGAGTAGGCCAAAGGGAATGATAAGGAGGAGGAAAGGGAGCTGGGGCAAACAGAAACGCTGAACTCAGAGAACTAAACCCCCGCCTGTGGCTGCTGCTGGTTGGATTTAGTCATTGTGTTCTGAGCAGCATTTAGACTGGCATTTAGATGAGTCTAGAATGTGAATTCTTGCAGAGGAGGCAGCCAGCACAATCCTGCTTTGTTCCAGTTCTTTGAGGACTAAGGAAATAATTTTTTAAGAGAATACTCCTCCTTCCTGGGCTGTCACTTGTTTGTTTGTTCCAAGTACTATTCAGTAACTTCCCAGTAACTCTTTGGTCTCTGTCATTGGCCTTTATACTACCCCGAGTGGGAATTTGTAGAAGGGAGAGGTTGGATTATAGCAAAGATGGTGACATGTTTCTTATACCATTCCATATATGTTGTATATTCAGAAATAGATATGGGCCAGGGTCTCTTGTCTGTTTGTTCTGTTACTCATGCACCCAGAAAACCTGTCGGGCCTTGGTTCTGTGTCCAGGACCATCCTAGGAACAATTTGGGTAGATGAAGTAGAAGGCATGGTTCTTACTTTAAGAAGCTGTACTCATTTTCTCCATTTTTCTGTATTATTATTTATGTACCTGTAATGGGTCATGTCCCAGGAGACTTACCAAGTCCCCCATGATTCACTGATCTTTTCAAATTGACCAACTGTGGGGGAAGAATGAAGCATACCCTTGTCCTCGTGTGGGCGGGGCCTAAAGGATGAAATACTAAAGCTATTGGAGGGCATGACACTTGACCATGGGTACTTCTGGTTTAATGGCAAATACAACAAACATAACATTATTATTATTTATAATCACTGATCTCACTTACAGACTCCATTTTTCTCTGACCAGAAATTAGGCCATGGACATTATAGATATCGATCAGCTACACATGGAAACTGAGTTCCTGAGTTCTCATCCAGGCATTGTGCTAGGGGCAGAATTTGGCAAAGGGCTGCCAGGGGTAGAGTCCACCAGGAAAGAGAGATGACATTAACAGAGGAACTATGAGTATCCAAAGGGCCTATCACTTCTCAAGTATACTCCATCCTGAAGGGTCTGATCACTTGGAGCTTGTTAGAAACACTCCAGGCAATGTCTCCTCTCAATCTTCTGCTTTTTAGCAAGGTCACACAGGTGCTGATTCATCAGTGTGTATACTGGAGTCTGGAGGTGATGGATAGTTGACTGGGAGGTAGCCGGGTCTATGCCAGGAAATCAAAGAGGCCTATCCAAGGAAGTGACTTCTAAGTTGAGATATGATGACTAAGTAGGGAGTAGCTGGAAAGATGGTGACAGATAGCTGGAAAGATGGTGAATCCCAGGGAACTGGAGTCCTCTGTGGGCAGGCCAGGGCTGCAAAGTCCAGGACAGTAGCTGAGCAGAGATAGGGCTACTGGGGAAAGCTTTGTAAATGAAAATAAAGGATTTATATCCAAGATGTGAATAATAGATGGGAGAGAATTAGAAAGGAAACAAAAACCCCAAATAGATTGAACAGTTTGCTCAAAGTCACACAGATAGTAACTCACCAATAAATGAATATAAGCGGGAATTTATCCCCAGGTTCGTAATTCCAGCCTATTCTGAATCACTGCATTAAGGCCATTAAGAAGACAAAATATACCAACACTGTAATTTTTAATGTATCTCTATCACTTAGGATTTGAAGAACCATATAATAACATGGCTTACATAAAACAAGATACTGAAATTTGGAATAAAATAATAAAACCTATGAACTGAGAGGAGATAAAAATTCTATTTGTAGTATAGGAGATACTGATATAGAGTTCTAAAAATAGCTGTTATTATCTTTTAAAACTGTTTTTCAAAGGAAGAGTCTTGTTGTTTTTTCTGTCATTGCACTGTAAGAAGCAGCATGGAATGATTCATTGTAAGGGCAAGGCACTCTGCCAGGAATCCAGTGCTGTCTTCGTTTGCTAGGCTGCTGGGCTCCATGAGCCCTAGTGGTCTTCTTTCTGTCTTCATATGTAGGTGGCAGCACCTATAGGTGGGAAGGCAGAGAAGGAGCAGAAGCGCAGTACAGCCTTGTATCTCTGAATCTCAGCATAGATACATGAGAATTGGACACTGGCACCTGTTAGACATAGGGACGGAGGTGCCTGTGATAGGTCATGCCCCAGAAGACTCACTTATGATTCACTGATCTTTACAAAGTCAAATTGACCAACTGTGGGGGATGAATGAAAGCACTTCCCTGTCCTCAGTGTGGGAGGGGCCCTAAATGAGGAAATGAGATCAAGGGATTCTAAAGCTGTTGGAGGGCATGGAATTGGACCTTGGGTACTTCTGATTTAATGGCAGAGGCACAGCTCTTCCCTTCAGATAGTCCTGGTGTGATGGTGGAGGCACAATTCCTGTTTTCATGGATTCCAGATGGAAGGGGAGAAATAGACTGGCCCTAGGAAGCTCATAGGCTGATGAGAGATGCACAAAGCACAGATAATAAGATAAATAAGAGCATAAGTATCAAAGTCACCAAAGCATTTTGAAAACAGAACCACAGTACTCCTAGCTTTACATTTCCAGCAGGGGACTTTGAAATGTGACTGTGTGCTCTTGCTTTTTCTTGGCAAGCTCCAAAAGCAGTAAAATGTTCATTATATCTGCAAAATTAGAAACCATTGATATCCCAGGTTATGCCATTCCTAATGAAGTTGCATTTCTCTGCCCAGAATTTATTTTAGGCACCACTTAGAGCCCCTTGGCCAGAGCCAAGAAGCTCCTGAGGTTGAGCTCAGGTAGCTGGCAGCACTCTGGCGTCTCTAATCCTCTCTTCCCTGTTCACAGCCAAGGCTGGTGGCACCAGTAAGTGACACACCAGTGTTCTTGCCTCAGGAGAACAGCTGTGCCTTCCAGAGCACTGTCTCACATGGGGTACATTTGGCCTTTGTAAAAATGGCATCTTTTTGTCTCCCTGTCCTTTCTCCTCCGGGCACCTATGTTGGGATGTCAAGACAAAAAAGAAGAGGACCTGAGGGCCACTAGTTTAATTAGGGGGATTGTGTTTTTGTCCCACAAATGATTCACATGCCACCTGGAGCAAGTCCTCCATTTTCCCGTCACTATTGAACTAAGAATGACATCAAAGAAGAAAGTCATGTGAGCCTCAGGTTCTGCTCCTGGATCCACTCCTCCCTGCATGACCCTGGATGAGGCAATTCTATTTTTCTTCAGAGATTGGAATTTAAAAAATAATTTGAGATTAGGTTTTCTTGTCTGTACAGTAGGAATTATGGGACTTTCTACAGTAGGTACTTAATGATGATCAAGTTTAGTGTCTACGTTGACATGCTTTGAAAATTTTTAAAGCATCTAATAACCAGTGTTATCTGTTGAAGAAGAAGGAGATGGTAACTGGCTCCTTCCCTCCTCAAATGGTGAGGTATTGACAGTATAGAAAATGGGTTCAGATATAAAAATAACACATTTATTAGAATAGGAGACTCATGTGGGCCAAAATAAATATCCTGATTGAACCTAAGCAATAGGAACAGCTAATTCATGGGCAGTATTGTGCTTAGGTGAAGGGAAGTCAAAGATAAATGGAAAACCAAAGCCTAGGATCTTGGTATGGTGCGACTAACACACAAGATTAGACAATGACAGGGATTTGAGTCCAAATAGTCCAATGAAGGAGTGGGACCAAGGGGTGGTAGATGATGTATGATTTGGTCTTGGGTAAGTAATTGCTTAAGTTGGTTGATATGCACATAGAAATTTATTTCACTTTTCTACTAATATCCTAAAGGTTGAAACACAGAAAGAAAATGGGGACAAAGGGCAAATAAAACATTTCTCTGGCCTGGTAATATTTACCAGTACAGTACAATTTTACCTCTGATTCATGGTATATTTTTATTTTATTTTATTTTTGTCAGTCACAGGGCTTGAACTCTGGGCCCTGTCCAGCTCTTCAGTTCAAGGCGAGTACTCTACCACTTGAGGCACAGAGCCCCTTCCTCATGGTATATTTTGAAGCAAAGTCATGCTGAAGATGGATAAGTAAGGCAGTCAGTATGGTTTTTACATTGGAATAATAACTGTTTCCAAAATAATCAGAAAGGGGACTTTTTCAAGAAATCCCTGTGTATTCCGCTAATATTCATATCTTCCATGGGGCCTTTCACAAAGCAGTAGTTGGAATTTTGCCATATTGTCATAAAAGTAGATTTAAGCATGATGTAAAGAGAATGGGCCTGGGGGACCCCATCTGGGTTTGGGTTTGGGCTCTGCCACCTCCCTATGGTTTCTCATGTATAAAATCTGGATAATAATGTGTCTGTCGTGGAAGTCTGGAAGGATTAAGAGGGATGGTGGTTATGGAGTGGATGTCTCTTCATTCCCCATTGTTTCTGTCCTCATTGCTGAATCCTAGTTTGTGACAGGTGAAGTAAAACTTTTTTTCTAGATGATTTCATGCTTGGAAATATGTAAGAAATCCTGTGATTCTTTATCTTCTTTCAGCACTTTGTTTGATCAAATTTAGTAATGTTGTTAGTTGAACAAATACACAGTGGTACCTCACTGTGGTCTTGATTAGCAGCTTTCAGGTCACCAGTGTTTGTTGCCATACGTATATTCCTGTTTATTTCCTGCCTATAGTATTATTGGATTGCTTATAATTAGTTTATTAAGGTAATATTAACTGAATTGTACATTTCTTGATAGTAATCCATTATCAGGTATGTAAATACCCAGTCTTTTCTCCCAGGGTTGTCTTTTCATGTACCTAAATTAAGGGTTTTTCCAGGTCAGGTTTGAGTTATTTTTTTTTTTTTTTTGGTTGGTCCTGGGGCTTGAACTCTGGTCCTGAATGCTTGTCCCTAAGCTGCTGCGTGTGTGTGTGTGTGTGTGTGTGTGTGTGTGTGTGTGTGTGTGTGTGTGTGTGTGTGTGTGTGTGTGTGTGTGTGTGTGTGTGTGTGTGTGTGTGTGTGTGTGTGTGTGTGTGTGTGTGTGTGTGTGTGTGTGTGTGTGTGTTCGTGGGGCCTGAACTCTGGGCCTGAGAGCTGTCCCCTCAGCTCTTCAGCTCAAGGCTAGCACTCTACCACTTGAGCCACAACACCACTTCCGGCCTTTTCTGTTTATGTGGTGCTGAGGAATCGAACCTAGGGCCTCATGCATCTGAGGCAAGCACTCTACCACAAAGCCACTTTCCTAGCCCCCTGGAGTTATAATTTGTACAGAATGAGATTCACTTTTGTTAGGTATACAGTCCTGACTTTTGCCACATACACACAGTTTTGGCACCACCACTGTAATCAAGATATAGAATATTTTCATCATGGCAAGAAATTCTCATGGTTACTCCTCTCCCCCAGTATCAACTTCCAGAAACCACTGATCTCTGCTCTGTTTCTGGAGTTGCCAATTTCTTTTTATTGTTGTTGTTGTGCTGGTCCAAAGGCTTGAACTCAGGGCCTAGGTGCTGTCCCTGAGCATTTTCTGCTCTAGGCTAGTGCTTGAGACATAGCTCCACTTCCTAGAGTTACCTAAGAATTGAAAATAGGGAAACAAGGGAAAGAGGGAACAAGTGGGACAGAGGGAACAGTTGATGTTATGCAAAACAAAAGAAATGTACATATCACCCAATGTGGAAGAAAATAACTGTATTGCAAAGCTCATAGAATTCATAAATGTTATAGACCATGATAGACAATTTGCTCCATGAAAGTTAGAATGTGTTTGTGACTTTAACTAAGCATCACTATCCCACAATACTGTGAAATTTGGGAAATTATGTAACCACTTAATCACATTAAAAAAATTGGAAAAAAATTTAAAAAAGAAAAAGAAAAAAATAAAATAGCCTTTTGAAACTGATTCTTTCCCTGAACATAATGCATTTGAGATGCCTTTAACTTGCTGCATCTGTCATCAGACATTATACTGAATTATATTCCATTGTATTATGTACCATGTTTTGTTTGTCTGCTCACCTTCAATAAACATTGTGTACAGTTTTTGGTGACTGTGAATAAGCCTGATACCAACACTTCTATGCAGGATTGTGTGTGGACATACATTTTCATTTGTCTTGGGTAAATACTTAGATATATCCTAAGTCATTTGGTAACTCTATGTTTAGCTATCTAAGATACTGCCAAGGTGTTCTCCAAAGTGGATTACGGTTTTCTGTTCCCACTAGCAATGTACGCAAATTCCTACTGCTTCACATCTACACTACGTAGAACTAGGTATTATGTGGTTTTGTTTGTTGGTGACAAACTATTTTAATAGTTGTTTGATGAAATCCTGGTGTGATCTTGGGCATCATTTCTCTCATCACAGATAACATTGAGCATCTTTCTTTTGTTGCTGGTCCTGGGGTGTGAACTCAGGGCCTGAGTTCTGTCCCTGAGCTTCTCTGTGCTCAAGGCTATAGCTCTACCACTTGAGCCACAGCACCACTTCCAGCCTTTTCTACTTATGTGGTACTGAGGAATCAAACCCAGGGCTTCATGCATGCTAGGCAAGCACTTTACCGTTAAGCCACATCCCCAGCCCTGAGCATCTTTCTTGTGTACTTATTTGACATATTGTTTAGTGAAGTGTCCGTTTAGATCTTTTGTTTGCTTGGGTTAGTTTTTATTTATTTGGATTATTTGTTTTCCTGTCATTTAGTTGAGAATTCTTTATAGAGTCCCAGAGCAGCCCTTTGTGTTTTTCAAATATTTACCCCTAATCTGCAGCCTGTCTTTTCATTGTCTTAGCCATGTCATTGGACTAGTTGTCCTGGGCTCTACCATCCTGAACAATCATTCCTCTCCTTGAACCCTTGCAGCAGGCCTAGTTGTTGTTGCACACTTGATGCTGGGTTCCCAAGTGTTACCCACAGTCATCCTGTATCTCTTGTGAAAATAACAATTCTCCATGGTGTTTACTGTCCTGTTGGGCCTGGACTGATTTGTTCAGACTGTGGAGGAGGGTGCTCACCTCTGTCTTGAACTTTCCAGAGAAAAAATCTCCCATCTTGCTTGCATATTAGAGACCCTTTCTCAGCTTATTAATGGCAGGACACCTGTGCTGAACTACCGGTGACCTGTTCTATTATAGCTGGTTTGTTTTGATTTTCACATTTGGAATGTGAAGTCTACTAAGTTACCGGGAAGGTTAGTACATCTCCTTTCTTGGAAACGTCACTACTGAGCATTTAAAACGCTGCTCTCTGGGCTGGGAAGGTGGCTCAGTGGTAGAGCACTTGCCTTGCATGCATGAGGCCCTGGGTTCGATTCCTCAGCACCACATAAGCAAAAAGAAAAAAAAGCCAGAAGTGGTGCTGTGGCTCAAGTGGTAGAGCTCTAGCCTTGAGCTGAAGAGCTGAGGGATAGTGTTCAGGCCCCACAACCGGACCCCAAAAACAAACAAACAAAAAAAAACACTGCTCTCATTGGACCATTTATTCTAAAGAAAATTGCTTTTAAATGCACCTGGGGTTTTTAGTTTTTACAGTCTATAATTTATGTTAGTCCATAATGAGAATATAATTTTAAGAATATTTCCATAGAGTTTGCATTTCATTATGTAGTGGCAGATTTTTTCCTAATTTGTTTTTGTACTTAATAACATTAAATTGGTTCAATCAAGAGAAAAAAATTAGATTCAAAAATTGGAAAGATGATGTTATTGTTTACAGATGACATAATTACATGGAAAACAAAAGATATCAAATGCATACTAATGATAATTCAACATTTTTTGAGACAACTGTTGTTTCACATGCACTTGTGGCAATAACATGTACACTTTCTCCTAATGATAACATCTTATAAGACAGTCGAATGATATTATAACCAAGAATGAAAATGAGGGCCAGCCTAGAGAAAAAGTTTGTCAGCCCCAACCCCAGCTTTTCAGGTAGCATAAATAGGAGGATCCTAGGATAGCCTGAGCAAAAATATGACATCCTATCCCCCAAATAACTTAAAGTAAAAAGGACTAGGGCCTAGGTACTTAGGAAGAGCCCAGCAACCAGCCCACCATGTTCCAGAGAGAGAGAAAGAAGGAGGAGGAGGAGGAAGAGGAGGAGGAGAATAGCATCTTTTGTACAACAATAACACCATAAAGTAAGCTCAGGTAATAATGATGTGGGTGATTTGTTGCTCCTTTTACAGAGAGGTACTTTTTATAACAAGTAAAATTGTTAAAAACAAGCCAACAATTCAGTAGAGAAATGGAGCAAGGATGGTATGATGCAAAGAAAATGAAAATGTGTAACCTCATTCAGAGTGAGAGACCTACAAAAGAGACATCAAATTCTGTCTGATGATGAGAAATACACAAGCTAACCCCACAACACAGTGTGTTGGAAAAGAAGAAACACGAGCTCTTGTTATCACTGTGTAGCATAAATGATCACAGTGCACATGTAGAATAATTGATCACATTCTTTTGGATCCAAAAGTTTATATCCAAGACTTTATCCTAAAAACAGTCTTACAAATAAAAGCAGTCACATTTACCCAAAGATAAATACTCCCTATCAAATTATTACAAGCAACCTAATGTTAACTAAAGAAATTATGGTATGTTCACATATTGGAATAATAATACTGCAGAGCTATTGAAAGTTATAAGGAAGTTGGGCATTGACAGCTCATGCCTGTAATCTTAGCTATTCAGGAGGCTGAGATCTGAGGATCTATACCAGCGCCAGCAGGAAAAGCTGTGACTCTTTATCTCGAATGAACTTCCAAAAAGGTGGAAGTGGAGCTCTGGTTCAAGTGGTGAGGCACTAGCCTTGAGCAAAAGAAGCTCAGAGACAGTGCCCATGTCCTGAGTTCAAGCCCCAGGACCAGCACACGTGCGCGCGCGTGTTCACACACACACACACACACACACACACTCACACACACACACAGTAGAAAGTAATTTTGTGGGGTTTTGGCAGTACTACCTTTTGAATTCACCCTCAAGATTGCTAGACAGATGCTCTACCAATTGGACCATGCCCCTGGCCCTTTTTTCTTGTTATTTTTCAGGCAGGATCTCTTGTGGGGGTTTTTATTGTTGTTCTTGTTTGTTTTTGCCACAACTAGTCTGAACCACTGTCCTCCGCTTACACTTCTTGCAAAGTTGGAGTGATGTGTGCATGCCATAACTCACAGTTTTATTGAGATGAGAAGTACACCAACTTTTTAACTTGTGACTGACTTCTAACAGCAATCTGCTGGATCTCTGCTTCCTGAGTAGCAGGGATTATAGACATGAGCCACTGCACCCTGCTGAGGTAGTTTCATATAAAGTAATATAGAAAGATATTTAAGATACTCTTTTACTGAAAACAAGATAAGGGGAAATATGTGTAGCCTACTATCTACTGCTTTTAATTACTTTTTTGAGACAGGATCTCACTTTTTAGCCTAGGTTGGCATTGAACTTATGTAGCTCAGGCTGGCCTGGAAGTCAAGTCTCCTGCCATTGCTCCAGGTGCTGAAATTACAAGTGTATTCCACCACACCCAGCTGTATAGGTGTTTGTTTGGTTTTTTAAAATCTGTGTGTGCTAGACCATCTCTTGAAGGACGTGTAATAAATTAGTAACAATGGTTGGATAGAGGCTGGGTGGACTTGGGAAGAAGGAGGGCAGGGTTGAAAGGAACAAGTAAATACACTAATTTTTACTGTATTTTCATATCTTTCATGAGAAAGGATAAGGCATTTTAAAAAAATAAATAATATAAAATATTTTATATACTTAAGAATTTTGAAGCTGGGTGCTGGTAGCTTGCACCTGCAGTCCTAGCTACTCAGGATCTGAGATCTGAGGATCATGGTTCAAAGCTACCCTGGGCAGAAAAGCTTGTGAGACTCTTCTACTCAGAAAAAGCTGGAAGTGGCTCCATGGCCCAAGTGGTAGAGCCATGAGCCATGAGCAAAAGAAGCTTAGGGACATAGCCCAGGCCCTGAGTTCAAGCCCTAGGACTGGCAAAAAGAAAAAGAAAAAAGAATTCTGAAGCTAGACACAGAGGAGGGTGCTCTTTGTTCCCTGAGCATAGACTAAATACCAAGGTGAAGGATGTGTATGAACCTGGAGCCTGGAGAATCTTGATCTGGTTCCTGAGACATATGTGCTTATGGAATCCTGGTCTTCCATCATAAAAAAATGCTAGAGTTTCCCCAAGGCCTGCTTTCTTTCTATGGTAGAGGTATGGCCATTCAGCGAGTAGACATTTGCTGAGGAAGATGTGTAAACAATCCCTGGCAGACACGGAAATATGGAGACAGGGAGAGAGCTGCTCTAGAGCTGGACAACAACCCCACACATCCTTTTCTGTGACCATCTGACATGCCCTGTCTTCTTCTTGCTTCTGGGAGATTCTTGCACCCTTACCGTGCCCTCCCCCAGCCCAGTCCTTAAGCAGAGGACCCCTCTGGCATCTGCTGCTCAGATACCTCATCTGCCTTCTAGAATCTGGGTGCAATCCCCTGAGGCACGCAGCAAACCAGCCATAGTCTCCACCTGTTTGTGACCCAGAGCTGCTCTTCTTGCAACCTGAAGGCTATCAGGTGTTTCCATGGTCCCTGCTCCTCCCTGAGTGTCAGATGTCCTTCCTGGAGCCCTCCTGTCCCTGAGTCAGATGGATGGCCTATTTCCTAGATTCTAAGTCTCGCTTCTCATTTAACCCTCAAGTCCTGTGAATGGCGATAATAGCATTGGTGGTGACTGTAATCTTGCTCACCTTTGAGGAGTCTCTGTCCATCTATCTTCAAATCACAACTGTCATTTAATCCTCACAGTAGACCTGCAGGGCAGATCTGATCTCCAGCTTTCAAATAAGTAAAGTATTTGTACAAAGATTGTTTTTCCAAGCTTTTCGCCGGTGGCTCATGCCTCTAATCCTAATTATTTAGTGGGGCTGAGAACAGGAAGATTGTGGTTGGAGGGCAAGCCCAGGCAGAAAAGTGTGGAAGACTCCTCAATCCATTCTGTGCCTCTCAGCCTAGTTTGTGGGAGGTTGAGATTGAGAGTATCATGACCAGCCCTGGGCAGAAAAGCTTGCAAGTCTGTCTCAGCAGCAGTTGGGGTAGTGGTGTACCCCTGTGATCCCAGCCACAAGAAGCAAAAGAAAAAAGAACTCAATCTAGGCATATACCTGGCCAGGAAGCAAAAGCCTTTCTCTAACCACTTCAGGATTGAGGGCCTTGTGCAGGTTGTAGAGCCTGCCTACTAAGCACAAGGTCCTGGTGCCACCAAAAAAATTAATGATAATAACCAGTGCAAAAAGAGCCAAGGTATAGCTCAGCAGAGGAGTTTCTGCAAACATAAGCCTCTGAGTTCAAACCCCTGGAATGCCAGGAAGGGAAAAAATCCATTTTCCAAGTACTTTCTTTTTTTTTTTTTAACTAAGTTTTTTATTGTGAAAATACTGTACAAAGGGGTTACAGTTACATGAGCAAGGTAATGAGTTCATTTCTTATCCAGCATTGTTTTCCCCTACCATCCCTTTCCTCCCACCTCCTCAGCTACACCCTCCACCCCCCACCCCTCCAAGTACTTTCTTAGACATTATTTAATTGCAGTCTCTGACATCCTTATATAAGCCAGGAAGGTTCATTGACTTACATATACTAACAAGGGTATTGAAGAGCCAGCTGAGAAGTAGTGGCCTTGGGGATAGGTCATATATGGTTGAATCCTGTCTTAATAGATTCTTTATACCTAACTCCCCAGCTGTAAAATGGGAATGATAGCATCCATATAATTTATACAGCTGTTAGGATAATAACAATATTAAATGACTATGGTTCAGAGTAACTTTATGAATTCACAGTGTAATGATTTCCTATTCTGTGACCTGTTCTATCATTTTTTTAAAAAACAAAATTTGTTTTGGAAATGTTTCACAAAAGAGAAGATAATGTAATGAGGGTAGTGTACCCATCAACTATCCAGTGAAGGCCAGCTGTACGCCTTTCCCTTACTAAGCAGCTTTCAAACTAGTGAGGTAGCTACCTAACATCCTTCAAAGAAGACTAATGGGGGTCCATAGATTTAGAGGGCTTCGTTCTAGTTCAGTCTGTCACAGTTATTATACTTAACTGTCATTTGCCGTGACCAGGAACTGTTTCAGCCTGGCTTCTGGGTCCTCCTGGCATGCCTTTGCTGTTTTGGTTTGAGATGTACTAGGCTCATGTTGTATAGGATCAAGTGCTGCTTCAAATTTGGAATTAACCACTTGTCCAAATGTGCTGGGATGTGTCCAGATGTGCTGTGGTGGTCGTTGTGTCTAATCTGGAAAGCAGTTAGGAGATGGGTGTGTAGTTAAAATGTGAAGTTCACACAGATGCATCCAGTTCGTATCAAGACTTCAGAATCTTTACCTAGTTCATCAATCCTGTCTCTGTGTCTCAATCAGAAAATCTCAGCAACATTATGATTCGTTCATCTCACAATGAACATATAAAAGTCCTAGGTTAATAATGATATAATGCAATAGTGCCCTCAATAATATATTATTGGGAACAGTTCAACATTTCTTGGAGGGGACTAGTACCCTTCAAAATCAAACTATACTTTTTCCTATCTTTTTTGTTGTTGTTGTTGGTTGTTGCTAGAGCTGGAGCTTGAACTCAGGCCCTGAACTCAGAGCCTAGGCACTGTCCATGAGATTTTTTTTTTCTCAAGGCTGGTGCTCTACCACTTTGAGCTACAGCTCTACCTTTAGCTTTTTGTGATTAATTGGAGATAAGAGTTTCCCAGCCTTGCCTACCTAGGTTGGCTTCAAACTGTGATCTTCAGATCTTGGCTTTACAGAGTATCTGGGATTATAGGTGTTTGGCACCTGGCTCTATCACTTTGTTTTAATTTAGTAAGCCTGGAGATCTCAGCACAGATAGATAGGATAGAGATAGGATTGTGGTTTGAGGCCAGCAGGGCAAAAAAGTAAGATCCTGTCTCAAGAACAGGTTGGGAATGGTGGCATAAGCCTGTGTACCCAGCTAATTGTGAGGCAGAGATAGGAGGATTTCTGTCCAAGGCTGGCTGGCCTAGGCAAAAGTTCGAGACCCTATCTGAAAAACAAAGTAAAATCCAAGCTTCCAGATCTGGGGACGAGCTTAGCAAGCATAAGGGCCTATGTTCAAGCTCCAAAACTATACCCCCCCCCAAAAAAAAAAAGAGTGAAAGAAAAAAGTGTGCTTACACTTATTTTGATAAATATAGACATACTCCCCTCACTAAGGTGAATATTACTGTTTTCGGCAGACACCCTGTAATGTAAAGCTTATAATTAAGTAAGATCTACTATCTGTACTGAGAAAGACTGATTGCTTCAAATAACTAGCGATGGAGCTTGAACATTTCAGATGCTAGCCCACCTCCATTAGTCTGACTGGCCCACTCTGCCGTTCTACAGATACAGAAGCTGAGACACACATAAGCAAGTGACCCACTCCCAATGACAAAACAAGCGCAAACTTAAAATAAAGTTAAGTCTCCCTTCAGTGTGTTATGGATTTATTTTATGGCAAACTTGGTTTGCTGATCTCCTAAGGAAGTTAAGAAATTAATGAGATAATTATGGGTAAATTCTCCCATGGGTAGAGGAGAGATTCTTTGAGATTCAGCTTAACTCCTTCAGGGGAAATTAGACTAGAGCTTCAGGGCACTAAGAAATGGTTTAAGGATAAATGAAACATCACAGACCCCGCCCCAAAGATCAACACATTGAAGCGGCTTGCAGATGCTCTGAGCTTTAGACAAAGATGCTGTTTTGCTATGCAAGCGACATCTACAAAGAAGATGTGAACGAAAATGGAATTTCCCTGGTGAGCAAACCAGCTGCAAACCACACAGCCTTCTCCCCCGCCTTTTCCTAGAGTAACCCTGGGGTTCTCCTTTGTGCTTGCTTTTTGACAGGTTGATTGACTTATGTGCAGTTTGGGACACTGGAGTTGTCCTTCCCTGTGCAGACTGGAGTGCAGCCTCCATTGGTGTCTCGAGGAGAAGGCTGAATGAGGCAGAGGGGGTGAGTAGAGCTCGGGCATGAGATGAAGGTTGGGGGCAGGGTGGACATTGGTGACCCTGACCTTTCTGTTTGATTTGAGATGGCTTTTTGTTTCTCTTTGCCTCCAAAGTCTTCCAGGGTTGTTTTCCTCCTCCTTCCTTCTTCCCAGATAGAGATGCCTTGGTTCTGCTGCAGAGCCATACCCCAAGCCCACCCTGCCAGGAGGCTAGTGACTCCTTCTTCCCCAGCAGGTGCAATCAGTCAGCATTAGTGACGCCATTGTCCCCACTGTCCACCTTAATTGAAGAGCTGAGAAACAGCTTTGTTAGTGTCCCACAGCCTGGACCTGCATAGCCTGGGATCCTCCTGAGTGACAACTCTGGCATATGGGGGGCAGCCCACAAGCCCCTCCTCTCAGTGGGTCCTGGGCCCTGACAGATGAACGCAGTGAGCAGTGAGGCCCGCAGAACTGCAGCCACACCCTGTGTGCAAGTCTGCATTGTTCCATGTGGGTTATTATTTCCATTGCCCTTGCAGCTCCTGCTGTGTGCAGGCAGGGTGGCAGGGGTAGCACCCGAGATGGCAAGAGCTGCCATTCTCCCATCGCCACTGGCTATGGACCACACAGGCTGGTCCCGGGCCGGCTGCTGGGCTGCTCAGTCCAACCTGAATGTCTGGGCAGAGAAAGGTGTGGTGTTCTATGGATGGACTTCTTTGCTCCCTGGCAGTGTGTCTTGCTGCAGCTTCCTCTCCAGAAAGAGTTGGTAATGAAGCTGAGGAGGCAGGAGGTGGACAGAGAAGGCAGAGTGGGCTGATGATGTGGTTTGGGAATCTGGACAGTCCTGAGGAGCCACGCTGGATCTTGGTTTCCTGGTTTAGACAGGAGTCAACATCTTACTGTAGAGATCAAAATGGAGAGAAGACATCTGAAAAGCCTTGCCTGGTGCCTGGCATATAGTAGGCTATCATTTTTCATAGCAGTAGCAGCACAGATATACTTGTACCAAGTAGTCTCTGTGTGGACCTTGAAAGGGCTATGGCTTGTCACACAGGTTTTAGGGAACATTTGATAGACTGCAAGCCTTCTCAAACTAAAACTTTTGTACCTGAGCTTACTACCTGACCATGAGGGGGGATGGCATGCTGTTTGCTTTACTGTCCGTGGAAGACTCCAGTCACAGAAGCGGTTCACAGGTAGATTTAAATCAGCACACAAAACTGTGGGGTCCAGATTCCAGGTATGTGACGGAATCAGGAAGTTGTTAGTCCAACCTAGGCCCCTCTCTGGTCATTGTTCATGTACCCTCTCTACTCTCTATTTCTGTCCCTGCAAGTGCCCTCATGACCCTCTGGGGCACACATATGCTGGGTTGTTCAGCCAGCCCTCCAGCCCACAGAGGAGTCCCATCCACAGTTGGTCTAGCCAGCAGTCCTGAGTGTTAGCCAGACTCTCCTCGTGTGCCCTGTAGGTTCATTGTGCTTGACTGACTCTCCCTACAGTTCCTTGATAAGGCAGGGCTGGCACAGGCATTCTTATTTGTAAGCTGAGGCTGCCAACCTACAGTTTACAGTTAACTAATTAGTGGAAGAGCCCCAACAAGAAAGCCAAAGCCCAAATTGAAGGCAGTCTCTCCTGCTGTGACGTCACACTGCCCCCTCCAGACTGAGGTATCTGGACACTGAAGGTGGATCCTCTAGCCGAGACTGTCAGTCCCAGAGAAACCTAGAAAAGGAGAGTGTAAGTAGGGGCATATGCTTAGCTATTGAGGGAGTTCCCAGAAAAAACTAATCTAGTCCTTAGTGGGGACACTCATCATCATCTGAGTGTTACCCAGGTACTGATTTGTAACCACTGTGTGACCCTTTTCACAGCAACCCTATGTAGGGCCCCATATCACCCCCATTTCACTGAGAACAGAAGCCCACAGAGGCTAAACCCTTGCCCAAAACCCCCATCTTAGAAAGTGACCAGGCCTGCATTCGAATCCCAGCACTACAGCGTTGACCCTTTGGATTGGGAACTGCAGTGTGTTTTTAGGATGGTTTTTTCCAAGTTTTATCAGAACGTTACATAAAGTTTCGGAGCCCATCTCCACCGGGTTCCAGGTATGAATTTACCTTGTTATGTCCAGCTGGAGATGCGGCTCCATCTGGGAAGCCTGGGATGGAGGGAGCCACCATTTCTCCATTTCTGCCTTTGTTCCTGGCCCTGGCCATCTGGAGTTGCCCCAGGCATCTGCTCTGGAGCCTCACCACCCCTCCCTGTCCCTCCCACCCAGCATGGGGCACCTTTCTGCACTTGGACTCCACCCCCAGCCCCGCCCCCACCCCCAGGGCCTCAGCTCTTTGTCAGCTCAGGTCGCTGGGAGCAGACACCTGTCCTCTGAAGCACGGCCAGGAAACCTTCAATTTCCCAAATGGGTCCATTTGGTTAATTGCACTCATACTCCTTAAGCACCTCTGCCTGTCAGTGAGAAGCTGGGCCTCTTCTCTCCAGAAGCAGCACCACAGGCCACAGCAGATGCACAGTGCAGGCTCAGGACAGACTGCTGCTGCATGTCCATGGCAGCTGGGCTGTGGCACTCATTATGGACTGTCTCTGGCTTCCCTATTTCTCTGCCCTCAAACTGATTTTCTTTCACAGAGGCAGCACCTACCTTTAACCATCTTGTCCTGTGGGATCAGCAGGGCAGGCACGGGGATGTGGTAGCAGTGGAGAAAGCTGGTCCCCTCAGGAGCTCCCGATGTCCAGCTCTTCCTGCTGAAGGGATGCTTTCTCTGCCCTTTCTGCTGACCCATTCCCTTGAGGAGGGTGGGAGTGGAGGCTGGGCTGTTAGGCTTAACACAGTATGTCACCCTCTGAGTTCATGTTTCGAATCAGAGGACCAAATATGGCAAAGCAAAGCCCTTAAGGACATGAAGCCTAAGCTCTGTGTATACCATGGTGCCCATGTCTAGACACCCGGCCACCAGTACTTGGCGACCAGACTTCTAGACAAATGGTACATGTTAAAACTCAGCAAAAAGCCCACCCTGTCTGTTTCCTCCCCAGCACTCTCCCCACCCCCTTTTAGTACCTCCTGTATCCTATAGAAGCAGCCGGCCTGCCTGACAACAGTTGGATGCTGACTGCTGTCTGTATGGCATGTAAATGAAGAAGGCATTTACAGAGGGAGATGGGAGAGGGAAGGAGGGACAGATGCCATCCCCTCCTGCTGCCTCCCTCCTTTCCCCACTTGTTATGGCCGGCAGGAATTTTAAAAATGCACAGGGGTTGTGTGGTCCTTGGACTGGCAGCAGCTAGCAGCTATAGACACTTCATAACTAACCCAGCAAGATGAGGGGGTGGAGGGCTCTGGACGAGTGTGTCGAACAGGAGAGAGGGAGCCCAGAGGTGCTACGCCTGCTCTGGAATCTGCAGGTACCCCTCTTTCTCTCTGGCCAAAGTACAGTGCTTAGGTAGATAACCTTATATTGGCTCTAAGATAAACAGTTTCTTGGCATGAGGCCACTGCTTGGCTACCTGCACAGGTGTTGTCTGCTTTAGAGACCTTTGGAAACCCTGCTTTACCCAAAGCCATGCAGCAGAGTAGTTCACCAGTTGTAGTTAAGGGAGAAAAGCCCAGTAGATTTTGAATGCCAGGTATGTGTGTGCCTGGCCATGGGCTATATGAACGCATGAATCCATTGAACAACTACCACAGCAGCGTTGCCATGAAGAAGTCTATTTTTACATTCTTAAACACCAAAAAACTATAGCTGTGACAGTAAACACATGGCTGGATGGGTCTGTGGCCATACTCACCCTTCATGTGCTAGGGGAAATACATGTCGTTACATGTAACTGAATCTCTGAGTTCAGAGATCACGTCTGGTGCGGTTCCCCTGATCCGAATGGTGTCCCAGGTGGCTCATAGTCCACCAGGACTTAGGAAATCCTGACCTGTACCATCCTTCACCCCTGACACATTCTTACTGAGGGGCTGGAACCAAGGGGACAGCATCTCTTGCCTCATTAATCTCATAATGAGATTTCAGGCCTGAGGTCACCTCTTTCTCCTACTCCACGTTCTCCTATAGTCTCACTTCTTTTTCTTCTCCACCATTGTCAGCCTGTAGTTTCAGAATGTGATATGTCCAAACCAGGCTTGGAATCCCCCTAATAGGGGAGGAATGAATAGCTTACACTGAGGGATATCCTGTGCAGAAGTATCTAGATGGATACGTCCTCAGGTGGACCATAGTAAGGACTCCAAATTGACACTTGGGGACTCACAATGCTGGGCATGGGTGGCTGGACAGGCTGCCACCCATGGAAGAGAGAGAGAGAGACAGAGATAGTGAGACAGGGAGACAGACACAGAGAGAGAGAGAGAGAGAGAGAGAGAGAGAGACAGACAGACAGACAGACAGACAGACAGACAGACAAAGACACAGAGACACAGAGACACAGAGAGAAGGGTTGGCTATTCTAGAGCCAATTTCCTTTTGTATTTTATAACTTACAATGAGATAGCAACTAGATTATTAATGACATGTCATGACACAAGAACTAAACCCTAAGTCTTTTATTCTTTTCTTTTTTTTTCTTTTTTTGTTGGTCCTGGGGCTTGAACTCTGGGCCTTGGCACTGTCCCTCAGCTCTTCAGCTCAAGGCTAGTGCTCTACCACTTGAGCCACAATACCACTTCTGGTTTTCTGGTGGTTAATTGGAGATAAGAGTCTCACCGACTTTCCTTGCCCAGGCTGGCTTTAAACTGTGATCCTCAGATCTCAGTCTCCTGAGTAATAGGATTACAGGCGTGAGCCTTCAGCACCCAGCCTTATTCTTTACTTTTAAACTAACCAATATCAATGTATTAGAGTTAACAAATCTTGGGCTGGGACTGTGGCTTAGTGGTAGAGTGCTTGCCTAGCATGCCTGAAGTCCTGGGTTCAATTCCTCAGTACCACATAAACAGAAAAAGCTAGAAGTATCACTGTGACTCAAGAGTGCTAGCCTTGAGCAAAAGAAGCTCAGGGATAATGCCCAAGCCCTGAGTTCAAGCCCCAGGACTGGCAAAAAAAATAATAATAATAATAAAATAAAATAAAGTTACAAATCTCAAAACTTAATGATTCCCCAAACTCTTGCAAATAATCATTGGTTTGGTCCTGTTAGTAAGTGCTTGATTTAATTCCTTTGATTTGAACCTTTATTTGTAAATATAAGCATTCATTTTCTTTTATGAAGCCCTACAAATTTTTTTCTAACAAGGCCTTCCAAACCATATGTAATGGTTTTTTAATGAATATTTTTAAACAACAGTTTTAATGTGTCATAATACCAGTTTTTTTCAACTTATCTATGTAAAGTTTACCCCTCAATGATTTTTAGCACATGGTATAAAGTGGATTTAGTGCCCAGAATTGGGCAACCATCATCACAGAGAATTGTAGGACATTTCCACTACTGGTCCTTAAATCCTTACAAAACCCATACCATTGGCAGCCCTTTGGTGTCCTCACTAGACCTGTGAACTGCTGATCTACTGTATGTCTGTGGATTTGCCCACTGAGGGCATGTCAGAGAAATGGAATCATGCAAGTTCATGGTATTTTGTGTCTGGCTTCTTTTGCTTAGCAAGATATTTCCAAGGTTTATCCATGTCTCTGGCGTTTGTTCCTCCTTCTGGCTGAATAATATTCCATTGTGTGGAGAGATCCAAATTTACTTATCTGTTCATCTGATGGATGACCAGGTCATGTGTGCTTAACTTTCTGAGGAGCCCTCTGTCTTTTAATACACATTCCAGAGCTCCTTTCTGGCCTCCAGTTTGGTCCCTCCTTTGTACCTTTTCCAACTCTTGAGCCCACCCTTATAGACCTATCACACAAGATTATTCTTGCCGTCCCCCCTCAGCCTTCCTCCCTATGACAGAATGCTGGGAGACAGCTGCTGCCATGTGTGGCACCCTGAACTTTGATGCCTTCTCCCCCAGTGTGGGGGATATCTCCAGCAGTGGAGAAAGGGGAGTGTAAGTTTTGTGAAAGCTCCTTCCTGAGAGAGGAGACAGGAAGTGCTGGAGATCTGGGGCCTTCTCCCTCCTGGTCTGCATAATTCCTCTCAGAGGGGCCTTTTCTTCATCTCTCTTCTCAGGCTTCTTCTGGATATCAGTCTTTCCCTGTTAACTTCTGCTTCCTCTACAACTTGTTTTTCCTACTCATGTTTATATGGGAGGTGACCAATCAAGAGTCTAGCTTGGGGGGGGGGGGAGAAATGGGAAGGGATAGGAAGGGGAAACAAAGGAGGAGGCAACAATGCTTGATAAGAAATGTACTCATTATCTTGCCCATGTAATTGTAACCCCTCTGTAGGGTATTTTCACAATTAAAAAAACAAAGAGTCTAGCTAGTCACTGGCAGGCATGAAAGATATGTCATAGGTGATCATAAGCCTTAGTTGAGCCAGCCCATCAAGTCTAGTTTACACATACACCCCAGTTAGCACATTGAGGCTGCTGCTGAGGAGGGTGTGCTGACTACATCTGAGTCTCTATCCCATGCATGTTTCCTGCCCTCAGAGGGTGGGTAGCAGTGAAGAGGATGTGCATGGCCCAGAACTTCTGCACAGCTGGGTGGTGGGTTATACCATCAGAGATGCCCTTTCCGTCATCCACTGACTGCTGGAGATGGGCAGCAGTGATGTGGCAAGGCCAGGTTGAGGACTGAGGCTGCCTACATGCGTTGGCTTCCTTGAAATGCCAGCCTGGGACGTGGCAGGGTCCTGTTGGCCTTGAGTCAGAGAGGCTTGCATGGAAAAGGATGTAGGTAGGAGGCTGTCTGTCCCAGTGATGTCATGGGGAAAAGCACAAAAACCAAGGTGAAGATTCACAGTGCTTAAAAGATCTGTGGAGACCCACATGGAGGAGAGAGAGGTCTGTGTCTGAGCATCAGGGGTTAACCCAGCCAGTTAAGCCAGGCAGGCAGACACAGGCCTTCACACCCCAGGAGAGCTGTGTTGTGGCGGATGCAGCAGAGGCTGTAGTCCTGCCGGAGTCCCAAGGTGCCCTGTGGGGTACTTTGTGTCCACATGTAGCAGGTGTGTAGTATGAATACTCGATGTCCCCAAATCTTTGTGGCTGTCACCTGGAGTGAAGGGTGTCTTCCTTCCATTCCCCGTTCCCTGGCCTTCCCGCTTTCCCAACTTATTAAAGAGCCAAGTAGCTCAGGTTTCAAACTAGAGATTCATTCTGGGCATTAGGCTGCTTTTCAGCCACTTTGCTAATCCTCAATCCAGCACCTCTCAGCACCTCCCCACAAGGGAGTCAGGACCATCTGATAGCATTTCCTCATCCCATGACCTCTGTGACCTCAGCCATGGCAGGGAGAGGAGGCTGTACCCACCAAGTACCTGAACTGGAGAAACCCAGCCCCTCACTCCTCCCTGGTCTCCCCTGACAAAGGGAGACAGCCAGCAAGCAGATGGAAACCACCCCCGTCTGACCCAGAAATGGGGAGGAGGAGAAGAATCAGTCCCACAGACTAGGTTTGCTTGGCTTTGTGATAATCCTAGAAGATGAGGAGTGATCCCACTACACAGGTAAGGAAGCTGTCACTCAGCCCTGCCAGCTGTAGGACAGTTCTAGAAGCAGGTGGATGAGTGCTTTTCTCTCCACCAAATGTCCCTAGTCTCTGTGTGATGCAGTCACTGCCCCTTGGAGACAGGGGGTGCGAGAGTATGGGGGAGACTGTCTTGCTGGGAAGATGCTAAGACTTGGGTGAAGGGCTATGCGGCAGCAGGTGCTCTTTTAGGACAGAAGCCAGGAGCTCCTCCCACTAATCTTGTGTCTTCCTAAGATCCCTCTGCCTTTCTCCTCCTTGCTTGGTATTCTGTCTCTCTGGGACAGGCAGGTGGTCCTCAGTAGGTGTCACTTTTTTATTTTTATTTTTTATTGTTATTGTGAAGGAGGTGTACAGAGAGGAGTAGGTGGCATTTTGAGTTTTTAGGGAAACTCTGGTGTCAGTGAGCTGAAAGGCGCGGTGCATACTTTCGGGTGGCTGGCTGTTATTTTGGTCTTCCCTTGGAATGAGAGAGGAGGAAGGGAGGTGAAGTGAGGCTCACAGGACTGAGGGAAAGCAGAGGACAGGGCCTCAGGTGGACCCAGGCTGGCCACTTTGCTGGTGGTGGGTCTCATAACCCAAAACAGCTGAGACAGAGCTTCAGGATGAGACATGGGAGACCGGAATAGAGGTGATGCCAATGTTGCTAGGCATCTGAACCCCAAGATTCAGAAAGTCTCCTGTGGTGTAGCAGCCTCAATGGTGGCCTTGATTGACATCAGATTGAAAGCTTGAGAGGCAACAGGAAACAGATTCTGGAAAATAGATGGGCACATCTGAGTTGAGGCATGCTCTGCCTGTAAAGATCCAAGTACTCTCCTCCCTCCTAGCATTACCCATGCCACATGTTACTGTGTCACATGTACTGTGGCATGGCTCAAGAGGTAGAACACTTGCCTAGCAATCCCAAGGCCCAAGTTCAAACCCAGTACTGCTTCCCCCCAAATCTTCAAACTCAGATCGATTAGATGTCATATCATCTGAGAATTAGATCTCTTAAAGGGCCAAATATCTCCTTAGTAACAAGAAATACCTGATAAGATCCCTGTTCCTGCCACCAAGGGTGTTCATTGTGCTTTCTCATGGAAGATGCACACTGAAAAGGAGTCTGATATGGGAGATGGGCATGAGAACAGCTAATCCCAGGGGGAAGCTCCTTACTGCTTACAAAGGGGTGGGGGGAGGCGGTGGCTCGCTGAGGACCATGACAGAGAAGGAAGACAGTGGGGTTCCAGCTTTGGGGGGGCCAGATAGGAACTTGCATGAGCCTGGGGGCTGGCATGGGAACACAGTGCTGCAGATCACCAGGGCTCTCTTTCTGTTCTTCGAGAACATAAGTAAATAGAATGAAGACTGGTATGGTGGGCGCATGCCTATAACCCCATTTACTGTGTGAATATCCTGGGATATTCCTGGCTCCCTCCACTTCTGCCCCTCTTTCTGACTCCTGGACAGATTGATTCCAAGGAGTTGTAATAAACCTTGTGGCACGTTTGCAGCAGAGTGGCTGCGTTTTGCGTTGGCTCTGTGGGCTTTTATTATCTCTCTGTTCTCCCACAATATCCTGTGGCAGTCATGTGTGAATGTGTTCCTTACTTGGTTCTTGTAGTACTATTCTAGTCACTTGATTAGTTTATTCCAAGAGTTTAATTGCTGGCATGTGGTCTTGGAGCTCTATCTATTGGTGGATTCCGAGGTATTAATTCAGTCAGGCACACAGCCCAGGAGAGCAGCAGAACTGTATTATTCATGGCTTTGAAGCATTTCAAACTGAACATACTCCATGCCAAGCTCCTGGGCTCCTTGCACCCCTACAATGACCGGAACTCTCACTCACTCCTTCTGTATTCACACGTGTGTGTGTACGTACATATGCATACTGCTCTTGGGGTTTGAACTCAGGGCCCAGGCACTGTCCCTTAGCTTTGTCGCTCAAGGCTAATGCTCTACCACTTTGAGCCAAACCTCAATTTGTGGCTTTCTGCTAGTTATTTGGAGATAGAGTCTCACAGACTTTCCTGCCTGGGCTGGATTCAAACCTCGATCCTCAGATCTCAGCTTCCTAAGTAGCTAGGATCACAGGCATGAGCCACCAGCACCTGGCCCACCTTATGTTTTTTTGTTGCCCAGTTACCTCTGAAACATAAGCCCCAGGAGAGCAGAGAATGCTGTGTCCGCCCACACTGTCCTGTGACTCAGGGCCCTCACTGGAAGCCTGCTGACTGCTGCCCCAAATCCTTGGCCACTTCCGGCTCCAGGAGCCAGAGCTGCCGGCTGAGTCTTGTCTCGGGCTGTCAGGCTTCTCGCCTGTCACTTCAGACATGTTGTGACCACCAGCACAGCCTGCCTAGAATGGGGCTGCGGGAATGCAGGGGGCTCCCAACAATGACAGCTTGAGAGAGGAGCTGTGGGCATCTTGTCATCTGCCAAGGACAGCTTGTGGAATCAACACCAGGGGCCTCCAGTCTGGGGGAAGAATGCAAACCTGGATGTGACAAGGGAAAAGTAGAAAAGTGGGTGTGGCTAGTGAAGGGTGGTTTTTACACTGCATACCACCCATGCTGATCATGTCTCATAGGTGATGGGGTTGTACCCCATCTCTGAGAGGAATTCCTGCTCTCAGACAGCAGCAGTGTTTACCCAGCTTGCACTGTGCCTGCACCAGCACTTGCTGTGGTGCTTTGTGTAGGACTGGGCACTAACTCCTCCAGTGCTGCTGTTGCCCCCATGTTCACTATGTGCTCAGGACCTTCCACCTCGTAAGCAGGGGTGGCTTCAAACCTGGCCTTCTAGCTGCATGACCAGCCCCTCACAGCTGTCATGTCCAGCTGGTCAGTCATTACTGAATTTACATGTACCCCATCTCACATGCACCCCATTTTGAACCAAACCTCTCACTTGACTCATGAGCATCAAGTTCAGGCAGGTTGCGTAAGTGCATAGGACATCCGTGGGTAAGAAAACAGAGATCCTGTGGTATGGTATTCAAAGTTACAAGGTTAGCCAGGCATGGTGGCTCTTACCTGTAATCCCAGCTCTTAGGAACTTGAAGTAGGAGAATCTAAGGTTCAAAGCCAGCCCAAGTGACATAGTGAGACCTTGTCTAAAAAAAAAAAAGGAAATGATTTACTTACTTTAAAACATTTATTTTTGATTACTAAAATGAAAAAAAATTAATGAAAAATGTACAAAGTTAAATATCCACTGGATGTAGTGGCTCAGCCCTAATCTATTTGGGAGGCAGAGATCAAGGGATCATAGGTTGAGGCCAGGCTGGGAATAAAAAAATGACAAGACCCCATCTCCATGCAGTGTGGTAAGCACCCGTTATCCCAGCTAAAGGGAAAGCACAAGTAGGAAGGCCCAGGAGGGTTCAGGCATACAGCAAGACATCTACCTCAAGAACAACCAACACAAAATAGGAATGGAGATGTGGTTCCTGCATTACAATCCCCAGTACACACACACACACACACACACACACACACACACACACACACACACACACACACACACACACACACACACACACACACACACACACACACACACACACACACACACACACACACACACACACACACACACACACACACACACACACACACACACACACTTCACCTGATTTCATCTCTTCCTAGCATTTGAGAGTCTAGGAATTTGCATGTTTGAATGGGGCCCGAGTGATTCTAAGAAACATTCCCTTTCCTCTCTGAAATACATCTCTCCACAGTGGGATTCTGTATGAAGCAGTGATTCAGTGTGATTCACGATTCAGTGTGGCCAAACAGTTCCTGGTCAGGCGGCTCCACTCTTTCTCTTTTCTCTCCTTGTGCTCAGGTGTAGGGATGGCTGCCCTTTGTGTCCACATTCATCACCCACCTTTCTCATTGTGGCCCTTCATTTTATGAGTATGTTGTAGAGACCAACCTGACACGTTCTTTGTTTAAGGAGACAAAACACATAAACCAAGCCTCTTAAAGGCACACAGTTGAGTGACAGTCCATTCATCATGCACACTATAATCACCTCTGTCTAGTCGCAAAACATCTTCCTCAGCTCCAAGAAATCTAAACCATTAAGCAAAGTCAGCCCCCAGGCCCTTTTACCCGTGGTCACTACCAATCTGGGTGTTCTATGTGTTTGCTTATTCTGGATACTTCTTATACAAAATTTATTCATGGATCATTTAGTATGGGACTTCACTGTACCTGTTTTTCATCGTAGCATATATCAGTGTTTCCTTCCTTTTTTTGTTTTTGTTTTTGTGCTGGTCCTGGGGCTTGAATTCAGGGCCTGTGTTCTGTACCTGAACATCCTTTGCTTAAGGCTAATGCTCTACAACTTGAGCCACAATGCCACTTACAGCTTTTTCTCAGTAGTTTTTTGGAGATAAGATCTCAGCCTCCTGATTACAGGCATGAGCTACTAGTGCCCAGTTTGTTCCCATGCTTTCTATGGCTGAATAATATTGCCTGGTATGTGTACACTGAATGTTTTCCTCCATGCATCTCTGGGTGGACCTTGGGTTTGTTTCTACCTCTTAGCCATTGCAAACGATATTGCTATGAACAGATTGCACAGGTACTTCTCTGAGTAGCTGTTTTTAATCTTTTTATCTCATAGGCATATACCTTCGAGAAGATTAAAGGCTCATATGGCAATTTTATCTTTAACTTTTCAAGGAATGTCCAGACTATATGCTCCCTTTGAAATTAGCACCTTCACTCTGGGACTTTCCTACATATCAAAAATGAGGTTGCTGGGTGCTTTAAAAGGAGTCGGGACACTGGGTTTGTTTCTTAGCTTTTGCCACTAACCAGCAGGGTTAGATAAGTCCCTTTCCCTCCCTGGGCTTATCTGAAAGTAAGAGTATTTTATGAAATGAACTAAGGTTTAATTAATTCTCTTAAGATTTGGTTGGAAAAGTTGCCTCTTTAGGGTAAAGTGGGAGAAAAACCTTGAATCAGCTAGATGTGAATTGTATCCTTTTTCTCTTGAGTTGTTAAATTGTGAGGTAAACATATTCACAATGATTGAGCTTTTTTTTTTCTTTTTTTGCCTGTGTGTTTCTAGTTAATGAATCGCTTTTGGCTTCCTTGTTTCATAACAAAATATCCTTCTCTTTCCCATGATATCCTACTGCTTGGGGGGTCCTAAACAAAATCTGGTAGTCTGGAGCCAAAGCTGGAGCTGTCCCACTGTCCCTCCTGAAGTTGCTGAGCCTTCCCCTAGCTCAGGTTCTGCCCACACAAGGCTTTTGGCTACAGGACCTGTGTCTCACCTTTGGCAATGTGTATACCAAGAGAGGCTTTCCTGGGCAATTTGAGAAACCGTGTAAGAGCCGTCTTAGAAGGTTAGGAAAAAGAAACAAAGATCTCTGTGATGCCTTCTAGCCAAAGCATTCCATTACTGCTCTCTCTCAATCCTTTTCCAGCAGGTTGATTTCCTGGCAAGAGTACATATTAACCTATAGAAAAACTCATCTTCACTGTATGCTGCTCAGACTCACAGTGAGCGCCCTCTTGCTCCACCTGGTGGTTTTCTAAAGGAATATGCACAGGTTAAAAACAAAACACGTGCTCTTACTAACTTAATCATTTGTTCCATTCTTTTTTTCCCCCCCATACATCTATATATCCTTTTATCATGTATTGAGACCTGCTATGTCTTTTGTGCTGTGCTATGATTAACTCAAGGAGTCAAACAACAAACGAGAGAGCAAGAGGGGTAGGTGAATGAAGTACACACACACACATACACACACACACACACACGTAGTGGAGTGGGGGGTATGCATCTGTGCCTATGTGCATACTCATATATATGAGGTTGGGGCTGGTATTAGGCCTTGCTGACAGGGAAGAAACTGCTAAGATGTGAATCAGTATCCCTATATCCGGGCACAGGGAGGCATCTCTGTTGCAGTGATTGGTGGCCTGCTTCCTACTCCAGGTCTCAAGAAGGATGTCCTTGTCCCCAGGAACCGGCTCCTGTGCTTTACCCTTCTAGATGGATGGGAGATGGTGGCTATATACAGGTGACAAGGGACTAAGTTGCTGCCAGTTATGTGTCCATGTGATAGACAGCTGTTAGCCCAGAAAAGCTGGAAGAAATCTGGAGAAGGAACTGCCTGCCTTCCCCTTTGACTTGGCTTGGCAGAACAGTAAACTGAACCAATTATGAAGATTGTATGTTTCAGAGCCCCAGGAAACACAGCAGTGTATGAGCTCTCAGCTGCAGGCTTCTCTTCTTCTTCTCTCTCAGAATCCATTAAGCATCTATTTTCCTTGAACAATCATTTTTAACCTGTTTCTTATAAGTCCTGTGCTTAATGTTGAACTATCATAAACATCACCCACTCTGTTGCTCACCAAAGCCTGTTTCTACGAGGTCACTGCCTCACTACTGCTATTGCCTGTAGCAGGACAATGCAAGGATCACCATACCTTTATTAGGACAAAGTGTTTTCAGAAATAATTTTTAAAAATTCTTTGGGCAGCCAAGTTCACGTCCATGACCCCTAAGGCAGCTGATGTCATCCTGCTCTGCCACTCTGGGATCAAAAGACATGGCCACGATCTTTACCCTGGACCTCCACCACACACACACACACACACACACACACACACACACACACACACACACACACACACACACACACACACACACACACACACACACACACACACACACACACACACACACACACACACACACACACACACACACACACACACACACACACACACAGCACGTGGTCCAGCAGGCTGTAGGCTTGCAGTGGTTCTTCCAGCTCAGTGTGTGGCGTCTTCTGAAAGCTAGGAGTGGGACTGGTGTTTTGCCTCAGGACTGTTCTATGCGGTTGACTTTCCTTCTACCTTCAGAAGGTGGTGGTGTGTCCTCCTGAGACAGGTGACAATGTTCAGCGATTTTTTTTGTGCCAGTACTGGGGCTTAAACTCAAGACCTGGGCACTACCCCTTAACTTTTTGCTCTAAGTTGGCATTCTACCACTGGAGCTACTTTTAGTGGCTACTTGGAGATAAAAGTCTCACAGACTTTACTGCCTGGGCTGGCTTTGAACTATGATCCTCAGATCTCAGCCTTCTGAGTAGCTAGGATTATAGGTATAAGTCACCAGTGCCCGGCTAGAGACATTTTTGATTGATGGCACCCGTGGGCTTTACTAGCATTTGGTAGGTAGAGGCCTAGGATGCTGCTAGACATCCTACAATGCCCAGGACAGCTCTCCTCCCCCTCCCCCACCCTCACCCCTACCACACACACCAAGAACTACTTTGTCCCAAGTGTCAATAGTGCTGAAGTTTAAAACTCCATCCTCAGACACCCCTAATCTAGTACCAAGGGGACCCTTGAGCTCATCCAGGCCCTGTAGGGTTACTGAAGCAGACCACATGTTCAAGAGGACCTTATTGCTTCTGTGTTTCTTTCCACAGCTGAGCTCTGTCCAGGAGGCCCACTTAGAGCGGCACAAGGCAGCGAGACCCCGAGGGCTGGGGAGCAGGGAGTGGGGCCTGGTGCTGAGGATGGCCAGGCAGCAGGCACCACCCTGGGTCCATGCAGCCTTCCTCCTCTTCCTCCTCAGCCTTAGTGGTGCCATCGAGATTCCTATGGATCGTGAGTTATACTTTCTGCTCTTCTCTTTTCCCTGCTGATTTTGGGCCAAGGAGTGGGAGGGAAGGGGGTGAAGAGAAGTAAGGGAAAGCTAAGACCTGTTAAGCCAGTTGGAGACAGGATAGCAGTGGATTCTGGGGTCCAGAGCTGATTTTTCTCTCTGAAGAACTGACACGGGCTTGTGTTGGGAAATAAGAGATTGTACATTGCAGGGCTGTTCTCACAGGGCTATACTGAGGTTTGGGGCTACTGGAGGGGTTACCAGTGGTGATAGTTTGGAATTCTGAAAACCACATGGTAGCCTCATATATGCAAAACGGAACCCTAAGTCCTCTTGCCTAGAGTTCTCTGGAGGATGGAAGGCCTTGAGAGGGTTGGGAGGGGAATTATCTTACAAAAAGACCTGGCTACATAAGACATTAAAATAAAACCAACTTACAATGGTACCCTGGGAACCAGGCATGGATTCCTTGTTTCCAGACTTCCCAGAGCCTGACATGCTGATCTGACAGAGCAACAGTATGTTTACACGCCAGCCTGTGGCTGTGATCAGATGACTGGTGGCCACAGTGGTCCTGCCTGTAGGTACCTGCTCTCTTTGCCATAGTTCTGACATTACTACTGGGATGTCTCCGCTAAAGTGTGGGCTCCCTTGTCTCAAGAGATGTGTGGCTCACGTGATGCCAACATGGACCTGCCCTGTCTGGTCAACAGATGTCTGAGGAGGGGCACAAGGGGTCCCCCTTCAGTGGAGCTGTCCAAAGCCAGACCCTTCTCCACCCCACATCACCATAATAGCTTCCTGAGAAGAGTGGGCACCTCTGGGTGACAGAGGCCACAAATGCATGTTAGAACCAGAAACAAGATAGACAAGGCCTTTGTAGCCCACCCCAAATGTGTGTGAACGCATGAACACAGGGAAGGAGGAGATGGGAGTTGTGAGAGAAACTGTTCCCATGGTGACGGTCTGTGCAGCTGGCTCAAGGAGAGTTTCTCATTAACAGTCCCAGGCAGACAATCTAATAAGGAGCATGATAAGGCCACGTCCCTAGAGGGGTGGGGGTGCAGAGGAAATTGGGTTATCAGGAATGTGATGAAGGCTTGTTTCTCTTCTGCCACTTCTCACTCACCTGCCACAGGATGCCTGGGGTCAGTGGGGGAGGAGCTCCTGCAAAGTGAACTCAGAAATACATGGCTCATGCCTGCAATACCAACTGCTCAGAAAGTGGACAGTTAGGAGGATCAGAGTTCAAGGCAAGCCCAGGCAAAAAGTTATTAAGACCTTCCCCTCTCGACCAACAGACTGGGGATGTGTGCACCTGTTACCCCAGCTGCATGTGAGGTATCATGGAGGACCATCTAGGTCCAAGCCTAGGCCCCATCAATATCCATCTGGAAAAAAAGGCAAAAACCTAAAAACAAAGGGATGGATGTGTTACCTAAGTGCCTGCCCAGCAAGTATAAGGCACTGAGTTCAAATACTAGTATTGCCAAAAAAATTTTTAAAAAGACCTGGAGGCATAGCACAAGTGGAAGAGGACCAGCCAAGCACCATGAAGGCCTTGAATTGAAAAAAAAAAAAAGGTTTAAAAAAGTACTACCAAAAAAAAAGGAAGAAAAGAAGGAAAAATAGAAGAGAAGGAAGGAGGAAGAACTAGCATTGACATCATTCACATTAAGAATTGAGATCCTAGCTAGCTGCTAGGGGTTCACACCTGACTTCTCAGAAGGCTAGGGTTCACAGTTTGAAGCCACCCTGGGCAGGAAAGTCCATGAGATCCTCACATCCAATTAACTACTAAAAAGCCAGAAGTGGAGCTGTGGCTCAAGTGGTAGAATTCCAGCTTCGAGTACAAAGCTCAGGGAGAGCACCCAGGCCCTGAGTTCAAGCCCTAGGACCAGCATATAAATAAATAACAGAATTGAGATCTGAATTCCACTGGAGATGGAGGCCCAGGAGGTCTCTCCCAAGTGCCAAGAGCCTTCCACCACAGTGTCCCCATCCCAGTATCCTGAAGGGAATTGGGGAACACCCTCCCTTCTCTGCTGTATTCACAGATGCTCAGCTCCGTTCTTGCTCAGGGTCACACAACAAAAGTGATGTAGTCGGAATAGACGCTGCAGTCACAGCTGTCCTGGGCCAGGCAGAGCTCAGTGCCGCACTGCCTTGCCACACACATGATCCCCTGGCTAACTGGGAAGCAGAGCTTGACCTTAGCTGACAGCTTAGGAAACAGGGAAGCACAGAGCCAGAAACATGGCTTTATGCCTCTGTGCTGGAGGGGGGAGTCCCTGTGTCACACTAGTCCAAGTAGCCCAGGCTGTGTGGATTCAGAAGGCCCCAAGTATACTGTGCCTCCCAAGGGCTCCAGGCCATCAGAGCGACTCCAAGTTGAGTCTGCAGAAGCTGATTCCCAGACAACAGCAAGGCTGGCCCTTCTGACCCTTCTGGGAAGACCCAGTTGCCCTGGTAACCAGGCTTCTTCCCCAGCCTGTTCCCATATCAGCTGTGTTCACCCTCCATCTCTGAGGGCCTCAGGTCAGAGACTCCCCTTCCAGGTGTCCCGAGCATTCTCTGTGCCTGAAGGGCTGGACGCTGCTTCTCTGGGGGGATGGGACACAGCAACCTCCTGGACCAGTGCCCGTGGCTGCTGTACAATCCCTCATTGAAAACCCAGCCTCCAGCTCCCACTATTCTGCCAGTGAAGTCACACGCACCTTCCTCCCACCGCCACCTCCCTCCTCTCAGCCCCAAGGAGAACAGCACGACCTTTGAAAAAAAGCAAAGGGTCACCTCATCAGCCAGAGGAGATTTGTCCAAAAGTAAGTCTCTTGGCAGCTTGGCCCTCCCATCTCCCTCACACACCATGGGGACTTGGTGTTTCCTTCCAGAAACCCACAGAGAGGCCTGTGGAGCGGGGAAGACACTCCTACCCCCTTTCATCCAAATAGCACTGCAGGATGGCCTCAGTAACACTCCCCCACAGGCTCCATCCTGGTCCTCTGAGGGAAGAATGGGGACCAGAAGAAGTTCCTGAGGGCAAAAACAGCCTAGAGAGGCCCCTGCTCACCCTGCCAGGCCAGGGCAGAAGAGCTCTTCTCCCCCTTAGAGGACAGAGGCAGAAATTCATTCTTCACTTGACAGACAGCAAGTTCCATAAAAGGAAAGGTGAGCAGGTGGTATGACACTGGATAGGGGTTTAGTCGTCCTTGTCTCGAGACAGGCCATTCCCACCGTCTCTCCCATACCCCCCATGCTAGCTTGTCTTCTAGATTGATTGTGTTCCTGTAATAAATTCCTTGGGAGTGCAGGCACAGCGGTGGCTACAAATGTCATTGTCTCTTTAAGCGAGTAGATTCTAAAGAAAGGCCCTGGACAGATGGGCTACATGGGGTTAGGGGCAGCAAACATCCTGTGGTGGCTGCCCTGTGAGTCTCCACCTTTTAAGGTCTCCCTTCTACCCCTTACTCAGAGAGTCAAGGGGACAGGGCTCTGAGGCCATTCGCTTCTCCATCTGTGCAAGCATTTGTAAAGATGAGCCCTGGACCAAGCCTTAGAGGACTGGGACTCCATTCCAGCTCCATAGCACAATTCCCTGGGGTCTTACCCAAGGGGCTGCCTTTACTCTTAGATTTGAGATTCCTTGAACCAGCTTTGACTCTACCAGAGAGGCCAGAGTCTGTGTGAGTGAAGAAGGAAGGTCCTGTGTCAGGCAGTCAACTGGGGTGAGGTCAGAGCCTCCTCTGATCCTCTGCTGGACGCCAGAGCCGCTGTTGATCCTCCATCATACATGAGGATCCAGGAGATGCCACCTGGGTCTTGAAATGTAGAAACCCAGGCCTAGACTGGTGGCCAAAAGAAGTGGTCTCAAAAGCCAGTCCTGCCTGTCCTGAGAATGTTCCCTCCTCTGCCAACTGCATGGGCTTTCTAGCCTTTCCTGAGCCCCTGGTGGGAGGATGGTGTTCAGGCAGAGATGCAGAGCAGGTGCTCACAGAGCACATGTTCAGAAGCTACACTTTCCCTCTCCCTCACTCCCCAACCCTCCCTCGACAAACGTCACTTCAGCGCTCCCTGGGCTGCGCCACCCTGGCACACATTGAACCTTTTCATTGCTCACACTGTTAGGACTTTTCCCCTGCTGATAGAGTGCACAGTAGGGCATTCAACTGCCATGCTCCCCTGGCTCGTGTCCTTCGGCCTCCCAAGCTGAGCTCTGGCCCCTCTGGGGTGCCTTCTCTGAGCCCCTGTGTTCCTCTTCCATGTCTCACTCTATTCAGGCCAGAACGCCTCGGGGTTGCCCCTAGGCCATAGCCTCCACTCCTGTCAGCAGCACTCTTTCTGAAAACGCCAGCTGTCCACACCAGTGCAGGCTCTGACATCCCCACACATGTAAGATAAGATGCCGTGTTGCTTTCTAATAGCTTAAGGACAGGCATGTGAAGTTAGGGAGGTACACAGTCTGTCTTCCCCAAATACACTGGAACCAAGATGTCCTCCCCACAAAGAACACACATCAACTAGACTCTTGCTATCCAAAGCGTGGTTAACAGACTGCCTTCCTCAGTATCTCCCAGAACTTTTCAGAAAGGCAGACTTTGGGCTAGGGAACAGCTCAGTCGCAGAGTGCTTGCCTAGCATTTGCAAGTTTCTGGGGTCTATCCCCAGCACTGTAGGACAAAACAACCACAAAGAGAAACAGAATCCAGATTCCAGTCCAGCCCAGCTAAATTGCAACCTGCCTGTTAGCCAGACTTAAAGTGATTTGTATACTTATTCAAATGTAGAAATCAGAAACACACACACACACACACACACACAGAGGTATGCACATCTGTGTGGGAACCCTGGTGTATTCTAGCTGGGGAAGCTTTGTGGCCCCTGCCTCTTTGCCCCTCTGGGAGCAGTGGGCTTGGCCACAGTGCAGAGGATAGAAAAGCAGGAGCCACTGAGGAGAGAGCATGCTTTCATGTATGGAAGAGGAGAGGGTGGGAGAAATGAGGCCATGGGCCTTGCTGGGTGCTGAGGCCTCCACATCTTAGGCCTTGGCCCTGCAACAGTAGCTTAGAGCCGGCACTTTTTCTGGCACCTCCCCTTTCACCATGGACTGAGGATCCCACTTCACAGATGGCCTCAGATACTAAGAAACATCTTCAGGGCCTCCTTGTCAGTTATGGACTTTGGGCTCCTCTAATGGCCTCTCCCTTTGGTCAAAAGCTGGTCTTGCTTCATGGTATGGTTTTGGTCTCCCAGGGAGGCCTGACTGGGTCTGTTCCTCAAGCCTGCTTGGCTCTCCTATGAGTTCTGCACCTGGGAGGAGAGTGCCCCGCTCGCCGTCCCCACCCCCTCCCCCCGCATGCTGGGGCATAAGGACACCTAACAGTGGTGTGTGATAACAATTTTTTTCTTTTCTCCCCTTCCCAATGCTAACCACTGGAACTAACAGCAAGCATTCAGAATGAGCGTAAGTCCTCTGTGAGCCTCTGGGAGGTGGGAGGGAGGCAGGAGGGCCAGGTGAGGGACACCAGAGGTTGGGGACGACCCAGTGGGGTCTTCTGCTGGGGCTTCAGCTGGGGCTCTCACTCTAGCCAAGCATGTGAGATCCCTGATCACAGGACAGGGACACTTTCCCTGGGGCATCCTATTATGAGCCCAAAGAGAAGAGGGGCTTCAGAAGAGGGTTTCTGGAAGGAAGCTGTGGTGCCTTATAGACACTGCTGCTCCCCTATCCTCCAGTGGCTGACCCAGGTCCCCCAGCTCAGTGTGGTTCCTTGGCACACAAGGAGTCGTGGGAAGTTCTCCAGGATCAAGGGCTCCTTCAGTTCTTTCTGCACTTTGGCCATCTACTGAGCCTCAGGCTCAAGAAGTACCAGGCCCTACATTCTAGAAACACAGCTGCTTTGGTTTCTGCATTCAGTTCTCAAGAGCATTGTTCGCCGTGTGGTGTGCTGGGCATTGGGATCTAAGCCTGGGGAAACAGTCCGGATTCCAGTTTCTCATAGGGGTCTTAGGCCTCCTGCAGCCCCATTTAAGAAACCGCACCTCTTGAATAGGGTTCTGCTCACACCTGCTTGCCCAGGTGGCTCCTCTAGTGCCTGGTGTTAGCCGCTCCCCAAGCCAGGACCTGGGTGAGTCCCTGAAGTTGTAACTTTGCCCCTCCCTCCTCCATGTGCCCTGCTGCAGTGACCCAGCCCCCGACCATCACCAAGCAGTCCGTGAAGGACCACATCGTGGACCCCCGGGATAACATCCTGATTGAGTGTGAAGCAAAGGGAAACCCAGCTCCCAGGTGAGTAGGGGTAAAGGGATCCTGAGAATATGCCATTGAAACTGGGCACCAGTGGCTCACACCTGGGATCCTCGTTACTTGGAAGGCTTAGAATAGGAGGAATTTCACAGTTCAGAGACTGCACAGGTAGAAAAGTCTGCAGGATTCTGTCTCCATGGGAAGAAGCTGACTGAAAGTCATGTGCCTGTGATCCCAGTGTCCAGACAGGAAGCAAGACCCTATCCTAACAATAACCACTGAAAAATAGGGCTGAAGGTATGGCTCAGTGGAATCACACCATCCTAGCAAATGTGAGGCCCAGGGTTCAAACCCCAGTAACACCAGAAAAAAAAAAAAGCAGAATTCAGATTTAAATGCACAGCTCTTACCCCTCAAGGTCAGGTTTGGTCCCCAACTGCTGATGGGGTAGATGCTTGGTTGTACATCTTCACCTCCCAGACTGGGCCCAGCGGGAGCCTCCTGCAGGCCTCAGATCAATCTCTCCATGGCGTGTCCAGTCTCAGGGGACACTTTCTGGCTGTGTTCTGGCCCAGGTATTGGGGACCATGATGCTGAGGTTTGGTCTTTTCCCCACGGTTCCTCTGTGGAGAAAAGGACTCAGTAGCAATTACCAATCACCACTGCTTCTCCTCCTGCTCGACATGTGTAGCCAAGCCACAAGGGCCTGGCCAGAGCAGATACATGCATCTTCCCAAGAGAAGCAGAGACAGCCCAGGCCTCCCAGACAAGCACTATATGTAATGCTGCCTGTGCAGGAGGCAGAAAATAGGAGGATCCAGGTTTGAGGTCAGTCCAGACAAAAAGTAAGACCCCCATCTCAACCAACAAGTTTAGGTATGGTGGTTTGCATCTATAATTCCAGCTATGTGGCAGAGGTAGGAAGAGTATGGTCCAAGATTGGTTTGGGACAAATAGTGTAAGACCCTATTTTTTAAAAAGAAGAAGAAGCTTTAAAAAAAAAAATAGGCTGTACCAGTGGTACGGTATACTTGCTTTAGCGAGCACAAAACCCTGAGTTCAAACCCATTCTGCCCCCAAAATCATAATCACTGCTGGCTTGTGAATTACGTTCTTACAGAATCTCTTTCCTGTCCCCATGGCTAGTTGAATGTCTACACAGAGCCACGGTTCTCAGCCTTGGCTGGAAGAATGCCAGCAGCACCAGACCCTGGCAGTCTCTGGCAGACCTGGGTCACTGTTGTCCCTCCCCGCTGTCCACAGCTTCCACTGGACCCGGAACAGTAGGTTCTTCAACATTGCCAAGGACCCTCGGGTGTCCATGCGGAGAAGGTCTGGGACCCTGGTAATTGACTTCCGCAGCGGTGGGCGGCCCGAGGAGTATGAAGGGGAATACCAGTGCTTCGCCCGCAACAAATTCGGCACGGCCCTGTCCAACAGGATCCGCCTGCAGGTGTCCAGTGAGTGCTGCAGGTGGGACCAACATTGGGGGGAAGGCTGACCCCGCCCTGGGCCTACAAGTGACCTCCATGGGTCTCCCACTCAGCAAGATTGCCTGGAAAGGAAGCTTCCAGATCAGAGTCTGATACAACCTCACCAGCCTCTCGGGGCATCAGGAGGGGAGAGGAGAGGGGCACCTTGAAGGTGGGCGTCTGCTCTGATAAAAGGTCTCTATCCTTCCTCCATCCCAAGGCCGTGCTCTGCTGAGCCCTCGCCTGACTCATGGCCCTGCCTATCTCTTGTCACACCCATTCTCCAGCTCCCCTTGTCTAGGATCAGCCTCACTTCACCTCCCTGTCTCCTTCTCAGAATCTCCCCTGTGGCCCAAAGAAAACCTGGACCCCGTCGTGGTTCAAGAAGGCGCCCCCTTGACGCTGCAGTGCAACCCCCCACCAGGCCTCCCGTCCCCAGTCATCTTCTGGATGAGCAGCTGTGAGTTCTGGAGCCTCGTCTGGGATGGGGGATGGGGTTGAAGGATGGTTTCCCCACTCTGGAAGACTGTGAGCTGTGAGAAACAGGGCCACATGGCTGAGAACAGCTACAGAGCAGTGCTGTAGCTGGGTGCTCTGGAGCAAGTTGCTTAATGTCCCTGGGTCTCGGTTTCATATTCTGGGAAAAGCAGGACTAACATTATTGTAAAGATAAGTGATAGAATACTTCTGCAGTTCTGCAGTGATTAGAGGTGATCACACACACACACACACACACACACACACACACACACACACACACACACACACACACACACACACACACACACACACACACACACACACACGGTGCTCTTGGTAGTATTTGTGGTAAGGAAGGTTAAAAAGAGAAAGGAAGCAGGGGAGGAAGGCAAGCCCCCTCCCCATCTTTGCTCAGCCTGGGTGCTCAGATTTACACAGCAAGGAGGGCAGAGGTAAAGGGGGAATGAAGCCTTTGATGAGGGGTGGCAGCAGCGTTCAGAAATTGTGCTGGCTCAATCTGAGGCTTGTGGAACATTTTCAATTAAAATAAAGGCAGATAGGGCCTTTATTTTCAAGTAGAAGTTCTCCCCCTCCCTCTCTCCCTCCCTCCATCCCTTCCCCCTTCTCCCTTACCCTCTTCCTCTCTCCTTTTCTGTGGCTTTCCTTTTCCCTTCCTCCCTGCCCACCTAGCAGCTTCTTCTGCTCCTCCTTCCATCCCTCCCCGTGCCTCCCATTTATCAATCTGTATATCCATCTAACTACCTGCCTGCCATCCATCATTCTGTCCATCCCTGCATCTGCCAACCTACTTCCAAAGCAGGCTGCCACACAAGAAGCAGCTGTCTGCAGCGAAGCAGGCTTGGTGCAGTCTCCAGCCTTTCTTCTCTCCTCACACCTGTGGGGAGGCTGGTGGTTGCCTGTGAATTCCTTGTTTAGATTGTCCTCTCCTCCATCTCATCTCGTTTGTCACCAAGCTATGTCCGTGCCTGCTCCCATTGGATCCCGTGCCTCCTGTCCCTCCTCACTGACCTCTCCCCAGCCTCGTCACCTTTAGCTTGTGCCTGAGTTACAACACCTAGCCCAGATGAGTCTCCCTTGTCTTCATGAAACTGTGAGTGTGGTTGTTTCATTCAGATACTGAAAGCCCTTCAGTGGCTCATCCCTCACCTTGAACTGAGATCCAAGCTCCTTTCCCTGGTCCTCCTGGTCAGGTCCCTCTCCCTCCCAGCCCTTCTAACCTTCCCTCCCTGGGCTTCTGGGCCCCTGAATGGCCTGTGTCCTGTTAGCCTTTAGCACAGGCTCTTTCTGCTACTTAGAAACCCTGTAGCTCCTCTGTTCTGCCTAGCACAGGATGTCAGGGTTTAGCTCAGGGTCCTTGAGTGGACTGGGCCCCTTTCTGCAGTCCCATCCATCTCCTTCCACCCTGGAGCACCCCACTCTGAATACTATCCTACAGTTACCTGCTGGACTGGGGCTCTTCCAGGGCAGGAACTGGTGTTCTCACTCACCTCCCTGTTCAACACTTAGCACAGGGCCTGGCACCTAGTAAGCCTAGAGCAAATCTCTGAGAAATGATTCCAAGGGCTGACCACCTCCTTGTGGGAAAGATGACATTTTTTGCTTTAAGACGATGATTTTAAAAACAATGGGATAGGAAAAGAACGGTCTAAGGGCCGTCAGCTTTAAGTGCATGCTAATGGGCCTTACAGCCCTGAAACTGGGCTGTGCATTGGCATCAGTGCTGAGAAAGATACTGACAATAGATTTTGCAACCTGTAATACCTTTGATTCTAAAAAGCACGTTTCTCTATTTTAATATGCAAAATTTAAGCCATCTTAAAATCAGGGCGTGTATTGTCGATGGCTACACAAATTATAATCAGGAGCTGCCCTCTTCTTAGGAAGTTCAGAAAAGAAATAAAAACTGGATCTAATCATTGTTGATGGTTAAATGTTGTTTTAAGGTGGCAAGGACAAGTTCATTTAATTCAGAAACTTGTTGAGAGCCTTCCCCTTGTATGCCAGGACCTAAGCTGGGTGCTGGGGTATAAAGATGAACCAGTCATGGCTTGGCCTCTAGGTTAGCATCTGTAAAGTGGGAATATGCCCTACAGTAGATTTGAGGGGCTTCAACCAAGAGATGTCACACTCCTGACCTCATCTGGTCTTCTGCAGCATTCACACATCGAATGATGGTAATGATTTTCATGGTGGCCATTACTCCTAACCCCCCATCCACACCTCTGCTTTCCTTCCAGCCATGGAGCCTATCACCCAGGACAAACGCGTCTCCCAGGGCCACAACGGAGACCTGTACTTCTCCAATGTGATGCAACAGGACATGCAGACCGACTACAGCTGCAATGCACGCTTCCACTTCACCCACACCATCCAGCAGAAGAACCCTTTCACTCTCAAGGTCCTCACCAGTAAGTGTAGCCCCTGTCCAGGGCTGGGGGCCACAGGAGACAGTCGCTGAGCCCACATAGCCCTGGACACTACAGCCATCCTTCTGGCTCAGTGTGCCTGAGCTGCCGCTGCTAACTTTCCCCAGCATCTCTTGATGCTGAAGCCTTGAGTCAGTGTTGGTCCTGTGCTAGACCACTGCTTCTCAGACTTTAGTGGGAATCAGAATCACACAGCAAGACCCAGCCCTGTCCTACCTCAAGGGCCCCTGGAGCCCTTGCTCACATTCAGATAACCACAGGGTCTGAGAACCACTTGCTCAAAGGTCATCAAGTCCCCCGATGCCCTCAGCTTATTTCTTTTATTCTAGTCATTACATGCTTCTCTTTCTCTCTAGAAGAAAGCCAGAACATAAAATGTTAGTGGACACACCAAAACAAATTGTATTTGATTCTGTAATGATACATTTGCTAAACTCTATGGAATCTCTTTTGCAAATTGCAGGTTTATGTTTCACTTTATTTGTTTTCATTTCTATTTCCTGATACGAATGCACATCAGCATTTCCTGACCTGCTAAAGAGTCAGCAGAGCCAGGCACTGGTGCCTCACGCCTGTAATCCTAGCTACTGAAGAGGCTGAGATCTGAGGATCATGGTTTGAAGCCAGCTGGGGCAATTAACCACCATAAACTAGAAGTGGCACTGTGGCTCAAAGTGGTAGAGTGCTAGCATTGAGCAGAAGAACTCAGGGACAGTGCCCAGGCCTTGAGTTCAAGCCCCACAACTCACACATGCACAGACACACATGCACAGACACACACACACACACACACACACACACACACACACACACACACACAGAGTTGGTGGCTCTCTGTGAGGAATGAGAAAATTTTAGTCAGAAACACAGGGATGAGCCAGCCTGGGGCTTTTGTTAGAAAGCCCTCAGCCTGCATGGGATGTTGAAAATTGTTTCTGTTGGTTTACACCATGGATTTATAACATGCCTGGCATAGAAGACCCCCCAACCCAAAGACACTTCAATGTATCAGAGCTGTGCTGTGAATATTGTCAGTATAGGAGATGACAAGGTCTGTGGAGAGGCCATCTGGGGACAGGCAGCTTCCACAGGTTTCTACCAGTTTCCTGGTAGCCCATGGCCCACCTTGAGGTGGCTGGCGATATCTTGGGTGCGTGCCCCTGGGAAGAGGCTTGGATGGGGTCCTGACCCCTTGGTTCTCTCCTTTCCTCCTCACTCCTTTCTCCGCTCTGGGGGCAGGGCAGGCGCCTGGAGGCTCCCGGGGAAGCACGGTGGTTTGTCTGCAGTGTCTCTCAGTGTATTCAGGTGACTGCCTGCCAGCTGGCTGCACTGGACAGGACAGTGTGGTCTGCCCAGGATCTCAGAGTGGCCTCAGTAACCAGGTCAGGGCTAGCATGAGGAGGAGCCAGTGGGAAGATCAGAGCTGTTCACGATGCTCTCAAGCTGACCTTGCTGAGCCTCTGTGTCACCACCTGGACCTTGCTGCTTGCCTGGGGGATGCTGCAAGGTCACCTGCTGCCCCTGAGCTTGAGCTGAGTGACCTTTGGCTGTCCCAGGCTGAAGCCAGGAGATGAGGGTGGGGGTTAGGGACTCATCCTCTGTAAAATTAAACACTTAGAGGGTAAGAAGTGGAACTTTCCAGAAACATCCTATTCTCTACCTGAGGAAGTAAGGGATATTTGTTTCTGCTTTGTTACTGGGTCTTCTGTTTCACTGGAAACTCCTTCCTCCAAATGACAGAAACCGTGTAGGTGACTGGAACAGAATCCACTGGCTTCCTGGAGTTCTCCCAGGGGAAACTTTGGCTGGAACCAAGTTCTGGGCATCTGAACCTGCGTAGAATTGGGCACAGTTGCTTAAAATAGCACAGTTGGGCTTTCTTGACTTTCCTGTCTGGAAAGGACACAGGCTTTCTCTTGTACCTTCAGAGCCGGGTTTGGGGGAGGGTGGGGAGGCAAAAAAGTCTGCCCACAGTTTGCCATTCGGGGAGAAATCAATCCCCCCACCTTGGTGTTTTATTAATTGCATTAAAGGGAGAGAAAGAGGTAGATTGCAAAATACTGGGCAATCAAAATGCATTTTGGAGTCTGTTCTAGAATGCAAAGCTAACCAGTGGAGTCAGGCTTTCCAAGCTGCACCTGTTCCCTCTTTGCCCACACAGTGACAGACATTGGGTCCCTCCTGCTACATCACAGGGAAGAGGTGAGGGCATCCCATACTTCCTTTTGATGTCTCAATGGCGGCGCCTCCCTCCCCAAATCTCACTCATGCTCCCAACCCTCTATTGGAGGTGTGGGCCATTTCCCCAGAAAAGGAAACTCGCCTGTGGCATGGAACCAGGGGAGCATGAGACTTGGTCCCTTCCGTCCTCGCATGCTGCAGTCCTCCCTTAGGAGAAGTGAGGAATATCCTTTCCAATCCCACCCCTTCATTCCATTATCTTTCACTCTAGATTCAACCAAAGTACCTTCTCAACCAGGCCACCCCCTTCACAACCAGCTAGTCTTAAAGACTAGCTCTGAATAATGAACATCTTCCTGCCGGGTGTGGAGCAGATTGGACATGCAATGCCAGTCCCAAAAAAGAACTCGAATATCCTTATAATTAGTTGAAACAGGATTTGATCTGTCGTCAAATATGCAAATGTTTTGGCACAGCACCTGGCAGCTCGCAGGCAGTTGGACTGTGTCCTGGGCTCCTGGGACTGTCTGCTTGGCTTCCAGTCAGCTGTACACCCTCCACCCCCTGTGGCTACCGTCAGAACTTAAACTCTAAGAAACAGGGACAGTGGAGAAGGAAAAAGCTATTTAAGAACAGTGGCAAGTGTATGTGTCCTGTCCTGTTCCCAAAAGTCTTTTTATGAAGGACTAAGTGCCCTAGGGTTTAATCTCTTAATCTGGGAGGAGAGTCCTCATCCCCCTCTCCATCCCCCACAGTCTAGAGAGCTGAGTCTCCAACACAGTTAGCAGGCCTTTCCAGGACCAAGGTGGTACCCTCAGCTTGCTATCTCGCTCTCCTGTCCCACACTCTCCCTTCTGTTCCAGAGCTGGAACCTCAGCTGAGCCCTCTCAACAGAGAATTCTTGCAGGGAGCACAATTGTGCCCGCCTGCTCAGATAGGGGATGCTTACTGCTGGGCACTGCCAATGTCCCTCAGTTGGCCTCTCTTATTGATGACGGTCTTCTCCAATTCACTTCCCACCCATCCCTACAGCTTAGCTTCCACACAGGCAGAAATCCACTAAAACCTTTCTCCTCAGCTGGCCTGATATGGAATGAGCCCTGGGGACCCGGAGACGCTGGGGAGAAGTTGGTCCTGAGATTTCCTCTAGGAAACACTAATCCTTACCTCCTTTGTTCCAATCATAGAAGGACCCAGCCAAGTTCAAGCCTAATGTCTTTCCTTTTTTTTAAAAAAAAAAAGTATGATTGCCTTCTTTTGCAGGAATTAAGCTTTATGTTCCTTGCGGGGCTGCTTTGTGTTGCTTGGTCTTCACTGGGTGTATATTCTTTTCAAAGTGCGCTGTGTCCTTCCTTTGCAAACACCACTGGTGCTCACCCCAGTTTTCTTTTTTGTGTGTATGTGTGGCTTTGCCTTTCTGTTTTTCCCTCCCAGCATATGCCTCTGTGACTTCTTCGTGGCCTCCTGTTTGCTCACCCTCTTTTGTTTATTGCAGACCACCCCTATAATGACTCGTCCTTACGAAACCACCCTGACATGTACAGTGGTGAGTTGTGGCTGTAACCTTGGGAGTAACCTTGCCTGTCCTAACCCAGTCTGCCTAACTTGACTGATTCTGCATCATTAACTCCTGCTGGGTTGGCAGGGCTGACAGCTAGCCAGGCCAGGTTGCCACGGCAACTCCTCAGGATGCTGCCTGCCAGGAGGGAAGATGGCCAGTCTGGGAATGAGGGGGCTCACACAGAAGTGTAATCTTGCCAACCTGCAGAGCTCTAGTTGCTGAATTCTTAACAGGTGGTTTGAGCCAGGCTGGGGCTCCAAAGAGCTCCCTGTAGGTTTCAGCAGAGGCTTTTAGGAATTGGTGATGGGTGGGTGGAGAGTTTCTGAGAGCAGGTTAGGAGGAAACGGGAAGTCTGGCTCCTGATAGTCATTTAAATACCACAGATAACTTTTTCAGTTTAGTTAACTCTCTTCAAGTGTGTGGAGACGAAATGGCTCCTTAGTCACCTAGAATTTGATTCTGGGAGTGCTACTTCTCTGGTAGGTCGAAGGAAATGGGAGCAAGAGTCCCCTTGGAATGGTATTTGCAGGTGAGTGTAAATGAAGTTGGGCCTCTGCTGACCTCACACAGCTGTGCCTCTTCTCCACCGGGATAATGTATGCAAATGCATTGCCCACCAGCCCACATTTGCAAGTCATGGAACAATTACAGCGGGACATATTCCTAACATCCCACTGTGGGCTGCTTAGTCTGTTAATAAGAGAATCAGCCATTTTCACACCTGAGCTACCCCCTCACATTGACCAAAGAACGCCTTGTTTTCCTTGAGCAACCAGAGTAATCAACATTTGCTGGCTCTGGTGACACAGCTGATCCCCATCATCAGTTATGCCTTGGAAGGCTAGGCTGTTGGTCCCCAGGGGTGTCATTGAGGACTCAAACAGATAGGAAGTGCTGGTATGGAGATGTGCTAGTGTAAACCATGATTAATGTGGGGGATGGGATGAGGAAGCAAAAGCCAGGAAGAGAGACAAAGTCTCCCACTTGGCACCAAGCAGAGAGAACCACACTGAGATTCTGCCAAAGAGATTTATTGCCGAGAAAGCAGGGGACCTTTCTTTGTTGGAATCTGAGGACTGTTTGTTTTCAAGATAATAGAGCCAATCAGAGCCAATCACAGTGTGTCAAGAGCCCCAGAACACCACCAGGGTAGAATGTGCCTTTTCCTAAATTGGATTCCAAGGAATATATTCTAGGAAGGATTCTGAAAGCCAGTAGACCTAAGCCAGAAAGTCCCTTAGAGACCATTTGGCCCTCACTCCTTGCTTTATGTAAGGTAAAATGAAGGGAAATGGAATAAGCTTTAGAGATCCAGCCTCTTAAAACAGCATTTAACCAGCAGTCGGTATTATTACCAGAACACGAGTGAGAGTTGTGGAAACCTTCCAAGATGGTGGATTCACAAGAATTTCACAAGAGGCTCACTTGGAGACTCTCCCTTTGTCTACAATCCAAGGCAGGATGGGGCTGACCAGGTATGAAGCAAACAGAAAGAAAAGGAAGCCAAGTGAGCAGATAGAGTCAATGTAGAACAAAGGAGAGCCAAGCAATGTTCTAGAAAGAAATAGAAAGGCAAAAGGCAAAGAAGGAGCTGGGTACCAGTGACTCACGCCTGTAATCCTAGCTACTTAGGAGGCTGAGATCTGAGGATCATGGTTCAAAGCCAGCCTGGGCAGGAACTCCATGAGACTCTCATTTCCAATTAACCACCAGAAAACCGCAAGTGACTCTGTGGCTCAAGTGATAGAGCACTTGCCTTGAGCTGAAGAGCTGAGGGACAGCGCCCAGGCCAGAGTTTAAGCCCCATGACCGACAAAAAAAGGGACAGGGGGAGGGGAGGAGAGAAGGAGAAGATTCTCCCTGAACACAGGGAGCTGAAGAGGCTTGGCATTGGTGTCAATGCCCAGTGTATTGCTCTGGCTTTGAAAGATGACCCCTCTCTCTCATAGCATCAGGGTCACCTGTACTCCTATTTTGCCCTGACAATTTCTACAGTGGGTTGATATCCTCTGAACATTGCCCGGGTGCTCCATCCCACAGAGTGGCAGAGGAAGCCACTTAGGAATGGCTCAGGCAGGAGAGCCGATGGTCCTGTGTGGAGCAGGTAGGTTGCATGGCATCACACAGACTCCAAGACAGACCACTGATTGATGCTACACAAGTCACTTAGTAGCTCAGGACTTTACATTCCTCATCTGCCAAATGGGTATATTGCCAGCCCTATTGGATAGTTGGGAAGGTTAGAGAGGAGAGTAGGGAGATGGCGCGTAGTAAGGAGTAGCATACCAGTGATTAAAGTGTCACTGTAAATGGAAGGCTTTAAAGAGAGGGGTTTCATGTTGCCTATAGAGTTTGTTTCTTGTCATTATTTTGCTTCTCAGTGGTACTGGGATTCGAACTCAGGGCCTAGCACTTGCTATGCAAGGACTCTACCCTTGAGTCATGCCCTCAGCCTTAGTTCATCTATTTCTGAAAGTTACAGCCATACCACTCTGAAAATATACCTTATCTCATCTGAAAATAAGATATACACAGAGAAGTTGAAGCCAAGGGGAGAAAAGCTGGTATACATACAGGAAGAACGCACTCTGCAGGGAGAGGTGTTAGAGCAGACTAAAGAAATGTAAGGAAGAAAAGCTGCAACTACAGCACAGGGACTTGAGTTCATCATACAGAAGAAACTTCCTGGCAGTGAGAGGTAACACAAGTTACTAGACAAAAAGTTTATCTACCTTCTAGATTGTTCGGTTAGCCATTCCTAGGGCCAGAGTGGTGGAGGGGATTCTGGGATTGCAGGAATGCAGGAATCCAGCCCTGTGAGTCTCTGGTTCTCAGTTCCAAGAATCAAAGGCAGCAAAGCAGCCTGGAGTAGGATCCAGCTACCCTTAAAAGCTGTTTGTTGGCAAAGGTCCTCAGATACATCTATTCATTGAGCTGCCATCCTGGTAACGTAGCAGTTGTTGGAAGCAAACAACCCAGCTTGTTAGTCTTCTTGATCTTTCCCCAGCAGGAGGTGATCAGGAGCCAGTGCTCTTTGGACCTTTAAAGCCAACATGACTGACATAGTGTCATGTCCTGGTATCCCCTAGATGTTCATGAGTCTGCTCTGAGCCATAGTTTATGGGAACAAGAGGGGAATGACTGTCTTTTGGCTAGAGTCAGGTGGGCCCTGAATCCATAAAGGTTTGGTTCAAAGCTACCAGCTGGACCATTCCTCTTATGTTCATGTAGATTCTACTTACTGCAACTGGCCACTTTCCTCTTCCCTTCCTTTTGGCACCAGCCTTCCCATTCCTTGGGGCTCTGTGTCACCCTGACTCTTGTGTCCCTAAGAATCCTGTGGAGATGCTTTAGACCTCTTCTTTTGTCCCCACCTGATTTTTGCCCAGCTTGGGTCACAAGCTAATCCATGGTCACCAAAACTAGATGGAATCTGAGAGGAGTGAAACATGGCAGGCACCAGGGCGACATTAAGACAGAGGCATCGTCCTGCTTCCTCTTCTGCCTGGAGACTTCGGGTTTGGTTTGAGCAGGAAAGATAGCCCCCAGATGGCCTACCGGAAGTGGGGACTAGAAGGACCTCCATGTTTACACTGAGAGAAGATTTAGAATAGATGTAGAGTACAGTCTCCATAGAGCCTCAGAAATGGGGGTAAGTACAGGCCTGTTGGCGCAATGCTTGGCCCTTAAAAAAAGAAATGCCCACTAATGGAGGTCCCAGTGACTACCCCTGCCTTGAAGGCTGTTCCTTCCTATTCTTTGAACCTGGCTTGCTTCCCAGGACCTTCTTCTCCCTGGAGCTAATTCTGGGTTGTGATTCCACATTCCACAAATCTGCTGTGCCTGTGGGCTTTCTACTATCACAGCTACTTGTGTCGAGGTGCCCACAACAAGGCTCTGCGTGGGTCCCTCCTCCTTGTCCTGCCGTTCCACTGCCCATGTGTGGTCATGACTATGTGCTGTGGGGTGGATTAAATGCCTGTGGGCTCACAGATCAGCTTCTGCAGAGTTTGTCCCTGTGTGGAATAGGTGTGACATGGAACTGGGACCTCTTCCACATCATAGCAGGGTTTCCAGCCCTGCATAGACTCCTGTCCTCAAGGTGCCCTTGAACTTGTGTTGTCTTCACTGTGTGGTGATTCATTCATGGGGGGACCGGGGGAGGGAGGTGAAAGCTGCTGCTTCTGCTGCAGAAGCTGCTGCTGCCTAGGTCCTGAGACCTGGCTTCTGCAAGCACTATAGGTAGAGATGTAACCAATTAACCATATAATGGATTAACCCTTCATTTGCCACTGTTGTGTGTATGTGCACGCACATGTGTACACAAGCACATGTGTGTGCTGGGGAGACATGACACCTACAAGAAGAGAAAATGTGGGGTAAACGGCTCCTCCTCTTCCTTCACCTCCTCCTGGTGCTTCTCCTCTTCTTCCTTCTCCTCCTTCTCCTCCTTCTCCCTGTTCATTGCTCCATCCACAAACATTTATTGTCCACTTGCTAGGTGTCAGGAGCCTCAATACTTCAGCCTGTCTTTCTTCTCTCCCCAAAAAGATTAAACAGAAGCAAACTCCCAGGGGATACCAGAGAAAAGCTGAGTGTCCCTAGGCTAGGGGCCTCCTGAGTCCAGCCAGGCTCCAGCTAACCCAGCAATCACCCTTGGAAAGCAACAGTACCCAGGGCTGGATCTCCACCACTCTGTCCTCTGCCAGCACCGATTAAACCTGGATGAATGCTTCTGTTCTCACTCTGGCATCTCCCAGGGCTCCTGGCAGCTCTGCCTTCCTCCACCTCTGACTTGTCCAGCTGAGTCTAAGACTCATTAAACCCCACAGACAGGCTCGCTTTACGTTTTTATTTAGGGAGAGAGAGTGTATCCGTTTTGTCTTAAGGTTAGAAATTTCTTGCTTCCATCTATCACATCCATTCTATAGAGCTGTACAGAGAACTCTGTATCAGAGGTAAAGCTCAAGCAAGGTAGGGTCCACCCAGACTGGCATGACCCCTCCCACAGGGGGACAGCCATTCTGACAGTATCACCTTGGGAGCTACCTGCCCTTTAAACTGACGTGGATTTCATAGATTGCCGCTCACCCACCCCTGGCTGCTCCAGCCTCATTGAATTATAGATCACATAGTCCATCTTGGATGCCACGTTCCTCGCCCCTCACCCGGCATCTCACATGCAATTAACACCCTCCTCCCCCCGCCCAGTTCCAAAGTCATTAGTGAGGAGACAGAGTGGTCTTGGCCCCAGAGTGATTTCCTGTCATCTCTGCTCATTAATTCTCTCCATGTCTTTGCTAAGCCATTAATAACTCTCTCCACATGTGTGACTGTTTATCTGGGGCTTTGTGGCCTCATCCCAGCTCCTTGTCTTCAGGGTCCCAGAGAGCAGCTTGTCTGTCCTGTGGCCCCTGAATACCTGCCTTCTCCATTTTCCAAGTCTCTGTCTGGAGAAGATACCAGAGTGGCCCCTGCCCCCCCCCCACAGGGGTCCAATTCAGGGAGCTGATTTCATACTTCCTAGCCCCTTACACCTAGTCCCAGGGAAGGGAGGGTTCCTGGACTCAGAGAATCGAGGTTCCTCTTAGCACACCCTTTCAGAACCCAAAGCTAGTCCCACACTTGTGCTGGTGGGGCCCAGGAGCCCAAGTTTCCTAACACCTCTCATTGCTTCCCATGCCCTGGGGGTGGGCTGGGCTAGGAAGGTCTAGGGAGGGTCCGATGGCTTTTCTCTCTAGCCCTATAGTTTTGGTCTACGTGGGCCAGCCCTCTGGGCAGGAGGCTCATGAGAGCTTTTCTGTCCTGTTGCAGCCCGAGGAGTTGCAGAGAGAACTCCCAGCTTCATGTATCCTCAGGGCACATCCAGCAGTCAGATGGTACTTCGAGGCATGGATCTCCTGCTGGAGTGCATCGCTTCTGGCGTGTACGTACACTTTGCATGCTGCATTAGCCACTCTCCAGGAGGCTGGGGTGGGAGTGTGTCCATGCTATGCGCTTGCCATTTGGAGGCACACCAGTAGTATAAAAAAAGGAAAAAAGGAAGAAAAAATGTGCAGTAGTACATGCCTATAATCCCAGTTTCTCAGAGATGATTGGAAAGATCTCAGTTTAAGGCCAGCCTGGGGTAAAAAGTTAGCAAGACCCCCATCTCAACAAATAAACCAAGATTACTGGTACGTATCTGTGATCCCAGTTACATAGGAGGCTGTAGTTAGTATTCCAGTCTGAGTACTCTTTACCTGACTTATGTAACTATAACCCTTCTGCATATTACATTTATAATAACCAAAAAAAATTTTTAAGTCCCAGCATGGGTAAAAACATGACCTCATCTGAAAAAAAGTTAACTAAAGCAAAGAGGTCTAGGGACTTGGCCCAGTGACAGAGCAGTTGCCTAGCCAGCAGAAAGGTCTGAGTTCAGTTCTACTACTGCCAAAAAAGAAGAAAGAAGGAAGAAGGAGGAGGAGGAGGAAGAAGAGGAATAAAGAGGAAACAACCTCCCTTAGGGAGCAGAACTCTGCAGATCATATCTGTCCTCATCTGTACCAGACATATCTGCTTTGAGAAACTAGAAAAAGAAGCAGCTGTACTCTGTAGGTGCATGAGGGTCACAGGGGATCTCAGCTTGGCCCCTCGGGCGCTCTGTGACTAAGCACTTCTTCTGAATGGGAACAGCGGGCTCTGAGAGGCCAGGCATGCTCTCGGGCCCATGTACATTTCCAGATACTCAGTGCTTGGTGGTCTAGAAGATACAGGTCACCACTTGTGGTAAGTCCTCTGTTTCCTGTTCGGTCCCTCTTCTAGCCCAACTCCAGACATCGCATGGTACAAGAAGGGTGGGGACCTCCCATCTGACAAGGCCAAGTTCGAGAACTTTAACAAGGCCCTTCGAATCACCAATGTCTCGGAGGAAGACTCTGGGGAGTACTTCTGCCTGGCCTCCAACAAGATGGGCAGCATCCGGCACACGATCTCGGTGAGAGTAAAGGGTACGTTGTGTGTATTTCTCATGATTATTTTGCTAACCTTCAACACCTAAATGCCATGATCTCCCCTTCCCTCTGAGGGGGGGGGCTGGGCAGCACAGTAAGTAGGGGAATTTTTGATGGTTAGAGGGCAGCAGTGACCTGCCACAGGTGGTGTCATTCCCTGGGATGGGAGACTGTTGAGGAAGGGAGCCACACCTTGACCATCACAAACTCTCTCTCGGGCGCCGGGCTCCCTCAGCAGGGGAGTATCCTCTTGTGGCCCATTTGGATCATTCCCAGAGCCTTTTCTTTCTTTCATTTTGCATTTCCGTTCGTGATGTGTTGTCTTGGCCTGTGCTGTCTGTGTATGTGTGCATGGCACGATGCTTCTTGCTAAGGATGGGGAATCATCTTGACCAAAATGATTTCTTGACTCACTTCCCTTCCCCCCTTGAGCAGAGACAGCCCACCTGAGCTGTTGCAGGCAGGAGAGCACCTGCCTTCATGGGTCCCAGCCGTGTGTGATGGGCTGCCTGAGTCACTTCTCAGTGGGACAGTGAGCTCTGAGGCCTGAACACAAGAACTTTCTCAACTCCCCGTTGGTTGAACTTGTGACTCTGATTTCAGCACCATGCACAAACAAGGGCTCTTAATCTTAAGGAGAGGAGATCGAGATCTTTGAGATAGGTGGGAAAATCCACATATCTGTACAGTCACACAATTGTCAAAACATTTGAAAGAGGTGGTCAGTGAAGTACTTGGCTTCCACTGAAGTTCAGTGTCTAAAAGAGCAAATTTACAGTTTTTTTTAAAAATAATCTCCTCTTGCAACAACAGAAATCCAAAGAGACCAGCCTAGTGAAGTAAATGGAACTTGTCGGTACATATCATAAATGCTATGACCTATAATAGCACCAGCCATAGCTGAGTGTGGTGGCATTTGCTGGTAATCCAAGCTACTCAGGAGATGGAAATAGGAGGATTAAGGTTCAAGGTCAGACCTGGAAAAAGTTAATAAAACCCTGTCTCAAAAACAAGCTAGAGCTGGTGTCTCTGCCTATAATTCTAGCTACTCAGAAGGCTCAGATCTGAGGATCATGGTTTGAAGTCAAGGAGACTCTCATCTCCAATTAACCACCAAAAAGCTAAAGTGGAGCTGTGTCTCAAGTAGTAGAGCACTACCTTGGAACTAAGAACTAAGGGCCAACACCTGGGCTCTGAGTTCAAGCCTCAAGACTGGTGCATACATATAGGAAAAGCTGGGTATGGTAGTGCGTGCCTGTGATAATATTTTCTTAGGAGGCAGATAGCAGAGGATCATGGTTCAAAGCTTGCCCTGACAAAGTTAGCATAAGATCTTACATATCCAAAAAATAAACTAAATGCCAAAAGGACTGGGGGCATTGCTCAAGTAATAGAGTATTTGTTCAGCAATTGCAAAATCACAAGTTTAAGCCCTAACACTGCAAAAATAATAATAAACAAATGCACCCATCACTTAGGCATCGCCTGAGGAATCTGACATAGTAGATCTAAAGTGAGCACCAGCACTCATGTTTTAAAAGCCTTTCAGATAATAGTGGCTCACACCTGTAATATACTACTCAAGAGGCTGAGAGCAAAGATCTCAGTTTGAAGCTAACTTGGGCAGGAAAGATTGTGAAACTCTTATTTCCAATGATCCACCAAAAAGCTGGAAGTGGACCTGTGGCTCAAGTGATAGAACATTAGCCTTGAGCAAAAAACTCAGGGACAATGCCCAGGTCCTGAGATGAAACTCCAGGACCAGCATAATAAAAGGCCTTCAGGCAGGGCACCAGTGGCTCACATGTATAATCCTAGCTACTCTGGAGGCTGAGATCTGAGGATTGCAGTTTGAAGTCTAGCCCAGGCAGGAAAGCCCATGAGACTCTTCAATAAACTTTAAAAAGTGGTACTGTGCAGGAAGTCTTTTCCTTCAATAAATGACACAAATGGCTGGGAAAAAAAAAAGTGGTACTGTGGTTTAAGTGGTAGAATGTTAGCCTTGAGCAAAATAGAAGCTCGGGGACAATGCCCAGGCATTGAGTTCAAGCCCCTGGCAAAAATTTAAAAACAAAACAAAACAAAAAAACATAAAAAAAACCCTTCAGGGACGGCATTTTTTTTTACCATCTACTAACTGCCCAGGTGTAGGCTCTGACTCACTGTCAGTGCACCTGCAAGGCCAAGTAAGCTACATACACACTGGACCAAGTCACTACCATGAAGATAAGCCCTGGTGCTCACCTAGGGTGAAGGCCTGGGGCTGGGACTTGGGCTCCTGCCTTCCTACAGGAGCCTATATAACTCACCTGCCTGTGCTGCCATTTCTTTCAGCTGCTCCCTACTGGCTGGACGAACCCAAGAACTTGATCCTGGCTCCTGGAGAGGATGGGAGACTGGTGTGTCGAGCCAATGGGAACCCCAAGCCCACTGTCCAGTGGATGGTGAATGGGGAGCCTTTGCAATGTGAGTAGCGAATTACTGTGCCACCAGGCTCTCCCTTGTCCTGTCAGAGGCTCCAGATCCCCACCCCTGTAGAAGTCTGGAAACATTAAATGTGACAGGAAAGAGCCACCGCTTCCAGCAGCCCATTCCATCCCTTCAGACATCTCTAGAGACAGGTGTCTGCCTTACCTTTGCACAAGATACAACTGGAAGTCAGGAGGCCTAGAGCTCTGTGCTTCTGTCACTTGTCTAGGGTGTTTCTGCTCCCTTGAGTTTTTCTTAAATCTTTGCTTTCTGAGCAGAGTCAAGTTTAGAATCTGGTCACTGCAGCTACATCTCTGAAGTTTGGGCTCTTAAGTGACAGCTAGGGCTTAGAAGGCCTTCCATTGTCATTGCCAAATAAGGCAGGGGTATGTGGCAATGTGCAAGATTATTGTTGAAACCAGGTGCCGGTGGCTCAAGCCTGTAACCCTAGCTACTCAGGAGGCTGAGATCTGAGGATCACCATTCAAAGCCAGCCTAGGCAAGGAAGTCTGTGAGATTCTTTATCTCCAGTAAACCACTAGAAAATGGAAAGTGGAGCTGTGGCTCAAATGGTAGGGCACTAGCCTTGAGCTGAAAAGCTGAGGGACAGCACCCAGGCCAGTGTTCAAGCCCCACTACCTACAAAAAAATAAAGAGAGATTATGGTTGGACATGAGAAATAACTTCCCCAGAGGGACACAGTTAGGTGCAGTTAATGTGTAGGCACAGACTTCAGGAAATTTTGGTCCTGTCCAAATGGATTGAATAGAGGACTCCTAAGGCCCTAAGGTTGGTGGTCTTGGTCAAGTTTTTGTTTGTTTGTTTTTGTTGTCGGTCATAGAGCTTGAACTCTGGGTTTGGGCGCTGTCCCTGCGCTCTTCAGCCCAAGGCGAGCACTCTACCACTTGAGCCACAGCGCCACTTCCAGTTTTCTAGTAGTTTATTGCAGATAAGAGTCTCACAGACTTTCCTGCCCAGGCTGGCTTTGAACCATGATCCTCATATCTCAGCCTCCTGAGTAGCTAGGATTATAGTCATGAGCCACCAGTGCCTGACTTGGTCAAGTTTTTAAATCCCATTCTGTTTAGTTGTATTGCTTGTTTGATTGTCCAGCCATAGCCAAGAGCCTGTGGCTCACACCTGTAATCCTAGCTACTCAGAAGGTGAGACCTGAAGATCACAGTTGGAAGCTAGCCCAGATTTTTTAAGTCTGTGAGATAATTATCTCTAATTAGCCAGTCAAAAACTGCAAGTGGAGGTGTGGCTCAAATGATAGAGCACCAGCCTTGAACAAAAAAGCCAAGCAAGAACATGCGGCCCTGAATTCAAACCCCAGTACCAACAGGTGTGCACACACGCATCCAATCATTACTTTCTGGAGGAAATATAAACAGTAATATCAACCAAATGAGGGGGAAATGGTGATGGAGAAGTCCAAAGACAGCTTCAAGTCAGCATCTTATAGAAGCAAGTAGAGGGATGAGAAGACAGATGGCGGGGGAAGGTATACATGCACCTTCTTAGATGTTCATTGTGGGTCGGGAACTGTATTGGGCACTGTACCTTGTCAGCTCTTCCATCTCAAACACAGCAGGAGAGGACACACGCTCCAATGGGTAGTATTGTTCGAAATACTTCCCCCACACACACCCTGGTTTCTATGAAGCAGGGAAGCTAAAGTTGCCGAGACAGCAGCCACCTGCACCTGCCAGTATCTGCCAGTACGGAGCCTCTGGTTACACAGTGACTCTTACTACTACGTCATGCCAGAGAGGTGGACCCAGCCTGCCCACTGCCATTGTCTGTTCTTCTAGATTCTGGGGGTCAATGGCGCTTCCAGCCCTGTTCTAGATGCAGCCTGGGGCTGGCAGCAAAGCTCTGGCCCTGGGAAGGTCACCTTTTACCATCTCCAGGGAGCATCAAGAGGAAGCGACTGGCAGGAAAGTTGACTTTTGAAACCTTTCCGGCAAGGAGGTGTTCAAGGTGCTGGCACTGCCTTCCTCTGTGCATTTTTGCTGAGTGGGCATGATAAGGATTCTGACTGCATTTTCATTTACCTGCTGTTGACTGCCCAGGTCTGGGCTCTGACTCATGGTCAGTGGTCTGGTGCCCTCAGGGCCAGACTCCTGCTTTCCCCTTCACCCACTCTTCTTGGAGGCCTGAGGATCCTGACTGAGCTCATGACTTCTCTGCCAGTCACAATGTACGCTTTAGCCCAGAAATCCCCAGTGGGTGAAGATGAGGAAAGTGGGCATTCTTTATGCTTCTAGAGAAAAAAAACAATTTCTATATTTTATAGCTCATTATCATTCTCGTATTGTCCCTCCAAGTGGGGGAGAGGTGGGAGTGATGTTACAGATGAAAGAAGTCAGGTCCAGAAAGATAACTGATTTGCCCTGGGTGGCCAACGGATGTGAGGACGGAACCAAGACTCCCCAGATACACCCCATCCTCTGCTCTCTGTACCCCAAATCCAGCAGTTCTGGAGAGCTGTGAGTGGAAATGACCTCTCTGTGTGAGGCGATACCTGGGGATTTGGGGAGCAGGACGAGGCGGCAGCTGGCATTGGCTTGCGGGGTGAATGCTGCATGTGTGGAGAAGGCTCTGCTCTGGCCGTGGTGTATTGCATTATCCTTCTCAAGGCACGCTCAGAGTCATGTCTGTAATGATGCTGATAACAGTCAGTACTGTGGGGCCTTCTGCCAGTCACATGGACAAAGACTCAGGTTACCTTCACCAAACCTCCATGAGAGGGAGGTTATTCTGTCCTATGTAGCTCAGGAAACAAGTGAGGTTAGATTCTTGTTTCCAGCGCTGGTATCCTCAAGCTCAGCTGCCCACTTGTTATTTGGATTGAGCAGGGACTCAGACTTCCCCCAGGAAGACCAAGGTCACGTGACTCAGAACTGCTGGGTCCAGGAGCCAGGCCTCTGATCCTCACCCAGCACCCAGGGCATATTTCAGAGTCCAGCCAGCACCCATCACTCTGCCCAGTTCTCATGAGGAGCATCTCCTTCTTTCTTATACATAGCGGCACCACCCAACCCAAACCGCGAGGTGGCCGGCGACACCATCATCTTCAGGGATACACAGATCAGCAGCAGGGCCGTGTACCAGTGCAACACCTCCAATGAGCATGGCTACCTGCTGGCCAACGCCTTCGTCAGTGTGCTGGGTGAGTGCACCCTCACCACCATGTCCCCTCTGCTCATCCACGGCAAGCCTCCCTGGGGCGTGCTCTTTCTCTTCTGGCATTCAGCTAGACCAGGCAGGGTAAGAGAGTGGCAGGAGAGGGAGATGGAATGTAGAGACTGAAGGTTTGTGGGAAGGGTGGAGATCTAGAGCTGCACAGAGCCAGAGGAGTAGAGTTAATTCCAGAAGAGAGTTCTAAGTCTCAGTCCCTCCTCCCCTGAGGGGAGGGGGGCAGATATTCTCTCTTGAGTATGTCCAGCTTGACTCTGCAGGTGTTTCTTGGGTCTTGGACAGGAAATGGTTCTGGGTACAAGGGAGAAGGTGTGGGCTACCAGATGCCTATGAGCTTATTGAATCATTTGGGGGAAAGCCTTGCAGAAGGAGGTACATGGTAGGCACCTAGTCCATAAAAGTCTTCTAGAAGGAAGGCAGGTGCATGGGAGGTATCCAGCGCTTGGAAAGCAGCTGTTAGGAAAAGAGGGAAGAATCGGACTCCACGCCTGAAGTTAGGTCTCTGGGAATTTCAGATGTGCCACCTCGGATGCTGTCACCCCGGAACCAGCTCATTAGGGTGATTCTTTATAACCGGACTCGTCTGGACTGCCCATTCTTCGGATCCCCCATCCCCACACTCCGATGGTAAGTCCCAGGAGACCAGGTCCCCGTCATCAGGGGTCATCTGTCTCAGCTTCTGGTTCCCACGTGGTCCATAAGAGTCATCTAGCAACATTTCCAGTCTGATCTTTTGATGGAACCCTTTTATTTTACAAATGAGAAAATCCAGACGTAGAGAAGGTCTGAGAGTTTTTAGGGCCCCCTAGTGGTGGGAGGCCTAGCCTGGGGCTCCTTCCAGTGCTCTTCTCCCCCAGTGTGTGTCTCATCTTGGTGGGTTACTGCCCTCTCCTTTGGGTGGTCCTTTCTCAGTCTGCTGTGTTCTGCTGCTCTGTTGTGAGGTTTAAGAATGGGCAAGGAAGCAACCTGGATGGTGGCAACTACCACGTCTATGAGAATGGCAGTCTGGAAATTAAGATGATCCGCAAAGAGGACCAGGGCATCTATACCTGTGTCGCCACCAACATCCTGGGCAAAGCTGAAAACCAGGTCCGCCTGGAGGTCAAGGGTAAGGGAGCCATGCTCACAATTATCTGTCAAGAGGACCCATGCCCCATCCATGCCCCCCCCCACACACACACCTGATGTTGGATGCATATCCCCCTGGGGCTACCAGCTGAACCAGGCCAGGGAACACCAAGGCAGCATCTTAACCAGCCTGGTCCAAAGAGTGTAAGGAAGGGAACCTGCTGTCCACCCAGCTCCCCAACACCAAGTCAGAGGCACACTGTGTACTCCTAAGCAATAAGGAGAGAGTTTGGAGGAGGCGAGTAATTTACCCACAGGGGATCATCCCTCTATTCTTACACCTGCATTCTATGTCTGCTGCTTTTCTTGGCTGGCCCAAGGCCTCGGGAATGTCACACTGTGTTGCCATGAGAGGATGGTGGGCAGAGGACAAATGATTAGCTCTTCTGTACTTTCCACAGACCCCACGAGGATCTTCCGGATGCCTGAGGACCAGGTTGCCAAAAGGGGGACCACGGTGCAGCTGGAATGCCGGGTGAAACATGACCCCTCCCTGAAGCTCACGGTCTCCTGGCTGAAGGACGATGAGCCTCTCTATATTGGAAACAGGTCTCTGTTCTCTCTTCATACTCCAGGTGCTGGTTTGAAGGGTGTTTACTCTTGTGCTTAGTGCCCTGCATGTTAACCACAGAGCTACTGAGGAGGAGCGATGGCCTTAACAACTCCCTGTTCCCAGAGGCTACATCTCCATCCTCTTCTTCTCCTGGCTGCTCTATTCTTCACCTCCTTTCTCTCCCCCTTTTCCCTCTTTCCCACTCCTTCTCACTTTTCTTTTGTCCCCTCCCTGCTCTTTACCTTCCTCTTCTACTGCCTCCCAGGCCGCCATCCTTGCAACCTTGCTGGTAATGCTTCTGTTCTCCAGTAGAGGGCGGGGTTGCCTAGCCACCACACCCACTGCAGAGCCTACTGGTTCCCCACCCTCGATGCTCCTGGATGCTTTCACTCGAGCCCCCCCCTTCCCATGCCTCTATCCCCCAAGTTCTGAGGTCACTGGGGTAGGGATAGGACTCAGGTGCTGCTGGTGTTTGCGAGTCCCCTGGGTTTCCTAATGTGCAGCCAGAGTTGAGAACTGCTGACCCCAGCCTCCCTCATCTACTGTCTAGAGTGCAGGTGGTGCTGGGGTGGTGCTAGCCATTTCCTGTGATGTTTCCTGGCTTTCTACCAGCTGCACCCTCATTAGTGGTGACAGCTTTACAGTCCTAGACTGCTGTAGGACGCCTTCTCCCTCTGGGGAAGACAGTTCAGAGGATCCCAGGAGCTGATCTCCCGAGGGCACGGGAAGAGACACGTGTGGGCTAAGGATAGACAAGGCAATGTAGGAAAGAGGACAATACTCGTCAGGAGTCTTAACAGTGCCCTAAATTGGGAGAAATGCACAGCACCAGAAAGTCCAAGGGATGGGTACAGGGTAAAGTGTGAGTGCCACTTGAGCTCTGCTCACTTGGCCTTCCTCTGAATTAGGTTCAGCAAGTGTTCCTGGTAACCATGGAGAGGCCTTACCCCTTATCTGCATGGCTTCTCCATCCTGTAGACCCTGCAGCCTGACCCAACTGCTTCCCTCTGCCTTCCCATCTACCCACCAAGGGGAGAAAGCAGTACTCCACCCTGCCCTCCTGTCAACCCATGCTCTGCCTTGCAGGATGAAGAAGGAAGATGACTCCCTGACCATCTTTGGCGTGGCAGAGCGGGACCAAGGAAGTTACACATGTGTTGCTAGCACTGAGCTAGACCAAGACCTGGCCAAGGCCCACCTGACTGTGCTAGGTAACTGCCTTCACCCAGACTGGCACCAGCACCTTTCTTGTCCCCACTCCCTAGCAGTCAGAGCGGTCATGGGCCCTGGGTAGTTCCTAGGGTGGTGCTAGCAGTCAATACTTATAGGTGCAGGAGTCTCTCACCTCTAGATCTCAGGGTTAGGAGCTGCCACTCTTGGAACAAGGACAGTTTGAGGTTACAGTTTCCTAACTGGGAACCACTGATTCCCCCACCAAATCCCAGCTGAACTGAAAGGGAAGGGAGAAAGTGGAGGGGGAGGTGGGGCTTCTGTGCTTGGCCCTCTTGACCTCCCTTCTAGCTAACTCCATATCACTGTCAACTAAAACAACCTAGCCATAAAGCTGGGCCCCTGGTTTGTATTTGTGCTTACCTTTCCATGCTGCTCCTGGTTTGGATAGCATTTCTGTGTTCTATACAGGAGCAAGGTGGTGTTGTCTCTTCTTGTCCTCTGTCCAGGCTGGGCAGTAAATGCTAAGCCATCCAGATCTGGGGGAAAGGTGTCTCTCCCTCCAGAAAGCAGACCCCTTGCTGTCCCACATCACCCCTGTCTTCTGCATAAGTGTTGGCATATTTTTGCCGCTCAGGGTACACTTGCTAGTTGTGATAGACACAGACACTTTAGTATTACTGGGATTGGAGGAGGGAAATAGGCTCCGCCCATGGCTATGGAGGAATCACAGATGGCCTCTGGGAGGGTGGGAGGCTGGCCTAGAAGGGAGGGTGCAGCCATGCCTGGAGCACTCCAGCCACCGATTCCCATGCTTCCAGAAGACCTTTAACACCTCTAACCTGCTAACCTGGATAACCCATCTTACCTTTGCAGCTGATCAGGCCACTCCAACTAACCGTCTGGCTGCTCTGCCCAAAGGTAATTCCTACTAATCAGGGGCCCTGGCCAGTGCCCTCTCTGGGCACTCGGGGTTGGACTCTCACAGAGGCAGATGCTTTAGGAAAGACCTGCATTCTGCGGGCTCCTGGCAGTCCTCCATCTGCCCCGCCACACGTGACCCCTCGGTGCCCTCATCCACTTGTCCTCTGAGCAGTACCACAGTCCTGCTCTGGGCTGTTCCTGCAAGCTAAACCTAGAAGTCTTTGGCTTCCAAGTTTCACCCTTCTCTTACCTCTACCACATTCACCTCCCCTTAGGGTGTCCTGGTCTCCCCCACCTCGGCCTCAAAAGTGTCACAAAAGCCTGCTCCCCTCAGACCATCTGCAGGCCCATCACTTTGCAAAACGCCTGTATCTGCTACTGGATATCCATTACAATCTGCGTGCATGTGCGTGTGTGTGCAAATGAAGGCTGTCATGACTCAGACTCTAAGCCCTTCCAGTAACCAGCCAAGATATGGAAATAGCTGGTTCAGGGAGCCAAGACGGGAACAAAATGTTGTCCCACCCCCGCTCCCAACACTAGTAGGTGGCTGATAGCTCTCTCCCCAGACCAGGATGGCACTTAGGAAAATAACCTCAGGGAGATCAGAGCCCCTGATCTGATCAGGGTGCTGCCCTCACTCCTGAGTGGAGGCCTGCTGCCCCTCAGCCATCTCTGAAACTCATATACTAAGTGTCCTTCACCTCCCTGGCCTGGGATTCTTTGTGTCCACCCCATTTTCCTGACCCGAGTGTCCTCCTCAACACTGCACTCCCCTCCTGGGCTCTGGTCCCCTCTGAGTTCCAGACACAGCAGAGAATAAGTGTCATGAGGAAGTGAGATAAAGTCCTACACACTCTCAGCTTGTCTAAATGTGAGTGGTGGTCTTGTAGAAAAAAAAACAGCCTTTTCCAGATGTGCGTCCTGCAGAAACAGGATGGGTGGGGTCCGGTTTTCTGCATGTCCAATGCAATCCTCTTTATTTCCTGGCTCCACATTCTTTGATATTCTTAGGGGTGGGACAGAATTTGGGGTCTCTTTTTGTTCTTTCTTGGCCCTGGTGGCGGGAGGATCTGTGCTAGCCTGGGATTGAACTCTCCTGGTCATGGAGACCTGCCTGGGGCTGTGGCCACCACAAGGAGAGACTGTCTCTAACTCTCCAGTCCTGTGTGGCGCCTTCTCCCTCTGTTGCCAGGACGGCCAGACCGACCCCGGGACCTGGAGCTCACCGACTTGGCTGAGAGGAGTGTGAGGCTGACCTGGATCCCAGGGGATGATAACAACAGCCCCATCACAGGTCAGCTCACGGCCCTGGGCGTCAAAGCCAGAAAACACGGCTGGTGATGGTGTGGGACCCAGGGCCTTTCCTGGCGTCTGCTCCCCGTCGGCCCTACTTGATGTGAGCAGAGAGGCCTTGGCTCCCTTCTGTGTGCTGGGAAGAGTGTTCCGTGTGCCACTGTCCCCAGGGAGAATGGAAGGATGAACAGAAGCCAAGAAGGTTGCTATCCCAGGTTCAGCTCTGTCCTTGCCCTTGCAGACTACGTCGTCCAATTTGAAGAGGACCAGTTCCAGCCGGGTGTCTGGCATGACCATTCCAAGTTCCCAGGCAGTGTCAACTCAGCCGTCCTCCAGCTATCCCCATACGTCAACTATCAGTTCCGGGTCATTGCTGTCAACGAGGTGGGGAGCAGTCACCCCAGCCTCCCATCTGAGCGCTACCGCACCAGTGGAGCACGTGAGTCCTTGAGCCCCCCTAAAAAAGCCTGGAACCAGGAGCCTGAGTTCAAATGAGCTCACCCAGTTCCTAGCTCACTTCTCCAAAGCTCGGTTTCCTCATCTGTGAAATAGCAACAACACCTGTCTCTCTGGGATGTTAGGAGGCCTCTGTCAGGTGCTTGCATGACAGCTGGTAGGTTGTAAGCACACAGCAGATACTGTCAGGTATGGTGCTTGAACTCAGGGCCTGGGTGCTGTCCCCAAGCTCTTTTTGCTCTACCACTTTGAGGCACAGCTCCATTCTGATTTTCTGGTGGTTAATTGGAGATCAGAATCTCATGGACTTTCCTGCCCAGGATGGCTTTGAACCACGATCCTCAGATCTCAGCCTCCTGAGTAGCTAGGATTATAGGTGTGAGACACCAGTGCCCAGCATTAACTTCATTTTTATTATTAATGGTTGCTTAGTTACCTCTTTAAAGGGGGAGAGCTATGGTTAAGATGTACAGCAGAATTATATAATCTGATATTATTTCAGATTCCTTTTCTTAACTTACTTGGGTAGTATTTAAATAATTATACCAGCTCATAGAGGATGGAAATACTCCCCCAAAACCTTAAATGCCAGAGATAAACCCTACATGGTATGAAACATATTTAGTGGATGATCCCTGAAGGAGAAAATCTGCCTTGATTGGCTTATTGGCCACCTATAGTGTGGAAGGCCTTATGATAAATGCTGTCTGGCAAGGGATTAAAATTTAAAAGAAATTAGCTCTGCATTGGGGGGATTTTCTTTTCATTAGAGAGGCATATCACGCACACAGGAGATTCTGGTATATACAGAAGCTGAGAAAAGCCAGAGCATAGAAGGGCCCAATTAGGTGGGAGGAAGGGTTGCTTACCAGGTCCTGGACTTGAGCTTTGTTTGTGTTTGGATTCCAGCCCCTGAGTCCAATCCTGGTGATGTGAAGGGAGAAGGGACCAGAAAGAACAACATGGAGATCACATGGACGGTAGGAGTCAGCCATTAATGGGTCTGCTCACCTGGCAGCGGGCACCAGGGAGCCTCTCTCTCTCTTCCCCTACACTGTGTGCTTTTGACCATCAAGCTGGTTTTGGTGGTCATTTTTCTTAGAGTGAAGGTCATCTGTGTGTTGAACATCCTTGAACCAATCAGGCAAAGTGTCTAGGAACAGGGTTGCAGAGCGGAGACAGGAAAAAATAGTGACCCCAGCTTAGCAAAATCAGAAAGAATGCTGACAAAATAAAAAGGACTTCCTTTGAAGAAGTGACTCCGGTTAAACTCCAGGAATGATCTGGATGGAACACTAGCACAAGCTTTGGTGTGTGCTGGGGAACTCATCCCAGGAGCATCTGGGGTGTGTTCAACGGAGGCCCTTCCTTTAGTTAAAGATTATACTAAGCTCCTCCCAGGTCAGGATTGGTTCACTGGCCATATTTTCCTAATCCCAATTGGCATATGTGGTCCCCAACTCCTTCTAAGTCTAAGGCATGCAGAAATGGTTACTGAACCCAGCATCTCTGAGCTGCCACCATAAAGAATGAATGCAGAGGACACGGTGATTTGCACCGTGTGGTTATCCCTATTGCTCCAAGGATGGTCTCCAGTAACCCGCCAAACAGAGCCACAGCTCTGGGCTGAGCGCAACCACTCTGCCCTGCAGGCTCCAGGTACCCGATTCCCGACCAGGTCCTTAGAGAATAAAGAGACACATGCCACCTAGAGCTCTGATCTGTTGGAAAGGACAAGATTTGGGGAAACGGAAGTCAGTTCCGAAAGCTTGAGTTCATCAGTAGGAGGCAAGCTGTGGTTAGACCTAACCCCCAGCCCTTTTGGACTCTGGAGAAGACAGAATTATCTGTCTTGTTTCCCCCATGCTCCTCTAGCAAAGGGCTCTGTTGACAGTTGCCTGCCATTTCCTGAGCACTGAGATACATGTACTGGCTCTCAGAGTCAGGTGACTGCGTCTCAGGTTAAGCTTCTGTCAGGAAATCCACACACTGCAGAGTTCCCCAGACTCAGGGCTCTTAGATACATGATGGAGGGGATGGACTCTTCCTACGCTGCAAGGCCAGTATTAGGAAACCCAGGCAGGGTGCTTGGCACAGGGTGGGCTATGGTGGCGCCTCATCGATACCCTCTCCACCCTGCCTGTCTGCCTGTCTGTGTGTCTCTGCCTACCCAGCCCATGAATGCCACCTCCGCCTTTGGCCCCAACCTACGCTACATCGTCAAGTGGCGGCGGAGGGAGACTCGAGACACGTGGAACAATGTCACTGTGTGGGGCTCCCGCTACGTGGTGGGACAGACACCTGTCTACGTGCCCTATGAGATCCGGGTCCAGGCAGAAAACGACTTTGGGAAGGGCCCGGAGCCTGACACTGTCATCGGGTACTCGGGAGAAGATTGTGAGTACCTGTCCACTTTCCCCTCCCCAGCAGCACCTTCACCACCAGGCTACTGTCACAGGCCAGAAACTTGGAGGTGGTCTGTGGTGGTGGTGGGATTGGGGGGGGTGCGCCCCTGGCTCCTAGGAAGGCCAGCTACCTTGTAGAGTGAACTAGAGCACACCGCACTTGGTAGCACACCTGGAAATGCTATCACCTGAACCAGTTAGGAGCACCACACATCACCACTTGGCTCAGTATACCCACTTCACAGATGCAAAATCCAAGGCCCTATAGAGATAGCTCTTGCAGGATTGTGTAACAACAAATGTAAAGCTTGAAACAAAGGCCAGGTCTCTGGAACCCCATCCAGATTGCTTTCATGCCAAACCATACCAGCACCAAGAAAGACTTCAGGACCACCATGCCAAAGATCGATAGTCAGATGGTCCAAGAAGCGAGGCCCAGACTAGGCTTCCTCCGCAGGCAAGGAAAGAGGTGATTTGAGGCACCAGACCAGAATGTTCCAGGCCAGGCCAGCACTCCCAGGACTGCTTTCCACCTCCTTGAGCATAGAAAGAAAAGTTCTTTGGAGGCTGGCACTGGGCAAGTCAAGATTTCCAACATAGCTGCAGAAGCGTGTGCCTGGCGGCCCAGAGGCTGGCGACCTCTGTGCCCGGCACATCAGCCCCACAGGCTCTTGAGCAACACAGAGGATCAGTGGAGGTCCTCCCCACCCCCCAGGTGCCCTTTGTGTCCGTGTTAATCCAAGACCGGATGGTGAGTGGATGGGGTAAGCAAAAGGAGGAGAGAGAGCCTTGAGGAGGAGTAGGCTCAGGGGAGGCTGTGGTCCCTTAGTGAGGTGGGAAGAAGTGAGCATTGGGCCCTAGAGGTGGTTGTGAGTGGGACCTCGCCGGATGGGGGAAGGTCAGGACAGAGCCTCTGGCTGTGACGTCCTGGACCCCACCCACAATTCCTACTATATCTGCTTACCTGTGCTCTGCTGTATTGGCGGGAATGGGCAGCCTGTATTCTGCAGCACAGTAGAGATGTAAGGAGAGGACAAGGGTCATCCAGAGGGCGGAATTGCCCTTCCCTTCCCAGGGAGCACAGGGACTCCCTTTCTAGATGAAGTTAGGCATTCCCCATCTGTGGGCAGTGCTTCCCACTGGCAGAAAGCATGTGCATTCAAAAGGAACTGCCCATAATGTGCAGACTGTGTTAGAGGACAGACTCAAGGTGCATGAACCTCCTCAAGGGCTAGCAACACCAGGGGGCCTCTCTGAGCCTTGAGGTGCAGGGCACAGCTGAGCCCTTTGCGGACTTGCCTCGGGGCCTTGGCCTTGGGCACAAGAGTGAATGCCACCAGCCTGTAGCCCAGCAGATGAAGTTAGCAGCCTTCCTTGCCCCCTCCCTGGGTGCTCATGTGGGTGCTCCCTATTGGTACCAACCACTGAAGGCTTGAGAACAAGGCAGACAGAACAGGCTTGCGGTCACAGGGAGGTAGAGATGAGAGCAGATGAGCCCCCTAGATGTGCGGGCAGAGCCCCTCTCACCTGAACTGCCATCTTTTCGTCCCCTACTCCTCCAAGGATGGTTTTGTAGAGGAGACACAGTCCCTGCCCTCCTTGGGTACCTGGTGTCCACGGAGGGAGTGTACAGGCTGGCAGAGGACAAGTCAGAGGGGACCTTCAAGTGTAAGGTCCAGCCTTGCCTGTATAACCTGCTCTCTGTCCCAACGTATTACAGATCCCAGGGCTGCGCCCACCGAAGTTAAAATCCGAGTCATGAACAGCACAGCCATCAGCCTTCAGTGGAACCGGGTCTACTCCGACACGGTCCAGGGCCAACTCAGAGAGTACCGAGTGAGGAAGCCGCCTCCCACCCCTAACTACCCAGCTTGCTAACCGGGGCCCAGGGGCAGCGGATGCCAGCATAGGGGGCTTGGAAGGGGTCATAGGAACATTCATTGGATCCAAAGTTGATTCAAGATGATATCTAAGATGAACTGTTCAAAAACACACCCCAAATATGTATGTGTATATACAGCCATAGCTCCTTTAACCAGGGGTGTGTGGCCTAAGAAATGAGTCGCCAGGCAATTTTACCATTGTTTGAACATCATAGATTCCTCACACAGACTTAGTACACAGAATCACTTGGCATGGCCTCCTTGTGTAATCAAGAGATGTGGAAGGGGCTGGGTATGGTGGCACACACCTCTAATCCCAGCTACTTGGAAAGCAGAAGGAGTAGGATTATGGTCCAACAGCTGGCCAGGGGCGGGAGTCCTGGCTCAAGTGGAAGGCAAGGCCCTGAGTTGAAGTCCAGCATCATCAAAAGAAGGAAAAAAAAAAACAAGAGAAGCAGAAAGCACAGGTTGTGTGAGGCCGTTGAGCAGAACACCATGGCATTGTACAATGTCTAAAAAGTACAACATAATGACAGTGAGGACAGCATAGTGAACACATGAACCAGTGATGCTTGTTTCTTATCGCCAGGTGTTATGCAGGTGCATGATTGTATTTCTGTACATTTACACGGCTGGCCATGCTGTAGGGGTGTGTTTACCACAAGCCTGTCTGTAAGGTGGGGAGGCAGCCATGACATCACTAGGTCCTAGGCTCCTGTCCTCAATGTGGTCCTGCAAGAGCACATCCCCAGCCCAGATGAGCCTTGCAGATGTGTAGAAGGGCTCAGCCTGTGCGGTGGGTTGAGTTGATCTCGCACGCACATGTGTGTGTCCTACGTGTGAGGGTGGACTTCCATGGATCTTCCTGTGCGGTGTTAAGGCACTATGCCTGTTTCCCAAGTGGCTCTTGGACACCGCCCCCCCCACCTGGTTTTGGAGAGCCACACTACCAAGCCAAGCCACCAAATGGGTGCAAGCACCCGCCCTGTCATCACAGCCAACTCCTCGGCACACAGATTGCCAGGGCCTGGGCTTCTCCTAGTACTATCTGATAGGAGCTGTTTCTGCCCAGGCATCTGTCCTCAGAGGCTGGGTAGAGAAGGAGAAGGGAGAGAAAGCCTTGAGTTCATGAGACTCCCCCTCAAGTCAGCCCCATTACAACGTCAGCTGGGAGGTGAGAGCAGCTGTAACGGGAGGTTCCCGCTGCTTCTGTGACCTCAGAGGGCACCAAGAGTTGGCTCATAAAGTCGCCTAGTGGTCCACACCTATAATCCAGCCCTCCCAACAGAGGCTGAGGCAGGAGGATATTGAGTTTAAGGCCAGTATGGACTACATAGTGATTTTGAAGCCAGCCTGGGCTACAGAATAAGCCCCTGTCTCAATTAACCAATAGATTTGGCTGATGGACAGTTGGGGACAGAGAGCGGGGTCAGCCTCTTGTTGGCAAGTAGGGAAGAGCGAGGTGCCGAGCACACTCCTCCCATGGGCTCCTCCCCGGCTGTTCACGTGTGCCCTTAGTCTACACACCTGGAGATTTTTCTGGCTAAAAGCGCCCCTTAAGCCTGGACTCTTTTCCTATGGACAGCCTGGTGGCACTGCTGCCATGGGCTGACCTGGAGCTTCTTACCCACCACTAATCCAACCCTCGCTGCACCCTGTGACATGGCTGCACTCCATGGCCCTCCTGTTCCACCCCAGCCCTGCCTCCACGCAGCTCTGCCCCCACCCCACTGACCTGGACAGCCTTCCCCATGTGCCTGCTCATCTCTACAAGTCTCCAGCAATATGAAAAGAAACCAATTGACTTCAAAGGATTCGATCGACCCTTTCTCACATTGAGACTTGTAACCTGCTGCTTGTCAACACCTGCCCACCTCCATTAAACCATACTAATCCAGCTCAAGGTGATATGGTCTCGGAGCACAGAGTGCAGCTCTCCCTGCAGGAACCCCTGGCTCCTATTTGGGGATCTGGCACAGACTCCCCGAGTCCTGTTCCCCAGCTTGGACCTCGGTCTCACGGTGGGCCAGCTCAGTTGGAAATGTGGCCAATCACCCATTTCCAAAGAGGAGACGTGGCTCAGGAAGCCAGTGAAACAACAGCCAACTCCTTGTTCCACATAAATTCCTATGCACTAGTGGCTCTTGGATGGAAGGGTTGCTTCCTTGCCTCTCCAGCCCCAGGTGGGACTGAGGAGACTGAGACTTAGAGCCTGCAAGCAAAGGAAGACCCATTACTACTTCCACCACTAACCACTAACCCTGCCTGCCGTCCCGCACTCACCTGCCTGCCTCTGTCCCGAAGGCCTACTACTGGAGAGAGAGCAGCTTGCTGAAGAACCTGTGGGTATCTCAGAAGAGACAGCAAGCCAGCTTCTCCAGTGACCGCAACCGAGGCGTGGTGTCCCGCCTCTTCCCCTATAGTAACTACAAGCTGGAGATGGTTGTGGTCAATGGGAGAGGTGATGGGCCTCGCAGCGAAACCAAGGAGTTCACCACTCCGGAAGGAGGTAGGTCTGACCTGCAGCTCTTTGGGGTGGACAGGATGAGGGTAGCAATGCACTGGAAGGCCCAGAGAGGCTCCGGCGATGCTCAGCATGGATGGCGCAAGGTGACATCTGCATGGCCTCAAGACGTTGACACAAGAGCCAGGCACCGGTGGCTCACACCTATAATCCTAGCTACTCAGGAGGCTGAGATCTGAGGATTGCCATTCAAAGCCAGCCGGGGCAGGAAAGTCTATGAGATGCTTATCTCCAGTAAACCACCAGAAAAGCAGTGGCACTATGGCTCAAGTGGTAGTGCGCTTGCCTTGAGCTGAAGAGCTGAGGGACAGCGCCCAGGCCCAGAGTTCAAGCCCCACAACCAACAACAACAACAACAAAAAAGAAGTTGACAGACTTCTGCAGACAGCCTGCAGGCCGAACAGCTCCACCCTCACACCAAGCAGCCATCGCCAAGGCAACCTGCCCAGATGGGAGGTTTGTATGAGAGACCAAGGGCAGCCTATGAATCCAGCTGCCTGGAAGACTTGTTGGCCCATGGCCTTCATCAGCCTCTCCACAGCCTCAGGACGCACTGGTGAAGGGGCACCCTGTGCATGTAGAGTCTGCAGAGGGATGCAGGTGCCCCCTCTCCCTCCTGCACACTGTGGCTTTCTCAATGCTGACTCCAGACATCTGTGAAGAACCTGTGCTCCATGTTCTCCAGGCCTCCTTTTTATCCACTTCACATTGGCCTTGCCTTCTGTTTCTCTCCCTTCCTCCTTAACTCCTATTTCCCCATTCTTCTCTCCTTTGTTTTTCTCTTATTTTCTCTGTCTTTCTTCCCTAAATGTTTTAATTGAAAACATGGTATTATAAAGGTGATGTGCAGAGGGGCTACAGTTAAACTTAAGTCAGGTAAAGAGTACATTTCTTTTTGCAAAGTGTCACCCTCTTATGTTTTCTTTATGCCCATCTTTGTTTCCCCTTAGCTGGTTTTCCTTGACTTTCACCCCTAAATTAGTGTCCTTGGCTCAGAAGCCTGGGCCTGTTCCGGGACCCAGTGGCAAGACCTTATCTGGGAATTGGGCTATAACCAACTCATGATTGGTTCTCTTCCCAGGACTGGCTCTGGAAATGGCTCTGCCTGGTTTGCAGGGTTATCTGCAGGATTGTAGTCCTAACGTGTGCCAAGTACAGGGTAGAGTTTGGGCTGTGCCCACTGCCCTCATGTTTCTGGTTGAGCAGCTGTCTGGCATGGGGGTTGCGCAAGACCAATGTCTTCATGCTTGTGCATTGTTTCTTGTGTTCTCCTCATCCTCCCTGCCTCCCTCCTCCCCTGCTCTCTCCTCCTTCCCCAAGTACCCAGTGCCCCCAGGCGTTTCCGAGTCCGGCAGCCCAACCTGGAGACAATCAACCTGGAGTGGGACCACCCGGAGCACCCCAATGGGATCCTGACAGGCTACATCCTCAAATACGTGGCCTGTACGTCCTGCCTTCACACTCACTGAGTAATCTGGTGGGGGGAGAGGGGAATCAGATCCCATTCTGGCGGTCCCCACTTTTCCTATGAGGGTTGGGAACGTCTGGTCCCCTGGGCTTATAAAATGGAGAAGTCATTTGGTACGTGACAAGACAGACACATGTGTTTCATCCGCTGCCTGAGCCCCATCTGCCTGTATGAATAATTTTTGTATGGCCAATGAATGCTTCCAATATCCAAATAGCCCAAGGCAGAAAAGACATTCCTCACCCTCTAAGGAATTGAGAGAAAGTCTGAGGGTGCAGAGGGCTTTGTGGAAGAATGGAGAGGCCAAAAAAGGTCTCTCAGAGGGTGACAGAAGGCAGGCGAGGAAAATCGCTGCGCTCCCTATAGAGCCCCGTCTTGGGTGACAGCTGGGACAAAAGAGAATTCTGGTTTAATGACTCTAGGGGATGTCGTTAACTCCGGCATCTACATGTCCTCATCCAATGGCATTTCCATCTGAGGAGCAGACAGTGCATTCTCAGGCATCCACAGACACCTTACGAAGGTGACATTTGATATAAGATGGCCGTGCCTGGAGCAGCCGAGAAATGTGGAGTGACTCAGATCAGGGGCATGTATCCAGAGAGCATCGCCACTCAGGGGCTGGAGCCATTACACTTGAAAATCTTTAAGCCTTCCAGTGTGGGCCATGCTGTACCTCATTGGGAAACTCAGGGCTCCAGATCTTGTTAATGATGTCACTAGCACATATACTGTTCTGGAAAGGCTCTGGACCAGTATCTCACAAAGGAGGCAGTTATCAGAGAAGAACTCAAGAGCATCATCCCTGCTGAAGTGTTCAGGAATCTTAAACTAAATCTATCAGAATCAGCTATATGCAGTAAGCTAGAGATATACTGGGTGGGGTAAAGAACTGACCTAGGGATATAATCCAAGAGCAGGAAGGGATTTTTGCCCAGTGTTCTGCCTTTGACCCATCCCTTGGACAGCACCAGCCAGGGGCCACTGGTTTCCTTTCCAGAGATCGGGAGAGAGGGGTCCTTGCAGCTGCCAGCCTTGTAATCCATCACAGGACTCCAAAACTCCCACTCACTGCCTTTCTCCCTGCAGTTAACGGAACCAAAGTGGGAAAGCAGATGGTGGAGAACTTTTCTCCCAATCAGACCAAGTTCTCGATGCAGAGGGCAGACCCTGTGTCCCGCTACCGCTTTACCCTCAGCGCCAGGACGCAGGTGGGCTCTGGGGAAGCCGTCACAGAGGAGTCTCCAGCACCTCCAAATGAAGGTAGGTCCGTGACAGTGGGGTGAAAGACCCCACCCAATTCAGATACCTAGAGAAACATACCGAGGGCGGGGCCTCAAGTCCCTGGTAAGAGACAAATGGCTGCTGGAAAAGTCAGATGTCCTTAGATACAGTCAGACCTTAATTTGCTCAGCACTGTAACACCAACCATCTTTTCTTCCAGTAGAGAAATAAGGAAGAAAGCATGAGTTGGAAATAAATGTGCTAATGAACTCCAAAGAAACTGTTTGCTATTGAAGGAGGCAGGACTATTAACTGAGAGAGCACAAGAGGACTCTTGTCTTCTGAGGGGCAAAGCTAAAAGGGGAAAGGGTCTGATTGCCCAGATCAAGAGTAGAGCAGAGAATGTGGTTCGTCCTTGCAGCCTGACTTGGGTGTTTTCAAGCTGTGGAGAAAAGGGGAAACTTGTCATCAGCCCTTTGCCAAGCCAACCTCAAGGGACCTGGCATGTCCCCCACCAGAGCTGCACCTGCCTCAGGTCTCCACTAGAGGGCACTTCAGGCTCGCCGGCGCGTGCTGGCTGGAGGATTGCGCCCTAGGAATGCAAGTCTGACAGATGCCTGTGAAAAGACATGGACCCTCCTGCCACTCTAAATGTATAGTGATCTATGCCACAGCCATTTCTGGAGTCCTCAGTGTGTTGAGACAGAGATTGCCAGGAACAAGAGTCACAAAAGTAGTAGGAAGTTCATGTGATCTAGGGACAACCACCAGAATATGTGATTGTATGCTTAGCATGGACAAAGGGAATGAAGGCCAGGCAGAGGAGGAGATGCCAAGCTATCATGTCGAATACTTTCTCCAGAAGGCAGAGTTCCCATAGCCTGGCCCTAACCTGGATGGGGCTCCTGGATGGGCTCCCAAGCAGGGCTCCTGAGCACCTCTCTATCCAGAGGGGCAACCTTCCTCCCTCTGGGGCTGCTGCCACTGTGACCCCAGCCCAGGTTCCCTGTGCAGCTTCTTCAGCACTCCTGCATTTCTTTCTGCTCAGACCCTAGGCAGACCCATGAGGGTCTAAGCAAAAGCAGAGGGCTGGCCATTCTGCCTGTGTCCCTCAGCTCTTGTGAGAAGTGAGTCACACAACAAGCTCCCATTCCTGGTGTCCTATTCCAACCCCTGGGCACTCAGAAAGTTTATTAGCGCTGCAGGACTTTAGGTAAGTGACTGCTGGAGCCTGTTACCAGAGACCGAGCCCTGTCTCAATAGCTTTGTGTGGAGATAGAAATACAGGGTGCCTCTTCCCCACCCAACCCAGACGCCAGACAAAGCCCCATTATCCAGCTCCAATGACAACTGCTCAGAGACTTCTGCAGCCCCAGGGCACAAGAGAACAGAGACTTTTTCTTCTTAACTTTGGAGTTTGTGGGAAATTCATGGATCCGCACCCCAGGGTTCTCAGTGTGCACTTGGGTTCTTCATTTCATAAAGTACAAGTAGGGAAGATGGGAGCAGCAGAAATCAGGGGCTTCAGGGTTTCAGAGTTTGCTATTTGCAAGCTGTAGATGGGGAGGGGGTGGGGGAGACCACTGAACACACACACACACACACACACACACACACACACACACACACACACACACACACACACACACACACACACACACACACACACACACACACCACAGATGCCTTCTTCTCTTCCTCAACACTAGCGTTTTTCCAATGAAGACACTGGCACTATCCTTTTGACCAGGGTAGGTGTTTTCCTGCCCCGCCCACACCTTCCACCCTCAATTCCTGCATCTTAGAGGGTCACACAACACAGCCAGAGCAGAACATACCCTTGAAAAAAGTGCCAGGGACCTAGTATCCAGGCCCAATTGCCCTTACTGCCACCTCCTAGGTGAGGAAGGGATTAGAAGGAGAGTGTGTTCACAGGTCTCCAAACCCCATGTGGGAAGGTAGGACCCTGTCTAATTCTGGGTGGAGGGGGGCTGACTGTGACCCCAGAATGCCAGTTGACATGCTCAGGGTGGCAGCCAGAGCTTAGCCACACAGTCAAGGTGAGCCCAACTTCCTCCACCTGCGTGTCCTGTGGTTTCACCTGTGCTCTGTTTTCTCTTCCCTGTCTCATCCTCTCCCCTCCCTCTCTCTCTCTCTCTGGCCATCTTGGGTGCTGTGTCTGAAGCTACTCCAACCGCAGGTACTGTACCAGCAGCAGAGGTAATGGGCATAGCATGGGGCTAAGCAGGTGCCGCCCAGCCCAGCCTGGGTGGAGCAGGAGTAAAAGGCTCAGGCCAAATGCATGCTTCAGACTCACCCTTTCAGTGATGGGAAAGCCAGACTTTCAAGAAAGGTGTGCGTGGCGCATGGACCCGAGAGGGGCAAGCATGCCCCACCCCCCCTTCATTTAATGATTGCCCCCACTGAAAAGGAGGATGGCTTAGAAAGGGTGCTACACGTAGGCTCCCAGCCCCTCCTTGGAATGGCCGTTTTCTTTGATGCTGAGTGATTAATTCCCTTGTCTGGGCACAGAGATGGCCCTGGAAGGCATGCCGAAGCCGGGACAGCTGGCTCCTGGCACCTGGTCAGGCCACCATCCCTTGAAAGGGTGAGCATGCTGTGCATGCCGGCCCTGCATGCTGCATGGGGGCTTGGCACCGAGTCTGCCAGCGACCACGGGCTCTAGTCAGTGAGAATAAATGAGCGAGTGAGTCCTTGAGTAGGGCCAGGGGCTCCAGGACCTGGAGTCTCAGTGCGCACCATGGGATGATGGTCCCCTCACCCCTCCAAGAAGGAGCTGCTCGGAGTCATTAGTGTTGAGAACGCCCTCCACTTTTGAGGCCTGGAGGTAGCGCTGTGGCAGGAGCCAGCAGCTGGGCAGGCAGCTGTGACATAGTCCTTAAGTCTGCATGCCATGGGTTTGAGGGCCATCCAAGGGCTTTTCGCCACACAAGTCCTGTCCCTGAGTTAGGGATTCTAGGCAGGGGTGCCACGATCTCTCCTCTCTGAGTTGCCCCAGCTGGGAGCTGTGGATGAGGCCCTGCAGGGGCACAAAGCCTGTAGACAAGGGCTCTCCAGGGACCCTGCCAGGAAGCTCCAGGGAGCGGAGAGACCCGAGAGCCAGGCAGAGACGGAGGCTTGGCTTTGGAAGTAGGATACCACCTTGCCCGATTTGGTTTCCTCCCACCTCCGCTCCTTTATCTCCCCACCCCCTTTCTGGGTTGATTCTATTTCTGTTGCATACACCCTGCTTCCTTCAATCCGCCTATGTTTTGCCAGCCGCCTCTGTGGGTGCTTCCCTCCCCCAGCCATCTGCCCCATGGTCACTCACGAGGCCAGCCAGGCCAGCACCTCCCCCTAGGTCTGAAGCCCCCTCTGCTAGCATGTGACACACAGAGATGGTCTTAGGTCTGGGTACCAGGGAGAGAGCAATCCTTGCCACACTTCCTGGGTTGGTTCAAGTTTATAGATGAGTCTCTTTTGCAACCAAGACAGCAGGCAGCCTAAAGGGAGAGAGGCGGGGCCAGCCCGAGAAGAGTCAGGGCAAAGCTCATTGGTCAAGTTCATTGTCCCCTCCCCCATCCTGGCACCCTGGGCCCCAAGACAGGTGGGTCCAGCGGTAGGGAGGCTGCCTTGTGGAGTGGGCATCTGTGCCCATCTATGCTGCCCTCTTGTGAGTGGCAGTCACAAAGGGAATGAGAAATGTCATTCCAGACACCCCACGTCCTACTTCCATTTAGCAAGATCCAACTTCTCGTGGTATGTGCAAGGAACTCGGGGGTCTGCCCATCCATCAAGCGTGTCTCCCAGGTTCTGGCTTCCATGTGACTCGGTGGCAAGGGGCAGGTTGCACTTTTTTTTGTAAATGAGATATGCCAGTAATATCAGCTGTCCCCATCACATTCATAAGCACCTTCTGCACGGGCAGTGGGTGCCAAAGCTGGGACGCTCAGGTTCTACATTTCTGACGTGGGCCGGGCACCCAGCCCACCACTCTCCCTTCTCATCCTCCCAAACCTGGGCGCCTTTCCCCGCAACCCATCTCCTCCCATCTCTCTCCCCCACTGAAGACTGTATCCACAGTCTGTCAGGATCACTGCCCATCTGCCCGACAATCTGTGGCTTGGCCATGGTGGTTCGCACGCCATGTGGGCGCTTTTGACCAAACATTACACCTTGGAATGTCTGGAAACTGCTCTCCTCATCTTCAATGTAGCTCAGATCTGCAAATGTTTGCTGCGTTTCTGATATGGGCTCAGCTCCGTGGCAGATTTGGGGGACAGAAAGTAAATGAGACATGTCATCTTCCCCAAACTAGTAGAAAAACCCTTGGCCCATGGAGTTGGTCTTGCCTCTGTTTTGTTTTTTCGGGGAGGGGGAGACCTTTGAATTTTCTAGACCCCTGCTCCCCTCTCTTGGTTGCCTGGTTGTGGTTTCCCCTAAACACTGACCAGGACTGTTTTCAAGCTCATTGTCCTGCTGTAGCTAGAAACAAAAAGCAGCCTGGGAACAAGCCTGCCTGGCGCATGCTTGCCTCTGCTATGAAGCCAGCCCCCTGTGGGGCTTCCTGCCCTCTGCCCTCTCCCCAGCTCAGCCCAGGACGGATGACTGGTTCTCCTTTGACCAGGCCACGGTGGATTTGTCCATGGAGAGCTTATCTCCTCCTACACCTGTCCCGCCTCTGGCAGCTCGCCTCCTGGCTACCATGCCTCCCTCCAGCCCTTCCTCCATGCCTCTGCCCTCTCTGAGGTAGCCCTGCCTAGCCCAATGACAACAGACACAGATTATGAGCGGGACAGCAGGTGCTTGATTTGCCAGCGGTGACCTCAGCTGGCGGAGGTAGAAATCTGATGGTGAGCAGAGGAAGCCACTAGGATGACAGCTTCTGCCTTCTCTCCCTCCCTGTGTCCTCTCACACTCTGCCACGGAGCAGGAGGGAAAGCAGCCAGGTTCCCAGCCCCAGAGAGAGTCGTTGCCTTCAGAGGGGGTGAGAGCACCCCCAAAGTCATTTCCCACTCATATCTCTGAGCGTTGTGCACAGTAAGGAACCTGCTCTAACTTGCTCAGTCTCTCTGTCCCTAGGATACTTGATAGATTGTTCAGGAAGCATGCTGGCCCTGAGGAAGTATGTGGTGTGGACCTGTGTCTTCTTCTATAAGGAAGGGCCACGTGAGAGTCTGTGTGGGTTCGAGGGTGACCGGCTTGGATTTGGGGGCCTGGAGAATCAATAACTAATGTATGTGAGGGAAGGGAAGCCAAAATCCCTGAATTCTACACGGGGGACAAATTGAGTTACAAGAGGGTGCTTCTGACGGTGCCGTTTACATAGTCCAGGAAAAGAGGCCTTGTGAGCATTTCGTCTCCAGAACGTGTTAGCATGTGCTCAGTACTCATGAGGTACTAACTGGGAGCTGGCCGGCCAGATGGACAAAATAGCCTCTCCAGGTCCCTTCCCTGTGTGGACATAGCCATGGCCGCCAGGGAACCAGGGCTGGGACGACCGTGGCATGGAGGGTCTCTGGCTTTTCTGTTTGTGTGGTTTGCCTTGGTGGGTCAAACAGGCTCGTCTTTCCTGCTGTATGTGCAGCTGAGCTGACACTCCAGGCCCGAGACCACCTTGAGCTGAGCTGAATACAGCCCTGCGAAAGGAATGAGAAGGGGAGACTATGCCCCCTCTTCCCATACCTTCCTCATGTCTGAGACCTGACCAGGGTGGATGGAGGTGGTCTGGGAAATATAGTGTTAGTGGTTTTGGACTTGCCTGAGAATCTATGAGCTGTAAGAGGCATTGTCAGCTGCTCGGTTACACCTCTGATCTTAGAAAGTACAGATGCTGCAGGGACCCCAGAAATAGTTCTTCCTTCTCTATGGGCGCTTCATAATACTGAAGACCCAGGGGATAAAAGGGCTTGTGTTAGCCAGGCTCTGATTGAATAGGCTTAGACTTAGGATCGTTGGTTCTCCCCCTTGAGAATAGTTCTCCCCAGCTGTCTGTAGGGATGACAGGGGCTGGGAACCTCTGGAGATCTGAGGGGAAGGGAGTTAGTAACCTGCTTGTGTCTAGGGTCTCTACCGGTGCACCACTGGCATAACACTAGGAATCTAGTCATGATCAGATCACAGGAGACAGAGCACAAAGAGGAGAGGCAGCTTTGCCTCTCTCTGATTTGAGCTGTCATCCTTATAGCCTCCTGCTCGGCTTTCATAAATACTGATGTGTAGATGAAGGACAGAGTGGCCCTTTGTTAGTGTTCCTCACACCCTCCTTTTTCATAGGAGGAGAGCTGTGAAAAGGTTGTCACACATCTAGACTAGGTTCCGGGGCTGGCTGATGTCAAAGAGCAGCCGTGGGTGGGAGGTGTGGGGTCTGAGAGGCAGCCCGGGTCTGAGCCATGCTGTGGCCCACAGGAGGATTTATGCAGAAAGGACACCCAGCATGGGGCACACCTGCAGCTGGAGTTCATGTCTCTCCTGTGGCTAGAGAGATGGTGTTGCCCTTTCCCAGGTTCTAATGTGACAAGAAGGACTTGGGAGGGGGTCTGAACCCCAAGAACAAGCAAGGCAGGAAGGAAAAGAAAAAGGAAGTGTGGATAGTAGTAATTGCAGGGAGAGTCACCACATGTGGCAAAGAAGGGAGAGAAGAAGAGAGGCAGACAGAAAGGAGACATAAGGAAAGGAAGCGGGGAGGCTGCAAGTAGTGGACAGGAAAGGCCAGCAGAAGACTGGGGGCTTACAAGATAGCTCGGAGTGGAGGCTGTGGTTGGTCTGGGTGTCTGAACTACAGCAGGAATGACAAAACATGATTTAGGAGTGAAGATGCGGACAGGCCACTCTGTGCCCAGATGCCTGCCCACCTCTTGAGACCAGGGTTCCAAAGCTGGACCCAGCTGGTGCTCTTTAGGCCTGTCTAGGTGGCATTTCCCTGAGCCCCGTGCTGGCGCTGGGGTCTGGGTGATTCGGTGTGCGTCCCCCTCTCCCCTCATGCTCATCCTTGCCTGGGTGCATGCCGGGGGCTTCAAGCCACACAGACCATGAGAAGAAAATGAAACGCGCCCTGGGCTTCATTCTCTTCCTGCCCCCATGGCTGTGTGTTCATTGGCTGTGATCCATCTGGGCCAGGCCATGATGCTTGGGGAAGCTTCTGATTTCTGAGCTCCATCTCTTCATTGGGCTGCCTGCCGTGCACCGGGCTGCCTGCTGGGGGTGGGGGGGCCACGTGTACAGGCCGGGTGCCCCCAAACCAACCAGACTCGGCTACTTTACATTTCCCTCTCAGCGCCTCCCACGTTACCCCCAACCACCGTGGGTGCCACGGGCATTCTGGGCAGCACTGACGCTACTGCCCTTGCTGCCACCAGTGAAGCAACAACGGTCCCCATCATCCCAACTGTGGCACCCACCACCACCACCACCACCACCGTGGCCACAACTACAACCACTGCAGCCACCACCACCACCACCACGGAGAGCCCTCCCACCACTACCACGGGAACTAAGATTCAGGAATCTGGTACTGCGCGCCGCCCCTCCTCACCCATCTCCCCAATTGTCTCAAGAGTCCAGCCCCCAGACTCCTCCAGCTGGGAGGCGGGCACTGGGATGGTGGTCCCCTGCCCCTCCCTTCCCTTTCCTAGCCAGACTCACACTTGACTGGACTCTTGGCCCATAGACTAAAGGCCTAGAGCCCCGACCCCTCACATCCTCTCACATCCTGCCTCAGTTTCCCTCAGCCTGACTCAGATCCCTGTACTCAACAGGTCAAACTCCCTGGATAGGAACTCCCAGCGTCCAGATGGCAAGGCTGCCACAATCATGTTGAGCAGTCGACTCAGGGCTGGGTATACCAGGGAGGAAAAGGAAAGGATCTGATGCCCCAAAACTGGCCTGAGAGAGCTTCTAGCTCCAATGTGTCCGCACCCAGCCCTGCAGGATGGAGGCCCAGGAGTGGAAAGTGTCTGGCAAATGGGCAGTGGCCACCACACCAAGCAGCAGTGTCTCAGGAAGCCCAGCCCCTTTCTTGGCCCCTTGCTTGCAAGAAACTCTTGGCATCTTTTCTTTTAGAAAGTCAGAGCTTTTGGGAATTAGTACTGCCAGAGTTGTTCCATCTGATGCCAGGACTAATCATTCCTGCATCTCGCTGCTGGGCCTGGGAGCCCTGCTCTTTAGACTTCTTAGTACTGAGTATCAAAGTTGCATTACCACACAGGGAAGGCTCTCAAGCTTTCTGAGTGCAAAGGTCAGATGCAAAAAGCAGCGGCTAGTAGGAAGCTCCCAGAACTCTCCTTGGGCAGTCATAAACTGACCCATAGACTTGCCCCTTCACTGCCTCGGCTTCCTGAGCAAGTCCCTCCCCTTTCCCAGCCTCACTGCCTCCCACCTCAGCTCTTAAAAGCAGGTAGATTGCACCCATGAGTATGGTTAGGTACGTTCTATGGTACTGAGTGGGCTGTAAGGTGAGGCAGGTGATGCACAGCTGATGTGGTGCTCCTTAGAGCTTGGAAGCATGGATTTGCTTCAAAGGTTCAATATGTAGAATTTAAGCAGCATGCAACTTTAGGGAAAAGTCTGCTGAGGATTCATTTATGAGACCCCCTAGAGGCTGCCGGCGGTAATTTGGTGACTGATGTTCTGGCGTGGGGAGGGGAGGGGGGGTGGCAGGGGAAGGTATTTCCTGCACCAAAGCCGAGCTTTGAGTCCTTATGGTGCTTTAAGTTCACAGCAGTGTGCCAAGAGTGAATCTTGCCTTCTGGAAAGATCAGCCTTGCTGTCAGGCAGCACTGGCTCCTATGACTCACACCCCAAGTTTCCACCATGTCTGAGATGCTCCAGAGGACCTGGCCATGGTCCTGATCATAGTGGAGACATTCTCTCAAGCATCCTGGCTGCCTTCCATCCTGCCACCAGCTCTTTCTGTCTTATCTTGTCTTATACCCTAAGAAAAATGTTTCCCAAGTTTCCCTTTTCAGAATGAGCTCAACCTTTTTCTTTGACCTCAATGTCCTTTTTAGATGTCAGGGATAGTCCTCAACTCCCATACCTGAAGTTAGAGGACAAGACATGCTCCTGGTTTTATCGTTTCCCAGGCCTTCTCATTCCTCTTCTGTGAACTTTCCAGCTCTTTGGTAGTCATCATCTTGACCTTTCTTGGACCTTACCTTCCTTTGATGCCCACCTCCAAACCACTCAACCTTTTCTAAAAACACTCCAACCTTTATTCCCTTAAAGACAAAGCCAGATTGGGGTCAATATTATTTTGGAACCCCAAATTCCTGGATTATTGTAGAGTCTAGAGCTAAAGGGGATGAAAGTCAGATCTCCAAATTGTGGCTAATTAGAACTCATTCCCACTAGCAAGAGCCATGAACTTCCAAGGAGCAGGAGCTGAAAGCTGCCAGGGTGATTGAAATGAAACATCTGGCAGAGGAACAGAGACCCCTCGGGCAGGCGCAGTGCTGCCATCAGTGGAACCTCTTCCTTGGCCTCTCCCCTAACATGCATCCTGTTCACCTGGGGCAAGCAGCACTTGACAGGATTGTAGTAGAAAAGACACTTCTTTGAAGTGAAAATCAGGGAATCTTTTATCACTTCCCCAGCCCTGCAGACTCCATCATGTGTCAAACAGATAATGAATAAATGCATCACCAATTTACTCTATTCATTTATTTTTGACAAGTGAGTTGGTGACAGTGCCCCCCTTGCATGCTAATAAAATATACAGGAGTCACACTTGTAAAGTCTTTGAAATACAAGGCTTCATGCTAGTCCTCTACTATTAAATCGTTGCTGGAAAAATGGGGTAATCAGACTGCTGGGACTTTGGAAAAAGTGATTACGTTTGAAGATTAGTGACATGCTCCTGTACACAGGCTGTTTTCAAAAAGCCCTGTGCCTTTGATAAAGTGGCTCCCAGCGCATAGGAGTGGGTAATGATTGTCCTCTGTGTTGCAGGGAAACCCACCCTCAAAGGCTCTGTAGAGCTGAGAAGCCAACCAACAGGGTTCTTCTGATGTCGGGACCACTGAGGGTGGGGGCTGAGTGTCAAGATTTCTTCTCTTGGTCCAGTCTAGCCCATGAGAGGGTGGAGGAAGTTTACACTGTCTGAACTTGGGATTCTTGGTCCCAACTCGCCCTGAGGCAATCTAAGGCTCTTGTCCGGGTCACCCCCATTCTCATGAACCAAGAGCAGCCCTCGGGGTCCTGAAACCAGGGTTCTGTGTAGGACCACCATTCTTTAGAAGCCCCTGGGCTTCCTGTGTTTGGTCCTGTCTTTCTTACATATCTCATGACTCTTGCTTGATTTTCCTGGAGATCAAAACCACATGCCAGATGAGCATGCTACCATCAAATGGCATCCCAAGCCCTCCATCTTCCTTGACTTGAAAGATAACCTCTTCATCCTGTAGAATGCTGAAGGTGAAGGGGGAGAAGCCTGTCCGATCTCCCCCTCTGCTAGCATCCTGATCCTGATCAAGGAGGCTGGTGTCCTGGCCCCTAGCCTTGTGTTGTTCAGTCTGACAAAGGCTGTAAGAAGGAAGTCAGCCCAAATTAGGGCCTCAAACGATATGGATCAGAGTCCATTCGCATTCCCAGCCCTTGCTGTGTGGACACAGACAGTTTCTACCTCTTGTTTGCATACCAGGCCTCTGCCCGTTTCTGGACGCCTACCTCTGGCCTGGCCACCTGGGCTGCAGCTTGGAGCTCTGTCAGGCCCTGTGCACAGGCATTTGTGACTCTGCCCTTTCTCAGCTGATGGTGTGAGTGTGCATGTGAGTGTGTGCACATGCGCGTGTCTCCCATGCCTCCTCCCTCCTCATCACTAACCCCTCTTCTAACCCATCCACCAGCCCCCGACGAACAGTCCATATGGAACGTCACGGTGCTCCCCAACAGTAAATGGGCCAACATCACCTGGAAGCACAATTTCGGGCCCGGAACTGACTTTGTGGTTGAGTACATCGACAGTAAGCATTGCTGCGTGGGTGGCGGCGGCTATGGCAGGCACGGGTAGTGGTAGATGCCATTAAGGGGATCCTGTGAACTCCCTGAGGCTCAGTGAGGCCTTTTAGCCAGGCTTAATTAAAGCCTAATGAAATCAATACATATTTCGATAGCAGCTAGGTGGGAGGAACAGGATCTAGAAGGAAGGGGCTTCTGAAGCCATTAGTGCTGTGGAGGACCCGTGGAACGGGTTCTTTTGCCCATTTCCTGCCCAGGATGAGAGTTCTGAGTAACCCCAAAGGAAGCCAAGCCTCACCCCTGAATCGATCTCCTGATTCAACAGTCTGTGTGTTCTGAGGTCTGCAGTGGACAGGCCAAGCCAGTACACGGGTGAGCTATCAGTAGAGATAGAGACCACAGCCACTAGTCCCACAACGGGTGGCTTGGGAGACTCCCTAGACTGCAGAGTGGGGTCAAGGCCTGTGCTGTGAGCAATGAAGCCAGTAACCCAGCCAGAAAGGGCAAAAGCCAGTACTGAGTTCTCTGTGGCTCAAGGAAAATCCAGAATCCATATTCACGGTCTAGATGTGTTCAGCTTCCTGCCACACAGGCACATGCTTCTCCAATATGTCACCTTGGTGAGATCAGGAGTAAGTGCCAAGGAGCTGGATTCTGCGTTGTCTCCAGTAACCCTGCGGAGGCTCACTGGCACTCTGCCTGTCCCTGTGAAAACCCCCCAAAGGAACTGAAGCAGCTGTCAGGCCTGGAGGTCAGGGAAGCCGGACGTGATAGGTTTAGTGCAAAGAGTGGTAAGGAAGGAGAACTTTAAAAAGAGAACTCAGCTTCATGAGTAAAATGGGCGTGGTGTGAGAGTGGGCGCTGCATGGTGGGTCAGGTGGGGCTGCCTGGTTTGCGCGGTGGACTGGACCCGCGGTCCCCTCCCCCCACCCTTTCTACCTTTGGCAGGTGACCAGGAATCTAGGTCCTGACTCCAGCTCCTGGTGCCTGGTTGTAGGCTGACCGAGGTTTCTGTTCCCCAGGCAACCATACGAAAAAAACTGTCCCTGTTAAGGCCCAGGCCCAGCCTATACAGCTGACAGACCTCTATCCCGGGATGACTTACACATTGCGGGTTTATTCCCGGGACAACGAGGGTATCAGCAGTACCGCCATCACCTTTATGACCAGTACAGGTGAGAGGGGACCCAGCCTGGCCATCCCCTGACAGCATGGAGTCTCTCATCTTCATCCCAGTTTCCTGCTTGTCTCTTTTCCCTGGAAAGAGGACTTCATCTCCCCATCCCCACCTTGCATGGTGTGTCTAAGGCCCCCCAGAAAGCTGGGGACCCAAGTGCATGCACAGCCCAGAGCAAACTGCAGTCCTGAGCCTGTGGGGCTGAGCTGGGATTGGAAGGGAACAAAGGATTGTATAATGAGGCCTGGGAACACTGGCTCCCCCACCGTGCCTGAAACAAAGGGGCTTGGAGCATGTGTCCCCCATCACAGTGAGGGGATCTGGGGGCGAGTCTCGTAGCCCGCCCCACGTGCTCAGGGGCTTGCTTCCTCCCTGTGAGAGTAGGAGATAGGGCCATCCCCAGGAGCTCCATCCAGAAACTTCCCCAGGAACCAAACCTGGGATCCCTGCACAAGTCACTGCATTGCCACCCTCGCTCATCTGAGAGACAGAATTCCAGTAAGTGACGCAACTTGTTTAGGGCTTTGTTGTTATTTTTTGTCTCAAGTGTTTCATGCCTAAAAGTAAGTAGGGGAAAAAATTGCTGGCTCTGAGTGGGGCTTTGACTAGAAGGAGAAGCTTCGCTGTGCATCAGATGAACAGGCTGACCAGGGCTCAGACCTGGCACAAGGTTCAGAACTCTCTCTGCTGGAGGGGTGGCTGGGAGTCTAGAGACTGCACCAGCACTTGCTTATCTGAGGGTTTGTGTGTAGCTTTAAAATTGGACAGAGGGGCAATCAGGGGGCCTGTATGCTAAAGCCTGGAGCTACAGGAGAGGGGAGGGAAAGAGATTAAGAGAGAAAAGGATCAGGCCCAGCCTCTAGGGATGTTCTAATCAGATGCAGGTTATTAAACACACAGGGTAGGGAACAAACCACAATGATTTAGATGAATTTCTGGATGTTGATTTGAATATTCATGACCTCCCCATGCCTGGCCAGGCGAAGCTGAGGCTGATGCTGGTACCCCGCATCTTGGGACTCACTGCCCATCTGTGCTACTGTCTCGCCTCCTAGCCCAGTCTCTCTCCCTCAGTCTTCCTTCCCGCACTGTCACCTGTCCCGCACAATTCTACACTCTTGGGACTCAGCATACGGGGTGACCCTGCTTCACAGAGACTGAGCCGAGTGAGGCAGGATATCGGAGTGAGCATCTAGGCTATCCTGTCACAGGGCAGCCAGGCTGCTGGACAGTTAGGTGACCCAATAGAGCAGAGGGTTGGACTCTGCCCCAGTTGGGGGGGGGGTCCCCGTACTCTTGCTCACTGGCGCATGCATTTCTGAGGCCAGAAGCAAAGCTTGAGGATAGAGGCCCATTTTTGAGAATGCTGGGAATGTATCAGAGTCAGCTTTTGGGTGTGGCTGTAGGTCAGAGTGGGAAAAAATAAAAACAGAGAGAAAACAACCACTCCCATGAGGATATCCTCATCTTCAAGGAGCCAAAGTCACAGTACGGAGAAAGCTCACAGTGCTGTTGTGTGCTCCTGAACAGTGACCTAAGTACTCGTTGCTCTTCTATCCTGGGCCTGGAGAGAGTCCATGTGTCCTGCTTTCAGAGCAGTTGAGACAAGCTAGAGCAGGCAGCCTGCACGAGCCTCGTGGTCCTGTCCCCGAGTTCAGATTGTTCACATCCTTCCCAGGCTCATTGGAAATTAGTGTACAAAACACACGGGGAGAGAAAACATTTTCACCTTCTGAAGCTGTGTGTCCAGGTCCTTCAGGAACACAGTTTTCTGTGGGTGGACTCTAGAGTCAAGTTCACACAACTCCAGGTCCCTGTGTTTCACCAACGCAAGAATTTGTGAGCATCTCTGGGCCCCTACCACATGCAGTCCAGGCAACCACAGGCCAAGACTTTCCTCTGCTGACCACATGCTGCTGTGGTTTGGGAAGGAAATGGAAGGGACCGCCCGGGGGAACGCTAACGGGTTCTCTGACCTTCACCAGAACATCCTGTTGGGAAGCTAATAACCTCCTTGACGCTTTTGAAGCCAAAGAGACCTGAAGGGCTCTATAAACACCTAACCTTGGACTCTTAGAGGCCCATCTGGGCCTCCCTACTGAGATAGGATATATGGACAGGGTGAGGCAGCGTCTGGTGGATGCTAACAGCTGACCAGAAGTCCGGCTGCTGCTCAGACCTCAGGGAGGCAGGGAGGGACTGTGGGACAGACAGACAGGTATGGAGGGAGAAGCAACATGGTGCTTAAGAGCAAATAAGCCACATTGTATGTGAAACAAGGACACCCCTCTTACACTTCTAGAATACATTGGACGACTGGCCTGTCTTCTCTGGTCAAGCCAGATTCCTCCCAGTTAGATGTAGAAGTCGGTGGTATTGCCTACCTGCCGGCTGAATTTCCCCAGGGGTCACAGTGTGTGGTGTGGACGGTTGTACACCGAGGCTTTCCTGTGCTTGCCAGGCCAGGGGAGAGGACCATGTTCTGGCATCCATCCCCAGCCGCTCACGGTGGTGAATGGAAATTCTGCCAGTCTGATACTGTTGGGCTCATTAGGAACCTCAGAGCCAGATTAGCAGATCGATTGAGTGTGGCACTGGCAGGGAAATAAAATTACTCTGGAGCCCAGCTGCAGCACCTTCCTCTCAGACTCCAAGATCGTTCTGACTTCAATTTCTTTAAAAACTGTATCCCTTGGATGGGGTATAGTGGAGCCCATTTTACCAAGACCCTACTTTTTTGTGCCAGTACTGGGACTTGAACTCAGGGCCTGGTCACTGTCTCTTAGGTTTTTTTTGTTGCTGTTGTTCAAGGTTAGCACTCTTACCACTTGAGTCACAGCTCCAGCTCTACTTCTGGTTTTGTTCTGATTTTTCTTCTGGTTAATTGGAGAGAAGAGTCTCACAGACTTTTCCTGCTCTGGCTGGCTTCGAGCTGGGAACCTCAGATCTCAGCGAAGATTACAGGTATAAGCCACCAGCACCCAGTCCCACTTGCTTCAGAACAGTCTTTTGTGCCTAGACTTCACAGAAGGCTTTTGGCCTTTCCAGTCACAACTGAAAGGCCACCCGGACTCCAGTCTGGCACTAGCAGGACCAGAATGCTACATTTGCTTTTTAAATTGCCCATGTGGCCACTCTTCCTGGGGTCACGACCTTCTTTCCCAAGAGTGAAGCTAGATCATGGAGGAGCCGCTGGGGTATTAGAGCAGGCACCAGCAAGATGAGGCTCAAGTGAATCGCTACAGAAATGCAGGCCAGTGTTGGTGCAAAAGATAGGCACCACCTTGTACTCACAAGTGAAGGATCCAGTGTCCAGGCATGATCTGTGCGACCAACACCTGCTATGGAGAGGGGGGCTAGAATGGGGTTCCAGGCTGACCATGATCCACTGGAATGAAAGTGATCGCTTAAGAGGAGTCACTGACTCCTCGTCACATGGCCAGTTTGATGCTTAGTTCACAGGAGCTCAAAAAGACCTGTTCTCCAGACTACTGGGATTGGAAACCAGGACCCAGGAAAAAGATTTTAAGTATTAATATGCATTTAAGGGTCCAGGGATGGTGTGAGTTGGAGCTGAGAGGTCTGGCTGGCATTGAGCCTCACTTAACACAGAGGGCAGCTCTGGAGGGAGCTGAGGAGGAGAGCCCTTCCGGGCGCAGAGCGGGGTGGCTGCAGAGGTTGTGAGGGCTGGAGAAGCGACACAGGGCAGGGCAGCCGCCCAGGGGGACAGTGAGGGAGGAGTAGGAAGCTTGCTGGACCCTAGGCTGTGACATCCAGCAGAATGATGAGTGACCAAGTGACACTGTGATTGGCCTGACTACTGTTTTCTGTTGTTGTTGTTGTATTGTGTTTTGTTTTTTTGGGTCCGGTCGTGGGGCCTGAACTCTGGGCCTGGGCGCTGTCCCTCAGCTCTTCAGCTCAAGGCTAGCGCTCTACCACTTGAGCCACAGCGCCACTTCCGGCTTTTTTCTTTTTGCTTATGTGGTGCTGAGGAATCGAACCCAGGGCCTCATGCGTGTAAGGCACGCGCTCTACCACTGAGCCACCTTCCCATACTGTTTTTGCCAGGGACTCATGGCAAAAACCAAGCTGAGTGCCAGGATGACACAAAAGTTTGGAGGGGGGAGGGAGCAGTTAGGTAGCGGCAGCCCCTGGAGCCAGGGGAGGGAGGGGGCTGAGCAGAGGGAAGGAAGTGCAGGGCTCATCCTCCACACAAATGTGGGATGTCCACCCTGCCAGGCTGTGCACCCAGCCCCAGGGAATGGGGCAAACCCAACAGCAGCTTGCCTCTGGGCACAGGGAGCTCGGATAAGCCAGATGGCCTGCCTTCACACACCCCCACCCCACCACTTCTGGGCTCTGTGACCTTGAGCAAGTCTCTTGACCTCTCAGTGCTTCCATTTCCTCATCTGCCAAATAAGGATTGAAAATCAAAGCCTGCCTCATGAGGTTGTGGCGAGAACTGAACTCATGTCTGAGAATATAATTAAGAATGGCCATGGAACTGTGTGTAAGGAGAAATGAGTACTGGTAGTCATGCAGCAAATGGTTATAGGTGCTGGGTGCTGAGAAAAAGACAAATCAGGACTCTTTGTTAGAGCGTGGCTGGTTGGGCGGTGGCGGGGGTGGGTTGCTTAAGCTTGTATGTTTAGGAAGGCCGCTAAAGAGCCTGGCAGCTCTGGACGGGGAGTGTAGCTTTCTTACAACAGCAGTGCTGCTTTGGAGGGTTGAAATGAGGTGGTGTTTTGATCCTGTGGGGGGATTTGAAGACCATGTCTGATGAGGTGCGGGGGGCAGGCATGGAAACCTATGTAGATGGGAGAAATCCCGGCCATGTGTCCATGGACTCGTCCACTGCTTTGTGGGTGAGGCTCCTCTGGGCAGTCCCGAGTGCCGGGAGCTCAGAAGCACTTTCTCATCAATCCTAGCCCTCCCAAGCCTGAACCCCAGTCATGGGCCATCTTGGAATCATCAGAGGCTCCTGCCCTTGGACCTTCTGCATGCCCTTCAAGCCACAGAGGGTCTTGGAGAGGGGTCCCTGCATGGATAGAGAAGTTGATTGTCACAGGGCAAGGAGACAGCAAACGGCTTGTCATGCTCACCAGCGGCGTCTCCCTGTGTGAATCGTCTATAAGTGACTGGCCCGAGCAGGAGGCCTACCATCACTGGCTTATCTGGGGTCCTCAGGCCTGGGTGGTGGTTGTCAGGAATCTGGGGAGACATGCAGAGTTTCAGGGTTCCCTGGACCTTCACCTGGTCCAGGGCCCTCTGCCAAAAGCTGGTTGGATTCAGGGCCGTGCTGTGGGGCAAGGATGCTGCTTTGCGACCATGCGGGACATTCTGATGGCAGGTTGTGCAGTGTGGCCGCAGCCTGGCTCTCTGAGCTCATTCACCCAAAATTGTGCTTCTGTGGGCCTCCCTGGCCTCTGCCCGCCCCGCTAGGCTGTGGCCAGCACTCACATTTACAAGAATGCCATGCTCACCCCAGGATGCCGCCTGCTGCTGCTTCTCTGCTTCCATGCACCCTGCACCCCTGTCCTTGGCCTCTTTTCTGACCTTTTACCCATGCTCTGTCCCTGTTTTCTTTATGTCCCTCGAGCAAGTTGGGTAAGAAAAGCATGCACAGGAAGTAACTGCACCCCTCACACATCCCTCCCTCCCTCCCCATGCAATCACTCACCAGTGTGCTTCCCACCCTCCCTGCCAGCTTACACCAACAACCACACCGACATTGCCACCCAGGGCTGGTTCATCGGACTCATGTGTGCCATCGCCCTCCTGGTGCTGATCCTACTCATTGTCTGCTTCATCAAGAGGAGCCGAGGTGGCAAATACCCAGGTGAGATGGAAGAACGGGTCAGGAGCAAGCCTTCCTGTGAGTCCCCACATCCCAGCCAGGTCTGGGGTACTGTCCTCTGCTTCTCCATGTTGGAACTCTGGTCCTGGGGCTGCTCTCTGCCTCTTAGAGCTGCTAGCAGGTGCTTGAGTTAATTACATTCTCCCAGGGTGGGGCACAGGCTGTCCAGAGAGTTCCAGAAGAGGAGCCTGGGCAGGATGAAGGCTAAACCTATACCAGGCTCAGCAGCTCCTCAGGTGGGCAAGGAGGAGCTGAGGGGTGGCCTTGCTGTGGTAGGACCCCATGGCACTCTTAAGTGGCCCTAGATGGTCCTAAAGTAGTATCACAGAGTCATTTCCAACAGCATCTCTGCACTTGGGACTGTGAGCTGGGGGTCAGCTAGGGAAAAGTTGGTGGGCTCCTATCATACAATAACATAAAAAGAAAAGGGATCTGGGGACAGTGAGTTGTTAGAGGGGCTGCCTGGCAAGCAGGAGGCCCTGAGTTCAATCCCCAGTACTGGAAAAAAAAAATCTTCCAGGCCAGACAAACCAAGGTCAAGGTAAGGGACCTCTGGCTTTCTTGTTTCTGAAAATATTGATTTTTAGCCATCTGCCTGTAATGCAGGGGTAGGGTGTCAGGAGACACAGTAATGGATGGTGAAAATGAGAACAAAAGTCCTGCTGGGCTACAGAATGAACTCACTCCTTACCAGACACCTGCCACTCCTCAGATGCTCTCTCCTCCCCCTCTGTACGAACAGGTCCTCCCCGCCCCAACCCCTAAAACAATACAAAGGAAATGGGGAGAGAAGATGTTTACTTCCCTCCTCTGTCAGGTATCCACAGACCCAAGGATCCTGAAGCCACGCCTCTGCTTATGTGAGGGAGGTGGGGAATTACCGCTCCTTAATGGCTCTCTCCTGTGTTTGTTGCCTCTGGTTTGTTTTCTGTAAGAGTACTGGAGAGGCCTGGCCTTCCTGTGATGTCCAGACTCAGTCAGATGCACTGAGTCTTTTTCTCTTTCCCAAGTAGAACTAGACACCTGGGGAATGTGTCAGATAAACTCTGAGCCTGTCTTGGCCCCTTCAGACAGTGCACAGATAGTGATCACAGCTAGTTCTCTTTCTTCAACTTCAGAATAAAGCCCCTGGGCTGGTACATCAGAAAGAGGAGTGAGCAGGAGCCTGGATTCATCCTCACTCTCATCTTCCTGCAGATGCTGATTAGCTCTGGGACCCATTACATCAGGGCCTCAGTTATCCACCTAAATTGGTGGTGATTATTTAGCTCTATGAGAGGTATTAGGGGTGCTGGGGGAGACTTAACTGCATGGCATTGCTCTACTCAAAGGGAAGAGCTATAGTCAGCAGCACAGGCCTTGGTTGGCTATGTATATGTGTTTGGAAGAGGGAGCAGGCTGACAAGTGACATCTAAACAGAAGAACACTGCTGTTTCACAGATGGAGGAAGTGTCCGTCATCCCAGGCCACTGCTACGGACCTGTGCAGAAACACCAGTCCTTCACCCTTGAGGAGGGAGCTAGCATTATGGACATAGGAAGTGTACACAAATCATAATACTGAGCAGAATAAGAAAGGAATAGGGCTGGGAAGGTGGCTCAGTGGTAGAGCGCTTGCCTTGCGTGCATGAGGCCCTGGGTTCGATTCCTCAGCACCATATAAGCAAAAGGAAAAAAGCCAGAAGTGGTGCTGTGGCTCAAGTGGTAGAGTGCTAGCCTTGAGCTGAAGAGCTGAGGGACAGCGCCCAGGCCCAGAGTTCAGGCCCCACGACCGGACCCCCCCCCCAAGAAAGGAAGGAAGGAAGGAAGGAAGGAAGGAAGGCAGGCAGGCAGGCAAAAGCCAGGATCCTAACTCTGGTGTTTGGGGAAAGCTCCATGGAGAGGTGGAGGGGATTTGACTCATTAAGTGAGATGCAAAAACCCTTGGGGTGGGCTGGGAAGCTGGCTCAGTGCCTTGCATGCCTGAGGCCCTGGGTTCGATTCCTTAACACCATATAAGCAGAAAGGCCCGGAAGTGGCGCTGTGGCTCACGTGGTAAAATGCTAGCTTTGAGCTGAAGAGCTGAGGGACAGTGCCCAGGCCCAGAGTTCAAGCCCCACAACCGACAAAAACAAAAAACACCTGGGGTGAAGAGGAGACAGAATCAATGTGGTGAAGGGGGCTTTCATAAAAGAGGGGGTGTCATGGACCCAGGGTGCTGTCTTTTGGCTCTCCACTCAGCAGAGTCCTGGAGAGCAGGCCGCGCTTCTTAATCATTACTTCTGTCTCTGCTTCCCTCACTGACAAAGTGCGAGAGAAGAAGGATGTTCCCCTGGGCCCCGAAGACCCCAAAGAAGAGGATGGGTCCTTTGACTACAGGTGTGTAACTGCCTTCCTCCCCTATCTGGTAGCTGTCCCTAGCTCCCTGGGGAGGCCTTCAGCCCCCTGGCTGAAGTCCTTGCATCCATATCCTCGCTCTCTGGCTTGTGGCCTCTGTGTCTGGTGGCAGCACCTGGCAGAGGGGACAGCTCAAAGAGGCTGCGTGTCCTGAGCGTGCCAGGCTGCCCCGACACACACCTGCCCTCATTCATTCACCTGCAGGCCCCAATGCTCTTGTTTGTGTCTTTCTACTTCGGTACTTTGTGAGCAAACCCTGAGTCCTTCTCTGCCTGTACTTCGCCCTTAACTTGGGTTAACAACAGAGGGAAGCTGTATTGTCTTAGAGCCTTGGTCTTCATAAAGCCTTGGCCCCTTCCTCAGGAATCAGGAGATCTAGCATCAGTAATCAGGCATCCTGGGCAGAGGCCCACGCCTCTGAGTGACTGGCTGGAAAACCCATGCTTACCCCTCTGCGAGTCAGTGGAATTGCTGGAGAGGACAGGGCCTGACTGGTAGCTACTCCATGTCTGTATCCCACCCCACCAACCCCAGATCCTTACCAGCCTTTGATTCTGGGTCAACAGAGTTAAGCTGTTTGGGTGGTAGGTGCATTCAAGCCTACATGGGGTGGGGGAGATGTCTGATCAGAGCCCTCCTCCCCCAGCGCTACCAGGTTACTGTCTTAGCCCAGGTCACTCCCATCCTCACCTAACCTCTCCTTGTGCCTTCTGGGCCTCTGCCGTCCTGCCTGTAAGCAGCCTGGAAGGCAGGACCAGAGCAATAGGTGGTGGAGCCACTGCCCACGCAGGAGCCCGTCCGGCAGCTCATGGACCACAGCTGTCCATCCAAGATCCCCTCAGTCAAAGGGCAAGCACAGAGGCCTTCCTCTTCTTCCTGGCTGTCCTCAGTTCCCCAGCAGAGTCCACCTTCCCCAGAGGCTGAGACCCATTCCTGGCGGTCAGTGTCAAAGGCCATAGGTTTTTCTCTCTCCAGAAACCTTGGTGTAACTCACAGAGCAGTGAGGATGGGGCTGGGCAACCTGCGCTAGGACATGCTGCCTTCCCGTGTGCCTCCTCTGGAGGACCCCTGCCTCCCACATACACAGAAGCATGCCTACACAGAGCATGCCCGGCACGATCCACGCGTGCACTCCTGCACAGAGCATGCCCAGCCCAGCGCACACAGGCGTGCATGCACAAGCACATACACACTGATGTGCTTTGACTCTGGGGGCTCTTCAGCCACCCCCCTAGAGCCTCCATTTGAATGAACCTGAGTCCCAAACTGGGGGAAGACAAAATGATAAGGAAATAGAGGCTCCCCTCATGATCCCCAGCTGTGTTGTTTGCCCTCTCCCTGGGGGAAGGGCTCTGCCTCTCCTACGTCTGTCTTCCTGTTCTTAGCGGGCTGACAGGTAGTTAGACTCGGCTACCCTTTTGCTCAGGCTTCTGTGATGAAGTTTCTTCTAGACTGAGGTCCCCCCTTCCCCCTCACGCTAAAGACTTCCCTGCTGGGCCATCTCTGTCTGGTGATTGCATTTCTCTGAGATGCCTGGCACCAGGGTGGGAATTCCCACAATCACCTCACACTATCCTTGCACCACTCGGGGGGGGGTGAGAAAGAGAGAGCCTAGGAAAAGATGGACAGCCAGCATTGAGTGCCACTTGTGCCCAGACGCAGTGCAACCCTGGAGACGCCCTCATCTCGCCAGCCACTGATCCCCCCAGAGCACAGAGTGAGGTGCATGAATGGGCTGCACAGAGGGAGTGGGCTGTGACTTTCCACCTAGGCCCGCTCAGCGCTGGCTTCTGCTCCAGGCCCTCCCCTGACATCTGACAGTCTGACGCTGGAGTGGCGACTAGGCCACTTGTTTCCCCACACCCAGCAGGCTGGGAGCAGGGGAAGGCATCGTGGGTCTGTTCAGAATACCTGGCACCACGGTGGTCCCACCTGCTGGACCCCAGACCCTCCCCCCACCGCTGGCCCACAGCTGCCTCCGGCCCAGGAGCTCATATCACTGTGAAGTGCGGCCAGGAACACCTGGTTCCCTTCACCAAACCTAAAGGGCAGCACTTCCCAGCCAGGAGGAGAGACGCTGCCTGAGCAGATGCCAGCTCAGAGAGCAGCCCTTTATGTCCTGGGGAGCACAACAAACATCCAGAGTGGGCATCTGTGCCCCAGGGCTGATGCCACCTTACTCAGCAGCCTCCAAATTCTCCCTACCCAGGAGGGGCTGAAGATGGGGTGGGGGGAGCTGCCAGAATCCTGCAGTGCCTTTCCACATTGGTTTCTCAGTGCGTCTCCATACTCGCTTCCCTCCCACCACCCCACTTCTTTTATTTGCTAGGTACCTATTTGCTGATAAACCAAGTATCTGCTAAACCACGTTATCTACAGAAGCAATGTAGAGGCAGGGAGAGGTCTGTCCCCTTACATCCTGGTTCTTTGGGAGATCAGAGCCTTCCCCTAGAGTCACAGGTCACGGATGGTCCACCTTGAAGGATATAGCCTGTGGCCAGGTCACAAGGTCACAGGTGGTGACACACAGGCCTGGAGCTCCCCATCCTGACTCTTGCCGTCCCACAAGCTATGGCTGTGTCTTCCGTGGGTGGCCATCTATTGTCCACACAGTAGCCCTGCCTCATGAAAAGAACCCCAGCCCAGCTACAAGTCCACACCAGAGCACCACCTCACCTTGGGGAAAGTGTGTGTCCTCTCTGGGCCCGTTTCCCTTTTGCAGAAGGGAGGGTGAGGACAGGTGATTCCCCAGGTCCCATCCTCTCTGAGCTGTGCATGATGTGTTTAATGAGAAGCCACTGCCCCGGCTGGGCTGGGCTGGTCCAGACCCTGATTCTCTGTCTCTCTCTGAGCAGCGACGAGGACAACAAGCCCCTGCAGGGCAGCCAGACCTCCCTGGACGGCACCATCAAGCAGCAGGAGAGTGACGACAGTCTGGTGGACTATGGCGAAGGGGGCGAGGGGCAGTTCAATGAGGACGGCTCCTTCATCGGCCAGTACACTGTCAAAAAGGACAAGGAGGAAACAGAAGGCAACGAGAGCTCAGAGGCCACATCGCCTGTCAATGCCATCTACTCACTGGCCTAACGGAGCCCCACAGGGCACAGCCACTGCTTTCCAAGCGGGGGAGGGGAAAGGGGGAGATGACGCCACCGCCACCTTCAGGGACGAGGGTATCATAGGAGAGTCTCTGAAGCTGCTAGGACCAGTGACCATCCCTGCCATCCACAAACCTCCTTCCAGATGGCCCCCCCCACACACACACCCCTGGGTGCCACCAGTACGGGAGAGCTGGAGCTAGGACTGAGCTCGCTGGAGGCAGCCTGGTCTCTTGGCCCTGTCCCGCAGCCACCCTGGGCTTTCCCCACCCTTCCCACTTTCGGCCTTGTCATCCACTTCTGTTGGCCACGATATTTTTATTTTTGCTTTGTGCCTCTTCCCCTCCGGACCCACTGTCTCCATTTAACCTTTTTTTTTCCTTTTGAAGAAGAGTCCCTGAAACAGAAGGAACAGAGTGGTTCTCCCCCACCCCCAGAAGCCAGAAACGATAAAAGGACGGATCCGTAACCGAACATAGAGAAAAGCTGTAGTATTCAAGCTGCCGCTGGGCCAACTTGTTTCCGAAGGATGCCTTTCTCGCCACATGCCTCCTCCCCGCGCTCCCAACCCATCTGCCTTGGCCTTGTCAGCACTGAGCCGGGCTTGGCTCCTTTCTGGAAAAATGACAGTATTTTTTTTGGCAGGGAGAGGGCAGCCGGGCCTGCTTGCCACTCTAGTTTGGTTGGTTTTGTGCCTCGTTCTTACCCTGCCCCCTGCCTTGGAGGAGTCTGAAGGAGAAGATGGAGGAGCAGGCGCTGGAACTGCCGTGACTGGGCCTCAGGCAGAAGCAAGTCTGGGTCTGGTCCCACCTCTGGAGAGAGCAGGGGTGAGTTTGGCCTCCCTTCCTTCCTTCCCATCAGCGAGACCCAAGGAGGAGATGCGAGGACCACACTCACTACGTCGGACATCCGGGCACAATGTCCCTGCTTGAGGTCCATGCTGCAGCCCTCAGAGGTAGAATCCCGGGCCGCAGAGGCTTTGCCAGTGTGTGTCAGTGTAAAAGTACTGCTCCCCTCCACTCTCCAGCAGATGTCCTCTCCTCTGTCCATACTGTTTGACGTGTGTGGATGGGGACCTCGCGTCCCGAGATTGACCTGTCTGTCCTTCCATTAGGGAATAATACACATCAGGGGACCCGTACTAAGTGCTGTGACGCCCCTGCCCCGAGAAGACTCAGTGCTCCTATGCCTTATGCAGTCTGATCTGTCCCTGGACTTGCCCGCCCCACCCCCTCCCTGCACGCCTTGAGGCCTCCAATGACATCTGTCTCCAGATTGGGCGAGCCTATGCAAGTACCCCCACAAGACCAGAAGCAGACGCTCCATGCGCTCCTGTCACCCAAAAGGAGAAACTTGCAGACACGCAGTTCTCAGCCCGGAGGTGCTGCTTTCATCCTTCCCCTACCTAACCCACTTTAAACCAAAGGTACCCGGCCTCAGTGACGCAAGGAGAGGGGGGACCTCAGCCTGGGCTCAACTGACGCTGCACCTGCAGCTCCGGGCAAGTTGTCAGAAGATGAGGCTGACTGCCAAGAGTGGATCACCCGCCACCTGCACAGCCCCCAATTCAAGCCTCCAGCTGCTGACCAGAGGCCTAGGCAGGACCAGGGTTGTGTCCTTCAGAGACTTTATTCAAACATCATTTGCCACACTTTAAGCCGCAGATGTATTAGCAGTGCTTACATCACTTAATAATCATTCAGTTGAAGGTCAAGTTCAACCACACTCTCTATCTGCAGGTAAGAAACCATAGCCCAAAGCTGAGCCAGTAATGTTGCTTGAACCTGGCCCAGGCCCTGGCCGAAGTCTGCTGCCCAAGGGGTGGCTCTCATTGTGAAGGGAGACAGGGTAAACAGCAGAAGTTGGAGGAAAGCTCAGGGCCCCTCTGCGGACTCTTCTCCAACACCTGCTCAGCTAAAGCTATACTTCCCTAGAGCCTAGGCCATGAACCCCCCAAGGGAAAGGAATGTGAATGGATTAGAGGATGGCCTTTCTAGAAAGGCCTTCAGATCTGAGCAGAGCGGTCAGTTTCCCAGGCCCTCATTCCACACTAGTGAACCCATGGCACACACAGCAGGAGGCAGGGAGGGACTGTGACCCGTCATCCTAGCCACACAGAATGATGAGTAGAAAGACCCTGTGTCTTGAGTGTCTTGAAAAGAGGTGAGGCCCCCGCTGTCCTGAGCCTCATTCCAGAAGTCCTGCCATGCTGTATATCAACGTCCCTTGTGTATGAAAAGGTTCTTGGCCCCTCTCACCGGCTATTGGTTCTGTGGGGAGCTGGCAGCCTCTCACCACAGCACACAATCACAGCCCTCCAGGCAGGAGCAGAACGGGGCTAAAGAACCAACTTTCTCCAAGTGAAGATGGGAACTGCCCAGAGAGATCAAGCTTTGATGTGTGTGAGAGTTGCAGGGTTGAGGAGACAGCTCCTTCCAGCAAAAGGAGAGGCCAGCGTCCCATGGAGCCCTGCCAGAGTCCACCCCAGCTCAGCTGGAAAGCAGTATTGCCCAGCATGCCCCACCAGCACCCCCAAACCTACCAACAGTGATGCTGACAGTGGGCGATACCATTGGTGCTTCAGCCTGTCTGGCTGGGGGGGAGGGGGGCAGCAGAGGAGGTCATGTTGAGGGGACTCTACGAATTCCATGGATTCCGCTGCCATCCCCACTTTGTGCTCGGCCATTAGCACTGTGGCTACCTGTACCCTCATCTTCCTGTTCGTTCATCAAATGCTCTCCAAGCATCTAGCCTGGGCCCAGGTCTGAAACCTGAATGTCATAGTGAATAAGGTCAGCTTTGACCTCTACCCTCATGGCTCTGACCTTGCTGAAATGGAGTCTTGGATCACAGTGGCCGTTGAGTTGGAAGCATTTTGGCCTCCGTTGCTTAAGCTGCTGATGGAAGGGGGAGACTTCCCAGGTAGGACATGGTCCATTCTGGTCAGGACAGAGAGGTTAAGACTTGCTGGGTGGCGCTGAGGAACAGAAGCTGCTTCCAGAACCTCCATCAGGGACACCTTGCCTGGGGAATTGGGAACGGGACCAGTTTTTCCCTGCCTTGCCAAGTGGGAGATAGGGAGAAAGCCAAACTGGCTCTCTCCCACATCCATTGCCTTTACTGGTGCAGGGCTAGAGGTAGTCGTTGGAGACAACTGGTCTACCCATCCCTAGCAAGTCCTGAGGTCTGGAAACGGTGGTATGTTGGGAGTCATTCAGTCAGTACTGTTCTTACCCTGCAAGAGGCATCAGCAAAGAGACCTAGACAAAATGCATTCCAACTTTTCCTAACCAAGTCATCTTTAGGAACAGAGTGGAAACAGATCTGTGGTGTTTGTAGGAAGTTCTAGTTGAGTCAAACCGTGTGTGAATACATGTGAATACACATGTGAGCCCACATACGCATGTGTGCACAACAGACCACAGCCTCCTTGCAGAGCGCTGCCTGCCAGCTGGGACAGCACCAGATCACGACGTCAGACAAGCAGCCAAGGGGTTGGTGTGGGGGGGATAGGAACAAAACCACTGGGGCTGGGCCCTATTTGGGAGATTCCTGTGGGCAGAACCTAGAGAATGATAGGAAGAGACAGAAGCTACACAGACAACAGCTCCTTTCAGCCCCTTCCTGGAGCCCCATTCTGAGCCTGCCTGTCTGAAGGCGTCACCAATAGCTGCTTGAGAAGAAGCATGAATGTGACACATTTTTATCTGTCCTTATCTGTTTGCTGGTGTTGAGGTGAAGCTTCTCAGGTCTCCTATGGGCCAGGGCTGTGGCCAGAGGCTCATTTCTCAGTGGGAGTCCGCGGGCTTCAAGGATACCAGCCTGCTTCTGCTACCTTTGGGGTAGGATGGCCCTCCATTCAGACCTTAGTCCAGCAGTTTTTGCCAAACACAGACCAGACCCAGAGTTGTGGTTAGGTTTGGCCAGTTGGACCCATAGAGTAATTTGTTTCTAATGAAGCAAAGGAACATGACCTTTGCATGATGGCTTTGGAGTAGTGGATAGAAGGTCCCTGATTCAAAAATAATAATAATTAAAAGTCAACCAAAAAAAAATACCAGGACCCAATGGAGCAGAGGGCACAGCGTACCAAGAGGAGGCTCAGTGCCCCAGGAGATGAGCAAGTAGGCACTGCCTCCCTCAACCCAGACAGGTGCCACCCCACATAATTCCACACCAGATCTACAGCTGTCCCCACAATGCACAGCCCAAAGCCAGGAAGTGCCCTTGATGTTCCTCCTTGGAAGGGGCCTTTCTGAGATGTGTTTGGGCAGGACAACCAGCCAGGGAAGCCCAAAAGTCCCACCAGTGTCTCAAGTCACAGCCGAATCAATTCTGCTCTTATCAGCACATTAGTATTAACTGGCTGTTACCACAATGCAGACAATGGAAGCGAAACAGATACGAAGGCATCTAGCTTAGGTCAGAATCAGATTTCTGTAAGTGAAGGAATCTCAGAGCTGATCTAATTGAAATGAGTCATTGTACAGGCAGGGAAATGAAAACACAGAGAGGCAAGGGACTTGCTCAGACCACTGAGCTAGTGAGGGTAGGATTGGAGCTTGAACTAGGGCCTTCTGACTCCTTGTCCAGTGTTCTCTCATCTCACCGCAGCTGCCTCCCAGGACTCACAGGTGTTACTTAAGATCTGTCCTGCTGGTTCCCTTCCTGTACCTCTCTGCTACTTCTTCCTGTAGTACATCCCCAGCCCCTCCCTTAGATCAGTCTGTCGTGATAGGCCGTGGCTATGCCAGACATGCTATTATAGGCAGCATGGGGCCAGTGGACTAGAATGGTGAGCTGATGATTTACTGTGAACCTAGACTGTACCCCCCAGGATGGTGTCTTTTGCTCTGACCCCCACTGGGCTCTCAACACACTCTATTCCTCCGAAGTTAGGCATGAAGGGCATGTCTGTCTTTTCTGAGTGAATTTCAGGGTGCTGAGGCCCCGGTGGGCCCACCAAACCCACCACCCTGATATCTGCTGGGCTGAAGTCCAGCAGAGGTAAAGACTTCAGTGAAGCAATAAACACAAAAGTCTGGGTGAAATATCCGGAATTTTGCACACTACTGTTTCTTTAATTAAAAAAAAAAAAAGATGCAGATCAGGTGACTCTGACCTGCTCTTTTTTTTTTTTTCCTTCTGGTCCCCAAATGTGATATCCTCAGTCAGTGTTGTCCGTCTGCCCGGCCCCCCAGCTCTTTGCCAACTCTCCCTCCCCTTGAACAGAGCATCAGTCGCCTGTGACATGGCCACCTTCTGTCCTGGACCCACTTTAACTCATGCTGCACCCTGGAGGACCTCTTGCCCTGCCCCCTCCCCACCCCACATTTTCCCCCTCACCATTCCGATGTGCTAGTTTGGGTGGGAGAATTTCTTCCCTGTGTCTCTGTTCCTGCACACACACAACTTAGTCTGATCTTTTGTTCCATTGTTAAACACTTAACTCCATGGCAGATGTCATTCTAACCCTCTCACGTTGCATTCTTTCCTTTTTTCCTAAGTTATTATTTCGCATTAACCAACTTCGTCAGCGACAGGTGCGTACCTGAGGGTGTTGCACACGACCTTCAGCAGGGAAGACTTTGGGGCCGTGGAGGGCCATCTAATACTGGACTTATAAACTGACTGCATGAGCAATGAAAAGGCCAAATTATTCTGAATTTTTTTTGAATCACTGTAAAAAAACTGATTTCTTTTGTATAGAGAACACTAAACATATAATAAAAGTTGTTCAAAATGGACTCTGTGGCCTTGTGACTTCTTCCTTTTCCTTAACCAGTGGGAGAAGGTGTCAAAGGGTTAATGGCCAAAATGAATCAGAGAGCCAGGCATGGTCCACCATGCCTGTAAACCCAGCACACAGGAGGCCCACGCAGCAGGATCTCAAGTTCAAGACTGCCTGAGTGACATAGCAAGTTCAAAGCCAGCCGGGGCTATGCAATGAGAACCTGTTTCATAGAAGAGAAAGGAGGGGGGGAAGGGAGGGAGGAAAAGAAAGAAATGAATTAAAGCCTCTTTCATAGGCACCCGATGGCATAATGTGATGTTTGAATTCTGCCAGCCCCATCTAGAAGCTGGTCTTAATTTGGAAAGCTCATTGGCACAATTTGTGTTTTCCACATAGAATGACTAGTACAGGGATGTGTACAGTCATGGAGACATGCCAGTTCAACATGACTGTGTGCACACTGCACGCTGATGAATACAATGCTGTTGGAAGAAGGGACATTTGCAATGGTGCGGTCTAGCCCCTCAACTTTCTATGCTCTCTGTCCTTAGATGCGATGACACTAGGGGATGCCCAGCATTGTGCCTGGCACAGGGCAGACAATGTAGTTGAAAAACATGAATAAAACTGCCTATTAAAACCTCTCTCCGGGGCTGGGAAGGCAGCTCAGTGGTAAAGCGCTTGCCTTACATGCATGAGGCCCTGGGTTCGATTCCTCAACACCACATAAGCAAAAAGAAAAAAGCCAGAAGTGGCGCTGTGGCTCAAGTGATAGAGCGCTGCCTTGAGCTGAAGAGCTAAGGGACAGCGCCCAGGCCCAGAGTTCAGGCCCCTCGACTGGACCCCCCCCCAAAAAAAAAAAACCTCGCTCCATAGACTTGAAACTATGCACTGTAACCCTAGCTACTCAGGGGGCTGAGATCTAAGGGCCAAGATTTGAAGCTAGCCAAGGTAGAAAAGGACACGAGACTCTTCAATTGACCAGTAAGAAGCTGGAAATGAAGGTATGGCTCAAGTGGGAGAGCACCAGCCTTGAGTGATAAAGCTTAAGTGACAGTGCCCAGGCCTTGAGTTGAAGCCCCAGTCCTGGCGGCACACAAAATGGCGGCTCGTATCTCCATCAATGACCCAGTGGTGAAGGCAAAGAGGCAGAGGGGGCTGGGGGCTGAGCAGTGCTCCTCTCAGCTTCTCCCCACTCTTTTCTTGGTACCTTGGTCCAGAATCATACTGCTCTCACTGGAAAGTGGCCAAATGTATCCACCTGTGCAGGACAAATTTTTAGGGGCCCCAGATACTGTCACCTTCTTCCTTGTCTTTCCTCAGACTGGAGGATACAGGGGGAGGAGGCGTGGAAAGAGGGCGGGGCTGGGATCCGTTCCTCACTGTAAAGAGAACAGAACAGTTCACAAGTAGTGATGGGAAATAAGGGCCAAAGGACCACCCTGAAAACACAGACCAAATAACTCTCCACCCCCTGTGTTTGCCCTCCCCTCACAAGCCCTCCAAACAGATTATTGGCCCCAAAGCCGGGGCAGGGTATCACTACATTGAACAAGACCTTTCTTTTCAGGTCCAACCCCCTGAATTGTTGAGTGACACATTGGAGATGTCACACAACACCTCTGGACTCTCTGTTCATTTCCTTTAATACGCAGAAGAACTTCCTTATCATTCTCCAGTTCACAACCTCTCTGAGCATCACCCACATGGTCATCGGCACTGTCCCTCCCTGAGTCCTAGCCCTTGTGGCCCGAATAGCTGGTGACCTTGCCTCACATCGCCTACTGCCCCGGAAACTAAATCCTCTCAACCACACCTTGATCATACCATTCCCTTCCTTGAAACCTCTGCTTCCACTAGATCAGAACTAAACTCCTTGCTTTGGTATGACAGAGCTTTGGGACTCCCTATCTGGAGGTCATTTTAATTTATCACTCCACGCATGGATCCTAAATTCTAGACAATCCCATCAAAAGCATATATGTGTGTGTTTACATACACATACATACATACATATAACCTACTCAGTCAGTTAGCTATATGCATTGAGCAGAACAGAATTGAGTCTTCAGGACGCTCAGTCTAAGAGGGTCAAACAAGCAGAGTGGGAGCATCCTGGGCAAAGGGCCCAACACACAACAGTGGAGCACTGTCCTCTAAACCTTCTGTATCTCATAGCTCTGGAGAAGCACTGGCTGGCATTGGGGCTCACAGCCAGGCCATGCAGCGCCTCATTCCAGGCCCCTACCACTTTCTAGTTGTAAGCCCCTATACTCCGCTCTCCTTACAGAGCATCTTTCCCAGATTTCTGTAAGGCAGGCTAAGCCCTCCTTGCTAGACTACTCTTTTGTTTTTTTCTTAAGATGAGGGGTCTCACTGTGTTGCCCAAACTGACCTTACGCTCCTGGGCGTAAGCAATCCTTCTGCCTGCAGAGCCTCTGAATGTGTCTGGCTCAGAATCCGTCGCTGTGTATCCAGGGCACCTTTTATGTGTCTTGAGATTTGGTATGTGATCGTTATTGTCTATTTCTTTCACTGAATTTCCTCTCTGCTCCCAGATCTAGCACAAAGGAAGGACCAACTGCCAGAAGATGAATGCGCACGATTCTTTCAAAGAAGCAGCCAGGTGAACTCAAAATTTTGGTATCCTCCCCTTAGGATGGGGGATAACTGGATATTGAACACGCAAATGACATTTTGGAATGGGATCCAGTGTTTAGAACAGAACATCCAGTCCATGGGCAGAAATAGACAAAGCAAGCGCGTCTTGTTTGAAGAAAGCCAACCTCCATTCAACTGAGGCCAGACAAAGCACCTGCCCCTCTTCAGAGCCCCAGGGACCAGGGACCGGCAGAATATTTGTCATCCCTCATCCCTGTCTTCTGAATGCAGTGCCTCCCAGCCCATTAGCAATGCTAACCTCCAGCTTGGAGCTGGATTAACAGACCCAGTGGGGAGGGCTCAAGTCATCTTGCAATCTTTATTAGTAGTGAAGGCTGCCTTGCTTTTACCCAGCTGCCCCCAAAGGCTGCAATCAGGGGACTCATTACAGCCCTCCCCATCAGGGCAGCCCCGTTGCTCTGAATGCTATGAGGTGCAGACAGGCCGGGGGTTGGGGGGGGTCTTCCAGCCTTCCCCTCCCCACTTAATGCATCAGAGCCCATTTGTTTGATGGAAGTCCCTGCTGGAGCAAGGACTAGACTTTGGGCCTCACAGCAATTTGGAGCCACAGCTGCGGCCCCACGGCCCAGCCCCGACCCCACCCCCTTCTCATCCCCACCCCAGAATTTGTAGCTGATTAGCCTGGATCCCGGTGCAGAGGCTGAGTCTGACAACGTCAAGGCACAGGCCTGAGCACTGCCCTGGGTTCACATGGCGCCCAGGCAGGTTGATGGCTCAGCTTCACTGGGAAAGCACAGCCCAGGGGCAGAGGGCAAAGCTGACCCCACAGCGAAACAAACAAGACTGTATACAAAGCATTCCAAATCCCAACTGCCTCTGCAGAGGCTCAATCCAGGTCCAGCACTGCCAAAGAGTAACAATAAACAAATAATAAAAGTGAAAAGTCCAAACACTGTGGAATGAAGGACCCAAGTCAGATCTGGAGAGAGAGTGTGCAGAGAACAGCAGTGAGTAGGGATGTAAAATAGAAGGGGGAGGGCAATGGAGGAAGGGGTGGAGATAGGCAGAATAATTCTAGCCGCAGTTGTCAAAGTAGGGCCCCCAAGGCAACAGTATTAGGATTGCCTGGAAACTGAGAGAAATACAAATTCTTGGACCTCAGAACCAGGAATTCCTACAGTGTCAGAACCCGGGTGTTTTCTTCCTCACCAGGCACACTCAGTGGCTCACATCTACAATCTTCACTGTTCCGGAGACTGAGATGAGAGGAAAATGGTTACAGACCAGCCAGTGCGAAAAAATTCAAGAAACCTGCTTTAACAGAAAAAGGTGGGTGTTGTGGCATGCGCCTATTATCCCAGCCCTGGGGAGAGTGTAATTAGGAAGACCGTGGTCTGGGCTGGCCCAGGCAAAATCTCAGAAATCACCAGAGCCAAAAAGGCTAGAATTGTGGCTCAGGCAGTAGAACACTTATAGCAAGCATTAGGCCCTGAGTTCACATCCCAGTACTGCCAAGAAAACACAGCAAAACAAAAACCTTCTTGATGATTCTGGTACAGGCTAACAATGAGGAACACTCAGAGGAGCATAGTTGGCATGGTCCCACGTGCCAACTCAATCCATGAGTTTACTTCACACAGTGGAGGTCTTATATCCAAATATTTTATACCAGCAAACAAAGTTGGTGAGTTACTCTGGGGTGGAGATCTGAGACTAGGGTGTCAGAGCCCCACTTGTGGGCGGGGCTTTGGCCATGTCAGATCAGGGAACCAGCCTTGCAAAGCTGAGGCCAAAGAGGCGAGAGGAAAGCAGGTAGCATTTGGTCAAATACATTCATGTGGAGTCCCTTAAGAGGAGAAGGGAATTAATGACGTGGATATCTCCTTGCACGGGACAGCGTGACTGTGAACTATGCAATGTCCTCTTTAACCTGGTCTGGGAGGGAGGTAGCTGTGTCCTGTTGGTGCTGCAAGGAACTGACCCTAAGTGTCAGAACAACCAGCCCAAGGTCAACCCCAAAGCCAGCACTGGCAGCCAGGTCCGCCTGACTTACACACCCTCCTTCCACTACCTCAGGTAAGGAATGAGCATCTCTATGAAGAATTAGCCCTGGCATCTGCACTTCAAAGGCATCCTGCCAGAGCAGCCCCTGCCAACCCTTCAACATGTGCTGGCAGCGATCCGCCCTTTCTCCTCCGCTCTGCTCAGGGACAGGCAGTGGGTACCACACAGCTCATCATGTGACTGGGGACAGCAAAGCACTGGGCCCTCGTCCTTCTGCAAGTGAGGAAGAGCTGAGGTTCTGCAGCCCTGACCTCTCTCTGCCCAAGTGTCCTCAAAACTGGGGCTGTAATCATAATGGCTATCGCTTCTCCTTACGCTGTTGTAAGGATCAACTCAGTGAAGATTCGAAAAGAATGACATATGTATCATCATTTGGTCCAGCTTGAACAACTGTGTGACTCAGCTTACACTTTCTCCTCTACAGACCTAAAACCTTCTTCCCGGCCTGTACTCTGCCTTCAAAACACCACCTTTCTCAGCTCCCTCAAACCCTTCTTGGAAACAGCTCTGGCCGGGGGACTGCCTCTCTCTGGGGCTTCCTCCACCTTCTTGCTCCTCCTGCTCCAGGTTAAGCTCCCAGGCTCTGCAAGGCCTTGTCTCTTCCATGCCCGAGGGCAAGCCCGGTGCCTCCCAGGCCCCGAGCCTTTGTGACACCCCGCCTGCCCTCCTCAGGACGGTGGGAAGTCCCTTCATGCTCATAGATGGGCCTTTGGATGCCAGTCGTCCTGCTGCTCATCACACCTCTTTTGTGCCTAAGTCTCCATGACTGTATTTACAGCCAGGATGGTGGTTTAATCCTTGTGACATTAAAGGGGTGCGGAGAATGGCCCAGGTAATACCTCTCTCCCTAAAATTGAGTGCGTGGAGAGCAGGATCCAGTGGCTGGAGGAGCCAGTGCCCAGGGTGGAGAGCTGGAGGTTCATTAGCAGCCCTGTTTATTCATTTCCTCCCTAAGTGCTCTTATCTCTCTTTCAAGCCTAGGGACCCACTCATTTATCAGAAAGGATTGTGTGCCTTTCGCATCCCTCCCTCCTGCTCCTTCTAGCTCCAGCCTCGCCGTGAGGACACTGCATGGCTCTCTACCCACCAGACAGCAGCACAAGACACAGCTCAGCCTCCAGATGGCTTGGGTCTGTCCTGCAAGAATGACCACAGGTCCGTGACTCCGCTGACATTCTTTCCACCAGCACTCCTGGCCACAGTCTGGATGGAATTGGGTGGAGAAACCTCCCTGGGATCATGTTACAAGGAGATTAAGGAGTTTACCTCCCAAGCTTGGGGACCCCATCAGGCCACAAGCCTAAAATTTGGGGTTTCTTCCTCTCTGTCATCTGTCTGTCTCTGGGGAACGAGAGTAGCCACCCACAATGAGGGCCAGAGTTGCTAAGCTCTGCCAACCTCCCCCTGCCCAGTCCCAGCAGAAACTTGATTTTTAAAAATGGCACAAGGTCCCTCCTTCCAAGCGCCAGCGTCAGCCTTCTTCCCAGAGCTGCTTCACGTGCCCCGCTGGAGAAGTCAGTCTGTCATCATGGGCATCTCAAGATGTCCCCTGTCCATTACACACATGCAGTCCAGACCTTGGAACAACAGGGTACAGCAAGCGCTGGTCCACACCATGGCAGCACAGATTCCCCTTATCAAATGCTACATCTGCTGTAGGCCTTGCCCTCTGCAGCAAGCGTGCCCTCCCTCACGCCAGCCAGCAGCCCTTGGGGAAAGCATTTCAAACATGCTCAAGCAGGGCTGGGAAGGTGGCTCAGTGATAAGAGTGCTTGCCTTGCATGCATGAGGCCCTGGGTTCAATTCCTCAGCACCACATAAGCAGAAAAAGCCAGAAGTAGTCCTGTGGCTCAAGTGGTAGAGTGCTAGCCTTGAACTGAAGAGCTGAGGGACAGCACCCAGGCCCAGAGAGTTCAGGCCCCACGACCAACAAAACAGCAACAACAACAACAACAAAAATGGCCAAGCAGAAAGCTGGAGAAGTGTAGAGAGCTGCGAGAGGCCGCACCTGGAAGATGGTGCCGGTTTCCGCCCTCCGCCTTCCCGATGGCAAGTGCTCTCGTGGTAAACAACTCCTGATATGGCTAACCAAAGAATCTGGCTTGCTTCCGCGCACCTGAACCTAATGGTGGTTCCCACGTGGCGTATCAGGGTTGGCTATCCAGCGAGTACTTAAGGCTGTGGGGAATTCTCCCCGGGGTTGGGGTCACAAGATTTAAAAAAAGGTCCTGAATAAACGGCAGAGAGGAGTCCGGTGTCGCGTCTCCTTGCTGGTCGAGGCGGTAGCGACAGAGAAGGGCGCCCAGGGCCTCTGAGGAGGAAAATACAAGCTGAAAGCCAAATAGAAATAATGGGGGGTTTTCCAGTGCCCTGGCCTCTTTCCAGCCCTCTGGCCTCCCACCAAGGTGCACCACTGTGAGTGGTGCTAGGTTTGGGAACCTTTGAAGCAGGAAGAGGTGTTATGGTGATTCTCAGGTTCCTCATCCTAAGATAAACTGAGGCAGTACTAAAGTTTGGCTCCTAGAGGTGGGAGCTCAAAGTGGAGGCCCTACAGCCCCTCCCCTGCCTCCCCACCCCTTTTCATGTCTGGCGCTCTAGCCCCTCTTCTGAGCTGTCAGGTGACTCTCTAGGGTCCATCAGTGGCTTTTAACGGAGCCCCCAGCTTTCATCCTATTAGTGAGCCTGGGAGTAATTATGACTTCATTAGCCAAATAGGTTCCTGGTTCAGAGACTCCCTCGCACAAAACCAAACACACACCCCCTTCCTTCCATCTGAAGTCTGTCCCCCAGGGGACCTTTGGCTGACAATGTAGCTGGCTCCAGGGAAACCTGGCAGGAAAGTCGGGGGAAGAAGCCAAGTTGCTGGCCAATGGGGAGGAAGCCTGCGTCCTCCCGGGCAGTGCATCTGTGGACCGACCCCTGGAGAGGATTGACAGAGAGAAGGATGGCACTCCAGCAAATGAGGGGCATGACCCCCTGCATCTGTTTGCTGCTCCTTGCCCTCCAGCCCTCCTGCCCTTCCAGTCATAGGCCTTACTGATGGCTGGTCCACTTCCCAGATACATGGGTAGACTGGTCTGGTCCTGTGAGCCAGTTCCCAGGGGCAGCAGCCGCAAGCTCCGCTCCCGCCTACACTTCAGCTGCTCCAGCCCCAAGAGCCAGGAAGCAGTAGGGCTGACAAGCAAGGGCAGGGCCATGTTGGACTACCCAGGAATAAATAAACTGGGGGGAAGGACTCAGGGAGCCTTAGCCCCCACCCCACAACCACCAGACCAGGTAGATAGGTCCCAGGCGCCTGGAGAAATTCCACATGTAGTGATTTATCTTTCACCAGCATTAGAAACTATTCTGTGTCCTTTCTGTCTGTCTCTGTCTTTCTGTCTCTCTGTCTTTGTTTCTTTGTTTCTCTCCCACCTCCCCTTCTCATGGCCTCAAGCTTGAGTTACCCCTTAAGGCAAACCACTAATCTGTTTTTAACTTAGGTTATTGTTCAAAGAGGGTCTTGCATTTTTTTTTTTTTTTGCCTGAGTCAGCCCCACAATCCTCCTACTTATGCCTTCCACAAAGCTGGGGTCTCAGGCATGCAACACGACACCCAGCTTTGTTGGTGAGGATGGGGTTCTGCTAACTTCTTGCCTTCGCTGACCTCAGACTTCTTGCTCCCCAAGTCTCCACCTCCCGAGTGTAGTGAGTTTACAGGCAGGAACCACTGTGCCTGAAGAGAAAGCATTTGCTTCGGGTCTAAATTAACTCCACATTGCAATTAAAACCATCCACACAAGAAATGGCATTTCATCCTCTTTTAATAGACTTTCTGAGGAGTGCAGAGTCCCATCCTCCTGTCTCCATGCGGGCCCCCAGTTTACCTGCTCCATGTCATGTCAGTCCTTCCTGGCTTCTGCAGCCACACAATGCTAATCAACCCGGGGTCTCTCCTGCGGGTCAGGCAAGCAGCCAGGAGAGCCCACCAGGGCTCATCCACTCCGGACTGCCCCCCCCACCAGGAGAAGGCATGGGCCCCCTGTGGACCCTCAAATGCATGCCTCTTTGTCCACAAAGCTTCCAAAGAGAGCTGGTGGGTGGCTGGGGGGGGGGGGAGCTTCACAAGTAACAGCTGGTGAGTTCTCATTCCTGCTGAGGATCCCCTCTGCCCGGGTCCTCGGCCGGCAAGATGCCATCTGCCGGGGCTGGCCCTCCAGGCGCAAAGATAGATGAGATGACCTCCACACAGCCCTGCTGTTCTCGGGCTTCTGAGCTATGGCAGCCTTGGCCCTGGCTCTGGCTCTCCTCTGACCCTCGGAGCCCCCAGGCCTGATGTCTCCATCACCTCTGCCCCCAGCTCCTCACCCTGCAAGGCAAGGGAGGACCCCCAGAGACCCGCCCAGCTGTGCCCGCCGCACCCCTGCTCAGGTTCTCTGAAAGCAACCGTCCTTTTGTCAATTCTGCAATTTCCCAAAGTGCCAGCAGCCTCTCGCGTGACAGCCCGGCATCTGCTCCTCGCACTCTCCAGAAGGTGGGTGGGAGCCGTGCCAGCCTCTTCCCCGAGGCTCCCCGAATCCCAAGCTCCTTCCTCTTCCCCTTCTCGCCTGAGCCTGGCGCGCCCCGCCCCCCAGGACCTGGTTCACCTGGCCAAACAGATGGACACCTGTCCCGATCTTTGTGGGCTACAGGGAAAGCAGCTGTCCTCCCAATGGAGGGTCCTTGTTGGTGTAGGAGCCATGGGGCTAGAGGCCTTGTGCTCGGCCTTCTCCTATACCCCACCTCCACCCCCCACCCCCACCATCCACACCATCTTCTGGCTGCTTCTGGCTGCTCAGTCCAGGGCAAGGTAAGTTCCCTTCTGCAGCCCAGCAGACCTGCTGGAGTCTGACCTGGCCTGGCATAGGAATAGCACAGGCTTTCTTGGTCCCAGCTTTGCCGGGCTGGGGAGTTAGGTGGGTGGGGCTGATCTAGGTGCTGTAGGATACTGAACAATACACTGACCTCTACCCCCTAGATGCTAGCGCATCCCTCCGTCTCCCATATGGACACCCCTCTATCTCTGCCCTGTGTGGTAACCCCAGATGTCTTCTGGCTGAGAAATACAGAGCTAACGCAGAAGAGAACCCTGACCCTGGAGTGTCAGTGACCCATACACACTCATTTCTGGTTTGAGGTCCAGGAGACAGAGCATTGGCTTAAAGTAGATGTTGGCAAGCATTTTCCTTAAGCGACCAGATAGTGTGTTCAGCTTTGGGGCTAGACCGTAACTACTCAACAATTGGTGTGGCATAAAAGAAGTCATAGACAAAGCCAGGTATGGTGACTTATACTTATAATCCTGCTGTTCAAGGGGCTGAAAATCAGGAGGATCACCAATCCAGGCCAGCCTAGCAAAAAGTTCTTAAGACCTTCTCTCAAGCAATATAAGATAGCTGGGATAGTGGTGGCTGCCTGACATCTCAGCTTTGCTGGAAGAATAAATATGAGGACTGCTGTTTAGGTTATCCTAAACAGCAAAGACTCCAGTAGAAAGAAGCAGAAGAAGAAAAAGAGGAGGAGGAGGAGGAAGAGGAAGAGGAAGAGGAGGAGGAGGAAGAGGAGGAGGAGGAAGAGGAGGAGGAGGAGGAGGAGGGGAAGGTGGAGGAGGAGGTGGTGGTTAAGGCCAAACCTTAACTGAGGTCAAACCCCAGTACTGCCAGAAAAGAAAAGTAACAAGTCCTAGAGAATATAAAATGAACAAGCATGGCTACGTTCCAATTGATCTTTATTTGTGAACACTGAAATAGAAAATATGTATTATTTTCACAAGTCACAAAATACTATGATTTTTTAAGCCATTTAAAATGTAAAACTCATTCACAGATAAAGATCAGACCTCTGGTTTTAAGGACCTCAGAGGGATCAGAGTTCTGAGTCCCTGTCAAATAGCTCCTCTGCATGTTACAAAGCCAAGGGCAGAGGCTGAAACTGCAAAGGAGTCTTGTTCCTCATGGGGTATGGAAGTGGAGGGGTGGGCTCATTTGCAGCACACTCCCCCCCTCCTCAATTGGTCTTGGAGCTTGAACTCAGGGCCTGGACACCATCTCTAAGTTCTTTCTCTCCAGGAAAGCACTCTGTCACTAAGAGCCACAACTCTACTTCCGGTTTTCTATTGGTTAATTGGAGATAAGGGTCTCAGGTTTTCCTGCCCCAGCTGGTTTTTAACTGTGATCCTTAAATCTCAGCCTCCTGAGTAGCAAGGATCATAGGTGAGAGCTACCAGCACCCAGCCTGGATCATTTGCTTTAACTCACTTTGACCCAGTAACTCGAGCTAACATTTTGTTTTGTTTGGGTTTGGGGGTTTATTTTGGCAGCAGGGAGGCAGTGGGTTCATTTGCTTGCTTGTTTTGGTGGTACTGGGATTTGAACTTAGGGCCTTACTTGCTAGGCAGTTTATTCTACCACGTGAGCCATGTCCCCAGTCCTGTGTACTGTTGAGTGAGCCTTCAAGTGGAGACCAACAAATGATTTCTAGTGCCTGATGCAAAAACGGGACGTTGAACTCCTTGTTTAAGAAAATTATTCCTAATTCCAAGATAGCAGCAGAAGAGCATTGACGCGAGACCTGAGCTTCCTGAGCACAGGCTGTGTGGGACTGCCCGGGTTGCAGAAGGGCACTCTGGACCTCAGCCTTTATACCAGGGATGTGTGCACCCACCTCCCTGCCTCCAACAGCCAGAGAACTGGGGAATGATACTTCTCACAGGCCTGCAGGCTGGGCCTCCACATACTGCACCAGGCTGCACCCTGCTCCCTCCCCAGGCAGTGTGGCAACGCAATGCCGGCTTGAAGAGATCTTTAGTACACATGCTGATGCTGGCCCTGCCTCCAGGACCCCCCGCTCCAGGATAAGGAGAGAAGTAATCATCTATGCCCCAACATGGTCCTATCTATCTACTGGGCACCAGCCAGTAAGCCAAGAAGGCAAACAGTATGTTGGAGATGCCACCAGACCATTACTTACCAGTAAGCAGGATACCTGCAATGGAACCATAGGGCCGCTGATGCCCAATGGGACAGCAGTTGTGGAGGATGAGGGGGTTCAGCCAGGTGCACATGGAGGAGACAGATAAGGAAGAGATGGAATGAGAGAGGCTATTTCTTCTAGAAAGGGCATATGGGTCCACTGGCTGCAGTGGGTTGGGAAAGGGCAGGAGAAGAGGGTGATCTGGAGAGAGACCTGATCATAATCTCACAGTGAGCCCTGTGTATGTGTGTATGTGGCAGGGGGGGGGCGGGGAGGGAGAGCCTGGGGTCTAACCTAAGGCAAGAGATGCTGGTGAATGTTACGCCACCGCAGTCTGAGTGACACCTGGCTGACTCACTGCAAGCAGGGAGGTGGGTGGAAGACAAGGACCCAGCAGGAGGCTGGTAGGGGCCAGTGCTGTGGTGGGGAGGCCGAGGGGAGGCAGAGGAAGCAAGTCAGCAGGACTGAGAGGTAGGCAGGATTCAGGGTAGGGGAGAGACATGGGATGGAAATGTCTAGAGCATTCCCTTCATGCAGGCAGGGTCCTATGGACTGCATGTTTGGGTCACCCTGCTCCATGTACATCCCAAATGCCTATGGTAAAACCTAAACTCCCATAGTTATGGTAGTAGGTGGTGGTACCTTTGGGGAGTAATACGGTCCTGAGGGTAGAGCCCCCTGAATGGCATTAGTGGTCTTCTAAGAAGAGACAGGGAGCTTGCTCTCTGCTGTCTGCTATGTAAGGATGCAACCAGAAAATGCTACCTGCAGAAAGCAGCCTTGGCCAGACATTGGATCTTCAGGCGCCTCGATCTTGGACTTCCAGCCTCCAGAGCTGTGCAAACAGAGGTCTGTAGTTTCCAGGGTATTTTGTTTTAGCAGCCTGAGCTGACTAAGACAGCAGGGAGTCAGGAGGACCTGCAGATGGAGGAGGCAAAGGGCAGAGTTTCATTTGGGCTCTACAGAGAAAGAGAACAGCAGGACGTAGAGATGCTCCTGGACCTCGGATGTCTCAGGGAAACCTATCATCAGTTGAAAATACAGAAGGTGACAATACACTTAGTACACCTCACCGAACATCGTCACCTAGCAACAAACTTGTTATGTCTCCCTGGGCCTGCCTCATACCACATGATCACCAGCCGGGGAAAAGACCAAAACTCAAAACTTAAGGCAGAGTTTCTATTGAATGCATGTCACCTTCACACCACTGCAAAGTCAATCCATTTTAAGGCAGGGACTGTGTGGATGTGTAAAATATATACTACACACATAGTCAATGAAATTCGAGGGCTTGACTCACGGGACGGTGAGGACAAGCTGGTAGACCGGAAACCCTCCCGTAAGAATTTAATTTTCAGGAAAACCTCAATTTTTTTTAACTATTAAGGCCTTTCAAAAGTCTGGATAAGCCAGGTGCTGGTAGCTCCCGCCTGTAATCCTAGCCACTTGGGAGGCTGAGATCTGAGGATTGAGGTTCAAAGGCAACCTGGTCAGGAAAGTCCGGAAGGCTCTTATCCCCAATTAACCATCAAGGAGGCCTGCGGAATCCAGACAAGGATTCCAGAGTCTCCCAACTGCCCTTTGGGCCCCATGTTCTATGGCATATTCTGTGCCTGTCCATCAGCCCCCAGTCAGGCTCCGTGAACCACACTCAAAGGCCATCTCTTCCACAGCCCAGCTCACTTCCAGAGTCCCCTGCCCCCGATCCCCAAGGCTGCTTATCAGGACTTAAACATGCCCCTGCCCAGGGTGGCCTGAGGGAGTCTGGGCAACCCTCAGTCCAAGTCCCAGCCCCTGCCTGGCTCTTCTGTGCCCTTGGCCTGATCATTCACCTTGATGGACTTCGGTTCCCACAGCCTCCACCCTCTCCCCGGCTCTGTCCCTCCACCCTCCCTCTGCCCACACTTGCCAAATTGTTTCATAATAAAAAAAATTTTTTTTAAAGAGAACTCAAGGTTCTCTGTGCTCTTTGGAGAGACCACATAAATGCAGGACGTTATTAGCATCATTACTATTAAATATTAATAATGACATTAGCATTGTCTATTATAAGCCTGAAAAAAAAAAAGAAAGAATCTCCAAAGAGCCCTGGGTTGATATGGTAAAGAGAATAATTAGGCCCCTCTGGGACATACACCCTGCCAGGCCTGTAAGCAAAATTAGGAAGGGTAGAGATTTCCCTTCAGTTTGATTTGGCTCCTCCAGGCCCTACACAAATCATCCAAGGCCCTGCCATACCTCACACCCCATATCGGACCATTTCCCACCTCTTCTCCACCTCCCTGGGCCAGACCCAGGACCCAGCCCACAGAATCCTTTACCGGCTCCCAGCCCGCTCCATCCTCAGCCTCTGACAGCCTGGCCCACATGTATTTTCTGAGCCTGCCCTGCACCCGGCACAGTGCTATGCAGAAGGGCGAGGGCAGGAAGCACAGAGTTTGCTAGGATGTTCCTGGCTTCCAGAGACCACACAGCAGAGGGAATAGTAGCCAGTATCTTGGAATGGCACCAAAGTGCTCTTGCAATCATTATGTGTAGAGCCGGGAGATAGTGGCTCACTCCTGTAATCCTAACTACTAAGGAGGTTGTGACCTAGGGATCGAAGTTTAACAACATTTCTTAGGCAGACAAATCCATGATGCTTTTATCTCCCATTAAGCAACCAAAAAAACCTGAATGAAAGTGTGGCTCAAGCAGTAGAGCACCAGCCATGAGCAAGAAAGCCAAATGACAGCTTAAGGCCCTGAATTCAAGCCCCAGTGTCTGTACTGGCAGAATAAAAATTAAATGTTATATTTAGTCAGGTGCTTAGCAGCTTATGCCTATAATCCTAACTAATCAGGAGGCTGAGAATGAAGGCTATCCTAAGATCGTCTCTCAGCTGGAAAAGCTGGGTGTGATGGCACCTACCTGTCATTCCAGCTATGACAGGAAGCAAAAATAGAAGGATGAAGGTCCAGGCTGGCCCATGAAGAAAGTAAAAGACCCTATTACAAAAATAACCAGAAGCCAGGCACTGGGGGCTCATGCCTGTAATCCTAGCTACTCTGGAGGCTGAGATCTGAGGATCATAGTTCAAAGCCAGCCTGGGCAGGAGAGTTTATGAGACTCTTATCTCCAATTTAACCACCAGAAAACCAGAAGTGATGCTGTGGATCAAGTGGTAGAGCACTAGCCTTGAGCTAAAGAGCTCAGGGACAGCTCCTGGACCCAGAGTTCAAGCCCCACAACCAACCAAAAATAAACAACCAGAGCAAAAGGACTGGTGGCCCGGCTCAGGCATAGACTCCCTGCCTAGCAAGAACACCGCCCTGAGTTCAAATCCCATATGTTAAAAAAAAAAAAAGACATTATGTTTAATTCAGACATCCTCACACCTACCCTAAGTAGGATTATTCCCATTTTACTCATGGATTCTCAAAGCAAACAATAGTCATTCAGCGGCATAGTCCATGTCGCCGTCCGAGTGGGCGTGGCAGAATGGTCTCCTCTCGTGGTGGCAGATCTGGAGCTGCCCCAAACATCAAAGCAGACAGAGGCACAGCTGGATGGACACACAGCAGCCTTACATGATAACACACAGGGTCAAGGGGGAGCACTGCAATTTATTGAACACCTACTACTCTAGGTCCTGTGTGGATTCAAGGCTCCCAGTCAGCTCAGCATGGTGTGCGTCTTCATCGTTATTTTTCTGGGTGAGGAGGGAGGCACGTTGTCTGTGCCCACAGTCCCTCCGTAACAGCAAGGGGTCCAGGCTGCTCTGTCCTCAAAGCTTTGCTAACAGCCACGTCGCTCTCCTCCAGGGTTACCGATGGGTAACTCTCCAGGGTTCCTTCTCACTGTCTGTCAGTCTGCTTCTACAAAGAAGGGCACTTTGTCATGAACCACGTCCTCTGAATCTCCCACCGTTCTAGGCAGAGAGACTGTGCATAAATACGGTCCCCTGGGAGCTCTGGAAGAGGGGGTGGAGCCTAATCCCAGAGGCTGGAGATGCACAGGTGGAGAGGAGGGAGATGGCAAAGCCACCAGAGCACAAGGACTGCGGCAGCCCCCGGTCCTTCTCCACTTGTGCTCTGGGACCGGCCACTTGGAGGCTCTCAGGACTCCATTATGATTGATCTGGTGGGCCAAGGAGGAAAGGAGCAGATGGTCTGGGAAGGGTTGGTTGGTCCTCAAAATGCCTCCTGAGCCTCCCCAGGGAGCACTGAATGTTTGCAAGCATAATAGTACCCGTTTCATTAGCCATCTCATCATCTGGCTCTCCTCAGCTACTCTTCTTTGTTCCCTTTGAGAGTCTGTGGGGAAGCAACTTAGAGACAACATGGAGTTGGGTTGGTGTGTGTGTGTGTGTGTGTGTGTGTGTGTGTGTGTGTGTGTGTGTGTGTGTGTGTGCATGCGCATGCACCACTACTAGGGCTTGAATTCAAGGCCTTGTGCTCTCAAATGGCTTTTTTTTTTCCCTCAAGGCTGGCACTCTTCTACTTGAGCCATACCTCTACTTCTGGATTCTTAGTGATGAATAGTACATAAGAGTCTCATGGACTTTTAGGCCTTGGCTGACTTCCAACAGTGATCCTCAGTTCTCAGCCTCCTGAGTAGCTGGAATTACAGGCATGAGCCATCGGCGCCTGGCTTGAGTCTTCACAGAGAGGAGAGTTGCCCTATGGTCACCGAGTAGTCCAGTCTCTTCTCTGCCAGAGAAGATGCAGCCATCCTGTCCCTGCTGAAGAGTGGACAGGAGTGGATGGCTGGCATCCACAACACAGGCCAAAGCCAGGAGATGAGTCAGAGCCCTGGTCGCCATGACTGCGCTTTCTCTGTTTACTTTGGCAGTCCTGGCTGTGGCTGAGCATGTGCAGAATGAGGATAACAGTGATGATGAAGATGACGATGATGACGATGATGATGATGATGATAATAATAAACAATCCTGCTCACCTCTGGAGTAAACACTTGGTGATTTGGAGATAACCAAAACAGATAGTAATCCTATCATTATCCACCCAGTGCAAACCCCCCCCGCAGCAAAGCTCAGCTGGACCCCCACAGGCCTGTCTGTGCTCCCCTCAGAACACAGCGCCTGAGAGGCTGCCACTGAGGATCCCCGGTACCACTAACCCCCCAAAAGATTCATCTGGACCAGGCACGGCTGAGCTCTCCATACAAGTGAGAAGACAACATTTGGGGAACCATCTTTCCCAAGCCAGGTTGGTGACCATTCTTGCTTTTCCTTACTGTACCTACCTTTGCCCATCTGAGGCGGGGGACACCCGGGGAATCAGACCATCTTTCAGACCAAAGTTTACCTCTGCTCCTGACCCTCCCCAGGGAGCTGGGCCAGCCGATCTCCTGGCCTCTACAGAGGCTGATGTATCACTCCTGTCTTGGCAAGGACCAATTCCTGCCACTTCCTGCTGGAAAGACCTGGCAAAACATAGCAGGCTGACTCCGGTGGCACTGGGGGGGCGGGGGGAATGGGCGCAAGGCTCACCTCAAGAGCTCAGGGCCAGGGCACGGCAGCCAGAGGGACAGACAGGTAGATGGGACAATGTGGCAGGGGCAGGAAGGGAAAGGGTGTCCCAAGAGGAAGTTGATGTGCCTGTCTCTGTCGCCACAGCAGCATTCAAAGTCAGCCAAGAAACATCCTGAGCAAAAGCAGCTATCACATCAGGCTGCTGGTGCCTCACACCCACAATCCCAGGTACTCAGGAGGCTGAGATCTGAGGATCGTAGTTCAAAGTTCAAAGCCAGCTCAAGGCAAGAAAGTCTGTGAGACTTTTTTTTTGGGGGGGTCCGGTCGTGAGGCCTGAACTCTGGGCCTGGGCGCTGTCCCTCAGCTCTTCAGCTCAAGGCTAGCGCTCTACCACTTGAGCAACAGCGCCACTTCTGGCTTTTTTCTTTTTGCTTATGTGGTGCTGAGGAATCGAACCCAGGGCCTCAGGCATGCAAGGCAAGCACTCTACCACTGAGTCACCTTCCCAGCCCTCTGTAAGATTCTTATTTCCAATGAACCACCAAAAAAGCTGGAGATGGAAGGTGTGGCTCAAGTGTCAGGGTACGAGTCTTGAGTGGAAAAGTTAAGGGATTGTGCCCAAGTCTTGAGTTTAAGCCCCAGTACTGGTGCATACACACATGTGTGTACACACACATACACACACAAAGAACTATCTCTAAAACTGGGCACTGGTGGATCATGCCTGTAATCCTAGCTACTCAGGAGGCTGAGATCTAAGTATCACAGTTCAAAGCCAGCCTGGGCAGGAAAGTCTGCGAGACTCTGATCTCCAATCACCCAGCAGAAAACCAGAAAGGAAGTTGTGGTTCAAAGTGATAGAGCACTAGTCTTGAGCAAAAAAGTTTAGGGACAGTGTCCAGGCCCTGAGTTCAACTGACCCCCCCCCCAAAAAAAGACTATCTCCATCTCCATGCATCAGGAGCAAAGAAGATGGGCTCCCATTGTACAAGGCCTGGAGAGGGGGATTGGAGCCAGGGAGGGCCATGTGGAACACCAGTGGGCATTCAGGTGGCAGAATCATCCCTTCTCTTCTCCAAGCTCTCTCCTGCCCGCCTGCCACCCCCCCCCCCCACCCCCGACCCCAGTCCCCTGGCCAGTCAGCAAGCACAGAGCCATGCTCATACTTGACAGGTATGGCATTTAAAACTGGGAGGCTGGCCTGCCAGCTGTTGCAGCATCTGGACTGCTCACCAGTCTTGCCTGTGTGAGCTGGACAGCAGGCAGGCCGAGGGGGGGGGGGATACAGCATGGACAGCCTGGCAGGGCTGACGGGTGCCGCAGATGGTTGGTCCTTCTGCCTCTCGGGCCTGTCTTCCTGCCCCCACCACCTCCCCCTGGGGCGGGAGTGATGCACTACTTAGGTGATCACCAAGCATCTCAGGGCTGGCACACACCTGAGCCATCTTTAACCCCTTCAGGTTACCGGTGAGGTTCAGAGACACTAGGCACTTAGCCAAACACAGACGGCCAATCTGTAGCAGAGTCCAGATTTAGGGGTGGGTAGCTTTCGACAGGACGGCAGGGGTTGAGGTGTATGTAACGTGGGGGGGGGGTGGAAACTGCACCAGAGGCCCCCTCTTTTTGGCTTCTTTCCCATACACCAAACTGGATGTTTAAAATTTGGACTCTGTCCTCTCTCTGGTAGATATCTAGGGAAGACCAGGAGTTTGGGCTCCAGGGGCTGAGAAGCAAGAGCTACTTTCTTTGTGCCTCCCCTTGGGGGGTGTGGGGGGGGCGGTTCCCCTGTGGATTGGTGGGGAGGGGGTAGGGCTGGTCAGCCAGCCAGCCAGCGCCCCAAAGCAGCCGGCAGGCCAGGCCAGCGCTGAGCCGCCCATGCATTATGGAAGACGCTCCCCGGGTCCTTAAATGACAGCAAATGAGGTAAAGCCGGGAGGGTGGGGACGGGAGGGGGCGGGGGGGGGGGGGCGAGGAAGCCATGGCTGGGCCGAGAGAGAGCGTCGGCAGAGGCGCAGAGCCAGCCAGTGAGCGAGCCGGGAGAGGGAGGAGCACATCTTAATGCGGAGATGCTGCAGTGGCTGGGCGCGCACACACGCGCCCTCGCCCGCCACCGCCCGGCCCGGCCACCGCCGCTGCCGCGCCAGGACAGCTAGCTCAGGCCAGCACCCCGGGGAGCCCCCACCGCACCCCCGGGCGGCGTCCACCTGCCCCCTGCCCCACCAACGCCCCTCCTGTGCTCCAGGTAGGTGCCAACCGCTTTTGTCTGCTCCAACCCCGGGAACCCAGCCTGTCCACATCTCCCTTATAACTTGGGTGGGGACGGGGGGGGGGGGAGACAGGGCCACCCCGCTGGATGCCCCCCTCCCGCTGGGTCTGATCTCACCAGCCCCATGGGGATCCTGTACTGTCGTGATTGTCTTACGTCTTGGCTACATGACATCCTCCAGGGCCCTGGCACCAAGGCAGAGCCTGCACCCCCCGGGGGGGAGTGGGTCCCCAGGAATCCCAGCCCTTGGGCCAGCAGTGGGGATTGCCTGTCCAGTGAGCAGGAGCTTCCAGACCTTTCCTGATCGCTGGTCCAGTGCCACGCCAACCTGTAAAGCCAGGGCCTTGGCTTGCCCCAGAGAGCTCCTGGGTGGCACGAAGCCTGGGCTGGCATGTGAGGTCACCCAGGGGACTGCGTGTGCAAAGTCTTCCTTCTGTTGGACAGCAGGGGAGACTGTGGGAGAGACAGGAGAGAGCGGAGCACAAGTTTGGGCAAAGGCTTGCTCAGGAGTTGAGACTCAGGGAGGAGAAACTGAGGCAAGTTACACCCCAAGGGTGATAGGCTGTGTTTCCTCTCCTTCCCCCATCTCCTCCTCCCCAACCTTGTCTTCTCCTTGTATCCCTGCCCCTCCACCACTGGTAGGAGGGAAGGCTTGGCTCAAAGTTTGGTGCTCGGGGGACTCCAAGAGTCCCCCTGCCCAGCACCACCGCTTACGTAAAAAGCCAAGAGAGAGGAGAAAGCATCCAAGCCAGCAAGTATCCAGGGCTGAATTCTGTGGCCTAGGGTGAGGTAGAGCATGTGGGAGGAGGTGCAGACACCAGACAGCGCTAGGCACTGCTGGAGCTGAGCCTGTGTCCGGGGAACAGCTGCCAAAGTTGTCTAAAGATTTGGGAATCCATTGTGGCTAGCAGGGGGTGACTGCTCCTGGCTACAGCCCTGGACAAGGGTGTGTCTGGGCTCTCTGCCACCTGCTCCCAGGTCCCACCAACAGGGGCTGGGCTTACCGCTGGAGATCAAGGGCAGCACAGAGAAGGCAACCAACCTATGGGAAAGGCAGGAGCAAGTTAGCTTCGGGGTGAGGCAGGGAGATAACTGGAAAACGTCCCGTCCCCTGGCTCTGACTGAAGGGGGTTCTGTCCTCAGAGACAGCCCCAAACAAGCCCTTTCCACCGGCTCACAGAGCTCAGCCACAAGGTCAAAGTCCTTCTTAATGTCCCATGGGAATAGTCTGCAGCCAGGAAGAGGGAGGGAGGTAGGGGGTGAGACAGAGCTGGTGGTATCAAATCTCCCAAAGCCAGCCCTGCCTCAGACAGAAGCCCCCGGTCCTGTGCTCACCAGGAGTGATGAAGGAAACCCAGGCCGGCTGCCCAGGAAATCGGGGCTGTGGATTGAGTCTGCTCACTTCCCTTCCTCCCCGCTGGTGATCTCCCACCAGGCCAAGCGCTTCCCTGCTCCCTTCTCCATACGCTGGCCCCCACTGCTCCCCTACACCCTCCCTGGCTGCATGCGCTTCTCTGGCTCTGCTCCCCTGCCAGATTTTCCTCCTTATGCAACTCCACTCCAGCACCTACTCTAGTAGCAATTGTTCAAATGGAGACAGTGTGGGCTGGGCTCTGAGCAGCTCTGATGGACTGGACGTTGTCCATCCTGCCCATGGCTGACCACCCCTCCTGTCCAGGAGCGTGCCCATGGGAGGATGGTCCCCACGCTAGGCTCTCCTTCCTGAGCCCGCCAGCTTGGAGCATGGCCCATCCCCTGGAAAGAAACCTTTTCAAGATAACTGTTGGCGAGAAAGCACATTTCAAGTACAATTACCAAGCCGGAGTGTGGGTGGTGTTTGTATTTTTGGAGGGATTTCTGGGGTAAAACCAGAGGTCGGGGAAGAAGTGGTTGATTGGCACATGGGGAAGATCGGAGCAAAGAAAGCGCCAGTAAAGCAGGAGGGATGTAAGTTAGACCAGAGGAGATACTTCCTGAGGAGGAAGTGAGCCATTTGCCTTTCTTTTAGATGACTTTCAAGAGGACTGGAAAATTGGAGTCAGGATCTAGTTTCATCCCCAGAGGCAGAGATGAGGCTGGGCGACCTGTAAATGGCCACGCCGCAGGGGGCCCTTGGTGAATGCTCTTGGTGACTGGAGTGATCACAAAGGGACTTGTGTGTCCTCATTAACTCCATCCTGGAGAACCAACAGCCTTTCTTCCACTTAACAAGTTCTTACTTCACAATGAGCCCAGGTTTCTTTGTTTTCTGAGGAAGATAGCAACCAAAGCAAAAATATGAGATGTCCTCATCCCACCTCTGAACATCTCCCCCATCGGGGACACACGGGTCCCCAGGGAAGCACAGAGCCTCCTACTCAGTTGTGCAAGCCAGCCCCTGGCGAAAAACCTGCTGGGTCTCCCCCAGCCAGACCCCCATCCCCACAGTGTCTGCCAATCTTGAAGAAGACCACAAAGGTCCCCCTCATCCACAGTGTCCAGCAGAGGTCAGCCTTCTTGCTGTGTTGCCCAGACTTTTGCCCTGAGCCAGCCTTCAGGAAGCTGCCCAACCACTGAGGGAGTCTCCCCTCTGTGGAGATGGAGGGGGACCATTGTTCTTACCCCCCCCCCCCACCCAGCGTCTCTAAAGAGGGCCCCGAAGGGGCTGGGAGTGTAGTTCAGGACAGTGATTTTCTAGTGTGTGAGGACCTCGGTTTGACATCAGAAAGGGGAGAGGGTCCTTCTTCCAAAGCCAGTGCTTGCTGCTCCTACCACACAGGCAGCCAGACAGGTAATGGGAAAACCAAAGGTGGCTGGGTGCTGGTGGCACATGTCTGTAATCCTAGCTACTCAGGAGGCTGAGATCTGAGGATCACAGTTCAAAGCCAGCCCAGTCAGGAAAGTCTGTGAGACTCTTATCTCCAATTAACTGCCAGAAAACTACAAGTGGTGCTATGGTTCAAAGTGGTAAAGTGCTAGCTTTGAGCAAATAAGAACTCAGAGACAGCATCCAGGCCCACAACTGACAAAAGCAAAACAAACAAACAAAAGCCCAAAGTGGCTTGTCTCTGGACCCAAGCTTCCTTCTGGGAGGACCTAAGTCTGCTTTTGTCCCCTCCCTACTCTGAAGGGTATCTGGCCCCAGAGGACAGGCACAGGATGATCAGAGACTCCAGGCTGCCCATCAAGTGCCAGACTCCCCTTTGTACAGTGCTGAGAGCCCGGGCAGATCCACGAGCCCCAGGGGTCACCATCTCCCCAACTCCCGCATCAGCACCAGGCTGGGGCCTCGGGCAACCAGCTGCTGACACGAAGAAGAGCTGGCAGAAGAAGCTGTGGGGTGGAGGGAAGGGGCACACAGAGGAGACTGAGGGGAGGTGTGGCTACACTTCTCTTTCCCCCATTTGAAGCTGAAGAGAGAGCCCCATCCCATCCCATGTCTACCCTAGTCCCTGTCTGGCTCAAGGCTCTGTGGACACCTCTCAGCTGGCATCTCCCCTGCCTCGCCGTGTCATCTGCTGCCTAGCCTTGCATGCTGAGCACCTCAATGGCTCCCACCTCAGAGTCCTGTCTCCCAGGGGCCGGGGGCACATAAGCTGGTTCCCAATCTCCCTGGAGGACGATGGTGCTGTTCAAGGTGGCAGCTCCTGTCTTAAGCAGAGGACCAGTGCTGAACTTGTTCTTCCGTCCTCTGAGGCAGGAGGTGGGGGCTGAGGAGTGTTGTGGGGGAGAGCCCACATACACCTCTGACCTGAATACATCGTGCCGTAGGCTGGGTGGCTGCTGGTACTTATGTAGGTTCATCGCACCTGGAAGAGGAGGGAGGCGCCTGCCCAGGACACAGTGCCCTGAGCAGGGGTGAGTGTGGTGTAGAGCCGGAACTGAGTCAGGAAGTCCGCTGGGACAGCTGGAGTATCCACAGACACAGGAGGGCCATACAGGCTCCTCCAGAAGCTCTCTTCTTCCCCAAGCACTTTTGAAGGGCCAAGGCTGGCTCCGACTTTGCCCCCTTCTCCCCAGGGGCCAGGAAAGGCTCAGAATGACAATGATAACTAAAGTTATAATAATTATTCAGGGGTCTGGCTGACTTCTTTTCCCTATCCTGAGAGCCCCTGGGGCTATAGTACAGAATAGAGGCAAAGGGAAGGGCCCCACGGGCTGCTAGAGTACTTCAGAAGCTAACAATAAACTACTCTCTGCCTCCTATTGGGCTCCAAACTCCCTTCTTTCCCCACTGACAGAAGTTAGCAGGCCCTCACAGCTCCAGCCTCCACGATCTTGGCACCCCAAGAGATACCATTTGGGGAGAGTGTAGCTTTTATCTTCTGACTGGCTATAAGCAGCAGTCTTTAGCCCAGCAAACCTCACCAGCCTTGTTGCGTGCTGGAGTCTAGCTCACTGCCTCTGTCCTCCAGCTGTTCCCCTTTGTTTCCTGGGCTGAGAACTTTCGCCAGCTCCCCCCTGACTCCCTTAGACCCCCAAGTAGCCAGTTCCCCCATGTGCTGGGCCAGCCCCCCTGCAACAGCCTGTGCCCGCCTGTGCCAGCCTGCGCCTGCACTCCTGCACCGGGGCAGCTGGCCTGGGCGAGGCTGGGCTGGCTCAAGCCTGGGCCTGGCATAGCTCCACTCCAGGCTTGCTCCTAACAAAAAGACCCCTCCATTGCGGGCATCCTAGAACATGTCCTAGGGCAGATGGTGGGGGCGATGGCTGGTCTGGGAACTGGTATACTCGTCCTACGGCTGCTCTCTGTTGGTCAGAGGTCCATAAAGGCAGTGTCTCCATTACAGCTGCCCCTGCACTCAGCACAATGCCTGGCACATGGTCAAAGGATGCTGTCATGGAAATAGACTCAGGCAAGGATGGATGCTGACTGCCTCACCTTCAGGGAGCAATAATACACTCCAACCTTAAGCCCAAACTATGAGAGTCTGTGTGTGTCCACACATAGGCGTGTACAAGACTGTTCATCCAAGACCTCAGCACTCCATGGGGCTCAGTATATATCTGATGGAGCTCACTGGTGTCCAGTGCCCCCCAAGAACCACTCCAAGTTCTCACCCCTGCTGGCCCGACTCACACCTGCTCTAAAGCTGTAGATCCCAGTCCCGAGATGTCTCCAAAGCCCCCTGGGCTGGAAAGATGCTGGTAGAAATCTGGATTACACTGAGCTTCATAAAAGATGAGCCCGGAGATTGGATTTCCCGTGATCTACAGTGATCTCCTGTGGGAATAGAGACAGCAGATGAGCCTGACCACCACAGGGGGCCACTGTGATGCTCTCCAGGCCTCGCCTTGGTCTGGCCCCTTCCGGGTGGACCTCTGCAGCCCAGCTCTGCCCGGGCCAGCCCCACAGCTCACAATGAGCTCCTACTCTGGCAGGCTGACAGAAGGCTGGAGCCAATGAAGACAGAGCATCTTCTCTCTGCCAGGCACCAGGTCGTGGGCTCGCCAGGGCCAACAGGGAGTTTTGAACCTGGCTCAAGGAGACTTCCCACAAGGAAACCTCCTGGAAAGTTTGCTCGGTGAAGCAGATGGAAGTGGAGATGCTCCGGTGGGAGGGGGGAAGGGACGGAGAGCATCTTCTCCTCTGTCTCCTCTCTCTCTCTCTCTCTCTCTCTCTCTCTCTCTCTCTCTCTCTCTCTCTCTCTCTCTCTCTCTCTCTCTCTCTCTCTCTCTTCCCCCCACCCCGTGGTTCCTTTCTTCCCCCTGCGAATCCAACTGGCCTGAGGCTTCATAGTAACTTAGGGACCTTGGCAGAAAACACTCGGTTACCGCCTGTAGCATGCAAGAACGACTTGCAAAACACTCATGACAAACTCCATCTTTCCAATAAGAACACTGGGGCTCCATGATGAGAAAGAGCTTCTCCAAGCTCACAGAAGCCCATATGACCAGCTCCTGCCCACCAGGTTCCAAATGCTGGAAGATTCCAAGCTGTCCCAGTGCTTTTCTATTCTGAGGATAACTCTTTGCATTAGTGCTCAGGGTATGGCATTTTCCCATGAACAGACACCTGGCCAGCAGACCTGTGTGTGTGTGTGTGTGTGTGTGTGTGTGTGTGTGTGTGTGTGTGTGTGTGCCAGTTTGACCTGGGGTTCTTCCAAAGAACACCAAAGACCATCATCCTGTCAGAGATTCTGAGCTCCTGGTGCAGCCGTGTCTCCTGGCTATACAGGACCACGGTGAGATGTGGCATACAAGCAATGTTTGTAAATGTGTGGATAGAGCGCTGGGCATGGTGCTGGGCACGGGGATCCTGGATGAGCATTACAGGCGCTCTCCCCACAGGGTGTCACCCAGCATGGAACTGAGTTCTCTGCGCTTTCTGGAAGGGTAACGTGTGGCCCGGAGGTGCTGCAGGGAAATGGGTGAGCAGGTTGTCAGAGAAGGCTGGAGGTGTCTGGATTTGGTCTGGAACTGAGAGTAGCAAGGAGGAGGGGAGCAGGTGTCTGGCAGGTGGTGACTGCACTCCTTCCTGACAAGGAGAAGTAGCTATGAGGCTGGAATCAGGTGGGGAAGGGCCACTATCTGCTCATCTCCCAGCACCCTGCTTCTGGACTCTGCCCAGCAGCCTCACCCTGTTCTCCTGGACAGGCCCCAGGACCACATCTCTCCTCCCTCCTGCAGCCCCTCTGGGTGGCAGCCAGGGCTGTGCAGGCTGAAGGCTGGTGATTCCCCACAGGCCCCCTCCCCCCTCCCTGTGGAGAGGGTGGGAACTCTTTCCAAGGGAAAGGAAAGTGAATATGGGTTGTCCCTTTCATCGTCAGGTCCTGCCATGGCCTCCAGCTGCAACCCAGAGCCCTGTATACCTTCCTTCTCCACCAGCCCCACCCAGAGGACAGCTCTCAGCCGCTCAGCTCTCTGGCCGAGAAACCCATCTCAAATAGTAAAACACAGGTCCAGAGACAGCCAGACTGCACAAACACCCCCACCCAGATCCTGTCCTGTGCCTAGACTGCCACAGGCTGGCAGGGGGATTCGGCAGAGCTGCAGAATCTGCAGCTGGGCAAGCACCTTGCCAGCTGTGGCCGCACCAAATCAGGGTATTGGTGACCAGGCACACTGGAGCGACTGGAAGACAGGACCCCAAGTCTGCACTCCAATAGAGGGAAGAGAGTGGATGAGGAAGCGGGTCTAGGCCCACCCCTACTCTCAAGATGAGATCGCTGGGTCAGGATGCTGCCTGGCTCTCTACGGCCGGTCCAGCATAGGACCTCGGGAGCTGCAGATGGAACCAAGTCCCTACTAGCCAACGTCCTCCTGGGAGCTGCATGAACTCTTGCATGAGGCCTGCTAGGGACATGGCTAACAGATCTAAGGTCATGACTCCCCCATCAGTCATGTGAAGCACGTCAGTGCCTTACCTGGGCACCCTGGCCTCAGGGTGTGGCTAAGAAAAGCAGGCTGGTCTGAAGAGACTTGATGCAGCTCCCAGAGAGGGCTTTTGAGCTCCTACCCAGCAGAGATGGGGGACGGGCCAGGGAGAGCAAGTCCCACCCAATCTGCCAATCACCAGAGGAGGAAGGCATCCTGGCCCCCACAGCCAGGTTCCCACCCCGCCCTCTTCCAGACTCTGTGTGGAGGGACATCTAGAGCTAGCTCGGACAAGCAGGCAGGTGGACTCTTGCCTCCCAATTAACACTGCCCAGCTTTTACCGTCTGATCAGCACCCCCACCGGCTTATGGAGGGGGAGGGGGCAGAAAAACAGGGCAGAGCCAGACTCCCAGAGGGGCAGTGGGAGGCACTAGGCCCTTGGAAATTGTCCAAGGTAATAGCCAAGCCCCTCCCCTGGGGCTGGGGGTGGGGGTGGGGGGAGGAATGGCGGATGAGCTTAAGAGCGATTTCTCCAGCATTGACCCAGGCAAGAGGAGCATTTGCTCACTAAGCAGATGCAGGTGCCTGAGAGAAGGCCAGGCCTTGGTTCAGAGTCCTCTATCATCTCTGCCTCCCCAGGTGCTTGTCAGCCTCTGGGCAGACTCTCCCAAGCTGGGCTGAGGCTCGTCTCTTCTGATTCCTGCCTTGGCTTGGGATCCCAGCATGGGGACCCTCACCAGGAAGAAGCCATGCCTACTGCCGCTGCTGCCACTGCTGGTCACCTGGACCCTCGCCTTCTCCCCAGGTAAGAGCGTTCACCTGGGCTAGCAGTGATGCTTGTCCTGGCTTGGGTGATGACTACAGAAGTAATTGCCTCTGCCTGGCACAGCGCCCAGAGCCTCACTAAAACGGTTTCCCCATCTGTGGATCTTCCCTTCGAGGTTAGGAGGAGAGACAATGAGTCGTTGTGTTGTAGGTGAAGGAAAGAATGACCCAGGAAGGGTGAGTGGGCTACCCTGGTCACACAGGAAATTATGCTACGACCAGATCTCCGTGCTGTCCACCCAGAACTAGGCCTGCACTGTCCAACAGACAGTGGCCATGGACTGCTAACATTCCATTCAGTGAAAACAATCAGTGTCCTTCGATTCACAAGCCACCTTTCAAGGGCTCAGAAGCCACCCCAGAAAAGACAGATCATGGCGTCAGGCTCTGGAGCTCATGCCTATAATCCTAGCTATGCAGGAGGCAGGCTGAGAGCTGGAGGATTGTGGTTCAAAGCCAATCCTGGGCAGGAAAATCTTAGAGACTCTTTCTCCAATTAACCAGCAGCAGGCCAAAAGTGGAAGTGTGGCTCAAGCCATAGAGTGCCAGCTTTGAGCACAGAAAGCTGAGTGGGGATGAGAGGCCTTGAGTTCAAGCCCCAGTGTCAGCACGTGGGAAAGAGAAAGAGAAGGTCATGAGGCAGGCCCATCAGATCCAAAAAAGCTCACAGAGCGCTCCGGAGTCCCAGATGGGAGCAGTGGGCTGACCTCCAGGAGAGGGAATGAGGGGGCACCACGTACCAGCAGAGAAAACATAGAGAGCAGATGGCAGAAGAACTGGGAGCTCATGAAGCTACCTGTCCCCACAGAGGGGAGGAGGGTCCCAGAACTGGAGGTCTCCAGGGCTACCACTGAGGGGGGGGGTCTCTGAGCCTGATACCAGGCCCAGGTCAATTGGTTATTTCTTTTCCCCAACAAATTCCCAGGGAGGGCGCTGCGCTCCTCTCTGCAGTCCTGGAGTCCCGCTCACCAACTCCCCCACACCTCCCACCACACCCCTACCAGGCCACAGACCTGTGTCGAGGTCATCTGCACAGGCACGTGTCCACCACTCTGCAGCCAGAGAGTCAGGGAGCTCCCCAGTGCCCCTGTCAGAGGAGCAGGTAGAGCAGGGAGCCCTGGACCCACAGGAAAGGTCTGGGTCCCTCAGTATCCCTGCCCCGCCCCTTCCCCCCCTCCCCAGGACAACTTGGTCAGCCATTGGGGCGGGCAGCCTTCAGGGTCTGCAGACCTCGAGAGGTCAGAGGGCAATTGCCAGGGGAGGCGGGACCTGGCCTGCCACCCCAGAGCAAGGCTTTGTGATTGTTGGGAGGGCGGGGCTGCTGGTATTGGAGTTCCAACTGAGGACCTCCTTGGCAAGTGTTCTGCAGTCAGGTCCCACCCTTTTCTGCTTTCTTTTGTTTTCAGCTAAGGTCTGGCTGTTTGTTTTTTTTTTTTTTTTTGGCCCAAGTTGACCTTGAACTGTCATTCTCTCCTCTCTACTTCCTGTAACTGGGATTACAGGTGTGAACTACCATGCCTGGCCTGTGCAAGATTTCTGACATGTGTGTGTGCATGCGTGCACACGCACGTGTGTGCACGGTGTGAAAAGGGGATGTGCACAGGTGGGTGTGTATGTACCGTAGGAAAGTGTGGGGCATGTGTGGGTGCCCATGAGCTGTGGAGATGGGAGTATGAGGGAGGGGTGGGGGGGAGGTTGGCTATGCCCAGAAGCCGTTGCTGCCTGGTGCTGGACCCTCAACCCTTCAGAATGCGACCAGGGGATTTGCACAACCTGGATCGTTGAGCCTCACTAGGTGTGAGGGAGTCTGCTTGCGCACCTCTGGGCCCCAGATGGTCCAGAAATGGAGGTCAAGAATGGTGATTAGGGGTGCTGACTGCATGAAGCTGGCAGGAGGGGAGAGGGACAAGGCTGGCTGAGCGCAGAATCCCTACCGGCTGCCCCAGATCTGCTTCCTGCTGTGTGACCCGGGCAAGTTACTAAACCCTTCTGAGTCTCACTTTCTACCATGGTGAAGTAAGAAAGTGCAGTGCCTTTAGCTGGGCACGGTGGCTCACACTCAGGAGGCTGAGATCTGAGGATCAAAGCCAGCCCGGGCAGGACAGTCTGTGAGACTCTTATCTCCAATAAACCACCAGAAAACCGGAAGTAGCACTGTGGCTCAAGTGGTAGAGTGCTAGCCTTGAGCTGAAGAGCTGAGGGACAGCACCCAGACCCAGAGTTCAAACCCCATGACTGACAAAAAAAAAAAAAAAAAGGAAGTGCAGCGCCTGCCTGGTAAAAGGGTTCTGAGGAAGAAAGAAGTGTGGACGGAGGCATCCTCACACAGTAAACGCAAATCAATGCTAGCACTGGTTTTTGCCACTGCTTTACTTATCATCAGCAGGTTATAAATACATGCCGAGGGAGATGAGCATGCGTGGTCATTTGCAGCTTTTGTGCGAGGAACAGATGTGTGTATAAATGTGTCTGTGGCCATCTGAGTTGTTTGTTGGGGTGCATGTGAGGGCATGCACATGGCTGGTACAAAGGAGAAAGCTTTCTTCTCAGGAAGAAAGACAGGCCGAAAGTGCAAGTGTGCCCCACCCCACCCCCACACTTCCTGCAAACTCCTAGTATACAAAGAGGCTGCAGCCCAGCCTCCTCCTCCTCCCTCCTCGGGGGTCCCAGCTGGAGCAGGGTCTCTACCCTCTACCACCTTCATTAACTCAGGATTAAGCTGGGCTTCCCAGCCCCGAGGCCCCGGGCGGTAGTGAGGGAGAGTAATGGTGGGTGGCAGGGAGGGGCTCGGGCCCAGGGGATGTCTGTCTCCCCCCCCTCCCCCTTTCTCAGAGCTGCTTGACAGCTGCCCCCCCCACACTCTTGGTGGGGAGGGGGTCCAGGGCCGGGCCTCAGCTGCGGCAGGGGGAGGGGTCCAGCCTGGGAAGAAGGCTGGCAGCTGGATGCACCAAGGAAGGAGGCGCTAATTGGTTAATGGGGACCCTTCCCTCCGCCACCCACCACAGGGGCTGGAAATCATTGAGGTAGGAGCCAATTAGGGGACCTGCCTCTCACCTGACGCCAAAGTGGCAGAGCAAGCGGGCGCCACCAGGCAGTAGACAGACCCTCCCTGGCAAAGGCAGATGAGGCCCTGTCCCTGCCCCATGCACATGCAGACAGCAGTGTCCCCTGGCACAGGGGCCAGAGAAATGCCCCTTGCAGGTGTAGTACCTGTTTGTTTAGCAATTTCAAGAGGTCTCAGTCTGCCCGTGTCATGCATTTGCTGTGTGGCTTTTTGGTATGTGTTGGTCCTGGGGCTTGAACTCAAGGCCTGGGTGTTGTCCCCGAACTTCTTTTTGCTCAAGGCTAGCATCGTACCACTTCAGCCACAGCTCCACTTGCAGCTTTTTGGTAGTGTCTCTGGTTCTTTCACTTTTAGTTTGCTTCTCAAGATAGGAGCTCTTACTTTGGCCCTGGCTGGATCTTGAGCCTCCTCCCTCTGCCTCCCCAGGTGACTGGGATTACATGCAGCTACTACCATGCCCAGCTGCATCCAATTTCCTTTACACAGATGAAGACAATGGTCCTGTAATTTGCCCTAAGATCACACTGGAGGAGCCCCCAACCAGAGCAACCTTTCACTGGGCCTCACTGTCTCCAGAATACATCCTGTTTCCCCCATCTTGGCCAGTGCGTCGTCTCACGCCTCGCACACCTGCAGATGGGTTCCTCCATGACGCTGCCCTGAGGCTCCCGGGGGGGAGGGGGCTCCATTCCTCCATTTGCAGGACCTGAGAGTCTCCATCCTAAGCCACCGTGTCAGCATGTTACCTTACAGACTCACTTTTCTGCCCCCTCTCCCTCCTTCAGGGAGAGGAGCTGAATCTGATTATTCCTCACAGCTCAGTGCCACATAGACAGCAGGCACTTCATAACTAAGCACAGGATGAGCGAGCTGACTCCACCAGCTTGAGTAGATGGGCCCTGCCCAGCTTCTTTAAAATCAAATTTAAATTAATTAAAATTCAATCAAATCAAGCCAAGGGCTGGTGGCTCACACCTGTAATCCTAGCTACTCAGGAAGCTGCGCTCTGAGGAGCACAGTTCAAACTCAGCCTGGGCAGAAAAGCCCACAAGATTTTATCTCCAGTTAACCAGCAAAAAGCTGGTGTGTGGCTCATGTGATAGAGCACTAGCCTTGAGTGGAAAAGCAAAGAAAGAGCCCAGGGCCCTGAGTTCAAGTCCCAGTACCGGAATATACGCGCGCATGCACGCGCACGCACACACCACACACACACACACACACACACACACACACACAATCAAATGAAATGTTGGTTCCTCAGCCACGTTAGCCACATTTCAAGTTCCCAATAGTCGTCAGTAACTGGTGGCCACCATATTGGATAATGTGAACAATGGCAAAACCCATCACCGCAGGAAGTTCTGCTGTTCTGCGGGAGGGTACACCCCAGGGGTGATTCTCCAGCCCGCCTCAGGCCCTGAGGCCTCTTGGTGGTGTCCCGCCTGCAGCTCAGAGCTCCTCGTGGGCTTCCCCAGCCACCTTCGGGCCTGTCTTCGAAGACCAGCCGCTCGGCCTGCTATTCCCAGAGGAGTCCACGGAGGAGCAGGTGACACTGGCATGCCGTGCCCGGGCCAGCCCTCCAGCTACCTATAGGTGAGGCCTTTGCCGGGCACACTTTTCCCGCATGCCAGCCTTATGTCAGCTAGGACTGAGATTGCCCTCCTGTGCCCGCTGCAGGTGGAAGATGAACGGCACGGAGATGAAGCTGGAACCCGGGTCCCGTCACCAGCTGGTGGGGGGCAACCTGGTCATCACCAACCCCACCAAGGCCCAGGATGCCGGCGTCTACCAGTGCCTGGCCTCAAACCCAGTGGGCACGGTGGTCAGCAGGGAGGCTGTCCTCCGCTTTGGCTGTGAGACCCACAGGGGACGGAGACCCTAGGGGGTGGGGGAGGAGGAAGGGCCTAAAAGGAAAGGCGACACCTCCAGCAGGCCTTTGCTGCCCTCTGACCCTAGTGACTTGCTTCTTCCCTCATGGGGGGCAGCCGGGAGGGCCCCCAGGTTGCAGGACAGCCCCTGAGCCCTGGTCTCCACCTCCAGTTCTTCAGGAATTCTCCAAGGAAGAGCGAGACCCGGTGAAAACCCATGAGGGCTGGGGGGTGATGCTCCCGTGTAACCCGCCGGCCCACTACCCAGGTGAGTGGGGTGCAGGGGGCTCCCAGTGCTCGGCAGAGAGGGGGAGGAAGAAGAGGTGGCATGTGACTCTTGGACGCCTCCATCCTGGGTCCCAGCGTGAAATGACTCAGTTTCCCTTTGGGTCGATCATTTCCTAGCTGTCCCTGAAGGCGTGTGTGCTCCCCGCTGGGACAGAGCGAAAGCCTCTTCTTCCCTCAGCTCCAGTTCTGTGTATGGGGGGCTTGGGGTACAACGTGCTCATCTTCCTCCCCTATGGTGGGGTCCAACCCAGCCTGGCTGTGAGCCCAGCACCCCGTGGTTGCCTCGAACTCCCCACCTCCTAGGCTTGTCCTACCGCTGGCTCCTCAATGAGTTCCCCAACTTCATCCCGACGGACGGGCGTCACTTCGTGTCCCAGACCACAGGGAACCTGTACATCGCCCGGACCAACGCTTCGGATCTGGGCAACTACTCCTGCCTGGCCACCAGCCACATGGACTTCTCCACCAAGAGTGTCTTCAGCAAGTTCGCGCAGCTCAACCTGGCAGCCGAAGGTCAGGCCGGAGGGCACGGCGGAGAAGGGAGCTGGAAGGGCCGAGGGCTTCGCTTGGGGCTGGAGAAGACCAGCTGGCGGGGCACAGGATCCAGGCTCTGGGAGCCCCAGTCCTCCTGCTGAAAGCTCTCGAACCTGTGCCCCAGGCCGCAAGGGGAAAGGGCAATCTCTGACCCTCCACTCCCCTACCAGATGCATGGGCTGTGAGCAGTGACATTAACACTGGTCTGGGGGCGCTGGCTTGTGACTTGCAAATGCCTCTCTTCCCCAGACCCCCGGCTCTTTGCACCCAGCATCAAGGCCCGGTTCCCCCCAGAGACCTACGCGCTGGTGGGACAGCAGGTGACACTGGAGTGCTTCGCCTTTGGGAAGTAAGCAGTGTAGGAGCCCCTTGGGAGCACACAGGGGGCATCGCCCACCCCCACTGAGCACCCCATCCTGGGACCCCACGCACATGGGTTACTTTTCCTGAGCCTGGCAGGGTCAGGCCTATGGAGGTTATGCAGGGCTGGAAGCAAGAATCACAGAGTAGAGATGCCAACTCACCCTGCCTGGTTCAAATCCCAGCTCTGCCACTGGCTCGCTGGGAGACTGTGGGTAAATTACCTAACCTCTCTAGGGCTGTTTCCTTATTGTTGAATGGTAATAACACTATGTCTGCAGGGGCTTGTTATGAAGATTAAATAAGTTAACTCACCTTTCAGCCCTTAGAGCAGTGCCTGGCATTTGGTGAAGTGTTCCGTGTTAACCATTAGTTAAAAAATCACAGAGGCTTCACCGAGACTGCGCTATTCTCAGTAGCAGGTGCTCAGTAAATGTGTGTGGAATGAATAAGCAACTGGGATTTGAACTGTGGTCTTCCTGATCCTCACATGTCCCCTGGGCCTCTGCTTTCTGGAAAGTGTTACTGAGAAAAGCAGTAGCCACCCAGGACACAGGATCCAGAGCTTGGAAATGCCCTTAGAAAACCATTAGGCAGGTGGCATGGAGGTCCTGTGGGACTCACCGATTCTTAGTCCAAGCTAATACACAGATTGTCAAAGTGCCTTGGGAAGTGGAGTGACGGGAGAAGGGACCCATAAAGACCCAGGTCTCGGGCCACTGCTGACCAGTGTGCCTGGGAGGGAAAGGCAGCTTCGGGGTACAGATCAACTTCATTGGCTTCCTAGCTGTGGCATGGGGTGGGTATAGAGGAGCCCTGCTTCATGTCCTCCCTGCCCCACTGCGTCCCGAGCCTGTCCCAGAGAAGAGCCTGAGAACGGTTCACACATGCCCTCAGCCCCTCCCCTGCCAGCATCTGAGGAAGGCTGGGCACTGGGTCTGAGGTGCTATGGATACCCGGGTGGCACCGCCTGATCCGCTTGCTCCCTCCGCCTGTGTCTCTCTCCTCTGGCAGCCCCGTCCCCAGGATCAAGTGGCGCAAGGTGGACGGCACGTTATCCCCGCAGTGGGCCACGGCCGAGCCCACCCTGCAGATTCCCAGTGTGAGCTTTGAGGACGAGGGCACCTATGAGTGCGAGGTGGAGAACTCCAAGGGCCGAGATACCGTCCAGGGCCGCGTCATCGTGCAGGGTACAGAGCCTGGCTGCTCCCCCTTTCCTGCCTCCACCCTTGTCCCCGAGGAGAAGGCTGAGCGACCCTCCCATCTCTGGTCCCAGCCAGAACCTCTCTGAACAAACAGAATGTCAGCTAGGGCTACAGAAAGCACAGCGAAGGCCTTGCAATGATTTAAGTTGCTAAAAAGTCAAATAAAAATAATGAAAGCTGGGTGCTAGTGACTCAGGCCTGTAATCCTAGCCACTCAGGAAGCTGAGATCTAGGATCATGGTTCAAAGCCAGCCCCACTCAGCAGGAAAGGCTGTGAAACTCTAATCTCCAATTAACCACCAGAAAACCAGAAGTGGCTCTGTGGCTCCACGTGGTAGAGCGCTAGCTTTGAGCAAAAGAGCTCAGGTACAGTGCCCAGCCCCTGAGCTCAAGCCCCATGACCAACAAAATTATAAAATAAAATGACAAGCCACTGGTACAGCCACAGAGTGCCGTCTCTCTTCTGCCAGCCTCTTTCTGGTCCCCCTCCCCCTTTTGTCTTCTCTAGCCCAGAAAGCAGGTGGCGTCCTCTTCTGTCTGTCACCAGTACTGCAGTCTTGCCATTCCAGCCCATCCCAGAAGCCTCGGTTTCCTCCCAATCATCTTTTTCTCGCCCTTGTTCCCCAGCTCAGCCTGAGTGGCTCAAAGTGATCTCAGACACAGAGGCTGACATCGGCTCCAACCTACGCTGGGGCTGCGCGGCTGCAGGCAAGCCGCGGCCCACCGTGCGCTGGCTGCGGAACGGAGAGCCTCTGACTTCCCAGGTATGCCACCGGGACCGCCTCCCTCCCACACGCCACCTCCCTCTCCTGTGGGCCTCGTCCTCCCTCCCTGCCAGGCCGATCAAGCTGTCAGGTGGTGGTTTGGGGCCCCTCTTTCCATCCCAGAGTCACATGTGCCCAGGCTGGTCAACTGGGTAGAATTCCAGAGACCTGAATCCAGGCACAACTCAGCCACAAACCAAGAGTGTGGTCCTAGGTGCATCTCAGAGCTCTGAGATTCCAGACAACTCTGAGATAGAACTGCCCCAAGCCAAGGGACCATGAGTCCAGAACCCCCATGGTATGTGCCCCTGCCTGCCCCTCCCCACACCCAGGCCTCCGTGCTAATCCCCCTGCCCCGCCCTGCTGGGCTTTTCTGCACAGAACCGGGTAGAGGTGTCTGCCGGGGACCTGCAGTTCTCTAAGCTGAGCCTGGAGGACTCAGGAATGTACCAGTGTGTGGCAGAGAATAAACATGGCACTGTCTACGCCAGCGCCGAGCTGGCTGTGCAAGGTAAAAGATGGGGTGGGGCAGGGGAGGGGGCCGGAGACATCCCTGGGCCCCCTGGTGGGGGGCAGGGGTTCTGAGCCTCTAAGCACACACATGTACATGCATACACACCACAACACGTGAACATACATGCCCACACACGCAGGGGCCAGTCTTCCTTGGTTTTCCAGGGGCTTCTAATTAGAAGGACTTAGGTTCAAGAAAGAAGGCAGGACACTAAATTGAGAGCTCTGGCGGGGGGGGGGGGGGGAAGGGGCTTCAACCCCACCTCATGTCTGGGCAAAGCAAATACTTGCTGCAGAGACATTAGGAGAAAAAGGTGGCAGGAGGCATCGAAAACCAAATGGATCTACTGTGTGCTTAATCCAACCCTTCCACTGTGTTATGCATTTCTCTGCCTCAGTTTCTTGTACAGAAATGGAGGCAGTGATGGCCTCACCCACACACTGCCACTCTGAGGGGAAAAATGAGCTGATCCACAAAGAGACTGACTGCCCTGCAGATGGCTGCAGCCCAGCGTTCTCTGGGCTGGACGTAATGATACCTGCCCTGTTCATTTTCATTGAGGTTTAACTAAGATTTACTCAATTCTTCACTGATATTGACTCAACACCTCCTAAAGAATGAACACTAGTGATCAGTTCTCAGCTTACAGTCCAGTAAACTTTATTACTGGAGAGGGACAAATGAAGCACAAAATCAAATAAATAATGCCAGTAGTCATAAAAAGAACATGGTATCAAGGAAGTTGAGCCAGGTGCCAGTGTCTCACGTCTGTAATCCTAGCTACTAAGGATGCTGAGATCTGAGAATTGCAGTTCAAAGCCAGTCTGGACAGGAAAGTCTGTGAGACTCTAAATTCCAGTTAACCCCCAAAAAACCAGAAGCGGCTCTGTGGCTCAAGGGGGAGAGCACTAGCCTTGAGTAAAAAGCTCAAGAACAATGCCCAGGCCCTGAGTTCAAGCTCCACAACTAGGAAAGAAAAAAAGGAAAGAAAGGAAAGAAAGAAAGAAAGAGAGAGAGAGAAAGAAAGAAAGAAAGAAAGAAAGAAAGAAAGAAAGAAAGAAGGAGGGAGGGAGGGAGGAAGGGAGGGAGGGGGAAGGAGGGAGGAAGGAAGGAAGGGAGAGAAAAAGAAAAAGGCAATGACCAGCAGGAGCTTTTGCGTAGTCCAGGCAGGTTTGGTGGTGTGGTCCAGAGGATGCTGGGTGTGTTCTACAGATCGCACATCGCACATCAGAAAGTACAAAGGCAGCTTTGCATAGTCAGGTGCCTTCCTAACGGACGGTGACACAGATCCTGCGTCTCTCCCGTTCCTTGGTAGCCCTGGCTCCCGACTTCAGGCAGAACCCTGTGCGGCGCCTCATCCCTGCAGCCCGTGGAGGGGAGATCGCTATCCCCTGCCAGCCCCGGGCAGCTCCCAAAGCCACGGTGCTCTGGAGCAAGGGCACTGAGATTCTGGTGAACAGCAGCAGGTACCCTGCGCCCCACAAGCAGCTCTTGCTCCCCCGAGCCCTCCCCGGGGTGGGGGGGTCCTCTCCCCTTGATTCCTGCGTGCCCCTGGGTTGGCAGATGTGCTTTGTCCTTGCTGCAGAGTGACTGTGACTCCAGATGGCACCTTGATTATAAGGAACATCAGTCGTTCTGACGAAGGCAAATACACCTGCTTTGCTGAGAATTTCATGGGCAAAGCCAACAGCACCGGGGTCCTGTCTGTGCGGGGTAAGAGAGGGTGCATGGCTCAGCTCCCAGGGTGCCATCCTCCTTTCCCTTCCTGGGGCTTCTGGCCCTATCCCAGGGCCCCTCCCTGGGCCCTTCCCTCCCCCAACTCCCCCAGGCAGCCATTGTTGTTTCGGTAGATGCAACCAAGATCACTCTAGCCCCCTCGAGCGCGGACATCAACTTGGGCGACAACCTGACCCTCCAGTGCCACGCCTCCCACGACCCCACCATGGACCTCACGTTCACCTGGACCCTGGACGACTTCCCCATTGACTTCCACAAGCCTGGGGGACACTACCGGAGGGCCAGCGTGGTGAGGCCTAGGGCCAGGGGACACCCAAGCTCGGTTGTTTTCTGTGGGTCGTATCTCCTGACGCCCGCTTCCGTCCCCTGGGTGCAGAAGGAGACGATTGGGGACCTGACCCTCCTGAATGCCCAGCTGCGCCACGGAGGGAAGTACACGTGCCTGGCCCAGACAGTGGTGGACGGGGCATCGAAGGAGGCCACTGTCCTGGTTCGAGGTGACGGATTTCCCACCTCTGCCCTGACACACATACCCCCCTGCTCCCCTGGAGGCCCTGGGCCGTGAGTCCTGCTCTCCAGCCTCCTCACACCCCCAGGCTGTGGGGGAGGAGCTGCCATTGGAAGTCCCTGAGGGGGACACGTCCATGGCGCATGAGCCCGGCTTCCATGAGTCCTAGACGAGTAGAATATTTTTCTTTGAAAGCCAAGGTTGTGGGAATGGGGGAGCACTTTGCTGAGCCCAGTGAGTAGCCCGGTTTTCAAGGTCAGTTTTCAAGGTCACTGCTAGGAAATCTGTACATCACCTCTGGGAGCCCGGCCCAGACCCCAGCCTGAGATCCAGCCTTCCCACCACACAACGCCTTATTCCCACTCATGGCACTGCCCACCCCCCTTCTATGTGTGCTCACTACGCCCTCTGCTGCCCAGTTTGGGTACTGCGCCACCCCCACGCTGGGCCTGGAAGGGGTTGGCTTCCATTGGATGCTGACCCTGCCGTGGGATCTGTCTTTCTGTACAGGCCCACCAGGTCCCCCGGGAGGAGTGGTCGTGAGGGACATCGCTGACACCACCGTCCAGCTGAGCTGGAGCCGTGGCTTTGACAACCACAGCCCCATTGCCAAGTACACCCTGCAAGCTCGCACTCTACCTGCAGGGAAATGGAAGCAGGTTCGGACCAGTAAGTGTGAGGCCCCACTTGGGTGGGTATTGATAAGGCCTGGCTGTGTGCTGTGATGGGAGGGCAGGGGTCTGGAGAAAGAGGGAACCCTTGGTCAGGCAGGGAGACAGTTGCACAGAAAGTGGGAGAAGCGCGGCAGGATAAAACACTTGGTCTGTGATGTTCTGAGCTGCGCCTTTAAGACATGGAAGTATTATTACTGGAGCAATGAAAATATTCATGGGGTGTAGGGGTGCACATAACATTAGCAAAAGCCTCCCCCCATCATTTCTAAAGGGGAATCAAGAGCTTTTCCTTGCAGATCCCGCGAACATTGAGGGCAATGCAGAGACTGCCCAGGTGCTGGGCCTCACGCCCTGGATGGATTACCAGTTCCGGGTCATAGCCAGCAACATCCTGGGCACGGGAGAGCCCAGTGGGCCCTCCAGCAGGATCCGGACCAAGGAAGCAGGTCAGGATTCGGGGTGTCCGGAAAGGAACTCTCAGCAGAGGGAGACCTTGGCCCACTTCAGGGGGCCCCCAGTGAGCAACCCACCTCTTAACACTAGAGAATTCCAACTCACAAAACTCATGAGAGAAGACAAGTCAGGACCTGGATTTTTTGTTTTGCCTGGGCTGGCTTCAGACCTCAAAATCCGCCTATCCCAGCCTCCTAAGTAGATAGGGTTACAGATGTGAGCCACAGTCATCTGGCTAAGTTTTGTTTCTGTTGAGTCAGTGCCACCATGAGCTAGGCTGGCCTCAAACTCACTGTGTAACCCACGCTGGCCTCCAACTTGCAATCCTACTGCCTCAACCTCCCCAGTGCCAAAATTATGGGTGTGTACCACCACGTCAAGCTAGTTTGGATCTTAAATATACCCTGAAGGGACATTTGTGAAAGGCTTGTTCTCCAAAACTTTGTTAAATGATTGATTCTATTGGGAGGTGATGTGTCCATGTGTGTGTGTGTGTGTGTGTGTGTGTGTGAGAGAGAGAGAGAGAGAGAGAGAGAGAGAGAGAGAGAGAGAGAGAGAGAGAGAGAGAGAGAGAATTGTGCAGGATACTGGAGGAGCCAATGTCTGCAAGCCCTGCTTTAGATGGCTCCTTGGGGGCAGCAGGAAGGAGTAATACTCTGCCCCTGCCTACAGAGAAAGGTATGGGTGCAGAACTTGAGTGGGGAAGCGGGGAGAAACTGGAAGACTCCTCATCACCACCACCCCCCCCCAGCAGCATCTACCCAAGGCTTCCTACCCACCCTCTGACCCATCCCGGATGCGGGCCTGGCACAAGAGCCCTGCATCCCTCCCCACACCTGCCCGGTCCCGTGGCCCACGCACTCCCACTCAGCATGTTCTTCAAGCTTCTTCTGGCTGGGGAGTCACTCAGCATTTTTAGCTGGTTCCTCTCCCGAGTAAGACATCCCCGAGGAAGCCATTTCTTGGCCTCTGAGCGTCTTGATGAGATGGGATGGGGAGGGCGTGTCTTGCAGTATACCAGAATAGGTGGAGCCCAGAGACAGGTACAGTGCAAAGGCAAGATGATAGACTTTAAAACCACAGGAGCTGGGTTCAAATTCTAGCTGTATCACCTTTGGCACAGTGTGCTGCTGCTCTGGGCTGACTTTCTACCCGGGAAGGGTTCATTACAGTGCCCATTGCTCAGGGCAGAGGGTGCTCCTGCGGGTGAAGATGCCCGCATCAGAACCCACTCAAGTCTCTAAGTACAGCTTTCTGGGCAGAAAGATTTCGAATCCCTGCTGTGCCGCTCAAGCTGATGGTACCTGCCCTTGTCTTATCAGCAGTCTGTGTAACACTAGAGGCAATCAGGAAATTAAAGAAGAAAACTAGTGATAAAATACCCTGTGATGAGTTGGTCTTTGGTTTTATTTTCTTCTTTTCTTTTCTTTACCTTTCCTTTTGTGTGTGTGTGTGCCAGTCCTGGAGCTTGAACTCAGGGCCTGGGCACTGTCCCTGAGGTTTTTCCTCAAGGCTAGCATTCTACCACTTGAGCCACAGCTCCATTTTCTGCTTTTTTTGGGGGGGGGAGGGTAGTTTATTGGAAATGAGAGTCAGACTTTGCTGCCCAGGTTGCCTTTGAATCATGATTCTCAGACTTCAGCCTCCTGAGTAGCTAGGGTTACAGATAGCTGATTTTGTTTTCTTAATGGGTTTGTTGGTTTGGTTTTGGCTGAGCTATTAGTTGCCCTTAATTTAAAGCAAAGTGAAGTTGGGCTCTGTGATTTAAGCCAACAGGAGTAGGAAGGACAAAGATAAGTTATATGCTAGCCACTCTTTGTTTAATTTTATTTCTGTTATAACCATTGAGAGAAACAGCACCTTGAGGGAGAGAATTAGGCTCAGATCAGTTAAGTAACAGGCTTAGGGAAATACTGCTAGAAAAGAGGTGGGCTGAAGGCCAAGATGGCCTAACTACTCCAGAATCTGAGATCCAGAGGATTTTGGTTTGAGGCTAGCCTGGACAGAGAGGTCCCAAGACACCATCTCCAATTAACCAGCAAAATGTAGGGCTGGAGGCATGGCTCAAGTGCCCTGAGTTCAAACTCCTTTACTACCAAAACAGAAAGGGGCAGATAGAGACAGAGACAGAGATAGAGAGAGAATGAGAGAGGGAGGGAGAGAGGAAGGAAGGAAGGAAGGAAGGAAGGAAGGAAGGAAGGAAGGAAGGAAGGAAGGAAGGAAGGAAAAGAGGGAAGAGGGAGGAAAGGAGGGAAGGAGAAAGAGAAAGTGAGAAGGAAGGGGAGGGGAAGGGAAGGGAGAAGGAAGGGAAGGGAAGGGAAGGGAAGGGAAGGGAAGGGAAGGGAAGGGAAGGGAAGGGAAGGGAAGGGGTGAGTCTTTTGGTGCCTAGATATCTGTTAACGAGCCACTCCTGTGTCCTTGTCCCTGACAGCCCCCTCAGTGGCACCATCCGGACTCAGCGGGGGCGGCGGGGCCCCGGGAGAGCTCATGATCAATTGGACTGTAAGCTGGCCAGGGTGGGCAGGATGAGCCCTCTGCCTCTGGGGGTGGACAAGCCCTGCCCCTTCCTCTCTCCTTCTCCTCCTTGAGCAGTGCCCAGACTTGTCCACCATCGGTTCTGACTCAAGCTGTCATTGTCCTCTTCCTGGCTCCCTTGTCCCCTCCCCCCCAAGTATCCCCACAGACTCCCCCCCCCGTGTCCCCGGGCCACCCCTTCCCCTGGGTGATGGGCAGGTGACCCACCCGTGCCCCTCACCCACACCCGCTCTCGCCCTCAGCCCATGTCACGAGAGTACCAGAACGGAGACGGCTTTGGCTACCTGCTGTCCTTCCGCAGGCAGGGCAGCAGCGCCTGGCAGACGGCGCAGGTGCCCGGCGCCGACGCCCAGTACTTCGTGTACAGCAACCGCAGCATCCTCCCCTACACGCCCTTCGAGGTTAAGATCCGCAGCTACAACCGCCGTGGGGCCGGACCCGAGAGCCTCACCGCCCTGGTGCACTCAGCTGAGGAAGGTGGGCTGCCCCCCAACCCCCACCCGCACCCCACCATCCAGCCTAGCCACCTCCCCGGAGTCCTGGACATCCTGGTCCCCTTAGTGGGGCGCTGCACAAGAGGGGACCTCCTGGAGCCCCACCTGGCCCTCCCCCAGAGCCCAGGGGGGTGGGGGAACACTTCCCTGCAAGACCCACGCAGGGCTGGGCAGTCCCCACCCATTGGATATCATCCCCAGAACCCCGAGTGGCCCCCAGCAAGGTCTGGGCCAAGGGGGTCTCCGCCTCCGAGGTGAATGTGACCTGGGAACCCGTGCAGCAGGACGTGAACGGAATCCTTCTGGGGTACGAGGTGAGCAGCATGGGGCGGGAGAAAGAGAGGTGTTGGGCTTTCAGGACTCGGTGGGGACCAGTGACAACTCATTGGTCACCCCTACTGCAGCTGCAGAGTCATAGGGTGCAGACGGGCTATTTGGTCTGGGTATAAACACCATGAAGGCAATATGACTGGCCATCTCCAGGCTGGGCCCGTCCCTCCCATCATCCACCCACCACCTGCTCCCCCATTCGGCCCATGTATGGAGCTCCTTTCCCTTGGACTGAGCACTCTGCCGGGCACCCAGCGACACAGAGCCCGCACTCACATGCATGGCCCTGCTCTCTAGGTGCTTGAGCAGAGTCTGGCTCAGAGGACTGGGTGAGCAGGAGAGGAAGACCGTGTTAGAGGGCCCAGAGCAGGGAAACCCCAAGACCCCGGGCTTCATTCATCACAGACCTCAGCATATCCTGTTCACTTCAGATTCGCTACTGGAAAGCCGGAGACAAAGAAGCAGCAGCCGACCGAGTGAGGACAGCAGGACTGGACACCATCGCTCGCGTCACTGACCTGCAGCCCAATACCAAGTACCACCTGACAGTGCGGGCCTACAACAGGGCAGGAACCGGGCCTGCCAGCCCTTCTGCCAACGCCACCACCATGAAGTCCCGTGAGTATGTCCACCAGGGGTGAGGTGAGAGTGTGTGTCCAGGCAGGGGCTCCAGGATCATGCTTCGATAACAAGATAGTTGCTGTACCCCACATGCCCTCAACTGGAAAGAAACAAGAGGGTCTACTAAGAAAAGAGGGTGAGCTGGGCACTGGTTTCTTATGCTGTAATCCTAGCTACTCAGGAGGCTGAGGTCTGAGTATCTCAGTTTGAAATCAGCCTGGGCAGCAAAGTCCATGAGGCCCTTATCTCCAATTAAAGACCAAAAAGCTGCAAGTAGAACTGTGGCTCAAATGGAAGAGCTCTAGCTTTGAGCACAAAAGCTCAAGGACAGTGGCTAATGCCTCTTCTCCACCCTTTGAATTGTCCTGGCTTTGTTTCTTAGGCATTGGCTACAGAATATTCTGAGTGTGCCTGCTGTACAGGCAGGCATCTGGCAAGGGGCTGGCTAGCAGCGAGAGGGTGTGACATCTCCCTTCCTCCCCGGCAGCTCCCCGGCGACCTCCGGGCAACATCTCCTGGACTTTCTCAAGCTCCAGTCTCAGCATCAAATGGGACCCTGTGGTCCCCCTGAGAAATGAATCTGCAGTTACTGGCTATAAGGTGAGGAAGAGATTCCTTCCCGACCTGGAGTGAACCTGGAGGCTGCAGTGATCACCAGTGGGGTCTGAGTGAGAGTTTGATTCTAGGAAATCTGTTGGGAGCTCAGGAGAAGACTAGGAGAATGGGGACCACTCGGGGATCACTGTGGGAACACCAGATTTCGGGGGGCAGCGGGGATGGGCACCATGGAGGCCCGCCAGCCTCCAGTGTCTGCAGAAAGTAGAGCTGCCTGCTTGCTTGCCTTCCCCAACTAGCCAGGCCAGTGGGAAACTGGAGGAAGAGTGAGGAGACAGAACCTGAGGGCCAGGAACTGTAGGGACTTCTCTCCATGCCTAGAGCTGGGAAAGACAGAAGGAAGTACCCCAATCAGAGGAGGGTACACCGGGAACCCCCCTTCTCACAGATGCTGTACCAGAATGACCTGCACCCAGCCCCCACGCTCCACATCACCGGCAAGAACTGGATAGAAATCCCGGTACTGGAAGACATTGGCCACGCCCGGGTACAGATCCGGACCACGGGGCCTGGGGGCGACGGTACCCCAGCAGAAGTCCACATCGTGAGGAAAGGAGGTGCCGTCTCCCCCACCCCACAAGTGTCAGGGCCAACCCAGACGCCTGCTTAAGGGTTCGTTTCCACCCCAGCCAGCTCCCACCTGGACCCCAGGGCTAAGGACAAGGCAGGCAGGGGCCAGAGGATCTTCCATGTTGCTGACCTTTCTGCACCCCTAAAACCTCCCTGAGGGCCAGGGCCATGAGTGTGCCTTTTATGGGGGTACGGAATCAGGCTCAAGGCCAAGGGCCAAAGGCCCTCACCAACTCTGGCGGTAGCAGGGCTACCATGAGCCACCAGCACTGTCTTCTCTGGGAAGTGGGGTGGGGTGGATTTGCTCCAGGCCCACTGACACAGCTCCCCATTTCTTCTGCGGGTTTCAGGCACAAGCATGATGGTGGAGAACCTGGCAGTCCGCCCGGCCCCGCGCCCCGGCCCCATCCTCTCCCACTCCACGGTGATGTTGCTGCTCATCGGCTACCTGGAGCTCTGATCTCGGTGCCACCCTCCCCCCACCCCTGACCCCGGAGCTGGACACTCACCTTGGATGGACACAGCCAGCTGGCCCCGGCCCCCTCCTGATGCCAACATGGCCCAACACTGTGCCTGAGAACCGTCAGTTTTAAACTCCTATTTTCATCAGAGCCCTTTCCATAGGGGGGCAGGGTATTTCCTATTCTGCCAGCTGGATAGAACCATGCGAAGATTTTATTAGTTCATTTTTTTTCTTTAAGTCAAGAGGCACCAGGGCAATGACTTCCTTATTGCCATTTAGCCAGCTGCCTGGATCCCTCGGGGTCCCAGATGGAAGGAACAGCCTATGAGGAAAAGGAGTTTTAGGACATTCCTTTATATCAGCAGCCATGGTACTCTGGGACGGCACATGGACTCCGCCACCTGAGAGCAGAGCCCAAGGCCCCGCAGGAACACAGCCTGAAGGGGCTGAAGAAGTGAGACAGGGCTCAAACATCTGCCTCCCTCAGCTGGGTTGGAGGGTGTGCCCTGGGACCTAGACCTCCACCCTAGGAAGTCTCCCAGGACTCCTAGCCCTCAGGCTGCTGGGGTGGGAGCTCAGAGGGTTGAGAGGCTGGGACACCTGGTGAAAAAGAGGAACTAGCCCTCCTCCTCTCAGCCAACACTGCCAACCCAACCCTGTCACCCTCCGAGACAAAGCCACGTCAGGTGGCTGGGTGACTGAAGGGCTTGAGGGGGGACCCCGAACCTCATCAAGACTGACCCTGCATGGCCCCTCCAGGTTGGGGGCAGGAGACAGCCAGCCACAATGACCCTCTTCCTCCAGACCCTGCAGCAGACCCACGAATGCCCCCCCCCTCCCCCTGCCTGAAGGCCCTGGATGTCAGGTCTCAGTGCAGCATTCATTCTTTGTCCTGGAATGACGAGCCAGCATCAGTGGGTCCCCTGCCTGCTCCCAGCAACTCCTTGGATTGCCCGGTCCCCTCCTTGGATCTCCCAAGGGTCCCCTGATCTCTCAAGTCCCCAGAAGGAAAAAAAGGGGTTAACTCCTACCTTGAGTTCAGAGCAGGCTAGCAGAGTCAAAGGAGACCTGAAAGCTCAACTTGTCCCTGACCAATGAGAGAATGGAGGTCTAACTAGGGCCAGAGACTTCCCAAGGCCACACTGCCTGTAAGTGGCAGGGCTGGGAATAGAACTTCAGTCTCTTTAACCACCTGGCCCAGGCTCTGTCTATGCACAGCAAGGAGGCAGTGCTGAATAGCTAGGGCCTGTAGTTCTGAAGGTGGCTAAGGCCAGTGAGGGCTGAATGTCTGCTACAAGGAGTTCAGAATGGCAGTCGTGGGGGTCAGCATAAAATCCAGAATTACTTCCAGACCTTCTTTGCCTTCTGAGCCTGGCTTCTGCTGGGAACTCAAGTACATAGTGCTGGCTTGAAGCCCCTCCCCTCCCCGTTGCTTCAAGAAGAGAGGCCGAAGCAAGGAGAGTCCCCACCCAGGCAATGGTGGGGAGCACAACCAGGAGACCCCAAAGCCTGCACTCTGACAGGTGACTCTTCACCTATGGGAGCTGCAGGATGGGTGTTCGAGGGCAGGCGCCACTGCAGCTTCGGGAGCCTGTTTTCTGTAGTTTACAGCTAGAGCTCTATTTTGTTATGGTTTTTTAAACGTTTCAGTCCTGCTCTATTTTCTTGGGCAGTTTTTATGTTGATGTTTACTCAGTACAATTTTTTAAAAACAGAAGCTCACACATCTCCTGGGAACCCCCAGGCCAGCCTTACCTCCAGCGAGAGTGTCTGCTCGCAGCCATCGTGTGCCAGGGGACCAGGGGCTCAGCTATACGGTCGTCCTCCCTCACAGACCCTGGTCCTGCTGGCTGTGATTTGACCTGAGCCTGGCTCTCTATCAGACCAGTGACCCTGAACTAAGGAATCCTTCCAACGTCTGACTCCTTGCTTACTCCCTTGCTGCTAGGGCAGGAGAGTTCAGGGACATGGGGCCTGGCAGGCAGATGAGCTGGATTGGCACCGAATCTCACCAGGAACGTGGAGGCTGCAGTGTCTATGCTGGCTTGAAAAACTACGTAGACTTACGTTTGCCTTGCTTCTAATGAGGCCTGTGAGAAAGGGAGGAGGGCAGCCTGCTGGGAGGCCCAGAGGGAGGAAACTCTGACCTCCTGCAGCCAGAGGTTTGGGGGTAGAGCACCCATAAAGGTTTAGTAAGACAGTAGGTGACTGGAGGACAATGCAAGGTTGGGGAATGGAATGGCTTCCTGTGGAGATGTATGGACTGCTTCGAGAAGCAGGCTAGGCTAGATAGATGGCTTCTCAGAATGGGGTCCTGCTGGAAGAGCTCCGTGGAACAATGTCTTGTGGACTCGGACAGAGGCTGCTCTTTGGGGCTCTCCTTCAGCACACAGGGACTCAGGCTCCAGTGCTGGGCTGCTGGGTCTGTTGCCATGGCAATACAGATGTGTACCAGGCAAAGGGCAGATCTCTCCACAGCACTCAGGCCCCGGGAACCTCAGTTCTGCTTCCATTCCCGGCAGCCAAGGATACGCAGGGGGCCAGGGAGTAACAAAGCCGGGGTATGAAAGTGGGGGTTCTTTTTCTTTGGATAGTCACACTGAGAGGAAAGGCTGAAGTTAGACAGCAGCAAGGCTTCGGGAGTGAGCAGCTTCTTTCCAGGCATGGTGGCAGTGGGCGTGGTGACGTCATCGATGGAGGGGGTGGGGTGTGCTGAACGTCCTTCCAGAGGTGAGATTCTTAGACTCCAAGTGTCTGGCACAGGAAGTGTCTTAGAGACACCACCTGTGTGGTCCCTGCATCTTGAAGGAGACCAGGAGGGCGGACCCTCGCCCCAGCAACTTGCTCACAACCCAGTGCCTTCCCCAGCAGGCACTGCCCCTAGGCAGTCCCACCAGCCAACCAGCCTGCGTGCTGTCAGGAAGTTGCATGGCCAACGACAGTCTACTGCCCTCGTCCCTTCCCCACCAACACAGGAACCTTTTCTCTTCCTTGTCAACCTGAGTCTGACAGACGGCATCTGCACGCAGTCAGAGGGACAGCGATGGCCTCACAGCTGTCCCCGGCACAGCTGTGGTGCTGTCTCCTAGCTCACTTGAACCGGGGCCTTACCTGGAGGAGTGTTAAGAGAGATCAGATGGGCACTTTTCTAAGGGACTTGAAAGAGCTCCATGGAAACAGGTGCCAGTGGCTGGGCATGGGGCGGGGGGTGACTGGGAACTTGTATATATGGCTTTGGCTTTGGGGAGTCACAGCAACAGGAGAAAACTGGAGAGGAAGCAAGCAGGTCAGATAGCTTTGCCTGAAGGTGCCCTTGGGATCCATTCTGCCTCGATCCCAGAGACCTCCAACATAGCACCCACAGCTCAGAGACTCTCGGGGCTGGGCAAATGCTAGCGTGTTGTCAGACTGCTGACTCAACAGACAGTTCCTGTTCAAATGGAGCCCACCCCCATCAGCCCACTGCTCCACTCTTGTATGTATAACGGTAGTTATTTATTGACTCTGGTAGCAGGCAGTTCTTAAATAAAGTTGGTTTCTCAACCTGCTCAGACAGCTGGCAGCAGCTGTGGGTATTTTGATCACCTGGCTCGAGTATATCTCCTTGTCTGTTCTATGACTCCAGGGGCCAGCCAGCTCCGAAGTGGAAAACCCTGAAGAACTTTCCAACGTTCAGTCCACACTGCTCCATTCTGACCTAGGAGGGGAAGAGCAGGCATCTTGCCAGCCGGGTCAGTGTGGCCTAACACAAAGTAGGGTGATGGATTCAATGATCCCGGAGAGATTAATACCCTGCAACTGGTACAGACATGGCTGCTGCTGCCATTCTCCACTCAGGACACCCAAAGGGTTGGGATCACTAGTCAGTTTCCAGCCACTCTCTCACTTATGTTCCACACATGTGATCAGACTTCTACTATAGATAAGACATGCACAGGGAAGGTGGGTGGAGCCCCTCTACTCAGTGCTTAGCTCTCTGCCCAAGGCCTATTCAGCCTAAGAAGGGGTCTACACAGACTCCAGAATAGCACTGCAACTGACTAGGGAACATCTTATATTTGACACCCAAAGGGGATGTTGGGAGTGCTGGCTATGAAAGAACTCAACTTGCGTCCAGTAGCCCTGCTGGGGCACATTGCATGCACAGAACTCAATGCACTGGACTGGGTTATCTTCACTAGTTGACCAGCAGCAGAATGCTGGACAAGATTTTCAGCTCTTTTCTGGGTCTCAGTCTCTTCATCTGGATAATAGGAAGCAGTGCCCCTCCATAATGATACTGAGTTCGTGACATACAAAGGAATATACTGCCTCACTGTCCTCTTTCAAGTACAAAAGTCCTGGATGCTTTAACAACCTATTCAGTACTGAACAAAGGCATCATGAATCACACTTCAGTTTCCAAAGCAGTTTACAATGCAGAACCTGACTGGGTTGTCTCACAAACACATTTCAAAGATGAGGCCTACAGAGCATCAGTCTGCTTGTTCAATTACAGTTGATAGCAGAGGCAAGACCAGGACCAGGTCTTCTGAAATCATCTCTGCAGCAGACAGATGAGGGGAAGAGCTGTGTAAAATCTTAAGATCTTTTCAATGGCGCTGGAAACGTGGCTTAGTGGTAGAGTGCTTGTCTAGCATGCACAAAGCCCAGGGTTCAATTCTTCAGTACTGCATAAACAGAAAAAGCCAGAAGTGGCACTGTGGCTCAAGTGGTAGAATGCTAGCCTTGAGCTCAGGGACAGTGCTCATGCTCTGAGTTCAAGCCCCAGGACTGGCAAAAAAAAAAAAAAAAAAGATCATACACAGTACATGAACCTTTATGTCTGATTCTGGATCAAAAATCAAAAAGCCTTGATTCTGTAAACTAAGAAAACTAAATCTAGACTACATGTAAAGTTGTGACAAAGGCCCTGTTCACCTGGTTAAGGAGACGTGCACTTGGTTAAGATTTCACAGTCACAACAAAATGGTTCAGCAAAAATGAATACATATTTAGAAAGATGTTGATGAATCTCAGCAAGGGGAGACAGACTGTGGGTGGGCACTGAAGCTTTCAACTTTTATCTGGATTCGAAATAGTTTTAATCTACAAGGAAGTGTGTATGTGGTGTGTGTATGCATGCGTGCCAGCACTAGAGCTTCAAGTCGGGGCCTGGGTATTGTCCCTTCACTTTTTCACCCAAGGCTGATTATCTATACACGAGCCACAGCTCCGCTTCTGGCTTTTTTGGTAGTTAAATGGAGGTAAGAGTCTCACAGACTTCCCTGCTTGGGCTGGCTTTGTATCACAATCCTCAAATCCCAGCTTCCTGAGTAGCAAGATTATAGGCATAAGCCATCAGTGCCTGGCAGAAAAAAAAATCAATCATGAATTCTTAGCCATAACTGAAACTGACTAGCATCTTTGGGCTGGAGCTCAGGCATATTTTTTAGTCATTCAGGTGATCCTGTCACTGTGATTCTGCTACTCCTGTAGCTAGCAAAGATGAGGGAAGCTGAGCTCTATCAGTTCACGTGTGGCCAAGAGCCTTTTCTTTGATGGTACCATAATCCAGCTAGCTCAGACCCAAACTGAGTGGTTCCTGAGGCTCTTAGATTGGCCTTTCCATGAAGGACTGAAAGTTCTAATTCTCTTCTGGGAGTCTAGGCTACTCCAAGAAACCAATACATTTGACTTTCCAGGCATGGAAAGTGAAAGAAGCAGGGATCAAGGCCAGGGACTGTCTCCATGATCAGGTGAAAGATCTCATGTTTTTCCAGGAAATTCTACTTAACACTCAATACAGAGGGCTCACCTAGGAGGATAGATCATTTATTTACACTTACTGAGTGTCTATTACATATCTGAGTCAGGTGTTGCTACATTCCCCATACAAAGCCATTTGTCCAAGAAACCCAAGGAAAATGAAAGCCAGGCTATGGGACAATCAAGACAAATACAAGGAATTTTAAAGAACATGAAAGCAACAAGTGAGGGCTCCATATAGCTACTGTGAATTATTCTTTATTGAAGAAGGAAAAAATGTTTTTACTGTAACAGCTGCTACAGCATTCTTCGCCATGATAACCGGCTCTTGATGGGGAGCATACAAGCTATGCAAGGGAGCAAGGGAATGCAGGCTTGCAGATACAACTCTTTTCAGGAGAGGAGCAGTGTCTGCAGTCAGGATCCCTAACACTAGTGGCTGGGAGTTAAGAAAGTGATCCACCTGGGACACCAAGCTGGACATCACCACCCAGAGCCACCACGGAGCTGCACGTTGTGCTCTTCTCCCCCTGCCATTTGGCCAGGGCGTTGAGACCAGCTCCTCAGGAACAAGGCCTGTAGCTTCCCCAGGCTCTCTGTGCTGTAGGTCCCACTCAGCACTCTGCAGAGAACAATGCTCACCAGTACCCCAACAACCACTCCAATGGCAACACCTAAGCCCAAGGCTGATGCCACCTTCTTTTGCCACTTGGGTTGGGAAGGCTTGGTATAGTTGTCTAAATTAACTTCCAAGCCCTCATCTACCAACCTCTGATTCTCAGTAAGGGACTGATTGAAATTCAGATTCACTAGTTTGGGTGGAAGGACCCTCAGCCCAAAATAGAGCCTCTTGACAAGCCTCAAGTTTTTCAGCTGATGCACATCACAGCGGTACGTGCCCGAGTGAGACTCCAGAGCAGGCTTGAACAGGAGGAAGTGCAAGGTGGATCGGTAGGGTTTGAAGATCACATCGTTAATTGAGATAATACCCCGAGCGACTTTCCAGGTGAAGCGGAATGATTCCTTCCCATCCTCTAGGATATCTGCACTGAGACAGCTGAGCTCAAAGTCATTCCCCATGAGCACGGTGAAATGGAGCATCCCACAGCTCCAGCTGGTCAGACACTCCAAGCGCTGAGACTTGCACTTCCTCCTCACCCCGTCAGGCCCCACCTCGCAGACAGTCTCCTCCTTATAGCCAAGGCCACATGTGACAGAACAAGTTGTGGCATTGACAAGAACTTCCCCCACAGCTTCTTGTAGCGGCTTAGGGATATCCATTGTTTCCGGTGAGGTCACCACCGCAGGGTAGGTGGCCAACACCAGGATCCCAAGGATGGAACAAGTGGCCTTCATGTCTTGGTAGATATCACTCAGCCAAGCACTCCACGTATTCCAGATGAACCCTTTGGCTAACTAAATTCCTTCCACATGGCTATCCTTTCAAGTCAAGATAGGAGCATGCATCATCAACGCAATACAACCAAGTACATAAAAGTCCAGACCTTACTCACAGGTTAAGGCTGTAAGGCAAAAAAAAAAAAAAAAAAAAAGTCACGATGTTATGATTTACTGTCTATGCTTGTTAATGAGCACTGTACCAGTGTGTGTGTACGTGTGTGTGTGCGCGCGCACATATGCATGCATGCGCATGCATGTGCACCAGTATTGGAGCTTGAAGTCAAAGACTTGAGCTCTTGCTTGGTTTTTGCTCCAAGATGGTACTCTACCACTGAGTCACACCCCAACTTCCTCACATCCTCTCAAAGAATTTACATCCACCTCTTAAGAGGACAAAGATGAAGACTTCAAAAATTGGAGTGAATTTTCTCATTACCCTAAGTGCATGGTGCAGTTATACTCTCTCCCTCCATTTCTAACCGTGGGGCAAACATTAAAGGTTTCCAAATCCCCAGTTAAAGCTAACCAAGTTAAGCAATTTTTACTAAAGTCTAAGAGAAAAAAGATGCATTTGAATTAAGTTCAGTATCCTGAATTCTTTACTATGAATTTGCCTAAACCTTCTAGAAAAAGGATGATGAACGTTGGACCGGGAGGCAAGTGACTTACCCTTCCTGAATTTCTATGTCCTCCTTAGTAAATGTAGACTTCCCTACTTCAGGAAAGTCACCTTGAATGCCAAAATACAGTTATCTCAGAACACTTTGTAAAGACTGCTCAGGTAAGGGATTGCAAAAATAAAAAATCAGGAAGACAAGGAGCGAGACACTGTCTCAGCTCCACTCCACACACACAACACAACTCTCCCCTCCCAAGGGGACGGGACCCTGGGCATGGAAGGTGCTACCCAGCTCTCTGCCTGTGCCCACAGAATGGAGCTCATCCATTGCTTAGCTTAGCAAGGTTGCTATGAAACAGCTATGATGTCAAAGATGGGCTCTCAGCCACATACAATAGTAAGTAAACATTCAGATTAGGGCTTTGTTAAAATCAGACCAACAGACTTTTTGAAACATCTAGGTATTCAATGGATTTTAAAGCTATTTGATCTGGGGCAAAGCCTAGTGAAGAGGATTTTAACTGTATTTGGACTAGGAAATATCTACGGAAGGCTGGAATCTCTGGGCATGTGTTTTTGTCACTTCGAGAATGCCCCCCCCCCTACTTCTAGATCTCTGGCCATGTGTCTTTGTCACTTCTAGAATGCCTACTTGTAGCTCTGTCTGTCCAGAGATCCAACCTCAATCCAGGTAACTTCTGTTCCATAAAAGCCAAGTGGGTGAGCTCTGGAAGTGATGTTTAGAAACAAACATGTACACCTTTTATTTAATAAACATTCAATTTTATTTACAAAGCATTAAAGCTTAGCAAGAAATACCCAAGGCTAAGTCTCATCTTGTACAAAACTACAGAACATTTTAAAAAGCAAAAACAGTGGGTGGGGGAAAGATGACAAGAGGGAAAAGAGAATATACATTTATACAAATCAAGAAATTCAAACAAGTGAGGACAGCTGAGAGGAGCAGGAGGGAAAAAAGAAAGAAAAGAAAAAGAAAAAAACTTCTAAAATCCTAAGTCATTATTAGGAGTTGCTGCTAAAGGCAATGCGGGTGGAGGCTTGAGCCCATCCTCAGGAGTCAGCTGGGGAGCTGTGTGTGCACAGAGGAGGCCCGTGCACGGAGAAGACCGCGTTGCTTCACACATGGATAGAAGGCAGAACCCTCTGTATCATCGTTTGCACACTACTGCAGTGTACAGCCCAGAGAACTGGGGCAGACAGATGTCTGCAAGGCAAAAACAGGTCCTGTGTGCCACCTCCCTCTCTCAACCATTGTCCAACTCACATAAATTCACAAAAATGAGCACTAGGGGAAGGGGCAGGGGCAACTAACAATAGACATTTTGCAACTGACTTGGGCAGAGCTCTCTCTCCTACTTCTGGGGGGAAAAAAATCTTTGTTAAAAATTTTAAAAATATCTATCTGTTGCTCTAAAAGATGGGCTGGGAGAAAGAAGCTCTCACTGGTGTGCCCTTCGATTTCTACCCTGTAATTTGAAAGGTGATCAATGTGTCTGGCTGCTAAAGGAGCATCCACCAACTGACAGATTTCACAATTAGTGTAGTATTCAAACTCCCCTTTGAAAATATGATCCAGGGTAAGCAAGCACTTCTGGTCAGCTTAAAACGCTACTCAAAGGAAGGTTACTAAGCCCTTTCCACACCTGGTTTCCTGACTGGATTTTCAGAAAATTTCAAACACTTAATGTACACATCCATCCGATCTGCTTTTTATTTAAAGAACAGTAAAAGGAAGGAAGGAAGGAAGGAAGAAAGGAAAGGAGGGAGGCAGGGAGGGAGGGAAAGCTAGCAACCTTTCACAGAAAGGAAGTGACTGAAAACATAGTTAAAAAATTAGAAGGGCATGGCTATGGGAAGGGAAAAATGGCTGACAGGGACAGGTTTTCACAGGCAATGATACAACAATGTCCCTTGATCTTTATTTTGAATGGAGTTGCTTTTGCTTTGATTTTGGGGGTTTCACTTCAGTCCCTGCACAAGTGCCCCCACCCCCACAAAAAAGCTGTGGAGAAACATCTTGGTTTGTTTCCAACACTGGAAGCCAGCACAGGTAAACTACTGATGATTTGTTTTTTGCTGGAAATGGATAAAGCTAGCTATCTTTGAAAACCATGATTATTAATGAGATTGAACCAATACTGGAAGAAAACATGCAATACAAGGAAAAACCCTGAATCTCTTAGAGCCCAACTTTTTGGACAAAATGCACTATGACAGGAAGAAGGCCTTTGTATCGTCCTTCCTTTCCTGCGCATTTGAAATCTTTTCAAGCACTTTCTTTTCTGCCCAACCTTTGAACACAGCATGGAAATACAGGCGGCATGTGGGAAAGGAGAAGTTTTAAAAATGAAGGAAGTTTTCCTAGGGTAAGGACTAGTCACTCAAGGACATGCACTGAGGACGAAGGCAAACAGGAGACAGGAATGACACATCAAAGTGAGTGATGCCGGTGCAATATAGCTGGAGGACAAACCACAGGCATCTTTTTTCCAGCACCACAACCAAGTGTTAAAGGTGGAGAGAGCCAAATCTCCTATAGGATGTCTTCATGAATCCTCATTCCTGAGAGCCGATTTGGACTTATGCTTGGAAGGGAAAGGGACATACGCTCTTCTTCCATAGTTCACGTCTTCATTCAAACATAAACTTCACTCCTTCCACCTCCTAGCTGGGAAGCGGAGACGGTTTTAAGTTAAAGTCTATCTTGAATGGCTAAACACACTGTCCGGAGGCCACCTGATGGCAGCATGGGCAAGAGCGAAGAGCTGGCAAGCCTTCATAACAGTTCTGAGATCGCTCCTCCTGCTAAAGAGATTAGACACACAAAAAAGATTTTTTTAGCATCACTTTAGACCAGCTCTGTTTTGAAGGATACACATACTCCTGGGTACTGGTTGTACACAAGCCAAGGACTCCTCCTCTAAGGAAAAAGTCACAGCCAACTCCAGCTCCCAAATATTCCTTATAGAAGCAGCAGCCCAAATCCAAACCCTCACCCCAGTCCTGATTTTTCTCATACTGTCCCAAAGACAAAATAACTGGGACTCTACACATTTACTATGCTATTAACCATTCTCCTAGGTACCTGACAATTTAAAAAGTGCAATAAATAAAGAAAATTCTAGGGAAATAACCTTTCAACCTTTCATTTATTAGACTAATTATCTACTAAATGATTGATGGTGGACAAGAAACCCTTATTCAGGCTCCACTGTGTCTTAGAGAATCCTGAGGAGAATGCTAATGAAAACCACTGTGTGCATCTCTGCATACAGACAAAATCCTACCGAGTAAAATCAAATGACCACATCCCTAATTATTCCACAGAAGCTGCTCCACTTCTGGGTTCCTCCTCAAATGGGCAGCTATGAAATAGTAACTAGGAGTATAAAAGGAAAAATGAGGTAAAGAGATCCAGCCAGCATTTGCAATGGGGGCTAATAGACTGCTTGAAGGCAAGCAAATAATGGAAAACTAACTGTCCTGATTATGAAAGAACAAACTTGCCTGTAAAAATGTGATAAGCCTCATTTTTAACTACTAAAAAAGCCTGAAGTGGGACTGTGGCTCAAGTGGTAGAGCACTACCTAGTCTTGAGCACAAAAGCTCAGGGACAGCATCCAGGCCCTGAGTTCAAACCCCAGGACCAGCACACACACCAAAGTTCCAGTACAAATGAAAACTGGCAGTAAAAATATATTCATATTTGCCTAAGGATGGAGTGTAATTAAGTCAAGACACAAACTCTACTGAAGATGAATGTTTTTAAAAAATCAAATTTATTTGTAAAAATCAAATTTAAACTTGAAGAATATGGATAGCAGGCCTTTGCTATTTTAAGTCTGGTTTCCTGACTGTTCCCATAGGTGCCCTGGCCAATTTCCTTGCAACCTTTGAAAATGAACACAACATTGTTACTTAAGAGACTAAATCATGAAGTAGAAAGCAACTTAATCACTAATAAACAGCCTCAGTAGCAAACAAGACAACCAATGAAGGGCTGAAGGTGTGGCTCAGTGGCAGAGTGCCTGCCTAGCAAGTGTAGAGTTCTGAGTTCAAACCCTGTACTGTCCCCCAAGGAAAAGGAAAAAAACGAACACTTTACACTATGTGAGCAGTTCCTGTTCCACACCATCAGCATTCTTGTGAAAACCCATAGACACATACAGGCTTGTGGGAACATTAGTCAACAAATCAAAACCAAAGCAAGGTAACAGATACAGTCAGAGCACCACAGAGACAAGTCCTTTACTGCAACAAACAGGAAATCTGGCAAGTTCAGTTTAAGATCAACAGTATGTGTGGTCCTCTCAAACTAGAGTTGCCTAAGAAAATACTCTATCAGGATGTCCAAACCCCAGCTTCGTCAGCACACGAAGAGTAAGATCACACAGAATGACAAGAACATTCAACATTCATAAATCAGTCATCAAGAACTGCCAAGAAAGAAAGGAGTGGAGAGGAAGGAGGGAACACTTAGCTCATACAAAGTATTTAAAACCACCAATGATTCAGTAAGTGACCTACAGGTGGCTCGAAGTGCAAGGTGGGGGCAGCACCAGGGAGCAGCAGTATTGCACAGCAGCCCAGAGCAGGGAAATTGGCATGGCAAACCTTACCCACCCCTCACACAGTACTTTCTGGCTTTGGCCTATACTTCTGTAACACACCCAGGTGGGTGCACATCAGTACTTCATGCCACCATCTGAGGCCTTTGGATGATGTATATGACAAACCACACCTCTGGGCACTTTGTTACAGATGGTATTTGCTGCTCAGGAGGCAATAAATACACTAGAGGTTCTGCTCATATCTCAAACTTCTGGCTTGAGTCCTGTCCACTGGAGAGCATTCAAGGTAGTGAGGAACAGACATTGATAAGATAGTCCCTGGACAGTCCCTAATTCAGGGTCACCTTCACCAAGCGTCAATGGATACATCCTCCCTCAATACAGTGCTGTCTTCATGGATGTGGCCCTGTTGCTACTGGACACTGATGAGCTGATGGCCAACAACTTTCTATCATTCCACACTCCAGGTGGAATTCTACAATGGTTTACTTGCCTTCCAACTTTCCCTGAAATACACAATCTCCTGTTATAACACAATAGCCTACACTGGCTTTCTGGTAGGGCTACTCAAAAAGAACTGATTCTGCAGTAGCTATGAGCTGCAGATATTACCATCTGTCATTTGCCTAGATTGGTATGTGCGGTGCATACCTGTAGTCTTGCCTTCAAAAAAATTGGCTCCAGCCGGGCGCCGGTGGCTCACGCCTATAATCCTAGCTACTAAGGAGGCTGAGATCTGAGGATTGTGGTTCAAAGCCAGCCAGGGCAGGAAAGTCTGTGAGACTCTTATCTCCAATAAACCACTAGAAAACCGGAAGTGGCGCTGTGGTTCAAGGGGTAGAGCGCTCACCTTGAGCTCAAAGACAGTGCCCAGGCCCAGAGTTCAAGACCCACGACTGACAAAAAAAAAAAGAAGAAGGAAATTGGAGGAGGATGAAGAGATCACATGGGGAAGCACATAATGCATGCAATCAGGAGTGGTGGGGAATGTGGTAGTACTCTATGCGGTTGCTTTGTGTATATTATAAAATGCCAACACCCCACAGAGGGGTATTGTTAGTCCTTGTGAGAGATAAAGTTGTCTCCATTATGGCTGACCCATCTAACAAAAATAATTAAGAAATGAACACACATAAAGCATAAAGCACCCTGCTCTTCCAAGATGCAAGTATTAGCCTTTAGTGAAGTGAGTGTTTCCTCTAATCTTGTTAACCAAGTGAGTATGGATTATGTCCCTTAATGGTCCATAACAGCACTATCTATTACTAGAAGGGATTATGAAATGTTTAGATGCATAAATACTAAAATGTATGTCCTCAGTATTTGAGAATTTTAGGGAATAAGACCCATTCCTTCAGGACTGAAAAAAACAAATATTTTTGACTCTCATTTATAGAGCTAAGTGACCACATCAATTATAAGTCAAAGTTAAATTTACTGTGTTATTGAAGAAAGGGTGAGCTTTAAAAAAAAATTAAGGGGTTTACTTACCATTTACCATAAAATTCCTATGCAAAGACATGATTAATAACAAAGTTTGGGGATTTTTTTTTTTGGTGGTGGTGTTGGGGACCCCACTCATGCTAGGCAAGCACTTCTGGCTGCACCTCCAGTCCTTACAGACAGGCTTCCAAGAAGCTAGGAGACTATGTCGACAGCATTTTAATTAATTGAACACATCTGGCCTCGTTTTAAATCCCCCTAAAGCAACTGAGCTCTCCATGCCAAGAAAATGCATTTCACCTCCACATCAAGCTTCTTCTGTAGTGGCACCAGTCTGTGCAAGAAATGGGCCAAGGAAGGATGGAGTTTATTTATGTCTAGTCAGACATCGATCTGCAAGGCTCATAGGACTGTTCAAGCTATTAGCAGACAGACATAGCTTTAGGAGAAATGAATGTGGAGCTGGTAACTGACTGTCAGTGATGCATCATAAATACTGCTACTGGGAAAAGAAATATTGGTGTTCGTGGTATGGTGTTGGCCTATGAAAACTAAATCTAAATCTAGCCAACTTGGAGTAGAATACTTAACACAGTGATCACTTGAGCTTTCCTGTAGAAAAGAATCTAAAACCAAAATACAACTACTGATATTTCATCAATTCTGCTTAGAGTCTACACAATAAACCACAAAAAGAAAAACTAAGAGCAATGTATTAACTAAAGTTTTAGTTCATGTACTTCCAAAATCCAACAATATCTTAATAGAAATGAAATCTAGACTGATATTTTCTAAGCAAAAGACCATTTAATCTTGTTCATAGTATCCCTCTTTGACAGGAAGACTGAAAAAGTTTCCCATTCCCCAATAAAATTCTTCCATCAAAGGAAGGGTCGGGTTGAGAGGAAGGGAGGAGATTAATGAAAGAGGTGATACTGATCATGATTCTTTGTGCTCATAAGCTGACATGTTGAATAGTAATCCTTTTGTACAACTACTTAAATAAGAACATTAAAAAAATTCCTCTATCATAGAAAAGTGAAAAAAAAACTAACAGATACTTTCTAAAGCTTTAGGTCTAAAACAAAAACAAACTAAAAGAAAAAAGAAAAAGCTGAGGAGTTAACATACTACATGGTATACTTATATGCTTCTGGTCTTTTGGTTCTCTCCTCCTCCTGTTTTCAGTGGGAGAAACACTGAAAGCCTTCTTTTCCTCCTGTTAGTTATACTAACAGCTTCACTGTTTCTAGAGTCCCCAGACAGAGACAACCACCACTGGTGGAGTTCACACAACAAAGAGACAGAAAAGATGCTACAGTTAAACAAGCAGAAGCTGTAAGATAAGCTTACATTTCTGAGTATTTGGCTCTTTTATTTGAAGCAAAAAAAAAAAGGACACCAGAAATGAAAAAACATACCAACAAACAAAAGAAACTTAGAGCCAAAACAGCTGAAGAAATGGATTAAACCAGGGGTTCTTATTCTTGGGGGTCATGGATTCCTCTATAGAAACTGGGCGAAAGCTATGGGCATCTTCCCCAGAAAAATATCCATAAAATATTTTTCATTTATTATCAGGAGAATGTAGGCCCCTTGAAACCTATTTATAGACCCAAGGTTAAGAATCACTGAATTAATCCAATTCTGATTTAGACTGTCTTTAGCTGCTTAAAATTCAGAGATTATTTGCTGCTGGAAACAAGAGAGAAGGAAAAAAAAAAAAAAAGCTGCAGTTAAAGGAAGTCAGGGGCTGAACAAAGCAAGGCCACAAAGCAAGCCAGACAGTGCTCCCAATGTGTCCTTACCTGCCAAGGGCTGGCTGAGGGGCGCCTGCACTTTACCCTTCGTTGGTCCTTCCAGAGGTAAACCTCTGTCCCCTTTGTAGAGTTTCGGTTTAAATGGAGAATCTTTCTCTTTACCTTTTGATCCTTTAGGCCGGCCTGCTTGCTTCTTCTTGGATTTGCCATCCCCCTTCACACCCAGTAGTGGATGGACTTCTGTAGAAGGACAGACAGGCATGGAAAGGGATCCTCACAACACTGGTCTCAGCACCCCACCAGACCTCTGAGCACAAAAAACACTGCTTCTGTGGTCCAAGTCACCTACACAAGCAGGAAAGTCTGTCTTGTTCATTATTTTAAAAATGGGAATGGTCATCAACTATCTTTGGAGGTTAGAGCAAAGGGCATACATGGCCCTTAAAAGCCACAGCAACTCAAAATTGATAAAGTAGCTGAAAGATACCACAGCAAACCAAGGCAGAACAGAATGCATTCATGAGTATATGCACATACTTTGGAACCAGACAGACCCGAGTGGAGTTCTGACTCCAGCACTTTCTGTAGGATCCTGGGCAAGTTACATAACCTTAGCCTAAATTTTCCCCTTTGCAAAGCAGGAACAGTAAAATAATTTTCAGGGTCAATGAAATATCAGCAGTGGCATATAAACTACAATGGTGCCTGGAACAGAATAGACGCACTGAAAATATCAGGAAAATGTGTAGTTGCACAGTTAATTGATCTGTAGACTGCTAAAGGAGAGGAGGATGCCCAATGGTACAGGAACAAACATACACACACAAACACATACATACACACACAAACACACACCCCATTTTACCCACCCCAGAACGTAGTAATAAAACCTTTCAAAATTGCACTGTAACTGGGAGAGTATGAAGGAAGGGGTAATACTGCCCCCATAAGCATTATAAATTATAAAATTATATATTTATTATTTAAGTATATTTATATAATTATAATTATAAAACAGTAACCCCTTTGTATGTCATCTTAATTTAAAAAAAAAATTAAAGTCACATTGTAAAAGCAGAAAGAATAAAATGAGATCCAGGCACCGGTGGCTCATGCCTGTAGTACTAGCTACTGAAAAAGCCAAGCTCAAAGCCAGCAAAAGCAGAAAGTCTACAGGACTCTAATTCAAAAAGCTAACCAGCAAAAAGCCAGACTGGAAACATGGCTCAAGTGGTAGTATGCCAAGTCAAATAAGCAAAGCCAAGCAAGTGTGAGTCTGTGGAGTTCAAAGCCTAGTACTGGTAAAAACAACAACAAACACCAAAAAGACCACTCACACTTGATCAGTATCTCACCACCTAGTAAAACCATTCTTATGGGGAAAACATTTTTATTAAAGAAAACCAACAGTTCAAGGAGGCAAATTCTGAGCCATGTGTCAGGAGACAAATATGTATCATCTCAGGTAAGGCACTGAAGAGCAGAATTTCCCCAATTTAAAAAGTGAACCCAGGAGACTGCAATCTGAGGATTGTGGTTCAAAACTACTAGCCTAGACAGGAAAGCCCATGAGACCCTTATCTACAATTAATCACCCCAAAAAAGTGGAGCTGTGGCTCAAGTGGTAAGCAAACAAAAGCTCAGAGACAATGCCCAGACCCTGAGTTCAAGGCCCAGGACCAGTGCACACACACGCGCACGCACGCACACACATACACACACGTGCGCGCGCGCGCCTGACCCAGTCATTACAAGACTGTAAAGCACGATAAAAAGACTTGTGGGGAAATTCCCTTAAGGCAAAAGTCACTTAAGCAGGAAACTGCCAGTTTGTGCTGGAGAGTGCCCGTGGAGGTGCCCTTACCATCATTGGGTACTCCTTGCAGCTCTATATTGGTGGTTTTAGGTTTCTTCTTGGGTGGCTGGGAGCCATCGGCTGAGGACTGCCGCTTCTTCTCTGAATTAGCCCCTTCGTCCAGCAGGGTGGTTTGCACTGCGTCTGGTGGGGGGCCGTAAGGATTTTCTTCTGGGTCTTCTACCTCAGGGGCAATGGGTAAATACAACAGAGCCTTTGAATCTTCCAGCTCTTCATCACTATTTGGGACAGGATCAGACAAGGGATTGGAAAAAAGAGGAGACAGTTGCTTAAACCACGAGCCCTTACTCTAACACCTATGTTAAGTGCACACAACGGGTATGGATCAAGAATGCCAAGACAAATAAGGAAATCAGAACAAGTAATCAGAAACTGAATAAATGACCTCCGTTTTTTAAAGTTCTGTATCGGGGAGAAGGGCCAGGAAAGCAGGACTACAGGACAAAGACTGCATTTCAGTTCCTATACACCAAAGGAGTTCTTTCTCTCCACACTCAAGATGGGACTGCACGGGAACCAAGCAGTACCCCAGCAGAAACAGGAGCAACAGCCCAAATGCACCTTGCCTTCTTGGCAGCTCACCTGCTGCAGAAGGCAGCAATAGGGTCCACACTGGTGACATCGACTTCCTCATCCTCTGCGGCATCGGCTCCTGTAATACACAGGAGAAGTCTCAGAGGTGGAAAATTGCTTTTTACTTACAGCTTCATGATCTTCCCAACTACAAACCAGGAGCTACCAGGGAAGAAAACAAAAAAGTTCATTTGCTTAATCATCTAGCAAAGAAGGGCTGAATTTTCACCAGAGGTTAGGCACAGGAAATAGCAATGACCAATGACCAAGAAAGCTGGGAACAACTCTTTAGTAAAAACTGAAGTTTTACTGGGAAAACAGACACGAAGTGTTCATCTGACTTTACTACAATAAATATAGTGAAGGTATATGCAATGTGCTTGGGGACAGGAAGGATGGAAAATTTATGTGAAAGTCTGAGAAGGCTGCTAGAACTACCCAGCGTACTCTGTATCCCTTGGTGAAAAGAAAGGAGTGCACAGAAGGCATACCAGTGTGCCGTATGAGTGAGGAAAAGCCCCTTGCAAACGCCAACCTCAATCCCACCCCCGGGGTCCTGTTCCAGAAGTAGCCCAGGAACCCCTGCCTTGTGGCGTTATCGTAGTGCCAACAGAGCACAACGAGCATGTCCACTCACCAGTGCCACCACGTGTAAAAGCCTGCGCCATACACCATGAAGCATATAAAATGGCTAATCTCTATCTTCAAGAAGTCCTATCTATAAAAGTTGGTGCTGTTGGTTCATGTTTGTAATCTTGCTACTCAGGAAGCTGAGATCTCAGAATGGAGGTTCAAAGCCAGCCCAGGCAGAAAAGTCTGTGAGATTCTTATTTCCAGTTAACTAAACAAAAATAGTGTAGCTCTAGGTGATAAAGAGTGCTAGCCTTTAGCAAAAGCCCAGAATTCAAGATACCTACTTCCTCACAAAAAAAGACTTATATAGAAGTTCAGAAGATAACAGTAACAATGAACATAGTTATAATCATATTAGAAAATGACATTTGAGTGTTTATTATGGGCTAGATATATATTAAGTCCTTTACTTGAACATTTATTCCCTACAATCCTAAAGGACAGAACAAATACTACTATTGCACTATTTTATAGAGGAAGTATTCTGCAAAGGGGTCTGAGTCCACAGCCCATGCTCCTGACCTTTCTCTTACTAACAAAGGAGAGAACAGCTGAGTACTCAGCCCCACTATGGGTGCTACTGCGCAATGTCACTTAATCACTTGGAGTGAGAAGTCAAGAGAGCTGCTTAGGCCCAGTAATGCTATATAAATTGAGACTCTGAAAACTGTGACAGGGCTGAAAGAAATGTACTACACAAATTAAGATTAAGTAAAGCAATCGCTCCTCCTTCTGGCAGTCCTATCTGTACTGAGAATTATTACCTGTCTGCTCAGGTTCACTCTTATCTTCGTCTTCAATGTCAAACTCTGATTCTCTTTCTTCATATTCGACATTTTCATCCAGCTCTTTGAAATCTGGTGCGAATGCACTCCAATTTTCCTACACCACAACAAAAAACACTAGTTCACCATATGAGAAAGCAGTAACTAGACACTAACAAGTGAAAAATGTGCGTAATATGCTGAGTTCTGTTTGAACGTGGAGATAAGAGTAAAAAGTAGGTGTGTAAGGTTTGCCACCTTAAAGTATATTCTACTCAAATGGTTTCAAGTTAATTGATATTGCCCACTTTCTTTAAGATACAATTTTGAAGTAAAATGTTAAATTCTTATGACTACAATGAATAAATTAAAGCTTAAAATTGTCCAAAGTAAAATCAAGACATAAAATAACTTGAATTGAAAATAAGAACTTCTCACCAAAATGAAGTAGAACTAGATACAATGAACTTAATCTACTTTGTCTATAAGCATCACATGCAAAGAAAGTAATTTAGGTAGTCTGGAGCTTATAATATAAAGTTCTTTGACTAAAATGAGTATTGAGTTTCAAAGCAAATCAACCAGAGGAATACTTACTACTTGATTTTGGGCCCAGATGGACACCACTCCACTAGAGATGGATGCTATGATAGGTCGAACAGGATGCCACTAAAATTTAATGAGGCAAAGAAAAATGAGTTATTCGGACAGACTGAAGATGTTCTGGGCTATACAGATGACAAGCGAGATGGCATGCTCCACTCACAGCTACATCCAGAAGGAGTTCTCCCCTTGTCCCATGGAGAATCTTCACCAGGTTGCCAATGCTCTTCTCCCAGATGTAGAGGGCGTGCTGTCGGGCAGAGCCTGCCACTATGTACTCTCCATCCCCAGAGAAGCAACATTTCTTCCATGGAGTCCTAAAGGACAAAGAAAGTCCCCAAAGGGAACTGGAACTTGAGGCCAAGGGAAGAACTACCACACACACGTCCGGACTACCATACACACCTATTCACCAAGTCCTGCAATTTCTGCATGGGTTCAGGCTCTCCATCTCTTCCACAGGTTAAGATTTCTCTGCCGTCATAAACTCTAATAATCCGGTCAGCTGTGTTAATTAAAAAGCAACTACAGAAAGGAGAAAAATACCCTGTTAACAATTTCTACTACTATCATTTTATTAGAATGGTAACATAGATAGTATATTCACTAAGGAGAAACCAAGTAAAAATCTAAGACTAGAATACTTAAAAACTTCTGTCAACTTCCAAAGCAAAAGCAGTGAGAATTTTTTTATTCTTCCTATATATTCTGAATCCAGCATGTCTAAGCTATCAGTACTTAACTGAGACCCAAGATTTCTTTTTTTTTTTTTTTTTTTTTTGGGGGGGGGGGTCCGGTCATGGGGCCGGAACTCTCGGCCTTGGCGCTGTCCCTCAGCTCTTCAGCTTAAGGCTAGAGCTCTACCACTTGAGCCATAGCGCCACTTCCAGCTTTTTTCTTTTTGCTTATGTGGTGCTGAGGAATCGAACCCAGGGCCTCACGCATGCAAGGCAAGCGCTCTACCACTGAGCCACCTTCCCAGTCCGAGACCCAAGATTTCTAAACTGACGCGAGCTTACTAAATTCACAAGCCTATATTCAATGTACATTAATAATTCATGTCTCTGGCCTGTTTAGAATACAGTATATTCTTAATAAGTTAATAAACTAAATAGGTCATTATTTTTTTGTGTATGTCTGTCCCTGAGCTTAAACTCAAGACCTAGGTGCTGTCATGAGCTTCTTTAGATCAAGACTAGCACTCTACCACTTCAGCCACTGCTCTACTTCTGGCTTTTGGGTAGTTAATTAGAGATAAAAGTCTCACTGACTACCTCTGGACCATGATCCTCAGATCTTAGCCTCCTGAGCAGCTAAGACTACAGGCATGAGCCACTAAGCATGTCATTTTTAAACACCCAACTTTTTTCTGTAATAACAAAACACAGAAATATGTTTAAAACACAAAGTATTTTAGCGGTTTCTAACACAGCCTTGTACTGTACTTAGTTCAGAGTATTTTGAGTTGGTGGTAAAGTGCTTGGCTAGTATATAGTATACAAGGTCCTAGATCAATCCTCAGTACCATAAACACACACATGCAAATGCACAGGTGTACTACACACAGAGCATCCTGAACATGAAAGTCCTCTAAGTACATATGGGTGTTCCTAAACAGAATAGGATGATTGGTATTGCTGACTGACACCTGGTTCTTCCCGTTTTTGTTGATATATCTATCTCTAACTGAACAAACAAACTTAGCAAGATAGTATCTGGAATTAAATGGTAAATAGGGAATTAGTGTTGTGGCTCATACCTGTGATCCTACCTTCTCAGGAGGCTGAGATCTGAAAACTAGATTCAAAGCCAGCCCAAGCAAGAAGAGTAACCACCAAAAAGGTGTAAATAGAACTCAATATGGCTCAAGACATTGAGTACCAGCCTTGAGTGAAAAAGCTAATGGGAAAGCTTCCAAGCCCTGGGTTTAAGTCCTAGTACTGGCACCAAAAGAAACCAAAAAACAAAAATAGGTAAATATGCTTTATGTAAGTGCATATATGCATGTTTGACTGTAACATAAACTTTATGATACCAGGAGCTGGGGTTTAGCTCAGTGGTAGAGCCCAGTGGCAAGGGGTCTCAACCCCCACTTGAAAAATGAAATAAAACTCTATCCAATGCTTAGGATGTCCCAGACATTTTGGGAATAAGCACTGACCTCTTGAGTACCTTTCTGTAAAGGACCTGGTTATTAAACAAAGAAGATATAACTTCAAGTTCAATGAGGGAAATTTTATAAAATCAGGAACCAGACTTTGTGTTTCTAACAATTTCAGTCAATATTAGAATATACACAAAAACAACAAAACAACAACATTCTTTCACATTCTACTCATTATTAAAACCTGTTCCTGGGCTGGGAAGGTGGCTCAGTGGTAGAGCGCTTGCCTTGCATGCCTGAGGCCCTGGGTTCAATTCCTCAGCACCACATAAGCAAAAAGAAAAAAGCCGGAAGTGGTGCTGTGGCTCAGGTGGTAGAGCGCTAGCCTTGAGCTGAAGAGCTGAGGGACAGCACCCAGGCCCAGAGTTCAGGCCCCACGACTGGACCCAAAAAAAAATAAAAATAAAAATAAATAAATAAAACCTGTTCCTAAAAGAACAGGAGCTGACCAAATATGGTGATATATGCCTGTAATCCCTGCACTTAGAATGGAGGCATTCTAAGTGAGAACACAACTCCAAAACAAAAAATACCACCACATACAAAGACGACAAGGCCACACTCACCTCCCCTTCCGGGCAAACTCAATTGACTTAATGGCCGTGGTATTGCTTGTCCCAGTTGTTACTCTGAAGGAAGCAACAAGATCCTGAGAATCTGTTTTTAGGACCAAAATCTAAAGTTTACAGGGAAAAAAAGAATTTTAAGTAAGTATCCTGATAACTTGACAGTAATTGATCTGGCTCCTCTTTCTAAAATAGTGCAGAGGTTGAATAGCAATGCAAACATGTCTATTAATACCAGTACTGGTGTTACCTTTTACTTCTTCAAACTAAGGACTGAGTCTAAAGCATCCACTCTTAAAATATGGTGTTTAACATTTTATTCACAAAGGCTGAGAAGTAGAAGCAACCCAAGTATGGCAAGGGAGAACACATGATTCCACATATAAGAGGTACCCACAACAGTCAAAGTCACAGAGACGAAGCAGAAGATGGTTGCCAAGGATTAGTTAAGAGCAGGAACTGGGAAATTATTACTTAATAGGCATAGTGCTGCAGTTCTGCCAGCTGAAATGTCTTTTCATTACTACCATTTAATAAAAGACCTTTTAGCTTCTTCTAGGTCAAATGATCTCTGTCCATTCTAAATCTAGGGAACAAAATTATTATTAAGGCATAAAGGAAAAATGAGCTACATTTGCTCATGGCATACTTACTTCAGGAATAAAAGACATTTCAAAAAAGTAGTCCAAGCCAGGAGCTAATGGCTCAGGCTAATAATCCTAGTTCCTTAGGAGAATCCAGAGGACTGAGGCTCAAAGTCAGTCTGGGCAGCGAAGTCCATTAAACATTACCTAAAAATAACCAGCAAAAAGCTGGGCTACACACTGCCATTGGATGGCATTTCCTTCCGGGGCCAGTGTTGCACACGTGGTCATCATTGACCAAAGTCTTATTATATGCAGCGCGATTCTACTTACAATTAGAAGGAGAAGGAGGAGGAGGAGGAGGAGGAGGAGGAGGGAGGAGGAGTAGGAAGGGCAAGAAACATCTTCCCAGCACTTTCTGTGTCCTGTACTTTGACTTACTTTGAGCCAGACACTTCATGGCTCATTTTAATCCTCGTTGCCATGGTCTGAGGCACAGGGTTGAATTTGCACTCACCTAATATAGGGACAACACCAGCACGTGAACACTAGGGGTCAAGTGTGACCCCTACCTGCCTTGTCTTTGCTTGGTATGCAGTCCTTTGTAAGGTGAAGGCCAGGGGCTCTGTTCTGGGGCTGCCAAGTTCACTTCTCCTTGTGGCTAACAAGCTTCTTGTCTAAACCTCCTATGCATAAGAATTATTTCCTGTGCAGATATGATTATGCTTTTGTATTTCCTTCCACCTGCAGCCCCAAGCAAGCCTTAAGTTGCTGATTCCATTTGTCTTCTAAATCGCTCATGTGGAGGTGGACATTACTGTAACCCACCCAGGACGTCTCACAAGGCTTGGCAATAGAAAAGACATTCCAGAACCTAAAGGCAGCAGGGCGGGTGGGGGTCAGCAGGTTCTGGGAAAAAAAAAAAAGCTGGGCTACAGCCAGGCATCAATGGCTCACATCTGTAATCAGAGCTACTCTGGAGCCTGAGAACTGAGGATTGTGGTTCAAAGCCTTCTCGGGCAGGAAGGTCTGAGAAACTCTTATCTCCAATGAACTTACAAAAAGGTAGAAGTGGAGCTCTGGGTCAAGCTCTAGAGTACTAGCCAAAGCATGGGCCTTAGTTTAAATCCCAGTTTAAAGGGGGAAAAAAAAAAGCCAGGCAGTGGTGGCTGATACCTATAATCCTAGCTACTCAGGATGCTGAGCTCTGCGGATCAAAGTATGAAGCCAGTCTGGGCAGAATAAGACTTTTCTCCAGTTAAGCATCAGGAAAAAGCCAAAAGTGCAGCAATGGCTCAAATGGTAGCCTTGAGCACTAATACCCTGCAACACCACCAAGACCTGAGTTAAAGCCCCAAACAGGCATTAAAAAAAATAAGTCACAAAAGCAGAAGGACAAAAGGTGAACAAATACAGCAGTGGCACACACTAGACACTATGTTGAAAATAAACTATACAACTTGTGGGTGGGGATGGGAGTGAAAAACAGAGAGAGAGAGACTGAGGGAACCTGGGGTAACACTGGCCATCAAGAAATGTACTTTTTATCTGGTTTATGTACCTGTAATCCCTCTGTACATCACTTTTATAATAACAAAAAAAAAAATGTTTTAAGTGAACATGGCACAAGAACTCCCAGGCTTGGCTTACCTTGCCTTTTGCATTTCCTGTATAGATATATTCCCCTCGCCTATCAAAAGATGCCACCACGTTCAAATCCGAGTCATCGTCTACCGGCAGAACAACGTGTTTGGAATCTGAAAGGGTCAACATGACAGGAGCAGATTTCATGGGACACACGAGAACCTTGTTCCTGTTTAAAAATATGAACAGCACATTGGCTACTGCTTTGGTATCAACAGGCTTGATTTCCTGTCCTCTCCCCAATTCCTGTCCCCTACTCTCACTCTCCCAAGCCATGCAGATTTCAAACCATAAAAAGCACAAAATTTATATGTTGAATAACGGGAAAAATTGAATGAAATCATGGGATACTATTTTGACAAAATTTGATCATTTAAAATATAACTATGAGCCAGGCACTGGTGGCTCAAGCCTGTAATCCTACTCAGGGTGAGTAGGCTGAGATCTGAGGATCACAGTTCAAAGCCAGATCAGGCAGGAAACTTTGTAAGACTCTCATCTCCAGTAAATCACAAAAAAAGGCAAGTGGCTCAAGTGGTAGAGCACTGGCCTTGAGCAAAAGGAGTCCAGGGTCAGCACTCAAACCTAGCTCAGGGCCCAGGACTGGAAAAAAAAAAAAAAGCTATGATAAATTAGTAAAATATGAAATAAAGTTTTAAAAATACTGGTTATTTTATTTAATATATATTTTAATGTATATTTTAGCAGGGTACACTGGAAGCTCATGCCTATTATCATAGTAACTCAAGAGGCTAAAATCTAAGGACCACAGTTCAAAGACAGCCTGGGCAGAAAAGTCCTAGAGACTTTTCCCACCCATTAACCAGCAAAAACTAGAACTAGAGGCATGGCAACAGCCTTGAATGATAAAGCAAGAGCAAGAGGTCTTGAGTTCAAGCACCAATACTTGTATACACACATGTATGTACACACACACACACACACACACACACACACACACACACACACACACACACACACACACACACACACACACACACACACACACACACAAAATATGTCTATTTAAGCCAGGTGCTGGTGGCTCACACCCGTAATCCTAATTCGCTGTAATCCTAGCTAATCAGGAGGCTGAGATCTCAGCATCACAGTTCAAAGCCAGTCCAGGCAGGAAAGTGCATGAGACTCTGATCTCCAATTAACCACCAGAAAACTAGAAATGGTGTGCTCGCTTTGGCAGCACATATACTAAAATTGGAACAATACAGAGAAGATTAGCATGGGCCCTGCGCAAGGATGACACACAAATTCGTGAAGCGTTCCATTTTTTTTTTTTTTTAAAAAAAGAAAACTAGAAATGGCACTGTAGTTCAGGTAGTAGAAACCTAGTCTTGAGCAAGAAAGCTCAGGGAGAGTGCCCAGGCCCTGAGTTCAAGACCCATACCACTACCAACAAAAATGTGTATTCAAGTATATCAAATATGGACTGAACTATGGGGCATTATTTAACCCAAGTTTTCCATTTAAAGAGTTGACTATAAGAGACCTCTGAGAAATGAAAATGCTATGTGTGGACAATGCAGGGTGGATTACTCTTTCATGGAGTAGTTTTAATATTAAAAATTGTTTTCTCATACAAAATAAATCAAAATAATCAAGGAAGAAAAAGCTCCAGGTCAAGGTCCAGTTGTTAAAATTTATTCCTTTCAAGCTGGGTGCTGGTGGCTCACGCCTGTAATCCTAGCTGCTCAGGAGGCTGAGATCTGAGGATCAGGCTGAAAGCCAACCCGGGCAAGAGAGTCTGTGAGACTCTTATCTCCAATAAATAACCAGAAAACCAGAAGTGGCGCTGTGACTCAAGTGGTAGAACGCTCACTTTGAGCTGAAGAGCTGAGGGACAGTGCCCAGGCCTAGAGTTTAAGCCCCAGGACTGACCAAAAAATAAAAATAAATAAAAACATATACATATATATATATTCCTTTCTTTGCTCTTTGCCAAAGTCTTATCACTGATTTTTGAGTACATATACAATTTCAAAAATCCATGAAAATCACCTTAAAATGCATGCATCAAAGAACAGTTATTTTCTGTAGTTTTGTTTTTGTGTGCTTTTGCCTCCTGAAGCCTTAAACTGCAACTGTCCTGACCTAAGCTGTCTACACAGAACTAAACCCCACCCAGGGGGAAGGAGTCTTAAACATACTGGTCTCGCGGGTGATACTGGACTTTCAAGATGGGTGAAGGAAATCGAAACCTCTGGTCGCAGTCGCCTGAAAGAACATCCCATTGTGACACTATGTTATCGGTTGAAGCACTCACGAGCTTATGACCATCTCGACTCCAGCTAGGAAGAAAATGGGTAATTTAGTACATTTTTGAAGTAAAAATATCATAGCATTATTATGGATAAAATGTGGAAGCCTCACAAACTGTCCTAACTGTGCAAGTTAACATGTTTTATAACCTATTCAAATTACAAAAACTTTCTTAAGTAAGCAGTTAATAAGAATGTTCTTATGATTGACCCTCCACCTCCCCTTGCCCTACTTTTTGGTAGTTTTGGGTTTAAACCCAGGGCCTTTTATACCACTTAAGTAATGCCTCAGGCCCTATTTACTTTAGCTATTTTTTTTGGATAGTCTCACAGTTTTGACCAAGCCAGCCTTTGACCATGATCCTTTATCTCCTACCATGCCTTCTACATTGCTGAGACTGAAGTAGGGTCACACTATACATGGCTTGTTTTGTTGTGATGGGTATCTCACTATCTTTTTTGCCCAGGCTAGCCTTGTACTGTAGTCTTCTAGATCTCTGCCTGCCATACAATTATTGAATGAAGATAAAAAACACTCTGCCTGGCCATATTTCTGTTTTGATGCCAGTCCTGGTGCTTAAACTCAGGGCCTAGGAGTTGTCTCTGAGGTTTTCTGCACAAGACTAGAGCTCTACCACTTAAGCTACAGCTTAAGCCAAGATTTATCTATTTATAGTTTACAGTTTTCTTACATAGGCTGGCTTCACACTGTGATCCTCAGATCTCAGCCTCCTGAGTAGATAGGATTATAGGCGTGAGGCACTAGCACCTAGCTAGCCATAGCATTTTTTTTGTATCTAATGTTACCTCAAAAGAATCCTTCAAGTGGCCTGGTGAAACAAGAAACACAAACATCTTTAAAAAGTCTCCAAATTAGCCAGGTGCCAGTGGCTCACGCCTGTAATTCTAGTGACTCAGGAGGCTGAGATCTGAGGATCCTGGCTTGATGCCAGGCCCAGGAGGAGCCTATGAGACTCTTATCTCCAATTAGCCAGAAAAAAAGTCAGAACTGTGGCCAAGTGGCACAGCGCCAGCCTTTAACAGAAAAGCTCAAGGAATACACGTAGGCCCTGAGTTCAAGCCCCAAGACTAGCACAAGAAAAAGCAAAAAAAAAGCTGGGTGCTGGTGGCTCATGCCTATAATTCTAGCTACTCAGGAGGCTGAGATCTGAGGATCACGGTTCAAAGCCAGCTCAAGCAGAAAAGCCTATGAGACACTTATCTCCATAAACCACTCAGAAAACCTGAAGCAACACTGTGGCTCAAGTGGTAGAGCACTCGCCTTGAGCTGAAGACTTGAGGGACAGTGCCCAGGCCCAGAGTTCAAGCCCCACAACCGACAAAGAAAAAGAAAAAAAAAATCAACATATTTGATAGAAAACTTTATTCCAGTGAAGGAATAGGGGCATGCTTGTGATTGCTACAGTGGCTGGGATTCCAGCCCTTCAACTGGGATTCCAGCCCTTGGGCTAGATGACTCTAAGTTCTCCTCCTAACCAGGACTTCATTCTAAATGAAAGGTAAACACTACAGTTATACTATAAGCTGCAATCTGAAAAGAGGTCCTTGCAGGACTGAAATGTTCTAGACAGGACCTGATGTAAGTCCATATTACAACAAAATTTTCCCCAAAGGTGATTCTAGGACCTGTATGAGAAACTGCATTATTAATGGCTAAATACTTAAAACACTATTAAAATATCTATATAGAAGCAGGTACCGGTGGCTCACACCTGTAATCGTAGCTACTCAGGAGGCTATGATCTGAGGATCATGGTTCACAGCCAGCCCGGGCAAGGAAAGTCAGTGAGATTCTTATCTCCAATAAACCACTAGAAAACCAGAAGTGGGGCTGTGGCTCAAGTGGTACAGTGCTCACCTTGAGCTGAAGAGCTGAGGGATAGCGCCCAAGCCCAGAGTTCAAGCCCCACAACCGACCAAAAAAAAAAAATCTATGTAGAGCTTAGCAAATATAGTTACCACTCATTTCTTTTTCAACTTACATTTAACACATTAATTTAAATGTTCTTGTTCTGGGCCATTTGCACCTCAGTAACAGAGGGCTTGTCAGGCATGTACAAGACCCTGGGTTCACCACAAATAAAATAAAAAATTCTTACCATAACGAACAGACTGGATGGATGTGTGCACTTATTATTTTCGCAATGCCTCTGGTCAAGAAATCCCAGATGACAATGCGGCCATCATTGCAGCCGACAGCAAGGAGGGTGCCCCACCTGTTAAAGGTGCAAGTCAGGGCCATGCTGATACAATCCAAAGTTCCATCAGCTTCCTAAAAACCAAAGCAGATAAACAAGTACACACAAAAATGGCCATGTACTAAAATTCTTTTTAAACGCCATTACTGGGGCTTAAACTCAGGAGACTGGTTGCTATCCCTGAACTTTTTTGCTAAAGGCTCCACTTCCAGCTTTTTTGCTGGGTAATTGGAGATATGAGTCTCAGGGACTTTCCTGCCCAGGCTGGCTTTGAACCACAATCGTCAGATCACAGGCTCCTGAGTAACTAGTACTAGACATGAGCCATTTGCACCTGGCTTCTAAACCGTTTCTTAAAGGTTCCCTATCCTGGGCACCAGTGGTTCACACCTGTAATCCTAGCTACTCAGGAGGCTGAGATCTGAGGATTGTAGTTCAAAACCAGCCCAAGAAGGAAAATCTGTGAGATTCTTATCTCCAACAAAACCAGAAGTGGAGCTGTAGCTCAAGTGGTAGAGCACTAGCTTTGAGCACAAAAGCTTCAGAGACAGTACCCAGGCCCTGAATTCAAGCCCCAGCGCGCGCACATGCGCGCACTGACGCTGACAGACACAGACACACACACGCGCGCGCACACACACACACACAGAGACACACACGCGCGCGCGCGCGCACACACACGTTCCCTATCACTTATGTCCTGAATTTAAGTTGCAACACATGCTGAAATAATCTCTGCATAGTCATTAATACTTTCTAAATTAATTAAAATGAAGAAATATTCACAAAAGTTAAACACTAATTCTGGAATCAGATGTGGTCAATCCCTTACATTACCACTGTAACTGTACAAACTTTCTAGAAGCCAAATGGAAAAAGCATAACCAACATCCTGAAAATAGTCACACTTACTTAGTAATCAGTGTTCCAGGAATTCATTCCAAATGAAATAATTTAATTTACCAGGTGTGTAACAATGGGGAAATTAAACACATTATTTTACATCGGATTTTACATCAGTATCAAGCCTCTGAAAATAACAATTATTGTACTGAAACTTATGCCAGTGTTTAAAAAAAAAAGCACACTTCACACTGTCAGTAGGAGCAAAAGCAATGATTACAATCTGAAAAACCAATGCAACAATTGATATTATTACTTATGAAAAACATATTAAATTGTAATTTTTTCCCCCAGTCCTGGGACTTGAACTCAGGGCCTGAGTATTGTCCCTGAGCTTCTTTTGCTCAAGGTTAGCATTCTACCACTTGAGCTACATCACTACTTCTGGCTTTTTCTATGTGGTACTGAGGAATCAAACTCAGTGCTTCATGCATGCTAGGCAAGCACTTTAACACTAAGCCACATTCCCAGCCCCTAAAATTGTAAATTTTTACTTAAGATTTATAACACTATGAAAAGATCTCCAATCAGTACCACCTATTTCTCCTTGCTCTAAGTTAGACACTTCATTTTTTAATTACAACAAACTATATGCCAAATCACTTAATGTTTCTTTTCATCAAACATAATTACTATGTAGTCGCCATGTTCCATAACGACCAAATGACTCTTACCTCTGGATAGTTCTGTCCAAAGGACTCTGCAAGGAAGCAAAGAGAGCGTAAGGAACACATTAGCCACACCAGCTTACCAACAGCACCAACAGTTCCCTGCCATGACAGGGAACTGGTGCCCTTTTAAGGGTGAAGTCACACCTATGTCCAATATCACACACAAAAGGGTATTTGCCAGTTTACTCTTATTTCGTAACTATGTAGTACATGAATTCTCCTGAAGCTAGATATATGACCTGTGATATTGCAACAAAATAAATATGGATGCAAATATATGACAATCCAGCCAGCTTTTATTTGGTGAAACATCAACACGTGGGGGGCACACTGATTCTGGGGCTTGAGCTTGAGGCCTTGCACTCTCATTTGGACTTTTAAAAAATTGTTATTATTAAGGTGATATATACAAGGGTTGCCATTCCACAAGTCAGGTAATGAATACATTTCTCTTTGGACTTTCCCCATTTCCCCCCCATCCATCCTGCCCACAAGTTGCATAGGTCATTTTCAATAGTGTCTACTGAGTATCATAGTCACTCCGCTTTTTTGCTCACACAGCTGGTACTCTGCCACTTAAGCCATGCTTCTAGTCTTGGATTTTGCTGCTTAATTGGCAACGGAGTCTTGTAGACTTTTCTGCCTGGACTACCTTTGAACTTCAATCCTCTAGATCTCAGCCTCCTAAGTGGCTGGTATTATAGGTTTTAAAGACTTTTTAAAAACATTTTTAATTAAAGATATTTTTATGAACCAAATATTCTCCAGATGACAATGGCTCACACCTGTAATCCTGACTACTCAAGGAAGCCATGATCTTGAATAATGTCGATGACAACCTGAGCTGAAAAGTCCTTAAGACTTTCATCTTCAAAATGCGAGAAGTGGTAGAGCACTAGCTAGCCTTGGGCAAAAAAAATATTTAGGGACAATGCCCAGGTCCTGAGTTCAAGCCCCAGGACCAGCTATATAGACGTACATATTTCATATCAAATTCTAATGCATTTATAATGATTTTTTAAAATAATATGCTTTAAAAACACATTTTAATTTCTAAATTAATAAGTATCAGTGGATACATTCCATACAAACAAAAGCATCTTTGGGGCTCTTCAACTTCTTAAAAGTGTAAAGCAAGGGACCCTAGAATCAAAATGTTTCAGACATGCTGATATAGGTAGGTAAGTTCTAGCAAGTCTTTCCCCATCATTTTGTGAACATTTCACAATTTATTTCTGTATTTACTAAAACGAATTACAAGGGAAGGCAAGAATCAAACCAGTCACATGATCTTCATCCCAAATATTCTCTGAAAGGGTTTTGTTGTTGTTTCTTGGTTTTAGGGGGGGGTTTGGTGCCCATCCTGGGTCCTGAACTCAGGGTCTGATGCTGTATCTGAGCTTTTTTTTGCTCAAGGTTAGTGCTCTACCACTTAAAGCACCACTCCACTTCTGTTATTTAGTGGTTAATTGGAGAGATTTTCAGACTTTCCTGCCCAGGCTGGCTATGAACCATGATCCTCAGATCTCAGACTCCTGAGGAGCTAGGATTATAGGTGTAAGCCTCAGCACCATTATCACAGAAGCATGTGTGCACGGGAAAACAGTCCTGCAGGGTTTTAGGAATAGTGATCCCAGAATGTATACCTGCAATAGGTGAAGTACTATGCTTAACAACATCTAGGTTGTAACATAATTTGGTAGTTCATTAAACAATTCTCTAGGTTTATCTCTTATACACTTTGGTACAGACATCCACAATGCATTTCCTGGTATTTGTACATTAGTAATATGAGCTATCATGTCTAGTAATACCATCCCTACTTATAAGGAGTTTCATCAAGTGGCAGTGAGCTAGTCTTGAGTGAAAAAGCTCAGGGACAACACCCAGGCTCTGAATTCAAGCCCTAGTTCTGGCACACACACACAAAAAATCTACTGCTTTAAGTCTGCAAAAGTTTTATTACATTCTTTCCTTTATAAAAACCAACAGAAAGCCAAACACAGGTGGTTCATACCTACAGTCCTAGTTACTTAGGAGGCTCACATCTGTGGATCAAAGTTCACAGGCAGCCTGAGCAGAAATGTTCCAGGTTCTTATCTCTGAATAACCAGTAAAAAGCTAAAAGTGGAGATATAGCTCAGGTAGTGGAGTGTCAATCTTGAACACAAAGGCAAGCAAGAGCCCTAAGCCTCAAATTCAAGCCTCAGTACCGTTTTAAAAAATTAGCAAATAATAACAATAGGAAATTAAAGCATGAAAGGTTATTTATCTGGTTGTCTGGTACAAGAGTCACAGGTCTTACCACGCTAGGGATGCATTCTACCACTTAGCTGCAATTCCAGCCCTTTACTAGGTTAGGTGGCACTTCCATTTTCCCCAAGTTCTATAGCCAATCACACCAATAGTATAAAATTTCCTACTTTCTTCTAGATTTTGCCAAGTATTATTTTATTATGATTCTGTATTATCCAGTCATGTTTGCCTCTTCTCCTATGTCTACTTTTTATCCTGGATATAGGCAGTTATCATAATTAATGTTTTTCAAATGGTAGGGACTCAACTCCCTATAAATGGATAAATCAATGTAACTAGTTGCAACAAGATTTTTTTTTTAATAGATTAGAATAGAGCACAAGGATTACATATAATCTTGAAAGGTCAAGTTACATGTACACATTTATATAGTGGGTTGTGATACAGAATGTATTTGTTACTATGAGATGCAGTAAAAATGAACAAGAAAAGCTGTCATGAGCTGAGGTGGGAGCAACTAGCGCAGCACACAGGTTTAAGATGGGAGAGTGGGGTGGGAAGGGTCTTTTTAACTTTTTTTTTTTTCTTTTGGTTGTGGGGCCTGAACTCTGGGCCTGGGCCCTGTCCCTCAGCTCTTCAGCTCAAGGCTAGCACTCTACCACTTGAGCCACAGCGCCACTTCCGGCTTTTTTCTTTTTGCTTATGTGGTGCTGAGGAATCGAACCCAGGGCCTCTGGTATGCAAGACAAGCACTATACCACTCAGCCACCTTCCCAGCCCCTCTTTTTAACTTTTGTGCCTCCAAAGTGTTCAACCCGATAGAAAAACAACTCAAAAAGTGGTTGTCAAAGTAAAATGAGCATCCTGCCTACAGGACACTTTAACAACACACTATCAATTCATTTTCTTGATCTGGCCCAACTCTTTGTTCCTTTCTCCTCTCCCCCTTCTCTCCTCTCCTCTTTTTACCCTTCTCCTCTCTCTGTGTAATCACTAACTTTCTCACTCTACAACTCACATTTCTACAGAAATTATTTATCCAAACTGAGATCGTTTTTGTCTAAGATTCCAATGCTAAATATTCCTAACTTTGACCCTCATGAATCTTCGATCATTTAAGAAAAATCTTTTATGTGACTCTGATGTATCTTTCAAAGGACTAGTGTATCACCTTTCCTCCATCCTTTTTTTTTTAATAAAAAATAAGTTTCCCTGCCAATATTTTGTCTCTCAAAGCTGCCCAAGGACTGATTAGAGCAGCCCTCTCTGCTCCCAGCCCCACTGCTCCCCAATGGGCTGGCATCACACTAGCCTGCATTCTCTTCCACTCGACCAGGAAAAAAAAAAAAAATTCAAAAAGCACTTGAAAATGTCCCTAATCCATAGTTAAGTACTAGATGGTTGCTAGCTGATTTACAATCATTTATTCATCTTCTTTCCCCCTAAATAAAGCAAATTATCCAAGATTCTGTCTTGGGCACTTTTCTGCCCCTCCCACTTCCTCCCTTGGTCCTATCATCTACTAACAAGGTTTCAACTAGTCCACCTGTACAATGAATCTCACTAAACCTATATCACCTGAGCTCAGTCCACTCAACATGCCCAAGCTGTCTTTCCAATTCCTTCTATTTTATCAGGACTATTATTTGTGCCTACCATTTTTCACTTCTTACATGCAAGAAAATTTTGGCTTGTGTCAAAACTGTCTTCTTGATGTGTTTTCTTTCCATTTCCTACCTCACACATTCCTTATCACTCATCTCTGTAGCCCTCCAAACTGATTTTATAGCCCTCCAAGAACCAACCACACATAAACATTATAAATCAGTGCTCCAACTGAGTTTCTTACTAGGTTAATAGTACAATCTACCCTTACCTTCCTTAAAAGGCAACCTTTCCCAGCTTGGTATTCAAATCTCTATAAAACCAAACCCATCTCATGGTCTTTTCTGTATCACAGTACCCACATTCTGGCCAAGAAGAAAATTCTTTGGGTCTTTTCTCACTGTTGTCTCAATTCAAACATATTCCTAGTGAACATCCCTTCACATGTCTTCACATTTTCTGTCAGTATTTTGTCAACTTTAGATACCTATTTAGGTCTCCAACACCTGGTTCAATCCTCAGCATACAAGCCTGCATAGGCAAGAAACCACACACACAAACACATACAGCCTCCAACTCCCCCACTCACCAGTTGGGGGGGGGGTTCCTGACTGCCTTGCCCGACCCCCCTCTTCTTCCTCTAAATACTGTCAGCACCTGGCAATGACTCTAACAAGGCTATATTTTGCAATGTATTCAGGTTGCTTACATAATCACCTTAAAGTCCCTGCTTAACAAGAAGCTCTTTAAAGACAGCATTTCTTTTTTTCTCCTCCCTCCCCCCAGTCTCCCTACTGGGGTTTGAACTCAAGGCCTGGGCACTGTCACAGAACTTTTTTGTTCAAGGCTGGTTGCTCTACCACTTGAACCACAGCTCCACTTCTGGCTTTTTGCTGGGTAATTGGGGAGTCTGACTTTTCTGCCTGGTCTGGCTTTGAACCACAATCACCAGATCTCATCCTCCTAAGTAGCTAGGGTTCTAGGCATGAGCCGCTTTTGCCTGGGTAAGACTATTTCTTAAAAGTTCTTTGTAGCTTTTTGGATAGTCAGCACACCTGCGAGTCTTTCTTTTTAAAAAAGAAAGCTAATGACTAAAAACGGTAAGTCGGGCATGGAGTTCCCGAATAGTAAGCATTAACTAATGAAAACTCAGAAGACAGGGTCAACTTGGATAAGGGGTAGGGGAGGAAATTACTTCACGAAAAGGTGACTAAAAGCACATGTCTCTGCAACTACACGTTAGTGCTTCACACGCATCTCTCCTTGGTGGTTACACTGGAAGAAGAGACAACTGCATTCAGTGTTAACGACTCCACTTTCTGGCCTAGAGCCCGGTCCTGACCATCTGAAACTTTTTCCCCCCAAAATCTGTTCAATGGGGGAGGGGAGGGGAGGGTTCCTACTGGAAACTGTCCTTAAACATCTCGTGTCCTCACAAAACCTGTCCAGGAACCCAGTCCCTTGTCAAGGCTTCAGCTCAGGCCTTGGCGTCTCCAACATCTCCGGCCCACCCTGCTCCGAACTCCTTCGGTCCCTGCGACTCAGGCGGCCCCAGACAAGTACCGTGTGTCTCGGTGCTACCCCAGTTGGGATCTGAGCGCGGCTCTGGGGAGGAGACGCGTTCTGCCCGCGCTGATGCTGGTTTTCCTCCGGCGGCTGCAACTCCACACCCCGAACGCCCGTAGCAGCCTGAGCCGCACACCGAGGTGGGGCGGCCGGGCCCCGCCGTCGGACCCCTTCCCGGCCCTACTCACCCAGCAATTCGAGGTTCATCCCTGCGGACTCGGGCCTCCCGGTCCCCGCTCCGGCAGAAACTCCTCTGCCCCCGCCCGCCCGCCCGCCGGCCCGCCTCGAAGCCCCGCGCCGAAGTGGGGGCTCCGCGAAAAGCCCGGCACCAGCTCCGGGGACTTCCGGATGTAGAAAGCCCCACCACTTCCGCTCCCCACCTCCCGGCCCGCCTTCCTCGGTCGTTTCAAGTGGCTGTTCGTATCAGTGCCTGACCAAAAAGAACAACTTTTCTTGGAATCGATTCGTTATTGCTTTTCAAGATACAAAACATTATAAATATTCTAGATTTTGAAGACTGTCATGTTTGAGGGTGGATTTCCCCCCCGTCTCTGGTGACTTACAAGTTCGCCAAACTTTTCAGGCATAGAATTCACCAGCTAATCCGTGCTGTGTTGTGTGTTCATCGGCGTTGTCCGGGTGGAGTGCCTAGGGCTCCGCAGGAAAGGTTCCGGAAGGGTCCTACTAACGTAGAGAAGTGGGAAAGGCCGTCCCCTAGCGTCGGAGCAAGGCAGTGTGTGCTCGCCTGTGCTGTGTGCAGACCGGGAGTCGGGCGGCCCACTCTGTTGCTTGGGAAATGATTGCACTTCAATAAAAATATGTCACTGCTTCCACCGAAAGGTGCGATAACGTTTCTTAGGACGCCGTGAAAAAGAACTGGGGTGCGAGGTGCTGTCATGACGTTCCCCCGAGCTCAACCCGGGAACGCTGGTGAGATCCACAGAACACTTAGAAGAAACAATCACTGGAGATGAGGAAAGCGATAGGAACTGTTGGTTTTTAGGTTAAGAAAGGAAGAGGCTGGGCACCGGTGCTCATTCCTGCAATCTTAACTACGTAGGAGGCTGAGCTATGAGGATCGCGGTTCAAATCCAGCCTGGGCAGAAGTCTGTGAGACTCTTATCTTCAATAACTAACAAAATGTGGTAAGTAGAGCTGTGGCTCAAGTGATAGAACGTAGTCTGGAGTGGAAAAAACTCAGGGACAGCGTCCAGGCCCTGAAGTAAAAGTGGGAGAGTATGGGGTGAGGTGGGTGAGTTTTAAGTGAACAAATTTCGACTACAGATGTGGAAAAAATGTCCAGACTAGCACCTGGGTGGTAGTACCATAGACGGAAGTGGCTGAAATAGGGAGAGAAAGCACCCTTGATCTGTGTTTATTACCAGTGAGGTTTCATGCTTTACAGTAGACTTAAAAAAGAAAACACGGATAGCAGAAACACAGCTCTTAATTCCCTGGAGAGAAGGGAAGCTATATGCGTGTATGTGCGTTGTGTGTGTGTGTGCGCGCGCACTCGTGCACGTCATTTGCTATACTTCCAACGATGGAAAAATATGCCTACATAAGATTATTCATTGCAATAGTTTGTGAGTGCAAAATATTGGAAATAACTGAAATGTTTGCAATGCAAGGAACCTTGCATGTTCATTTTTCTTTCTGCAGGGAAAAAAAATACTGAAATGGTCTCCTCAAAACAGTTTGAGCTTTTTGATATCTATTTGGAAAGTTCAATGCCTTGGCAGTTCATGAATTCAGATTATGATTACCATTTCAGAGCCATCATCGCTATGCTTTATGAGTTCATATATTTAAAGTACGTTTAATGATTCTTAATAAATAAGGCCTATATTTTAGAAGGGTAACAAAACCATTCACAAGTTGAAAAACATGGTATGGTAGAGAGTCTGCCAGTTATTTATTTTTTTTTCAGACAGCAGAAGCCAGGTGCCAGTAGCTCATGCCTGGAACCCTTACTACTCAAAAGGCTGAGATCTGAGAATCTCAGTTTGAGGCCAGCCTGTTGGCTAGACTCCATCTCTAAAATAACTAGCAAAAAGCTGGGCTAGAGGCATAGCTCAAGTGGCCGAACACCAGCTGAAAAAGCAGTGAAGTGGAGGACCTGAATTCAAACCCAGTATCAACAAGAGAGTAAAAAGGAGGGAGGGAAGGAGTGAAGTGGGGGGAGAACAAAACAAAACAAAAAGAAATCACTTTAGAGTGGGAATGTAGCTCAGTAGTAAAATGTTTGCTTGCTACATTTGTGACCCTGGGTTTGATCACCAGCACTGAAAAAAAAAAAAAAGACTTGTTTAAACTATATCACAAGAAACTCTAAGAGGGGCTGGGAAAGTGGCTTAGTGGTAGAGTGCTTGCCTTGCATGCATGAGACCCTGGGTTCGATTCCTCAGCACCCAAAAGCAGAAAAAGCCAGAAGTGGCACTGTGGCTCAAGTGGTGGAGCGCTTGCCTTGAGCTGAAGAGCTGAGGGACAGCACCCAGGCCCAGAGTAGAGGCCCCATGACCAACAAAACAGAGAGAAAGAAACTTCAGAAATATAGAGGTGATTTTCTGGGAATATTTATATATTTTCAAAGCTAACCCAAAAAGATAGAGAAAAAAAATAAACAGATCACTGCTATAGTTGATACTGAAGCTTTTTAAAAGACAAAAGCATTTGAGGTATCTGGGCCATTTGTGCATTTGAGATCCTGTTGCAGAAACATAAAACCTTTATATGGACATTTTTTTTCCCAGTCCAGGGACTTGAAATCAGGGCCTGGCCACTGTCCCTGAGCTTCTTTTGGTCAAAGTTAGCACTCTACCACTTGAGCCACAGTGCCACTTCCAGCTTTTTTTGAGTAGTTTATTGGCGATAAGAGTCTCATGGACCTTTCTGCTCAGGGCTGGCTTTGAATTGCAATCCTCAGATTTCGGCTCCTGAATAGCTAGGATTACTGGTATAAGTCACCAGCACCCATTCTTACTTTTTTTTTTTAATTGGTTGTGGGGCTTAAGCTCAGGGCCTGGTGCTGTCCCTGAGCTTTTTTGCTCAAGGCTAGTACTCTACCACTTGAGCCACTGCTCCACTTCTGGCTTTTTGTATGGTTAATTGGAGATAACAGTCTCAGGGACTTTCCTGCCCAGGCTGGCTTCACCAGGATCCTCAGATCTCAACCTTCTGAGTAGTGAGGACTGCAGGCATGAGTCATGGAGCCCAGCTCTGGCATTTCTTCTAGCATCCCATTCAGACATTAGTACTTGAATTGATCGTTGGAGAATTAACATCTTGCTTAAAATACAGAGTATGGCTTTCTCTTAGCTGAGAATGTGCTCTGTCTGTTTTACAAACTGACAGACTTTGGGTACCACCCCTTTCAGGTCCAATCCACTCTAGCTGTGCCCTCTCCTTTCTTCCATTTTTTGACTGATTGGTACTGAGGTTGGAACTCAGACCTTGTGCCTGTCAGGCAAACACTCTACAGCTCAGCCAGCCCTTCTGGGCAGGTTATTTTGGGACAGGAGCTTGCTTCCTACTCAGACACAGGCTTGGACCAGTTTTAGGCTCCACGTTGTTAATGGTATCATACGTATACACCATTGTGCCAATTTCTTTAAGATGGGCCCATGGACTTTTCTGCTTGGGTTGGCCTGGAACTGTGATCCTCCTAATCCCAGCCTACCACTTAGGATGACAAGCATGTGCCTAGCTATAGAGTTGTGAAGGGCTAGTGTGGCCCCTCCTGCCAGGTCTGGCTTCCAACTATGATCCCAAAGTAGGTAGGATTATAGAGGTGAGCCACTGGCACCCAGCTTTTGGTTTTATTTTTTAATTTCAAATTTAGACACTAATGGAGCATTTGAGATTAGCTTCTCTGTGCCTCTGCTTTCTCACCTATGAAATGGGGATTAAGTGCCAAGGCCATAAGGTTTTCTGAGAAATAAATCCATTAATATAGGATATGTGCTTTTTGGTTTTGTTAAGAGTCCTTGGGATCCTGCTAAAAGTAGAATTACTGAAGTTGAGCTGAATAATGTTCAAAAGCCAGACGTTCAAGCCAAGCCTGGACAACTTTGCAAATGGATGATGGATGAGTAGAGTATACTCAGAGATAGAGTGCTAGCATAATACACATTAAGGAGGGAAGAAGGAAGGGAGGAAAGGCATACTGATCACTGACTTTCCATAGTGACTACAAAGTGCTATTCTCAGGTGGTGGCTTGTTGAGTGAGCTAACTGAAGAGGAGTCAGCCTGAACAGAGAACTCAAAACATTCTAAATGCAGTGGTTGGCCTACAGGTTACAGCCCCAGATTCTTCCCAGCACAAGAGGGAGGAGCTAGGCTCCTGATGCTGCAAGTTCTCCATCCAAAGGAATGTTGGAGAAAAGGTATCACCCCAGGATAGGTTTGGCAAAGTAACTTTCTGTCTTCTCCATCATCCTATCATCAACCATTTTCTCGCCCCACCTCTAGCAGTGCTAATAAAAAGAACCCCGTTACCAAGAGCAACCAGGTGGGCTGATCATGACGGGAGTCTGCCCTGGCTGCGAGAGTAACAGTGTCATTACTCCCCCAAAGGCAAACTGAAAGACATGGTGGGCAGTGACAGATTAGGGAGCAACCTGTGAACACTGGCAGAGCAGGGAAAGAAAGCCAAAGCCAAACAGATGTTAAACTAAAATGTTAATATGACCTTTATTATACAGCACATCTGGTATTTGTGCAACCTAATGATTACATAGAATACTCTGTAAAACCAAACCCAACCTTTCAAAGTTACACAAAATGAAGACTAAGCCCACAGTTGTGTATCTTTAAAATACACACAATCAACATGTTCCTGCTGTAACAATGTCATGGAAAGAGCCAGAAACAGGAAAGGAGGGAGAAGAGAAGGCTGTGCCAAAATAATTCTTTTGTTATTGCACTTTTATTCTACACACTAGTATGTTACTTTTATTTAACACTGTAATAACCATTAGTCCTTTAGAACAAACAAAAAACATTCATAAGGACAAGCCCACCAGCCGTGCAGACCAATTTCTTGCCAGCCCTCTGGGAAGCTAGCTTCCCGTGTTAGATGTCCTCATACTGTCTCTGCCATGGCCTCAGTTGGACTAGATGTTACAAAGCAGATGAAGTCAGGAAACTATTCAACAATAGTGTTACTGGAAGTCTGTGATACACGGTGTCCCCTGGTCACTCCTTCCTTACATACTTTCTAAGTATGTGCCATCCTGGGCTTGAACTCAGAGCCTAGGTGCTGTCCCTGAGTTTTAGCTCAAGGGTAGCACTCTACCACTTGAGCCACAGCTCCACTTCTGGCTTTTTTGGTGGTTAACACTGGAGAGATGAGTCCCATGGACTTTCCTGCCCGGGCTGGCTTTGAACCACGATCCTCAGAGCTCAGCCTCCTAAGTATCTAGGGTTATAGGCATGAGGCACTGGCACACTGCTTTACCCACTTTAATTCCCATGAGGTCTACCCCTCTTCACCACGTTTAGAAGAATAAATTCTTGTTTTATTTTTTTAAAAAGTGGGTAATTTGATCCAGCAAACCCCCCAAAGCAAGTTTTAAAAACTAAGAAAGCAACTGTCTTCTAACCATCAACTTTCCAGAGCTATAAGCCCACTTGATAAAATGTGGACTTGGGGAGTCCCCCTCCCATTAGCCAAATGAGATGCTAAGTAGGGATATGGATGGAGTCTCCCAAACAAGGCTAAAGGGTACCTCAGTTTCCCAAAGTGCTATTGTAGTCACCAAACACCCTGGACTTCTCAGTGCTAAGCCAATAAAATAAAATAAATAAAGTGTCTTTCAGTGCAGTTGTCACTCTGCAGCCCCACCATGGGCCCCTTGTGTCAGAAAATCATTTCCCAACTCTTAATGGACTTTTTTTTTGGGGGGGGGGGTGCTAGGGACTGAACCCAAGGCCATGTGCATGCTAAACACTCCCCTACCCCTGAACTACACCCCCAGCCCTCTTTGGCAGCTCAAGAGAAGCTACTGACCAAGTTCTACCATTTCCTACCAGGTCCTCTATTCCCTGTTTTGAGCTTTAGTGTTAAACAGTAGCAGCAGCTACTGACTAGCCTCCATCCCCAAGTGACTCTCTTTGGTTTAGGAACAAGCAGGGCAGTGAAAAGCTTCCTCAGTGAAGAGGTCACTGTGGAGGCCAGGGGCAGCAGAGCCAGCCTGGGGGAGATTCTCCCTCCCCACTCCCACCATAGGCAAAGCCAACCTAGGGCCCCGGGCTTCACTGGCATTTCTTCTGATTGTTCTGCAGGAAGGCCTCTCTATTCGAGGCTCTCCTTAAAAGTTTTAGCAGGACAGAACACAGCGAGTGTCATTCTTCATGCTATCCTTCCTCCCTTAGCTGCAAGCTCACCCAACCACACAGCAACACAACCAAAGCTGGGAGGTACAACTGTCAGTCAGGACTATGGCTCTGTGGAGTCCTGTTTTGCCCAAGTGCCACGATGCTTCTCTGAATATCTAGTGTCTTCCCAAGTGATATACAATACAGTACATTTCATGGCATTCCATCACTTTAATAATATGGATGCCAAGGAACAAGAATTAGCTAACAATGTTATAAAACACAAGTACACACATTATACACACATATCCTGCACTCAGCCTGCTGAGTATTTAAATAATACTGCCAAATGTCCTCAAGTGGACTTTGGCTAGCCTGGAGACTTTCAGGAATATTTTGCACCTATCTAAGAATACTTTTTTAACCTTTTTCTTCTATAAAACAACCACTCATCTCTTTATTTACCATTAGTCTCTCTCTCCCTCCCACTCAGCAAAAGTTGTAGGGAGTCTGCCAGAAAACATATTTAAGAGCAGACTAAATGAGCCATGGGGATAAATGGAAAAGAGACTGGATGGGGGGGGGGGGGGAACCCAACCTCCCAAGTATGTGTCTGAGCTAAGACTTCCAAAGAATGTAAGGAATGTGGTCTCCACAATGAAGTACAGAATCCTGATTAAAAGAGTTAAGAGAAACAGTCTACAGTTCCCTGACTATGAAGGGCTTTTCTAGAAATTCTTTTTTTTTTTTTTTTTTTTTTGCCAGTCCTTGCACTCGAACTCAGGGCCTGGGCACTGTCCTTCAACTTCTTTTGCTCAAGGCTAGCATTCTACCACTTGAGCCATGGAGCCACTTCCAGCTTTTTCTGTTTATGTGGTATTGAAGAATTGAACCCCAAGCTTCATGCATACAAGGCAAGCACTCTACCACTGAACTACATTTCCAGACCCTTTTCTAGAAATCGTATGCAGCACAGACATGGGGTTTTTTTTTTTTTTCAGTAAGTAGAGACTATTAATTTCTCCTTTCTTAACTGCACACCTGGATTTCTGAAAGTCCATTGCAGTCCCTGGGAGGGTAACAGGTTACACTGAGAACACAGTAGCCTGAAGTATAGCTGAATAGCTGTTGAGGTTCTAAGAGATATACTGAACATAAAACCAGAACAGAGCTGGAGCTGGTGAACCCAAAGGCACTGGCATCTGTACATAAGCAGGTTCACAGCATCACATGGAGCTCTGAAGGAATACACGTGTGTGGGGGCTTCTGCTCAAGTGCATCCTAACCAGAGCCCAGTGTGGCTAGTTAAAACTGAACTAAAAGTTACATCAAGCTTGGGGGTAGCTCAGTGGTAAAGCATTTGCCAGCATGCATAAGGATCTTGGTTCAAACCCCAGCACTGCTGGAAAAAAAAAGTTATATAAAAATGGATTATAGATTCCATGTATATTATACATGTTAAGGATGGTCATTCAGTAACAACTCTAGAAAATAGCAGCTAGTCTAACACTTACTGTTAAAACTAGTTGGGGACCTATTTCATAGACTTTGTTTGGTTTTGTTTTTTGAAAGAGTCTATTTAGCAAGCTGGCCTTGAACTTGTGATCTTCCTGCCTAAGCTTCCGAAATACTAAGATTATAGGAGGAAGCCACCACACCTGACTGTTTCATATACTTTGGAGCTGGACACAAGGGCCAGACCACAGTCTGTACTGGAATTATGGATGGAGGTGACTCCCCTCTGCTGCTCATTCTTCTGTCTCTATCTACTGGACTAGTTTGGTAGAAGGAGGCTTTAAGCCAAGCCCTGAGATGTATCCATGTTGAATCTGTCTTCCTGTTCTGACAAATCAGTTTCTTTCCTTGGGTACACTTCATGAGAATCTCACCATTCTCTTCCTTCTGGTTCTTTTTTCTTGTAACAAATTAAAGTAATGCAAAAAGAAGGAACAGAAGAAAGCTTGGCTTTTTAACCATTGGTCAAGCTTTAAAAACATTAGTGTGTTAGATTCAAACACAAAAGAATTGACTTTTTCAAGTTGCAGAAACAAGTTGGAACCCTTCTGGGAGGCGTGTGTGCCCAGACCCTGGCCCACCAGGGCCTCCACCATCCCAGTCTCGCCATGTTTCACACTGGGCGGGGGGGAGGGGGCGCGGATGGGGAGGGCCTCAGCCATTTATACTTCAGTACATGCAGCTCTTCCTCCTTGAGATCAAGAGAGCAGCAGGCAGAGAAAGACCCAAGGAGAGAGTCCACTCTGGAGTTCCCATAATCGCTGTGCCTGTGTGTCAGTAAGACACACACACACACACACACACACACCCTATGTGCACATGCTTGTTTTTTTTTGTTGTGGTTTCAAAATGTAACAGTGAGTCCCCCCACCCCCGTATCAAGGACATGTGGCCCTAAAATGTAAACACACTGCACTGCAACTGCAGACAGCTTTGTCTGTCCCACCTTGTGACATCCTTGGTCACTTATAACAGGAACCAGGCAACCTCAAGTTATTTTTGTTGTCCTTGTGTTCACACAAATTTTCTAAGTGGTCCTTCCCACTGGGCAGAACCAAGCCTAGTTAGAGCTGACAACATGAAAGCAATACATTTTAATACTACTGCCTCTGCCTTTCCCACTCCTGTCTTAGCAACCTAATACAGTAACTGTAGACGGTGGTAAAGTAACATTTGTCTCCTTTTTACAAATATTAGACCATCTATACCACAGGGACAGTGTGGGCATCAGCAAACTGCCCAGAATGCTCAGCTGGTCATCCAACTCTTCACTGTCCAGGAGCCATCTCTGCTATGAGGTCACCAGCAAGCACCAATTCCCTTGGGAGCTTCCATAGTGAATAAACATCAAGTTCTCCCCACAGCCTAAAGGTGAAGGGAAGGATTGAAGAGTGAAAGGGAAAAGTCCCTGCTTTCAAGTAGAATCATCTAATCCTCTGTTTGGTCGCTCAGAGCTGGACTTGCAGAGTCGGTCCATGATGCCTCGGAGCATGGGCTGGACAATGCCCAAGAGAGGCCTCTTAGAGGGATCGCCGTCCCAACAGGCTTCCATCAACTGCCAGCACTCCTCATCAAACACAGGCAGACGTTCAGGCCGGGCCCCTGGAGAGAGGAGCATGGAAAGAAGGCAAGAAGGGCCCAGCATTAGAGGCTGGCGCTGCCTGCTGGGGCTCCAGACAGTGTGGAATGCAGGGAGCTCTGGCTTGTACTGCAAGTGTACGTTATAACTAATGGATAGTGGCCAACAAAACTCGAATACACTGGCACAGGAAACAAATGAACTGGCTATTTTTTTAAATAAAAGCATTTTTGAGAGTTCAATCTAGCATTCCTAGAAGCACTGTCTTTCCACATGCTGTGGCAGTCTAAACATATATGGAGTCCTGCTCTGGACTGGCCAGAGAGGCGAACAGGGCTCCTGCGCAATGTCTGGGCTCCACTTGCTCTCACCAGGGCAGGTAGGACAAAGTGGTGCTTCTGGATCTTACCTCTCCGCACATTGTTCCAGAGATGGTCTTTGCTAGCACACCTCTCAAATGCCTCAGGGAGCTTCACGGAGCCTGAGCAGATATACCAGAAAAGAATCCCAAAAGCGTAGACATCCACAGAATTATCATACTTCCCTAGTAAGAAAGGATGAAAGGCAGTGAGGCAGGGAGGGGAAGGCAGCAGCATCGCTGCCACTTTTAAATTGCCGGTCTTTATATGCCTTTCCTGAAACATCTACTATCCTTCATACCATTTTGCCAGAAGACAGGTCACATTTATATGTAGTTACAGTCCAGAAAACCATGGTTGTGGGAGGTTAAATAAGCCAAGATTTGAACTTGACAAAGAAGGAAAAGTAAGGCCTTTCATGTTAATGGGATGGTCTGAACATAACTCTGAAAACTTGTATTAGGGACAGGTGCAGGTGCCTCACATCTGTAATCCTAGTTACTCTGCAAGCTGAGACCTAAGGCTCACAGTTCAAAGCCAGCCTGGGCAGGAAAGTCCATGAGATTCTTATCTCCAATTAACCCCCCCCCCCAAAACCTGAAGTAGAGCTGTAGCTCCAGTGGTAGAGTACTAGCCTTGAGCAGAAAAAGCCCAAGGACAGTGAACATCCAATCCTGAGTTCAAGCCCCATGAATGGCACAAAAAGGTGGGGGGGGGAGTTGTATTAGAGAAATACAGGTAATTAGGTAATTAGGTATGTAAGATAAAGATTTTGAGCTGAGCATGGTAGCATGGTAGTGTACTCCTATAATAGCAGCACTTGGGAGGCTGAGACAGGAGAATCATGAGTTTAAAGCCAGCCCAAACTACATCACAATCAAATGCAGTTTCAAAATAACCAGTTTTAAAGGCAGAGGGAAGGATTCCTATCTAGTGAGCAGTGGACAGTCATCTATGTATTAATGCAGGGTGTGAAAATAATGTACTTCAGGAAGTTTATTCTGACAGCAGCAGAAATAACCAAAGGAATTTAAAAATGAAATAGCCAAAACAGAGTATGAGCAGTGGGAAAAGAAACTTGAAAAAAGTAAACCTAGAAAAGAAACATGATGACTGTCTTGTCTGGTTCTGATATGGGCAGGATCACAGTTCTCTGACTCCTAACCTTCTTCATTACTTGATGAAGAGCTGGGAGGAAGACTGGAGAGTGAAATGAAATAAATATTCAAATATATTGCTACCACTAGAAGCTCTCCCAACACTAAGGACTGACCTATATTACCTTCCTGTTTTCCTGGCAAGGTACAACCATTCCTCATCCACTCAGGCTCAAAACTTCAGTCTTCTCTCTTCTGTGTTCTTTATGGCTCACTGTTTACATTAAAGAATCTTTCTTCTTCTCCTCTGAATTGCTCTCAAATCTGTTGCATTGTTTGGTTTCAACATTAATTGCAACCTCGTCTTGCAGACAACCACCATCTAACTGGGCTCCCTGCACTGACTTCTCATTCACACTCCAACTTCTGCAGGCTAAACTAATATTCCATAAACATTTTCTTTGCAGTCCTGATCAAAAGCTCAAAAGCAAGCCTAAGTCCTCTGCAGGATTTTCAAGCTCAATATATTTACTCCAATCCTGTTTGCCACTATTTGTTTCGATTGTGTTACAGTCCTTAGTATTTCCCTTTCTCCAGTCTCCAGTATTCCTCAATATACAAGGTTGGATTCTAAGACAGAAAGACAAGATTCAATACTGAGGTCTAGTACCTTCTTTCCCCAGTGTTTGTGAGTTACTTCACCAACCTAGTCTCTTTGTTCATGAAACTGACTTTAAAATGTATCAAAACTATCACAAGATTGTTGTGAGGACTAAATGAAACAAAATATGCAGAAATATGTCCACACTGGGCATATATACTTAATATATATGAAATCCTTTTCCAACTACCACTTTTCTAGACTGGACTAAAGTTCTATCCAAAACCATCATTTATCTTTTTGCCAAATACTAACATCAAAAAACTTAGCCCTTACTTTAGCATTTAGTGTTGCCTTATACCAAACTACTTTACTCTTTCAGTGAATCTATCAACTCTAAGTTCTTCAGTAAAGACATACATAACTATCACAGGAGTTATTCAACCAATCATGACTGTTGCCCATTATGACATTCAGGTCACAGACAACCCAAAGTCACATGCGTAAGGGTACTTGTGACTCTCATTTGAACATTTCTTTCTCACTCCTATCCCTCTTCACTGCTCCCCTCCTTGCCTTAGAGTTCCTGTTCTGGTTTCTTCCTTGCCTGTAGCAGACATCCGGCAGAGCTTGTGTGTGTACTACTTACCTGCGAGGTAGCATTCAAGGTTAAAGCATCGAGGCCTGCCCAAACTCCTCCATGTACTGCAGCCTTACCTGTGAAAAGTTCAGGGGCCATATGAATTGGTGTTCCCACAATGCTGCCGGACATCATGGCCTCTGGCTTGCAGAATCCTAAATCAGTGATCTTGGCCCGGTTCTGCTTATCCAGCTGCCAAAAAAAAGTAGAATGAAGTCACCTTGCCTCTAAGGTTGTGTTTAACATTCAGCTCTAGACCCAAGCTCAAAGCAGGTACCTTACAGTTGTACTTAACAAATCCCATCTCCAACCCTGAAGTCTCCAAATTCATTCCTATTACTGTCCTCTCTCCCTTCTTTGAGCACTTTGCAGGAATTGTGTCTTCATCCTTATATCGCCCGCACCTAGCATAGTGCTACCACAAACCAGAATATTCAGTCTTGAAAGAATAAGAATTCTCAGAAGGACACTGAGGGAGAACTTTCAACTCCTGATTCTTGTAACTAAAGAGCAAAAAGCTGAGGTCTTCTAGTGAGCTGTGTGGAGTTTTCTATAATTCCTCAAGTTTCCTTTCCTAAGGATCAAGAAAGTACTGGGGGTATAGGTCAGTAGAAGAAAGCTTAGCCAGAACAGGCAATGCCCTGGGTTCTATCCCTAGCACAACAAAAACAACAAATAAAAAATACCTGATTGAGCTGGGTGCTGGTGGCTCACGCCTATAATCCTAGCTACTCAGAAGGCTGAGATCTGAGGATTGCGGTTCAAAGCCAGCCCAGGCAGGAAAGTCAGTGAGACTCTTATCTCCAATAAACCACTAGAAAACCGGAAGTGGCGCTGTGGCTCAAGTGGTAGAGTGCTTGGCTTGAGCTGAAGAGCGCAGGGACAGCGCCCAAGCCCAGAGTTCAAGCCCCATGACTGACCAAAAAAAAAAAGAGAGAGAGAGAGAGAGAGAGAGACACACACACAAAAAAAATACCTGATTGGGGGGTGAGAGATGAGAAGGAATGTGAAGGGGAAACAAAGGAGGGGGCAGCAAGGTTTGATAAGAAATGTACTCATTACCTTGCCCATGTAATTGTAATCCCTCTGTATGGTATTTTCACAATAAAAAAAAAATACCTGATAGAACAACTCCATCTCATTTGGAGGTTGATTAGTCTCTTATGTTTTTTCCTGTAATTTTAGGGAGATTTTTTTCTCTTTTTGCAAACTGCTGTCATCTTTATACAACATTAAAGTATTGCTAGAAACATTACAATTATACTCTAATATAGTTTTCAAGAGGAATATGTCAAAGGATTCTTTTTTAAGTCTTCATCTCCCATTTCCTACAAGGGGAGCTGGAAATCAATCTCTCAATCTCTCTCGCTCACTCCCCTCCCCCTCCATTTTGCCATACATTAATCTTGTTATATGCTAAAATAAATGCTTTCTAAAGCTATTTAAAAAAAAAAAAAGGATTGGGGGGAGGAGGTAGTTCTAGGATTTGAACGGAGGACTTGTTCAGCTGTTATTCTACTACTTGGAAATCATGCCTCCACATCTGTTTGTTTTGTGTGTTTTCTGCTTGTTATTTTGGAGATTAAATCTTATGAAGTTTTCTGCCCAGGCTGGCATCAAACTGCCATCCTCTAAATCACAGTCTTCTAAGTAGCCAGGATTACAGAAGTAATTGGCTCACAGTGCCTGACTAAAAGATTCTTTATAGGATGGGTGACAGTTCTGACAAGCTCCACCTTTTAAAGTACATATACTCACCTCACCTCTCATTCAGCATCTCTAATCAAACCCTCAGCAATCAAAAAGACCTGTACTCCTCAAAAACATCAACGTCATAACAAAACAAAAAGCAGAAAAACTATTCTATAAGATTAAAGAGACAAAGGGAACATGACAACAAAATGCACAGTGTTAACACTGGACTGGGTCCTGGATCAAACCAACATCATGTTTGGAGTAATTGGATTCACTAGGAAAAGTGGACCGTGTAATATAAATCATATATTGAGTAATAGTATATCAATGTTAAATTTCTTGAGTGTAGTAATGGTACTTTAATTATGTAGAAGATTGTCCTTTCTTATTAGAAGGTACATTTAGCTACAAAATGTGATCTGTAACTTACTTTTAAGTAGTTCAGAAAAAAGTGTGCGTTTGTGTGTGTATAAAGACAACAAGACTGTTAGAAAGCATGACAGAATAGAATATAAATCTTGATAAAGGGTATATGGGTCTTCATTGTGACATTCTTCCCTTTTCTGTAAGGTTAACATTTTTCAGCAGTGTAGAGGGAAAATCCCCACAATGTAAGTAGGTCTCTATTGAAACTCCTTCCTAGACCTAAATACCGTCCACCCATGGAAGCAGTTAACTCTACCACTTTCCTCCTGGACATTTCCTAGGACAGTCTGATATTTGCATGCACTCTACAGAAGCTTGCTAAATCCAAGAAGCATAGGAGTTTCTTTGGACACCAGTCTTACTTACCAGCACATTTTTCAGTTTGATATCACGATGAACAAGCCCCTGGCTGTGTAGGAAACGGACTCCTTCCACCACATCTAGAGCGATCTGCAAACGCATCTCCAGTGTCAGCCCAGCCTTTAGGAGACAAAAGAGCCGACATGTCATGACAGTGCAACTGCTCAACCAGCTTGACCCAAATGAGATTTCAGTCTGTGAGGTATTAAATAACTAACTGCACTAAGACACAGAGGACAAAACAAATAAGGGGGAGCAGTTAAGAAAAGCCTAATCCTAGCAACCTGGGGGGGGGGGTAAATGGAGAAAATGGGAGGATTGTGGTTTGAGGCCAGCTCAGGAAAAAAAAAAAAAAAGCATGACACTGCAGCTCAACCAATTAGAGCTAGGTATGGTGGCATGCACCTATGATCCCAGACCCTATCTCAAAAATAATCAAAGCAAAGAGCGGCTTAGGTGGCAGACTGCCTCCCTAATGAGTACAAACAAACAAAAGGTCCTGAGATCAAAACCCAGTACTAAAAAAAAAAAACAAAAAAAAGCGCAGAGTAAAAGCAGAAGGAAGGAAGAACAAGCCAAAAATCACAAAGCCAGATAAAGCCCTTGTCAGGTGCAGCTGGTCCTGCTGGACGACCCCCAGATGCAAACAGAAGAGGCATAAGCAAGTAACTAAACGTATGAGCTCATTTCTACCATCGTACCAACTCTAGACCTACCCTTAAAGCTGCTTCTAGGTCCTTCAGACAGATTAACTGCTTCACATGCCTGGTTACCCAGGTTTGGTTTTATGGGTTCAAATACCAAAGCCACTATATTACATATCCAAAAATCAAATGGGGCATTCTATCCCATTTATGGAAATATATCAGGCACTACTGAGCTGAACACATCTGAGATGGAGAGAGAAAAACCCTTGGAAAGTTCATCTTACTGATTCCTCAGGAGTCCTCGAGGCAGGTCTAAGGTTTTCTTACTTCTGGAAGCCTTTAGAAAAGAGGAATCTATGAAAAGAAACCTGTTTTGGCATACTCAGGTTGGCTTTTCTCTCCTACCCAGCCCTAATGTAAGGACAGATGAAAAACTTCATTTGCTTTTGGTAGCTGTTTTAGATGAGGGGTTGAAATTCAGCAGCCACCCTCAGATACTTAAAGTTCCTCAGCAGCATATGCCAGCGTATGATTTTTTTATTTAATCAGATTATATAACAAGTTCATATATGTGATTTTTGTTTTGTTTTGTTTTTTGGTAGTGCTGGTGAATGAACCCAGGGCTTGGTGCATGCTAAACAAGCGCTCTACCACTCATCTATATCCCTAGCCCCGTATCAGTGATCTCTGCTTTAAACCCTCCTGGGACTTGTGTCAGAAAAATATGTACATTGTGCAGCCTCTCGCTTACAACAAACCTGAATTCTATGGAAATTCTTAACATTTTGACTCCTGTATAATTTTTTCCAGTATCTCTTTGCAGGTTACCTCCTCCATTCCCAAAATGAAATAGCTGCTCCAACTGTTCCAATTGACCTTCAGATGTTCTGGCGTTTCCTCTCCCCTGGTGTGGCTGCTTCTTTCAAACTACACACATGCTACCCATCCAGCTAGATGGGTCAAACTCAAACTCCACATCTTCATGAAATATTCACCAACTACAACTTTCTTAAAAGTTTCTGGAAATTGGGCTGCCATTGTAGCTCAAGGGCAAAGTGCTTGCCTAACAAGCACAAGGCACTGAGTTTAATCCCTAGAACTACAAAACAACAACAACAAAAAGCTCCTAGAAGGCAGACTTTTTTTTTTTTTTTTGCTGGAGGCAGACTTTTTTTTTTTTTTGCTGGGCCTGGGCGCTGTCCCTGAGCTTCTCTGGCTCAAGGCTAGCGCTCTACTACTTGAGCCACAGTGTCACTTGCAGCTTTTTGTGAGTCGCTTATTGGAGGTAAGAGTCTCATGGACTTTCTTACCCGGGCTGGCTTTAAACTGCAATCTTCAGATTTCAGCCTCCTGAGTAGTTAGGATTACAGATGTGAGCCGCTGGTACCTGGCTGAACTTAGACTTTTTAATATACCCTTATAGTGCTTAATACAGGGCCTTTTTTTTTTTTTGTCGTACTTCTCCTAGTAGGCAGGTGTTCTACTACTTGACCCATACTTCCATCCTTTTTTATTTTTTTAGATGCAGTCCCACCCTGTGTCTGGGCTGGCCTAGACTAAACCTTCCTATTTAAAAGGTCCCATGTAGGGGGGAGGGAAAGCAGGAGAAAACAAGGGAGGGTGTAACACTGTTTGACAAGAATTATACTCACTTCCTTACTCATGTAACTGTAACCCCTCTGTACATCACCTTTACAATAAAAAAAAAAAAAATTTAATGTCCCATGTAGCTGGTCTAACAGGCATGTGCTATTTGTTGAATTGAGATCTTACTGCTGCCTGATACTCTCAATTTCCACTTCCCAAGAAGTTGGAATTATAGGTGTGAGTCACTATGTGTACTTTACATAGGACCTTGTATACATTAGTCCCTAGTACATATTTACTGACTAAACAAAAACTGGCCTGGGGGCTGGGAAGGTGGCTCAGTGGCAGAGCACTTGCCTTGCATGCCTGAGGCCCTGGGTTCGATTCCTCAGCACCACACAAACAGAAAAGGCCAGAAGTGGCGCTGTGGCTCAAGTGGGAGAGTGCTAGCCTTTAACTGAAGAGCTGAGGGACAGCGCCCAGGCCCAGACTCATCATCCAAAAAAAAAGGCAAAAAAGGAAAAGAAAAGATGAAAGCAACAGGAAACTGTTCACATCTAAGAAGTCTAGATTTGTTTACCAGAAAATGGCTAATAGCGGTATTATGAAAAGAAAAGAAAAGAAGGGGCTGGGAATGTGGCTTAGTGGTAGAGTGTTTGCCATGCATACATGAAGCCCTGGCTTTGATTCCTCAGTACCACATCAACAGAGAAAGCCTGAAGTGGTGCTATGGCTCAAGTGGTAGAGTACTATCCTTGAGCAAAAAAGCAGCTCAGGGACCATGCCCAGGCCCTGAGTTCAAGCCCCAGGACTGACAAAAAAAAAAAAGGCCAGTAGTGATGGCTCACATCTGTAATCCTTGCTACTCAGGAGACTGATATCTCTGATATCTGAGAATCGTGGTTCAAGGCCAGCACAGGCAGGAAAGTCTGTGAGACTCTTATCTCCATTAACCACCAGAAAATTGGAAGTGATGCTGTGGCTCAAAGTGGTAGAGCACTACTAGCCTTGAGCAAAAGAGTCAGGGACAATGTCCAGGCACTCAGTTCAGTACCCACAACTGACCAAAAAAAAGGTTCTGAGAGTTGCTTAAGGTTTTTCTGGAAATAACTGCCTGATTACTCCTTTATGAAAGTAGGAAATTCTGAATAAACAGGAAAGAATAAAAGATCATAAAGAGAGAAGGAGAGACAGACACAGAAGGAAGGAAAGGTAAGAGGGAAAGGAGGGAGAGAGCAGAAGTGGTAGATCTGGCTTCAGCTGAATCCTGCCCTCTCTTTGCCTCGCCTCACCTTCAGCCCTGTGTAGAGGTCCCGGTGTAGCCGCTCCATAATGAGCAGCACAGCAATGCTGGAGCCACCACCATAGTTGTAGTCAATGACTGAGCCATGGAGATCCACCAGTCGCTCATGCTTTGGCAGAGATCTGTGGAAAGGAGAGAGGTCTGGGCCACAACACTTGGACTCTAACTCTGCTTAAGATGTCAGAACAGAGGAAGAAAAAAACCTCAAGGCATGCTTAGTCTGCATCCAGAGGGAATGGATTTCAGTGCAGACAGCAGAGCAAAGCCTCTCCACCAAGGGCAATGAATCATGAAATCTACACATTAACAGCCTCTAAGTAAGAGAGTCAAATACAAATGGAATGAGGAGTCTGAGAAGTTACAATGGTGGGAAAGGAGCAAGCTAAGATACCAAAGGCCCACTAGTCTATAGAATTTAAAACCTAAGTATGGGGGGCTAGGAATGTGGCTTAATGGCAGAGTGCTGACCTAGCATGCACTAGCATTCCACATAAACAAAAATAAATTAATTTAAAAAGAAAAAGTAAAACCTAGGTATGGAGACAAAAGGCAGGCAGGAGCTCTTGATGCAAACTATTCCAGTCTTTTCCCTTTTCTCTAGATCAGAACCTACCTCATGTAGTGAAACTCCAGAGCCAGATCGTTCCAGTGCTTCTCATCTGGAGGGACAACTGACTTGAGAGCACAAGGGAAGTGTCCCCCCCAGTTGTCACACAGGTATACAACTCCATACTGCCCCCGGCCTAGTTCCTGTCCTAATTTAGGTTTACCTGTAAGATACAGAGGCAGCCACAGTAAGACAGGAGGGATGGCAACTCACCTGGCAATTTCTTTAAGATTCTTAGATGTAGACCTACCTAAGTACAGGGGGAGAAAATCTGAATTCTAAACCATTAGAAAGTATCTGAACTGGTTTAGCTAACATAAGCTTGGGTCACATTATTTAAGCTATATGAATAGCAAGACCAAATAGACTTTCAGAATCCAAAAACACATTAGGAACTACTCAATAGAATTTTTCAAGGCAGCAACCTGAGACTCTGGAATTCATTCTCAGAGGCTGGGCATAAGAATGTCAGAGATCCTGAACTCTCCAAATTACTTAGAAGGAAAAAACAAGGACTCACGATGCAGCAAGACATCCTGTAAAGAACGGCTCTCAAGGGAAAGGCGGGCTAGGCGTGGAGCATGATCTTTCCGAACCTTCAGCCACAGATCTTCAGTTTTCTCCAGCCGGCCTGAATGGCCAGCTTCCAGCTGGGAGGGACAGAGAAAAGTCTGACTTACCAAGTCCCCATCACCTGTCATGTAGGAATAATACTATCTACCTCATAGGGACAATTAGGAGAAATAAGTAACAGGCACATGACATGTTGAATGAAGTGACTAGTCAGGACAGTGATTTACCTCTTGGATGCATACTCTACTCACACATATACACTCAGAGGGCGCACACACACTCAACAGACAAGCAGATGTCTCATAACCATACGTTAGTACGAAAGCTGAAACGCTATCCCTTTCCACCACTCATTCCTAAAACACCATGCTAACTTACAGAAAGTTCCTACTCCTCTATATTCTTTTCTCTCTCCGTGAAATGGGGACAAATTAACTGAGCTCCTTCCATTCTCCCTAGAGTTAGAAAAATATCTACATGAAAATCTTATTGCTGAAACTTTCTTTAACATAATACTATCCTATAACAAACAGACTAAAAGGAAAAGACACTGATGATTCTTCAATTATACAGAGGGTAGAGAGCAAAATCTTCCTGTCTGGAAGATTCTGATTTTGAAGATTTTGAAGCCGTTCCCTGCTTATTCTAGCTGTACCTCTTTCCTACATACCAACCTGCCGCAGGGAGGCTGCAAAAGCCTCATGAGAGCTATTGAGCCGAGTCCGGAACTGGCTGCAAATGCTCTTGGCCAACTTGGAGGCACTGAGGCTTTCTATGGCTTCCTGGGCCACCTTCCTCTTCCATTCCAGAGTGATGGCAGGTGGGCTTACCCATGTAATACGCTGGATAATCTGCAAAGATAAAGACAGTGAGGTCATTGCAGCATGAAGAAAGAAACTACCAGAAGGCTCCAACAACATCTTCCATTTTCTAGGTTATCCACTGACTGAAGAGTAAACTCTTTAAGATAGGAGCCATATAAACTCCAGGATCCTCTCCAATTCTACATCCCTCAAAATCAGGGCTCAGCCAGGAAGCATCAAAAGACACTAGGCCTAGACTACATGCATTACATTCAGAGTCAGGGAGTACCTGTGAGATCTCTTTCATAAGCAGTAAATAACTCTGTAACAGCCAGATCCAATTCTACAACAGGAACTGCATTCTTGGCCTCTAGCAACAGTAATGCCTAGTTTTAAGATGCCTAATAAATACAAGACTGGATAAAAGAAATAGGAAGAAGCTAATGAGGTGGCACCATGTGTCTCTGTGAAGTATCATTTAAACTCACAATTTTCAAGACCTAAAGGGAGCACTGTTGATAATTATTTGAAAATAGGCATAAGCAAGAATCCTCTCAAAGCAGGTAAACCAAAACATATGGCCACTCTACTTTAACAGCAGATCTTAGATATCATTTCTCTATTGGAGTAACTAGGTTTCCTGTGATCCAACTAGGGACTGAAATCTTTTTCTCTAAGCAACCCTTACCTGCTTGATATGTTCCCACAGCATCCTTGTAACTGAAGACCCTGAGTGAAAAGTGACTTCAACATGATAGGCAGCATTTAAGATCTGAAAAAGAATACACACACACACACAAAAAAAAGTGCCCTAAGTATCTAAAACTATGCCCCCAAGGAGTAACATGAGACATGATATTTACTTCAAGAGCACAGTCCAGTCTCAGGGTTTCTAAATTTATACACAGCATCAACTCAAGTTAATTACTTAGTATATGACTATGTAAGCCCTTTTATCTCTCCATGTTCATCAATTGCAATTTTACAGTTTACTAACACCTCCCACAGACAGTGGTCATGTGATAGAAAAATGAATTAAAATTCAAACTGAACTGGCCAAAAGTTGAAAGGGAGACTCTTGCTAATCTGAAGTTTGGCTTCTGTGGGAACTGTTCCATGTGTTATCCATAACACAGCATCTTAACAACCATTCCCTATATACCTGTTTGAGATAATTACTGGTGATGTGAACTGAGACATCCTGTGATTTCTCCAGGCTCTGCAGACACCGTTCTAGTGTCCCCACGAAGCTTTCTCGTAAGTAATCCACTGAGCTTATCAGCTTGTTAGCCACTGCCTGATTAAGCCGGGAGATGATTAGTTCCTGGATTTGTCGGATACAGCATTTGATCTCTCGGGTACCCACTGGTTCTCCATTCTCGGGTATAATGATATCTAAAAAGGGCAAACACACTAAATAAGGGCATATCCCAAGTCACAGCCAATAAACTCTCACAATGATAGCTATCGAGAGAAGACAACGTGGGCACTGGGAAACAGAAGGTATAGTTAGGAAGTAACAAAGCTCATAGATTTCAAAGTCTAGGACTTATGTAAAACTTCACATTGCCTAGCATACTAATGAGAAGATTCCAAGAGTTAGGAAATCAATTCTAATCAATTATTATTAAATAAATTTAAATGGTTAATTGTCTCTATTACATAATTACCTCTTAGAATTAAAAAAATCTGTTTAGTAAGCCAGAGAACAGAAGAACTTAAGTTAAAAAAAAGATCTGCTCCAACCAGGCTCCAGTGGCTCATGCTTATAATCCTAGCTACACAAGAAAATGAAATCAGAGAAGTGAGGTTTGGAGCTGGCCCAGGAAGAAAACTCTGAGAGTTTTATCTTCAATTGTCCAACAAACAGCCAGAAGTGGGAATGTGAGGTCCTAAGCTTAAGCCCCAGTATCAGCATACACACAGAAAACACACACACACACACACACACACACACACACACACACACACACACACACACACACACGATCTGCTTCTAGGAAAGTAGGAAACTTCTACTGGTGTTTAGAAGTCTATAGTGCACAAGCACCTCCATGTTCATTGTTGCACTGTTCACAGTAGCCAAGATGGGAAAACAACCCAGACACCCCACTACAGATGAATGGATCCACTACAGATGATTCCATGTGCTTGACCTCACATATATTATATAAATGTGCACATCTGAGGGAAGCTAGGAGGATGGCACAGAATCAGAGAGAAACAGGTGAAAAAATACCACAGAGGGGCCGGGCCCATCAGTTGCCCTGGACATTGATGAAAGTGAACTAAGCAACTCAAGGGCAGCGATGGGGAGGGAGGGAGGGGATGAGAGAGAAAGAGGGAACAGCAAAAGGAAAAGGAAAAGGAAAGAAATGTACATATTACCCAATTTGGAAAAAGTAGTTGTAGTGTCAAAGTTTGTAGAATTCATAAGCTTTATATGATAATGACAAAGCACCCTGTGACAGTTAAAATGTGACTAGCTAAGTATCACTATCTTACAATACTGTGAAATTTATGTCACTTAATCTCAATAAAAAATATAAATATACTATAAAAAAGAAGTCTATTAGTAGAAACTTAATTTGGTACTGGCTCTCCAGAGAAAATTTAATATCTACCCAAAATTTAAACTGACCAACATTCTTTCACCTAACTGTTCTACTTTCAGAAATGTTTTCTAGAAATATATTCTCACAAATAAGTAGATTTATACAATACAGTACAGTCTGTAGGAGGGGGGGGAAGGAAGCAGCCTAAATGTCATCAGTAGAATAAATACATTGTGTCCATAAAGACAGACTTGCAGGAACCTTTATGAAAAGCTAAGACACAAATAGGAAAAGTGAAGAAGCAAGGTGCAAAGAAATGGGGAATGGAGCTTGATGGGCTGGGGATGGTGTACTTGACATCTTTGAATTAAGTACCATGTGTGATTTTTATCTTTTAAATAATTAATATTTTCAAAACTATGCATATTATGTTACCCAGAACGCATGCATTACATGTGTCTGTGTATGTATATACACACACACACACACATGTGCACACCAGTTCTAGCTCGAACTCAGGACCTGGCTACTGTCCCTGAGCTTTGTTTTTGCTCAAGGCTAGAACTCGTGTGTGTGTGTGTGTGTGTGTGTGTGTGTGTGTGTGTGTGTGTGTGTGTGTGTGTGTGTGTGTGTGTGTGTGTGTGTGTGTGTGTGTGTGTGTGTGTGTGTGTGTGTGTGTGTGTGTGTGTGTGTGTGTGTGTGTGTGTGTGTGTGTGTGTGTGTGCGCGTGCACCAGTTCTGGTGCTTGAACTCATGACCTGGCTACTGTCCCTGAGTTTTGTTTTGTTTTTTTTTTCCTCGAGGCTAGAACTCTACTTGAGCTACAGCTCTACTTTCCGCTTTTTGGCGATTAATTGGAAATAAGAGCCTCATAGACTTTCATTCCTAGGCTGACAGGAAAGATCCCAGCCTTCTAAATCGCTAGTATTACAGACATGAGCCTCTGGTGCCCAGCTGCATACATTACTTTATTTAAAGATAAGTAACAGTCACAGCATCTGACGCCACAGGATATATGAGAGGTAACGAATGCTCTTAAGTCTACCTATAATTGCCTAGAAAAGATTTAGAACAAGGCGAGAACCAAACACTTAGTTGTATCTAATACAGAGCTCTTGGAAAGTATATCCACAAATCAGACATTTGATCAACTGTTTAGCTAACCATTCTGTCCTAGGTCCTAACATGGTATGCCTGCCATAGAATGGGCAATCAAGTATTTCACTGGCTGCCCTGACTTGTTTCCATCATGTGCACTTTGATGCACCAGTACCCTTAATTAAATATGGGAGAGGACTTTCTAGAATTCCCACTGTGGGTTAACAATTCTCAGCCACTCCTCCCCGTACTGGGAACTTGCCAAAGACTTACCTTTGTTCCTCTTCACAAAGATAAGAACTCAAGCACCTATCTTCACTAAAGTCAACTATTTTCCTTTGTATTTATAAGCATGTCATAGTTAGATGCCTTTATTCACAAATTCATACGATCTCCAAAGATATTTAAGAGATTGTACTGGAGCTGGGCATGTAGCTCAGTAATGGAGCACTTGTCCAGCATGCATGAAGACTTGGGTCCAATTCCCTGCACCCCAAAACAAACAAACCAAAAAAAAAAAAACAAAAACAAAAATTTGTTGCAAGGAATATGATAATGAGTGATCTCCAGATTCTATTTTCCTTCATTCCCAGATTTTTGGAAAGTAATTAAAAGTACACAAATAGGGCTGGGAATGTGGCTTAGTGGTAGAGTGCTTGCCTAGCATGCATGAAGCTCTAGTTCGATTCCTTAGTATCACATAAAAAGTACCTCAGTACCACAGAAAAAGCCAGAAGTGGCCTGTGGCTCAAGTGGTAGAGTGCTTGCCTTGAGAAAAGCAGCTCAGGAACAGTGCCCAGGCCCTGAGTTCAAGCCTCAGTAGCTTACGCCTTAATCCTGCTACTCAGGAGGCTAAGATCTGAGGATCAAAGTTCAAAGCCAGCCCAGGCAGGAAAAGTCTGTGAAACTTTTATCTCCAATTAACAACCAGAAAAGTGGAAGTGGCACTGTGGCTTAAAGAGAGCACTAGACTTTCAGCTGAAGATCTGAGGGACAACACCCAGGCCCAGAGTTCAAGTCCCACAACTGACCAGAAAAAGAAAGTAACTTATTGCAGTAAAGTGAACGTTATACATGAAATTAAATTATGGATGAAAGTTACAGATTAAACGCTGTGGAGGCTCAGTTGGCTACTGTTTGTAGGAAAGAAAACTAAAAAGAACTTTGTGAAATTGGCATTTGGAAAAGCCTGTAGGGTAGGAAGGATTTAGAAATTCACAGGGGAAAAAAAAAGACATTTCAGGCTAAAGACAGGGCATGAAGAAAGAAAAAAGGGAAAGGGAGGACAGTAAGCAGTTGTGACCACCAACACCCAAAAATTATAGGAAAGCCGGTAGTGGGAAATAAGATTGGCACAGTGTTTGGTTTTGGAAGATGTTTACTACTAGACTGAGAACTTTAAACCTAGTCTGTACAAACAAAGAACCAATAAAGATTAAGTAGAGAAGGACATCAGAAAGAATCATTAGGTAACACTAGTTCAGTTAGGCTAAAGACAGAACAGAAAAAGTTCACGTGAGCTAGGGAAGAGGTGACATTGTCCAAAAAAAAAAAAAAAAAAAAAGTACACTTAACCAATGTAACTGTAACCCCTCTATCTATACATCACCTTTATAACAACAGCACAAGTTAATATAAGATATGAAGGAACGCTCATCCATACTTGGCAACTGGTTAGAGATGGGAATATGGGATAGAAGATAAGGTAAGGATATGCTGAGGCTTTGAAGCTAGGCATCAGGAAGGTGACATCAGTAACTAGGAAGATTAAAAAGCAGTAACACACAAGAATTAAAAGGACAGAGTGAGAGTCAGACACTGGTAGCTCATGCTTATAATCCTAACTACTTAAGAGAATGAGATCTGAGGATCAAGGTCTGAAGCTAGCCCAGGCAAGAAAGTCCATCAGACTCTTATATTCAATTAACCACCAAAAAGCCAGAAGTGGAGGTATGACTCAAATGGTGTAATGCCAGCCTGGAGCAAAAAAGCTAAAGGATAAAAGCTAGGCCCTGAGTTCAAGCCTTAGTACCAACACACACACACACACACACACACACACACACACACACACACACACACACACACACACACACACACACACACACACACACACACACACACACACACACACACACACACACACACACACACACACACACACAGGTTCAGAAATCAGACTGCATAGATTCACACCTATTACTCTACTAACCAGCTGTGAGGGCTGGGCAGATTACTTAACTTTTTTTTTTTTTTAACAGCTCTGGGGTTTAAATCCAAGGCCTCATAATTGTTATGCAGGTACTCTACTATCCAAGCAACACTAACTACACTAACTAGCCCAATTAGTCCTTTTAAGCCTTAGTTCTATCATTTTTTGATAGAAATAAATGGAATCTGTCAATTAGTCCTTTTAAGCCTTAGTTCTATCATTTTTTGATAGAAATAAATGGAATCTGTCTAGGAAGATTCTACAACACAGAGGTCCCATGTCAGAAACCCTGATGAAGTCTGGAGTTATCATCAGAGGTCCTGAGCACCAGTATTTTCAGAAAGCTACCCAGACAATTTGGTATGTACTTATGACTGAGGATCTGAAGAGCAAGCAGCAAACCCTATCACTGTAATTAAAAGGTAGTAGAATTAAGTTCATGTACTGAGGTTTACACAAGTAGTCAGTGTAGTCAGCAGCATCTAAACCTCAGACACCAAAAGAACTCTCCAAGGGCTTTTGCCCAATTTTGTTAATAACCATTTGTGAAGAATGAGACTGTCCGAAGGCATAAAAATAAATCCTTCTGTGCTGGGTTTTAGAAGAAGTAGCCTGAAGAGAAAATGAGGTCAGGTGACACTGTCCAAAAGGAAATACACTCATTACCTGACATGAATTGTGATCCCTCTGTACCTCACCTTTATAATAACAATTTTTAAAGTTTTAATAATTAAAAAAAAAAAGAAAATGAGACCGTGAAACAACAAGAGCAAGGAGAAAGGCTCAGCCCATGCTGACAGCACAATGTAGTAAACCTTTTCAAGCAACTCTTCTCCAGCTCCCATAGGGGCCAAGGTACACAGACAAAAAGTGAAGTAAGAGAGAGAGTGGGATAAATTTCCCAAAAGCTGGGCTGGGCCCTGCAAAGGAGAAGACGCTTCCAGGAAAGTCTGAGAGCAAGAAAAGCCACCTCAGACAACTAACTTAGCAGGGAGTCCTGCTGAACCTTACAAGTCAAAAGTTAAGTCATCTGCCCAGCCCTCACAGCTAGTTAGTATAGTAATAGATTTGAAAATATGCAGTCTGACTTCTGAAGCCCACGTTTCACCCTCTCTGGAACTTACCTTTAAACTCCATGTTGGCAGCATCATCCAGGAGTTCCTCCTTCATGGTGTTGAGTGTCTCAACAATCATATCTTTCATTTCCTCTTGCTTTCTGTTGGCAATATTCATCAATGACTCATACAACTCATTCTCCTTTTTGCGAGTGTATTCTAGCCGTTTAGGAGTGATCTGCAGGTCCCGCTGCATGTCAAAGGCCTGGTTAATAAAGATGTCGAGGCAGTGGCAGTGCACCAGGTTTAAGGCCTTGGCTGCATCCACCAGGCGAGTTTGTAGCAGCTGGTGAGAAAATGTACTCAGCTGTCTTAACTTCTCACTTTGCTCCACCAACATGCTCTGAGCTTTTATATCCTGGCCAGGGGTCCCGCAGTTCCAATGACTGCTGCTCAGATAGCCCAGGTCAATTAGTTGGCGATACAGTGGTGATCTTTCACTCTCCATTGTCCTGGTGGAGGACTCTATTATCTCCAACTTTGGCACTTTGAAAAAAAATATGGGAAAGGAAAAATACTTTCGGATTTCCTGAAGCTCTTGCTCATCTCTCTCAGAAAGTTCATCTTTATGGAGTGCATAGGTTATCACAGGCAAGAAATCATTCACCAAATCCCCCAGAACATCCACTGCGGGCCGGAGGCCTTGGCATGGTGCCACCACAATGTCCACTTCCTAGAAGAGGAAGGGGGAGGTCACATCAGCGCCACAGGATCATAACCAACCCTTGCCTCCCAAAGTCCCACATTGAGACCAAAATCCACATGTACGTGGGAGCAACTGGGCTTCAGTGCAGTGCCATCATCGGTTCGATACCAACACTCCCTTGTGCAGCTTTAGACAGGCAGCCACTCATCTAGAGAATGAACAAACAACCAGGAAGGATGGCAGTCCTGTAGCCATTACAGATGAAAACTATATTTAGTCTCTGTCTTCCTTTGTTGCTTAGAAATGCCCACATTTCCTCTGATGAAGTATTAGATAAATAATAGAAGAAAAAGAAAAGGATATGGAAATTAGCAGACTGGAAGTAAGACTGCCCAGAACATTTTTCTCCTTGCCTTCCTCTCACACCGTCATGACTACTTTCTTACCTACTTAACTCTGGAGCATCTTTTAGATCTCAATGAACACGTATCTCATATCCTTAGTCTTTCCTATTACATAGTCCCAGACACTCTTTACTTCAATGTTCAACACATTTGTAATTTACTTAATTAAAACCCACTTGTAGCCGGGCGCCGGGAGCTCACACCTGTAATCCTAGCTAGGAGGCTGAGATCTGAGAATCATGTTTTAAAGCCAGCCCCCGGCAGGAAAGTTCGAAATACTCTTATCGCCAATAAAACCACCAGAAGACAGGAAGTGGTGCTGTGGCTCAAGTAGTAGAGCACTCACCTTGAGCTGAAGAGCTGAGGGACAGTGCCCAGGCCCAGAGTTCAAATCCCACAACCGACAAAAATAAGTAAATAAAAATAAAACCCACGTGTTCCCCACGTGTAGCCTGTAAGCCCTTTAAAAGCAGAGAACATGTTTATCCTTTTCACTAACAAAACTCCAAGGCCTAACACAAGTCCTTGTATTACTGAACCCATCAGTTATGAATTAAACAGCCAAGTGCATCAAAACTTCTACAGGTATCTCTACAGTCTTTACCGCACCACCTAAGTCTTGTTTAAAACCTTCAATGTGATCATTTGGAATGCAAGAGACTGGTGTTTACATGGCCAATTTTTTTTTTTTTTTTTTTGAGAAGGAAACTTCCTCTACAGTTGGGGCAGATCTTCTAGAAAACTCTTGGGGAGTGGGGATTTTAGCAGTTAAGCATGATCTTTTGCCTTGCCCATCTTCCTGCCTACAGTGAAGATATAACAACTAGATCAGCCTTATTATGCAGCAAACCTAAGCAGCCAATGCTAAGGACAATGAAGCAACAAGAAAGGAGGCCTGCCTGGGTCCCTGTCAACCACTGAGCTGCCACCACACCAACTCAACTGCCTGCCTGCAGATTTCTTTCACAAGAAAGGAAAACATCCATCTTGCTTAAGCTCTTGTTTTTTGTTTTTGTGAAAATACTGTACAGAGGGGTTACAATTACATGGGCAAGATAATGAGTACATTTCTTATCAAGCATTGTAGCCTCCTCCTTTGTTTCCCCTTCCCATTCCTCCCCATCCTCCCCGCCTACCCTCCCCCAATCCTCCCCTTAAACTCTTGTTTTTATGACAGTCTGTTGTGTATAATCAATCCCAGTTTCCAGAATGATCTTTGGTTTGGAAATAAACAGGTCTTTTTCTTAGTCTATTGTTTCTGTTTTTATTTTCTACTTCTTTCTTGAGAAGAGTCAAGGTACTTAACAATATATTATTTCTACCCCAGTCACAGTTCCCTCCTTGTATTTGAAATTTACCTAAAGGGGTGACTAGGCTCACGCTTGTAATCCTAGCTACTCAGGTGTAAGATCTGAGGATCATGGTTTGAAGCCTGTTCAGGCAAAAAAAAAAAAAAAAAAGTCCAGGAGAGTCTCTCTCCAATTAACCAGCAGAAAAGAAGAACTGAAAGTGTGGCTCCATGGTAAAGTGCCAGTTGTAAGCAAAAGGCTGAGTGAGACAACAAAGCCTAGGAAAATTTTAAAAGAACTGAGGAGATGGGTGAGGTGGCACATACCCTCCTGTTATCTGGAGGCAGAGGCAGGAAGATGACTCCAAAGCCAGCCTGCGCTACACAGCCAATTCCCAGGCCAGCCTGAGCTACACAGCAAGATTTTGTCTCAAAAATAAAAAGGGAAAAATTGAACAAGAACTAGGAAATATTACCTATTACATTTAGTATCTCGTTTTCATCAACACTGACACTTGTCTGTGAGTATACTGGTTTTTTGTTAGTTCTTTATCTTTTCCCTCCTCAGCAAAGCACAAATGTCTCACTCATCATCTTTGCAACAAAGAGCTAGGCTTTATTTTCAGGTAGGTCACATGACATTCATTTGGCTGGCCACTTTTAACTTGGGTAAAGTTAATGTGCCCCTTTGTAATTTGAGCAAACACTGCACAAATCCACCTACTCCTTACCCAAGCCCAGGCCAAGAGGAATTTGCTGGTTCATCGGTGCCTCAAACTGCAGGGACTGCATGTGTTCTGGTTGGAAAACTAGTCTGATGCTCATCTTGCTATTCAAAACAACTCCTTTGACCTCCTGAGTCACATTTATTGGAGAATGAGTCACTTCAGGGAGGCATTTTTAAAAACTTGGGATCTAAGAAAAATTTCAAGGTTTAGAATGGAATATACAACTGTATAAATACCAGTATCAGTGATGAGATAAAGACCAAAAAAAAAAAACCCAAGAAATAAAAACTATATTAGGTAGTTTTTTAACTGCAAAGCTCCCCATATATATATATATATATATATACAATTATATAATTTTTAAAGCTATAAATCAACAAATCTTGGTACAGGAAAAAAAAGCCAAATATTCAAAATTAAATTAAATATTATTTAGAAAATTCTCAGAATTTTGTTTGGCCAGGTGCTGGCTCACACCTATAATCCTAGCTACTTGGGAGGCTGAGATATATTGCAGTTTAAATCAGCCTGGGGAAGAAAAGTTCCCCTGAGACTCTTATCTCCAATTAACCACTCAAAAACCAGAACTGGTGCTGTGGCTCAAAGTGGTAGAGAGCCAGCCTTGAACAAAAAAGCTAATGGACAGCACCCAGGCCCTGAGTTCAAGCCCCACAATGGTTGGGGCAGGGGAGGAGAGGGGGACAAAAAGTAAGTACCACACTCTGTCTTCTCTCTTTCCCAGTCAATTCACTTGTACAGCTGGTCTCACTGCTCCATCATGACTATTAGAAGACAGGCAAAGGGCCATAGGCTGAGACCTGGCAACAGTACAAATTAAAATGAAATGTGATTTGCAATTCTGCAATACTTACAACTAAGGGATGACTCACACTTGACAGTTATAAACAAAAGGGAAGCCAGCACTGTCTCCTGGAGACAGGGAGTGAAAAAATAAAAAGTTCCTATCAAGGAGATGAGCCAAGCTGGCCTGGGTTCTATTACAGCCACATAAGCCAGAAATCTGACCACAGCCTGATGCATGGAAGAGTGCTATACTCCTTCCCAGCTCCCAGTATAGTACCTATCACTTGGTAAGCATCCAGCAAATACTTGTGGAATGAATTAGTGAAGAGATGACACCTTTATTACTTGCTCAAAACCGCATTCAATCATCATGTAAAATCTATCAGCCCACATCCCACACATTTTATCCCATATATTTAACTGAAATTGCTGTTTGCCTTCACTTCGAGAAAGAAGCAGTGAGTAAGCATTTTATTCCTAAATAAAGGAAAAAGAAGCTCAGAGAATCTTAAGAGCACCCCTCAGTTCCCATTTTGAAGATTCAGCTCCTAAAGAGATGCAGCTCCTAAAGCACAAATCCATGGAATTATAGAAATTCATCTGTCACTATTAATTTTCCTGGCAGAGTTAAGAGAATGAAATAGAATGGTGCTTGCTAGTCTCCAAACACCAGAGTATCGCCTGTTGGGTTTTGCTTTTTATACAACATGGCACATGGCAAGAAGCAATCGCTTATGAAGAAATACAGAATTAATGAAGAAATTCACCCACTAAAAAAGATTATTTCCTAGGAACATGGGCTCACCACACACTGCCTAAAGCTCAATTATAGTGAAGGGTAACTGTGCAAACTGATGATTCAAACCAGAAACAGTTATATACTCAGGCTGAAATGGTGAGCCAGAAAAGGTCTCCGCTTCCTTACCATTCCAAAGTCAGTTGCATAAAAGCAAAGAGTTCTAATGCAGATGGCTATCAGGACAATGATTTATTCATCCAGTTAACCAACAAAAAGCTGGATGTAGACATATGACTCAAATGGTAAAGCATCAGCTATGAACAAAAAAGTACATCAAGACCACAAAAAAACCCTAACTTTAAACCCCAGCACTAAGGGAGGGAAAAAAAGTTTATGCTGGCTACACAGTACAGATACTTATGAATCAAGATAATATCCTCCAACGACTGGCTGAGCTATCACAAAGAAGTCACAAAGTATATGGGAAATGACCTATGTGAACAGGAATGGGAGGACACTGCCATGAGCAGTGACCATGGTCAGTAGTATGGCAGTCTGGCTCCCAGGTCATGTGTATATTTATCCAAAGGGGCAAATAGTGGCTGGGGGGATAAGCAGGCTACTGCCACGAGCAGAACAACAGAATGTATGCAACTGCCAAAATAAATGAAGTGCCACTGCCAGGCAGCAGAAACCTCTCAGGCTGAGCAGGTCTAATCACCTCTGCTGCTTTTTATTCCCATTTTTCTCTTTTCTTTGTGTAGTGGGACTTTAACTCAGGACCTTGTTTTCTTGCTTTTTTTTTTCTCAAGGCTCCTTTTTACAGTCATTTATGTGAGTGCGCATGTATGCATGTGTGCGCACGTGTGCACGCACACGCGCACACGTGCGCACACACAGACACACACACACACACACACACACCAGATTGAGCAACTGTGAGGCTGTCAACAGCTCATTACACCTGTAAGATTAAAAAGGAGGTAGCAGATGTAGGTGTTAGAAAGAGGAGGGGAGGGTGGGGAAAGAGAAGTACATCTGCATATAAAGATAGAAGCAGTGAATATGAGCAATGAAGAAATGTGCTGCCAACTGGAAAAATACTGTGTTCTAACACTAAACAAGGCCTCAGACAATTATGGCTTCAAATTGTTCCTCTATTGTTGAATTATGAGCCAAGAATCTCAAGGGACTCAAAACTAAAAAGCTGGGAATATCAATAAGTCTGGGTCCATATGAATTGGTCTATTCTAGAACAAACTGAAAATGGCTAATTTATGAAGACTTTAAAGAAATGTATTAGAAGAATGACTATTGTATACGAAGGGAGCGGGAAATTCTGCTTTGATAATCTGACAGTTCAAAATGAACATCTCATTTCCCCTAATTCAATCTTGGTTTCCTTTAGCTAACATTTCCTTTCTTTGCCACCCCCTCTACAAACCAAATACAAGGGCTGTTTAGAGCAAACTTGTAGCTCCTAAATATAACCAAAGCAATATAAAAAGATCTTTTTTTTTTTTTTTTACTAACACGAGCAGTCTTCTGGGCAGCACTGTGCACTGCTCCCAGCAGTGAGCTGAACATCTCTGATTTGTTTAACAGAGATACAAGTCCAACTGCAGGAAAAGGTCAGTTCCTGAATCCCACACAGTCTGCAAAATCCTCTGAGCTTGGCATCGGGTGGTGTAAACTTAGAATCACTGGGGTCTATTCACAGCTGTACATTATAACCACTGAAGAAGAAGGCAGATCCGGAAAAACACCGTGGCTCCTTGTTGGCCACGTGAAACATGAGAGACTAGAGAATTCCTCCAGAAGAGTGAGGATCTGTATTTTAACTGTGCCGAGATAAAGCTGATTTGGTGTTGCAATTTCAGTAACCTCCTCAACTGTGATCTCAGTTGTGTGCTCAGGGCATTATCAGGAGCAAAGCCTGGGAGCTCTTGGTAGTGAGAAATGTACTCCCATGTACGCGTGAGGAACAGCCTGCACTTTCCTTCTTGTAGCCTTCTTCTATCACTTCAACTCATGGAACAAAAGGAAATGAACATTAGAAATTTTAATCAGTCTAATTTGCTTCTCATGCAGATGGCTTTGTTCACATTCCAAGATTGTAAAGTAAAAATGGGAATCGTTTCAGCTATTTAATGGTAGCTTTTAAGGTGTAGGTCACGGTGTATTGGGTCACATCAGTTAAGTGGGCTGCTGTCACCCTCACTCCCCCACAGCTTGCTACCATCTTTTTGAACCAAAGAGAATATAAAAGTGTACCGCAGGAAGAAAGGGTATTCCTTCATGAGACTCTTCAATATTTTTTAAAATAATTTTTTGTGTCCGGACTGGGGCTTGAACTCAGGGCCGGGGTACTCTCCCTAAGCTTATTTGTTCAAGGCTAGCCACTGCTTCACTTCAGGCTTTTTCTTGTAGTTAATTGGAGATAAAGAGTCTCACAGACTTTCCTGCCCACGGCTGGCTTTGAACCAAGATTCAGCCTCCTGAATGGTTAGGACTAGAGGCATGAGCCACTGGCACCTGATCTATTTGAAAATTTTTCAAATAAACTTATTGTGCACATTTAAGGTTACAACATGATGTATGAGATACAGGTAGACAATAAAACCATTACTGCAGTGAAGCAACCTGCCATATCACCTAAATTCTTCTGTGATAAGAGGAGCTATGATCTAGTTATTTAACAAAAATTCCAAGTACAGTACAATTTCTGTTATCTTTTCCATGCTGAGCACTGTTTCCATGTTGAACATTCCCTGTCTATACTTGTTTATTCTGTATGTCTGTTATTTTGTATCTATTAACCTGTATCACTCTATTTCCTCCTCCCAACTTTTACCTTCTCTCCACATCCCCAACCCAGTTTTTTTATTCTCTATCTAAGTATATCTGACCTTTTAAATCACATGTGTAAATCACATGTGTAAAAAGATCATGCAGGGGCTGGGAAGGTGGCTCAGTGGTAGAGCACTTGCCTTGCATGCTCGAGGCCCTGGGTTCGATTCCTTAGCACCACATAAGTAAAAAGTCGGAAGTGGCGCTGTGACTCAAGTGGTAGAGCACTAGCCTTGAGCTGAAGAGCTGAGGGACAGCGCCCAGGCCCAGAGTTCAGGCCCCACAACCGGACCCAAAAAAAAAAAAAAAAAAAAGATCATGCAGCATTTTTCTTTCTTTGCCTGGTTTATTTCACTTAATATAGATGTCCTCTAGTCCATCCATGTTCTTACAAATGGTAGGATCAAAACTATGTTTCTCACAATGAATTAAAAAATATAAAAACATGTGAAAGCTAAGCAATTGGAACCTTGAAAGAACTGCACCAAGGCAATATTCTACAGAGATTGCATATGGATCAAATAGTGACAAATTATGAAGAAGCTTATGGTCAGATGCAAAGACCTTAGTACATAAGGATTACTTAAGGTGGGTATAGTGACTCACAACTGTAGTCTCAGCACTTGGGAGGCATAAGCAGAAAGATTACAAGTTCCCTGGGCTCTGCAGGAAACCCTGCCTCAAAAATAAACAAACAAGGCTGGGTGCCCATGGCTTACACTTGTATTCCTAGCTACTCAGGAGGCTGAGATCTGAGGATCATGGTTCAAAGCCAGCCCGGGCAAGAAAGTCTGTGAGACTCTTATCTCCGGTTAACCACCACAAAACCAAAAGTGGCATTGTGGCTCAAGTGGTAGAGCGCTCTCCTTGAACTGAAGAGCTGAGGGACCACACCCAGGCCCAGAGTTCAAGACCCACAACCAACAAAAATAAATAAATAAATAATGAGAATAGAGAAGAGTTACTACCAGAGCTATTATCAGAGTTATCGAGGAATTTACACATTTTCCTGGATCTGAGAAGTGTCAAGTTCTCAGTCTGAACACTAGAAGAAACCTATCACTAAAACTTTAAGAGAAAATAAGGACTTGTTACAGTTCTCTCCAACATATAAAGAAAAAACAACATGGACTGTAGAAGGAAACGAGAAACCAATTTCCAATTAAAGAGCATCACAAACCGCAGCTACCACCAAAGGATTCAAGAGGGATAGATGAAGAGTTTATAAGGCAAAAGAAACCACTCCTGAGTCCTGCCAAACCAGCCAGACCTCTCTGGTATAGCCACCTAAGGGAATTCTTCATTCCAAGCATGATCACCATCTTTTATTCCTACCCACTCCTGATTGCTGACAGGCACATCCTTTGCCAATCCACGCTCAGTCAAGTCAGACGGCCTAGTCCTAGCAACCCAGTAGCAACAGAAGCCCAGAAGAGAATAGTCCTTCCTAAGTGGAGGCAGGAACACGGGAGAAAAACTATGATCTCTTAGGAAATACCACAGCAGGTTGCTCTCTTTGGTAGTTTATGTGAAAAGAGAAGCCTAAATAGTCTTCAAATGACAAAACTGCTATGTCTTCTTACATTGAGCCAGATGTGGGCTCCTTATAAAGCCGAAGAAATAAACTGTTCCATTTGGTAAATTAATGGCTAGATCTCAGGAAAAACCAACAAAAATTTTCATGTGGTCTCATTTCTATTAAGAATGTTAACTACTCATCATCCTACTGTCTCTTAGGGATGGCTAGATAAATTCCAGTAACAACTTACTACTAAGAATGAAACAAGGGAACTGGGGGAGATGGTGTTTGTCCTTATTCTCAGTTGCTCAGAAGGGGGAGATCAGGAAGACTGAGGTTTCAAGGCCAGCCCAGGTAAAAGTCAGCTAGATCCCCAGCTCAACTAATAAGCCTAGCATGATGGTATGTACCTGTGCTTCCAGCTATCTGAGAGCAAACATAGATGGATCGGAGTCCAAGGCTGGCCCTGGGCAAAAAATGCAAGACTCTATTTTTAAAAATAAATGAAGCAGCCAGGTGCCAGTGGCTCATACATGTAATCCTAGCTACTCAGGAGGCTTAGATCTGAGGATCAAGGTTTGAAACCAGCCTGGGCAGAAAAGTCCATGAGACTCTTATCTCCAATTAACTACCAGAAAACTGATATGGCTCAAAATGGTAGAGTACTAGCCTTGAGCAAAAAGAGCTCAGGGACACTGCCCAGACACTAAGTTCAAGCTCCATGACCAACAAAAAAATAAAGAAGCAAAACGGGCTAGCGGGGTGTGGCTTAAGTGGCAGAACACCTGCCTAGCAAGAGCAAGGCAGGTGTTCAAATTCCCAGTATCAGTCGGGGCGCTGGTGGCTCACGCCTGTAATCCTAGCTACTCAGGAGGCTGAGATCTGAGGATCGCGGTTCAAAGCCAGCTCGGGCAGGAAAGACTGTGAAACTCTTATCTCCAATAAACCACTAGAAAACCAGAAGTGGCACTGTGGCTCAAGCAGTAGAGTGCTCGCCTTGAGCTGAAGAGCTGAGGGACAGCGCCCAAGCCCAGAGTTCAAGCCCCACAACCGACCCAAAAAAAATTCCTAGTACCACCAGGAAGAAAAAAAAAAAAAGGCTTTCTAACTTTGATGGTAAGGACTCTGTCAAGATGCAATTATCACATAATCCTTTCCTTTCATGCTAGGAGACATCACATTACCCAGGACCATACAACAATAGTGATTGGAGGCAGTGATGGGCATTGCCTCAACCTGGTCTGTTTTCAACTTTCTGAAATATTTCTTCTGACTCTGCAAGCTGTTGCTCAGGGCCCAGAGTGTACAGCATCAAGTCACTCTTTCAAAAAGTCAAAATAAATGCCAAGCTGGTACAAAAATGTACAATTGGTACATGAGATGGGTACCTGTAAGAGGGCATGGTGCATTGTCACCTCCAGTTCAGCTAAAACATGAGCAGCATCCTCACTGTCCTCTTGAACTTCCAAGTCCTCCTCAGGGATGGTCTCCCAGTTGCCCTGGTGAGCAGCCAGTGTGTGCACTAGTTCATACTGTCCGGGGAGAGCCAAGCTGACACGGGTCTGAGTCCCATAGGTGAAGTGGAGGCGCCGAAGCTTACAGCTCTCTTCGCTGCCCAACCTGCTGGTGGGAAGCACCTGCACCCCCAACAGCAGGTTCAACAGCTGGCACTTGACTTTACAGTCCTGGCCGAGGATCAAGATGCAGGGGAGGCAGTCCACCATCTTCTGGAGGTACTTCTCTTCCTTAGCTGGGAAGGAAATGCAGCTCAGCTGGCCTGGTAGAGGAGAGAGTGGAGGAGAAAGAAGTAGAGAGAAGAGTGAGAAGGAACAGAGAGACTCCATTAGGACATCAGGGTCCTAAAGGAAAAATTTCCAGGAATTCTAAGTTAAAGGTAATATCCCAAAGCCAGGCACCAGTGGCTCCTGCCTGTAATCCTAGCTACTCAGGAGGCTGAGATCTGAGGATTACAGTTCAAAGGCAGCCTAGGCAGGAAAGTCCCTGAGATTCTTACCTCGAATAAACCACCCAGAAAACCAGAAGTGGCACTGTGGCTCAAGAGGTAGAGCGCTAGCCTTGAGCTGAAGAGCTGAGGGACAGCACCCAGGCCCAGAGTTCAAACCCCATGACCCACAAAAAAAAAAGGAAATATCCGAGTCAAAAAAGGTTCTTCAAATATCAAAGAGTTTCCTTCCTCAGCACATCCCCAGAAAACAAGCTATTATTTCTATTAGAAGATGGCAGTAACCTGTTCCTCCCTTTTTCATTCTGAAGAGGGACAGCCTCAGGAGTTTATAAGAATTCCGTACAAATGTAATCATTAAAATGTCAATCACTGGAACATGAGTCCAAGGAGAAACTATAGTTGAATGTGTGAAAATTAAAACCTTCCTTCTCACCTCAAACTTCCCTGCCATATGCAATTTTATCCTATTATGCTTCTCACATGTTCACCTAAATGTATGAGCTGATCTGCACATGGGCATGTGTGTGCACACGTGCACAGACACAGACACAGACACACACACACGTTGAAAATATTTTTTTTTACTTTTTTTTTTTTTGGTCAGACATGGGGCTTGAACTCTGGGCCTGGGCACTGTCCCTGAGCTCTTCAGCTCAAGGCTGAAGAGCCATAGCACCACTTCCAGTTTTCTGGTGGCTAATTAGAGATAAGAGTCTCATGGACTTTATTGTCAGAGCTGACTTTCAACTGTGATCCTCATCTCAGCCTCCTGAGTAGCTAGGATTACAGGCATGAGCCACCAGCATCCACCACTGAAAACTTTTTCAAGACTGACAGCTATAGTACATTCAGTTCATACCTCTGATGGCTGAGACAGTGCCCAAGCTGCCAGCTCACCGATGCCACACTTGCCAATCAAGTCATACTTCTGTTTATGGGTAAAAAGACACTGCTTAAGACAAGAGAAGAACTCCCCACTAGGATAAAACAATTCTAGGAAGAAATGTGATTTATCTCAAAAATGTCCCCCTTTGAAGATAACCACCACTAATCTAACTGGTTAACCTCCTTGCCCAGATTCTAGTAGTACCAGTTTGGGGGAGGGGAGAATCACAATTTATTTTACTGAAACTATCAGAATCTGAACTCTCACTCTCCTACTTCTTCAGCATCAAGGTCCCCTACAACTAAGATTCAGAAAGGCCAACCTTTGAGCCAAACTACACACATTATAACTGAAGTCTGGGTGGTATTACTAAGTGAAATACTATTCATTTTAGTCATTTAGCCCATAAGCCACACTGAATTATTTTCAGGCTGCTTATTTTGTTTGTGTAATTGAAGCAGCAAGAGGCCTGATTCATTAAAAGATGGTTCAGAATGTACCTATCCTGCTTCTACTTCAAATCCTCAAACCTCCTCCACTTCCAAAAAAAAAAAAAAAAAAATTAAAGAGATCTGTCTGTATTCATCCAGGCTCTTTCTACATTTTGTGCCTCTCCTTTCATGTCTGTCTCTGAATGCCTGAACAAGTACATCAGCAGCAACACCAGACACTGAAAAGAAGAAACTTCTCCTATGGGAAAGAAGTTGACTCTTTTGAAAAAACAAAGAGTATTCACTGAGTGCCTAATTCTGTGTAAGATATTTAATAAGCATAAGAGTAAGATTAGACTACTGGTTTCATCTTTGACCTATAACCAAAACCAAGAAGGAACAGTGTTTGCATAAGCACTTGGGCAGTAGTAAGTCCTGAGTCCCTTTGTATCTTGTTCACTTATCAATTTGTTCTAATTATCTGTTTATAATAATCACAACCATCATCCTATCTTCAACATCCAACACAGAGATTGATATATGTAAGTGCTTAAAGTTCATTCCGCTAAGAATCCATTTATTGGGAGTTGTCTACAGAAAGCAACAAGGAAACCCATTAAATATTTTGAAATGTATAGTATCATGATGAATAGTCTCAGGAGAATGATCACTCCTAAACATGACTTTTATCTCAACATATACAGTAGCAACAAACAAAAGAAGAACTGCAGAATTTAGCCACCACAGTCTCAGCCTAACCTGTGAGAAGCCCAGATACTGACTTCTCTCTCGCCTACCATTTCTCCATTTACTCTTTTCTCAAGTCTCCCAGATTCTCACCTAAGAATTAACAATCTAAGTATCAATGAACCTTTAAATAAATTCTTGTAACAAAAGCTGTTTCAAAAATTTTTTTGGGGGTCCGGTTGTGGGGCCTGAACTCTGAGCCTGAGCGCTGTCCCTCAGCTCTTCAGCTCAAGGCTAGCACTCTACCACTTGAGCCACAGCTCCACTTCCGGCTTTTTTCTTTTTGCTTATGTGATGCTGAGGAATCGAACCCAGGGCCTTAAGCATGCAAGGCAAGCGCTCTACCACTGAGCCACCTTCCCAGCCCTTGTTTCAAAATTTAGACAAAACTAACCAACCTACATGAGCTTTGTGACTGCTACTACTAGGAGGGTGGATAATAGAGAAGAAAACCAACTGAACCACTTTTAGAGGCTAGACAGAAAGGCCTCAACACCTCTGAGACAGTGTCCATGACAGAAAGGCTAATAAAACATGCTGCATTGGCAAAACTACCACAGGCACACCACATTATTCATCAGACCCAAATTATCACCTCTCCGGTTTCCATCTCTCCTGCAAAAACAGCCACTACAAATAAACCTGCTACTGTCAAAGCAACCAAGGACTAGTGCAATGCAAAGGGGACTCAATTGAGCCTTGCATGCTCTCTGCAAGGGTTCCATGTGCAACTTACTATCCTCAAGAAAGGGCTTCATGGAGACATCACTGTCCACAGCCTTTGCTTCTCCCAAGAATCTTTACCTTCCTCACTGACCTCTAACATGTCTGTAAGATTTGAACAAGGACATGAGAAAAATGAAGCTGAAAGCAGACAGCTGGAGTCCTTCCTTCTCTGGGCACACAGCTCCAGGATACGAAGTGTAGCAGGTGAGGGAACAGCACTAAACTGAGGGCACATTTCTGACCCCAGGCTTCACCACTGACTAGCTCTGTGACCTTGGCAGTCCACTCGCCATTTAAGCCTGGAAATTGCTCATCTGTAAACTCAAGGTGTTAGATTTGATTGTCTTTAACGTCTTTTCCAGTTCTAAAATACTGGATATGATGTTTTAATTGTTGAAAGAGTAAGGATGTGGGAGCGAAGGGAGGTTGGTTGTTTTTATTTTAAATTATATGTGAATTTAATTATGCAAGCTCCCTCAGGACTTCTGTAACTACAGATCAAAAAGTTGAGTGAACTAGCCAGGGGCTCAGAGGACCTACAGTGCAGCCTTAGCAGGTCTCTAAAGAAGAAATTAAAAGCTGTGGACTGACAGTAGGAGGGAGGAAGGAAACCTGTTTCACAGCTACAACAGCTGCCTCTCTAACAGTTAAAGGACTTCTAAGTTAATCGGGGTTTCTTATGTAATTAATACAAGGGCATCTGCATATGGGCTGCCAGAAGGTAAACAGCATGGCTTCTCAGCTGGCATGCATTAACCCTGCCAGCCCTGGCTGCAGGAAAATTCAAATCAAATTGTCTTCAGTGTAAACCAAGGCTTTTCTTGACTGAAGTTACTTTTTTTGTTGTTTTTTGTTTTCCCAGGGCCTCATGCATGTGACGCAAGCACTCTACCACTGAGCCACCTTCCCAGCCCCAAGGCTGAAGTTACTTTTAAGCAAAGGTTTTAAGTTAGGGGGAAGAAAAGAAGAATTAAAGAAGCAAGCCACTTTATGTGTTCTAGATAACATTTATTGAGTCCCTGTTGAGTACTAATCACTTTATTTGCCTTATCACATTTAAAGCTTACAGATCCAACGGGACAAGAATTTCTCAGTTAAAACCCAGGACACGGGAGCTGGGAAGGTGGTTCAGTGGTAGAGCACTTGCCTTGCATGCTCAAGGCCCTGGGTTCGATTCCTCAGCACCACATAAGAAAAAAGTCGGAAGTGGCGCTGTGGCTCAGGTGGTAGAGTGCTAGCCTTGAGCTGAAGAGCTGAGGGACAGCACCCAGGCCCAGAGTTCAGGCCCCACGACTGGACCCAAAAAAAAAAACAAAAAACAGGACACGGAGAGCTGGGAAGGTGGCTCGGTGGTAGAGAGCTTGCCTTGCCTGCATGAGGCCCTGGGTTCAGTTCCTCAGCACCACATAAGCAGAAAAAGCCTGAAGTGGAGCTGTGGCTCAAGTGGTAGAGTGTTAGCCTTGAGCTGAAGAGCTGAGGGACAGCACTCAGGCCCAGAGTTCAGGACCCACGACCAGGAAAAGAAAAAACAAACAGGATACACTCTAGGCACTCACACAAAATAAGACCAAAAGAGGATAGTCTTAGGAAAGGATCACGTAGCCCTATGCATGTGATGGTACAAAATAGTATTTATGGAAATGAACTCCAGGAAGTAGAAACAAGAGGCTTTTTTTTTTCCTTTGTTGCTGGTTTTGTTTTCATTCTGTTTGTCTTATTTGTTCATTTATCTGTCTTTGGAAGGTAAAGGGAAGGACAGAAATGGTGCTGACAAAGGGTGAGCAAATGCAGCAGTGATAGTTACTATGTTGAAAATGAACTATACAACTTGTGGGTGGAGACAGTGTATTTTACAGGGGGGAAGCCAGGAGAGCAAGGGAAGAGGTGACATTGCTTAAAAAAAAAAAAAATGTAGGGGCTGGGAAGGTGGCTTAAGGGTAGAGCACTTGCCTTGCATGTTCAAGGCCCTGGGTTTGATTCCTCAGCACCACATAAGCAAAAAGAAAAAAGCCAGAAGTGGTATTGTGACTCAAGTGGTAGAGTGCTAGTCTTGAGCTGAAGAGCTGAGGGACAGCACCCAGGCCCAGAGTTCAGGCCCCACAACCGGACCCAAAAAATAAATAAATAAGTAAATAAATAAATAAACGTACTCTTTATTTGACTTATAATGGTAACCCTTCTGTACACTACCTTTACAAGAAACAATAATTAAAAAAAAAAAAAAAAAAGAGGCCGGGCGCTGGTGGCTCACGCCTGTAATCCTAGCTACTCAGGAGGCTGAGATCTGAGGATCGCAGTTCAAAGCCAGCCCGGGCAGGAGACCGTGAGACTCCTATCTCCAATAACCACCAGAAAAACCGGAAGTGGTGCTGTAGCTCAAGTGGTAGAGCGCTCGCTTGAGCTGAAGAGCTGAGGGACAGTGCCCAAGCCCAGAGTTCAAGCCCCACGGCCGACCAAAAAAAAAAAAAAATGAGGACATAGAAGCCTAAAACACCTAAGCACATGAAAGGTGGAAAACAGGTAGGTTGTTCTAGGTCTCAGGTTAGTGGTAGGTAAGGGCAACAGACATGCTTCATGCCAAACTGCTTCCCAATCTTGGGCCAAACACAAAATCTAGTTATTGTAGGACCCCAATTTAAAGCAGACTCTGAGCAAGGGAGGGAAGGCACTGTATGAAGTAATAATAAAGTGGAACTCTGCACCTTTGCTTTAGTGTATTATTGGAACTTGTTGGGGGTTCAGAAAACAACCTAAAGTATGGTGCTTTGACCTGCTGAGTACTCTGAATTAGTTACATGCATGTAAAGCTTAAATACATTTATAATATGTACTCTTGCTAACTTGTCTTTTGTTATAAGAATAGATTTTGACTTTTATGATGAATAAAGGAACCCATCTACCTAGGTGCTTTCTAAAAGCCAATGAAATATAAAATGATTTATAATTAAAGCCACCAGTAACATAATTACACATTTGTGTCAAATGAAGTAATGGGATTTTTTTTCTTTTTCTTTTTCTTTTTTTTTTTTGTCAGACATGGGGCTTGAATTCAGGACCTAGATGCTGTCCCTGAGCCACTTTGTGCTCAAGGCTAGCACTCTATCACTTGAGCCACAGTGCCACGTCCAGCTTTTTCTGAATAGTTTAGGGAGATAAGAGTCTCACCACCTTCCTGCCTGGTCTGGCTTTTGAACAGTGATCCTCAGATCTCAGCCTTCTGAGTAGCTAGGATTACAGGTGTGAGTCACCAGTGCCTGCTTTAACATTCCTTTCCTTTTTTTTTTTTATTATAATTTTTTTATTTTTATTTTTTGTGAACATACTGTACAGAGGGATTACAATTACATGGGCAAGATAATGAGTTCTTATCAAGCATTGCAGCCTCCTCCTTTGTTTACCCATCACATCCCTTCCCAGCCTCCCCCCACCCCCTCACCCAATTCTACTCCCCCCACCACCACCAAAGTTGTAAAGTTCGTTTTTGACATGACAACTTGTACTTCTCATTGTTGCAACGGGTCCACCTGTATCATTAAACGACTTGTTTTTCCCCATCTCCTCCACAAATTATACCGACATCAAATATAGTGAAAGCAGGGGTTATACTGTGGGGGAAGGACATATAAGGCAACAAAGAAATAATCTTATCTATGCATTAGAAACAAATGCATGAAATAAAAAACATTTAAATACATATCTAAGGGTTCATTTTCCTAACATCACATTATCTGACCTTTTCTGCTTGACTCATACATATACTAGATATTGCAAATAAGGGAAACCATGGGACCTATGTTTCTTTTTTTTTTTTAACATTCCTTTCTTAATGTAGGATTTATTCTTTGCTTCACTTTTGGCACATATAATTAATACAAAATACAAATTACTTTGTAGCCAGGTGCTGGTGACTAACACTTGTAATCCTAGCTACTCAGGTGGCTGAGATCTGAGAATCATGGTTCAAAGCCAGCTGGGGCAGGAAAGTCCATGAGACTCTTTAACTATAATTAAACACCAGAAGAAGAAAAAAAAAAAACAGAAGTGGCACAGTGGCTCAAGGGGTAGAGTGCTCACCTTGAGTTAAAGAGCGCAGGGACAAAGCCCAGGCCAAGAATTCAAGCCCCACAACCAACCAAAAAAAAAAAAAATTACTTTATAAGCTGGGCACTAGTGGTTCACATATATAATCCTAGCTATTTAGGAGACTGATATCTGTGGATCAATGTCTGAAGCCAGCCTGGACAGGAAAGTCCATAGACTCTTATGTACAATTAACCACAAAAATTGGAAGTGGAGATGTAGTTCAAAATGGTAGAGTGAGTGCTAGCCTTGGCAGAAAGCGCTAAAAGACATCACTCAGGCCCTGAGTTCATGACAAAACAAACAAGGGGGTGGGGGGGGAAGGAGGGAGAGAGGGGAGGGAAAGGAAAGGAAAGGAAAAGTTTCATATTGTCTTCCCACTGTATCACTCTACTACAAGCTTCAAAATATTGAGCTGCAAAAATCCTGGGAGCACTGGTGGCTCACACCTGTAATCCTAGCTACTCAGGAGGCTGAGATCTCAGAATTGAGATTCAAAGCCAGCCCAGGCAGGAAAGTCTGTGAGACTCTGATCTCCAATTAACCACCAGAAAACCAGAAGTGACACTGTGGCTCAAATGGTAGCTTGCCTTGAGCTAAAGAGCGCCCAGGCCCAGAGTTCAAGCCCCATGAGCAACAACAACCAAAAAAAAAAAAATCCAAGGAGCTGAGGAACAAATACTAGACAAGAACATTTTTTTATCATACAGCTACAGAAGAAGAGCAATAGCCTTCTGGGTATAAAGTAAGACCCTAATTTGAAAAGAGTCAATGCAAAAAGCATAGTGGAGCAGCAGAAATGACAGAGCATCTACTTCGCAAGCATGAGGACCTGAGGATTTTCAATCCCCAGTACTGCCAAAAAATAAGAATAAAAGTAGGCTATACTGGTACCTAGAAAGAGAGAGAGACATCCTCCCCAGAGGCTTCCTTCCCCTGGAATCCTAGTGAAATGATGAGAAGGCACTCAGCATCCTGCTGACAAGTTCCCTTCTGGGTGAAACTGCTCCTGAGGCTGGGCATGCTCCAGAGGGAAGGGAAACACAGCTGGCAGCTGGTGACTGCGGTTTATGGGACAGAGATGGAAGTGGTTCCTTGAAGCAAGCCAAACCTATGCTTTAAAGAAGACTAAAATTCTGTCATCTGGAAGGAAGAATACTAGCAGCTTACCACTATTAAGAGTGATTCAAAGAGCCCGGCGCCAGTGGCGCCTGTAATCCTAGCTACTCAGGAGGCTGAGATCTGAGGATCACTGTTCAAAGCCAGCCCGGGCAGGAAAGACCATGAAACTCTTATCTCCAATAAACCACTAGAAAACTGGAAGTGGCGCTGTGGCTCAAGCTATCGAGCACTCACCTTGAGCTGAACAGCGCAAGGACAGCGCCCAAGCCCAGAGTTCAAGCTCCATGACCGGCAAAAAAAAAAAAAAAAAGAGTGATTCAAAGGTAGGGATGCATTTTTTATGCATAAAAATAAAAAAACAAGCCAGACACTGATGGCCCATGCCTATAATCCTGACTACTCAGAGGCTGAGATCTGAGGATTATGGTTTGAAGCCAGGGCTAGAAAGTCTGTGAGACTCTTATTTCCAATGAACCATCAAAAGTCACCAGTGAAGCTGTGGCTCGGTGATAGAGCAAAGACTTAAGCAAAAACAAAGAAAGAAACTCAAGGACCAGGCTTTGAGTTCAAACCTCAGGACCTGCAAAGTAACTTAGTCAGATAGGTAGGTAGGTAGGTAGGTAGGTAGGTAGGTAGGTAGGTAGGTAGGTAGGTAGGTAGACAGACAGACAGACAGACAGACAGACAGACGAACAGACGAACAGACAGATAGATAGAACAACAGTGAGTTAAAATCCAGTGGAAAACTCAGCCCATGCTGATATAAATGAATTAACAAGGGAAAAGGAAAATCCCTACTTCATGGCAGAAATTAACTAAATAAGTATAAAAAGAATGATGAATATAAAAAGTACCTCTGAAGTGGGAAGGCATTGTCCAGAAGGCCATATTTTGAGGAACAGGGCATCAGTGAAACGTCAGGATACCTCCCACCAGACTAATCAAGTACAAAGCGGGAAATGGTGAGCTTGAGGGGGAGAAATCTAGAAGACACCCACCTGACTCGAGATCAAACCTAACACGGGGGAGAGAGGAGCCTGCGCTTGCTGAGGCAGCATGCATCCTGGTTCTCCCTGTTAAGGGATCATGACCTGAGTAGTCATGAGGATCCAGGTTTAGGGTTATCCTATAAAATGGAACTCCTCACCTACTCTTTGAGCTTATCAAAGACAAAAATGTCAAGGCCAAGGAACTAACTGTTCCGTATTAAGGGAGTCTGAAGAGGCACGACGGTGAAAGGCAACATGTGCTCCTGGATAGCACTGGAGCAAAGAGTCACTTTAGAGCACTTAGCAAACTTGCCTGGGCTCTCAGGACTGAGGAGCAGCATAGAGGCCATGCTCATGTCCTAACTTGGAGGTGTACACTATATGTGAAAGATTATTTTTGTTTGCAAGAACTGTGCACTAGACTCTTTAGATAAAACAACCTGTCTGTAATTTGCTCTTAAATAGTTCTGAAAGAGACACAACATAATAGATGTAGGGCAAGAAGCTGGTTATGGATCAAACACATTAAAACATTAACAACTGGGAGATCTGCAAAAAGCAGGTAAGACAGCTCTGTATTTTGTTCTGGAAGCATTTATGTACGTTTAAACTTTTTTAACTTATTTTTTAAATTTTTGGTGCCAGCTGGGCTGGGTGCTAGTGGCTTATGCCTGTAATCCTAGTTACTCAGGAGGCTGAGATCTGAGCATTGCAGTTCAAAGAAAGAGAGAAAAGGGGAGGGAAGGGGAATGGAGAAGAGAGAGAGCTGGGAATTTCTCTCCCATTATCTGGACTAGAAAGGATAAAAAAGGCACTACAACTCTCAATCTGATGAAGCTAAATTTAGACACTTCACATCCAAATTTAAAAAATAAAATAAAAGCAGTTTTTAGAAAAGAAATGTGAGTTTAAAAAAATCAAAAGCTTGGGCTGGGAAGGTGGCTCAGTGGTAGAGTGCTTGTCTCACAGCATGAGGCCCTGGGTTTGATTCCTCAGTACCACATAAGCAAAAAAAGCTGGAAGTGGCACTGTGGCTCAAGTGGTAGAGCACTAGCCTTCAGCTAAAAAGCTGAGGGACAACACTCAGGCCCAGAGTTCAAGCCCCATGACCAACCAAAAAAAAAAAAAAAATCAAAAGCTTTCATAACAAGACATCATTCTTTGGGACAGTTCTGATACATCATTTAGCTATTCAAGTGAAAGGCAAAACAACCTCAACTCCTCTTTCCCATAGTCCTGCCCACAGAACAGCACCCCTGGGAACGGAAGCACTACACAAAGAAAGTAGTGGCCAAAAGGTTCCCACAGCCACATGGTACACCACTGGGGAATACACCTAAATCATTCTTACTGCCTAATAAAGATGACAGGAAAACAGACTGCGTGTGATGGGCACTTTAACCCAGTCCCCACAGGGGACCATGGTCCTATGCTTTGACCAACTTCCCTTCAGCTTTGGTTTAGACTTTAAAGGAACATTATGCCTATAGGACTTTCTCAGAGACCCTGATTTGCAGGTGAAAGGAAGGAAGGGGTTCATATCTCACCCACAGACACTGATGTTGTCAGGTATCTAGTTCTAGGATCCCAAGATCACAACACTCTTCATCTGGCAAAGAATTGAATCAGAGAAAAGAAGTCCTTAAAAGGGCTCCAGTCAGGTTTCTGGGAAACAGGAAGGAAAACCCGCATCTTCCACATGGATTCACCCTCTGTTCTTGTTAGGGCTGACACCAAAGCCATGCAGGAAGCAGAAGCCATGATACTGGATGCTGACTACTTTCCTACCCGAAGGGGCAAAGTCACCTTAGGTCTTACAACTGTTAGGAAAAGAAACCGCATCCACCCATATCCCTCACACTCTAGCTACTGGCTCTTCTGTAATAAGAAGGACATGGAAATAGAGCAGCTCTGAAAGAGGCTCACACCTCTATTCCTACCCTCTCAGGAGGCTGAGAGATGGGTATGGAGGTTCGAAGCCAGCCAGGGCAACAGAGTAAAACTCTATCTCAAAAAACAACTATTACATAACTGTAACCCCTCTGTGTATCACCTTTATAAAAACAATAAAAAATAACATTAAAAACAAACAAAAACTCCAGCCCAATTGATCATCTATCAAATGGGTATCACTATTCTTTTTTCTCTCTAAAAGGCTCCAAACAGCAAAATGTGAGTGATTCTACAAAACTCCATACCCTCTATAGGGGAAAATGCCCTTCAGGAGTAGAAATTAAATTGTGTTTAACTTCAGAACATCTTTCAAAAGATCACTCCAGTATCTACCAGACTTGAAAATACCTTTCTGCGTCTTTCTTCTACTTTTTATTAGTACCAATTAGTTGTACAAGGGTGTTTCATTTTAACATACCCGTAGATACATACAATGGACTTTGATCAGACTCACCCCTCGAGACATGGAAATAATTTAATACATTAATTTACCCCTACATATGAAGTACAGTGGTACCAGGGATATAATGATGAGTAATAACAGTCTTTAGTCACTAGGATAAAGACCAAAAAAAAGCAAATAAAAGTATGACCTGCTTTTATAGAGCTTATAGGAATTAAGTAACAGGCCTAATGTGAAATTGTCCTTTCTGTTTACTTCAATTGCACATTACTTGAGGTTTTATTTTCACAGTATCATTTTTTTTTTCAGTATTGGAGACTGAACCTAAAGCATTACATGTGCTGATTTAAATAATCTGACACTGCCGGGCGCTGGTGGCTCACGCCTGTAATCCTAGCTACTCAGGAGGCTGAGATCTGAGAATCGCAGTTCAAAGCCAGCCCGGGCAGGAAAGACCGTGAGACTCCTATCTCCAATAAACCACCAGAAAACCAGAAGTGGTGCTGTAGCTCAAGTGGTAGAGCGCTCGCCTTGAGCTGAAGAGCTGAGGGACAGCGCCCAGGCCCAGAGTTCAAGCCCCACGACCAACAAAAAAAAAAAAAAATCTGACACTGAGATACATCCTCAGCATCAAATGATTAGAATTTTTTTTTTGAGGAGCCAATTGTGGACTTTGTTGTTGTTTGTCACAGGGATTGAATGCAGGGCCTGGGCACTGTTCCTGAGCTCTTTTGCTAGTGTTCTACCACTTTGAGCCATAGCTCCACTTCCATTTGTTGAGTAGTTAATTGGAGGTAAGAGTCTCACAGGAACTGCGATCATCAGATCTCAGCCTGAGTAGCAAGGATTACAGGTCTGAGCCACTGGCACATAGTGCAATTCTAGATTTTTAACTCAGGGCCTTATGCTTGCTAGACAGGCACTCTACTACTTAAGCTATGCCTCCAGCATTTTTTTTGCTTTTATTGCTTTTCAAATAGGATCTTGCTTTTTGCATAGGTCAGCCTTGATCCTCCTCTTTATATTTCCTGCATAACTGGGATAACAGTTTTTTTTCACTGGTTGAGATGCGATATTTTTTCACCAGACTGGCCTTAAAATGACATCCTCCTGATCTAAGGCTATAGTAGCTCAGATTATAGTTCTAAGCCACTGCACTCATCTCAAATGATTGTTTTTGAAGTGCAGTTATCACAGGAAGATTCCTTTTTTGTTCTAGCAATCTAGTGAAACAGAAAACAAGACAGATGCCAAGTGCCAGGGGCTCATGCCTATAATCCCAGTCACCTACAAGGCTGAGATCTGAAGATGGAGGTTCAAAGCTAGCCTGGGAAGAAAAGATTCTTTTCTCCAATTAAACATCAAAAAGCTACAAGTAGTGGTAGAGCACTAGCAGAGAGTAAAAGAAAGCTCAGGGGCAGCACCCGGGCCCTAAGTTCATGACCCTGGACAACACACACACACACACACACACACACACAGAACACACACACCCAGAACACACACATAGCCAGAACACACACACAGCCAGAACACACACACACACACACACACACACACACACAGAGCCAGAAGTGAGAGCTTTAACTCAAGTGATAGAAGCACTAGCCTTGAGCTAAAAAAAAGCACAAGGACAGCACCTAGGTCCTGAGTTTAAGCCCAAGGATCAACACACTCAATAAGCCGAGAAAAACAGGAAAGAGAAAGTAGATATAGCAAGACAAATTTAATGGATGGCACCAGTGGCTCACACCTGTAATCCTAGCTATTCAGAAGGCTGAGATCTGAGGATCACAGTTTGAAGCCAGACTGGACAGGAAAGTCCATGAGACTCTTACCTCCAACTAACCACCAGAAAACCAGAAGTGGCTGGTGTGGCTTTGAGCTGTGGCTCAAAGTGGTAAAGTTCAAGCCTTCAGCAGAAAAAGCTTAGGGACAGTGCCAGGCCCTGAGTTCAATCCCCACAATCAACCAAACCCAAACACACACACACACACACACACACACACACACACACACACACACACACACACACACACACACACACACACACACACACACACACACACACACACACACACACAACCACCACATTTCAATGCTTGCTTTCTTATAAACTACATGCAAGACCAGAAGCAATGATCGTACCTGAAATCTGTGACTGGAGGAGGTAGTGGGGAGTCTGCAAGACTTTATCTCAAAGAACAACAAGCCAGGTATGGTGTCGTAATTTCAGCTATGCAGAAGACACAGGAAGGAGAATCACTGTCCTACGTGAACCAGTGAGAAGTGCAAGCTCTATCTGAAAAACTACTAAAGCAAAGAGGGCTGAGGTGTAAAGCTAATGGTAAGAGGACTTGCCTTGCAAGTGCAAACTCTAAGTTCAAACTCTAATACTACCTGAAAAATAACTGGTGAAAGCTCAGCAAGGTGGATCATGTCTATAATTCCAGCATTTGAGAAGCTGAGGCAGTAGGATCAAGAGTTCTTGGCCAGTGCACAAACAAAAATAAAAATAAGCAAATAAGAACTACTTCCAAGACTGAAGGAATGTATACCGAACAAGCTATACTGAAATATATTGAAGTAAGTAATGATAAACTGCGATTGATAACAGACTTAAAAGCAATGATTTTTTTTTCTTTTAGGACCAAGCAGAATTTTAAAATAACAGGCTGCCCTATGCCATGGGTTACAGATCTTCCCAGGAAAGGAAGATTAGGAAGGGGAAAGACAGGCTAAAAAGGGAAAGAGTATAGAACGCTATTATGTTTGGGGAAGCCATTTCCTCCCTGGTCAAATAAAAGGGGCCTGACACCCTGAATCTCAGCAGGGGGAAAGGGCAAGAAGGGCCTAAGTAGGCCATGTCACATTATGTTCACTGATCCAGACAGTCTCCTAGTAAAGTGAATGATGGGCCATGGCAAGCTATGGAGTCTGAGCTATGACTCACTACCAAAGTCTCTGCCACTGAGTGTACATTGTATTCCCATAGCTAGGTCAAAGAAGAATGAGGAGCTGCAGAAGCAGAACTGGACTGAGAACCCAGAGGCCTGGGCCTAAATCAGACTCCAACTAAATTGTTCTGTCCCATATTACCTCTTGCTGGCTTATTCTTCCTCCAAACCCTGGTCCAACGGCCTGCTCCTGACACAAACAGCACTAACTATATTCCTGAGGTTTTGTCAACAAATAGCACACTTTTGTGAGGTAGCATTATCACTCCTTTTTACTTCTTTTTTTTTTTTTGGGGGGGGGTCCGGTCGTGGGGCCTGAACTCTGAGCCTGGGCACTGTCCTTCAGCTCTTCAGCTCAAGGCTAGCACTCTACCACTTGAGCCACAGCACCACTTCCGGCTTTTTTCTTTTTGCTTATGTGGTGCTGAGGAATCGAACCCAGGGCCTCAGGCATGCAAGGAAAGCACTCTACCACTGAGCCACCTTCCCAGCCCCCTCCTTTTTACTTCTTGAGATATAATTAACACTTGTTTGTTTGTTGTTAGTGTTATTGACATTTGAGACAGGGTCTCACTACATAGCCCAGGCTGACTTAAGCCCTTGATCCTCTGCCTCAGTCTCTCGGCACTACAGTTTTGAGAGCCCAGAATAAACCCTTTATAAATGTACAATTCAGTGGGACTTACGGTTTATTTGTTCATTTGTGGTACTATAGATTGAACCGAGGGCCTCTCACAAGCTAGGGAAGTGTTCTACCACTAAATTACCACACACTCCCAACTCCTCCTTCTTTCTTTCTTTTTTTTTTTTTTTTGTGGGTATAGGGATTGAACTCTGGGCCTGGATGCTGTCCCTGAGCTCCTTTTGCTCAAGGATAGTACTCTACCACTTGAGCCAGAGCAACACTTCCAGGTTTTCTGCGATTAATTGGATATGAAGAGTTTCATGGACTTTCCTGCCCAAGCTGGCTTTGAACCATGATCCTCAGATCTCAGCCTCCTGAGTACAGTGTGAGCCACCAGTGGTCCACTCCCCCTTCTTCGCGTGTGTGTGTGTGTGTGTGTGTGTGTGTGTGTGTGTGTGTGTGTGTGTGTGTGTGTGTGTGTGTGTGTGTGTGTGTGTGTGTGTGTGTGTGTGTGTGTGTGTGTGTGTGTGTGTGTGTGTGTGTGTGTGTGTGTGTGTGTGTGTGTGTATTGTGGGGCCTGAACTCTTGGCCTGGGCGCTGTCCCTCAGCTCTTCAGCTCAAGGCTAGTGCTCTAGTACTTGAGCCACAGTACCACTTCCAGTTTTTTCTGCTTATGTGGTGCTGAGGAATTGAACCCAAGGCCTCATGCATGCAAGGCAAGCACTCTACCACTGAGCCACCTTCTCAGCCCTCCCCCTTCTTTTTGAGACAGGGTGCCAGGTATTACTCAGATTAACTTTGAGCTTTCAAACCTCCTGCTTCAGTTTCCCAAGTAACTAGGATTACAGGCCTTAAGCACCATGACTGGCCTTCTGTGGTTTTCTGTATGTTCACAGAGTTGTACAACTACTCCCGCTATATAGTTCCAAAGCATTTTCAACCCCCTGGCCCACAAAAAAAAATTACTATTATAATTATTCTATTTCTTTCATAGGAGAAAAGTGTAGAAAAACTGATCTCTACTAGCCCAAGGTCAGTCTTAGTCCCTTACTAGCCCTTCCCCTACACAGGTAAGAGATCCACCAGAACATGCCACATTCCCTGGCAATTACTAATCTACTTTCTATCTCTAGAAATGTGCCTGTTAGAGACACTTCATATAAATATAATCACAGTATGTGGCATGTTTATCACTCCTATTCTGCACAGAAAGAACCCAGGACGAACAGGCGAAGAAACTTGCCTAAGTCAAGTAAGATGCAGTACAGTAGGACCCCAAAGCTGGTTCAATGGTTGTGCTTACTTTTGACCACTGCATGCAGCATCCACATGGAAACAAAGGTGAGAAAGCAAGAGATAATTTTACTTTGGGAAAGGAGACTATTAATCTATAGTAATTTTTTAAAAAGTCAGGCGCCAGTGGCTCACGCCTGTAATCCCAGCTACTCAGGAGAATGAAAAGCTCGTGCAGGAAAGTCCATGAGACTCTTATCTCCAATAAACCATTAGAAAACTGGAAGCTGTAGTTCAAGCGGTAGAGCGCTTGCCTTGAGCTGAAGAGCTGAGAGATAGTGCCCAAGCCCAGAGTTCAAGCCCCATGACCGGGGGGGGGGGGGGGGGGGGGGGGGGGAGGCACCAGTGGCTCAGGCCTGTAATCCTAGCTACTCAGATCTGAGGATTGCCACTCAAAGCCAGCCCAGGAAGGAAAGTCTGTGAGACTCTTATCTCCAATCAACCACCAGAAAACCAAAAGTGGCACAGAGGCTCAAGTGATAGAGCACTAGCCTTGAGCTGAAGAGTTGAGGGACAGTCCCAGGCCCAGAGTTCAAACCCCATGACTGACAAAAAAAAAAAAAAAGTGACAACAGCTACAGCAGTGTCTCTACTGAGCTTAAATGGAAAGGAAATACACAAGCAACTCTTCCAAAAGATCCTGGTAAAATACCAGAAAGCCACTTCAACTAACAACCCTGCTGTCTTTTTTTTTTGTCAGTCTTGGGGCTTCAACTCACTGTCTCTGAGCTTCTTTTGCTCAAGGCTAGCACTCTACCACTTGAGCCACAGCACCACTAATGGCTTTTTCTGCTTATGTAGTGCTGAGGAATCAAACCCAGGGCCTCATGCATGCAAGGCAAGCACTCTACCACTGAGCCACCTTCCCAGTCCCCAACCCTGCTGTCTTGACATCTCTCAGCCCCATCATGATGGCAGCTAAAAGAAAACAGCGAAGCATGGTGGTGCAAGCCTCTAACCTGTATACTTGGGTAGCTGAGACAGGAGGATCAAGAGTTCAAAGCTAACCTGAGCTACACAGAAAGTACCAGACCAGCCTGGGCCACACAAATCCCTGTCTCAAAACAAACCAAAGCTGGAGATAAGGACATATGCTTGTAAGCTTAGAATCTCAGTACTTGGAAAAGTTGAGGCCAGAAGATTGGGAGTTCAAGGACAGCCTTGGATACACAATAAGTTCCTTGTCAATCTGGGCTACACAGCAATACCCACTCTCAAAAAGGAAAAAAAAAAAAAAAAAAGCAAAGATTATGGGAGGGATAACACTAAGATACACTGTATTCATTAACAGACATGCTGAATTGAAACCCTTTTGTACAACTACCCAAAGATAATTTTAAAATTATGTATATGTATATATAAATATATAAATATGTCAATCATAAGGATCAGGGATGGAGCTCAGTAGTAGAGTGCAAGGCACTAGGTTGGATCCCCAGCACTACAAAAACAAACCAAAGGGAAACTAGGTCCTTTCTTCCCAACATTTTGACCCTTCTCAAAATGTTTCTCTTTATTATTCACACAAATTCCTAGGACAATATGTATTTTAATTAAGTGCAGCACCAGTGTTTTTCCTCTTTAAAAATTCTGGCAACCAGTTTATACTAGGTGTGATTTTTTTTAATAATAAAGAAAAAAAAAGTCTGTAAAGAATCTTGGGGAAGGGCTGGGAAGGTGGCTCAGTGGTAGAGAACATGCCTTGCATGCCAGAGGCCTGGGTTCGATTCCTCAGCACCACATAAGCAAAAAGAAAAAAGCCGGAAGTGGCGCTGTGGCTCAAGTGGTAGAGCATTAGCCTTGAGCTGAAGAGCTGAGGGACAGCACCCAGGCCCAGAGTTCAGGCCCCATGACCAGACCCAAAAAAACAAACAAACAAAGAATCTTGGGGAAACAGCGGTTGGCTAACAAAAGGTAGAGAGCTCTTAAAACCAAAGAATTAACATTCACATAAAATGTCAATAATCTAGCCATACCTTAGCTTCCTCTTTCTTCCTCCAGCTTTCTGTATTCTAGATATGTAGGACTTAGATTATACTTCCATAGAGGACCAAGTTCAGTTTTCTAGTCCTTTTTGTTATCCATCATCCAATATAACCAAATTAGCAAACTTTAATGATGATAATTATTTTTTTTCTTTCTTATAAGCAAAGGGTAGGCTGGGCACAGTAACACAGCACTGGCAAGGCTGAGGCAGCAGGATTTCAAGCTTGAGCCAGCCTGGTCTACACTGTGAGTTCAAGGCCAGCCTGCACTGTATCTTGAGAACCTTTTTTGAAAGGTAAGAGGAGAGGGGAGAGGAAAGATGGCAGGGAAGAGAAGAAAGCATACAGAAGGGAAAGACTGACCTCCACTAGCCTGAGGCCAAGATCACTATCTTCCTTTACTTGGCTCTTTATCTCACAACACCATGACCAACACAATCCCAGGTATTCAAACATCTTTTTAATAATTAATGTCTATTTAATATGTGGCCAGGCATGGTTCCTTGGCCTATAAGTCAACATTTGGGAGGAGGCAGCAGGAGGATCACTCAAGTCCAGGAGTTTAAGGCCAGCCTGGGCACACAGTGAGATGCTGTTTGAGAAACAAGTAAACAAATAATACCTAATACTTACATAGCACCTAATCAGGCATGGTTCTGAACACGTACATACCTTAGTTCTCAACAATCCTAGCAGTAACAACTATTATAGTCCCCTTTTCCAGATGAGAAAGTGTAGCACAGTGAAGCTGTTAGGAAGTAGAGCCAGGAATGGAGGATAGCCAAGTGACAGCATTGCAAATCGACACTTTCCGGTCATTCCATCTTCTTAAAATTGAGAGGTTTATGACAAACTGTAATACTTAGGACTGCTACTAGGTCATAAAGAAAAGCACTTTTCCTTTTTCTGCTTTGTAATATTCTACTTTGCCTTTTTCAGATGCACTCTAAGTCCCCTTAGGGAGGCAGGGCAGGAGGGATCAAGATTGAAGATGGCTTGAGCTGCATAGTGAATGAGGTCCAGGCCAGTCTGGGCTGAATTCCTGCTCAATAAATAAATGAACAAATAAATACAAATAAGTTACTTCAACTAGAGGTTGATTATTCTCTACAGTTAAGTCAAAAGGCAGACAATGAATGGACAACAGAGGAAGAACCAAATAAAATTTCACTTACAATTCAGTTTTCTTTGTAAAAGGCAAGCTACTCTAAAAACTTTGTCATTGCCGGGGGCTGGTGGCTCACACCAGTAATCCTAGCTACTCAGGAGGCTGAGATCTGAGGATCTCAGTTCAAAGCCAGCCCGGGCAGGAAAGACCAGGAGACTCCTATCTCCAATAAACTACCAGAAAACCAGAAGTGGCGCTGTAGCTCAAGTGGTAGAGCACTCGCCTTGAGCTGAAGAGCTGAGGGGCAGCACCCTGGCCTAGAGTTCAAGCCGCACAAAACTTTGTCATTTTAGAATTTAATTCCATCTTCTATTTAACTTTTTTTTTTCCAGTCCTGGGGCTTGAACTCTGGATCTAGTCACTGTCCCTGAGCTTCTTTTGCTCAAGGCTAGCACTCTACCACTTGAGCCACAGCACCACTTCCAGCTTCTTCTATTTATGTGGCATTGAGGAATCGAACCCAGGGCTTGATGCATGCTAGGCAAGCACTCTACCACTGAGCCATCTTCCCACCCTCTATTTAACTTCTAAAACATTAGGAACATTATACAATCTCTACCCTAACCCAAGTAAACAGAAAACTATCCAAATTAAAAGGAAAGCTTTAGTTTGGGGTTCTTCCCAGTTCTTTGTGGTTGAGAGTGAAATGCAACTTCTTGGTATTACAGGACAGAAAACAGTATATAAAGAGATAGGAAAATTGTTTTGCCATTGCTGCTGTCCTTGCAGTCCAACAATTTCAAATGTAGAGTCAGTTCCTGATCTTCAGTTGTTCAAGTACTTCATTAAATCTAGAAACAGTTCCAATCCTAAATCTTGCAGAGATCATTAAATTAAGAAGTAGCTGCTTCCAGAAGGGCTGGGAATGTGGCTTAGTGTAGAGTGCTTGCCTAGCATGCATGAAGCACTGGATTCGATTCCTCAGTACCACATAAACAGAAAAGGCAGAAAGTGGTGCTGTGGCTCAAGTGGTAGAGTGCTAGCCTTGAACAAAAGAAGCTCAGGGATATTGCCCAAGTCTAAAGTTCAGTCCCCAAGACTAGCAAAAAAAGAAAAGAAAAAGAAAGAAAGAAAGAACTGCCTGCTTCCTTCACATTCCAAATTCCTACTAAGTAGAAACAAGCATTCACAAAACAAGAGTTGAGACAGGGTTTGACTGACTGACCTCACAAAGATAAACTGGGAAAAGAACAGGATCATTCTCTTCTTGGGCATCTCTAAAGTATACCTAGAAAGTGTCACCTTATTTTCCCTGGTATATCCTATTTCCCCAAAATAAAATTCTCCTCCAAGCATTTTATAAAACAAAATCTCTTTGTCCCCGATCCTGTCATCCGCATCCTCCTGGGTTATTTTGGGGGGTGGGTAGATACTAGAGGGTGAAAAGTTGATTATAGAAAGACTAATTCATAGTCCAATTCAAAGGCAACCCTGTTTTTCCTTTTGGGGCAGTATGAGGATTTGTGTTTTGGTTTTTGGTTTTTTTTTTTTTTGGGGAGGGGGGGTCCTGACGTGGGGCCTGAACTCTGGGCCTGGGCGCTGTCCCTCAGCTCTTCAGCTCAAGGCTAGCACTCTACCACTTGAGCCACAGCGCCACTTCCGGCTTTTTTTCTTTTTGCTTATGTGGTGCTGGGGAATCAAACCCAGGGCCTCATGCATGCAAGGCAAGCACTCTACCACTGAGCCACCTTCCCAGCCCCAGTATGAGGATTGAATTCAGGGTTTCCCACTCACCAGAAAGGTGCCCTACCAGTTGAACCGTGCCTCTGGCCCTTTTTGTCCTGTTAATTCTTAAGATAAAGTCTCACTTTATGCCCAAACAAGCCTGGACCAAAATCCTCCTATTTATGTTTCCGAATACAGCTGGCTTGACAGGCCCACATCACCACACTCAGCTTTTTCTGTTAAGATGGGGATCCAGCAGACTTTTTTATCTAGGCTGGCCAGGAAGTTCACTCTGATATCAACCTGCAGTTAGGCTGGCCAGGAACCTTACTCTGATCTCAACCTCCAGTGTAGCTAAGACAGGTGCAGATACCATGCCCAGTTATTGATCGAGATGGGGGTCTCAAGAACTTTATTGCTTGGGCAGGCCTAGAAGGCTATCCTACTGATGGCTGCTTCCCAAGCAGCTACAGACATGAGCCACTGGAGCCCAGCCCAGAGGGATACTTACTGCATTCCTTAAACTAGCTTTTAAAAAATAAAAACAAGGGCTGGGAAGGTGGCTCAGTGGTAGAGCGCTTGCCTTGCATGCATGAGGCCCTGGGTTCGATTCTCCAGCACCACATAAGCAGAAAAAACAAAAAAGCCGGAAGTGGCGCTGTGGCTCAAGTGGTAGAGCACTAGCCTTGAGCTGAAGAGCTGAGGGACAGCGCCCAGGCCCAGAGTTCAGGCCCCACAACCGGACCAAAAAATAAAATAAAAATAAAAAAGCTTTTTTCTTTTTGCTGCTCTTATTTTAAAACAAGTATTTTAGTTACTTTTTTCAAAAAATTAGAATAAGTTTGCCTTATTATGGTTTGCTGATGAGCAGGCAAGTGGCTGGAGGTATGGCTAAGGGGTGAAAGTGTGTGACCTGGGGGTCCTTTCTAAGCACCCCTTCCCAGCTGTCTTCTCACAACCTCCCTGAAGTCAGCTTCCTCTACAAGTTCATCTCCTGAATGTACATTTCCCCGTACATGTCTAAACATACCTGCAAAAAAGGTAGTGAGCCCCCTAATCCCCAGTATCCCAAGATACAAGAAAAGCTTCTTAGTTGATATGCAGGGCAACTGAATGGACCTCAGCATCCTGTGAGCTCATTTTTATTACCATTTCAGGGGCCTCAGACAAATTTAAACCACTCAACACACCCTTTGGGGAATACAGGGTCCAACGCACAAACTCACTACAAGTTTGAAATTAGTTATCAATGTCTAAATTTATGTTTTCAAAAGTGTTTCAGAGCACCTGCATCAAAACCCTAGTCTTCTCATGTTCAAATGAGATTCTTAAAATCACTTATCACACTCAATCAGAATCTGTGAGCAATCTGGGACATGGCATTTTTTTAAATATGATCCTGGGTGATTTTAATAAGAACTTCAGCTTGAGAATCCCTAAGTGAAACCCACATCTGCAATTTTCCCCAAATATTTACCTATATGGGTGCCAGTCCCATCCTTTTTCCTAATAAGTAGTTGTGAATAAAACCCTCCAGTTCCCCAAACCAAGAGTAGTTAGAAAGAAAACACGATGTTAGAAAAGCCTGAAAATCATACAGGATTTGGGGGATGGCTGGCTCATCGCAGAAAAGATCCATGTCAAGAACGGCAACAGTACCGAGTTCTCAGGACACCCAGGACCACAAACAAACCCCACAGAAACAAAGCCTAACGAACAAGAAGAAGAAAAACATCCCTTCCTTTCCTTCACCATAAGCAGAAGCAACATTTCTGGGCAACTAATTTCCCCTGGCACCCATCAGATCATGATTTTCTTTGGCAACTCCCCCACGCTATTTAGAGAACATTCCTCCTCCTTCACTGAGCTGCTTCATCATCGGTGTGCAAGCATGTCCCACACTTACACACACACATCATTACAGTGGACACCCTGCCAGCTTCATCTCCTCCATCCCGGATCCGGGACTCCGATCCGCACTGGCGCCCCCCCCCCCCAGCGCCCCCTCCTCCCGCACTCAGAGCAACTTTTCCCCACTCCGCAAAGCTCGGGCCCTCCCCGGCCCGGCCCTGCCCACGCGCGGCCTCCCCGGCCTGGGCATCCGCGGACCCCGGGCCTCCAGGTCCGGAGCTGAGCCCTCGGCGCCCCCCGCCCCCAGCCCCACCCCGGGACGGCCTCTCCCCCTCTAGTCCCGGTTCCCACTTTCCGCCTCCAGCTGGGGGTCGGTCGGACCGGGGCGCCCCACCCTCCACTTTCCCGCTCCTCCTCCGGCCTGGCCTCCTTACCCGCCTGCAGCTCGAGTTCGGCGACGTCGCCGCCCGGGCCCGGCTCGGCCCCGCCGCCGCCGCCGCCGCCGCCGCCGCCCGCGGGGGAGGGCGGACAGCTGTGGTCGTGGGAGCACTTGACGTCGCGGAAGAACTTTTGGGTTTCCCGCAGGTTCTGCCGCAGCCGTCCCAGGTAGCGGCGGTAGCGACCGAAGCCTCGGCACAGCTCGCGGATCATTCCGCCGCCGCCACCGCCGCCGCCCCCCGGGCCCGGGCCGGGTCCCGAGACGGGCTCGCTACCCAACAGCAGCCCGTCGCCCTCCATCGCCTAGGCCCGCTGTCTCCGCGGCTCGGTCCCCGGCGCTGACCCGGCCCCCCTCCTCCCTCCCCGCCCCTCAGTGCTCCCTAGAGGCGGAACCCCACGCCCCCGCCTGCAAGTCCGCCGGGCTTCCAGCCTCGGTCTCTTGCAATCACTGACGCCCGCGCAATGCGCCGCTCGTGGAACCTTATTTTCTGCTCTCCGGGAGACACGGGAAGAGTTTTTAAGAGCGCCGTCGCCGCGCAGTCTCCTGGGACTTGTAGTTCTAGTTCGGTCCCAAAGCCAGATATGCACCACAGAAGTGGATGAATTACTGACCCCCTAACCCCTTTAAGGAGGTGGCTGTCTTCACCGGCTCTGGGGCTTAAATATGCTGCATTGATTCAAATATGTATTCTTGCTCCCTGAATGAGTCCCCGTGGACAGTGGGGAGCTGCGGAGCTAGCAGAAGTGGGGTGCCTTACTGAAATCAGAGCAAAAGATTTTAATGGCCAAGAAAGGAAGAAAATAAGACGTGGGCCACTAATATTTCCATGGTTACCTAAATAGCTCTCTCACTTTCTGGACACAGCAGATACTTGAGCACGGGCTCAAGCTAACGGGCTGTGTTACTTTCTCTCCTTTTCCATCTTCTCTCCTCCAGATGTGAAAAGTGGGAATGTGAAAGGATCACTAAAACTTCTAAATGGTTGCTTCTTGAAGTAGGGAAATGGGGCTGGGTAAGGGGAAGTTGAGGTTTGCAGCCTTCCAAAACCATTTCTGATTATCTTAACTCTACTTCTGCCAATGTGTACTTCTGCCATTGACATAAATCTCTGCACACAAACATCAAAGGGACAATTTGACCCCTACCACCTGTTTTCCCATTTCCCACTCTTTTTTTTTTTTTTTTTTTGCTGCTCATCACCAGGTATGCCCTCGCATGCTTGGCAGAGAAATTGGCTTTCTAACTTTACTTTGCTATTATAAATTCTTCTTATTTAATAGATTATTTCTGAAGATATTCTGAACTCTTAATCCTCCTCTGCATGTAGGTAGGAATTGGGGTTTGTAAAACGTGGAAAATGAACAGTCGGTTCTCCCATGTAAATTAAGACCAAGTTAATGACCGAAAGCATCACCAGTTTCCTGTAAAGCAACATGAAACAACAATCCCAAGTCCAAAAATTTTTAAATATATATAATAAGCAAATTTGTGTATAACTAAATTTTTCAAAGGCACTTATTTCATTTCTACATGTTCAATTATTATAATCTCCTAAAGTTACTAACAGGTAAGGGAAATTGGGCTCGTAAAAGTAGTTGTGGAGATGGGAGAGACGGGATAGTAGGGGGAAAACAAAGGAGGAGGCTACAATGCTTGATAAGAAATGTACTCATTACCTTGCTCATGTAATTGTAACCCCTCTGTACAGTATTTTCACAAAAAAAACTTACTTAAAAAAAAGGAAAATGGTGCAAAGAAAAATGATAAAATACCATTTATTGGCTTACTTTTTCCTCCAACTTGCGAGATGACTGCCAATATTGAATTTGGCTACAAAGTATATCTTTTCCCAGCCCAACACAGCTTTCCTAAAGAGCCTGTTTAGATCTAGATTGCTCTAGACAACATTGCTCCCTTCTGTCTATTCCATATATCATTGGTAGTGAGGCAAACAAGGCCTCTCACATCCTAGGGGCCAAAGGATCTTGTCCAGAACATCTGTAGTGATTCTTGAGACTTCACATTTATAACCAGCTCCATGGTGGTGCCAATACTGCTAACCTCTGAACCCCAGGTTAGGCAGCATGGATGTAAGGAGACATACCAAGAGTCAGCATTGTCTCATAGTTAAGGAAATAAGCCAAAGAAAGTGCATTCAAATCTTAGTTTGTATACTCTTGAAGACCTTACTTATTTTCAATGAGTCTTAAGAATAATTGTACTTTCTTCAGTAATGTGAGGACTAAAAGAGCTAGATCAACTAATCTCAAATGTGGGCAAAATGAATGTTTTTTTAAAAGCAGAATCTGCTGTATGACAAAACTATAAATGACAGATGCTTTTTCCAATTGTGTTATAATTACACATCTTGTTCTAGTTCTGACTTGCTACTCTGTGGTCTTGAGCAAATCTTTGGCCCCTGATTAGCCCTGTATCTAAGTCTGAGTTTCCCATCTATCAACTGGGAGAAAAAGAATGCCCACCCCAGAGGATATTGTGAGATTAGAATGAAAATATAAGAATCAAAAGTGCTTCACACAGAGCCTATGCATAAAGGCACCCAACAAAGGTAACTGAGATGATGATGGTGGTAGTGGTGGTGGTGGTGGTGATAGTAATGGTGATGGTGATGATGGTGGTGATGATGGTGAGAAACCTTGAGTCTACTCCTAGTCTGTGATTTCTGATAAAAGGAAGACTCCTGTAATTGTGCTCAATGTTACTGGGTTATTAGAAGGATTAGGTGAGCCATGGTAAGTGGAATGGAAACCCTGTAAATTTTTAGAGAAGTGCAATAGAGTCCCAGAAAATTGACCTGAGTTCCAGTCCTGGCTGTGGTACTTACTTATTTAGTGATCTTATACAAACCATTCAACCTCTTTGAGCCTTCATTACTTCTTCCATATGGGGTAGGGATACTAGTGCTACGTACATAGCAAGCTTGTGAAGATGAAATGATCTAATGTGTACCACCTTAGCTGGCATAGTTATGTTTAAGATACATCTTCTTTTCTATCTACAGTAACTATGTCTTCTTTTCTATCTATTACATTTGGGGTGATATATTTTTCCAAGAAGGGTAGTATTTCCAAGAATATTTTGGTTTTGCTTAGGAGATTCTCTCCATGAAGCTTTAGCAACTTGAAGATTAAAGGTCTAGGAAATTGAACTGCAAAAAGCACCCTATTTAATTATACATCAAGTATCATCGGATGCTGAATATTTCATCAGTGGCATCCCTGGCTGTTAGGGTGCAGACCATGGGGAGAAAAGCAATCAATTAAAGGCAATTTGCTATAACCTCAAACAAAGGTCATCTGGGCTTCACTGCCAAGTGCAATAACAATGTTTTCAAGAAAAAAATGTTTTAGAGTAACCCAAATCTTTTCAGAAACAGCTCCAAACTTAGTTTTGCTACAAGTTACTACTTTGTATCAATAAGATTAGTAGGTGGGTATGGCTTTTTCAAGTCTCAATGGTTGTAGCTTTGACAGTTCAGTACCCATCTTTGTTTTTTTTTGTTTGTTTGTTTTGTTTTTTCCTTACTTAGAATCAAACCTTATAACAGGGTATGTTCTTCAGTCTGGGTTGATCCTGGAAGGAGAAAGCAGTTTCATAAAAACCTATGATATATGGGTCATGACTGGGTAATCCTAGCTACTCAGTAAGCTGAGGTCTAAGGATTGTGGTTCAAAGCCAGACTGGGCAGGAAAGTCTGTGAAACTTTTAATTTCAATTAACCACCAGAAAACTAGAAGTGGCACTGTGGCTCAAAGTGGTAGAGTGCTAGCTTTGAGTTGATAAAGCTCAAGGACAGCACTCAGGCCCTGAGTTCAAGCCCCACAACTAACAAAAACAACAACAACAAAGTGATCTTTCTCTCTGTTTGTCTATCTATCTGTCTGTCTGTGTCTCTGTCTCTGTCTGTGTCTCTCTGTCTCTCTGTCTCTGTGTGTCTCTGTGTGTCTCTGTGTGTCTCTGTGTGTCTCTGTGTGTCTCTGTGCCTCTCTCTCTCTCTCTCTCTCTCTCTCTCTCTCTCTCTCTCTCTCTCTCTCTCTCTCTCTCTCTCTCTCTCTCTCTCTCAGGCTTTAATTCAGGGTTTGGGGCTGTCCCTGAGCTCTACTCATGATTTTTTGGTGGTTATTGGGAGATAAGAATCTCTCAGGATTTCCTGCCCAGGCTAGCTTTGAACAGTGATCCTGAGATCTCAGCCTCCTCAGTAGCTAGGATTATAAGCATGAGCCATGAGTTCCCAGCTAGAAATTTTGTTGTTCTGGTAGCTTCTTTTTGTCTTGTACATTATTTCCTGAAGACAAATTTCCAGGAAGGTATCACTGGGTGAAAGGTTTATAAACATCTATTTGGCTTTCTCCTCCCCCCCCCATATATACATATATATGTGCATATATATATGTGCATATATATATAACTTATATATATATATATATATATATATATATATATATATATAAACTTAACAGTCCTCTGAAAGAATTCTACTGTATCATTGCATCTTGAATGAGTATACTATCTTCTTTCCCCAGCCCTTTGTGAGAGCTATAAGGCAAGACTGGTGGATTCAATAATGAAAGCAGTCTTTTGTGCTTCTGTCTGTGTGGGTTTGCCCTAGGGCCTTCTAACACTCCTTGAACATGATTTATGACATAAGTATGGTTATTCCAGAATAAGATCTCACATGAGTTGGTATGATTCGCCCTTCCTTGATTGACTTGTCTTTTTGAAGTCATAAGATCAGCAGAAGGTTTTCCAAACAATTGAATCAGATAACAGCTCTTACTCCTGTGTGGGATAAAAAGTAATGGTGGGTTTTAGAAACAAGGACTACACTTTAGCTCCCGATTTTTCATTCTACACTTGGTGCCAAAAGGTTGAAATAAATCACATGTTGAGCAGATTTTCAGGCTCCCTCCCCAGAAATTAAATTTCTATCCATTTTGAGATGAGGCTCAGGAATCTTCATAAACAACAACTAAATTCCAAGTTGTTTATGTTGCTTAAACATGTTTATGGCTTAAACCTCTATACTATACTTTAAGAAACACGGCCCTACAAGGCCAGAGAGTAAGAATAAGGAGAAGTAAAAAGAGAAGGGAAGGAGAAGCAACTCACATTATCTCCAATATGCCACAGAAACTCTACAGTGTCCAAAAGACCTAAATATGGAATGATTCTATTTTCGAGACAATTTATGCAGTTCTTACCTACTTAAAGAAATTAAGATTGTCCAAAAGCAATGCTTCATTCTTGTGTAGGCGTGTGTGTGTGTGTGTGTGTGTGTGTGTGTGTGTGTGTGTGTGTGTGTGTGTGTGTGTGTGTGTGTGTGTGTGTGTGTGTGTGTGCTAGTAGTGAAGCTTGAAGTGATGGCCTAGGCGCTGTCCTGGAGCTTTTGTGCTCAAAGCTAGCACTCTACCACTTGAACTATACCTCACTTCAGGCTTTTTGTTGATTAATTTGAGATAAGAGTCTCATGGATTTTCCTGTCCAGTCTGACTTCGAACCTCCATTCTCAGCTCTCAGCCCCCACCCCTCACCCCCAGTAGCCACCGCACTTGGCTAACATTTCATTGTTTTAACTCCCATAATAGAGATGCAGGCGTGTTGTACATCTTGTAAAGACCATATTTGACACTGGGCTGGAACTCAGGCCAGAGTGCATACTCTCCCTTAGCTTCTTCACTCAAGGATGGAGCTCTACTGTTTGAGCAATACTTCTACTTCTTGCTTTTTGCTGGTTAATTAGAGATTAGGGTTTCATGATTTGTCTGCTAGGGCTGACTTTGAATCACAATTCTGATTTCAGCCTCCGGAGTTATAGGTATAAACCACAGGCACTTGACCAGAAATACATTTTAGTAAATATGGATATGTATATTGACCGTTAGATTCATAGTCACTGAAAAATTCTTTACTATAGAGTGGCTCAGGATTACAGTCCTGAAAGGATGAGCTATTTAGACTTTTAGGTTTGGATTCAAATTAGAGTTGATTGCAGAACTGAGCCCCAGGTACATAAATGCCCTAACCTATGTTTCTCTCATAATAGAACAGGAAGAATATTTACCTCGTGTGAGAGTATTCACAAATGCCTCATATCTGCAGTTTCTCTAAGCAGTGGACACTTGTTCTATCATATCTAAAAGGTATACCTAAAATATCTAAGGCAGAAATGCTTTAGATATTTATTTTCAGATGTAAAATAGCAACTGATGCTCTCCAAGTGAAGCTGGTATTTTCTCTTACATTGTTTTTAAGGTGTAGCATTTTAAGCTTTAAGTAACAGATTGTCCTGAAAAATGTGTAGATTCCCCCCACAGAGATGGGAAAAGACACAAAGCAGCCATTTTGATAGTCTAGGCTTTCACACAGCACAGCACAATCAGGGTTTAAGTTTGGGCTTCACAGATCATCGCTGTTTATATGATTATCATGATAGTTCTCCCTTTACTGAGGAGTATCCAGATAAGGAATATGAATCCTACCTGAACTGAGAAGAACTTCCAGCTTTCCATATTTTGGGGAGAAGGCTAGCCAGCTCCAGGAGTAAACTAGGAGCTGGGGTGTCCTGTGCAGTTTAAGGACACACTGTGACAGTAGTGAGCACAAGTAGGCAATTGAGGTTTGCCTACGCCTTTGAAATATTGCCAGTGATATACGAGAGACTCTACACCACAGAGGAAATAATACATAGTTTCCACATGATATAGTCATTGAAGCTTTATTTCTAAAGGTGGAAAAAAATCTGAAACAATTCTTAGCATTTATGAATGAGGTGGACAGTGGTTAAATCATGACATGTTCAGCTGATAGAATGTTAAGCAACTCTTGAAAATACTTATTTAGATATACAGAATATGACCAAGGAATAACATGGAATAATGTGGAAAATATAGAATGTGTAAAATATTTCTGTGTACATTTTAAAGAGAAAATCAAACAAAGCAGGATAAATTTAGCTTAGGGCTTTCTCCAATTCTAGAGTGATGCAGAATCTTCCCGGTCTTTCCAGTCTCTTGTAATAGCCAATAAAAACCTCCTATTTAGGTGGTGGGATTGTGACATCACCAATAAGCCAGCCAATCTCTTTGATGAGTATTTGCATAGTTTACTCCTTCTAATCCAACAGAACTCAGTTTCTTTTAAGGAAAAGCCTTGAGTGGAAGTATGACTTTGCAGCAGAAAAGGAAGAAAATTATATTAACAAAGATATATTTGTAATGGTATTGCTATCCAAATATAGTGTTCAAAATTAGATCTTGTCCCTCCAGGCAGCACTTTTATCTTATGTTAAATCTTTAAGTAGCTCTCTGACAACTACTTATCCTGTCTGTTTGATGTTTAACTGTTAGATGTTTAAATGCTGGTGTTGTAAAAAAAGGGGGGGAGGGTGTGCTGGAGGGGTGGTTCACGTGGTGAGTGCCCCCGCAGCAAGCCTGAGACCTGAGTTCAGACTCCAGTACCAACAAAATGATGCTCCCTAATGTTATAGATAGATGCTAATCCAAAACTTTAGCGTTAAAAATTTTAAAGACAAACATTCGTACAAAGTACGAAATTATTTTCTTTGATACTTGACAAGCCTTATACTACTGGCAAAAAATAAAAAAAAAGTTTTATTCAGAGACCTAATTGCTGTTATAAAAAGAAAACTCACTTTAATCTTGGCACCTTATCCTCTGCAATTAAAAAGCCATCATTTATCAAACCATAGGATCTGAGTGTTGGCCAGGGAACAAGATGTTGTAACTGCTCTGCATCCTCCTTGATATGTACTTACTGGTTGACCAGCTTTGATACTTCCGAATGCTTTTATCATCTAACTGAGGTTTCCACGGAGAATGTACTTGGCTCCATGGGTTAAATCTGCCTTTTTCATCTGTCATTCAGGGGGCTTGGACAAGTTAATTATGTTTGCTTCATCTGGGCTGTCTTGTTTGCTTTTGGATATACTGGGGTTTGAATTCAGGGCCTTCTTGTGCTTATAGGCAGGTACTCTTATCACGAAGCCATACCTCCAACAAGAAACAAGGATTTTTTTGGGGGGGGTGGGGGTGATACTGGGGATTGAACTCTGGCTCTTGTTGTTGTTTTTGTTTTTGTTTTCTCAGCAAGTGCTTTACTACTTGAGCCATTCCCTCAGTGTCATCTGCTTTAGCTACTTAAATCTTCAAGTAACTACCCAAGGGTAGAAACGATTAGCCCTTATTTACAGGTGAGAAAAACAAAGATGAAAGAGGTGAATATATTCAACTGTACAAAAACTCACAGAGTAATAGAACCTGAATTCTAACATGAAATTTCTAATATCCAGAGCAGCATTCTTCCCACTACACCATTCATTTACTTATAATTAAATAAATGTGCCAAAATAGAATGGCAAATGCTATTCCTTACATACTAAACAGAACCACTTGCATTGTAAATCTGCAAATGTTTTGTCTTAAATATAAAAACATAGTTTTTTGTGTGTGTTTTTCCCCTGAAGAATCACAACACAATAGAATGATCCCATCCTTTAAATTAAATCAAGGAGCCCAAGTACTTTCAAGTTCTATGTATCTGAAGTACTCAATCATTTGTGGTCAATGAGAATCTGCAATTGGCTGGAAAACAGTGGCTGAGGTCCCTCAGGTCTCTATACTGACTCACCATTCAAACTTGTTTGGCAGTAGTATATTCATTACTACAAAACACTGTCACTGCTTGAAATTGAGCTTGAGCTTCCAAGGATAGAACCATTAGACTGAAGCATGTAACCCTTTTGTAACGCAGAGAGATGGGACTTATCGTGTGTCAGAAAATGTCTAAGAGCTTGACATACACTACCCAACATGCTAAAAGGTAGGTATTGCTACTAGCCCTATTGCAAATAACTAGGAAACTAGGACACAAGGAGTGAGAGCTGGGGATGTAACTCAGTGGTAAAGTGCATGTTTAGCCTACCCTGACTTCAGTCCTCAGCACCAAAAACAAACACCAAAACTTTTTTCCTGGCCTATATTAAGCCTTGCTTGGCTGTGATGTTGTATATAAGTACAAAATAATACAAAAATCAAATTGAAGCAGGTTGTGATATCACACATGCGTAATCCCAGCACCTGGAATACTGAGGCAGAAAGATGGAGTTTGAAACCAGGCTGGGCTAAAAGCAAGAGCGTGTCTCAACAAAACAAAATAAACCCCCAAATTTAAGATCAACTTCAATCCAGTATCAAAATGAGCCATAATTCAAAGTTATGTTCTCTATTTCCTTAGGATTTCTATAGAATCCTACTTTTTTCCAGCTTGGAGTCAAGAATATAGGCTATTTGCTAGCATACCACTTAGCCTGTCCCTTGCCTAGGATCTGTGGGGCCTTGGCCTTCTGGGCCAGCTTGGACAGAGGCAGTGTGTTCATCTCCCTTACATTTTGCATCAGGGTAAGTTGTCCCCTTTGGTTCTGTCTAATCTTGCCCACCATCTACTCTGCCCTTTCTCACCATTGAAAATGCCAAAGGCTTACAGCTTTGTATTTTTACATGTTGGCTGGGCTGATTGTGTAGTGGATATGTGTGTGTGTGTGTGTGTGTGGTGTGTGTGTGTGTGTGTGTGTGTGTGTGTGTGTGTGTTGGGTGTGAGGAGAGAGGTTTTCCTTTTCAGCCCATCCTAAATTTCTATCTTCTAAAAACGGAGTGGCTTAGTTTAGAAAGTGGCTGCTGACTTTAGCAAATCCCTAACAACTCAATCTCTTCTAGGATACACATTGAAATGAGTGGTTAGAATGGGAAGGATATGGAACAGTCAGGAAGTTCACAGAGCAGTGGGATGGCAGGGAGGCTAGAATGCCTCCCTTGTGTGTGAAAGAGACTGGTAAACTGTAAAATCCTTCAGAGATGTCACTGTGACTCCCAGACTGAGTCCTTCATTGTCACAGTGTAAGCCAGTGGTTCTCAGATGTTAGTTGGCATGCGAATTTCCCGGAGGGCTTGTCAAAACACGGACTTGTGGGCTCACTACTTCTGATTCCGTATCCTGCCCCCAGCCAAGAATTTACATTGGATGCGGTTCCCGGGTGATGCTTGATCCTGCGGGTCCTCTGCTTTCTGGAGACGCACCCTCCGTTTAGCACAGTAGGTGTGCAATCTGCCACACAGGTAGTTACTGTTCCTATTTCGTCTATCTTGGGATCCCCAGCGTTTGCACTCTTCCGTGTTGATTTGCTCCAAGCCTTTTGGCTGATGGGAACAGAGACAATATCCCCCCGCCCCTTCTCTTCTGTATGTATCCTCTTCCTGCCCTAAGTACCCATTCTTATTTCGAAGCTGCTTCACAAGAACAGGAGATTCTCACCCAAGTCGCTACGCTCACAGTGCAAGTGTCAATTTCTGAGCACAAAGCACCAAGTACTCGCGAGAGGTGCAAACAGAGAGGGGGTGGTGGGCTGGCCCCTCCTCCTGCTTTAAGTGAGCCGTAGGTTGGTGACTCACACGAGGTATCCTCGAAGGGCTCGTGTCTCCCGAATTGGGAGGGATGGATACAACCCCGCGTGCAATGTGTGCGGGGCAGGATGACAAAACACCCTTATTACACACACACACACACCGCCAACACAGCGAGATGGGCGGATTGGACCCGGGAGAGTCTCCCCTTGACAGGGTGCCTCCTATGCTGAGCCCCCAGGAACCCTCTGCCCGCGTACCTAACCCACAACCCGCCCTCCGCAAGGCCAACACGCCGCACCGCATCCCTCCCCGCACTCCTCCCAGGGGCTCGCACAGTGCAACCAACCCTAACCAGCGTAGCCGCGCGACGCCCCCACCTCGGCCCGCCGGCCTTCCGATTGGCGGGCTGGCGCTGTCACTCTGCACGCCCCGCCCCCTCCCGCTCGCGGGCGGAGGCCGCCGGGCGGGGTAGGCTGCGCGCTCTCGGCGGGCTCCGGCCGCGGCTTTGCGGCAGGCGGCGCGGCGCGGCGGGCGGGGAGCGGGGCGCGCGGGCCGGGGGGAGGGGGCGGCCCATGGGGGTCGGGGGTCAGCGGCAGGGCCGGGGGCGGGGGGGGGCCACAGCCGGCGCCGAGGGTGGCCGACCGGGACCTGCCCGGCCGGCTGCCCCGTGCCCCGCCTCGCCCTGCAGCCTGGCCGGCGGGAGGGATGCGCCGTGCCGCCCTGCTCCCCTCCGCCCGGCCCGTGCTCTGAAGCAGAAAGTTTGGGGGACCCCCCCTCCAGTGACTGCCCAAGGACTCCTGCTGCCCAGCCTCGATGGTAACCTGCCTTCGCTCCCCAGGTCGGAATGAATGATTCCGAGGCACCCCCTCCTCGCCCCCCCCTCGTCCGCCTTTAAGAAAAACAATTGTGATTATTTTTGATTCAAGAAATCGTGGTCTGCCCCCGCCCCGCTCCTTGTTAAGAGTCGCAGACCCCAGGCCTCATTTCTGAGTGGAAGGAGGGGTGCGATCTCCCCCCAAGACAGCGCGCTAGAAGGACAGATTCCCCTTGCCGACCCACATACACCATGCAAAGGTGCAAATCGGACGAGCTGCAGCCGCCGCGGGGCGAGGAGGATGGAGCGGGGCCGGACGAGGCGGGCGGACACCTGCCGGGCGCCGACCCCCGGCCCGGGGAGGCCTCGGGCGCCAACTCCGCGGGCGGCCCAACTTCAGAGGCCGCCGCTGCGGCGCCACCCAACCCGGGTCCCCGAAGCAAACCTCCCGATTTAAAGGTGAGCGCAGACCTCCCCACCCCACCCCGAGCCGCGCGCAAGCCCAGCCCACCCTCCCCCCACGCGCAAGTGTTTTGACGGGGGGGGGGGGAGTGATGGGGGAGTGGGGAGGACAGGAAGCCAGGCCAAGGTAGGAGTCGGTGGATGTGTGGCTAGAACCAGAGAAGGGAAGTCAGGTGCGGTCTGTGATTATCAGCTCCGCTTCGGGCCTCTTTGTTTGTACCCCGTTAATCGCAGGCGTTCTAGTGACTTACCCATCTGAGATAGTTCGAATAACGTGTGCGAAGTGTGTTATTCCCAAGACAAAGGGAATGGAGGAATCCAAGATGTTAACTAAAAAAAAAGAAAGTTGACATCCTACTGTCTGTCTGTCAGATGGCAGGAGGAGCAAAATTATCACCTGGAAAAGACCCAACAGGCGACCATTTAGTTTCCTTTTTTTTTTTTTTTAACCAGTTAATCTCCTCTCATTGTGAATTTTGGCTATCTTTCTGAAGGAAGCTCAGTTTGTCCATCTGTGAAAGGGGTGTGTGTGTGGATTTCTTGCCGTTAGGTGGAGCCAGAGGTTAAGCTAGTGCTTGGAGATCCCAGTCCGCCCATTGAACCAACCCCCAGGGTGGAGAACTGACAGGTGGCCGAGCAGTGCCAGGGCTGGTTGGGGCCTCGGTTCAAGTTGCACACACGCTGAGCCGGCAGCGAGCACCAGAATGCAGACAGCCTCTGTTCACATGGAGCTGTTGATTTTCCAGCCTGATGTCCTAGAGATAATCGGCGAGCTGTGTTCAGTGTAGCTCTAAGTCGGTTAAAACAGCCGCCCGGGTAGATAATGCCCTTTTACTGGAACTGTCACCAGGACTGCCGGCTTAGACATTCTCCAGTCAGCTCATGATGGGACTGATCGAGATGTCAGCTCAAAGAAGGAACTTAGGCACCTTGGAGATTGATACCTCAGGAGGATTTTCTCCGGAGAGGGTGCAGGGTCTGGGTTAGGGGAGTGGAAAGGACTCCTGTTTGGTTAAATAAAGCTGTATCCTATGGCAGCCGGCACTAAGGAGCTCAGCAGAGTAAGCCAATGACATTCTTCATTTGGCCTGTGGGGCTCCCAGTCCCGAAGTCAGAGTGCAGGTGAGTGTGTGCGCTTTTACCTGGGTCTGTTCACTGTCAGGTATTCCTGTGGTTGGGGGTGGGGGGGAGAGGGAGGAGAAGGGAACACCACTCATTGTGTTGTATGCGCTTTTAAAGATTTGTGGTAATTATAATTATTCACATCTGATCTCTGGGTCTGCCACTACCCTTTTTGGAGATTCGTGGCCAGCCTTATGTCTTAGGATGGGCTTTGTTGGAGAGGTTCTGTGCACAAATCTTAGGATTTTATTGCTCAAGAAGTCCCTAGCGTCCATCCCAAATGTCATCCTCCAACTCTACCCCTTGTGGTCAGGAGGGGTTTCCTGTTTTAAGTGAGATAGTGGAAGAAAAGGGGTCTCATCTAATTTGTTGGGAGAGAGAAGGAAAATACTCCGTTACAGACTTCAGCCTCATTTTAGGCAGTTCCAGAGGAATCTGGCCAGTAAACTCTCATTTTTGGATCAGATGGGATCCTTACCCTGAGCCCTTGAGAGGCAGCCTTGGAAGCTGCCCCACTTACCAGTTCTGGCCCAAGTGGAGACTAGCAGCTTCATTCATTTCCCCCAGATGCCTTCCAGAGGGAAAGTGGGATGGTTGTGGTGTGGGGGTTGCAGTGTCTGTTCCTGTAGATAAAGCTGCCTTAAGCTCATGTTTCTGTCTTTCTATGTCATCTTTCTCTCTTTTTTTGGTGACACCTCCATTCTGGTCAGGGACAGATAGAGTGACAACTCTACACTTGATATTAACTGCTGAACTTCCCTGAATCAGAATTGAGATCAGGTATGAGAGAAGAACTGTTCTGTACTCCACCTTCCCACACCTACCCCTGAAAAAATAACCACCACAGAGGTGGAGCCAGGCTAGTGGCAAGAAGGGGAAAACAGCTGCTGTTTGCTGATGGGAGCACAGGGAGACACACAGAGCTTTTTCCTGTTTGTCTCTGTCGGCTTCATCACAACATGTTTATTACAGGGCACAGACTTCCAACCAGATAGGCCTTGGGATCTCATACAAATCACTCAACTCTTTTGAGCAAAGGAACAAGGAATATTGGAGTGTGTCCAAACTTGTTTTCCAGTGTTGGAAAAGTTGTTTTCCGAGGCTGACACAGTTTTCTAGTGGTGGAAGAATCCTCTCATTGGCTCTGGAACTTGGGGAGGAGCTGACTTGTTCTAGATTTGATGGTGGTACCCAAAAGGGACAAGTTTAATTTTTTTTTTGAAAAGGTGATGAGCAGGGGGGCGGTTACAGTTACATAAGTAAGGCAATGAGTGCATTTGTTTCTACTCATTGTTACTCCATCCCTCATCATCTCCCACTTACTCCTCCCTTTTCCCCTCCCTCCTAGTTGTAATGTTCATATCCAACATAGTTCAAGTGAGTATCAATGTGGCTCATCCATTGTCCTGCTGTTTGACAAGTTTCATTTTTAATACCCTCTGCCCACACCTGTGCATAGTTGAGGCTGATGAACACTTCTGGTTTGCTTTTGTTTTCTGTTTGAACATTGCAGATAGGAAGTTTTTGGTACCTCAGCCCCACTTCTGTTCTCCTGTTATGGCTCTGAGCATTGTGATGGATTAAGCCCAGTGGAGGAAGTCATTTAGAAAAAGGGGCAAAAATCATACGAGGGTCTCTGTAAAGCACCTCTATGGAAGGAAAAAATTTTAGTCTTTGCTCAAAAGAGCTGTATGATGCTTAACTCATTACAGCCAGTAGTTGTCACAGGACTACAGGACTCCTGTGATCTCCATTTGGTCCTTCAGCACTAGAACATCTACTGTGTGTAGATTTGTCTGTGTGTGTGTGCATGTGTGCACACGCATGTGTCTGAGGATTGCATCCAGGGCCTGGAGCATGTTAAGGAAGCCCTTTACCACTGAGTTGCAACGCTAGTCCTGCACATTTCTTCTTTGGTAGCCTGGGATCTGGATGATGGAATGATAAGGGCCACTGAAAATGAAGAACAATAGTTAAGTAGCAATTTTCACTGTATGCCCCACAGAGAGGAGGTGTATGCAAATACTTTGGGGATCTTTTCTGCTAGTCCTCCTGGGAGATCTCAGCAGACAGTGCTGCACAGGAGCCCCACAAGTCAGTCACTTATTCAGCCACTTGCAGCACAGATTCCTGTCTGACCACTTGAGTTCCTGTCTGGATTCATTTGTGTTCACTATAGAGTCCTTTGCTGCAACCAGATTCCCTCCTTACTGGGGTGGGATACTGGAATGACAGGCTGGCCAAAAAAAGTACAGTGGAATCTTCCAGAAAGGAGACTCAGCTCCAGGGAGAAGGGAGTAGGGAGGAACCGTGGGGAACTCTACAGAAAGAGGTCCTGTTAAAAATAAGGCATGTGGCAGAGAATGTGGCTTAGTGGTAGAGTGCTTGCCTAGCATGCATGAAATCCTGGGTTCGATTCCTCAGTACCACATAAACAGAAAAAGCAGGAAGTGGCACTGTGGCTAAAGTGGTAGAATGCTCACCTTGAGCACAGAGAGGCTCAAAGACAATGCCCAGGCCCTGAAATCAAGCTCCAGGACTGGCAAAAACAAAACAAAAACCCCAAATAACAACAAAAACAGCAAGTGAGCCGGGCATTGGTGGCTCACACCTGTAATCCTAGCTACTCAGGAGGCTGAGATCTGAAGATTGTGATTCAGAGCCAGCCCTGGAAAGTCTATGAGACTTTTATCTCTAACCACCAAAAAGCTGGAAGTAGAGTTCCAATGGTAGAGCTCCATCCTCGAGCAAAAAAGCTAAGGGTCAGCACCCAGATCTCGGGTTCAAGCACCAGTATGGGCACCTTCTAAAAAAGTAAATTAAAAAGAAAAACATCACACGGTAGAAGCCTAAAGTAAGGGAGATAATTTCCCACCTCTCCCCATCCATGTACAGCTGGAGGAACAGCATTTCTGCAAGGGAGGGTCTGGGGATTGCTGGTCACCCCCCCCCCCAAGTTCTCTTTCATAAAAACTCCTTGAATAGCCTCTCTGGAGATTTTTTGAGTGCTGTTAGTATTTACTCTGAAGAAAAAGGGGCAGCTCCATTCCACATTGTTTCCATCTTGCTTCTAAGTGCTTTTGACTCAAGACTGTTTGGGTTCCAGCCTTGTACTTGTGCTCACACCGTGTACTGGTCTTCCAGCCTGCTGAATGAAGACCAGGTAAAGCACTTAGAAGCCAAGAGGTGAGAGGAGAGTTACAGCTGAATCCTTTTGGTGGTCCTCTTTACTGGAAGCTGCAAGTACCTCAGCCCCACTCCAAAAGCCCCTCACTGAGAGAGGGCTCGGGAGGCCAGCAGATATTAGAGACCTTCCACAGGAAGGCACTGTTTAAATAGTGAAATAGGACGTGCATATAGAAGTTCCTGAAAACGCAGATACACATGCAGTTTAAATAACAAAAGCAAAAATAGAAACCTCATCACTACCCAAGAAAGCAAAACAACACTGATAACCCTAAAAAGCCTGTGTTTATTTTTTCTGTGGGTTTGTTGTACTTACTTTTTTTTTCTTAGTACTGATGCTCAGAGCCACTAACTTCCCAACTCTTTATTTTACATTTATTTGTTTGTTTGTTTGTTTTGCTGGTCATGGGGCTTGAACTTGGGGCCTGGGCACTGTTCCTGAGCTTTTCTGCTCAAGGCTAGCACTTTACCACTTTGAGCCACAGCACCACTTTCGGTTTTCTGGTAGTTAATTGGAGATAAGAGTCTCACAGCAGCCGGGCGCCGGTGGCTCATGCCTGTAATCCTAGCTACTCAGGAGACTGAGATCTGAGAATCTCGGTTCAAAGCCAGCTCGGGCAGGAAAGACCGTGAGACTCCTATCTCCAATAAACCACTAGAAAACCGGAAGTGGCGTTGTAGCTCAAGTGGTAGAGCGCTCTCCTTGAGCTGAAGAGCTGAGGGACAGCGCCCAAGCCCAGAGTTCAAGCCCCATGACCGACAAAAAAAAAAAAAGAGTCTCACAGCAGTGGCACTGTGGTTCAAAGTGGCAGAGCACTAGACTTGAGCAAAATTGCTCAGGGACAGTGCCCAGGCCCTGAGTTCAAGCCCCACGTCGACCAAAAAAGGTCTAGTGGCAAGGCTTAAGTGTAGAATGCCCAGGAAAATTTAAGACTTTGAGTTCCAACCCCAGTACTGCCAAAAAAATAAGTAGGGAGGTCTCAGTTTCCCATAATTTTATGCTTTTTTTTTTCTTTTCTTCTGGTCATGGGGCTTGAACTCAGGGCCTGGGTGCTAGGGGTGCTGTCTGAGTTTTTTTTGCTCAAGACTTGCTCTCTACCACTTTGAGGTAGAGCACCACTTTCAGTTTTCTGGTGGTTAACTGGGGACGAGAGTCTCATGGAGTTTCCTACCTGGGCTGGCTTTGATCTGCAGTCCTTGGAACTCAGCTTCCTGAGTAACTAGGATTATGGGTGAACCACCAGTACCAGGCTTCCCGTATTTTTAAATGATGAAGACAGTCCACTCCATGGGAATGTGAGTGGGATAAAGGCATGGATGTGGCTATTTAGGATCTTGCTACATCAGAGGCCTCCATGAAGTGATGTTTAGGCTTGAAGATCATTGCAGTCAGGTGGAAGCTGAATCTCTGAAGAGGAGAGATTGAGATATACCTGAAAACCAGGAAATCAGTTCTTTACCAATAGTTACTGCCTTTGCCTCCAGGTGAATTCCTGGGTGAAACAGGTTGAAACACGGGGAAGAAAACTACCTAAGTTTAAGAGTGCTGCAGGCATCATCTGATAGAATTAGAAACATAGTTAAGGTATTCTGGGAGAAGTGGATTCAGAGCATGATACTTAAGGAAAGAGCAGAACATTAATTATAAGTGGAGACAATCTTTCTAACTGGGGCAGGTGAGAAGCTCAGTGTCAAGTCTCCCTTTGCCTGGTAAATGTCAGAAACAACAGAGTTAAGAGAAATGCTGAGGATGCAGTTTTTTTTGGGGGGGGGGAGGGGGCTGGGTACTAAGGCTTGAACGAGTTCATAGCCACTGTCCCTTAGCTTTTTTCCTTTCCTTTCTGTCCAAGATCGGGACTCAAACTTGGTATATGACACTTTCATTCACTGGCTGGTGCTTTACCATGTGAGTCATACTTCCAGCTCTGTCCTATAGCTTTTTAGCTCAAGGCCAGTGTTCTGCCATTTGAGCTACAGCTCCACTTCTGGCTTTTTGCTGGTTGACTGGAGATAGAATCCCATGGACTTTTCTGCCCAGACTGGCTTCAAACAGATCCTCAGATCTCAGCCTTCTGAGTAGCTAGGATTAGAGGTCTCAGCCACCAGCACCCAGTTACAGTTTTATTTGACATGCACCTTTGGTGAGATGGGCAGGGAGTCCTGAGGCCTCAGATCTCCCTGAATCACCACTGGGACCTCTCCAGCCTGGAGCAGTATTCTCAGTAGCCCTGTATGTGGGCTCAAGGAGCTGGTGACCTACTGGAAAGCATGTGGCAAACGAAGCTCTCTGTTCTCTTGCCACACATTGGGTTCTAGATTCATTCCCAGCTGCCCTAGTTGAGCTCAGTGTTTACAGAATGTGCTGCTTTTTGTGTATCTAATTATGTCTTAGCTGCCAATCCATTAACAAGAATGTCTTCCTCCACAAGGCATTGAAACGTCTAATTGGACCTGAGGGTTCAATTTGGGGTTGAGGCTGAAAGAAAGTATGGAGGGGCTGGGGAGCTCAGTCCAGTTCTCAGGAATGATGTTAGAACCAGCTCAGGACTCAGCTCTGGTGTCATCTCTCCTCTTAAGAAACAAGCATCTCCCTTGGAAATCCCCATAGCATTTTTGGAATGAGGCCAGGGCTGGATGGGCTCCACTTTTGTGTTCCAAACACTGGAGTCTCTATGTTACGAAGAGAACAAAGCTATTAGGGGAGAGCAGGTATGTTTTGTGATTGTATTAGGAAAAAAACAAAAAAACAAAAAACCTTTGATTATTCAAACCAAATGACCGAAGGCTTCTTTATTCCAGCCAAATTAGCTGAGTTCACTACAGAAAACAGAACTGGCTGTAAGGGCGTGAGCCCCCAGCTCAGCTCGCCCTGAACCATTTGTGAAGACAGTAAACACATTCTGGCTCTGTAGTCTGTGTTCATCTCCTTCCAAGCCAACTCAAATCTTGGCCTTTACTAAGTTCTTGGGAAATGAAGACAAGGGTTCAACTGCAGCAGGAGGGCTCTGGGTTAGACAGAAGAAAAACCTGCTCTACAAAAATACCCAAAAGCCAATTAAACCACTCTGCTGGGTGTTTTAGGTTTGGGATAAGGATTAAGTCTTTGGAAAAGGTAGTTTTCTAAGGAGCAGATGATCTTTAAAGATGGTTTTGTAGGCTTGGAACAAATATTTAAATAGCATTTGTCATGCTTGCCTTGAAGTCTCTGCTATGTAATCTTTGGGACAAAAAAATGTAGGTAACATAGCTGTTGCTCTCCAATCTCCTATGTTTTCTGTCCATCGATGCTGCAGAGTTAGGTGATGTTTGTCCCAAGGCAGTACGTGGTTATAGGTAATGAACATTCATAAGTTCAGGACAGAGCAAAACCAGCACACTGAAAAGGCTTTAATGGATGGGAGAGGCAGGGAGGCAGGTAGAAACAGGGAGAGGCAGACAGGACATACCATGGTGGCAGCTTTAATGAAAACCTCTGCTGGTGGATGAAGTGACCTTTTCAATTTACATTGGCTCTCGGCAGTCTGTGCTAAGAAAGAAAAGATCAAGGAATTAAAATACAACTGGGATAGAAAATTATTTGCCCCTGAGTTGAGATTCATTATTTTATTTTTATTTTTTATGTCAAGAATAAGAAAAAATGGCCCCAAAATCTTTGTTTCTAGCCGGGCGCCAGTGGCTCATGCCTGTAATCCTAGCTATTTAGGAGGCTGAGATCTGAGGATCACAGTTCAAAGCCAGCCTGGGCAGGAAAAGTCCGTGAGACTCTTATCTCCAATAAGCCACCAGAAAACCGGAAGTGGCACTGTGGCTCAAGTGGTAGAGCTCTAGCCTTGAACTGAAGAGTTGAGGGACAGAGCCCAGGCCCAGAGTTCAAACCCCACAACTGACAAAAAGAAAAAAAAATCTGTTTCTCTTTTTTAATTCTTCGTTTTGTTTCTCTCTTTCTTTTGTAATGGTACTGGGGCTTGATCTCAGGGCCTGGACACTGTCCCTTAGTTCTTTTGGGTTTTTCTTTTTTTTTGGGTCCGGTCGTGGGGCCTGAACTCTGGGCATGGGTGCTGTCCCTCAGCTCTTCAGCTCAAGGCTAGCGCTCTACCACTTGAGCCACAGCGCCACTTCTGGCTTTTCTTCTTTTTTTGTTTATGTGGTGCTGAGGAATCGAACCCAGGGCCTCAGGCATGCAAGGCAAGCGCTCTACCACTGAGCCACCTTCCCAGCCCCTCTTTTGGGTTTTTCTTGTCAGTCATGAGGCTTGAACTCAGGGCCTGAGCACAGTCCCTGAGCTTTTTCACTTAAGGCTAGTGTTCTGCCATTTTGAGCCACAGCACCACTTCTGGTTTTCTGGTGGTTAATTGGAAATAAGTGTTTCACTGAGCCAGGCGCCAGTGGCTCACACCTGTAATCCTAGCTACTCAGGAAGCTGAGATCTGAGGATGGTGGCTCAAAGCCAGCCTGGGGAAGGAAAGTCCGAGAGACTGTTATCTCCAATTAACCTCCAGAAAGCTGGAAGTGGTGCTGTGGCTTAAGTGGTAGAGTGCTACCTTTGAGCTCAAGAGCTCAGGGACAGCACCCAGGCCCAGAGTTCAAGACCCAAGGCTGACCACAAAAAAAAAAAAAAAAAAGTCTCAGACTTCCCTGCCTGGGCTGGCTTTGAACAATGATCTTTTGATCTCAGCCTCCTAAATAGCTAGATTACAGCCATGAACCACTGGCACCCAGCCCTAAGTTTTGTTTCTTGTCTGTTTCACAAGGCTAGTGCTTTATCATTTGAGCCACAGCTCTACTTCCTGCTGTCTATGGTGGCTAATTGAAGATAATAGCCTTATGGACTTTCCTGTCCAGGCTGGCTTTGAAACTCAGATCTCAGCCTCCCAGAGTAGCTAGGATTACAGATGTGAAACACCAGTGTCCGGCTCCAAAACGTTCATCACTGTGTTTCCCACAGAAACCCCAAATAAGCCTGGGAGGGGCAGCTGTTCCCTCTTCTCCATCACTGAACTGGGGTGCTGGGCCTTGCCTGCGCCTCCCCAGGCTGCCCACCCCAAGACTTCCACAATCAGAGCCAGATCCCACAGTAGAACTCCGTAGGTTTTTGCAGTGATTAGTTCTCTAATGCTGTCCCTGTTTCCATAGAGACCCTATAAATAGAGGGAACGTTGGCGACCTAGGCTTGCAAAGGCTCAGGGTGACCCGGTCACCCTCCCGAACCCTTGTAGTCAACACCTTTGTTGGGGAGAGGGACTTGAAGAGCCAGGAGAGGAAGGGCCAGGTGGTCAGCTGCCATGTGGGACCATTAGCTCCAAGTCACTGTTTTTTTCCTAAGGCTCTTTGGGTTTTCCTGGGATTTAATGGGAACACAAGAGCCTGTAGGAACTGGAAACCGCTTTTGGCCATCCTTAACCAGCTGATGCCTAAGGCGCTACCCTGAAGTGGTTTCCTCTTGGCTTCACAAAGCTGTGCTTGCAGAATCTAGAACATATTTCTCCTGCACTCCCCCTTTTTTGAGATTGAACTCAGGATCTGGGCACTGTCCCTGAGCTTTATTGTTCAAGGCTTACACTCTACCATTTGAGCCACAGCTCTACTTCTGGTTTTTGTTTCTGTTTTTGTCTTTGGTGGCTAATTGGAAATACGAGTCTCATAGACTGTCCTGCCTAGACTGACTTTGAGCCATAATCCTCAGATCTCAGCCTCCTAATTGTAGCTGGGATTGCAGATGTGAGCCACCAGTGCCTAGCACACTTCCTCTTTTTAGAGACCCACACCCAGAGAGGAATATGGCCAGAGCCTGACAGCTCAGAAACCACTGCCTTCACAGGAAGGAAGCTTAGAAACTCTGGATCTAGTCCACCCTTCTTCCTGAGAGGGCACTGCCACCCATGGGGCCCTCCAAGACAGCTCAGCACCATTCCTAACTGCCCTTTCCAGGTTACATGATGTGAAGAGCTAAGTTTCCGTCTCACCTCTAACTCTGCAAGCTCCCCATTCTCTACCTAATCTATGGTTTCATTTGGCCACCAAAAATGGTTTTAGGCAGCTGGAGAAAAGCAAAAGTCAGTGTGGAAAAGCAAGTGACATTTAGTAGCTGGAACCTGTTAGTCAGAGCAGGTGGCACTTTGTTGCGTTGGCGGCTGAGTCCCCTCGAGCTAGTCACCATGGTTTTCCTCACTTCTGAAACTTGTGGCAGCTTATATGTATGCGCTGAGTTTTGTTTTTTTTTTTTAAACACTTACCCATGTTATGTCAAAACTCCTTCCATCTCCTCCCTGACTCCCACGTGCTGTGCAGCCTGTGTGTCGCTCTACCCTTCATACTCACACCTTGTATGTCAGGGACCCCACCACCACTGTCCTTTGACATCTTTTTTGTTCTTTTCCCTCAGGCCTATTATGGACTTTAAGGGAGTCCTCAGTGCCCTGTGGTCACCTGACTACCATCTCTGGCTTTATTAATTTTTTTTAACTTGCTATACAGGAAGGGAGATGGGAAATGAAGACCTTGTGATCAGGGGTCTTACCCAAGTCCTATGCTATGGCCTTAGCTGATCCACAGCTCTCCTTGGTGATTTTTTCCATGTCCTTGATGCTGTTCTGTGACACATGCAAATACCATATCTACTTCAGTTTTGAAATCATTGTGTGGGCCAGTGAAAGTAATGTGACTACAAGTAGAAGAGATCATCTCTGTGGCTTCACAAGCCACTTAGCTGTGCTGGGCCTCAGTCTCTTCATCTGTAAAATGGGAGACACAGATGCTACGAACTTCACAATCCTTACTACGGAAATGAGACTAGTATCAGGATAGAATGACAGGATAAATTGGAAAGCATGTTGTATAATTTAAAAAATAAATTGATCAGATGGCCTCTCCATCTCATGCCTGTGATCCTAGCTACTCAGAAAGTTGAGATTTGAGGACTGCAGTTTAAAGCCAGCCTGAGCAAACTAATCCTAGAGACTCCTATCTCTAATTAGCCAGCAATAACCCAAGTGAAGGTACGGCTCAAATGTAGAGTACCAACCTTCAGTAAAAAAGAAAAAAAAAGCTAAGGGAGAGTGCAAGGTCTTGAGTTCAAGCCCCAGTACAGGTATACACAAATATGATTAGGACTCAAGACATTGTGGCTGGTAACCCTCCCCAGAACCTGTACTGATTCCCAGGGCTGAGGAACGGCAAATGTCTCTGAGCCTCAGGACCTCTGCTGAAGGCTCTAAGGGGCACACTGTCCCTGAGTGGGTACAGAAGAAGGGGCGTTGGTGTTGAAGAAGCCAGTTAGAAATGGGGAGAGGAGGAAGAAACTTGGAATAGGATGCTAGAAAGATAATTTGCAGTATGTAATGTGACCATTTGGCATAGACAGCTAGGCAAAGGCCAGAGCCAGCTGGCTCCATCTGGGATGCCTGGAGGGAGGTCTTGCATCAGCTTGGGCCTGAGGAAGAGGGCAGTGTGTGGCTTAGTCCCAGTCTGGAGGCCATCGGATGTGGTCCATTCCAAACTCATGGCACAGAGTGTACACTATCCACTCTGTTTGGGGTCTTGGTTCTGCCCAGAACAGATTCAAGTGGGCCTCAAGGCGCTACTTCTGGCTGGCCTTGAAGGGCTGTGACTGTGGGAAAACCTGGCACCTGTGACCTCCAGGCCCCAGGGGTGCCCTGAACTTCAGTTCTTCAGAGGGAAGAACTTCTTCACCTGTAAGTGGAAGTGGTGCAGTTGTTACTTTTGTTTGTATCTGGGAACATTCATGGAGAGTACACAGGAGAAATGGACTCAAGAATTAATTACAAATCCTCAGTTCCTGGTGTGGTATATGGGTGGGCTTACCTGGTCTGTGAAGCAGGTGAGGTCAGGGCCTGACCCCTGAGAGGACTGTGGGGAGAGGAGTGAGGAGAAACATGAGAATCCTACACTTTCACTCAAGGCTGGCCATGCAGTTGTTTACATCAGAGCGTGGTGCAGCTGTTTATAGGAACTTAGCTGAGTGGAGAGTGATGTGGGCGGGGCCAGCCATTTCAGAAGATGTAGGATTGTTTGCTTCGTTTCTGCATAGTCTAACTTTTCTGTTCTAACTTTGTTTCTAGAAAAAAAATAAATCTAATATGTGTAATTTGGGGGAAGTTTTTAAGGCAACTGAAGATGCCCTGAAAGATTATAGGTTGCTTGTCACAGAGGAAAACCTGCTATGGCTCATTGAGCCCCAGATGGCTGACCTGTGTTTCTGTCTCAGACGAATGGGTGTGGGGTATCTCCTGATCTTTGGAGTCTTCCCTCTCCTCCATTTTTGGAGCTCTTCACAGGGCTTGTTCTGCCCAATTAGCCATCTCCTGACAGCAGCTGTGTGCAGTCACATCACAGATGCCTTGCCCTGGTGGCCTGTCCAACAGCCCATCTCTAGCAACTCCACCTTCAGAGCAGCTGGGGAATCTCAGGGCAGTGTTATGACCACAAGCCACAGCTAGGGCAGCACTGGGCTCCAGAACCTCTGCTTGGTTCCAATCTGAGGGGAAAGGCTCTCATCTAAATTGTTCTGATGTGTATGCTATAGAATTGGCCATGCCACTCCCTATATATTACAAGATAGGAAATTAAATATCTCAGGTCTGGTGTAGTGAGCCATGCCTGTGATCCCACCTACTGAGAGAATAGTGATTCAAGGTCAGCCTGACACTTCCCTCCCCCACCACCACAAAAAAAATAGGTGTTAGTGAGACTATCTGAAAGAACATGTATGGTAGTTCATACCTGTAATCCTAATGAACAGGAAGGGAAGATGAAAGGATCCTGGTTCAAGGCCAAAACAAAAAACAACCAAACAAAAAAGCAAACAACAAAGTGAGATTATCCAAGAACAAGTCAAGCATGGTAGTTCATACCTGTAATCTTAGCTGCTTGGGAGATAGACTAGGAGGACTGAGATCTGAGGCTGGCCCAGGCAAAAGCATAAAACTATCTGAAAAAACAAACCAAAAGCCAAAAGGGCTAGGAATGTGACTCAAGTGGTAGAATGTTTGTCTCATAAGCACAAGGTCCTTGATCAAATCTCAATCCATCCAAAAGTAAAGTTTCTCATTGCCAATTATGTGAGGAATGAAATTGGCCACAAACAGCAGAAAATCATACTAGAATCATGAAGACAAAGGAAGGTTTATTTCATGCAACCGGAATCTCAGGGTAGGCACTCATGACCTGGCTCGTGGCTCTACAGCCATCACATTCCCAGGGTCACTTGCGGTTAAAACTTGGCTGTTGTATCCCCAGACAGTACGCTAATATTGCAGAGCCTTTATCAAGAAGGCAAACATGTTCCAAGAACACTTCACTCTGCTTTTCACGGTCCAAACTTTGTCTTATGGTTGTTCTTAGCTGCAAGAGAGTCTGCAGAAGTAGACTTTTTTTTTTTTTTTTTGTCGGTCGTGGGCTTGAACTCTGGGCCTGGGTGCTGTCCCTCAGCTCTTCAGCTCAAGGCGAGCGCTCTACCACTTGAGCTACAGCGCCACTTCCGGTTTTCTGGTGGTTTATTGGAGATAGGAGTCTCACAGTCTCTCCTGCCCGGGCTGGCTTTGAACCGCGATCCTCAGATCTCAGCCTCCTGAGTAGCTAGGATTACAGGCGTGAGCCACCAGCGCCCGGCAACATTTTTAATAAGGTACATGAAGGCCTTTGCAGTTTGACTGGAAAGGAAGAAAGGGGACTGGATGTTGGGTAGGCAATTAGCAATGCCCAGTACAACAGGATAACCTGATCATATGACTCATGAGTCTTTCCAAGGAGTGCACAATGAGGCATCTTTGGTCCTAGTGCTGGTGCAACTTGGAGAGTCTGACTTGGAAGTGGAGAGGGTGGAGGCTGGGGGTGAGAGGGACTAGTCAAAAGGTATCCTCCCTAAATCCAGGTGTTACTGTGTGCCTTTAAGGCCAAGACTGCAGCTCTGCAGCATCCTTTCTAGAAACCCAGTATGTGTGGTGGGAAATGAAAGGCTGGGTCTCCATGGTCCTGGTCCCCTTAATGCTGGGGACCTATAAGGTGTGACAGGCCACTCGTTGATTCATATCCCTGCGTTGGAGAGCAGAGATAACCTTCATTCCTAACTGACCAAGCAGTCAAGACCTTTCCACTCACCAAAGTTCTTCGTCTCTCCTCCTCAAGAAAATCCAGCAGCTCTCAGAGGGCTCCATGTTTGGCCACGGACTGAAGCACCTGTTCCACAGCCGCCGCCGGTCTCGGGAGAGGGAGCACCAGGCCTATCCGGATTCCCAGCCTCCGCCCCAGCAGCAGGGCATGTCCGACCATGACTCCCCAGATGAGAAGGAGCGCTCCCCAGAGATGCACCGTGTCTCCTATGCCATGTCCCTGCACGACCTGCCGGCGCGGCCCACCGCCTTCAACCGCGTGCTGCAGCAGATCCGCTCCCGGCCCTCCATCAAGAGGGGTGCCAGCCTGCACAGCAGCGGAGGGGGCAGCGGCAGCGGGAGCAGCAGCCGGCGCACCAAGAGCAGCTCCCTGGAGCCCCAGCGTGGCAGCCCCCACCTGCTGCGCAAGGCCCCCCAGGAGAGCAGCCTGGCAGCCATCCTGCACCAGCACCAGTGCCGGCCCCGCTCCTCCTCCACCACCGACACCGCCCTGCTGCTGGCTGATGGTAGCAACGTGTACCTCCTGGCCGAGGAGGCCGAAGGCATCGGGGACAAGGTGAGGCTGGGCAAGGGGAGAGCCTTGCTGGGTGACGCAGAGGCAGAGCCACCCGTGGAGGGGCCTTGGGACCTGGGGACTGTGTTGAGTCCTGCCTGGTGGTTCCAACACCAGTTGCCTGACATTTAGCTGCCCTGGCTGAAGGAGGCAGATATATGACGGAGCCAGCACCAAGAGCCGGTTCTCCCAAGTAGCAAATTTGTGTCTGCTTCGGGGTTTGTTTTTCAAAATGATCTTTTGCTCAGGCTGATAGTACCTTTGGTTTGTTTTCCTTTAACATGTTGTGAAGAGGCAGGGAGTGTGGTAGTTAACAACACAGACTAGAAGCCAGCCTGGCTCTGCCACTCTCCAGCTAGACTGCTTAATCACATAACTGTATTGTTCTTCAGTTTCATCCGTTGCCAATGGAGACAATGATGCCAGGCACTGGTGGCTCACGCCTGTGATCCTAGCTACTCAGGGGCTGAGATGTGAGGATCAAGTTTCAAAGCCAGTCCGGGGAGGAAAGTCTGTGAAGCTCTTATCCCCAATTGACCACCAAAAAGCCAGAAGTGGAAGTGTGTCTCAAGTTGTAGAGTGCCAGTCCTGAGGGGAAAAAGAGAAGCTCAGGGGCAGTGCTCAGGCCTTGAGTTCAAGAGAGGAGAGGGAAGGGGAGGGAAGGGGAGAGGAGGCCTTGTAGGATTAAATGATTTGATCTGTGTGAACTGCTTGGAATGAGTCTGGCACAGCATCATCTTTATTGTGATTACTTGCCAATGAAGGTAGGAAAGAAATCCAGGAAGGCTTGTTTGGTACTTCATAAGTGTCTATATGCTTTTGTTTATTCATGTGGCCAATACTTACCATGTGCTACAAGAAGAGATGAGTTGGCATTGGTACCCTCTGCCCCTGTTTGTCTAGAAGGAGACAATATAGGGGTATGATGGGGGCGCAGGGCTGTGACAGATGCTGTGAGAAGGAACATCAGGGCAAGGATTAGGGATAGGATCTAGCCATGACTTTCTAGAGAAAAACCACTGTGCTGAGTCTTGAAGGAGTACAACGTAGCCAGGAACTGGGGAGGGTCACAAGCATGTACAGGAGCAAGTGAGGGAGTGCTGAGGTGCATCTGCTTTGGGAAATTGACAGGTAGATCACAGGAGGCCACTGTGTTGAGTGTGGGGGTGGAGTGAAGTTACCAAGGGCTGTTAGGAAGGAAATGAGGGAGGAAGTTCCTCTGGGGCCCGTTGTAGATAGTAGATTAGAAACAGGGACAGGACTGGAGTGAAAGAAACCAGTTTTGAAGCTATTGCAGTCTAGGTTGCTGGAATGGGAATGGGAATGGAGGAAACTGAGCACACATTTGGGAGTTAGAATTGATAGTAAAAAGTGAGGATACAGACATGGAAAACAAAGGAAAGGACGGGGTAGAGGAGGCGCCTCAGGCCCATGGAGCGGGTCTGAGGGTGGGAGCCATGCTCCTAGAATAGGAGAAATGATGGATGATTGGGGAATCCTGCCTCTGGGGGATGAGAGACCTAGTGGGTTCCAAGGGCTTCTCTGGCATACAGTTGTTTTTACTATGTGCCGTCACCAGTACACATTCCCTATGTCCCCACATCCCTAGATGTCTTCACAGAGGTCTGTTTCTTGGGTTCACTTGCATCTTGACTTTGGAAAACATCTGGCAGTTCATTGACTCCGCAGACATCCTGTGCCTGCTGTAGGTCTGGCCCTGGACAGCAGTTAGCTTTTGCTTTGCTGTTTTCCAATGAAGGACCTGCTTTTGCACTATCTGTGTGAGTTCATTAAAGAGGTCCTGTAAGCTAGATAAGTTAGTTTACGATATCCCTTTCAGGTAAATAGGCTAAAAATGGTTTCTAGTGTGAAGTCCCTGTGGTAGGAATGTGCTTAGGGTGTTCAGGAGGTGCATGGAAGGTGTGGTAGTAGAGTGAGGTAGTCTTAACGGAATGTAGAGTCAGAGGCCAGCAGGGCTGGGGGGAAGGCGGGGAGAGAAGGGGTAAGAAAGGCTGCAGATTGCATAGACCCTGGCGTGCTAGGGGAAAACGCCTTTGATGTTTATTTTTCTTAGTGAAATAGGAAGTCATTAGATGGCTTAGTACAAGTGAGCAACATCTTTTAAAATCACTCGGGCTGCTGTGTGGAGAATTGACCACTAGTGTGAGAGATGAGGAAGAGGTTGGCACACTTTTAGGGTGAGCTAGTAAGGGAGGGGTACAGGCACATGGTGGGGGTTATCTGGACTTGTTCAGAGATAGAACCCGAAGCTGAAGATGGTTCACAGATTTGGGGCCTGGCCACTGGAAAGAAGAAATCACCATAAACTGAGTTGCGAAGAATGAGGCAAATGGATCAACCCTTGTATGGGGGACAGAATCAGAGTTAGGTTTTGGCTGTGTTTCGTTGAGATGGCTATTAAACATCCCTGTGGGAATGCTAAAGAAGCAGTCAGATGAACAAGTGTGGAGGCCTGGGGAGAGATCCAAACCGGAGGCATAAATTTGAGAGTTGTCAGCATATAGATAAGTTTTTAAAACGATGGGACTGAGCCATTTGCAAGCCCAGCTTCTGCAAGGAAAAGTGTGGTCTAAGAGTGAGGTCTAGATGTACTGTCTGAAAGGGTAACGTGGCCTTGTGAAATCGAGAGCTGGAGGGTCCTGCCGAGTAAACCAGGGTGTTCTAGCTGTTCATGAGCAAGCGCTGTGCGTGCAGCCGCCAGCCCTACCTACCCCTCACAGGTGAGTCCATGAGTATGTTTGAAAAATCAGTTAGAAAAATACTGTCAGGCAAGTAGCTGGAGCATTATGACTGTTTTGTTTGTTTTTGTGTCTGTACTACAGTTTGAGCTCAGGGCCTGGGCACAGTCCTTTAGCTTTTTATCTTAAAGCTGACACTTTAGCACTTGAGCCACAGCTCCAACTTCTGCCTTTTCTGGTGGTTAATTGGAGGTAAGAGCTTCACTGACTTCCTTGTCCAGGCTGGCTTTGAACCTTAATCCTTACATCTCAGCTTCCTGGGTAGCTAGAAATACAGGTGTGAGCCACTGGCACTCAGCTATGGCTGTTGATGAGGAGGGAAAACATGAGTTTTGTAGCCTCTAGTTGCTTCGGGCTCCTGTGCAGACCTCCTACTGGCTAAGATGGAGGGAGTGGTGGGCAGTGGGAATCATCTGAAGCTGATGAGTTGTGGACAGCTGATGGCTGGAAAGAAGGGACCTGGGGACTCAGCAGGGGCATCAGCTGGGAGCATCTTTGAAGGGTTTTCCATGTGGCTTGTGTTTATCTTCCTATTCTCTCTAAGATGCTTGGAGGGGAGGGAAGTTCTCTTCTTGTTGTGTGTGGAAAACCCATGTGTGGAAAACCCAGGCCAAAGACTCTTGGATAACCTAATTAGGGACAGTCCTCTGGGTGATCAGTGTTGAGAGAGGAAACGGTTGCTCCTGATGGTTCTCTCTTTCTCTTTCTTTTTTTCTGTCTTTCTTTCTATATTTTGTCAGCTGTGGGGCTTGAATTCAGGGCCTGGGCGCTGTCCCTGAGCCTCTTCATGCTCAAGGCTAGCGCTCTACCACTTGAGCCACAGCACCACTTCTGGTTTTTGAGCAGTTAATTAGAGATAAAGGGAGGGGGGGGGCTGGGAAAGTTGCTCAGTGGTAGTACTTACCCAGTATGCATGAAACCCAGGGTTTGATTTCTCTGTAGCTACATAGAAGAAAAAGCCAGAAGAGGGACTGTAGCTCAAGTGATAAAGTATTAGCCTTGAGCAAAATAAGCTCAGAGACAGCACCTAGGCCCTGAGTTCACAAGCCCCAGGACTGGCCAAAAAAAAAAAGAATCTCATGAGGACTTTTCTGCCCAGGATGGCTTTGAACTGAGATCTTTAGATCTCAGCCTTCTGGGTAGCTAGGATTACAGGCATGAGCCACTGGCACCCAGATGTTCTGTATCTTTCTTTGGAACTTATAGCCTTGTTATATATCTTACCTGGTTAATCTTAGTAACAGATAGTGAAGTGGCAGAGTAGGTATTATTATCTCCTTTTACAGATGAACAGGCTAAGGCCCAGAGGAATGGAGAGACTGCTTGCCCAGGACACCTTAGGTCTTGGCAGAGAGGAAACTAAATCTTGTGTTTCTTGTCTGTCCACCAGTCCCAACTGTAATCTGAAACAGCTCAGGGGGTCCTCAGAGCCCAGGGAGGAAAACTCTTGGGTGCTAGTTTTTTGTTTTTTTTTTTTTTTTTGGGGTCCATTGTGGGGCTTGAACTCTGGGCCTATGCGCTGTCCCCGAGCTCTTCAGCTCTACCATTTGAGCCACAGCGTCACTTCCAGTTTCCTGATGATTAATTGGAGATAAGAATCTCATGGACTTTCCTGCCCTGGCTGGCTTTGAACCGTGATCCTCAGCCCTCAGCCTCCTGAGTAACTAGGTTTACAGGCCTGAGCCACCGGGGCCCGGCTCTTGGGTGCTATTTCTGCTTCAGGTAAGGGCTTTCTACTTAGAGCTGTCCCTCCAAGGGTAGGTGTGGCCCTGGTGGTCCTGAGGAGACAGAAGGGCTTCCTTGTTTCTGAGAAAGGGGTCTTCCAGTCATCCTAAACCTGAAGCTGTATCTGCTGACTCCCACAGACTCAAAGCCCATTGATTGGTGTGAGTCTGGGGCATGAATAGGAAGTATTCTTCTAGCTAGTAAACACAGCCCACATGCTCTCTGCAAGCTCTCTGGCGATTACTAGCATCTATTTTTAATTCATAAGCCTCCCCCACTCCCTAGCCCTTTGCCATTGTTCAGAGCTCACCAGCTGGCTTGCGGACCCTAACGGACTCAGTGCAGGGTTGAGTTACCGAAATACCCCAGAGGCAGCTGAAGTTCCTCAGCCACCCCAGAGGCTCACCCAACCCCCACCTAAGAAAGCAGAGGCCCTGAGCCTCCTGCCAAAGCCGGGTATGGCAGGGGGAAGGTGGGGGGAGAGGGACTCGGCGCAGTCTCAGTTACTGCAGTCTGGCTATCAATTGTTAGCTGCATTCAAGGTTGGCCTTCAATTATTTCCTATAAGAACAACAAAATTATCCTCTCAGCCCCACTCTTCTGCTATTATCTGTGTGACACTGAGCAAGGTCCCTGTGGTTCTCCGCCTTAATATATGTCAAGTGGGAAAAATCATTCGTTGGTGTACTGGGGCAGCACAGATGAATAGAGAATTTGAACAGAGAATGCAGTGATGCCCATGTGCTGCCCTAACCTCTGAGAGACAGGCCAGGCGGCTAGAGAAGGAACCGCTGGTTGTGTTGAGGCCCTTGGCTTCTCAGAAAGCAGATGAGTCCTCTACACACCCCTCCCCACCTTTGAGCGGCAGCTCCTGGAAAAGGCAGTTTCTAGGGAGTAAGCTCCCCTTGTGTCCTCTCTTCCATGTCTGGTGGGGTACCTCTTCCCTCACAGCTTTTCCTGTGTTCTCTGCCCAGCCTTGCCCACTCTGGCTTGTATAAGATGCATCCCCAATGGAAGGCTGTCGAGAGGGGAAATGACACAGGAATGGCCAGTTCATGGCTAGTGCTGTGGGCTAGCTCCTGACCTTAGCCTGGTCTCACCTTCCCCTCCTGACCAGCGTGGCTGAGGGAGCAGCATGGGAGGGCAGGGCTAGGTAGGCACTGAACAGCCATACAGGGATCTGTGGTAGGAGAGCACTTTGTTGCCTCTCCCAGGTGGGAGAGCACTTTGTTACCTCTCCCAAGGTCCTTGCAGTCCTGCTGGTGACGTGGTGAGAGTCGAGTCTCTGAACTGCCCCGTGGCTCCAGGAGTGTTATCTCCAGGCCCAGATGGGGGACAGAGGTGGAGTGTGGCTCATCACCTAGCACAGAGCAGACTCTGGACATCCTGTTCTCAGTGCACGCCCTGCCAGATTTATCCAGCGGCAGGATTTCTTCCCTACCCCACCCCCCCATCATAAATAAATAAGCACCCTGTTTACTCACAGGACAGTGAGTGAGGGGCCGCCTTCAACCCTGGTTTTTGCCAAGAAGACTGAGGTCTTGGCTGGCTCCCAAGGCCCTGGTTTATTTACATCTGGGATTCTGCTGGCTCAGAAGCAGGTGTGGCTGGCTGTACTGAGAGCACCTTCCAAAGGAGTCCCCTGGGCAGCCTGTGGGCCCCCTGCTGTGTCTGAGCTCCTCAGCCTGGTTACATGGGAGGTGACAGGGCCCTGCTCCAGGGTCAGCTGGACCACCCAGCTGCCTTCCAAGCCGCCTAGCCACTCACCCAGGTCTCTAGGGAGAGCAGCTTCCATCTCTGCCCCACTCCCCTCTCACCTCTTCTCCTCTCTTTTCTCTCTGCATGGAAAGTTCCCTGGAACTGGGAGAGCCAGAGGCACCCTTTCCAGGCCATGCTGTGCTGCCAGGCCAAGGCCAGGAGGCTCCGCTTTGCCATGAACTATTGCTCCCCAGCTCAGTGCTGGCTTCTTGGTGGCCATGGGCCCCCACTATAACAGTATATCCTATGTGCTAGGTAGCCAAGGCCTTCCTTTGGTTTAACCCGTGTGTATGTATATGTGTGCATGTGTGTGTATGTGTGTGCACGTGTGTATGCTAGTACTGGGACGTGAACTCAGGGCCTAGGCACTGTCCAGGGCCTAGCACTTGATATCACTTGAGCCACACTTCTCTTTCCAGCTTTTTAGTGGTTAACTGGAGATGAGTGTCTCCTGGATTTTCCTGCCCAGGCTGGCTTTGAACCTTGATCCTCAGATCTCAGCCTCCTGAGTAGCTAGGATTTACAGGCATGAGCTACTAGTGCTCAGCTGACTTTAACACAGCATATTCAGAAGCTCCTGGCCTTTCTAGGACTCTGACCAGTCATGAGAGGGGCCAAAATATGAGGGCTTTGCCCCTTACTGAAAGCTTATAACCCTGGAGGTTATAAGCACCAACCGTCCCTTGACTTGTAGAACCTAGTGAGGGCTCCCTTGCCCCAGCAGGCCTTCAGCCTCCACAATCTGCCTCTATGCCTCCCTTTCCCCACTAATATTCTCTCTAGCCCCCATGCTGTCTAGAGTAACTCTGACTTTGGACCACAGAATTCCCTGGATACTGGTGATAAGTTAAATAACTTCCAAATTACCTAACCTCTTGTTGCTAAGCTCACGCCAAAGCCCATGGGAGATGAGCTCTTTGTGTGCAGACCCAGGGGCCTGACCCATGCATAGGTGGGAGATGCCAGCCAGGGCTCCCCACGTCTCCCCCAGCCTCAGCGCCCTCAGACGTGTCCTGCACTACTCAAGAGGAGGTGTGCTTAAGGTTCAGGTGTCATTCCTCATGCCACAGCTGATGACAGCCGGCAGGCAGGAAGAGCAGCTATGTCATTGGGCTCCAGACGGTGTGGAGCCACCACTGGAGATGTGGGCACAGGTCATGAGAGTTGGCACAGGTCTCCCAGCGACGGAGCACATTCTTCCTCGCATCCCTCATCCCTGAGAGAGAAACGTGACCCAGCTCCCCTCCGTGCCAGATGAGGCAATGGAAATACAGTACCATTAACCTGATCCCTGCTTCTGCCTCTTGGTTTTTGTAGGCACAGTTTGAACTTTATTTATACCCTGTGGGGCAGAGGGCTCTGAAATAGAACCAGAGATGAAGCTCATTCCCCACTGCATTTCCTTGGAGTTCCCAGGGACTCATCAGCTCCCCTGAGCTGCAGTGGGGGACCAGTGCAGTCTTCTCCCACCCCCACCACCCCCTTTTCTCTCCAGGGATGGCAAGCACCTTTTCAGGCTCCTTTCTTTTGGAGCCCCCCTGGTCCCTGTCCCCAAACCTTCAAAGGCCATCTTACAGGCCCTCCTGGCTCCTTGCTCCTCTTTGACTGGTTCTAGGAGTTCTCAAAGCATCTCTTTCCTCTTCCTTACAGCTCCCCAGCTCCCCCAACCCGGGGACCCCAGAACCGTTTCTGGTATCCATAGCTAGTGAATAATTCAGCCCACTCAACAAAAGCTCAATCAGAACCATGGTGATACTATGCTCAGGAGGCCGCTTGGGGCGGCTGGAAAGGCGAACCTGCCTTGTAATGTTAACTTCATTATATAAGGTTTCTTCACTGCCTAAGAAGGCATCTTCAGACCCAAATATTACCTTGGCCTGGTGCTGTCCACCTACTTCTCAGAGACTCGCTGGTCTCGTGGGCGTGCCCCCTAGGATGTGCGGTCATGTCCCTCTGAAAGCTCTCCTGGCATCAACAGTCATTTGAACAGCAAGCCACAGTTTACAAAGTGCCTTCATGCACATTTCTCGTTTAATCACATCAGCTCATGGTAAGCTTGGAGCTCTTGAGTCAGCAGGAGCCCACAGGAGCTCTGTGTTTCAACCTGCGGCTTTAGAAAGGAATCCATCTCAATTATTCTTGGCAGATAGGGTGGGGTGAAGGGCACTGTATATGTCCCCAAAATTGTCCCTAAAAGAAAGATGCTTTGTCTCTGCATCAAGCTCTCTGGAGTGTGTCCCCAGAGGACCCTCCTCTGGGGAATCAGTGACTATAAAGGCATGAAGTCATCATCCTTTCTACCTGCCGGCCATGAAGTTTGATTTGCCTAAAAGTAAGCCAGATATATGGTCCACTGCCCAGCATCTGCATTCATGTATATGCCCAAGAAGAACTCCTTCATCTAGGAGCACCTGTGAATTTAGACCAGTCAAGGACCTGCAGATGGAAGCGACACCTCCTCCCTTCCTGGAAGTAGCAGAAAGGTGTACGTGGGTGCTGATGCTGTGCAGCTTCTCTTTTACTGGCCCTCTGCTCCCCCAGCTCCAGGCCAGTGCAGCTCCAGGACTGTAGCTTTCCACAGGCTCCCAAGAACTATGTCCACCTTAGTTCACATTTAGGAACATCAACTTAAAAACAAACAAAAATGTCAACCTAGCTGCATGCCTGAGGCTCAATGCCTATAATCTTAACTACTCCAGAGGCTGAGATCTGGGGATGGCAGTCCTAAGCCATCCAAGTCTGTGAGACTCTTATCTCCAAGTAACCACAAAAAGCTGGAAATGGAGCTGTGGCTCAGGTGGTAGAGCACTAGCCTTGAGCAAAAGTGCTCAAGTACAGCTCCCAGGCCCTGAATTTAAGCACCAGTATAGGCACAAAAAAAATGAACAATAAAAAAGAATGTCCACTTTCATCTCCCTGGGGGAAGAGAAGAGGAAAGCAGGCCCCTTTGGTGACTTGAGTTCCTAAGAAGACATACCGTCTGGCTGGATCTAAAAGAGTTGGGAGAGCAAGCTTGAATAATGACCCTCTCCCCAGCCCCCATTTCCAGGATGGCTTGATAAATGTCACAGAAGCCACCAGCCTTCCAAAGAGGGATCCTCACCGAAAACCTTCCCAGTACATGTTCAGCCTGAGATCTTTTTTTTTTAAGGCCTCACCTTGTTTTCTAAAGTACTAAATTTAGCTGCTTTTCAGCATTATTCTTCACTGAAAAAAAAGGGCCTATGACTTCTCAGGTTTCTCAGCCTTCAGAATGTGTGGACTGTGCTTTTTTATTTTTAATTTTATCTATTTATTTTTTGATGGTGCTGGATATCAGACTTAAGGCCTTGTACATGCCAGGCAAGCACTCTGCCACTGAGCTATATTCCCAGCTCTATTTTTTTTTTCTTCCTTTTCTTTCTTCCTCTTTTCTTTCTTCTTTTCTTCCTCCCTCCCTCCCTCCCTCCCCCCTCTCTCTCTTTCTTTCTTTCTTTCTTTCTTTCTTTCTTTCTTTCTTTCTTTCTTTCTTTCTTTCTTTCTTTCTTTCTTTCTTTCTTTCTTTCTTTCTTTCTTTCTTTCTTTCTCTCACTTATCACCAGTGGCTCAAGCCTGTAATCCTTGTTATTCAAGAGATTGAGATCTGAGGATCCTGGTTCAAAGTCAGCCTGCACAGGAAAGTCCAGGAAACTCTTATCTCCAATTAATTACCAAAATAAATAAATAAATAAATAAGCTAGAAGTGGAGCTGTGGCCCGAGTGGTAGAACACTTGCCTTGAACATAAAAGCTCAGGGACAGTGCCTAGGCCCTGAGTTCAAGCCCCAGGACTGGCATCAGAGAGAGCGAGAGAATACCTTATAAGGAAGATGGGGGGGCTGGGAAGATGGCTCAGTGGTAGGGTGCTTGCCTTGCATGCCTTGCATGCCTTGCATGCATGAGGCCCTGGGTTTGATTCCTTAGCACCATATAAGCAGAAAAAGCCAGAAGTGGTGCTGTGACTCAAGTGGTAGAACACTAGCTTTGGGGGGGGGGCCTCAGGGACAGTGCCCAGGCCCTGAATTTAAGGCACGTGCACGCGCCCCCCCCCCCCCCACATGCACGCACACGGGAGAGTTGCTTCATAGCTGTCACTTTAACAACTCTTCCTATGTCTGCCTGTTAAGGTCTCAGCTTTGTTCCATGTGGCAGCTTCTTCTCTGGCTTTTTCTGTCTCAGGCCAACATTCCTAAGTCCTGTCTGGAATCCTACAGTTTGTGCATGTGTGAACAGTCTCGTTAGGTGAGGGGGCCTCAGGATTAGTCATCTGTTTCAGAGCAGTATACTGTGTGTGTCAAGCATTTTCCATGTGACTGGTGATGATGATCGTATGTACCATTTGCAACTAGCAAGGCTGAGACTCAGCTGTGCCATCTCCATTTGCCCTCTCCTCCATCTCTCAGTGCCCTGGTCTGGTTTGCTGGGCTTCCTCCCGCTGCTGTGTGGGTGTTCCTACCTTCCATGCAGCTGTGAAGGAGCCTGACCAGTGCCTGTTGAGGCTGCATAGCTGGTAGATGACAGGATAAGGATTTATCCAGGGACTCTTCTGACTTTCAAGCATTCTGGTGACCACTCAAGGCTTATTCCATGCCCAGGGGACCCAGCCTTGGCATGACTTCCCGCCAGGTACATTCTCCTCCAACCTCGACCCTTTTCATGCTCCTCCTATTATAATTGTGGAAGCTGAATCTTGGAACAGATGGAGACTTGACCTGTGGAAACCCCTGGAACAAGTATGGAACTGAATCTGCTGCTATGCCTGATGCCTCCAGCTCCTAGCTTTGGCAGGTTTGGGAACCCTTCTCATGAATAAAGACAGGGATGGTTTTGGAGGACCAAACCTCTCTCCTGGTAGCTTGCCTAACAGGCATCCTCTCTTGCCATCTGCTTTCTTCTTAGCAGACTGCTGCTTTCCTCCCTTTCCCTGTTTGGTCACTTGCAGCTTAGTTACTCCTGGAGTGGAGCTGAGACCCCCCCCCACCCCCCATTAATGAGATCCTGCAGATGCTGTAGAGTGTCTGTCCAGGTCATCTTGCAAGGGCCATGTGGCCTCATAGGAACTTCTTTTTGCTGCTTCTGAGCCTTCAGGATCCCAGGCAGCTTGAGGAGTGAAACCTAACCATGCAGACAGAGCCCCCCAGTCCTCATCTGGCTCCCTACTTCTGATCTCCTATGCCCATTGCCTTCTCCTTGTTTCAAATTTTGCTCATTAAAGGAGATGTCTTAGCTTTGTGGGAATTGGAAAGGAGGACGCAGGGAAGACTTACCTTGGTGTGAGATCAAGCCATCTTGCCATCTTGTTGCTACCTAGGACAGAACTACAATTAAGTACTTCCATTGCAGCTCCTTAAGATAGATACTCAGATATTCTGCCATCCTACAGTGCCAGTGCTGAGCAAAGGCTCTATTTCATCTGGATACTGGGACGGACACAGATAAACAGATTATCTGAGCGTGGCCTTCCTTATGCCATTATCAAAAGGGACAGTGCTTGATGCCAAAGTACAAAGATCAAGTACCACAGGGGAAAGGACATTTACAGAAGTAGGGGACTGGCCTAGCCACAGGTCAGAGCTAGCCCCAGAGATTGGGACCCGTGTAACGTGCTTTGCCAGACTTCTATCCGCACAAACCCAAAGTCACCATGAGCCCAGAGTGTGGAGCATTCCTGGTCTTGGTGATTTTGGCTGTCAGCCTTGGCACTGGGCCCCAGAGATAGCACTGGGCCCTTCTTATCTCTTAGAAACTTCTTGAACTTGGGACTGCCCCATCAGCATGATTCACATTGATCCCCAGTATTTAAGCCCTGAGTGCCTTGCCAGGCTCAAGTGGGTGCAGAATCCACAGTGTCTTTGAGTGGTGACTCTGCCTCCGGAAGCTGCCACTGGCAAGACCAGGACCCAAGCCTGCAGGCCACCCATCTCTTCCCTCGCCCCTTGCCATCCTCAACTACGGCCCTCTGGCCCCCTCTGCTGGCCACAGGATTTCCTACTGCAACTGTACTGATGAAGTCCAAAGAGAAAGAAACTGCCGTGAGTTTTGCCCTCTGTTTTATCTTGAGTATTTTTGTGGCTGTGCTGGAGGGCAGAGAGCAGGGAGGAGGAAGCAGAGGCTGGCAGCCAGGTGGCCATCATGGGTTTCTGGGACAGAATCCTCAGAGGAATCCTGGAGGAATTCCTGTAGCAAGGTGGTTGCTGTGGGACTCCTCCAGTCCATTGTTGGTGTTGCCAGGCTGCCGTGGGAGTGCCGGTGCCTTAAGCTAGTGAACAGGGCAGCAGGGGGAGAAGGGGAGGATTCTGGATGGAGCTGTGTTTGGATCCTCCATGGATCCAGATTTGTCTGGCTGCCAGCTTTGGAGTGCTTCTTTCCATCCTGGAGGCCCAGCAGGGAGCTGGCCAGGCTGAGCTGTTTGGGAGAAAGCGCTTCTTCTGATCACGAGAAGCATTTCTAGACCTGGAGATGGGACAGGTTGGTAGAATACCCCTGTGACTGGAGAAACCATGCAGGTGCACCTGTCATATATTCCCAAGGCTCCCCCTCCCCCCTCCCCACCAGCCCAGTCTGCCACACCTGAGCATTCCTCATACACACCTGACACACAATGGCTGGGCTGGGGAGAGGCCATCAGCAGAGCCCAGTCCTCCGGCTCACTCAGTAACCCTCCATGTCTGCTGCCAGATGGGAAGGAGTGGGAGGGGGAGATTCCAGAGCAATCCGCCCCTAATCCCTGGCTGGGCCTCAGTCTGGAGATGGCGGCTGCAGAGCCTGGGAGCTCAGGAACACCGGCCCCACCGGCCCGCAGACCCAGACTCCCTGCCGTGAGCCCAGTGCTGCCCAGGAATTACGACCCTGGGAGCCTGGCACCGTCCTCAGACAGCTGGAGCCTTAGAGCTCCTAGCACCTCGTCTCCAGCAAGGCTTTGGGAAACGGTCCCCCCACAGGTGAGGCCCCTGGGTGGGTGGGAGAAGAGAAGAGCACCTGGCAGAGTGGGGGTGGGGCTGAGGGGTGGGGCCAGGCATTCCCGGAGTTTGCTAAGTGCTGTGCTTGCTTTGGGCTCTCTGTGAGCATCCCCCTCATCTGTAGATGCAGGAGAGCTGGTTTGAAATGAAGTGGAAGTTCATAGCTGTCCCTTCTGTCTATGGAGAAACAGGAGAGATGGGATTCTCCCGGTGTACCATGGGAAGAGTCCAGAAGCCAAGTGTTTGGCTTTGGAGAATTCAGAGGGTAGCAGGTGGGGAGACCTCCGGGTGAGAGACCAGATTTGAGGCCTAGCCAGTGGACTAGGTGCCAGGAGAGGAAAGCACTGGACACTTACGTGGACGGAAAGGCTTTGTTCTCAGCAATGCCTGGACTGAGGAGACTGTGGGGAGGGTATTTCTGACCACAGCAGAGGAGTAGTCCCAATAAAAAGGACTAGAAGCTGAGAATATCCCTCCACCCACAATGGAGGTTGGCCCTAGGGGCAGGGCAGGCTTTCTGGCTGCCATTATCAATGAGGTGGGCTGTATGCTGCCTTGAGATGGGTATGTGCTGGGGGAAGGATAGTAAGAGTTCATTATCTGAAATCTTCACCCTGATGTCCTCTATAGAAGGAGAAATGCCTTATAAAACCGTTGATGCTTGCCCCTTGGCTCTCTGATTGGGGGCTGGGCCTGCAGCATAGGAGCAGACCAGGGGCACATGTGTCATTAACTGTCCAAGCCCTCTTGGGCTCCCTGAAACCAAGTGGACTTCTTACTGTGCTCTTCCCCCTTGCCACCTTGAGTCAGCTGTGATGACCAGTGCTGGATTGTACAGCTGTATGTGGCCAACATGTTCCCATCAGGAAGAGAGAGCATTTCCTTTTAAACTAGGTGATACCAGCTGTACTGGGGAACAGCAGCCACCCCTGATGTCAGGAGTCCGGATTGGAGTAATTCTCCCAGCCTCCTCTGGCTGGCCTGTTGGGTCCCTCCCTCTCAGTTTTGCCATCAGCTCCGTCTCAGACCTGAAGGATTATAGCTGGAATCCAAATGATCTCCATTCTGAGAAAGTTGCAAAAACCAGAGGCTGGAGCAGCAGTGAGCAAGTCGAAGAGTCTCTGCTGAGTCTGACAGCTAGCTCATGGCCACCTTCGCCCACTGTGATCTGATCCCCACCCCCACCCCAGAAGCCCAGTCCCTACCCTCAGCGAGCCGCTCCCTGCTGGGGCCCACCTGCTGGGTCAGGTCTAGGGACAGGTTAGAGTTGACACCAGATTCCATTGGTGCCAAGACAACCTTCCTAGAGGAAGCTCTGGAGCCACACCCTGCCCCCACCCCCAACCCAAAGATCTGTTTCTATGCCAGCTACTTGGGAAAGTGGAGACAGGAAGATTCGTTGAGTTCAAGGCCAGCCCAGGCAACTTGGTGATACTCTCTCTCAAAAACAATACCAACAGAAAGGACTGGGGTGTGCCTCAAATGGGTGAAGGAACACTTGTCCAGCCTGCTCAGGCCCTGGGTTCAATCCCCAGTGCTGGAAAAGAAAGAAAGAAAGAAAGAAAGAAAGAAATCTGCTTCTTTCTTCCAGTCAGTAGTCCAGTAGATAGAGCATTGCATTCTATTGTATAAAATGGACATCTGAGTTGTGTCCACCCTGAATAGTGTTGCCAGGAACTTTGGATACCAGTATTTATTTGAGTACCTTAAAAAAAAATTGGGTGTCTGTTAGAGGCAGAATTGCTGCATGGTGTGACGTTATCTATTTAACTTGATGAGGATCTTCCGCGCTACTTTCCCTAGTGGCTGCACTATCTTACATTCCTACTAGCAATGCCCAAGGATTCCAGTTTCTGCACAGGTTCACCAACACTTGACTGACTTGAAAAAAAAAAAATTGATTGTAGCCCTTCTAAAGGATGCACAGCTCTTCAGTTCAAGGCTAGCACTCTTACCACTTTGAACCATAGCACCACTTCCAGATTTTTGGTGGGTAATTGGAGAGAAAAGTCTCACAGACTTTCCTGCCCGAACTGGCTTTGAGCCATAATCCTCAGATCTCAGCCTTCTGAGTAGCTAGGATTACAGGCGTGAGCCACCACTGCCCCCTACCGGCACCCAGCCTTTATATTTATTTTTGAGTACTGAGGTATAGGCCCTCTTTTCATCCTCTGGTAATGCTTTGAGGCAGGCAGAACAACCTTGCTTTTCCACATGAGAAAAGCAAGCCTTGGAGAGAAGAATGGCATAACACAAGGGCACACAGCTGGTGTCCGACAGAGCCAGGATTCTAAATCAGAATCTAGGCCCTTCCCATTGCCCGGCACAGGTGTGGGTCTCATCTCTCTTCCCTCTACAGATCTCTTTCTCTTTTTATGTTCGATGCTGTCCCATCATCTGACAAGCCCTCATCTTTCCCTTCTCTAACTTTCCTTTCTTTGTTAAAGCAGCATTTTTTTTTCTTTGCCAGCTCTATCCATGGCTCTGTATAACTCCGTGTCCCTCCAGGTTTTGTGTTGTTTTGTTTGGCAGTACTTAATGTCTTTCTACTTGCTCAGCTGGCACTCTACTACTTGAGCAATGCTTCTACCCCTGCTTTTTGCTGGTTATTTGGAGATAGAATATAACAAACTTTTCTGTCCCAACTAGCCTTGAACTACAGTTTTCCAGATCTCAGCCTCCTGAGCAGCTACAATGACAGCAGCAGCTACCAGCTTGCAGCTTTTCTCCTGTCTTGAAAGGAACTGTTGCCAAGGGGCCTGTGGCTGGAGAAATTCCTCCCACCCCAGGGGGAGGGGTGCCAGCAGGTGGCAGGCAGCCATTGTGAACTTCCCCAGAGGAGTCCGTGCCAGAGAAGAGGAGCTGCAGAGGGGAACCGGACTCCCCACTGGGCGCCCTGACAGTGTGTCTCGCTCTTAATTCATGGGGATTTCACAGCCATCTTCCATTCTGCTTTTTCACTTAAAGCCAGGAAGCTCAGCCGCTAAGGGACCTGGGGAATATAAAGTTCCCTTCAGAAATGGGAGTCTGCACTTAAGACCCTAGAGGGAAGAGGTAGGGGAAATGTCTGGTATTTCCTGTTAGCATCTAGAATCTTTGCCTCCCTGCTGGCCCTAGCTGTGTCTCTGAATCCCTTCCTGCTTCCTTGATGAGCAGCGTGGGGACCACAGGACATGAGCAGGTGGCCAGTGGAAGACCCCAGATGCTTTCCCGAGGCCATCATCCTGGCTGTGGGCAGGGGTGAACTCACATCCCTGTTCCTCAGCCCGTGCCAATGGCCACCATCTAGTGTTCATTCAGATGCAAGTGGCTAAATTGCTTTAGCGTGGCAGCCCCAATGCCCCCCCCCACTTCCCCTTTCTCATGGGCTCATTCTTATATGCATATTCGCTTCTGGGAAGGTCGGACAAGACTGTTAGCAAAGAACGATGCCCTGCTCTCCAGGGTAAGGGTGAAGCTCTGGGGCTGGGAGGCAGACAGGATTGGAATCCTAGAGCTTTCCTTCTCTAGTTCTGTAGCCCTGGGCAGAGTACTTAGCATCTGTAGACCTTGGCTTCTTCTCCTGCAGAATGAGACTAAGTGATACCTCCTGCCTCCTGGGACCATTCCCAGGACTAAATGAGGTAACTGTGGAAAGCCTGGAGAGCTGTGCCCAGCACGTGTCCATAGAGAGGGAAGCAATGATGTCACCATCCATCTGAATGGTCTAACCAATCACGGGCCATTTAGAATAGTGTTTTGAGGGGCCAAATGGCAAAGATGCCCTCGTCCTGGGTGCTCATAGAGCTGAGTCCTCACAGGGGGGAACGTTCTGTGATGGGGGGGATTTGCATCACCCAGGGGTCCTTTGGGCAGAGCAGAGCTGGTATCTGCCACAGGAGCCTCAGAGAGGGAAAAGGGACCTGGTACCAGGCTTACCCATGCCAACTGTCAGGCCCCACGAGTGTGCGATCTCCTTTGTGGGCATTTCACAACCAGTTTCAACTCTGCTTTTCCATTTCTAAAAGCCAGGCAGATGCCAGATGGAGGGAGGAAAGAGCACTGCCAGAGAAGGCAGTGGCTGGGCTCGCTTCCCCTCTCTCCAGGGCCTCAAGCTCCTTCTCTGTCCACATTACTGGGCCTGTTTCTCAGTTCTTCCATATCCCAGCAGGTGGGACAAAGCGCCCTCCTCTCCCCATTACAAGCAAACTTGTTACTAACAAAACCCTCTGACCGGAGAAAACAATGGAGGGGGTAACAATGTTCAAGAGGAAGTGTACTCATTACCCCACTCATGTAACTGTAACCCTCTGTATAGAATCTTTACAATAAAAAAATTAAAAAAAATAATAAACAAAAAAACACAACTATAACCAAGGCTGGGGATGTAGCTCAGGGGTAAGGGACTTGTGTACCATGAGAAAAGCCTTGGGATCAATCCCTATAACACAGATTTTCTTGTCATGTGTTTCTTCTGAAGATTAAACATAAATAAGGGAAAGTCTATTTAATAAATCATTATAGCCAAAAAAAAAAAAAAAAAAAAAAAAAACCCTCTGACCAGGGAGGGTTGGGCCCGTGGTAAGAGCAGTGGCTTCCTAAGAAGGCCGAGCTCTTTGATTCAAGGCCACGTGTTGCATATGGCACTTAATTTTGTGTAGATCTATCAGTATTGAGTACGCTGAATGGTACATTCATTTCCACTTAAGAGCGCATGACTGCAGGTTTTTCTACACCCGCCTTGAGGTCGCAGTGGCTATGATGCTACCTAGATCCAGACTTAACACTTAACGAATACCTTCTGCTTGCTGCTGTCTTAAGCGCTCCCTGATCATCCTCTGTAACCTTCCCAGGAGACTAGGCAAGGGGATGTGATTACACCCATTTTACAGGCAAGGAAAATCAAGGAGAGATGTGCTGTTTGCCATCGCTGCTGGGAGTAAGACAGGAGAGCAGGAGTTTGTTTTAATTTTTAAATTGTTGTTATAAAGGTGATGGGCAGAGGAGTTACAGTTACATAAGTCAGGTAAAGAGTACATTTCTTGTTGGACAATGCCACCCCTCCCTTGCGCTCCCAGTGTTCCCTCCCAGCCCCACCCACATGTTGTATAGTTCATTTTCAGCACAGGGTCTAGCAAGTCCTCTGCTGCCTTTGTTCGCCCTTTGTTCCTCCATTTCCGTGAGGAGGGCAGGTTTTATGTCAAGCTGGTGAGCCAGACCTCCTGACAGATTTAAGGGAGACTAGAACTGGCTCCTTGCGTATAGAAGGTTAAAGAGTCTGAAATGAGAGCCCAAAGGCAAAAACACCTCATGGAGAATGGAGGGGAAACCCAAGAGGAAAGTCCTGAGTTCAGGAGTGATCAGGGGAGGGACTGCCCTCCTCCCAGCATCCTCAAGGGACCTATGACCTGAAAAAAGCCCCAGAGGAAGCAGAGAGGAACCACCCTCCCTGGGCTCTCAGTTTGTCCAGGCTGTTGTTTTGTGGGTGGTTCTCCCCCCCCCAATAACTGCACCTTGGCAGAAATCGAGCAAGTGACTTCTGCCTGCAGTTGGCATGGGCTGTGTCTGGAGCCAGTGTGTGCGACTAGGACACTTTCTTTGGGTTTCTAACCCCCACAAACAGTCCCCCCCCGTGATCTGACCTAGCCTTACTTGGGGTGTGCTGTGTGTAAAAATACACGGGGTTGAGCCATTTCCTGCTGCTTCCGTTGTTGTGTGGTGATAAGGCACAGAAACTCAGCTGTGGACAGAGATTCTCCCCAACAGCACAGGGCAGCAGCCCCAGGCCTGGCCGCTCACATCCGACCCCCCAGCCGTCCTGCCTATCTTCTCTGACCTTTCCTGCCTTCCTCCTCCTCCTCATCCCCAGCCTCTCTCCGTCCCTCCCTTCTCCATCCTTTGAGTTTTGTGCCATCCTGATGTGCTGGGGAAGCCCACCTGCCTGGTGGGGGACTGAGGGGCTCTCAGGGCCTGTCTGCACATTCTCCACTTCCTGCTGGTCCCCCGGACCTCCCCCCCCCCAGGCTGCTCCTTGCTTCCCTGGGCCTGTGGGTTACCTCTGCTGGCCAGGCGAGCAGGGCGGTGGGCGCCCACTGTCCCATTTCTGGGAGACAGAAGGGCTGGGTGCTTACCCCATCATGAAGCGGAAGAGGTTGCGGACAACCTCGGAGATCTGGAAGGTAACTGAGGATCTGGGAGCCGCGTCAGCGGGGGTGGGTCACCTACACAGCTGTGTTAGTGAAGATGGGGCTGTGGGGAGGGCAGGGCCAGGGGAGGGGCTTTGATCAGCTCTGAGAAGCCCCCTCAAAGAAACAGTTCATCTCATCCCTGAGAAATCCACCGTGGGACTTTCCACTGAGGCTGCAGCCGCTGGAGCCCTGCTTGGGTTCCTCCTTGTGTCCAAGCAACAAGGATTCTGGGATGGAGGTTCTTCTTTCTTTCTTTCTTTCTTTCTTTCTTTCTTTCTTTCTTTCTTTCTTTCTTTCTTTCTTTCTTTCTTGTCAGTCATGGGGTTTGAACTGTGGGTCTGGGTGCTGTCCCTGAGCTCTTTAGCTCAAGACAGCACTCTGCCTCTTGAGCCACAGTGCCACTTCTGGTTTTCTGGTGGTTTATTGGAGATAAGAGTCACATGGACTTTCCTTGCCTGGGCTGGCTTTGAACCACCATCCTCAGATCTCAGCCTCCTAAGTAGCTAGGATTACAGGAGTGAGCCACTTGCGCCCGGCAGTTCTTTTTCATAGCTGTGTGTCACAGAGTAACTTACTAGACTTCCCTGGGCCAACTGGCAGAGCAGATCTGCCTAGTGTGCATTTTAGTGTGGGGCTGGGGAGAGAAATGTGGGTATGCTCTAAGCCCCGCAAGCCTAAGCGCAATTGCTGAGAAAGTCCTGTTGGTGTTCATGTAGACTTTTTCCCCTTAAAACTTCCTCTTCATCCTGCAAACGTTTTCCCAGGGGAGACCAAGTCCCGAGGTATGCAGGCCTGCACTGAGTCCCAGCGATCCCTTCCTTCCCTCTGGGCCGGTGACTTAGCTGGGCTCCTTCTGCTTGCCTCCTTCCCCAGGGTGACAAAGGTGACCTGGCGGCCCTGAGCCTCCCTTCCGGCCCTGGCCATGGTGACAGCGATGGCCCCATCAGCCTGGATGTGCCCGACGGGGCGCCGGACCCGCAGCGCACCAAGGCCGCCATCGATCACCTGCACCAGAAGATCCTGAAGATCACGGAGCAGATCAAGATCGAGCAGGAGGCGCGGGACGACAACGTGGCGGAGTACCTGAAGCTGGCCAACAACGCGGACAAGCAGCAGGTGTCGCGCATCAAGCAGGTGTTCGAGAAGAAGAACCAGAAGTCGGCCCAGACCATCGCCCAGCTGCACAAGAAGTTGGAGCACTACCGGCGGCGCCTGCGGGAGATCGAGCAGAACGGGCCGTCCAGGCAGCCCAAGGACGTGCTGCGGGACATGCAGCAGGGGCTCAAGGACGTGGGCGCCAACGTGCGCGCGGGCATCAGCGGCTTCGGGGGCGGCGTGGTGGAGGGCGTCAAGGGCAGCCTGTCGGGCCTGTCGCAGGCCACGCACTCGGCCGTGGTGTCCAAGCCCCGCGAGTTCGCCAGCCTCATCCGCAACAAGTTCGGCAGCGCGGACAACATCGCGCACCTGAAGGACCCCCTGGAGGACGCGGGGCCCGAGGAGGCGGCGCGCGCGCTCAGCGGCAGCGCCACGCTCGTGTCCAGCCCCAAGTACGGCAGCGACGACGAGTGCTCCAGCGCCAGCGCCAGCTCGGCCGGCGCGGGCAGCAACTCGGGCGCCGCGGGGCCGGCGGGCGCTCTGGGCAGCCCGCGCGCCAACGCGCTGTACGGCGCCCCCGGGAACCTGGACGCCCTGCTGGAGGAGCTGCGGGAGATCAAGGAGGGCCAGTCCCACCTGGAGGACTCCATGGAGGACCTGAAGACCCAGCTGCAGAGGGATTACTCCTACATGACCCAGTGCCTGCAGGAGGAGCGCTACAGGTAGGGGGCAGGAGGCCGTGTCACCCCGGGGCTGCCGGAGGTCTGATCGCATGGGGACCTCTTGGCTTACGTGGGTGAGATGGGTGTCCAGAAGGGGAAACTGAGGCAGATCTCTTGCCTCTGCAGAGTCTGGCCAGATCACCCACTCTGAGGCAACGTACCTCCTGCTGCGTTCACGTATTTTACCGTATAACCGGAGCCAAGGGATGGTTAGCTCTGGGCACAGGGAGGGTAGCGCTGTTCTTTATACCTCCATGAGGCTCTAAGGGAGACTGAATGGAGCCAGACTTCCTTGAGTGCCTATGTATGTAGCATGGACCTTCAACACCCAGGGAATACACTGAAGGCCAGTTTGGGATTGAGCCCAAGTCAGGTCCCCCTTCCAACAGCCTCTGATATGACACTTGCTCCCTGAGAGTGTGGGGACCTTTTCCTTGCTTGGTGCTTTTTCCTCTTAGGAAGGTTTGTGGAATTAAGGGGGGTGGGGGGGCGCAGAGGCCAGGCACCTGTGACTCACACCTGTAATCCTAGCTGCACAAGAGGCTTGAGATCTGAGGAGTGTGGTTCAAAGCCAGCCCAGGCAGGAAAGTCCATGAGACTCTTATCTCCAATGAACCACTAGAAAACCAGAAGTGGTACTGTGGCTCAAGTGGTAAAGAGCAGAAAAGCTCAGGGACAACACCCCAGGCCCTGAGGTCAAGTCCCACAACTGACAGAAAAAAAGGGGGGGAGAGGGATGGGAATCCCATCCAAAATAAAACTAACCAACCAACAGTCTTCTTGATATTTGTTCGTTTCGTAGTGTGTCCTGTATACCCTGGTATTCCTGCTACCCCAGAGAGCCTCTCAGCCCAGGGTACGAGAGCCCAGTGTGAAGTCCTTTACTTCCCCATTCATGAATTGTGTGATTCGTGTGATTCTCTGGGCAGTTTCCTTCATCTCTGTGGGCTGGCAGATGAGAAGGATGCTGGCACACACTGTCTTATGGGAGATGAGGAACCTAACACACCATGCAGATAGAATGCCTGGCCCAGCACCTGAGTGTACCAGTGCAAGGTCCAGGAGGCCCTTGGTACCCACAAGTATGTAGTTCCAGGACGCACTGTTGAGGGAACAGGGCACATGCTCAGGATGCACAGCTCAGCACTACATGGGCTTGATTCATTTTTCTCAAAACTTGGTCCGACTTCCACTGAAGACATGCCGCCTTTCACCGGATCTCAAATATTCACCAGGTCACTTAAATTAAGCACATTACATACCCTTTTTTGGCTTGGGAGGATTGTCATAACTTTTTACTTTGCTTTGCAGGTACCATCTGCATTTTGGGGGGGCAGATTTTCACGAAATTAATGTCAGGGAGACATTCAGCAGGTCCCACAATTTAAGCACAACTCAGGATGATGCGGCACTGACGAAGCTCTGCATGTCCACGGAGCTGAGGAATGAGCCTGTGGGATTTTTTTTTTTTGACAGTCATGGGGCTTGAACTCAGTACCTGGGAGCTGTCTCTGAGCTTTTCTGCTCAAGGCTAGCATTCTACTAGTTGGAGCCACAGTGCTACTTCCCGTTTTCTAATAGTTTATTGGAGATAAGAGTTTCACGGACTTTTCTGCCTGGGCTGGCTTCGAACTGTGATCCTCAGATCTCAGCCTCCTGAGTAGCTAGGATTACAGGCATGAGCCACCGGTGCCCGGCTTAGTCTCTTAGCTTTGTCTGCCTGGCTGTCTTCAAATTGCAATCCTTCGATCTCAGTCTCCTGAGTAAGTAGGATTACAGCTGTGACCACCATTACCTGGTCTTGAGCTTTTTTATTATTATTTTTGTGACAGCACTTAATGGAAACCACATGTAATAATAAACCTGTGAATATGGCAGGCTTCCTGTCAATGGCAAGCCCCATTGCCATGGGGTTGAAATTAGAACAGGGGGGGCTGGGAAGGTGGCTCAGGGGTAGAGTGCTTGCCTCGCCTGCATGAGGCCCTGGGTTCGATTCCTCAGCACCACATAAGCAGAAAAAAAGCCACAAGTGGCGCTGTGGCTCAAGTGGCAGGGCGCAGGCCTTGAGCTGAATTGCTCAGGCCCAGAGTTCAGGCTCCATGACCAATAAACCCCTCTCCCCCCCAAAAAAATGAGTACAGGGCTGGACACATGCGTAGGCTGTACGTGTCACTGTTCGCTGAGGGAGTGGTGGCGTCTTGAGGACGGTGGCGTTGGAGCAGGGCTGGGGTCACCTCTTCTCCTGCCCCCCAGGTACGAGCGGCTGGAAGAGCAGCTCAACGACCTGACTGAGCTTCACCAGAATGAGATGACCAACCTGAAGCAGGAGCTGGCCAGCATGGAGGAGAAGGTAGCCTACCAGTCCTACGAGAGGGCACGGGACATCCAGGTATGGCCAGGGATGACCCTGGGGAGGCCTCGGGCGTGCCGGTAGAGCACGGGGGTTTGCAGTCACATGGGGGCAAGGGGCCCAGCAGAGCAGAGCAGACAGGGCAGCGTGGAGATAACAAGGCAGGCCTGCAGCCGAGTATGCGCACTGCACAAAAGCAAGCTGGTGGTGAGAGCTTCCCCCCTGCCCCCATTCTGGTGGTAGCCTGACAAATAAAATAACTGGGATTTCCAGGGCTGGGAAGGTAGCTCAGTGGTAAAGTGCTTGCCCTTGCATGCATGAGGCCCTGGGTTCGATTCCTCAGCACCACATAAGCAGAAAAAGCTGGAAGTGGTGCTGTGGCTCAAGTGGTAGAGCACTAGCCTTGAGCTGAAGAGCTGAGGGACAGTGCCCAGGCCCAGAGTTCAGGTACCATGACTGGCAAAAAAAAAAAAAAAAAAAAATAACTGGGATTTCCAGTCCTTGGCCTTCTTTGACAGGGAACTGGGATGGGGCTAGCTCCTCTCCTTCCCATATCAACCAAGACTTCTGCTTCTATTTTTTTTCTTTTTGTTGGTCATGGTGCACACAGTGCACTTCGGGTTTTCTGGTGCTTTATTGGAGATGGACTGCCTGGGCTGGCTTTGAACCATGATCCCCAGATCTCAGCCTCCTGAGTAGCTTAGGATTACAGGCATGAGCCATCAGCACCGAGGGAGCCGAGGAGTTCTGTTTCCTTGCATCCTCCCAAATCGTGATCAGAAAGGGCTTTGCTCTCATCTATAGCTACCCATCTAGGCCCCTCTTGGCCTTTGGAGAGAGGATTCTGTGTATTTTCGCCCTCCCCCAGTAGAGTAGTGTATTAATCCGTTTTCTACTGCTATAACAGAATGCCTGTGCTGAGGTAATTTGTAAGGAGAAAAGGTTCACCTAGCTCACAGCTCCAGAGGTCTTGTTCTGTGCCAGCTTCTGTCCAGTGCTGATGATGCCATCCTAGTGGATGGCATGGCAGGAGCTGTGTAGAGAAGATCACATGGTAAGGCCGAAACCCAGGGAGAGACAGGGTTCTGACTTGCTCTTCTACAACAACCCACTGTCACAGGGAGTAACTGGCTCCAAGAGGCCATCTGTAATCCCCTCTGAAAGCAGCACCCCCGTAACCTCATTGCTTTCCACCAAGTCCCTTCTTTGGTTTTGTTTTGTGCAAGTCCCGGGGCTTGAACTCGAGGCCTGGGCACTGCCCCTGAGCTTCTGTGCTCAGGGCTAGTGCTCTGCCACTTGAGCCACAGCCCCACTTCCAGCTTTTTGGGTGGTGTTTTGGGGATAGGAGTCTCATAGACTTTTCTACCAGGGCTGGCTTCGAACCTCAATCTTCAGAGCTCAGCCCCCTGAGTAGCTAGGATAACATCAGGAGCCACCCAAGCTCCCTCTTAAAGGTTCCTTCCAATATCGCCACATTGGGGACCAGGCTTCCTCAAACCCTATGCAAATCATGGTGGGCCGGAGGGACTCAGCCTAGGGCTCCCACCCATCCTGAGCCCCCCGTGCCACCGTCTGTGCCCGAACAGGAGGCTGTGGAGTCCTGCCTGACGAGAGTCACCAAGCTGGAGCTGCAGCAGCAGCAGCAGCAAGTGGTGCAGCTGGAGGGCGTGGAGAACGCCAACGCGCGGGCGCTGCTGGGCAAGTTCATCAACGTGATCCTGGCGCTCATGGCTGTGCTGCTGGTGTTCGTGTCCACCATCGCCAACTTCATCACGCCCCTCATGAAGACGCGCCTGCGCATCACCAGCACCGCCCTCCTGGTCCTCGTCCTCTTCCTGCTCTGGAAGCACTGGGACATCCTCACCTACCTCCTGGAGCACGTGCTGCTGCCCAGCTGAGCAGCCGGCCCCGCCCCGCCCGCCCCGCCCTCTCCAGGAGGGACCCTGGGACTCGTGTGTCCCTTGGACTTCGTTTGTGTGTTGGGTTTGGCCTCTTGCCCAAACTGTCCATTTGGCAGCTCCTGCCCTTTCTCTGTACTTGCTTATGTCCAACACCTTCTCCCTGTTGGCCCCGACTGGAGGTAGAGGGGACACCTTGGCCAAATGAAGCAGAGGAGGACGCCAGGGCTGATTGTTTGGATTATTCAGTCACGAAGTACATCTCCCAACTGGCCTTGGGATGGCTCAGGTCAGGAAGGCCACTAAGACAGGAGAAAGCCAGCTCTCCCTGGGCTTCCCCCAGGAAAGGCCCAACCCTGGGGACCCGCCGCAGTCCCTTCCAGTGGAGATAGTCAGGATGGAGGCTGGCCCCAGCAAGCACAGGATGGAGTGGGGCGCAGTGTTCTGGTCTTTCAGGGCCAGTGTGCAGCCACTTGGGAGCTCAGACTATCCTTTACCCCTCTTCTGGGTTTTGAAGCTGGCATCCAGGGCTGGGCCATTTCTGATTTGCAGGATGCAGGCTCTGGAGGCCCAGTGGCGTGTGACTTTGAATTTGGGTTTTCCCTGCTCACCTTTCTGCCCACCTTGTCACTGGATCTGCTATTTTCAGGGAAACAGGCCCCAGAGGCATGAGCCTCAGCGCAAGCCCTTAGGCCTCTGGGAGCAAGTAGGGTTCTATCTATTTATTTATTTATTTCCGGTCCCATCCTACCCTATCCCCATGTCTGCCCCCCTGGGCTCCAGGGAGAGGACTTACCCCTTCTCCCTCTGAAGCCAGGGCTGATTCTCGGCTCATTGCACTTCCATACCTTGTAGCCTCTGGGGGGCGTGACCACCCGGCATCTCCCAGGCATCCCCACGACTGGGTGGGAGGAACGTGGCCTCTCTTTTATATATGTCTATTTATTTTATATGTGTGTATTTGTGGAGGAAGAGGTGGTTTATTGATTTATTTTTTTAAGGCTCTGGAGCAGTGTGTATAGTTTCTCTTCACATCCCAGCTTCCCCACGGGCACCTCCAAGCACAGAGGGGTCTTCTCCGCACAGGAGAGAGGAATCCCCTAGGGAAGGGAGAGCGGTGCCCGCCAGCTGTTGTGGACCATCCCAAGAAATAAATATCCTCTAAATTTTCAAACCATCCTGTCTGGCGTTGGTTAATTAGGGTATCTCCATGGAAACCTTTGGATCTATGCTTTGTGGACCTCGTTTGCTGGCTTATTTGCTGGCCTGAGGCCTTCCTGTATTGCACCAGGCATCATCCACCCTTCCCAATTTGTTTTTTTGCAGCCAACACTCTGGCCTATGATAGGATACTCATCCAGCTTCATCCCCCTTCCTGGAACCTTCCCAGCAGGAGGGAAATTGGAAGATGCCATTTATCTCAACAGATCTACAGCTGGGAGGCTTGCATGATAGCAGTCATATACAGGTTTGGCCACAAGAGGGCAGCAGAGCCCCCACTTTGCCAGTGCTTTCCAGAGCACCGGCTCTCCAGGAACAGCAAGCTAGTCTGCATAGAATCCCAGTCCCTGTGTCTACTTTGAAAGCCTGACTCCCAGTAGGAACCCCATGGAGTTTGGGTGAGGTCCCAGAGTCTCCTTTCTGGGAAGAGACCAAGTTGACCTCTAATGCTTTGGCCACAGCAGGGGTTGTGAGAAATGGACCCAACCCAGAGCTCCTAGTCCTGGATCCTAACCTATAATTAGCACACTTGTGGCCAATTTACCCCATATCTGAACCTCAGTTTCCACATAAGTTATCTGCTCCCTTCAAGGGCCAGGATGTTCTGTGGGACTGACAAGTTAAAAAGCAGTAACTGGGCACCAGTGATAACATGCTTATAATCCTAGCTACTCAGGAGACTGAGATCTGAGGATCACAGTTTGAAGCCGGCCCAGGCAGGAAAGCCCATGAGACTCTTCTCTAGTTAACCACCCAAAAAGGCAGAAGTGGAGAATGGCTCAAGTGGTAGAGCACTAGTCTTAAGGGGAAGGAAAAAAAAAAAAAAAAAAAGCTCAGGAATAGTGCCAGGCCCTGCATTCAAACCCCAGGACCAGCACACGTGCATGTGGTGTGTGTGCACGCATGTGCGCATGCGCACACACACACACACACACAAGCTGCAGCTATCCCTTTGGCTTGAGGCTCTGAGGGACTCCGGGACTAACGGCAGTGGCACGGGAGAGGCTGTGGTGCTGCACTGCAGGAGCAGAGCTAAGTGTTCAGAGTTTGACCCTCCCGGTCCAACCCCAGGCTGGAGTTCAGGTGACCTTAGGAGGCCTTCATCAGTATCATTCGTGGACCTTGCACCCCCTTTTTTTCCAACCACATGCACATACCTCTCTTGGGGGCCCACATTCCTGGCCCCAGGTAGGGGGTGGCTGCTGTAGGCTGCAGACATTTCCCGCATTCCTCCTCAAGGTCAGGTGCCGTCCCCGAATTGGTTCTTAAATGTCACTGGCAGCCCTAGTCCACACTGGAGGGAGGGGTGGAGAAAGGGGGGGTCATTCCGGCTGACCCTGAGGACACACAGCACACGGGGAGGGGGGCGGGGGGGGTGCCAACCTCGCCCACATCTTCTGCAGAGGACAAACAACACAACTTGTGTTTCCCTCATCACGATCTGGGCAGGCATCTCAGGAAGCCCTGCGTTCCGGAGCTGGGTTTTGTTTCTCTGGCATTCCCTCACACTTCACTGTTTGTGTCTCAGCCTAGGCTCCCTCTGTTAAAACAACAACAACAACAAAATGAAGGGGGGGTGCTTCCATTCTTGTCCCTCCCCTTGCTCTCATTTGGGTTTGAACTCTCATTTGGTTGGGGGGTCACACTATTAAAGACTGATTTGCAAACTGCGAGGCCAGCAGGCCTTCCACAGAACATCTGTCTGTCCCCCAGGCTTGGGGATCACCTTTGGGGGGGCTGCAGGGCTTCCCCAAGTTGGAACAGTTCCCCCCCCAACGTGGGCGCAATTGAGAAGACTGGGAGCTTCCTCCGCAGGCGATGGGCCCGGGCGGGCCTAGCTGCTGAGCCTGTGCTGGGCCACGCTGGCACGCCCTGGGTCCATGTGGGACAGTGGCGCCCTGACAGCTGCAGAGCATTGCACTGGCAAACGGCAGAGCTTGCAGACACGCAGAGTAGCGGGAAGTGACCGCGCTGCCAGCCCAGGCTGAGCACAGAGAGGCGGGCGGTGAGGCACTGGGGCCCAGCCAGGACACCCAGAGATCTTCCTGCCCCCCCCCCTCCTGCTCACCTCTCCCTTCAGTGGCAGGCCCTTAAGTAAAGCTGGGAGCCCAACAGGAAGGGGCCAGCAGACCCGAGTTCAAACCCAGCCACTTGCTCTAGACAGTTTCCATCACCGTCCCTGTCTCCCGGGCAAAACCAGCCCAGGCCCAAGAAGTCACCCCAGCCTGACAGAAGACTGACTGCGTGAAGGCCTGAGGCTTGAGGCCCAGAGTATCACAGTTCAAAGCCAGTCCTTGAGACTCCCTCCCTAAATAAGCATAAAAAGCCAGGCAGGAAGCATGGCTCAAGTGGTAGAGCGCCAGCCATGAACAAGCACAGCCGAGCGGGGGAGCCAAGGGGAGAGGAGGCTGGGGTATGAGTCACGATTGTCAAACCTGTGAGGCCAAGGACCTCAGGCTGCCAGGGGTAGGCTGCAGCCAGCAGGATGATGATGAGCCTCCGAATGCCTGCCCCAGGGCACTGGGGGAGGGGGCTGAGGGGGAGGGAGAGTCGGGAGGGAAGGCTCTAATCTGCCGGGATCAGGAGAAGGCAGACCACGGGCAGGCCCTGCAGTGAGCCCTCTGGATGAAGGCCGGCAGTCATCCTCAGATGAAGGTGGCAGAAGGAGGCTTGCCTCACTCAGGCCGGCCAGCATTGCCCGCGGGGAGGGGCGGGGGCTGGAGCTTGCCTCAGCACACCCAGACTTGTTGGCAAATCCTGAGTCACCCGAAGCCAGAAGGGCAGTCTGGGTGGGGACACTCGTGCTGCCTCCAATACTCAGGGCCTTCTAGAAGATCACCCGGCTGCCTGCTGCTGCACTCCCCAGCAGCCCATCTCTCCCTTAGTCCCCTGACCTCCCAGATGAAGGGTCCTGGGCCTAGCAGTGCTGGACAGGCCTCTTGCATCATGTGCAGTACACACTAAGTTGGCTCAGCCTCAAGAGCGCCCTCCCCCTGGGGGTCCCAGGAGCCCGCTCTCTGACACCCTTCTGGCCTGATGCTTCTTTGGTTGCTCTACTGGGGTTATTCTTGCAGTAATTTTGGCTGCAAATGACTCTAAATTAAAAGAAGAGTCACGATTCCCTTTTTTGGTTTTGGTTTTTTTGTTTGGTGTATGTATGTATGTATGTATGTATGAACTGGGACTTGAACTCAGGGCCTAAGTGTTGTCCCTTAGCTTTTATATTCAAGGCTGGCACTCTACCACTTGAGCCATGGCTCTACATCAGGCTCTAGCTAGGATTATAGATGTGAATCACCAGCACCCAGCTCCATGAAACTCTTATCTTCTTCAAGTAACCAGCAAAAAGCCAGAACTGGAGGTATGGCTCAAGTTGTTAAACCTGAGTCTTTTTTTTTTTTTCTGTCCGTCGTGGGTCTTGAACTCTGGGCTTGGGCGCTGTCCCTGAGATCCTCAGCTCAAGGCGAGCACTCTACCACTTGAGCTACAGTGCCACTTCTGGTTTTCTAGTAGTTTATTGGAGATAAGAGTCTCACAGACTTTCCTGCCTGGGCTGGCCTTGAACCATGATCCTCAGATCTCAGCCTCCTGAGTAGCTAGGATTACAGGCATGAGCCACAGGCACCCAGCTTAAACTTCAGTCTTGAACAACCAAGCCAAGCAAAAGTGTGAGGCCCTGAGTTTAATCTCCAGTACCAACACAAAATAAATTAAATAAATGTTGTAGAAAGACTCTCTCTCTCTCTCTTTCTCTCTCTCTGGCTGTCCTAGGCTTGGTCCTCTGATCTGCAGGAAGGCCAGCCTCTCTCTCTCTCTCTCTCTCTCTCTCTCTCTCTCTCTCTCTCTCTCTCTCTCTCTGTGTGTGTGTGTGTGTGTGTGTGTGTGTGTGTGTGTGTGTGTGTGTGTACCTCCTAGGCAAGACACCAGACTCTTGGGCTGGAGCTGTCTCTGCCATGGGTCCCTTACCAGGCACTAGACTCCAGATGGAGGGGAGAAGAGAAGGTTCTCCGGAAACTGATCATTAAATGAACGTATGCCAGACTCAAGACAACAGAGATCTGTTGCAAGCCTGTGACTGACCTCCCATTCGCTCAGCTGGGTGGGGCCAGTCTTGGCCACAGATGATGGCACCCAGAAATGACAGCTGGGCCAATCAGAGAGAAAGGAGTGAGGACAGTCAGGTTCCTCCTCCTCCCTCTCTGTTGCTCTTCTCATCTTCCTCATCATTTGGTAGCTGGAGTCTAGGTGTACGGCCCCTAAACCATCTAGCCTTTTGTTCAAATGAACTCAAGAAATGCAGTTTTTCAGCCAGGTGCTGGTGGCTCATGCCTATAATCCTAGCCAATCAGGAGGCTGAGATCTGAGGATGATGGTTCAAAGCCAGCCCGGGCAGGAACATCCCTGAGACTCTTTTTTTTTTTTTTTTTTTTTTTTTGGTCCGGTTGTGGGGCCTGAACTCTGGGCCTGAGCACTGTCCCTCAGCTCTTCAGCTCAAGGCCAGTGCTCTACCACTTGAGCCACAGCGCCACTTCCGGCTTTTTTCTTTTTGCTTATGTGGTGCTGAGGAATCGAACCCAGGGCCTCAGGCATGCAAGGCAAGCGCTCTACCACTGAGCCAACTTCCCAGCCCATCCCTGAGACTCTTATCTCCAATTAACCACCTGAAAACCAGAAGTGGCGCTGTGGCTCAAAGTGGCAGAGTGAATCAAAAGAGCTCAGGGACAGCGCCCAGGCCCCGAGTTCAAGCCCTACAACCAACAAAAAAAGGGTGTGTGATTTTGAGCACCAGTAAGTGTGCAAGCTCATGCACGCACACTCTTCAGCACCCATGCAAAAACAGGCAGAGATCCATGAGGCCACATGGCCACAGAAAGGAGGTCCCTGGGGAGAGCTGCGTTCCCACGGGTCTCCTCTGGAGTCTTCCTCAGAGGTTTTGTGAGCAGTGGAATGGCCAGGCAGGGCATCCTGCAGCAAGCAGGCTGGCCGGGGGCTCCAAGTAGCATAGAAGGTATTGCTTTAGGTCTCAGCCCAGCCCCACCCACATCCAGAGATTGGCTGGCTGAGGAAGGGGCTTCTCACTCAGCTCCTTACATTGAAGAGGAGTTTGGGTGCTTTTGGGGTTTGGGTGCTGCCGAAGGGTGGCTGGTGTTGAAAGCCAACGAGAAAGGGAAAAGAGTTCCGCGAGGGGCAGGAGAGGAAAAGCCATCCCTCTGGAAGAGCTGGGGCCCCCTGGACTTCTGGGATTGGGAGAAGGGGGAGGGAGAGGCCTGACACGCAGATGTGCTGTGTGACGCTGAGTGAGTCACATCACCTCTCTGGGCCTCAAGGATCCTGTATCCACACAGATGGAGGACTCGGGCGGAGAGACTGAGAGGGCCCTGGCGGGGCAGGGAGAAGATGGGAGGAGGAGGGTGTGCTCCCAGCCCGCACCCGCTGAAGGGAGGCCTGCAGTGGATTCAGGGGCAGTGGGGAGCAACAGGAGGTCTGGGACCCAATCCCAGGGAGGGGAGGTCCAGGTGAGGGAGAGATTTGGCCTCCACGTCCTCTCGTGGACTCTCCCTCACCCTGACGGGTGGGGCTGACGATGCGGAGGTGCCAGGGCTCTGGTTCCTGCCTGGCAGCTGCCAAGAGGAACAGGCTTCTACCACCGCATGATTGGAGGGCGAGAGAAGGCGCCGCCCTGGCCCAAAGTCATAGCAACACAGATTCCCTTTTCTGCCCAGCAAACAGTGTGTGTGTGTGTGTGTGTGTGTGTGTGTGTGTGTGTGTGTGCATGGATGCTGATTCATTTTATCCTCCCAACAACCCTGGAGATGGGCCAGGGCTGTGTCATCAGACTCCATTTTATAGCTAAGGAGGCTGCTGGGGGACTCAGAGCTAGCCAAGGGCAGGGGCAGCCCAGATTTCCTGGCCACCTGGGAAGTGCTGCCCACCACTGATACCTGACAACCAGCGAGGTAAACAACAAACACCTTTCCATGTACAATAGCAGGTGCCCCGCAGTGGGGTGAAACCAAAACCTGTCACACTTTAGTATGAATTAGTGTATTCTACTGAACACTTTCCCTGCTCTGGGTGAGAAAGAGAAGGTTAGGCTTTGGGAATTGGAGAAGCAGACAGGGAAGTCCATCAACCTGGTCATCTGTGTGCTTTGTGGACAAGATGGAGAAGACAGAGGTGAGTTAGACAAGACTCTCTTGGAACATCCCAAGTCTGTCCTAAGACAGAGAGAAAGTTCTGTGGGTGGGCCCAAGGGGGGTGAGAAAGCTAAGAGGGCTGACTGACCCAGATGCATGGGGCTGGGAAGGTGGCTCAGTGGTAGAGCGCTTGCCTCACATGCATGAGGCCCTGGGTTCGATTCCTTAGCACCACATACACAGATAAAGCCGGAAGTGGCACTGTGGCTCAAGTGGTAGAGCACTAGCCTTGAGCTGAAGAGCTGAGGGACAGCGCCCAGGCCCAGAGTTCAAGCCCCATGACCAAAAAGAAAAGATGCATTGCATTCATAAACTGCTTTGTTAAATGGCAACTCCTTTGTACAACTACTTAATGATAACTTAAGAAAAAAAGTTTACCCTCAGAACTTGGTAACTGCTAAAACTGTGATGGAAGAAGAACATGCTGGAGAGGAGCCGGGGAGTTCTCTTTACCCGCAACACACCTTCCCCCCACACACCCACCCCCCACTCACACGCCTGCCAACTTCCTAATGGAAGTCCTTCTCCTTGTCCCACTGAAGTCCCTGTTAGCCAGCAGCACCTAAAATGCTTGCCTATGCCCAATGACCCCACCCTATCACTAACAACTCAACGAAGGCCAGGAGGGCCTTGGGGAATTTCTGACCAATGCCTTCTGTGTACAGATGAAAAAGCTGATGCCCAGAAAGGGCAGTGACTTACCAAGATCATGACCTGCAGAGGCTGCTGCCAGGCCCGCCACCCCCAACGCAGGCCCATCATGGGTTAAGGAGGAGGGGAGGGAGGGAGAAGGGAATGCAGGAGAGGGCGGAAGGAGTTCTCAGGGGGCTTGTCCTCAGAGCCAGCCCTGGCATTTGTTGTCTGACTCAGCCCTACCTCTCAAATTGAGGCTCTCTACATTTAAATCAGTCCAAGTGAAAGAACTCAGACACCCAAGCCCTCAGCAGCACAAGCCGCATGACATGAACTCAGTAGTCACATGTAGCGACGCCCACCAAATACAGTCGAAGAACACAGAGGAAGATCATTTCATCCTGCAGAACAGTCTGCTCAGACAGGCCTGCTCTTCACCTTTTCTGGGAGCCATCGGGTATCAAAAGTATTTTGGGGGTTCACTAATACTTTGTTTTAGGAAGTTGCACAAGGAAACTTAAAATGTAAGCAGTACCCCACCCATGACATAGGCCCTTCTGGTTTTTATTTCTCTTCCTTTAAAAAGAAAATGCAAATAAGACAGGCACCACTGTCCTGTCTTACACATGTAATCCTAGCTGCTCTGGAGGCTGGGATTAGAAGAATCTCAGTTTGAAGCTAGGCTTGAGAAAAAAAAGTGAGGACCCTCATTTCAACCAATAAGAAGCTGGATGTGAAGGTGAGCATCTATCACATCAGCTACATGGGAAGCGTAAACAGGAGGATCACAGTCCAGGCCAGCTAGAGCAAAAAGCAAGATCTTGTTTGGGAAAAAGTAGCCAGATGCCAGGTGTGGGTGGCTCATGTCTATAAATCCTAAAGACTCAGGAGGCTGAGAACTGAGGATCCAGTTTGCAGCCAGCCCAGGCAGACAAATGTGTGAAACTCTTTTTTTGGTTTTTGTTTGTTTGTTTTTGTCGGTCATGGGGTTTGAACTCTGGGCCTGGACGCTGTCCCTCAGCTTTTCAGCTCAAGGCCTAGCGCTCTACCACTTGAGCCACTATGCCACTTCCGGTTTTCTGAGTGGCTTATTGGAGAGCAGAGTCTCACAGACTTTCCTGCCAGGGCTGGCTTTGAACTGCGATCCTCAGATCTCAGCCTCCTGAGTAGCTAGGAAGACAGGCGTGAACCATGGGCACTGGCTTGTGTGAAACTCTTATCTCCAATGAATCACCAAAAAAAAAAAAAAGACAGAAGCAGAGCTATGGCTCAAGTGGTGGACCATCAGACTTGAGCAAAAAAGCTAAGCGACAGCACCCAGGTCCTGACCTTAACTTCCAGCAAGGGCACAAGAGACAGAAATTTAAAAATGAAAGGAGCAGCTTGGCACAGGGCAAATGCCCCGAGTCTGAGCCTCCCACCCCACCCCATGGGTACTGCGGGCACCCTAAACAACACAGCCTGCCCACATGGACCCACACTTGTTGGTCTCCTCCCTCTCTTCCACTTAGTCCGTGTCTCCAAGAGCCCCTGAGAGTTGTGGGGGCCTTGGCCTCGGAGCTCCCCTCCAGCTGCCTCTCCGGGGTGCCTCATTAGCATCTCAGAGACCCCTCATCCTCTCCCCACTCAGTGGAGCTCCCTGAAGCTAGGGCCAGCCAGGGCCCGGCCGGCCGTGTAAATGGAAATCCCTCTCAACAAATGAGAGCCCAGTGCCTCACGCCTGTAATCCTAGCTATTCAGGAGTCTGAGATCTGAGGATCAAGGTTTGAAGCCAGCCAGGGCAGGAAAGACTGTGAGACTTATCTCCACTAAACTACTAAAAGAAAAAGAAAAAGCCGGAAGTGGAGCTGCATGGCTTAAGCGGTAGAGCACTCGCCTTGAGCAAAAGCAGCTCAGGGACAGCCCCCAGGCCCTGAGTTCAAGCCCCAGAACTCACACCAAAAGAGACAGAAAAGAAAGAACTGGAAGAAGTGGCACAACTCCAGGGTAACTTACATAATAGGCCAAGCAAAGAATGGCAATTATGAAACCCCAGCTAAAACGCGCGGGGAAGTGAAGGAAGTTAAAGATCACAAGTTCTGTACAGATTTTTCTTAGCTTGAGTACCTCTTCCCCATTCCCTCCAGCCCACCCCACCCTTCTAGTAACAAGAATATTGTGTGTGTGTGTGTGTGTGTGTGTGTGTGTGTGTGTGTGTGTGTGTGTGTGTGTTGGTCCTGGCGCTTGAACTCAGTGCCAGAAAACTATCCTTTAGCTTTTTCTGTTCAAGGCTGGTGCTCTACCACTTGAGCCACAGTTTCACTTTGAGCTTTTTGCTGCTTGATTAAAGACAAGAGTCTCATGGACTTTCTTGCCTGGGCTGGCTTCAAACTGCCATCCTCAGATGTCAGCTGCCTGACTAGCTAGGATTACAGGCGTGTGCCACCGGCACCCTCTGCCAGTTCAATTTATCTGCTGGTTTTCAAGTATTTCCCCTCAAAATAATCTGATGCCAAAGTGGTGTGTTTGGGGGTGACTCTTCAACCCTGCAGAGTTAAGTGAGTTGCATTGGAAGCACAGGTGACAGAGGGAAAACTGAGGCTCAGAGTTGTCAAGGCTCCTCCCTAGTTCCTGCTGGCAGGAGGCTGAGGACCAGAGTTCAAAGCCCACACTTCCACCCACACTGGGTGATTTCATTCTAACCTCAGCCCCTGCACCGCGCACACCTTCATTCCTCCCGGATAGAAGCAAAGAGGCAAGAAGGCAGAACCCTAACCTGACCCTCCCCGAACTGGAGGTCTGCAGGGCCTGAGCTGGCAATACTGTCCTGACATGGGGCTCTCTTTCCACCTGCCTGCTGCAGATTGGACACCATTGCTGTGTGCATCTAACTTCTGTGGGTTCAGTTCATGTGTGTGTACATATACATATGCATAGATACATATACAAACACATACATACATAGACATATACATGCAACATACACACACATGTTCATATGTATATATGAACATGTGCGTATATGTGTATCTCCCAGGGGAAGGGACGGCCTTGCCTCCACACAGGCTCTGACCTGGAGTTACCCCAGCCATCCCCAGGCTCCCCTGGGGCCCTGGGAGTGGGTGCGGTGCGGACAGGCCTGCTGGGTGACAGCAGGTTTGAAAGGAGGCTCAGGAAGGGTGTGGTGGGGAGGAGGGGTGGTCATGCCAGCCTGCCAGCTTCCTTGGTTGTGCCCAGTGGGGCAGAACCATGTCTCCCACTGGCCAGGCCCTAGGCCTAGGGTGGGATCACCCCCAGGCCCTTGGCAAGACATGAGCTAAGCATTGGGTGGACACCTGCCTCTCTCCATCCAGTCAAGTGCTGGCTCACTAGCCCTGCCCTCGGGATGGAGGGCAAGGAAGCCAACCCTGCTTGTCCCCAGAGCAGGGAGGACAAGGTGGGGAGCCTGCTCTCACAGGCCAGCAGGCCAGAAGCTTTGTCTCCCCCAGCCACCCTTCCCCAGAGGGAGCAGGGACAGACAAAAGCCCAGTGACTCATGAATGAGCCATCTTCCCGCCCCCACCCCTGGCCTGGCCCAGCAGAGCCCAGCTCAGCCTCCCCAGCAGCCACGGCTCCCCTGCCCTCCACAGCCCTGCTCTGGCTCTGCCACACCAGTCCCTCCCCTCCCTACCCCTGCACAGTAGGGAGGGAGGAGTCTGATGGGAGAGGGGGGGACTCCTCAGGAGCCCCGGGACTAGCCCCCTCTCTCCTGCCCCCAAAACGCCTCACCTAGTCTCCCCCCAGCCCCAGGGGCCTGTCTCTGCCATTTCTTCATCCCCTTCTTGGATAGAGCTCAGCAATGATTCCCTCCTGCTAAGACCCAAACTCTTGAGGCAATGGAAGTCCCATTCCACTCCAGGTGGTCAGAGCTTACTTTAGGAAGGATTTCCTTCTGCTGAGTTTCTGTCTCCCTGTAGCATCCACGCCAGTGTCCACCTGCGCTACGCTCTGCTCCAGGCCACGTGCCTTCAGTGGCTTTCATCATTCTTCCTAAGACGTGGTTTACCAGCCATGATGAGCGGCACGGGGTGGGGGTGGGGTGTCTCATGTGCAGGGCTCCATGCCAGGACAGGAGAGGGGAGGGGAGGGAAGGGGACTTTTGGGCTGCTTGGCCTGATGCTGTGGACACATTTCCACGTGCCCATTCTCCTTACACGCTGTGTCTACAGAGCCTGGCACCCCAGCAGAGGCCATGCCAGCAAGAGGATGGCAGCCAAACCTCCTTTCCCTTCCCTCCCTTCCCTTCGAAGGCTGTGGCTCCGGAGCATTCCTGAGCAGGTCACCAGCTACCTGCATCAAAGGCAAGGTGATATAAACTTGTTCGTGTTAGACGGGTAGCTGAGGTCATGGGGTTTGAAAGCTGACCCAAGGACCAAGAGGCCCCTCTGCCAGCCCGAGGGGCTCTGGGCAGATGACTTCCCCATGGGAAAGCCAGGTCTTAGGCACTGTTTGCTTTTGTTTTTCTGTTGTGTGTGTGTTTTGTTTTGTTTTGTTGGGGGGGAGGGGGTTGGTACCATCTTGGGGAACTCAGGGCCTGGGTACTTTCCCTGAGCTGTTTTGCTCAAGGCTAGTGTTCTACCACTTGAGTCCACCAGCTCCACTTTCAGTGTTTGGGTGATTAATTGAAGATAAGAGTCTCATAGATTTTCCTGCCTAGGCTGGCTTCGAACCAAGATCCTTAGCTCTCAGCCTTCTAAGTAGCTAGGATGATAGGTCTGTGTCATAGCACCTGGCCTCAAATACTACCTTTTTTTTTTTTTTTTTTTTGTCAGTCATGGGACTTGAACTCTGGGCCTGGGCACGGTCCCTCAGCTCTTCAGCTCAAGGTGAGCGCTCTACCACTTCCAATTTTCTGGTGGTTTATTGGAGATAAGAGTCTCACAGACTTTCCTGCCTGGGCTGGCTTTGAACCATGATCCTCAGATCTCAGCCTCCTGAGGAGCTAGGATTACAAGTGTGAGCCACCAATATCCATCTTCAGGTACTAATTTTTTTTTTTTTAACCAGGACCTCAGTCCTAGATTCCTAGAGGTCTGATAAAAAAGATGCCATCTTTGCAAAAAAAAAAAAAAAAAAAAAAATACATCTAGCTGGGCGCTGGTGGCTCACACCTGTAATCCTAGCTACTCAGGAGGCTGAGATCTGAGGATCGTGGTTCAAAGCCAGCCCGGGCAGGAAAGACCGTGAGACTCCTATCTCCAATAAACCACCAGAAAACCGGAAGTGGCGCTGTAGCTCAAGTGGTAGAGCGCTCGCCTTGAGCTAAAGAGCTGAGGGACAGCGCCCAGGCCCAGAGTTCAAGCCCCATGACCGACAAAAAAAAAAAAAATACATCTAATTTAATCACTCCTTTTTCTTTCTTTTCCTTTTCTTAAAAAAAGTTATTTACTTACTTTTGTGCCATTACTGGGGCTTGAATTCAGAGCCTTGAGCTTCCTTAGCTTTGTTGCTCCCACTTGAACACACCCCTCCACTTCTGGCATTTCACTAGTTAGTTGGAGATAAAAGTCTCTCAGATTTGTCTGTCTGGGCTGGCTTCAAACATGGATTCTCAGATCTCAGCCTCCTGAATAGCAAGGATTACAGATAGGGACTACCAGCACTAGGCCCTCTGTTTATTTCTAACCATAAATAGGCCCCTAGTTTTTCCTCCCTTCAAACCTGAAGCCAAAAAGCTTTACTGTCTAGCCCATCCAGACCTGGAGGTCTCATCCTCAGCTGACAAACTCCCTCTCCTGCAACCATTATAGTTTTTGTCATTATTATTACTAGTAGTATTAGTATTACTACTACTATTATTGTTGTTGTGTTGGTATTGGGCTTGAATTCAGGGCCTGGGTTCTGTCCTTTAGCTTTTTCACTCACTGCTGATGTTCTACCACTTGAGTCACAGCTCCACTTCCAGCCTTTTGCTGCTTAATTTGAGATAAGAATCTCAATCCTCAGCTCTCAGCCTCTGCAGTAGTCTTTAGTGGGGGCAGGAGGGGAGAGGGGATCTGGCTGATCTCACTGTCACATGATTTGAAATCCTTGGGGAGCTCAGCCCTCCCCTGCCCCTCTCAATGGCACTTCCTCATTGTAATAACACTTTCTACCACTTCCTGTGTTGTTTGGCTCATCTTCCCACTGCTTGCTTTTCAGAGCCTGTCTGGTGCAAGACAATTCCCCTGGCTATAAACATAGCCCTGAGCATTCAGAGGCCTGCCCTCCAGCTCCTCTCCATATGCAACTGTCTGCAAGCTGTCCAGACTCAGGAACTTTCATCATTCCCCGGGCTGGAAGCCTCATGTCTGACCCAAATTCTTCTTATTGTTTAATTGAAATCTTCCTACATACCAGGGTTGCCAGACAGCAAATGAAAATACAGAATGCGTGTTGAAGTTTGAATTTTAGATCAATGATGAGTAACTTTTTGTGTGTGTTTGTGTGCCAGTCCTGGGGCTTGAACTCAGGGCTTGAGCACTGTCCCTAAGCTTCTTTTGCTCAAGGCTAGCACTCTACCACTTGAGCCACAAGGCCACTTCTGGCTTTTTCTGTTTCTGTGGTAGTGAGGAATCAAACCCAGGGCTTCATGTGTGCTAGGCAAGCACTCTACCACTAAGCCACATTCCCAGCCCCCAGTAACTTTTATCAGTTAAGTATGTCCCATGCAATATTACAAGAAAAGATTATTCAAGGCTGGAGGTGTAACTGAGTAGTAGAGCACAGGCTTAGAATACCCAGAGATTCTGGGTTCTGGCCCCAGAATCCCTGAAAAAACTATTCATTAATCACTCATTCTCTTTTAGTGGACAAACAGAGCCGTGTATTTCTTTTCAGAAGAGCAACAGCATTTAGGCTGGAGATAGTAGAGCATTTTCTTAGCATGCAGGGCTTGAAAGAGCAAGGGCATTTTTTACAAGTTCTGATCTCAGAATCCTTGGTACTATTTTTTTGGTCTTTTGGTAGTGCTGAGGGTTAACTCAGAGTCTTACACTTGATAGGCTGGCGCTGTATTGCTGAGCCAGGCCTCCAGCTGTTAGTCACTGGATATTTTTAGGATAGAGTCTGACTTTCTGCATGGGTGCATGCTTAAGCTGTGATTTGCCTGTTTCTGGTCCTTGCTGGGACCACAGGCGTCTACCATTGGAGATGGAATCTTACAGACTTTTCTGCCTCAACTGGCTAGGTCCTACACCCCTCCCTGTTTCAGCCCCCTCATATTCTGGGATGTCAGACTTGTACCATTGGATTGAGAAAGGATTTTGTGAACTTTTCTACGAAGGCTGACTTCAAACTTCCATTCTCAACCTCCCAATTGACTGGAATTACAAGCATAAGCTGCTGGTGCCCAACTTGCTTTTTTTGTTTTTGTTTTTGTCAATCCTGGGGCTTAAACTCAGGGCCTGGACAATGTCCCTGAGCTTTTTTGCTCAAGGCTAGTGCTCTACCACTTTGAACCATAGGACTATGTCTCATTTTTAGGTAGTTAATTGGAGATAAGAGTCTCATGGATTTTCCTGCCCAGGCTGCCTTCCTACTGGGATCCTCAGATCTCAGCCTCCTGGCTAGCTAGGATTAGAGCTGTGAGCTACCAATGCTCAGCTGCTTTGGTTACTTTTGAGACAGGATTTCGCTTTGTAACTAGACCAGCCAGGACCACAATCCTCCTATTTTTGTTTCTTGTCATAACAGGGATGACAGGAGTATACTACTGTGCCTTTTATTGGTTGAGATGAGGGGGTCTCACAAAGTTTTTGTTCCAACTGATCTCAAACTGCAGTACATTTTATCTCAGCCTCCAAATAGAATTAAAGGCATGAGCCATAATGCCTGACTCTCTGTACTCTCAAAAATTGAGGATACTCAGAAGCTTTTGCTATATGAATGAGAAATTAAAACAAAAATTTAAGAAAACATATTAACTAATTTTAAGATAACAGTAATAAGTCATTACATGTTTATATAAACAAACTTTTATTTTGGGGGGGGGACAGGGCTTGAACTCAGGGGCCTGGGCTCTTTTACTTAAAGTAGAACTAGTGTTCTACTTTGAGCCATAGCACCACTTCCAGTTTTCTGGCAGGTTAATTGGAGATAAGAGCCTTATGGACTTTCCTGCCCGGGTTGGCTTTGAACTGCAATCCTCAGATCTCAGCCTCCTGTGTAGCTAGCTAGGATTACAGGTGTGAGCCACCAGTGCCCTGCTTATAGAAACAACTTTAAAAAGCAAAAATAGCTATATTTTCAAAAAAAAAATGGTGAAAGAGCAGCACTGTTCCACTTTTTTTTTTTTTTTTTTTCTGGTTCTAAGCGCTGCCCCTGAGCATTTTTGCTCCAGGCTAGTTCTTTATCACTTGAGCCACAGCGCCACTTCCAGCTGTTTGGTGCTTAATTGGAGAGAAGAGCCTCAGGGACTCTCCTGCCCAGATGGATTTCAAACTGGGATTCTCAGATCTCAGCCTCCTGAGTAGTTAGGATTACAGATGTGAGCCAAGGGTATCTGACCCCCTAACTCCCTGTCTTTTTTTTATATATAATTTTATAATTTTTAATTTTTTAAATTGTGGTTTTAAAAAAACATAACATTTACCATTGCAACTTTTTTTTTTTTTTTTTGGTCGGTCACGGGGCCTGATTCTGGGCCTGGGCGCTGTCCCTCAGCTCTTCAGCTCAAGGCTAGCGTTATACCTCTTAAGCCATAGCACCACTTCGGACTTTTTCTGCTTATGTGGTGCTGAGGAATTGAACCCAAGGCCTCATGCATGCAAAACAAGCGCTCTACCACTGAGCCACCTTCCTAGCCCCCCATTGTAACTTTTGACTTTTAGGGTTCTTTGGGGGGGGTGATGGCACTGGAACACAAGACTTTATTGTATAAGATAGGCGCCCACTCTACCACTGAGCTCCACCCCCAGTCCCATTCCCATTACAACCGTTTTAAGACTACGATTCAATGGTGTTAAGTAACTTCCCACTATGGCACACAGTTGGAGATTTACACCTCCTACATTCAAACTGTTTCAGTACTACAGAGGACATGGGTTCTGGAAAACCCCTCTCTAAATTCAGGAGAGAATGAGAGTGAAGTGAAAAAGACAAACACTGGTTTTTATATTCTGGTACTCTGTGTCTCCTTCTGAAAGGATTTGGGGAATCCCAAAGGATTCCTGAGCCATACTTTGAGAACCACTACTGGAGTACAATACCAGACTTCCTCAGTAGCGAGTATCCTTTGCCCCTTACATTAATTTAGGGTGGGGCTGTGTGATACCACCCATGCACGTAATTGAACACGATTCTAAGGTGTTTTTCTTTTTTTTTTGGGGGGGAGGCTGAGAGAGGGGGTTGGTTCTTTGTTTTGGCGATACTGGGATTTGAACTCAGGGCCTGGCACTTGTTAAGCAAGCATTCTACCACTGAGCCTCCAGCCCTATTCATTTTTTTATGTTTTAGTTTTGAGATAAGAGTCTCAAGAACTTTGTTGCCTGGCCTGCTGTTGAACTGTGATCCTCCAGATCTTATCTTGCTCAGTAGCTTGGAATATAGGCACAAGCCACCAGTACCCAGCTCCGAGCTAGTTCTTATTTCTGAGGTAGGTAGTGGGGCCTGGGGCAGGCAGAAGCTGAGTCTTGCTTAGAACCATAGTGGAAATGGAGGAGTGGATCCAGAGAGACTGTGCAAGGGGCCTGGGGCAGTGTGGTGGGGTGCTGACTCAGCACAGCAGTTCTGCCTTACCTAGAGGATTTAAGAGGCATGAAGTGACAGCCACCTTCTTTAGACAGTGAGAAGGCAGAATGGCCAAAGTCACAGGTAGAGCTCTGGCTCCAGGGAACAAGGCCAAGGCTGGCCGTCCCACTCTCCCACCGGGACTGGAGAGGGAGGGGAGTGAGCCAGCTCCACATCCTGGTTACGAAGGATGCTGGGCCTCAGATCTCATTAGGGCTGCCCTAGGTGTCTGCGTTCAGCGAGGGCAACTCATTCCTTGATTGATTGATCCGGGACCCAATAGTAGTTACTAAAAACAGCCAGGCCTCGGTGGCTCACCCCTGGAATCCTAGCTACTCTGGAGGCTGTAATTTGCAGAATTATAGTTGGAGGCCAGCCTGGGCACAGAAGTCTGCCAGTCTCCATCTCCAAAATAACCAGCAGAAAGTTGAGCTGGAGGTGTGGTGGTAGAATGCCAAACTGAAAAAGCAAGAGGCTGAGCAAGGGCCAAGCCCGGAGTTCAAAAAAGGAAGAATGAAAAAAGGAAGGAAGGGGGCTGGAAGGTGGCTCAGTGGTAGAGCGTTTGACTTGCATGCATGAGGCCCTGGGTTCGATTCCTCAGCACCACATAAGCAAAAAGAAAAAAAGCCGGAAGTGGCGCTGTGGCTCAAGTGGTAGAGTGCTAGCCTTGAGCTGAAGAGCTGAGGGACAGCGCCCAGGCCCCCTCCCTGCCCCCCCCCCCCCCGCCCCCAAGCAGGACTGGTACACCCTCCTCCATGCTAACCATCCAGTCCCACCCCTTAGCACACTCACGCCTGGGCTGTTAACGATCCTGTAGGTGGTAGTTTACAGCTCCAACTGTGTTATCTATAAATTCCTTGAGGCAGGGGCCCATCCCTTAATTGCGCCTCTATTTTTCTATGGCTTCAAGAACAATAGAAAGTTCTCAGTGAATGCTGATGGCTTTATTAGGGACTGAGTTTTCATGGCTTTGCGGTCAGAATCATTTTATAGGGGCCGGGGGCCAGGAGAACAGGTGGAGGCCATTTATGAGACCTTTATGGAGTTTGGAGAGCTAGAGCTTACCAACTCCGGGTGTTGTCTTCTTTAACGCTTGTGGCAACGTGATGAGGTATGAGTGGACTGAAAGTGACTCGAAGACATTGTGACCTGTTCCACGAAAGAAAGCAGGTGCCAGCCCTGAGAGACTGGCTCCATGCTGTTCGCTGTGTGCCACAGAGCTGTGCTGGGGCAGAGCGCGCCCACCTGGTATAACCTGATGGAGAGCGGCTAGCACCCCCATGTGGACCATTTGGCTACCTCTCCCCGCCTAGCTTCCATGCGGTCCAGGGGCTTTTCCACTGATCATGGCCCCCCCTCGTGTGGAATTGCTACTGGCAGTGAACGTGTTCATCAAGTACCTGGTTGGCTTGGCAGCCGCCATGGGGCTCACTGTGAATCAATGTGAGGCTCTGTGGACAGTCACCAACCAGGCTCTCCCTTACCTGGCTTCTGCGATGGCCTCGCCATTCAGTGAACCGCAAGGCCCAGACAGTGGCTGCTGGCCTGCTGGTGCCTGTTGAGTTGCTCCTAAGCAGAGACTTACCAGATAGCCACAACACGGCTGAGGCTGAGAGGGGATTCAGACCAGGGTCCTAGATAGTGTCTTTGCAGGCCAGACTAGAAAGCCAGGCAGAATCCATGGGAACTTAGTCATTGAAAGCTGTTCTCTACCTGGGTAGTTGTGTGGTTTGCTACAATAGCTAAACACTCCAAAGTCTGGGACCCAAGTCTATGAAGCCAGAGTTCCCATTCTGATCCTGGGAATTAGAAGGTGAGGAAGAGGAGAAGGAAGGACTCCTAATGAACCATCGAGGCTCCATGAGGAGGTCTCCAGAAGGAAGGAAGCCTCGTTCTTGGGTACTCAGCCAAAAAAAATTTTAAAAAATTGTCTTCAGCCAGGCACTGGTTGCTCACACCTGTAATCCTAGCTACTCAGGAGGCTGAGATTTGAGGATCATAGTTCAGAGCCAGAGCAGGCAGAAAAGGCTGTGAGACTCTTATCTCCAATAAATTACAAGGAGAAAAAAAGAAAAAAAAAAAAAAAAAAAAGGAGGGCCAGAAGTAGAGCTGTAGCTAAAGTGGTAGAGTGCTAGCCTTGAGGAAAGAATCTCAGGGACAGTGCCCAGGCCCTGAGTTCAAGTCCCAGTACCAGCCAAAAAAAAAAAAAAAAAAAGGCTAGTGACTCATGCCTATAATCCTATCTACTCAGGAGGCTGAGATCTGAGGATAGATTAAAAACCAACCTCGGGTAGGAAAGTCCCAGAGACTCTCATCTCGAATTAACCACCAGAAAACCGGAAGTGGCACTATGGCTCAAGTAGTAGAGCACTAGTCTTGAGCTAAAGAGCTGAGGGACAGCACCCAGGCCCAGAGTTCAAGCCCCATGACCAGGAAAAAAAAATTGAGGACACCTCTTGGTAGAATCCAAGAAAATATATTAGTAAATCAAAGCAATGAAAGACTAGAATGAACACAGTCCTGAGTCCAGCTACCTCTGTGTGCTCTAACATCACTGGGAATAATGATGGAAAAGTAGAGTAGGGGTTTGATTCTAATTCACCCTAGGACGGAGTGCCCGCTCCCTTTGGTCTGATACCTGGATGTATTTGGTCATTCATGCTGTTACATAGTTTTATTGAGATTTCAAGGCTGGCCTGGTTACTAAATTTGAGACCTAGTGACATAGATGCTCAAGCATCTCTTTAAACAAAGGATCACTACTGCCAGATGTCCCTTGAGGATGAATGTTCGTCCTTGACATAAATATTTGTAACATTCTGATGATCAAATGAGTCATCTTCCCATGCTTTCCACCCTGCCCCCAGTTCGTGTCTTTTTAAGATTTTCTTCTTAATATCTCAGAATGCACTAAGCAGGAAGGTCGGAAGAGACCTCCCGCCACCCCTCCCCCCATACACACACTTTATTTTCTCTTCACTAAATATTGCTGGGTTTTTATTTTTGTTTGTTTTTATTTTTGTTTTGCGGAGGTGTAAAGCTTAAAGCAAGGAAGATAGTGCCGGCATGCTTATAATCAATCCTATCAAGCTTATAATCATTAAGACGATGTCGGTCTCTGTTACCCACACTCATTTGCTCAGATCTGTTCCTGGCATGGTTGGACATCTTACACCAGAATTCGCCTCTAGAGCTGGGAAAATCCAGGGGGCAGCGTCTTGTTTATCAGGGAAGCTGAGTCAGACCAGGCTACCTTCTAAAAAGCTATTTCTAGAATTCTATCCGGTCAAAGCCGGGCCCCAGACTCCTTTCTCTTCCCAGGGGAATTCCTTTGGGGGGGGAGGGAGAAGGGAGAGAGGGCAGAGGGCAGAGGGTAGAGATAGTGACTGTCCTAAGATCGAAACCCAAACACTGTGACTTTTGCCCATTTATGGACTTGAAGCCCCCTCCCCCACCGGCCCACTAGGCTGACTTGTTTCCCCCAGCTTGCCCTCAGTGCCCCTGGAGAGGGTAAGGGAGAAAACTGAGAAGGTGGGCTTAGCCCAGGGAGGGGTCTGGTGTCTGGGAAGAGAAAAGACCACTAGAAGGAATGGGGGACAGGAGGATTTCAGAACCAAAAGGAGACAGAAGGAGCTAGAAAGGAAGTGTACCACCCCCCCATCCCCCCTCCCCCGCCCCAGAAGTAGCCTGTCCCCCAGAAGCAGCAGCTCCCTGGGGGCCTTCACCATAAGCACTTTTCCAACTTGACTGAGGCCAGGGCCTGATCTGGTCCCATTCAGGGTTCTGGTCCCATTATGTAATCTGTGCATGGTGTTGGCAATGTGCAAACCTAGGGTTTCAGGGTTGGTGAGTCTTAGCAAGTCTTGTGCAGAAAGGGAAACTGAGTCTCAGGAAAGTTAAACTATATGCAGGACTCTCTTCTCCCAACTTGCCTCTCCCATTCCTAAGAGAAAGCCTATCAGGAAGAGAAAGCAGATGTGACCCAGGTTAAAAGAACAAAGAACAACAAGAAAAAAAACAACTCCAAAACCCACGTGTCCATGGCTCCCACAAAGCCGTGTCACCCAAGCTTTTGTGAGCAACTGATGGATACGCTTTGGAAAGAACCTTCGTTCTGTTTAGTTCCCTTCTGGCGTCTTACAGCAGGGAGCCTGTCAGAGGCTGATTTCCCACTAAAGAAAACAAATTCCTAGCAGTAACTCCCAGATCTCTAGCTCAACCCATCTCTTTCCCAAAGCCCCCAGCCCAGGTGAACCCCAGTTCCACACATCTCACCTGCTAACCTTCCCCCTCCACTCGATCCTTCCAGCTCTTCTTCTCCATCCCCTGGTGCAAGTCTAGTCTCTTTCTTTCCCATGTTGACACACAATCAGTCAGGAAAGTCTTCCTTCAACTATGGCCCCAAATGGGACAACATCCCATTTCTTTACTGCTACAACTAACCCTACTGGAGTTTGAGAGGTGTGCAAGTCAAAGCACCCATTTTCTCTTTCCAGAATTGGCCTCTTAATAAATCCTTGCTCACCTTCCCTTAGCAAACAGACAGACAGAGAGATTCCCCCCCCCCCCCCCCCAATTCGAAGCTATGTCATAGCTTTGCTCAAAACCTCCTCTGTTCTTTCAGGTACTGACAATGGTCGCAAGGCCCCACATAATCGACTTTTCTCTCCCTCTTATTTCTTCTGACTGTATCTTCCGCTACTCTCCTGTTTCACCGTGCCCCCTACCTTCACTGGCTGTTCCAGAACCTGCTTCCACAAGGATAGATGTATTTGCACAGCGCAGACAGTGTCCATTGTCGACCTGAAGTAAATAAATATTTATATTGAGTTGAATAAACGCATTGTATAGATGATTGTTTATCAAGCTGAGTCCTGAGTCTCAGAGGCCCCAGCCAGGGTTTTCTTGGACCTGCTCCTGCTCCTGGCTGAGGCTATTCTCTTTTTTAGAAAACCACCCTGTCGTCTATTATGTTCCTACCTCCACCTCTTCTCCTGCTTTCAAAATGCCCAGGCTCAGCAGGCAGTTCTTTGTCCTGGGTCATCCAGGAGGTCAAGACTTGTTCTGGCTGCCAGTCACCCCACGGGGGCTGAGCAGGGCGATTTGCTGGGAACTGCTGCTCCTTTTATTTTATTTTTTCCTTCAGGACAGTCCCAGGCAACTAGTTGGATGGGGCAGAGGGAGAAGTGAAGGGACTCTCTCTCTCTCTTTCCTTCTTTTCTTTCCTTCCTTCTTTCTTACTTTCTTTTTTTCTCTCTCTCTTCTTTCCCTCCCTCTTCTTTTTCTTTCTCCCTTCCTTCCTTCCTTTTTTCTTTCTTTCCTTCCTTCCTTCTTTCTCTCTCTTCTCTCCCTCCCTCCTTCTCTCTCTCCTTCCCTTCCCCTCCCTCCCTCTCCCACCCCCTCTTTCTTTCTTTCTTTTTTTGGCTTGAAATCAGGCCTGAGCATTGTCCCTTCACTTTTTCCACTCAGGACGGGCACACTTCCACCACCAGTTTTTTGGTGGTTAATTGGAGATAAGAATCTCTCAGATTTCCTATCAGCTTAGGCTGGCTTCCAGCCACGATCCTCAGATCTCAGCCTCCTGAGTAGCTAGGATTGCAGCTGTGAGCCCCAGGCTCCCATCCTCAGTCTCCCTCCTGGCACAGAGCGGCCTACCGAGGGGGTTTCCAGCCAGGAACAGCATGGTCCTGCCTCAGGAAAGAGCTGAGACGGGAGTTCAGGAGGCCTTTCCTATCTGACCATTGTTGTCTGGGTGATCCACATTCCGGAAGCACTGATGTGGCACTAAATATTCCTGCGGCTCCCCTGGGGGCCCAGCGTCATCTCTGAGCCAGCTTTCTGGAATGTTTCTTGGTCTGAAGTGTCCCGGCAGGTGAGGGGGAGGGCTGATGGAATCCACGGCCCCACGTCTTGGGCCCTTTGGGGCTAAGATAGTAGAACTCTTCCTCCCACTCAGAGTCTCCTGGGACTGGGAGCTTCCCCTCATCCACCCCCATCAGCCCCCTCTCCCCCACTCCCCCCCCCCCCACCTGCCCACGTCCTGGCTTCCACGTGAAGCAAGACTAAACTTTAAGTTCTAAACACTTGTGTTTGGTGCTTCTTCTAGGAAAGCTTATTTGCGGAGATGGTGCTGAGGTTACAGCTGCGGGGGGCGGGGGGGGGCTGGGTCCTCTCCCTGTGCGATTCCACACCTCAGGTCCTCTCCTCCATAACCTCCCTTTTCCCCCCTCTGTAACACCTGCTCCTTAACCTCCCCTTTCCCCCTTCTGTAACACCTGCTCAGCTTCTTCTTTCCTAGCTCCTTTATTTTTTGCAATCTTTTGTTGTTGTCGAGACAAGCCTCTTATGTATCCCAGGCTAGCCTGAAACCCTCTATCTGTTCCCCAACAGTCATCAAACTTGCAATCCAGTCAGTGCAAGTGGCTCACACCTGTAATCCTACTGTTATGGAAGCTGAGATTTAAGGATCACAGTTCAAAGCCAGCCCAAGGCAGGAAGGTCTAGGAGACTCTTATCTCCAAGTAACCACTGGAAAAAAACATTGGAAGTGAAGCTGTGGCTCAAGTGGTAGCGGGCTAGCCTTGAACACAAAAAGGCTTAGAAAAAAAGATTAATTAATTTAAACAAACAAACAAACAAACCAAAAACCAACAACCTTGCAATCCTCCTGCCTCTGCTTCCCGAGGGAGGGCTGGGACTACAGGTATAAACATAGAGCTCTTTAGGGTTTGTAGAAGCCAGGAGAGGGTGATTCCAGTGGTAGACATTGCTATGCTTTGTGCAAAGAGCCTGACATGTAATAGATTCTCGATAAATATTTGCTGTTTTGTTTGCTTCGATTCTTTCCCCCAATTCTCCAAACCCAATCCATTTCGAATGAGTCTCCCAGGCCCACAGGACTTGTCCCCAGACCTGGGTTTGAAGTCTATTTTTCTTACTTGCCAGTTAATGTTGTTCAGTCGGTTTCTCTTGCAAAATGAGAATGATGATGTAGCAAGAGCTTGACAATTGCTTTTGCTGAAAAGCACTGATACAGGCCTACAGATGAACAAAAAACTGGCTGGAAGCTAGATAGCCCAGCCTGTATCTAGATCCTTTGCCCTTTTCTCCTGCAATTACTTTCTAGCCCACTTAGAAAACAAGAAGATCAACCTGAAGGAGCTACAGGACAGCAGACCACCTGCCAGGTGCTCATGATTTTTGTTGTCAAGATTGTTGTTGAACAAGGTTTCACCTGATCAGCCTGAAACAATTGATGTCAGACCACCTCTGAACATAGCCAGACTGGACCTGTTCAGTCTGTTGAAGATCTTCTGTACGCCTTGTTCCTAATTGTTTATTTAAATCTATAGCTCATGTTTGTACTTCAATGGTGGCTGCTGTGTTGTCTTTCTGTGGCTGTCACTACCATGTATTAAAAATCTCCTTTCCTGTCCTTTGCCATATCTCTTTATTTGGTGTGTAGGGGTGAGTGGCCAGACCTGACATGTATAACTCCTGGAATTTGTGCCTTCCTCCTGTTTCAGTACAGTAGAACCAAATTGATCGGGCTGACTTAAGACTATGGTAAGCATGCAGTGAATTACTATATACAGAAAATGCCTGACTCAAGAGAACTGAACTCCATCAAGTATACAGTGGTGGTGTATGCCTATAATCTCAGCTACTTGGGAGGTGGAGAGCAGAACTGAAATAGAAGGCCAGCACAAACAAAAAGTTAATGAGACCCTATCTCAAAAATGAAGTCAGATTGCATACCAGTGACTTGAGGCTGTAATTCTAACTACTTGGGAGGCAGAGATCAGGAGGATAATGGTTAGAGGCCAGTCTGGGCAAAGAAGTTCAAAGGATTCTATTTCAACAGAAAAAAGCTGGGCGTGGTGGTGTGTACCTATCATCCTAACTATGGATTTTGGTCCAAGCTAGTCTGGGCAAAAAGCAAGACCCTATCTCAAAAAATAATCACAGAAAAAAAAATGAGTAGAGGTATAGCTCACCTAGAAAAGCACTTGGCCTAGTGAGTGAGAAGCCCTGAATTCAAACTTTAGTACTGGGGGAAAACCAAACTCATGTGTGGTATAGGAGCCCCATTCTGTAATCTCAGCTACTTGAGAGGTAAGAGGATTGCAGTTTGAGGTCAAGTAGGCAAAAGTACAAGACTCTATTGGAAAAGTGGAAGCAAAAGTGGCTGAGTGTGTGGCTCAAGTGGTAGAGTGCCTGTCTAGGAAGCATGAAGCTCTGAGTTCAATCCCCAGTACAGCCCCCCCCCCATCCACACACATACAAGTACTGTCTCCTGCTATTGCTAGCATTCCAGAGGCAGGAAGATTAAGAGTTCAAGGCCACCTTGAGACCCTGAGTAGCAGAGGGTGCTACTCAATGGTAGAGCACTTGCATAGCCTGCACCATAAAATTGGTGGTTCCTAGTATCTTCTAGAATGCAATTCTTCTTTCTCTTATCCCATGTTAGCTGCATCATTTCTCATTGGATTTGAGTTACTTGTGCCACCTTGGTCTCCAGTCTGTAAGCTCCTCCCCTGGCCATCTGCAGTGGCCTGTCTGTCTCAGAGCCTAGCACATTAGGATCTGCTGTAGCCCAGTGTAAGAAACAAAGATTATTTTGTGTGTGTGTTGGGGCACTGTTTCTGGGGTTTGAACTCAGGGCCTGAGGTCCAGGCCTGACAACTGTTCTTGAGAGTGAAGACCCACCTCTGTATTTTTGTGGTGTTTCCCATACCCTAGCTCAGAGCTAGGACCTCAGGACACATCTGTCTCGCCAAATACCCCAGCTGTCACCAAAGTAATCTCATATTCCCTGGCTCACCTTGACCCCAAAGTGGCCTGGCCCCTCTCAGTCTCTTCCTCAGACTCAGTGACTGTCCCAGCTCTCCAGGTGCAGAGAGCGGGGTCCAATTCCACCCTGGTGGACAACAACAAAACTGGAGGATGGCCAGGTGCGCTGTGGAGCGGTTAGCTGGAGCTGGCCAGAACTGGGGAAGTTCAGGGGACTAAATACCAGAGCAGGTCAGGCTTGGGGAGGAAGGCTGCCCGGAGCCAGTGCCCACCAGCTGCCTGCCCGCACTTTGTCCTTAGCCTAGCTGTTTTCATCAGAAGTCCTTTGGGCCCGGGAGTTTCTCAATGGAGCTGGGCAGCGGGAATGCTCTGCAGGGGGGAGAGGGGGCTGGCCTGGGGGGGGGGGGGGAGGGGACATTCCAGGCATTCTTTACTTCCTCTGAGAGCACAGGCGGAGAAGCAGCCAGGCACCGGAGAAGGGAAAGGAGATTTCTTTGGAGGGAGACAAGAAAGGCTGCCTGGGCATCTTTAAGCAGCAAAGGACAGGGCTACAAGCAGATGGAGGGGGGTGAGAGAGAGGTGGGGGTGTAGATTATTTGTTAGACCATTTTCTGGGAGGACTATGGGACCTCCACCTGGGCTTTTCTACCCTAGTGCTTTTCAGGGTCAGGCCCTTATAGTCGGTGCAGGTGCACCCCAGCGTTTAAGGACTCCAGAGTTTTCTTTGTTTTGTTTTTATTGTCGTCTCTGTGTGTGTGTGTGTGTGTGTGTGTGTGTGTGTGTGTGTGTGTGTGTGTGTGTGTTTCTTGGGGCTCCAGCTTGCATGCTAAACAAGTATTCTGCGACTGAACTCTGCTACTCTGCCTCCAGCCTTTTTGTCCCATTTGGATTAAGCAGTTTCTCTGGATCTCACGGTGTGTTAAGAGGAGGCCCAAAGTCTTGTCTTCCCCACTCCCCTCCCCCTCTGCACCCCTGCCCCAAGAGAACAGAAGCTGTTTTTCAATCACCATTCTGCTTTTAATGGAACGGTTCTTTTCTGGTCTGTGGAGCAAAGGGACCTGAGAGCCATCTCCAGACAGTGTAAGTGAACGACGTGAGGGGCTGAGAGGACCCCCACCCCTGATGAGAGGGGATTATGTGTACATGAGGATGAGACACTGTAGAGGACTTCCAGAGCTTTCACATTATCGAGAACAATGAGACAGACAGACAGACAGACAGACAGACAGACAGACACACACACACACACACAACTGAGAACATTACAAAATAAATAAAATACATTCTAGGACCCTTCAAGCCCAGGGAAATAGACACATCCACAGTGTAGACTTGAGGAACAGCTTAGAGGCAGATATTGGAGAACGTGAGGTCGGGAGGAGTCTGGGCCCCTTGAGATGATGAAATCAAACAGCAGCCAAAGTCTTTTCAAGTCTTAGATCCATAGCAGCAACTCCAGGAGGCTCAGGCCAGGTTTGGAGGATGGAAAGAGGAGGCAGCCTCTGTGAGGTTGCTTCCTTTTACACCCAGAATTCCCCAGGCACCTGAGGGCTGCCATATCAATGCTGGGAACTGGGTGAAGACAGGGCTCCACTTTGGCAGAGAATGAGGAGGAAGGGGTGGGGCTTGGATGGCAATAAGCGTAACTCAGGCAGCATAGGCAGCAGGTACTAATGGCGTAAGCAACCTTTCTAGGTCTCTGTAGCCTTTCATTGGGCCAACCAGGACTCTGGCTAGGCCTTCCCCGGTGCCCCCTGCATCTCTACTCTTTCCCTGAATCCCCTTGCTGGCTCAGTAGGGCTGAAATCCTGAAGCCTTCCACACTTCATTTGCCTGCTCTCCTGTCCTGCCCTCCCCAGTTCAGGGAAGCCGGCCTGAGGCGCTGGCTCCCCAGGAACTCCAGCGAACCCTGGCTACTTTTGAGCTGGATGCTGGTCTTGGAGGCAGGGGAGAGAAGCTCTCTCCCTTCAGGGCAGAGCCAGTTGCATCTCAGAGCCTGCCCAGACCGGGCCACAGCTCGGTCCCCCTCAGCTGAGCTTTGAGCAGATCCCCAGTGCCTTCCGGTAAGCTGCGGTCACTTCCTGGCAGTCTGTGAGGGAAAAGCAGCTCTCCCCCAGAGGGTCCCGCCGCCAGCGCCTCAGGCAGCTGCCAGAGTCCTCGGGAAGGGGCTCCTCCAGTCCCAGGAGGTTGTCCACAGATACACAGCCCCGCAGAGGAGTCTCGGGAAGTCTCTCTGGCAAGTCCAGCTGGTCAAAGGACTCAGAGGACAAGATGCTGTCCTCACTCACGGCCCCCGATGGGCGGCTGGCCCGAGGTGGGGGGTGGGGGGAGGCCAGATGGTCCAGGGAGCCGAAGGTTGGGGGGGCCGTGAGCTCCAAGTTCGTGCGGGAGAACTTGCCGTTGAGTTTGAGAATACCCTTGGGGTGCAGAAGCAGCTCCGAGGCTTCGGGGGGCTTCTGTTCCACGGGGTCCCCACTCACAAACACATCACCTGCATCCAAGAGCTCACCGGACTCGCTGGGCTCCGGGGAGGAATAGTAGCCAGACTCGCGCTGGCGTGAGTTCTTGAGGATGCCCTTCTTGGGGAGGAGGGGGGCCGCCTGCCCTGGATTGTGGGAAACAACAGGGCCGAGTTCTTGAGGGGCCTCCCGTACCCCCTCGGAGGAGCAAGAGGAAGAGGTGGAGGTGCAGGGCTTCTTTTTGAGGATGCCTTTTGGCAGCTTGAGATTGTTCTTACTAGGGCGAGGAGGGGAGGCGTCCCCGGCGGGGTCCCCCTGCAGAGACTGGGCCATGGCGTTCTCCTTGCGGGACTTCTTGAGCGAATGCTGGCGCTCCAGGCTTGGCACGGCAGCTCCAGGGGCATGCTGCTTGAAGAAGCTGCAAACCCTGGCTCCGTTCTCCAGGAGGGGGCGAGAAGAACGGCGGAGCCAGTCAGCCATGGAGGCGCGGGCAGAGTCGCTGCCAGGGTGCCCACTTTCTCGCGGAGTTTCCTGCTCCCCCACACGGGTGGTGTAACCCCAGTTGACCCACCAATGGCTGGCCACATCCTCTAGTGTGGCCCGGCGGGTGGGGTTCACCATTAATAGCCACCGGATCAGGCCACAGGCATCTGGAAGATGAAAGGCAGGGGGCTTCAGTTTGGGCTGGGAGCATGGGTACCCCACGGTCCCTCTGCAACGAGATCGCCCTGAGACACTGCTCCCCCCTGGGTCACACAGGTGTGTTGGCTCTGTGGGCTCCATATAGGGCCCGGGTCAGCTTCCCAGGCTGACTTTCCTGGATTGACTGATTTTGCCTCTGTCCCATGACTCCTTCATGGACCCTCAATTTTACTCCTTTTCAGGAAAGGACTTATGGCTCTCCTATTCTTCTTCCTGCCTGTGATACACATGTGCAGACAAATGAACTCTAAGATGAGCTCAGAGGCAATAGGAAACGACACAACTGTAGCAAAGAGGACCTAAGTTAGACCAAAGGATGCACTCCCCAAGGCTTACCCAAGCATGACTATGAGGAAGGAAAGAAGGGACATGGCCTCCTTCCTTGGAGGTCCTAGGCCCTAGAGAGATGGCTGTGGAGGGCGTCTTAACCAAACACCTCCACACAGACACAAACCACACAACTATCACTCACCAGAGGGTTTGGGTGGCTCCCGGTAGGCTCCGTCACTGATCTGCCTCACTAGCGTCTTATGATCCTGCCCATCGAAGGGCATGGTGCCGTGTACCAGGATGTAAAGTAGGACACCCAGCGACCAGCTGTCCACCTGAGGGAGGAGGGAAGGATCAGCAAGGTTGCCCATGTGCCTCAGGCTGCAGCCTCATCTCCGACACCAGGGTAAAGGGTACAGCATGGAGAACTCAGGCCAGCACATCTGAGGACAACTAGGGTGGAGCAGAGGCCAGTGTTGGATAGTGGTGGTGACAGATGCCACTGCCCAAGGGTTAGGAGAATGAAAGGGTAAAAAACAAGAGGAGCCAGGAGACCTCAGTTCTTTTTTTTTTTTGGTCCGGTGGTGGGGCCTGAACTCTGGGCCTGGGCGCTGTCCCTCAGCTCTTCAGCTCAAGGCTAGTGCTCTACCACTTGAACCACAGCGTCACTTCCGGCTTTTTTATTTTTTCTGCTTATGTGGTCCTGAGGAATTGAACCCAGGGCCTCATGCATGCAAGGCAAGCGCTCTACCACTGAGCCACCTTCCCAGCCCCAGGAGACCTCAGTTCTAAGCCAGTTTTGTCACTCTTGCCTAGAGGCTTGACAAGGCCTTGCTTTTCTTCTTCTTTTTGAACTCAAGAGCCTGGATGCTGTGCCTGAGCTTCTTTTTACTCAAGGCTAGTGCTCTACCACTTGAGCCACACTACCACCTCTGGCTTTTTCTGACTAGTTTATTGGAGATAAAGAGTCTCATGGACTTTCCTGCCCAGGCTTGGCTTCAAACTGCAATCTTCAGGTCTCAGCCTCCTGAGTAGCTAGGAGGATGGGTGTGAGCCACTGGTGCGTGGCAAGTTATTGCTTTATGTTAGGGTTGTGTGTGTGTGTGTGTGTGTGTGTGTGTGTGTGTGTGTGTGTGTGTATGTGTGCTCTGAAACCAAGAAAGTGAGTAGAAAACTAGCTCCCATATTGCACAGGATGTAAAGTTAAAAGTTAGACTCTGGCAGGCGGGCAGAGAAGGGCGGCTTACCTCTGGGCCCATGTAGGGCTTCCCGTTGACGATCTCGGGGGAGGCGTAGAGAGGGCTCCCGCAGAACGTCTGGAGGAACTTGCCTTGGTGGTAGAGGTTCGAGAGACCAAAGTCAGCAATCTGCAGGATGGAGACAAACGCAGGATGCACATCACACGGGGGCCTAGGTTGTTCAGCAGCTCTTTGCTGGCCCTTCTGGAACTCCAGACACCATAGAAAGGGTCTCCTTGACTCCCAGTCCACAGCGGACATGGTTAACACAGCTCAGGCTCTGTGTCAGTGAGGGGTCCCTAGACCCCTTTGTTTATGCTCATGCTGTGGTCTCCACCAGGGATGCTCTTGCACATCCTCCTGATCATGCTTCTTGTGGCTTAAGATCCTGAATCTTTCCTAGGTCTCCCTGAGCTTTCTGAATTGGAGAACTTGAGAGGCTCCAACCCCATCTTCTCACTCAGCAGCAGCCCTCCCTGCCTAACATCAGTAAGAGGTAGAGGTCAGAGCCCTGTTGCTCCCACATCAGAGGGTCATGTGTGCTGAGGTCAGGGAGGAGCTGTTTATGAAACCCTGGCTCCTTTTTTTTTTTTTTATGGTTTTATTGTTCTCTTATCAAACAGTTGCCAGGTAAACCCATATGGCCTATGATGGGAGATAGGAAAGTACAGGCTTGTCTTGGCTATGTAGGCTCATTGCTTCTGACCTCCCAGCCTCCCTGGTCAGCATCAAAGAAACTCCACCTGCTCCGGGAAATGTCTGGGTAAGGGGCATAGACTAAGAACCGGGCACCTCGGTGTATCTCAGGGCAGAGGGCAGGAACCACTGAGGAGACTTTATCGTGTGTCAGGAAGATTCTGCAGAGGGTCATACGCTGAGTCAACCTCCCTGCTGTCTGCCAGGCCAGCCCTGCCTCAGCTGCCTGGTGCTGTCTCCCTGTTCCAACCCTGGGATCTGATGTTATGCCATCTGCATGAACGGCTCCTAACTGCACTAAATCTAATTATTTCAGCCTGACAAGCGGCAGCTACAGAGAATGAGAAGTGGTATCAGGGTACTTGGCTGGTAGGGAAAGGTGCCCAGGGGCCTGAACAGAGGCGTGTGCACACACACGCACACTGGGAGGAGAACTCAGGCCAGTCCGAAGGTTATAAGTGAACACTGACCCTAGATTTAGATTCCTTATTAGCTTCCTGACAGGAAAAGAGCACTGGTCTTAGAGGTAAAGACATTGATTGAGGTGACTTTGTGTCTGTCACCCCTCTCATCTTGAGGCCATAAAGGAAGTGTTGGAATGGACAATGACCCAGGTCCCTGTGAAAACCAGTAACGGAAGTCTGAGCTTTGCTAACTCCTTCAGGGACCCACTAAGTACTTAGAAGTACCTGGCTGGAGACTGTGTAAAAAAGTTAGAAAGTATGACAGGGGAAGGTTCTAGAAAGTAAAAATGTGGCTCACCTTGATGTTTCCATTGGCATCTAAGAGGATGTTCTCCAGCTTGAGATCACGGTGGACAATCCCATTCTGAAAGAAGGAGGTATTCAAGTGAATGGAACACACACACACACACACACACACACACACACACACACACACACCACACACACACACCACACACACACACACACACACACACTCACACAGATATAAAAAAGCCTAGCTTCTTCCATCCCTGGCTGAGCGATTCAAAACCAGACATGCCAACATTTCCTGACTTGAGAATCTAGAAGTCATTCTGTCTTTCTGTGCGATGTTGGACAAGTCATGGCCTCTCTGGGTACCAAACCAACCCCCCCCCCAAGTCTCAGGGACTACCCGCTCAGAACTTGGTGGGGGCAGCGGGGAGAGAGTGCTTACCTGGTGACAGTAGTATACAGCGGAGACGATCTGCCGGAAGAAATGCCGGGCGTCGCGCTCACTCAGACGCTGCCGCTCGCTGATATAGTCATACAGGTCTCCCCGGCTGGCATATTCCATGACAATCACGATCTTGCTACTGTTCTCAAACACTAGATAGAACAAGGCAGGACAGTGAGGACCTCCCAGAATGCACTGCTCCCACTGGAGGCCACACCACATACTTGTTCCCGCCCCCACCAGAGAGGGACTCTCTCCAGAAATGTCTACTAATGGGGAGCATGGTGGTGAGAAGGGGCTTGAAACACTCAGCATCTACAGGAGCAACAAACATAGATCAAGGGCAGTGGCCAAGTACAGGCTTTAGAGGACTCTAAAAAGTACCCTGCAAACTCCCAAGCAGCTATGGCTGATGGGAATGAAAGGTCAGGCCCCTAGATGCAGAACTCAAGACTATTTCACAATCTGTTTTGAAATCTTGGTCAAATCTCTTTCAGATATATCAGTAAGACTCTGCAGGCTTATTAGATAATCAGAACTCAAGACTGTTTCAAAATCTATTTGAAATCTTGGTCAAAACTCTTTCAGATATATCAGTAAGACTCTAGGTTTATTGGATAAACTTGGACAAGTTCTTCAACCACTATGCAGTATCCTTATTTGAGAAGTAAGAGAATCACAACAACCTCACAGGGCTGGAGTGAGGAACAGGTTAAAAGTCTATGATAGCTCTGGGTTTGTCTGAGCAAGCTGGCATAGTGTCTGACATATAAAGAAGCACTTGATGTTGAACACCAGAGGCTCACGCCTGCAATCTCAGGAGGCTGAGATCTGGTATGATTCAAAGCCAGCTGAGGCAGGAAGATCCATGAGATTCATCTACTAACCAGCAAAAAGTTAGAAGTGAAACGTTGGCTCAAGTAGTATAGCACTAGCCTTGAGTAAAAAGCTAAGGGATGGGGCCCAGGCTCTAAGTTCAAGCCTTTGTACTAGCACTAGCACCACCACCACCACTACCACCACCACCACTACCAACAACAACAACAACAAAAAACCCTCCCAATAACAAAACACTTAAAAAGAAATGGACCCTACTGTTTATTATCAGTATCTTCATGAATAAATTTGAAAAATAATGAAAATAACACTGTCTCTCCTGAGGATCAGAAGAGGGTTAAAAGCCTACACAAGTGGACTGTGAATGCTGTGGTACGGAGGAGAGCAGAGATGTCCATCACTGCCATTGTCTTTGATATCCCATCCAAAGTACATGGGCTAAGGCCCCATGTATATGGCCTCACACACAGAAGCCATTAATAAATAGGTGGTATTAGCCGACTGGCTGGTTTTCTGGCAGCCAGCCCAGCCCAGCTGGTCCATCTTCACATGTAGGAGGGGCTTTCTCACTGCGCCTCAGCCCCTAACCTGGTTCCAGATCTCTAGAAAGGCAGCCAGCGGCTGGTTTGCCCAACTGGCCCTTCAGCTCCATGTGTGTTGGAACACGCATGTCCATGACATTGCGTCTTTGTGTCAAACGGGTCCTATGAGTTTGTCTGGTTTGTCTAGCTCCAGTGCTATCGCTGTATGGCCTCTGAGGAGGAGCCTCTCCTAACACAAGTCCTGGCTCAAGACACTCAAAGGCAAGTTCAGAAGGAAAGTACTTTTTTTTTTTTAGGGGAAACACGGAAGCCCTGGCACTGGGGGTACCCGACCCAGACTCTACATCTGTGCGGGTGTGCAACTTTTATATACCACAAAAATGGGAATCAACAGCCAGCCAAGGTGCATTCTGGGGAGCAACTAGGGTTGAAGTCAGTTCCCAGAATTGGAATCTTCCTTCCCAACTCACAATTGCCTAAAGTAGGGATGTGATCCCAAGGGTTAGACTCAGTTCTTAGACCCAGGTGGACATACAGGTGTGAGGAAAATGTATATATATGCATGTGTACACACACACACACATACACACACACACACACACACACACACACACACACACACACACACACACACACACAACCAAATCACAAGCTTGGCTTAACCAATATATCGCTATCTGCCCACTCTTCCCTGAAGGAAGCTCGCAGACTACAATTAGCCTTCTCAGCCACTTCAGGCTTAAGCCATGGGGCCCACGTCTTAGCTCTGCCCTTTATCTTCCTATAGACTCAAGAGTGCCTGTTTTGTTTTGTTTTTCCCACCAGGAATCTCCAGACAGAGGACAAAGCCACGGACTCCCTTCTCTCCCTCCTACTGCTACTGCGAACCCTGGTTTCCCATCTAACTGATATTACGTAAAGGCTGGAAGCAGACAGGTGCGTGTGGGAGGCTCTCCCCCTTTCCCTCTCTTGCCCACTTTGTTGTCTGGGTCGCAGGGAGGAGGGCAGCTGGCAGGGAAAAGTCAGTACTGATGTCAGAGGAATGGAGGCTGAGAAAGACAGGGAAAGTAGGAGACAGCCTGTGGCAGGACTGATTCAGGGCACAGAGCAGACCTGGGAGGCCTGGCTTGAGAGGCACCACATTCCTGAGACAGGTGCGCGTCTACCTATGATTCAGCCTCCCCAGGGTTGCCAAAGATCTCACTGGCTGGGGACATGGACTTAAGCAGGGAAAACCTAACAGAAATAATAATAACAACAACAATAAAAAGCCTGCAGTTGGGGGGGGAGGGAGGTGTAGCTCAGTGGTAGAGCAACTGAGTAGTATGCACGAGGCCCAGGGTTTGATTCCAGCACTGTCTGTAATTGAGTGTGAGCAGAACACTCAGTGACTTTATCCAGTTTGAACTTAGCCTGTTTCCTTTTTATTATTCTGTGTTGTTGGTTCTGACTCTTTTACACACACACACACACACACACACACACACACACACACACACACACACACACACACGTGTATACAGACACACAGCTCCGAGATGCTCTGCCACTGTACCTTCATGGATGGCAATGATGTGGGGGTGGTTGAGTGACGACATGATCTCAATCTCTCGCCGTATATGCAGTAAATCTTGCTCATCCTTAATTTTGTCTTTCCTGATTGACTTGATGGCCACCTGGGAGGAGACAATGCAGGAGATTGAGGAGAAAGGTCTTCAGTGGCAGCGTCCTGAAGAGGCTGCCAGGACTGCCCTGAGGCTTTGCCTGTGACTGCTATACAGACCCAAGAATACCTTCAGAAGTTATCCCACTCTTCAACAGGGTAGGTAGCAGAGAGGCTTTTAGAAAAGGTTCTCAGTGGGGGGTGGGGAGTCGGGTGGGGCTGCTGCAGCCCAGCCACCAATAGCCTTCTGATTCAGAGTCTACAGATGACTGAGGACGGTAACAATCTATATCAGTAAAGCGGATTCCTTAAGATTTACAAAGCAAATCTCCTATAGTGTGCCTGAGGGGCCTGTTCTGTTCACCACTGGAATCTTGATTGCAGGTAGTGCCTGGCACAGAGTGGACAGGCATTAATTAGTAACTGGTCTTTACAACAACCCTGAGAAGTAAGCACAGAAGTGGCATCGCCATCTTCATTTATAGATGAGAAAAACAGGACCCTAAGAGACCCAGTGCTCTGCTCACAGCTTCAGTCATTCACTGCCACAAGCTGGCCATCTGATTCCGAGCTCATTCTTTGTTCTGCCCCAGTACTATAAATTACATTGCGACAGATTAAACAAGCTAAATGTCCATCACTAGATGGATGGATGAAGTACGGTATACTCATACAATGAATTATTATTTGATCATGAAAAGGAATGAAATCCTGACACCTGTTATAATATGACTGAACTTTAAGAATACTCTGCTCAGTGAAATAAGCCAAGTCACAAGAGGTCAGTGTGTGATCCACTTTTATGAGGTACCTATGACAGGCAAATAAATATAGAAACAGAAAGTAAACAGAGGTTGCCAGGCCACAAAGTCCGAGAGTGGAATGGAATGTTATTATTTAATGGGTACAAAAACTTCTGTTTGGGATGACAAAAAAAAATTAGAAATAGACATCAGTGATGACTTACAGTATTGTGGATGTACTTAATTGTAGATGTACTGAATTATCCACGTAAGTTTGGGCACCGGTGGCTCACAGCTGTAATTCTAGCTACTCAGGAGGCTGAGATCTGAGATCACAGTTTGAAGCCAGCCAGGAGACTCTTATCTCCAATTAACCACCAAAAATCCAGAAGCAGAGCTGTGGCTTCAGTGGCAAAGTACTACCTTTGCACAAAAGAGCTGAAGGACAGTGCCCAGGCCCTGTGTTCAAGCTCAGTACTGGCACACACATACAGACAAAGGTAAATTTTATGTATTTTTTTTCTCCTTTAAAAAAATTTTATGTATTTTTTATTACAATTAAAAAATCACCAAGAAATGAAGAAAACAAAAACTATGGATCTGCAGTGTGTAGTTCAGGTGAGAAATGTCCCTTGCCTAGCAACAAGCAAACAAACAACAAGACAGTTACGTAGTCCTCTCAGGCTGCTATCTTCATCTTCAGCAAGGTGAAAATACCATATAAGGGCAACACCCCTCCCCACACTGGCTGGTGTCAGTGGTGGGTTCAGGAAGTAGGGAGGGAAGGAGGAGGAAATGGAGAAGGAACTCAAAGCCCAGCTTTTAGAGACTGAGGAGCCTGCCTGGGTCTGTCTCTGCTCCTGGACAAGGCACAGGCCACAGTGACTAAAGAGAAGACAGGGCTGGAAGCGATTGAGTAGGGGTGTAGAGGGTAGGGGTGGGGTGGGAGAGCCCATGAGTGGGCCCCACCCCTGAGTCTCAGTTTTCTTTTCTTGTAAGTAAATAAGTTGAATAGAGTTGTCGGAGGGGTTTTCCTGATGGAGGGGTTTTCCTGATCAGATTCTATGCCGTGAGCTGTACAAATGCCACAGGGCCCTCAGTGGCTGAGGACCTGCTGGGGGGCGGGGGGGGGGGGTGGGGGACAGGGCAGGGTGGGCGGGGCATCCCATTCTGGTCAGTTCCTGGCAAGTCCTGTCCAAGGACTGGCATGGTAAACACAAAGACTTCCTCTTCACAGAACACAGGCAAGTGATGAGAAATCTGAGGGCACAGGCTGAGGTAAACAGCGCCTCACTCCATTTCTCAGTGGGCTGGCCTCCCTCAAGATTCAAAAGGAGCCGGAGGAGGGGGAGGGGGAGGGGGAGGGGGAGGGGGAGGGGGGAGGAAGGGGAGGAGGAGGGGGGGGAGGAGGAGGAGGAGGAGGAGGAGGAGGAGGAGGAGGAGGAAGCCCCTGCTCCAGGGGAGGGGCCTCTAATCTACCCTTTCACAGGCTCTGAAAGCAGACAATGGCTTCCGGCTTGGCTCACAGGGACAGCAGGCCTATGTCCCCCTGGTAGGACAAGAATGTGGAATGGCCCTAATCCTGTAGAGGAGCTGCTCACAATGCCTTGGGCACGGTCACCCAGGCAACGGGCCAGCGATGAGGTGCCCTCTACCCTGTTCCCCCCCTGAAGCTGCGGCAGCTGAAAGAGGGCAGGCCCCCACTCCAGCCATCCCAGAGCAGAACAGGAAGGACAATGGCGGGTGGGAGGCAGGGTCACCATGGAGTCTCCTCCCAGAGATGCTAGAGAGGCCCAAGCTGCAGCTGCAGGGCCTGTGGCTGGCTGGCCTGTTCCTACCCACCCATCTTTCCCCCACACTTGTTGAGCACAATAAAAATCCCTGGGTCTGAAGCCAGGGGTAGGAGTTAAAGGCTGTGAATTCTCCTCCAATCAGGAGGCACCATTCTCTTCTGGATGCAACCCAGAGTATCATTCCCACACTGTTCTTTCTCCACACCCCTTTTCTCTCCTGGAAGGGAGGACTAAATGAGCTAGTTCTTTTCTGTCTTTGTTTCTAAAATCAATGGGTAACATGCTGTGAATTGTTCAGATACAAAGGGCCATAACAAGTGTATGAGCAGACAGTAAAAAGCAATCATACAGAAACATGCATCACTCTTTAGACAAGGAAAAATACTTGAGAGTTTACGATGCACACATATGCAGAGACTAGGCCCATCTTAGATGTGTAGTTAGGTCCACACAAGCAAATAGGATAGTGAAATTATCATAGGCTTAGGGACAGAGTTCTAAAGACATGAAGGCCTACATGACAAATTCCAAAAAGAATTTTGGGGTGCCAGGAAGAATGTTATGTTGCTAGAAGGTACACAGTGAATCCTGAGATCCATATCTTTCAATCTTAAAAGCCTATAATTTGTGTGTATATGTGTGTGTGTGGTGTTGAGGATCAAACCCAGGGCCTCACACAGGCTAGGCCAAGGGTGCTTTATACATACCCCACTGCCCTGGAAGTCAGAAGTGTTCATCCCTGATGAGTAGTTCATCTACCTGCAAGTTGAGCCTTCCTACTCAGAAGTGGGGGTAAAGGAGCCCAGTTGTTAACAAGAGGACCCAGGAAATCACTGTTTGGCTAGTTCACTTACTTCCTTTCTCAATAAGAAAGCAAGATCTATCACCAGACCTCCATAGATTAAGCAGGTAACAGACAAAAAGGTATACTACCTCCCTGATGGGGCTGGGCTACCAGTTCCAGCCTTTCCTGGGCTGAAGCACAGGCTTCTCCCTAGCTTTGATAAAGTAGAGTCAGCACCACCACAGACCCAGACACAGCTCAGCAGACAGGAAGCATTAACAACTGTTTACTAGCAAACACATACCACAAATAAATATTTATTGCTTTGTTCTGAGGTGGATCTTTGGTTAATGGAACCTCTGCACAGATAAAATTTTCTCCCCTTCTTCCCAGGCCTGGGTGGAGTCCATCTTTGTTACAAGAACTAATTTTTACAGACCTTTGTTCTCATCTGCAAAGTAGTTAGCAATTATGCTCTAGAATAACATTAAGCTGACTAAGCCAGATGCTGGTGGCTCACGCCTGTAATCATAGTTACTCAGGAGGTTGAGATCTGAGGATTGTGGTTCAAGGCCGGCCCAGGCAGGAAAGTCTGTGAAACTTTTTTCTTTTTTTTTTTGGTCTGTTGTGAGGCTTGAACTCTGGGCTTGGGCGCTGTCCCTGCGCTCTTCAGCTCAAGGCGAGTGCTCTACTGCTTGAGCCACAGCGCGACTTCTGGTTTTCTAGTGGTTTATTGGAGATAAGAGTCTCACAGACTTTCCTGCCCGGGCTGGCTTTGAACCGCGGGAGTGGAGTTGTGGCTCAAAGTGGGAGAACACTAGCTTTGAGCAAGAGAGCTCAGGGACAGCACCTAGGTCTTGAGTTTAAGCCCCAGGACTGACAAAAATAAGCTGACTGAGAAACCAAAGAAGGAACCAACTACTATCCAGGTCACTCAGAGGCCACACACCCAAACTATAGTTCTGGTTTGTCCTGATATAATTGGTAATATTACCCTTCCTAGTCTCCAAATCACCCAAGCTTATGCAGTAGTTTATATAGCCTCCACTCTCAGATTGGAGGAGGAAGAACAGTCAGTTGGTGAAAATATGAATATGAGCACCTGGCCAGTGGACTGGGCCACCAGATCTTAGGAATGATCTAATTTTTATTTGCTCCTATCAGCTTGTATAAGTCAAGGCAGTCACTTGAAGAATGATCTGCTCAAGGGAGCTAGCTAGTTTTAATCAGAATCATCTAAAGAATCAACATACATTCTCCAAACAATCTACCAAATGGCTACATGTGCCAAAACTTACTATGTGTTTGACACTGTGCTAGGGATCGGGGATTCAGACAAATACTGGAAGTTGCTGTGTGCTGGTGTAGTCCGGTGGGAGCGCTGGCAGTCAAATCCATTCCATTCTGCCGTGATGAAGTGGCAGCTGAGGCCTATGCCTGCCAGAGGCCTCCAGGAGCACTGGAGGAACCAGGGAACTACCTTGGGAGAAAAGGATAAAGGAGCTTTGCCAAGCCAAGGGAGGTGGGCTAGGGAGGGGCAGCCAGAGCATTCAGGGAAGAAAAAAATCCACCTGTCAGGGTGATCTCTAGCTTTTTTAAGCTGAGCTTCTTAGGAAATGGGCTACCTGCTGCTATGCTAGCCAAGGATTGCTGCAAGGCTTTCTATGGGGGACTAATTTCTGCCAGACAGTATTTTGGCTGCTACTATCGCAGTGATTTTCTTGTCTCTGGATCCCTACAAGCTGAAAAGGCAGCTGGGCTAAGCTCCGGATTCCATTTTGCAAACAGTGAACAATGATGTCCAGACAGGAACAATGACTTTTCCAAGGCTCCTCAATGCATCAAGAGACAGAATTAGGATCTGAGACCAGAAGGGTGTGGCCTGAAGAAGCTACCATCTCAGAACACAAAAGTTCCTTGGAGGTGTCCAGCCCTGCCTCCCATCCCTGGAGCAGGGAGTGCCCAGGGATGATTGCCCCAGGCCACCCCATCCCACTTACAGATATACAAACATGCTGGGCTCCTTTGCCAACACACTGGGGAGATAGTGCGGGGGCTCCATTGGTAAACACCACCTCCATCCTAGAACTCTGACCAGGAAAGATCTACATTCAGAAAAGGGTGGTAGAAAAGTCATAGGAAAAGAGGAGGAGGAAGAGGAAGAAGAAGAAGATGATGATGATAATGATGATGACAAAGACAACCTAGACATGCTGCTTATAGGTGCTAGGAGAGGGTACACACTTGGTGTCTCCAGTCACAGCTATCACCCTGAGTTGGAGCCAAGATCCTTGACTCTTCTCTGGCCTTTCACGTAGCAGCCGCTGTCTGGGAGGCAGGCAAGGAGCTGGAGGATGACCCACTTAGATATAATGGAGGGAAGGCTGAGCTCAGCTGGACAGGATTGAATAGATTAGGGATGGGCCTGCGAGTTGCTTACCACCCCACTAAGAAACCAGCCAGGTAAGAAAGAGCCAGAGAACCAGATAGGGAGCAGGAATGGGCTGTGAGAGGGAACCTGACTACCTCCCCAAAGTTCTCCCCTATGCAACCCCCTTCTTGTCACTGTCCAGGCTACTAGGCCCAGTTGCTGGGCCAAGAGCTTCCCTGCCTAGCCCTCCTGTGTGGTTTGGCTGGAGCCCAAGGACAAGAGTCGCCTGCAGCCTCCCTCCCTGCTGCTGCTGAGCAGGCAGGTGCAGGCGGAGCTGGGAGGGCAGCTTCTGCCCAACACGCCTTTGGCAGCTGGCCAGCAGGAGCCCTTCTCTGAAGTCAGTCAGGGGAGAAGCCAGGCTTTGAACCAAGCAGACCCCACAGTGGCTTGTCTCAAGGAAAGTTAAGTACAATCCATAGTCCTTCTTGGGACCCAGGACACAGGACAGGAGATCGCAGCAAAGGGATGGTAAGACTTGGCCAAACCCACACTTGTTCAGACAATAACACTGTGTGTGTCAGATGCTATGCTGTGCAAATCACATCTATTCTCTTATTTAATCTCACTTAACAGGCAAGGAAACTGAGATGCACAGAGGTGGTGGAAACCACGACTCTGCATGACTTTTGCAGTCATGGCTCTGAGCAAGGCAGCCTCCTGGACAGAGCTTGAAAGCTGGGGATGTAATAGAGTCCTTTCATCCAGGAATCCCCAATGCAGTCAAGTTGGTGGGGGTGGGGTGGCCCCTAGTGACTTTTCCCACCCCCAGCACTGCCTGGAGCACTGGGAAAGGCTGGCAGCTGTGATGCTGGCATGACAGAGCACACTGATGCAAGCCCGGGCTCCTCTCAAAGCCAATTTCCAGACCAAGACTCAGCACTTGGTCATCCAGAGCCTGGGTGGACAGTCTAGGGCTTCTGCTTTAGGCCTGCTACTAACCAGCCAGAGGGCAAGTCACTTCTCACTGAGTCTCAGTTCCCCTAGCTGGCAATGCAGGAAGTAGACGAGCGCAGTCGTGTTCAAGTTCACTTGGCAATCCAATATATGAAAGAGTCAGAAGAATCTCTACCTCACAGCGCTACTCGTCTGGACTTCCACACAGATCAGGCCAAAGGCTTTAGTGGGTTCAGTCATTCTAGAGCTCCCCAGCATGTGTTTTTCTCTTTAGGGGGAGGGGTGGTCAAGAGAGCAGGGAGAATCACAGGAGGAAATGTCATTTGGATACCAGGAATGTGTTCAAGAGCCAGAGCAAATGTTTATTTTTCCTCTGATGCCCTCCTGGAGCAGCCATTAAACCACCTACCTGCCCCTCCCTCCAGACAAGACCATCTGGCCCCTCTAAACCCATCTAGGCAGGTTGGGAGTAGAAAAGGTACTGGAAAGGTGGAAAGAGATTGGAGATAGAAGTCACCCAGTAGGTATTCCTGGGTATGGAGCCTCTGTCATCCATTGTCATCCATTTGAGGGAAGGTCTGTGGTAGACCCTGTGCCCCTCTCACTGATGTATCTTGAGGTATCAGATCTCTCTCTCTTCAGGGAGGACAGTCCAGATGCAGGGGTGGATGGGTGGGGATGACAGTAATGCTCCAGAATTAAGAAATCATTAGCACAGTGCAATCCTGCTCTCCAAGACCCTGCGCAAGTTCCCAGCAGAAGTACTGGGTGGTCTATGGATCTGGAAGGTTCAGAGCAGGTCCTACTCCTAAGTGATCTTGGCTCCCTACACACAGGAAGAGGCAGGAAGGAAGCCGTAGAGTTTTTATTTTTTTTTTCTAAATTCTCTGTCCAATGTAATAAGAGCTACAATCCCTGTCTAAAGTCACTGAGGTTTGAAAACTGAAAGCTGATTTATCGTACTTTGAAATCAAATAACCCCCTTACACTCTCTCTCTCTCTCTCTCTCTCTCTCTCTCTCTCTCTCACACACACACACACACACACACACACTTCACAGTAACTTCAGCCAACAGCCTGATGGAATCTCTGAACTTTGATCTTAGTTTCTCAGTTTAAGCCACCCTGGTCTCCACAGTCCAGTCTTCCTCCCCAATGAGAGGCCCGGGCACAAGCCAAGAGCAACTGTTTTCCAGTTAAGTCCCTGATAAAGCCTCGGCCCAGTAGTCTCAAGTCTGGAGCCTTACCGGGCCCTTGCACTTCATAGAAAGAAAAGGAAAGCCAGGAAGTACCTAATTGCCCAATAGCTGTAACCTGGCAGCAGGCAACTGGGGACTGTGCCAGGCGTTAGCAGGAAAAACATACTCGGTCCTATTGATGGGGCCATAATCCACCCCTTTCTCCAACATCTACTTGCCTTTACCAATGAAATGACTTATTGAATTTCAAACTAACTACTGGCTGTAAAAGCAAACAGTTTGGAGAAGGAAGCTTTGCAATTGCCAACAGGGCAAACCATAGCCGTACGTGTGTGCATGCATGCACACACACACCTACCTCACAAACAGCACACACACACAACACCCCTACCTTACAACCAGTAACTCAACTCGATTTGGCAAAACATAATCCCTATACCACCTGCTCTAAAAGGCTTGTTTAAAATGTGAATTATAGGCCTTCAAAATAAATTCCCCTAGTGTGGAACCACAGGAGTCGGCTCCTCAGCTAATTCCTATATACACTAGACTCAAGTTTGAGAACCACTGTTAACCATTGTCAGCAAACTTTTGGAAAACTTGCCATCTTTTAGGGCTGGCCTTTTCAGACATAGATAAAGTTCTCACAGCAAATTCCATATCAAGACCAATTTAAGTTCACATTTGTATCTTACAGTCTTCCTAGCAGCTTTGTGAGGCAGGTTGTGTTTTCTCCGTTTTTGCAGAAGAGGAAACAGAAAACAGAAACAAAGGAATTTTCTCAATGTTACAGATTACTATGACTAATACATACACACTAAGCCAACAGGGTAAGCTCCTGAAAAGGTCCTGGAACCTAAAGTTTTCTTGAGTCCAATAGACCTAGCACCACAGACTTTTTTTTTCCTTTTCCTTCCTTTCTTCCTTCTGTCCTCTTCCTTCCTTCCTTCCTTCCTTTCTTCCTTCCTTCCTTCCCTCCTTCCTTCCTTCCTTCCTTTTTCTTTTTTGCCAGTGCCTAGGCACTGTCCCTGGGCCTCTCTGCGCTCAAGGCTAGCATTCTACCATGAGCTACAGTATCACTTCCGGCTTTTTCTGTTTATGTGGTACTAAGGAATCAAACTCAGGGGTTCATGCATGCTAGGCAAGCACTCTACCAATAAGCCACATTCCCAGCCACAGACTGGTTTTACATTTCCCCAAATCAGGCACAGCATAGTGAAATTGTGACTCAACTCAGTGCTGGCAAGGACCTCAGTGTCAAACCCACCCTAGTGGAGATGCCTACATCTCCATAGTGTGCTGGACCACCAGAGAGTAAGGAGTTGAAAATCTCCACACCTCACCTATCTGTTCAGCCACATATCAGATCTCTGCTAAGACCGGGTGCCCTCATCCTCTTCCCATCCATCCATCCATCCATCCATCCATCCATCTGTTCAACCCATGCATCCGATCAACCCCCTTAAGATCAGGAGCCTTCTCTGTTCATTCTCCCCACCCACCCATCCACCCATCCATCCAGCACCTACATTTGACCAAATCCCTCTTCCCACCCTAGCTAAAACCAGATGCCTTCTCTGGCTTCTCCCCATCCATCCATCCATCCATCCATCCATCCATCCATCCATCCGCTCAACTTTTTTTTTTTTTGTCAGTCGTGGGGCCTGAACTCCAGGCCTGGGCACTGTCCCTTAGCTCTTCAGCTCAAGGCTAGCGCTCTACCACTTGAGCCACAGCGCCACTTCCAGCCTTTTCTGCTTATGTGGTGCTGAGGAATCGAACCCAGGGCCTCATGCATGCAAGGCAAGCGCTCTACCACGGAGCCATCTTCCCAGCCCCCCGCTCAACATTTTTATCAAAACCATTGCTAAGACCAGGCGCCTTCTCTGTCCTCTCTGCGTCCATCCAAGTAACGTCCATCTACTTACGTCTGTTCCCAAGCAAACTTGAACCTCAGCCCCATCTTCTCTAAGGGCTGGGGTAGCTGGGCTCTCAGGCCTCGGAACACCGTCCCCTCAATCACAGACCCCCCCCATTCCTCCCCTCAACGGTGGACCCCGCCTTCCACCCCCACGACCCCGGCGGCGCCCGCGCCGGCGCCCGGCCCGCCCGCCCCCCGCCGACGGCCGAGCACTCACCAGGCGCCCCGAGCCCTCGCGCGCCTTCTTCACCTTGCCGTAGGCGCCCTTGCCCAGGGTCTCCAGGAACTCGTAGCGGTGCCGCAGGTTGTGCTTGTGGTGGTGCCGCTTCACCGCCTGCTTCTTCATCAGGGGCTTGGGCGACTTGAGGAGCCCCTCCGCCAGCGGCCGGCCGGGCTCGGCGGCCAGGGGGACGCCGGCGGCCGCGGGAGCCGGGCCCGGGCGCCGGGAGAACACCAACGACTCCATGGCCGGGAAGAGATGAGAGAGGGCAGAGCGGGGTCTGTGGGCTGCACGGGGAGAGCTGGAGCCCGCCGAGCCCGCCGAGCCCGCGACACACGCCCCGCGCCCGGGCTGGAAAGTCTCATCCGCACCGGAGCGCGCAGAGAAGTGCAGCATCCCGGTTGTTATAAACGCTCAGAGCCGGATTTCCCTGGACACGCCCCCAAGACGCCCATTGGTTGGCTCGCCGGCTGCGCCGGACCAGAGTCGCCCTCATTGGTTCATCCGAGCCTCGGTCCCGCCTCCTCCTCTGGCCTAGCCGGGAAAGGTGTGAGAGGAGCCCCGCCCACCTAGGCCCCCCGAGTGGAGGTGGCTGGGGGCGAGCGGGGGTGGGGGTGGGGGCGGAGAATGGGCATTGGAGGGCACGGAGGGTGGGGAGTGGGGAGGGAGGCGGGAGGAGTGGGGTTGGTTCTACTCCAGCTTTGAGGCTCTCCGAACCTCTCTTGCCTCCGAGTGGCTGGCGCTTAGAACCACCTGTCTTTATTGTGCTGTGCTCTCAGTTGGCAATCTGAGTGCCCTACACCGAAGTGTTTCTCCATACAGAGTAAACTGGCTTCTCTCAAGACAGAAGCTGTTAAAGGTCGTCTGATTCCTCTCCCCGCCCCCCCCTTCCCTCTCTCTATTGGAGATACTGAGACTTGAACTCCGGACTTTGCCCTTGCTAGTCAGGGGTTCTACCATTCTGAACTTTATTTTTCAGATAGGAGTTTCATGTTTTTTGTTTTTGTTTTTTTGTTGTGTTTTGCTCAGGCTGGCCACAACTTGATCTGGCCACTGCTGATCTCCACCTCCTGAGTAGCTGGGATCATAGGCATACAATACACCACTATGTTCAGCTATTTCATTACATTTTTTTACATCCATAAAGAGGAAAGGGGGATGGAATGGGATGGAGGCCAACTCCAACCAAGGGTGGGAGCTGATGCAGAGCTGCTCTGGAGCCAAATGGTATATAAAGTCGTTGCTTCAGTAAGTGTGGTGGCTCACACATGTAATCTAGCTACTCAAGAGGTTGAGATCTGGAGGATCACAGTTTGCAGCCAGCCCAGGAAGAAAAGATTGTAAGACTCCATCTCCAACTAACCAGTAAAAAGCTGGGCTAGAGATCTTGGCTCAAGTGGTAGAGTTTCAATCCCCAACAACACTCAGTAATAACAACAAGAAGTTAAAAGTCCTTACCATTTCTCTGGAGACAACTTTTAGGGTAGAAGGAATCTCCCTCAAGTTGTGATAGAATTTATGGAGCGTATTCATTAATTTTAAAAAAAATCCGGGGGGCAATGATTCATGCCTATAATCTTAGCTACTCAAGAGGTTAGGAGCTGAGGATCCCTGTTTGAAGCTACCCTAGTCCATAAGACTCTTATTTCCAATTAGCCAGCAAGAAGCCAGAAGTGGAGCTGTAGTTTAATTGGTAGAGCTACAGCCTTAAGTGAAAAATCTAAGGGACAGTGCACAGGCCCTGAGTTCAAGCCTCAGTATCAGCACTAAAAAAAATGTACATATGAATATATTATATATTGTACATATTATATGTATGTACACACATATCATTCTTATTTAGTGACTCTGTGTTGCTAAATCTGTAATTCGCTGTCCTATCCAAAGTTTTCTTCTCTGTGGTTTTAGAGCAGGAAGACTAATGGTAGGGTTGGCTTGGTTTTTGTCTATCTAGGTCTAGAATCCCCGTGACATAAGAATATCCATAGACTTTCCTCCTCTCTCTAGTGAAGGGAAAGGAACATTTCCTGATAACATTTCCTTGATAACTCAGTTTTGTAAGGTGAATATTTTTGTGCTCACCACGTAAGTGGTGAGAAGGCAATAGAACTAGGGCTCAGTCCCTGGTCTGTGGGGAGGAAAATGGAGGACATCAGGCCTTGATTTCTTCCCTGAAGGAAGCCTCTCTTTGCAAGCCATAGGGTCCTGACTGGAGTCCATCCAGACAGAGCAGACAGCCTTTCCCCCTAGCAAGACCTAGATTCCCAACTGATCAATTTGGATTTAGTGTTTGCCCTTTGCCTACTTCCACTGACCGTGACTCTCTCTAGTGGCAATTGTGGAGATCGCAGTCCCTGCTTTGTGGCCACAGAAGACCCATCTTATGTAGGAAACCAGCTTCTGTTCTGCAAATCCGGACAGCCTGCAGAAGGTGGCAGCTAGTTTGGCTTTCTTCTCTCTACCAGCTTCTACTTTTGCTCAGAGTAATGTGGGGAAATTTAATGGAGCCCAGGAGACAGTTCCTCTGACCTGCATTTTACCCCAGCCCCCAAGATTGTTGTCTATTTCTCAGAGTCCATCTGTCAGACAGGTGAGGACTCTGCAAAGTACAGGTATTACAGGAGCAGGCTGAGGGCTGAATGCTGGGAGATCTGAATTCTAGTCCTGACTGACATATGCTGGCCTGGGGCTATAATGACAAGGTAGCTATGGGATTTGCTTTCAAAGAATTCTCAGTCCAGTGAGAAGTAAATAGGCCAATACTATAGAGATGTTGAGGTTGCCCTGGATGGCGGAAGGGCAGAAGGCGCTTGGATACAAAACAGAAGAGATCTCCCAGCCCAGACATTGGAGGATGCCCATCAGGGGATACATCTTGAAGACAGGCTGTTCAAATCTGAGATCCAAAGGATGTGCGGTGACTCGGTTGGATCAATGTTTCTTCATAAATTAGATAAAGAATTATACCAATTTGAGCCAGGCAGCTCAGGCCTGTAATTCTAGCTACTCTGGAGACTGAGATCTGAGAATCTGGGTTCAAAACTAGCCAGACAAATCCTAGAGACTCTTATTTTCAATTAAGAGCAAAAAGCTGAAAGTGAAGGTGTGGCTCAAGGGGTAGATTGACAATTTAGAGGAAAAAAAAAAAAGAACTTAGAGTGCACACATGCACAAGAATTACACAAATGAGTCCAAGATCCCCTTTCAGGCTTTATCTAAACTTCTGAGTGTTTCCAGGCAACACAAACCCTATAGAGTATTTTTTTTAAAAAAGTGCTCAGTAGATGTTTATAAGCTGAAGAAACCGATGTGAAATGAAATGCAAAGACCAAGGTGAAAGTACCTACGGACCACGTGGTAACTAATTACCAGCTCAGTTGGTGACTGCAGAGGGGACACATCTTCTGTAATTGCTTGGACCTTTCTCACCCCTATATTAGCCTCCTTGACTATAATCAGAACTCTCATTTAAAGGGCAAACCAGAACCAAAGACCCCAGAGAAAAGAGATCTCCCTCATTCCAGGCCAGGTGCAGCCTGGTAATCCACAGGGCCTCAGAGAGAGGACTTTAGTGATTGACAGGTCTGGGCTACTGTCTGTGCACAGCAGACAGCAGGGAAGACAAAGGAACAGACCCAGGGCAGGAAGACAATGGGACTCAGCACTCCCAATCCTTATCAGGAAACCTGGGTGGCAGGAGAATGACTGAGGGCTATTGTGGGATCTTGGGGAATTCCTGGGTCACGTGCTCAGATGTGAGGACATCCTTAGCTGTCTGAGCTGAGCTCAGCTATTCAGTCTTGTCCACCACACCCTCCGGTCCTGGAAAGGGAAGGAGTATCCTCCTACCCCATGCCTAACCACGAATTAATATCCAAAGGACTCTTGGGAAAATGCAGTTATAGGGCCTTCTGTGTGTAGTGTGTGTGTGTGTGTGTGTGTGTGTGTGTGTGTGTGTGTGTGTGTGTGTGTGTGTGTGTGTGTGTGTTGGGGATGGATGGCAAGCCCAGGGTGGTAAAAGGGTATTTGAGAGCAGCTCGGAGTGAGCACGGTGGCATGGCCCGTTGCATGTGGAGTGTGGTTGGGAGCATGGGTGAGGAGCAGTGAGGAAGACCCCGCTGTGGATGGGCACAAGGCCGGGGTCAGACGCGTGAAGAGTAGTCTGCAGGGAAGAATGAGGATTCTTAGTACTTGGCTCTTAGGAAGTTTATTGCTTAACAAGGGAAACAAGAGAAGACAATTGACCAGCTAATCCAACAAAAAAGATGAGGGGACCTTGAAGGCAGCTGCAAAGTGCTCCCTGAGGCTGGAAGGATGGATGGATCTTCTCGCTTAGAAGCTTCTAGGAGGGCTTTGGAGGGGGCCAGTTGGGCCTTGATGTACCGTGTCATTTGAATTAGCCTTCAGAGATGAAATTTGTAATTGGGAGTGGGGGTGAGGGAAAGAGAGAGGGCACTCTCTCTTTCTGTATTTGAAGGAGCTAGATGGGGTATCTCCAAGGACCTTAGAGTATCTCCAGCCTTGGACTGATCTCACATTGGATGTTTGAGCCCCTTTCCCCTTTGCTCTGGGTAATGAGCAGACTGGAGAGCTCAGCACATCACCTACCTCCAGCCTGAGACCTAAACCTCAGCCTTTCCCCAGAGCTCAGAGGGCAGCTCTCTGTTCACTCTTCACACCCTGTGGTGGAGAGCAGGCCCTCTCTCGGGGGCCCTGGGTAAGGGCCTGTCGGTTAGAGCTGGCCTTCCAAGACAAGAGGATATTATCTAGGGATATTTTCTTTAGCAAATTGGGATACCTGGCTCACGGCTGCCCTCTTGTGACCAAACTAAGCAAATTTCATGGGACACCAGAGGCAGTGATCACACAGGGGTCAGCTTAGGCAATTCGATGAGCTACTCATTGTTGGTCATAGGCAATAGATATTGAACAACTTCAATAACAGTCATAATTATACCTAACATTTCTGATCCATCCCTGGTTTTATGCATCTTAGGTATCGCGTCACATCCAAGGCTAAGAAGCAGCAGAGCTAGGAGTTAAGCTCTGTCAGTTTAATGTTACAGTTTTTGCCCCTAACTGTTGCTTTGCCTTTTTTCGATAACCAAAATGAGCTTTAGAAATACACAATGGAGTCAGGTGTCGGTGGTTCCTGCCTACAATCCTCACTATTCAGGAGGCTGATAGCTGAGGATCCTAGTTCAAAACCAGTCCGTGCAGGAAGATCCTATACTCTTATCTCCAATTAATCATCTATGGGAAGTAGTGCTCTGGCTCAAAGTGGTAGACCATGAGCCATGAGCAAAAGAGCTCAGAGGCAGTGTCCAGGCGCTGAGTTCAAGCTTCATGACTGACAAAAAAGAAAAAGAGTTACACAATGGAACTAATGAACTATAAGCAAAATTAGTAAATTACATCTTAACAGGGCTTTGGAGAATTTTGTGCTGCAAACACCCTAAACAATGATCAGTTACAATGGGGAATTGAATATCAATTACTGGTTAGATCTGAGAAGGGACATGACTGGGGAGAAGCCACATCAGAAGACCTTCTCCAGCCTGGAGAAGTAAGAATAACATACACAGAAGGATGAGAGCCAGGAGTCCTGCTGTCCAGTTCCACTTCTACCCTGCCTCCAAAGTAGACAGGACCAAAGATTTTTTTTTTTTCATATGGTTCCTCATCAATAAGAAGGTATTTTGGAGCCTGGCACCCGTGGCTCAAGCCTGTCATCAAAGTATTCAGGAGCAGGGCGCTGGTGGCTCACGCCTGTAATCCTAGCTACTCAGGAGGCTGAGATCTGAGGATCGCGGTTCAAAGCCAGCCCGGGCAGGAGAGAACGTGAGACTCCTATCTCCAATAAACCACCAGAAAACCGGAAGTGGCGCTGTAGCTCAAGTGGTAGAGTGCTCGCCTTGAGCTGAAGAGCTGAGGGACAGCGCCCAGGCCCAGAGTTCAAGCCCCATGACCGACAAAAAAAAAAAAAAAAAAAAGTATTCAGGAGGCTGAGGTCTGAGGATTGTGTTTCAAAGCCAGATAGGCAGAAACATCCATGAAGCTCTGATCTCCAATTAACCAGCAAAATGCTGGAAGTAGAGTTGTGGCTCAAGTGGTAGAGTGACAGCCTTGAGCAAAAAACTCAGGGACAAGTGCCTAGGCTCTGAGTTCAAGTCTCAGTACACACACACACACACACACACACACACACACACACACACACACACACACACACAGAGGAATTTGGATAAATCAACGGAGTCTCCATGCAAATCTGTTTCAACCCCTCTACAATATTTAACTAGGTATCAATTAGAAACCTCAGCCACTCCTTTTGCCTACCTGGTGCCTAATTGCTCCACCACTGAATATTCAGGAACCCCATTCCCTCTCCTACCCCCAGGCTAGTGTGATGGCTTGGCTCAGAGTCTGGCAATGCGGTTCTGAGCTCTACTCTGCTGATTGGCTGTGGCCATATCTTATCTCCTTGCAACTCTAAGAAAGAATGATGCTCTTTCATTCAGGGAATACAGTGGCCCAGCCTTGGATGACCTTAGATGACCTGTCTCCATGAATTCAGTTCTTACCAGGACTCTCTGAAGTAGGTAATTGCATATGCCTTTCTCCATGGTGTGGATGAGGGGGGAAACAGAGTCACGGGGATGTGCAGTACCTGCTCCTGCAGAACCACAAAGCTGTCAGGTGGTTCTGGAAATGGTACTCTTCGCCATCAAGCTTTGGCTTGGGGAAGATTCCTGGTTTGCCCTGCCTCTAATAAACCAAGCTGCTGTGGCACAGTTTGCAGATCTGAAATGGTGATTGTGTTTGGGCTGGATCTCTGTATGAAGTTGCACGTGGACAGCTGTCTGTCTGTCTGCTTGGACCTTAGCTGGACTGTGGTCCTACAAATCCCCTCCCCCAGTGATGACAGAAACCCCAAACGTGGTGGTGGGGAGTAGGCTGAAGTGGGGAGCTGCAACAAAGCAAGGCCGAGTGCCAGCACCAGAGGCCTCTGAAGATAAGCTGTGAACGCTCAAGGTTCAAGGCTAGCGCTCTACCACTTGAGCCACAGCGCCACTTCTGGCTTTTTTCTTATGTGGTGCTGAGGAATCGAACCCAGGGCCTCAGGCATGCAAGGCAAGCGCTCTACCACTGAGCCACCTTCCCAGCCCCCCCTTAACTACTCTTAAAGCTGCTTTTACCCCTCTCTCCAGAATGAGGGTGTTGGGAAGGGGGGAGGTCCATGTGTGAGATGGTTTCAAGCCTAGGGCTTCTCCCTCTGCTTTGGGAAAGTGCTCCTCATCCCCGCTCTATTGTTATTGGCACAACAACAAGGGCAACCACAAATCCTTTCTTTTCTGTCCCTTCCACCTGTCCTTCTCCTGAGCTTTGAGAACAGGTAACCCCCATTCTGTTTGGGAAGTGGGTGGGTGTGGGGCTATGCTTATGATCAGGGTGGAAGATTTAAAGGATTTCTCCACTGGGCCCCTGAGTCTCCGCGTGCTTTGCAGGAATTCCTCCAGTGTCACTGCTGTAAGCCACCTGAGATGCTTGATGGGCAAAGATGGGGTACACTGAAACAGTCAGTCTCTATACTCGTCCACGCCCTCACAGTCAGTTTCAGTGAACCCTCATTGGCCCAGTGGGGCCTTGGTTTCTATTTGGGCAAAGAGGTCATTGACCTGGATGAGGCAGGGGCAAAATGAGACCAAATGGAAGTAGGAGATGGCTGCATGACCTCGGGCAGCCGGCTCACCCTAGGCCCCAGTTTCTAATTGGTCTAAGGAGACCCTGAACTTGGTGCGTTAGCTAGTGACAGGCTTCCTGGCTGATGAGGTTTATGGTCGTGGGCCCTGTGGCTAGGAAACCTGATGGCTTCACACGCCACACCATGAAGGGGCAGAGTGTCTCTTTCCTGCTGGCTCAGGCGTTGACCAAAAAGAGTAGAACAGGGGACACGGACCAGGAGGGAGGGGAAGGGAGGCTTCCTCCGATCAGCCTTCCAATCCTGTGCACGGGTTTCTGCCCGGGAGCCCTTGGCCTGGACCTGGAATGTAACCCTGGCGCAAGGCTCATTCTTTAACCAGGTCACTACCTCCTGGCCCTTGGTAAGAGTAGGCCGAGGCAACATTCCTCCTGGCCTTGAATGATGCCAGCAGCCTGCTGCGCAGGGGCTGTGACTCCAAGGCCATCTTGTCAGTGGTCAGAGCTCACACAAAACCCAACTGTGACCCCTCACTCCTGAAACAGCCCACAGTAAAAGGGAGACAGGATGCCATCCCTAAGGGGGAAGATTTGAAATACTGCTATTTCTGGGATCTGGTTCCCAGGTTCACCTCAGGCTGGAGAGAATTCAGATGAAAAGAGGACAGTGGAAAGATACTTCTTCAGCCACTGCTGTCTCAGGCTCTTTGATTTCAGACTTTCTCTCCACACTGAACTCCTGAGTGCCAGCTGCTCTAGAATGCCCAGGTCCACAAGGGTTAGAGATGGAGCACAGTTGGAGGAGAACCTCCAAAGTGGAGGGTGGGTGGGAAGGAGAAGGGCTCAGAGACAGTGGCTCCCACCGCTGAGGGTACAGGGTGGGGGAAGGCCACTGGGGTGCAGAGATTTCCTTCCCCCCCTCCCCCCGCCCCTGAGCTGTCAGGTGCATTCTGGGAACACTGGGCTGGAGAGGAGTGGAGACTGCAAGGGCAGAGTCTTTACAAGGGTCTAAAAAGCCTGGTGGAGGCCGTGTTTAAATTCTGGAAGGATATAGATGAATCTATGGACCAGAAAGAATTCTGGAAGGGCACATGGAATCCAGGGAGGCATGGAAGAGGGGAGCTATAGACATGTTCATCCATAGTGAGGGAAGTCAGAAGGAAGTCTGTGGCTGAGGGAGGAGAGGGAAGGTCAGAAGGACATTTTCTATCCAGGGTTGAGCTAGACATTCAGGTCCCAGGTAGAAGAGGACCTGGTTGGAAGAGCAGTGCCCAGCCGGGCCCCATCTGCAAATGGGACCCCAGGATCTGAGCCAGGGAGCCCAGGAAAGAGATATGCATAGCATTCCCTTATACAGGTTTGTTTTAGAGTTTTGGGCTAAGGGCCAGTTTGTGAATGCCAGGCAAAGTGTGCCAAAGTCTTTGTCTTGTCCACAAAGTGGTCTACCTTCTAGGACAGTAACAAGAGCCTGCTGGCATATCCATGTCCTTCTAAAGCTGACCAGTTGGAGCCCTGGCAGGCTAGCAAGCCACCAACCGCCAGCCTGGAGCTCCCTCCTGTCCAGTCTCCATACAGGCAGACAGGAGAGGATGGCTCTCCCTTGAACTTCCCAGAAATCCCTGCAGTGTCTCCTCAGGCAGCGAATCTCCAGTCACTTCTCTGGCCTCTTGCCCCTTGTCCCACAGGTCCTTTGAGTCACCTGCCAACGATTTCCTCTTCGGAGGATGAAGGTGGGTGGCTGAGAGGTTTTGCGTAAAAAAGGAAAATGTCTCAGGAGCCAGGAGAGTCCAGGCTAAATTAGGAACAGGACTTAGGGACGTGGGTTTTTTTTTTTTTTTTTTTCCTTCAGCAATTCCCTCGGGGAGCCATCTATGTTCTTAGTCAGTGTGTTACCTGCTGTTCTGAAGCTCGAATTTGGCATCCAGTACTGACTAGGGCTAAGCAGAGATGGGGAGGGAGGAAGATCAGGTCCCCGCCCACCCCCATAAGCCCCTCATACCTTGAGGAAATCAGGAGGCCTTTAGAATGTAATAATTCAAGGCGATGGGTGGCTGATCTTGCTGTAGAATATTGCAACACCTAGGCTTTCAAATGAAAAGGATTCTGCTGTGGCTGGTGGCCCATGCCTATAACACTAACTTTTTAGGAGACTGAGGATTGTGGTTCAAAACCAGCCTGGGAAAGGCAATCGAAAGGAGTCAAGTTTCCAATTAACCATCAGAGGGCCAGAAGCAGAGCTGTGGCTTAGGTGGTAGGTAAAGTAGCTCTGAGTGAAAAAGCTCAAGGACAGTGCCAAAGCCCTGAGTTCAAGCCCCAGGAGAGAGAAGGCAGAGGGGGAGAGGTGGAAAGGGGAAGAGGTAATGGGTACTGGGCATGAAGGCCGGCCTGGTGTGAGGTAGCTACTGCACACAATTCACAGAGCTCAGGTTCACAGAGCCCCTGCTCCTGGGCTGGGGAGGGAGGGTGCTTGGTGCTCTGTTTCCTGGAGGCGGGACCAAGGGCTCTGGGATGCAAACACACAGATGTTTATAGAGCTCAACAGCACACAGTTTAAGCCATTAGAACAAAGACCAGACTACAAAGGAGAATGTACACTCTACATGAGGTTAACACAGGACACTGGGCTGTGGCAGCCAGCTGGCCTTCCCCTTTGCCCAGGGACCATCTCTGTCTTCCGGCACTGGTTTCATGGTAGGGGGTGAGGGGTAGGAGTGGGGATGAGGAAGGAGATCCACTGCTAGAACTGCTGCCTCACAGCTTGCCTGTCCCAACCCCCTCCTCTCCAGGCCTCAACTCCCCTTCCAGGTCTGCATGTACTCCTCCTAGCCTCTGACCTCTTTTCCCACAACTCCAGCAAGACCTCGCCATGGTGTTGTGAGTTGATTGGAAGTCCTAACCACTGGCGCTTGTGAACGTGACTGTTTGGAAATAGAATCCTTGTAGACATAATCTACTTCAAATGAGGTCTTATCAGATAAGGATGGGCCTCAGTCCAACCACAGGTGTCCATATATGATGAGGGAAACTTGGGCTGAGAGATCTGCCGAGGAGAAGGTTGTGTGGAAACGGAGTGAGTCTGAAGTGACACTGCTACCAGCCAAAGAACACTAAGAACTGTCAACTGTCACCAGGAGCTAGGAAGAAGCCAGGGGAGTCCCCCCCCCAACCCCAAGAGCCCTCAGCAAAAGCCTGGCCTTTTTGTCACCTTGATGTCAGACTTGTCATCTCCAGAATTGTGACTCAAGGACATTTTCTTTTAAGTCCCTTTTGTCTGTGGCATTTTGTTAGGAGAATGACCTTATTGAACTCACAGGAACTTTTCATCTGTCACTTTGGGTATCCGTCTCTTTGGCTCTTGTCCTGACTCTTTGGCCTGAGTCCTGTGTCCTGTCCTGGGGTCACTTCTGCATTCGTTCCATCCCCTACATGCCTGCTCATGCATGTACTTGATCTCACTAAGGCCACATCTCTAAGTCTCTGGCTGGGGCTTTGGAGCTGTTCTTGGAGGGGGAGGGGTCACTGGAGGTGTGAGTACATGCATGGGCCACTCTTGTTTTTCTTACTGTGAAGGTCAGAGACACCAGTGTGTGAGGTAGGAGTGCTGCGTACTGAGCTGGGTTTGAGTTTTCATTCCTAGCACTCTTTTCTTCTTTATGCCAGTTCTGGGGCTAGAACTTAGGGCCTGGGTACTGCTCCTGAGCTTCTGTGTTCAAGGCTAGCACTCTACCATTTGAGCCACAACATTTTTGGTGGTTAATTAGAGGTAAGAGTCTCACAGGACTTTCCCACCTGGGCTGGCTTTGAACTGCAATCCTCAGACCTACCTCAGTCTCCTGAGTAGCCAGGATTACAGGTGTGAGCTACTGGTGCCTGGCTCTTACCAGTTCCTTATTTGTGTCTCTAGGGTTAGATATTCAGGATTTCTGACTCTCCATGTTTTCTGTAAAGCAGAGGTTCAGAAGACTCTATATCTCCCCTCCTGTGCAGGAGCCTGAGGTGAGAATAGAAGCATAAATCACAAGATTAATGGAAGAGGTTGTTGGAAATAAACTCTGGAAGGGAGCTGGGGATGTGGCTTAGTGGTAGAGTGCTAGCTTCCAGCAAAAGGGAGTTCAGGGACAGTGCTCAAGCCCTGAATTCAAGCCTTGGAATTGGCAAAAACAAACAAACAAAAACTGGAAAGAAATGAATCACAAGCGGCTGTGAACTAGCCCGCTTTCTTGAGGTACCAAAGCCTTCTGGGACCCCCTTTCTGCCCAGTGAATGCTCAAGAAAAGTGCTGCTAAGGGTGGCCTGTGTGTTGTGTGGCCCACATGTTGTAACAGAAATGCGACCATCATGGGTCTTTCTGATCCTAGGAGGGGCTTCATTGGTTGCAATGACTTCATTTTCCTCCAGAGAGGAACTCAAATATCTGGTGCTACCAATGCCAAGCTGTTTTCTTCTATGGCTTTTTTGAACCCAGCTCCTTCATTCGAGGCTAGTGCTTTACCACTTGAGTCATAGCTCCACTTCTGACTTTTTTTTTTTGGCAGTTAATTGGCGGCGAGAGTCTTATGGACTTTCCTGCCTGATCTGGCTTTGAACTACCCTCAAATCTCAGCCTCCTGAGTAGCTAGGTGTGAGCCACCAATGTCCAGCTATGACCCCCTTTTTTTTTTATTGTAAAGATACTATAGAGAGGGTTACAGTTACATGAGTGAGGTAATGAGTACACTTCCACTTCCTCTTGAACATTGTTACCCCCTCCATTGTTTTCCCCCTACCATCCCCTCCCTCCCTCCCTTCCCCAAGGTTCTTTTTTTTTTTTTTTTTTTGATTGTGATTAAGTGATTACTTAATTTCCGGAAATTCACAGTATTGTGGAATAATGATGCTCATTTAAAGTCACAAGTTCATTCTAACTTTCCTGGAGCAAATTGTCTATCACAGTCTGTAATATATAACGGTGCTCATATGTTATATACCATATATGTGATCAGCAGCATGGGGATATTTAGTAGTGGTTCAACCAGATGAGTGGGAGTTCTTTGTTTCTTAAGTCCTGTTAGTTTTGTCATATCACCTAACATTTTGGATTCATCATCCACTTATCAGGGAGACCATGTACTGTTTGTCTCTTCGTTCTTGGCTTACCTCGCTCAACATGATTCCTTCTAGCTCCATCCATTTCCCTGCAAATGCCATTATTTTGTCATTTCTAATTATGACCCCCTTTTTTAAAAGTAGGAGTTTGGGTAGGTTGGGAGGGCAGAGCAGAATGGAAGGAGACTGAGACAGAATGGCCTCCTCTACCTGCAGTTCCTCCAGCTCCCTCTAAGCCGCCCAGCCCAACGGGGGATCCAAAAGCAAAGGGAAAGGCCTCTTTGGCATCAGCCACGAGGGGGCACCCTTGGCCACAGACTGCTTCCTCGCCCTGATGGAAAGAAAAAGCCAGGCAGCAGGTGGCAGTGCCTTTTGGGACCTGAGGAAGGAAGATGTTCAGGTACACAGAGAGAGGAAGAACATAAATAAACCTCTCTCCTGCACTGGATATTGATGAAAGAGAACTCTGCAACTCATGGGTGGAGATGGGAGGGAGTAGGAAGAAATGAGGGAACAGATGACACTGTACGAAAGGAAATGTACTTATTACCTGATGTTTGTAAATGTAACCCTGCTGTATATCACCTTTAAAATAATAAAATAAATTAAAAAACAATCCTTCTTCCTTTGTGGGCTAGGGATTGAACCCAGGACCTAAAGCACGCTAGCTAGTCAAAGGTTCTACCACTGAGCTGTATCCCAGCCCAGGAGAGCTTTTAAAAATAACTGTGACTCACAAAGGGGTGCTCTACGAGCTAAAGAGAGGTACGTTTTCAAAAGCCCTCCCCCCTTTTTTATTTTTAAGTAGGTGGGCAATTTCCCTTGTCCTTTGGATATGAGAGAATTGGAATGAAATCAGGTTAGTCATGGAACCACGGGCTCAAGGCAACTATGTGAACAGAATCTTTGCTGTGCGCATGTGTGCGTGCACACACACACACACACACACACACACACACACACACACACACAGAGTCTCGGCACCAGCAAAGGCCAATCTGCTGTTTCTCTGGGAGGGTGGCAAGTGGTGGCAGCTGTGGGAAGGTGGCACTCTTTAGAGGGAACAGCCAAGAATAAGTAGTCCCTGGGGGGGGGGGGAGGAAGGGTATTTAGCCTGAGGGCACCAGAAGAGGTTTCTCAGGGCTCTTCTCTACTTATCTATCAGAGGGTCCCTCCAGCCCGCTCCCACAGTACAGTACCAGAGAGAATAGGAATATAGATTTTAATCATTGTGCTGCTGCTACTAACCCGAGTGCATATGAATCCATCCTTGGTGGATTTGGATGCCACAGTGTAAATGAGGTTTCACACAGGAACACTCTGGGGGCCATGGGGGACAAAAAGAGCCAGGCCTCTGGTGGGAGCAGGTGGCAGAAGGCAAAATGCAAAGGGAAGGGCTGGAGAAGCAGACATGGGGCTGCTGCTTCCCCTCCCTGTCACCACATGCTCAGCCCTGGTCCTCCCTGCCAAGGCTGCTGGCAGGGAGTGGCCGTGTGTCCCCCGACTCTCTTCTGTCTGCAGCGGGGCCTCACTTCAAGTCAATTTCTGCTGGGTCAATGGGGCCCGGGCCAGACCCACCACCAAATGTGGAAAGGATGGAGGTCAAAGAGACACACAGGGTTTGGGGCTCTCTTATCGTTCCCCACTGTTCATCCCAAGAGACCCTCAAACTAGTCAGAACAGGGGAAGGACCTCCTCCTGGGGGTAACAAGAGAGGTGGAACTCCTGGAGGAGCAGGAAGGGACTAGTCCTTTGTTTTTCTGAGCCTGAGCACTGAGCAAGGACGGTGCACAAGAGACAGCTGGGCTCCTGCTGGAGTTTTCTGCCCTTCTTCTCCTCTTCTGGGATTGGTTGTATTGAGGGGTTGAAGGAGGTCACGGAGAGCCCCAGAGCCCGACCCTGCTGGCTGCAAGAAGGAGATGACAAGCCAGGAAATAGGTCAACTGCTTTGGCAAGGCCATTCCTTGTCAGCAGTGAAGGAGAGAGATTCCAGGGCATAGACGCTGGGCTGCGGATGGCTACGAGTCGGAGACACACAGGGCCTCCACGGCGTCGCTCAGACCCTGCGTGACGCCCCCCACGGCCAGGAGGCAGTTCTTGATGACGATGCTGGAGCAGGCACAGCGGGGTGTGGGCATGGCAGGGAGCACCTCCCATCGGTTCTTCCCTGGGTGGAATGCTTCCGCTGTCTCTAGGACAGTGGGTTGGTTCCCTAAAAGCACCAAGGGAATCACAGCTTACCCAGGAGTCCAGTTACCAATTTGAGCCTCTCAATTACCCCTGCTCCACCCCCCCAGCTCCCCGCCCCCCACCTCTAGACCTGGGACTCATAAGCAAAAGTTGGCAGCTTGGATGTGCTCAGCTACTGGATTGCTTCTCCTGGTCCTGGGCCAATGGCTCCTGCCAGGCAGCACCTTTGTCCCTCCTACTTCCTTTTAGTCTCTCCATCTCCTTGAGAGACAGCTTGATGTCTCCATCCCTGTTTTACATCTGGAAGTCTCTAGGGCACTACTATGTCTTTCCTGTTTCACACATACGCACACACACAGAACTACATGGGTTTGCTCATATGGTCTTTGAAATGTGAGTAAAAGGAGGTATTCTACGGTTCTCAGGAGCCCAGCTGCCTGTGTCTCTGCCTGATGACATACATTTTTGGTGTTTGTTTATTTGTTTTCCTTGGTGTCCATCCTGGGGTTGGAACTCAGAGCCTGAGCACTAGCCTTAAGCTTTTGTGCTCAAGGTTAGTGCTCTACCTCTTGAGCCGCACCTCCACTTCCAGCTTTTTTTTTTTTTTTTTTTTTGCTGGTTAATTGGAGAGAAGAGTCTCATGGACTTTCCTGCTTGGGCGAGCTTTAAACCTTAATCCTGCCGGGCGCTGGTGGCTCACGCCTGTAATCCTAGCTACTCAGGAGGCTGAGATCTGAGGATCGCGGTTCAAAGCCAGCCCGGGCAGGAGAGACCGTGAGACTCCTATCTCTAATAAACCACCAGAAAACCGGAAGTGGCGCTGTAGCTCAAGTGGTAGAGCGCTCGCCTTGAGCTGAAGAGCTGAGGGACAGCGCCCAGGCCCAGAGTTCAAGCCCCACGACCGACAAAAAAAAACCCAAAAAAACAAAACCTTAATCCTCAGATCTCAGCCTCTTAGGTTGTTAAGATTATAGGTATGTGAGCCACTAGCACCTGGCTTGACATAGGTTTTTCCCTCCACAATACTAGTGGTCTGTGGGAGGCTGGTGCATCAAATCCAGGATTCATTTAGACTTTATTTGATTAGATGCTTTCCTGGCCTCAAACAGGGCTGGGTCTCCAAGGAAAAGACGACACAGAGAAGGTCGAGAGCTGAACCCCTCTGCACTTTGCCTCCAATCATTCCCAGTTATCAGCACGTCCCTTATTCTCTGTGGACCTCAGTTTCTCTGCTGCAAGAGGATAGAAAGAACACATCTGGGGCTATAGGCAGATAGGTAAAGTTCTGGCTGGGAGGAAGGGAGTGTCTTGAATTCTGAGTGTACACGGAGTCAGTTCTATTTGCTGCTCATGCAGAGAGCCAAGGGTCCACCTCCAACCATGTCCACTACCCATTCCCGCCTGGACGCCCCGTCCTTACCAAGTCCCCCTGCCACTACGATCCGGCCACTCAGAGAGCCAGCCACAAAGTCTGCCCGTCTCTTCTTGAGGAAGAAGGAGCGCTCCATCTTCAGCCATCCCCCTACAAGCCATGGGTCATGGCAGAATGGAGAGAAAATTTAAAAAAAAAAAAAGGTGCTGGTCATTACTACCAAATACGAAGGAGTCCCAAATGGCTTTCACCCTGGGCAGCGGCCCCTCGTGTTCACCCCTGTGCTCAGGGAACCCAGAGCGCCCCCTGCAGCTTGGGATGGCCCCCTGCCATCCCCACTTGTTACAGTGGAAGACAACCCTGTCAGAGATTTCTGCTGTCCTTTGATTCTCCCTCCCTAAACTGGAGGGAAGACTGAGGGGAGCCATGAGGGTGAGAGTCAGGGGTTTCTTCTATTTCCCCATCAGTAAAAGCAGAATCTCTCCCTGACCTGGTCCTGAACAGACATCAGTAAGGAAAGAAACAATAGGTAGAAAAGCCTTTGCTGAAAACAACCAACCAGGCCAAAGGGAACCCTGGAGAGATGAAGGAATTGCATCTCCGAAGTATCCATGAGTGCAGCGGAGAGCTCAGACCTGGGACTGCACCCAGCTGCACCCACTGCACCCACTGGCCCTGGGATGATGGACAGGGCAGGAGATTTGGGGATCAGCCAGAAGGAAGACAAGCAGACAGCTTTCACAGGGGATCAGGGCAAGGGTTGGTCCCCAGCTCACCCTGCTCCATGTCAAACACATCCATCGTCCGAAGGAACTTGGGTTGCCGATACAGCCGACCCTGCCGCAGGCCTCCCAGGCTGTACAAGTGGTTGTCCAGGGTCACGAAGCTGGAGAAGGCCCGCTTGCAGGGAATGTTGGGGAACTTGGTCCACGAGCGAGTCTCGATGTCAAAGACCTCAAAGGCATTGACCGCATACTTGGACTGCCGTCCCCCTGGAAGCCAGGGTGGAGGGCAGGGTGGGCAGAAGAGTCGTCTCTGAGGATGGGGCTGGCTTTCCCTTTCTGCCTGTCCCAGTCACACAGGAAGCTCCCTAAGGGGTGTGGCAGCGTGATTCTCCCCTAGTGCCAAGGAGATGCCCAGCCACAGGTATTTCTTCTAAGGGAACTGACCAAAGGGAGAAAGGGAGACACGTACAACAGAGGGCTGGGAATGTGGCTTAGTGATAGATTGCTTGCTTAGCATGCACAAAAGCCCTGGGTTCAATTTCTGAATACCACATAAACAGGAAACGCCGGAAGTGGCACTGTGGCTCAAGTGGTAGAGTGCTAGCCTTGAGCAAACGAAGCTCAGGGGTAGTGCCCAACCCCTGAGTTCAAGCCCCAGGACTGGCGGGGGGGGGCGAGTACAACAGATAACCCATCCTTACCTAGCACATAGATCTTGGAGCCTCGGAGGAAGGAGGTGGCAGCATATCTTGGGGTGGGCATGGGTGCTAGTGACACCCACATGTCCTTGAGCATGTCATAGTGCTGGAGGTGGTTGTGTGGACGCAGGTCCAGGCCCATCCCGCCTGCAGCATACACTCGGTAATCTAAAAAGAAAGGACACCGCCAGCCCCAGCTCAGCTTAGAGGCACGAGGAGTCACATCCCTCACCAGGGCCAGGCCAAGTGCCCAGTCACTGCTCTACCGGTTGAACCACAGTTATGTCAGTGGAGGGGGGGGGGAGGGGAGGGACACATTCAAGGTCTCTGTGGTGGCTGAGCCTGATTCTTCCTGAAGCCATTGCAGAACTGCTAGCAAAGCCCAAGTCACTAAGGCTGTCCTGGAGGTGGGCAGTAGTTGATGCCTAGGACTGAACAACGCCTTTTTAGGTCTTGTCCTTCTACTGACCTCCTGCCTAGACAGCTTGAGGGGAAGCTGCTGTGGCGAGGTTTTCTCCTGATGACCGCTGGGAGTGGCCTGTCCTTGGGACTTCCAGACTGACCGACACTCTCCAGAGACAGCATGGATCTTTAAAACACAGTCAGGATGGGTGCTGGTAGCTCACTGGGCACTGGTGGCTCACGCCAGTAATTCTAGCTACTCAGGATCTGAGGATCATGGTTTGAAGCCAGCCTGGGCAGGAAAACCCAGGAGACTCTTTATCTCCAATTAACCACCAGAAAACCAGAAGTGGAGCTGTGGCTCAAAGTGGTAGAATGTTAGCCTTGAGCAAAAAGAGCTCAGGGACAGCGCCCAGACCCTGAGTTCAAGCCCCACAACTGACAAACCAAACCAAACAACACAGCCCTGCTGTCATTGATCTTGTAAGATACCACATGCCTCTGGATCTTCCTTAGACACTTCTACTGTGTGTGTGTGTGTGTGTGTGTGTGTGTGTGTGTGTGTGTGTGTAGGGAGGGTGCCATCCTCCTTCACAGGTGAGATGGCCTATGAAGTCAGGAGACACCTGTGCTAAATGGGCTAGGGCTAGGGCTGAATGAGGGCAAGGTTTGTGGGGAGACCTGGCTTCTTCAGGAAACACAGTTCAGTGGGGAACTGGGCCTTGATCAAGGCCTCCCATTTCCACTGCTCCTGCCTGCCCAGTACCTCTACTTTCTAAGGTTACTAACGAGTCATCAGTACTATTTCCTTCTACTTCCCAGACTTTCTGACTAAGGCTGGGAGGTGGGCTTCCTACACGAGTAAGTCATCTAACACAAGTCCCATCCTCCCCTCCCCACCTGAGCTACCTTCCCCCTGGAAAGCCTCCTACCTACTCCACATCCTGTCGCACTTCCAGGCTCAATCCTGACTCAGCCTCTCACATTCACCTGGGTGTCTGAATGGAGAGACTGGGCCCTGGGAGACACTCTGGTGTCTCCTGAGAGATGGTAGCTCCATTGTCCTGCTCCTGCTTGCCACGTTCCTGAAATCCTGTTTCTCTCAATGTATTATAGGTCCGCTGCAGTCTCAGAATCTGTGCCCTGCCTGGCATGGAAATGCAGATGAGCCCAACTGTTGAACCGATTTGAAGCCATAATTAGGTGCACAGATGTGATCATCGCTTAATAGCTTTGTGACCTTGAGCCAGTGACTTAACCTTTCTAGGCCTCACACTGCTTCATTCTAAAATGAGGATGAACATAGCATGTTGGATAGGTGGTAAGGTTCAAAGATAAAGGACCCAGGGTAAGGACTCAATACATGTTAGTTCTTAACTTGTCAGCACCATTTCTTAAGGCGATAGAGGGCACTTGTTTTCTCTTTCTGGCCCTGTAGGCTTCAGAACCTTCCATCCTTTCTTCCTGGGAGCTTAGGGGAACCCCACTGGATGCCCTGCTGTAGGGGATTCTGGGCAAGAACTTCTCTCTAGACACTGTTCTTGGTCAGAACGGCCTTCTGAAACCACAGATCAGAACTTCTCCCTCTCTTTCCTCCTTGGAGTCTAGCACTGTGCTAGAGACTGAGCAGTTGGTAAAGAAATGTTGACTGCTGGGCGCTGGTGGCTCACATTTGTAATCCTAGCTATACAGGAGGCTGAGATCTGAGGATGGAGGCCCAAAGCCAGCCAGGGCAGGAAAGTCTGTGAGACTCTTTTTTTTTAGTATATGTGCTGCCCAAGTGAGCACTGGGAGACTCTTACCTGCAGTGAACCACCAGAAAATTGGAAGTGGCACTGTGGCTCAAAGTGGTAGAGTGCTAGCCTTAAATGAACAAGCTTAGGGATAGCATCCAGGCCCAGAGTTCAAGCCCCACAACCAACAACAACAACAACAACAACAACAAAAAAGGGAAGAAAGAAATGTTGGCTTCTGATCTAGGCCTGACAGCTGGGATGACTGAGAAAAAGAAGGAGGGAAAGATAAGGAAAAATATGGGGGAGGTTACCCTCACCTTCTACTGAATACCTGTGCCGCTCTGGCAAGCGTGTGAACTTGGGATCTCCTAACTCTTATTAGACCATTTCCCATAAAGCTGAGTCTTAGTAAAAATTGCCACAGATAACCCTCCCACACCCCACCATGCTCTGGGCTGTATTAGGCTCAAAAAGAATGAACTGAGGGACTCTGAGGAAGTGAAATGAAGATCTTAAATCCACACAGTTGGGAAGCTAATGCCTGGGAGCCTAGTGAACCTGGATAAAGAATGAGCTATGGGAACACAACACTGAACATTCTGATCTCCACTTGCACCTCTGAGTCTGGGAGGCAGAAGGGAACGAGGGGAAGGGAGGTGGGGAGAAAGACTTGGAGCCAGGCGCTGGTGGCTCAGGCCTATAATCCTAGCTACTCAAAAGGCTGAGTTCTGAGAGTCATGATTCTAAATCTGCCTGAGCAGGAATGTCTGTAAGATGCTTATCTCCAATTACCCAGCAAAAAAAAAAAAAAGCGGGAAATGGAGCTGTGGCTCCAGTGGTAGAGTACCACTGTCCTTGAGCAAAAGCTCAGGGACAGCACCCGAGCCTTGAGTTCAAGCCTCAGTATAGACAGACAGACAGACAGACAGACAGACAGACAGACAGACAGACAGACAGACACACACACACACACAGAGTGCTAAAATCAGGTCCCACAGACCCCTAGGGAGGCTCAGTGATTGGGCAAGGATGGACTGAACCCCCTCAGGACTCCAGGTTGAGAGTCTGGTGGTGAAACCTATGGGTCTCCGTGGATGGGGTGTGGTGGGTGGGAGGCGTGGTCTTTCTACCGAAGGATGGGGGACCCCGGTCTGCACCTACCCCACGACGCACACCTGACACCTCGACCCTCCGCTCCAGCAGTGACCTGCCCAGCTTGCTGGGGGGCGGGGGCGGGGGTGTTCCATGGAATTCCCAGACACTTGGCGGCTCAACCTCCATTTCCCCATCAGTGGATCTCATGGCGAGGATCAGATGGGAGCAGGAACATAATCAGGGTGGGTTCCCACCCGTTATCTCCGGGGAGGGGCCCTCTCCCCTCTCCGTGGCCATCCTCCCCCCATCCCTCCCCTCCCCCGGCCCCACTCGCCTTTGGCCGTGACCGAGATGCCCATGGCCGCCTCTCGCAGCGTGCTCCTCTTCTTCCACTTGCCCTCGTCGATGTGGTACATCTCCACGACCTTCAGGGGCAGCTGGTTGGTGCCCACGCCCCCGATCACCATGATGCGCTTCCCCAGGGCGGTGACGGCCACGCCGGCGCGGGCGGTGGGCAGGGGCGGCAGGGCGGTCCAGCGGTCGGCCTCGGGCGAGTAGACTTCAAAGCAGTCTACGGGGACGCCGCCGTCGTCGCAGCCCCCGATGGCGTACACCTGCCCCCCGCTCTCCAGCAGGGAGCAGTAGACGCGGCGGCGGGGCAGCGGCGCCAGGCTCTTCCAGTGGAAGTCCTTGGCGCTCGGCACTTCCATGGCAGCGCGGGGGTCCGGGCAGGCTCGCCCCGGCGGGGCGGAGGGGGCAGGGGGCGCTCTGCCCGCTAGTCGGCGCCGCGGGTCCCCGCGCCGCCCCGCGCCGCCTCCATGTCGCCCCGGGGGCGGCGGCTCCCGCCCGACGCCGGCCAGCGCCTCACCGTCCCTCGGGTCTCGGCGGTCCCGGCGGCGTCCACGCCCGGCCCTGCGGGAGAAAGCGGGCGAATCAAGGGCAGCCCCGGGGGGAGCGGCCGGGGAGACTCCGCGGCCCCCACGCCCCGCCGCCGGCAACTTCCAGAGCCCCCCACCCCACCTCCGCCCTTGCTCCCAGATCCCCCGGCCGCGCCCGGGCCCAGCGCGCGGGCCGGGTGGTCTGGGGGAGCGATCGGGGACACCCCCGGCACGGGGCTCCCCGGGGCGAAGGCAGGCGGGAACGAGCCTCCCCGCCCCCCACCCCCCTCCACGCCGCGTCTCCCCCGCAATCTCGGCGCCCGCATCCCCGGGCCGCTTACACAGCCGAGCCGGAGCCGCGCGGGGCTCCAAGCGCATTTCCCTCGGCGCCCCGAGCTCCAGCCGGGAGGTGCAGGGAACCGGGGAGAGGGCGCTCGGTCCTTCCCCGCCCGCACACCGCGGTCACACAGGCGGAGGGGGAGCGGGGAGGAGGAGGCCGACGGGGAGGAGGCCGGCGGGAGGAGGCCGGCGATCCCGCGGGGCGCGCAGCCTCGCCCGCATCCGCTACACCTGTGCAGGAATCCGCGCGCGCCCCGCCGCGGAGCGAGCCGTGACCTCTTTACATAAGCCCGGCCCGGCTGCGGGGGGGCGGGGGACGGGGGGGCGGGGGGGGGCGGGAGGGGGGCAGGCCCGGCGGCAGGGGAGGCTCACCTGTCGTCTACAGGGCCTGGGAAGCGGGGAGGAAGGAGGCACTAAGCCAAGTACCCAGATGATGGGGACCAGACTCCCTCCGGTGTGGGGGCCGGCGTTTGCTAGTGTTTGTTTGGGGTGAGGAGGCGGAGAGTCCAATTACCCAGTTTGTCTACAGTACACAGACCCAGTTCGTGACAATCTGCCTCTGCTTTGGCAAGGTGGATCCTCCCCAAAGGTTTAACCTCGGGGAAGCAAGTTAGGTGGGAGTGACCCATGCAGACCCACACGGTGCCCCCCCCCCCGCAGCCTGCAGGTGTCTGCCTCACTTCTGCCTGTCCCCCAATAGGCACAGCCACGGCTGGGTCTATGTGCAATTCACAAATGCCCAGATACATACGTGGACACACAACCAGGGACACCAACGTAGGTGAACATCACCACCTTGGCACACCTCAGGAGGTACAAACCTGCTTGGCTGATCTCCATCTGGACTCCAACCCACGGGGCTAGACAGGATAGAGTCTTCAACCCACTTTCCAATAATGGCCTTTGCAAGACTGTAGGCCTTAGTAACACAGGTGCGCGCAGCAGGGGACCACCGTCCTACAAGGCTCATGGGAATCTCCTCTAGTTCAGCCCCACCTGGAAACACCCAGGCCCGAGAGCCCGGCAGACCTGGGTTGAAATCTTGGCTTTGAGAACTATTTAGCTATGCTGAGCATCAGTTTTCTTACATATGTTATTTCCTGCTAGCTTTATTATTTAGAGATAGACTGTAGATTTGCATGTGGTTGTAAGAAAGACTTCTTTATCTAATTTTCCCCAACAGTAACATGTTGGGAAACTCAAGTACAATTGTACAACCGGCCTATTGAAGTCAATCAGTCCACGCAGAGAACATTTTCATCCCACAAACATCCTTCCATCGCCCTTCCATCTGGGGCCCACTTCCCCCATCTCCTTCCTCCCCAATCCCTGGCAACCGGTGCTGGGTTCCCCACTTTCAGAAACTCCTCACTTTAAGACAGACAAACTGGCAAACTGCTGGCTCACACCTGTAATCCTAGCTACTCATGAGGCTGAGATCTGGGGATCACACAGTTCAAAGCCACCTGGGGCAGGAAAATACCTGAGTCTCTTATCACCAATTAACCAGCAAAAAGCTGGGAGTGAAGGTATAGTTCAAGTGACAGAGTGTCAGCCTTGAGTAAAAAAGCCAAGGGAGAGTAGGAGGCTCTGAATTCAAGTCCTAGTACTGGTGTACACACACACACACACACACACACACACACACACACACACACACACAGGCACACGCACAGGCACACACACACACAACTTGTTAGACAAATAGAATCATACAGTATGGAACTTTTGGGGTGTGACAAATAGAATCATACAGTATGGAACTTTGGGGGTGCCCCTCCACTGCATATAACTCCCTGTAGACCTATTGTGGCTGTTGTATATATCAATTTGTCATCTTTTATTTCGTTGGAGCATTCGGCGGTATGCTTGTATTTGTGTAGGTTTTTGTGACAATAAATGAGATGGAATTTATCAAGTGTGCACACTTGACACCCAGGGCCTAATAGATTTCTGTGAATACAATTATCATTCCTATGACTTCTTGTGAGACGCAGAAGCTGTGCTTCATAGCAAGCCATGTTAGTATGATGAGCTCTTGGCCTAACCACTTCAGGTTTTTTGTGTGTTTGTTTGAGTTTAAGGTTCTCATCCATGCAAAACGAGTACCATCACAACCTCTACAGAAGAAGGCTGTGTTCTGTTTTCTGTTCAGTAAGTACTCATAAATTACAAGAGGATATGGTCTGAATTTATGAAGTTTCTTAGGAATCACCACTAAATTCTCCCTTCCTTCCTTTGCAGGGGTGGGAGGAAGAAAGAGTATGAATTTGCCCAGAGAAACAGTAAACAGATCTTTATCTTTTTCTTTCTTTTTGTGCCAGTCCCAATGCTTGAACTCAGAGTCTGGGAGCTTTTGTGCTCAAGGCTCGTGCTCCACCACTTCAGCCACAGCTCCACTTCCAGCTTTTTGGTGATTAATTGACAATAAGAGTCTCACAGACTTTCTTGCCCGAGCAGGCTTTGAACTGTGATCCTCAGAACTCAGCCTCCTGAGTAGCTAGGATGACAGGTGTGAACCACTGGCACCCAACCAGATCCTTAACCTGACTGACTTCCACAAACCAGCACTCGGTGGTAGACTGAAAGGGTTTGTTGGACTGTGTCTTTAGCCTTGTTTCCTTACTGAGTTGTCCACTCGGAACAATGAGTCCACTCCTCCTGTATCCCCACTCAGCTGCTAGCAGATGTGTGGCATTCTACTCTGGAGTTTGTGTCACCTCTTGGGACGAAGTAAGCCTTTTCGCATCTATTTCTCATAATCTCTGAACAATTCTGGCAATGGTGGCCAGCGTGGGTGCCAAGTGCCCAGGTCTTACAAAGGAACCTGAAATTCAGTGAGGTTGTGGATTCTAGTCCAGTTTCCCTTCAATTCGTCACGATGAAATCATGAACGAACAAATGGTTCATTAAAGAAGCCAAGACTTTACATTCTCATCTGGCTTCTGGCTTCTGGATTTTTGTCCAACAGCACGTAAAGATAGAAACTGATTTTCAAAAAAAAAAAGAAAAGAAAAGAAAAAGAAAAAGAAAGAAAAAAGGGATTCCGGCAACAACTCAATATCTGTGCCTGAAATCAAGTCCACAACAGGCCTCTAATGCCCAGGCACCACCCAGACCAAGGGACGGAAGGATCTAGAGCCTCAGGCCTTTGGAAAAGTACTAAGAACAGGGTACCTTCCGGGCTATGGCCTAATTGCAAATTCTGGAAGTCCTGGCTTGTGTCCATCTCCCCAGCCCCTTCCCCCATGGCTCCTCCCTCCTAGCCAGGTGACATCCTTTAGTCCTTACATCGAGTGCACATTAAAGAAGCTTGTAACCTAGCAACCACCACTTAAGATTCCCTGAGTCACCTGCAGTTTCCATGTCTGGACTGGGTGTGCACCAAGCTGGGGCCTGCCGGAGTGCCACGCTGAAGGGGAGTCCAGTGCCACTCCATGCTGGTGTGGAATGCTTTTCTGGTGGGGAAGTTCTTCCTCCTGTCAAATCGATATCTTTCTTGATCTAAGATCTTGGATGGCATGGGGCTTGGGTCTCTCTCTCTCTTAAAAAGTGTTTGATGGAGGTGGAGAGCATCACTCTGTGATATAGTGTGTAGCCCCTAGATTAGCAAGTGTAGCCCCTAGATTTGATCCCAGCACCAGAACAAACAAACAGACATAGGTTTGACTTTTTGCTTTGGTGGGAGGGGGAGATGGAAAGACAAAAGGTCAGAAAGGTCATGAGAGCTCTTAAACATTCAGGTGCTGTGGAATTACTGTCGTGACACAAAGTTACCCAATTTTCTTCTTTAAGTTGTACCTTAGATGTGTTGAAGCCTAATTCACACACAAGAAAATGAAGTCTTCTCCACATGTATGGAGTGTCTGTTAGGTATTCCTCAGGATCCTGCCTTCATGAGTTCTGAGGTGGGTTATAGCGGGGGGCAGGGGGGCTGGGAAAGGACCATTTAGAACAACAAGCAGCTTCTCAGTGTGGCAGGCTCCTGATGGGGCATGAAGGGTGGATGTTGAGGGGCTGGTAGATTCCGCATCCTAGGTCTCCCCTGCAGGCTGCCACACTGGCTGGAGAAACACCAGAGAGCTCCCCAGGCCAGGTTTGCCTTCTCTGTGTAGCTCTTTCTGAGTGCTCTGTAGATCATAAGACAGCAGGAAATTGTGTGGACTCTGGACTCAGACAAACTGGGTCTGAATCCTGGCTGTGTCACCTCTAGCTAAGTGACCATGAACAAGACTAGGACTTGAACTCAACACCTGACACTTTCACTTATGGGCTGGCACGTTACCAACTGAGCCACGCTTTCAGCCCCTTGTCCCTGAATCTCTAAGAAGGGGAATGACTGAGGAGTGGGAGGAAGAGGGTGTCAGGCATTATTACTAGGCATATTGCAGATCCTCCACAAAGGCTGCTCCCCGCCCCCCCCCGCCGCCCCTTCTTTCTGAGAAGTGACTTTCTGGCCCTGTAGCTTGCTGTATGCCGGGCCAGGGTGCCCCAAGGAGCAGGTGCCAATTTCAAAAGGAGGCCTCACCCTGCTCCATCCCATCATTTCTGGGTCTTAGACAAGATCTCTTCTCTCCTGGCTGAGATAGCTTCTGCTGCTGCTGGAGCCATCATCTAATCTGAAGAACAGCTGGTGTCCTTTGCTGGTTCATCACCTCCTCATTCCTAAACCAAGGGTGCTGGCAAGGTTGCCTCAGCCAATTAGGAACAAGGGTGGCCCAGGGAAAGACAGGCTCCTCCCCCAGCTTAGATAAGCATCCTGAGGGCCTCCTAGGGCATGCATACACTTGAATGGAGGTGGCGTGGTAGGGCCATAATCTGCAGCTATATAGTCTGATTGGGTGGCACTAGTGCCCCAGGAGTGAAGGTGTAGAATCCTAAGTCCTGAACAGCGGCTCTGATTAAAGAGTTGAAGTCCAGTCCTGGTGTCTTATACCTGTTATCCTAGCCACCCAGGTGATGGAGATCTGAGGATCGATGTTCAAAGCCAGCCTGGGCAGAAAAGCCCATGAGATGCTTATCGCCTATTAGCTGTCAAAGAGCTGGAAGGGTAGCTGTGGTTCAAGTGAAAGAGCGCTAGCCTGGAGTACAGAAGCTTAGGGACAGTGCCCAGGCCCTCAGTTCAAGCCTCGGGACTGGCACAAAAAGAAAAAGAATTGAGTTGGTGGATTTCTTTTAAGAACCCGTCCTGTGCCTTTCCTAGCCAGGACCCAATGTGGGGCAGGGGCCTGTGGTGACTGTAGGATGTCAGTCTTCTGTGAGTATTTCCCACCAATGTAGGGGAAACCGGGATCTCAGGTCTGGGATGGTGGAATGGGGGAAGGGGTCTTCTCTGACCCAGGAGCTGTGCTATTTGGAAACAACCACACAGAGATCTGCCTGCCATACCTGTGGCCCCTTCCCCAGGCTTCTTGGGCACTGCCATCTTCAGCCTCCATGGAAGACTCTGTCAGAGACCCTCCCCCAGCCCCTGTGGCTGTCACTACCTTCATTTCCTTCAAATTAGCCTGGAACAAGGTGGGCCTTGTAATAGATGCAGAGTGCCTAATAATGTCTTGGGCACCTGTCTAGAAATCGAACCGTGCTTCTGGATGGGATCTGACCTTCCTGAGTGCCGCTTGTCTCCCACAGTGGTTGAAGCAGAAAACAGAGGATCTGACTCAAATCACAGTGCAATCTGGACAGGGAACATGAACCCATGAATCCCAACCCACCGGGCTGAGACTGGATGGAAACTGAGGTAAAGCAGGCCTTATTCTCCCCGCTTCCAGGGGCTCAGGCAGCTCTGTAGAAGAGACACTGCTCTTTAAAGGTCCATTAGTAAGTTAATATCGCCATTTCCAGAGCTAGCAGCATCCTCCATTCTTCTTAATTAAAACGAGCTCCGTGTCCTGGCGGAGCTGAGAGGGGCTCTGAATGATTTACGCACCAGTCCTGCTGCTGCCAGCTGGGAAATCAACAAGGAAGATTGATTGGCAGATGGGATGGCTGCTCAAAGCTGCCGGAGGGGGAGTGGGCTCGGAACAGGCAGAGAGAGCCACAACCCACAGTCCTGCGCCACAGAGTTCAGCTCTGTAAGGCCAGAGGGGAAGCTTGCTACTCCCTCCAGCGTGAACCCAAAGCCCAGCCTGCTCGCCTTGCGCTAAGGGGTCCTCTTTTGAGCAGAGCTGTCTTATCTAGAGGACAGAAGCTGAGGTCACAAGGTAGTTGTTTCCACTGAGAAAAGAAGGGGCCAGCCAGACCTGCTACCTCACTCCTGTAATCCTAGCTACTCAGGAGGCTGAGATCTGAGGACCGCAGTTCAAAGCCAGAAGTAGAGCCGTGGCTCAAAGGGATAGAGCGCTAACCTTGAGCAAAAGAGCTCATATCTCCTAGGCCCTGAGTTCAAGCCCCACAACTTATAGAAAGAAAGAGAGAAGGAAAAGAATAGAGAGAGAGAGAGAGAGAGAGAGAGAGAGAGAGAGAGAGAGAGAGAGAGAGAGAGACAGACAGACAGACAGACAGACAGACAGACAGACAGACAGACAGACAGACAGAGACAGAGACAGAGAGAAAGCCACTCCCCACTCCTGGGTGGGCTTCCAGTGCTGGGTTGCTATTTGATCATAGCTGCTCATAGCCTGAATCTCCTTGCTCACGTTCCTTCCAACACAAATTTTATCTAACCTTGAAATGAAATCTGGTGAGATTCAAGGCTCTGGGTCCTGCTTTGGGGCTGGGAAGGGAATGGATGGGTGGGGGTGGGGTCCACAGGTTGGGTTGCTCTGAGTTGCCATTCAGCCCAAGGCCTCAGGAAGCGAGATCAGTCACCCTCAGAAGCCTCACCCTTCTTCTGCCCCTTCTAGCCCAGGCCTTGGGAACCTCTGCTCTCCCCTTTCCCCTTCCCCCAAGAGCTTGCCAACCTCTATGGACACCAGAAAGATGGGTCAAGCTCTCCCTCCAGCTAGAAAGACTTGCCTGCTTACTGGGCAGCGTTCTATGGAGGTAGTGGATCATTTTTGCTCTCCCTGCCCCAACTCCCTCCCCAGAGGTTCTGGAGAAAGAACTGGGCAGAGATGCAATTGAAGAGAAGGAGGGGTGAGGCGGAGAGCGGGCCTCATCCTGCGCCCTGCTTTATCTGGCTCCCATGGGAAACAGCAATCTGCTTCAGCATCCAGGCTGCCATCTGCTGTGTTGACCTGTGTCCCCTGTGTGCCGCAGACAGAACAGAGAGGTGTGGGGATGGGTAGGGGACACACACAACGGGCTGGCTGCAAGTGGGTTGTGCCTGTCTAAGAATAGATGGCAATCCAGGAAAGTGAGACGCAGGCCTGGCTCCTGGTGAATCAAAAGGCCTGCCTGTCTTTGTTAATAGGGGCAGATAGGTTTGCAGTCGAGGGGGCAGGAGGAGGTCCTGGGGACTTGCTCTGCTGTCCTGCCTGAGCATACTAGCAGAGCCTGAACCCCTGCGAAGCTTCTGCTTAGAGGCTGGCAGCCCTGTTGATCGTGTCTTTCTTTTTTTTTTTGCCCTTTGATCTTTTGACTCCAGTAGGGAAGAACTAGAGTGACCTCTGCTCAATGGTTTGTTGTTGTTGTTTTGTATTTTGATTTTTATGCCCATACTGGGGCCTGAACTCTGTGCGCTAGCTTTTTTTTTTTTTTTGCTCAAGACTGGTGCTCTACCACTTGAGCCACAGCTCCATTTCTGGCATTTTGTTGGTTAGTGGGAGATCAGGGTCTCACAGACTTTCTTGCCTGGGCTGGCTTAAAAACAAATAAACAAACAACAACAACAACAAAACCCCTCAGACCTCAGTCTCATGAATAGCCAGGATTACAGGCATGAGCCACCAGTTCTGGCTCTTATTCATGTTTTGATCTAATGACTGGCACCCAAAGAGGAGCCACTACCAGGGATCCTATGTGGCCCTGTTCCTCCAAAGTTCTGGTTCAAAAAAAATCAGTTCTGGGGCTGGGAAGGTGGCTCAGTGGTAGAGCGCTTGCCTTGCATGCCTGAGGCCCTGGGTTTGATTCCTCAGCACCACATAAGCAAAAAGAAAAAAGCCAGAAGTGGCGCTGTGGCTCAAGTGGTAGAGCGCTAGCCTTGAGCTGAAGAGCTGAGGGACAAAGCCCAGGCACAGAGTTCAGGCCCCACAATTGGACCAAAAAAAAAAATCCGTTTTTTTCCCCTTGCGATCCAGCCTCAAGGAGCGATGCCCGATGAGGTTACTCAGCACAGGTTTCCTCTCCCAGCTCCAGCTCATAGACAGTCTATAGATCAACAAATTGGTGACACTAGACTTGCCTGGGTGTGGATTTCCTGCCATCTTTGAGTGGTTTTTATATTTTTTTAATGGTTGTAAAAAGAAAAAGAAAACAAGAAATATTTCAGGATACATAAAGATGGCAGGAGATTCACACTTCAGTGTCTGCAAATGCAGTTATACTGGAACACAGCCTCACTCAGTCGCTCAAATGCTGTCTGTGTGGCTTTCCCACCACAACACTGCATGGAGTAGTTGTGACAGCAGGTGTGAACCACACAGAATAAGCTGGCCCTTCCCAGAGTATTTAAGTCTTGCCTTCATCCACTGTTCTGTGTGTGTGTGTGTGTGTGCGCGCACGCATGTACGCACACACATGCATGCACACACATACCAGTACTGGGGCTTGATCTCAGGGCCTAAGCAAGCACTCTCCCATAGCACTGGTAGGACGCTAACATTTCTTGGGCACTTCTGTATATACCACATATCTTTCCTCTGCTCATAATCTTCACAGCCATCTTGACAGAAACAAGTACTAATAGCTCCGTGTCTGTTGTGAAGACATGAGGGGAGATTGGGAACTTGCCTTGCTTCTTAGCTTGTCAGAAAAAGATTCTGAAGCTCAGTGCTTACAAGCATGGCTAGCATGCAGGAGGTCTTAAATTTGATTCCCAGCACACACACATACAGACGACGGACTCTGAGTTCAAATTCAAATGTGCCTGGCTCCAAATGTCCCTTTTCCTCTTCAGGCCACCAAAAGTCTAGGATGACCAAATCTAACACAAGTGGTCATTAGCTGGGCCATCCCCATGGAGACACAGGAAAAGTGAAACATAGATTCTGTGGGGACTAGGCCCCATTTCAGGGTCTCTGAGCTTCAAAGCCTGGTCCTCAGGTAAGAGGAGTGTGGGGTATACAGGCAGCAAGTCAACAACAATGACAAAAGTGACGATGTCACATCCGTGCCACCTCCCTGCTCTGACAGCGTTTCTTCTCCTTTGCTATCTATTTCCATCACTTATCAGTTTTCCTCTGGGAAAATTCAATTTGCATTTAAATAGGAAAACCTCCAGCATGGCTGGGATATACTGTTCAGGTGCTAATTACAAATTCATTCCTCTTTAAATATTAAAGGTGTCTCAGGGGTGGCAAAAAGCCCTGGGAATGCTGGGGGATTTATGACTGATGAATTTTGAGCTGTTTACTGCAAATCGATTCCAGCTCTCCATCAGCAGAGGGCAGAGAGGAGGTGTTAGAAGATCTATGCAGACACAGGGTCTTGTCTTCGGAGCCTACAATCAACGAATGAGAAATGTCTAACAATAACCCTGGAGAAAAGCTGGATAGTGCTTGACAGGTGGAAGCTGCCAGGGTATAGAGCACTGGAAGTCCTGCTCCAGTCAAGGCAGAGTTTCCCCCTTTTCCCCCACTCCCCCACCCTACCTTGTCTGTATAACTCACTACTCTTGCTCATCCCGGAACCAAGTATCAGGCATTACGTGGGGGAGACACTAATACTTGTTGCACACACACCTCCATGGATGAATGGAGTCAATAAATCAGTTATGGGGGAGATCATTCATTAGTCTGCTGTTAGGAGTCAGGCATTGCTCTAAGATCATTTATCTGTGTCTCTTCCTTTGCACCTACCTCGATGCCATGTGAACCACATACTCATTCTCCTTAAAGAATTACTATTCCTTTGTATTTTATAAGCTAATTTATAATTTCATGCTCATATGTGGTATTTAATAACTGTAGCACAGGTGGGAGGTAAGTTATGATCCCTTTCAGAAGCAAGAAACAAAACCCAACCAGGCACTAGTGGCTCATACCTGTAAGCCTAGCTATTCAGGAGGCTGAGAGCTGAGGATCACAGTTTAAAGCCAGCCCAGGCAGGAAAGCCTGTGAGCCTCTTATCTCCAATTGACCACCAGAAAGCTAGAGATGGCACTGTGGTTCAAAGTGGTAGAGTGCTAGCCTTGAGCAAAAGAGCTCAGGGATTGGCTGGGAAGGTGGCTCAGTGGTAGAGTGCTTGCCTCGCATGCATGAGGCCCTGGGTTCAATTCCTAAGTACCACATAAGCAGAAAAATCTGGAAGTGGTGCTGTGGCTCAAGTGGTAGAGTATTGACCTTGAGCTGAAGAGTTCAGGGACAGCACCAGGCCAGAGTTCAGGCCCCATGACTGACAAAAAAATAAAAGAGCTCAGGGACAGCACCTGTGCCCTGACTTCAAGCCCTACAGCCACCACCACCACCACCACCACCAAAGAAACAAAACCCAGAGAAGTGAAGGTATTAGCCTCAGAGCACCCAGGTTGATCTGAAGCTCAGCCTGACCTGAGCTCTGGTCTCCGACCCCCAGCCTAGATCTCTTCTGAGGGTCACTCCCTCATAGCCTCATCTTGTACTGGTTCTTTCAATACCTGCAGCATCCTGCTCTAAAATTGGCTCTGTCTTCCAGAGAGAGCCTAAAGTTCAGCACAGCCTCACAGCTAAGGTTAGTGCTTGGGCTCCAGAACTGAGCTGATGGCCGATAGCTTTTCCTTGTCCCGCCCGTGGCTCTGTATCTGCCTCCTATGTACATCCCTGCTTGCACCCTTCAGTACTTCACCTCCATGCCAGCTTCCTCAGGTTTGTGAGATCTCTACGGACAAGAATAATCCCTCCCATGTTTCTGTAGCCCTTCTGGGACTGTGGTAAGTGTATATGGTAATTACTGTGGTGGATTCCCATGGTAATGATCACCACTACCATGCAGATCACCACTCCAAATTTGAGCCTCTTAAGAACCCAAGAATAGCCCAGTGCCAGTGGCCCATGCCTGTAATCCTAGCTACTCAGGAGGCTGAGGAGATTTGAGGATCCCAGGTTTGAAGCCAGCCCAGCTGGACAATCTGAGAGACTCTTATTTCCAACTAACATAAAGCCAGAAGTGTGGCTCAAGTGGTAGAGCATCAGCCTTGAGCCAGGGGGGATGGGAGGGGGAGGAAGAGAGCGGGAGCGGAGGAGAATGAGGGGGGAGGAGCAAGTGAGAATGTGAGGTCCCGAGTTCAAGCCCCAGTACTGGCAAAAAAGCCCTCCACAACAACAACCACCACAACAAAAAGAAGAAGAGTGATCACAGCGAAGAGTGTATGGTGTTTATTTTGTGGCACTAACTGATCTAACGTTCGTGCCTATGTGTGATCTAGCATCTAAAGTAGGCACTGTTACTACCGCCATTTTTCAGAAGCTCAAACTGAGACTTGATGAGGGTGAATGACTTGCCCAAGGCAAGTAGTGTGCACAGACCAGCATGCCCAGCCTGAAGTCTGCACACCCATCTACACAGACACTCTGCCTTTCTCTCCAGATGCTAGGTGCTCTGAAGGCAAGAACCATGTGACATGTCATTCTTCCCACAGACACCCTACCCCACCGGGGAGCCAAGCCCAGTACCGTGACTACAGTAGATACTCTCAAAGCAGAACTGAATATGGAAGGAAAGTTCTGGAAACTAGCTGAACGCTAGCCTGTCTGTGATCGTGGAACCTAAGTTGCCGGGCTAAAGCCAGATGGGGAGGGGCATTCAACTTCAAAGCCAGAAAGGCCAGCCTAGAAGTAAAGGCCCTGCCCAGACCTTTGTTCCTCCCTGCCCCTGGCTGCCTGGGCTGGGGCCCCTCCTCTCAGTACCCCCCAAGATTCATAGATAGATTGAAAGAGCACCTACCTGAGCAGGGCCACAAGGGCATCTGGAGGTCATCTACAAGAGACAGAGGTGGGGAGGGGCTGCTCAGGATCTGAATCCGGCTCCTCCCGCTGGTGTGGGCAGCGTGCCTGGGCCTTCCTTCACAAGAGATGAGTCTAGGAGTCCACTGCTGCAGCCTCTGTCGCCCCACCCTACCTGCACAGAAACCCCAGGGGGCTGGGCTCCCTGAAGTCCTCACCGGGAGGACCGCGGTGGGTGGGGGCAGCTGAGCCTCTCTCCAAGCCTTTCCCACTGAGCCTCAGCTCCAGGGCTTGCTCTGGGAGGAGGGGATGAGGGGGCGGATGCGCTCACACACAGACAATAACTGCCATGGAAACTAACCAACAAAAAGATTAGGCAGCCGGACTCCTCCGGCTGATGCGAGATCAGAGGGAAGCGGAAAAGGGAGCCACGCTCTGCCAGGCTGTCCTCTGAGCCAGGGACAAACGTCCACCTCCACCCCAATCCACTCATGGTACATTCTCCCCTTCTAGGTGTGAGACTATGGAGATTGAGCTTTTTAGATTTGGTCCCAAATAGCCACCTCATCTCTTTGCCTTTCTGTGCCCAGATGGGACATTTGTGGTCCAGAGAGGGTGAGCCATCTCCAAGGAAATGCACAGCACCATTAGCCAAGCTGGACTGGTTCTACAAAGTGTCTTGTTTTAAGAGATGGCTAGCAGGACTTCCTCAGATGAAGAGCTAATGTTTTAGCAGGTAACGCAACAGGCTGTTTGTTCAGCCCAATCTTTTCTATTCTAGAAGTTAGAGTAGGCTGTCTCCAGTTTCAAGAAAGATCAAATGGATCACAGAGATGTGTTTCTCCTTTTAGGACTTTTAGCTCTGTTTGGAAGGATTTTCTCTCTAGAGCAAAAGAAAAGTTTAGGCTGAGCATCTCTTATCACAGCTTTTCAGAGGGCGGAGATCCGAAATTTTGTAGTTCTAGGCCAGTCTACACAAAAACTTAGCAAGGTCTCATTCTAACACAGAAGATCAGTGTTGGTGTCTACAATCCCAGCTGCACAGGAGGCACAGACAGCAAGTTGTAGATCCAAAATGTAGTCCCAAGAAAAATAGAGATCTTACCTGATAAAGAAAAAAAAAAAGGAGGGGAGGCTGGGTGGTGTGGTTCGAGTGGTAGAACACTTGCCTTACAAGCTCCAAGTCCTGACTTCAAACCCAACTACTACTACAAAAAGAAAAAAGGAAGAACAAAAAAAAAGAGAAAAGAAAGAAGAAAAAAAGACAGAGATTAGCTTCTTATTTTCTTTTTTTTTTTTTTTTTTGGGTCCTGTCGTGGGGCCTGAACTCCGGGCCTGGGCGCTGTCCCTCAGCTCTTCAGCTCAAGGCTAGCGCTCTACCACTTGAGCCACAGCGCCACCTCCGGCTTTTTTCTTTTTGCTTATGTGGTGCTGAGGAATCGAACCCAGGGCCTCAGGCATGCAAGGCATGCACTCTACCACTGAGCCACCTTCCCAGCCCCTAGCTTCTTATTTTCTGAAAAGGCTGTTGTCAGGGGAAGAATACAGAGTGAACACCGGAAATCCCAGTCTAACTTTGTAGGGTGGAGCTCTGTGACCCTAGGCACATTTCCTCATCAGTAAGAGGGGCCAGTTGGTATTGAGAAAGGATGAAATGAGCCATGTGTGTGCCACCCTCAGAGCCGTGCTGGCTACTCAGTGTTTGCCATTTTTATTGCTGTTGGTATGAATCCTTCTGGTCTTTAAACCGGCTGGCCAGCAACACCAGTTTCTTAGGAGCACTAAATGTGAACACTCATTTTGCAATTATACTCAAGGCAATGGTGATCAGAAGAATTGTATTCATTGATCAGAAATCAACACAGTTTGCAACATTTTATTGTTTGTAAATTATAACCCCCCCATCAAAATGTTTATCTTATAATCTGCTTTTGCAGGTCTGGGAAGAGAACTCAGGGATGGGACGCTAGGCAGGAGCTCTACCATTGAGCTATGTTCCCTGTCCTTGAGCCCTAATTTTTGAAGACAGAGTTGAAGCTGGGGGCCAGTAGCTCATACTTGTAATCCTAGCTATTCAGGAAGCTGAGATCTGGAGTTCAGAGCTATCCCAGGCAGAAAAGTCTATGAGACGCTCAGCTCCAATAAACCAGCAAAATGCCAGACTGGAGGTATGTCTGAAGTAGTAGAGCACCTGCCATGAGCAAGCAAGCTGAGTGAGTTCAAGGCTCTGAATTCAAACTCTTACACAAGTATAGATAGAAATTATAGATAGATGATAGATATGAGTTGTAAATCAGCCTTGAATAACTAAAACATAGAAAATATTTATTCCTTCTTATTTCCCAGCTCTCTGTCTAAAAAGAAAGGAAAGAGGTGGGCACCGGTGGCTCATGCCTGTAATCTTAGCTACTAGGAGACTGAGATATGAGGATCACGGTTTGAAGCCAGTCCAAGCAAGTAAGTCTGAGAAACTCTTTTGTTTTTTTTTTGGGGGGGGGGGTCCAGTCGTGGGGCCTGAACTCTGGGCCTGGGCGCTGTCCCTCAGCTCTTCAGCTCAAGACTAGCGCTCTTCCACTTGAGCCACAGCGCCACTTCCGGCTTTTTTCATTTTGTTTATATGGTGCTGAGGAATCGAACCCAGGGCCTCAGGCATGCACGGCAAGCACTCTACCACTGAGCCACCTTCCCAGCCCCAGTCTGAGAAACTCTTATCTCCAATTAACCACCAGAAAACTCAAAGTGGCACTTGGGCTTAAAGTGGTAGAGCATTGCCTTGAGCAAAAATTGCTCAGGGACAGACAGTGTCCAGGTCTTGAGTTCAAGACCCATGACTGACAAAATTTTTTTAAGCTAGGGGACAGTGCCCTAGCCTTGAGTCTAAACCCCAGTACTGGCACAAAAACAAAAGTAAACTAAGAGAATCAAGTAACAGTGGTCTGTGGAGGCAGGCCAGGCCATGAGCTTACAGCCTGCCTGAGTGACACCAGAGATCAGAGCCTTACTGCCAAATGGCCCCAAATCAAAGGGAAGCTCCCCATTCGCGGTTTGTTCTGGTGGGAGACGCCTAGAAATTCCATCGCCCATATATGGGAATAATTTTGAATTCAATTTAGGACTCTCCAGAAAATATTTGGTGCACTGGATCCTTTTTTCTCTGTTTAATATGGGTTATAATACTGAGTAAGATTTTGTTTGTTTGTTTTTGTCGGTCAGGGGGCTTGAACTCTGGGCTTGGGCTCTATCCCTGCACTCTTCAGCTCAAGGCGAGTGTTCTACCGCTTGAGCCACAGTGCCACTTCCGGCCTGGGCTGGCTTTGAACCGCGATCCTCAGATCTCAGCCTTCTGAGTAGCTAGGATTATAGGCATGAGCCACCAGTGCCCAGCATGAGTAAGATTTTTTTTTAATCAGTCCTGGACTTGAACTCAGGGCCTGGGCACTGTCTCTGAGTTTCTTTTACTCAAGGCTAGCACTTTACCACTTGAGCCATAGCACCACTTCTGGCTTTGTCTGTTTAAGTGGTACTGAGGAATCGAACCTTGGTACTTCATGAATACTAGGCAAGCACTCTGCCACTAAGCCACAGTCCCAGACAAGGGACTAGCTGCTGCTTCTTCTTCTTCTTCTTCTTCTTCTTCTTCTTCTTCTTCTTCTTCTTCTTCTTCTTCTTCTTCTTCTTCTTCTTCTTCTTCTTCTTCTTCTTCTTCTTCTTCTTTCTTCTTCTTCTTCTTCTTCTTTCTTCTTCTTCTTCTTCTTCTTCTTCTTCTTCTTCTTCTTCTTCTTCTTCTTCTTCTTCTTCTTCTTCTTCTTCTTCTTCTTCTTCTTCTTCTTCCTTCTTCTTCTTCTTCTTCTTCTTCTTCTTCTTCTTCTTCTTCTTCTTCTTCTTCTTCTTCTTCTTCTTCTTCTTCTTCTTCTTCTTCTTCTTCTTCTTCTTCTTCTTCTTCTTCTTCTTCTTCTTCTTCTTCTTGTCGGTCATGGGGCTTGAACTCTGGGCCTGAACACTGTCCCTCAGCTCTTCAGCTCAAGGCTGGTGCTCTACCACTTCAGCCACTGTGCCACTTATGGTTTTCTAAGTGGTTTATTGGAGATAAGAGTCTCACAGACTTTCCTGCCCGGGCTGGCTGTGAACCCCAATCCTCAGATCTCAGCCTCCTGAGTAGCTAGGATTACAGGTGTGAGCCACCGGTGCCGCAGCTAGGACTAACTAGTTTTTAGTAGCATATACAAAGGTTTATTCTCATCACTGAATTAAGAAAGGAGGAGGAGGAGGAGGAAGAAGAAGAGGAGGAGAGGAAGAGGAGGAGGAGGAGGGGGAAGAAGAGAAGAGGAAGAAGAGGAGGAGGAGGAGAAGGAGGAGGAGGAAGAGCAGAAATGATTAGCAATGATGAGGATATGTCCAATATGAAAATACTCTTGTGATCATGTCCCTCATATATCTAGGGACAGGGAAGAGAAGGGGATAATTTGAGACGATGACAATGACACCGTTAAGATCAACAGAGCCCCAAATCACAATCCCGATGTGGAATCCTAGTAATGGCAACATCTGATACTAAGTCCAAAACCTTTGCAAAAATGGAAACGATCAACAACTCTTTTGGCCACGTGCTGATATTTGGTGACAAAATCAAAGTTGATTGCAGCTCAAAAGAGTGGGCTGTCTCCAGGTTGAACCATCCACAGAGGACAGTAGTCTGGAGTCAGCTAGGATTCTGGGACATATACCAATCCCAAAGCTAGACTTCACTGCAAGCATTGGGATTGATTCTCCCCCCATCTCTCTCTCTCTCTCTCTCTCTCTCTCTCTCTCTCTCTCTCTCTCTCTCTCTCTCTCTCTCTCTCTCTCTCTCTCTCTGCCTATGTACACTAGTCTTTTCAGCTACTCCCTCCCCATCCCAATTTAAAAAAATGGGGCTCAAGCTGAAATATAAAAAAAGGTATGAGAACTGAAATCCTGCCTAATTTAAGCTCTGTTCATAAGGAGGCCAGAGAGCAGAGGGAGGGGTGGAAATCAAATAAGTAAATGTCAGCCATGCAGTGGGGTGGAAGCCATTAGCCAGGCAGAGCATCTAATTAGAAGGCATTGAATTAGAGCAGGAAAAGAGGAGCGGAGCATCAGAGGGCACTGCGGGGAGGGACTGAGTAAGTGGACAGGAAGGAGCTGGAAGCCCCGATCAATAGAGGATTATCATAAGATGTGCTAATGGCGGGAGCCAGCCAGCCCTCCACAGGAGCACGCACCCTGTCCTGACACCCTTCATAAATGTCTTCATGGTTCTTTTGTCCTCTCCAAAATCCCATCTCAGAATGCTCAGCATCATGGACTATTTTGGAAAAGATTTGCCCCCTTTTGCCTGAACCCAGAGACAAAAAATGGGCAGCTCTCAGCCACTCTAGGATTAATTAGAACACACAAAGAAGGAGAGCAAATCCTTTGGCACACAGTGTCTGGGAGATTTCATTTTTCCATTTTTCAGTATAAACCCTACTCAAACAGAGGCTGAGATACCTCAGTCTGCCTGTGCGTGTACAAAAAGCGAACTCCTGCCACATGGAAACATTTCCATTTAAAGCTATAATAATGATTTTCTTTTCTTCCCTCCTTTTCTCCTAAATTGGAAGGTTTCATATTGAGACTCTTAAAAAACCCATGTAACTTGCCTGTGTTTTCCCCTGTGCTACTGATCCTAGGGTTTTAAGGACAAAGCCAGTCTAACACTGAAAAGGGAAGAGGCTCTGATTGAGGCCAAGCAAGTATTATTTTTTTCTCAACACACAGCTAATGGTTTCCTCCAGCGTGAAGTAGCAGGGCATATGCGGTCAGGAAACTTGGGGGCTCACAGCCAGAAGAGACTCAAGCCATTCACCCCCACAGTGGAGGAAGGCTTGTGGTAAGGGTCTCATGTGGATCTGTACTTTGCATTTCCAGGAAAGGAGGAGGGAGGAGGAGGGAGGAGGAGGAGGAGGAAGGAGGAAGAAGAGGAGGAGGGAAGAGGAGGAGGAGGAGGAGGAGGAGGAGGAGGAGGAGGAGGAGGAGGAGGAGGAGGAGGCTATAACCATCAGAGAGTGCCAGAAAAGACTGGGGACTCTTTGGTTTTGGCCTTCAACAAGGTATCAGACTTGGGCAGAGAGTGGAGGACATTTTAAATAGAGACAATAGATCTGTGTTTGTGGACTGGATGCAGGGAGGCTGATGGTAGGGTTGCCCAATAAAGGAGGAGACAGGATGATCAGCCTGTGAACCTGTGGTTCACACCTGTCATCCTAGCAACTCAGGAAGCTGACAGCTGAGGCTCAAAGTTCAAAGCCAGACCAAGTAGGAAAGTCTGTGAGAGTCTTATCTCCAATTAACCTCCCAAAAGCCAGAAGGAGAGCTGTGGCACACGTGGTAGAGCACTGGACTCAAGCAAAAAAAAAAAAAAAAAAAAAAAGCTAGAGACAGAGCCTAAGCCCTGAGTTTAAGCCCCAAGATTGGCCCAAAAGAAAAAAAAACTGATTTGCTCAATAGTAACTCTTTTGTACAATTACTTAAAGATAATAATGTATATATGTTATGTAGAGAATAGACAGAGACGCACAGGCTGTTTTAGGAGGAAGGGAGCTGGGCAGAGAGGCATCTCCAGCCAAAGCTAGGGACTCACTCCTCCTTCGAGGCTGTGGTCTTGGCAGTGGGGAAATGCTAGAGTGGTCTGGTGAGGGCTGGTAAAAGATCAGCTAGTGGTGAGATATTCACAAGTGTGTGTGGGGTGGGTGGGGGTGTTAGCAACCCAAGAGGGCCATAGCTGCTGAAGGGAGGGGTAAGGTCAGTATCTGTAAATCAAAGCCCTGGTCTAGAGCCTCAAGATAAAAACACCTGGCTATTAACAGGGAGGAGGAGTTCAGCCAACAGGAGAGTACCACCCAGATTTCCTTTCCACAATTATCGGAGGAACACCTGCTACCATCTATGCCAGCTCTGGGCTAGGTACGGGGAACCATGATGAAGACAAAATCCTAGCAAGTAAATTAACAAGCAATTGGTTTCCACAGAGGATGGTGAGTTTTAGGAGCGGGGGAACTTGTCCTACTTAGAAGATTATCAAAATAGCCTGCAGATGAGCGGATGAGGACCTAAATTAGAGTCATGGACAAGAGAGTGTGAACTGCTCTTGCAAACCAATATATTCAAGACACCACCACGTGATTTGATTCTTAATTACAAGCAGAGCTGGAGTGGGAGGAACACAGATCATTAAAATCCAGAGATAACTTCAAATTCCAATTATACAGGCGTTTCATGTTACTCCCACTTCCGGGGCTTGTGGATGTCTTTCTATCTTTATCTATTCACAAATAAAACGGTAAAGCAGCGTGGTTAAGAGAAAAATACTTCCAAGACCTAAATGTAAGTCATAGAGGAAAACATACATGCCTATAGGCTTGTGTCCTTGGATTAGGTGGTAGTTTCTCAAAAATGACTCTAGAAGCACAAATGACAAAAGGAAGAAAAGTAGGTTTGTGCTAGCATGTGTCAACCTAAATTACAATCAGAAAGAGAAAGACTCTCCAAAGCATAGTGATACTTATTCAAGAATGACAGGTCATTATAATGGGAATCATAGTAAACTAGCACATTGCAGAGTTTGAGGCAAGGGCTCGGGAAAATTTTAAAGGCAATAACAGAGAGATTTGCATAAACTACTTGGATACAAAGCTCATTGGTCCTGGAGACGGGAGGCAGAAGTTGGCTTCAGCTCATTGGATGAGGTGCAGTTGCTGGGTGAGTATTCATCAAGAGCACCTTGTCTGTACTGTTACAATATTACACTGTGAGTTGTGCCACTTAGAACAATGAGCTTACAGAAATCCATGCATACATAAGGACTTGGGAATCATGGAATATGTGCATAACAGGAAGAAATCTCCCCTGGGCTGTTAGAAGATCTTTAGGAAAGAACTTCAGATATGCAGGCCTGAGCCTTTCCCCATTTAACTTTTTTTTTTCTCTCTCTCATTTTGTCTAGCTCTCACAAGAATATGGATAAATACTTCATTTCACAAGAATATGGATAAATACATTCATTGTGTGGATATACCGCATTTTATTTATTCATTCATTAATTGATAGACAAGGTTTCCTTGTAAGTGATGATAAAGTTTTAAAGTTAAGTGTGGCAGAATTAAACAACTCAACCTGGTAAAAGCCATTGAATTAAATTGTTGAACGTATGGTAGATGAATTATATGCCTATATATGTATATATTATTAGGACTATATTAAAAAGAAGAACAAACCCCATGCATGTGCCTGTAGTCCCAGCTACCTGAGAGACTAAGGCAGACCATTTCAGTCTAGGTGTTCAGAGTCAGCCTGAGCAACATAGGAAAAGCTCATCTCTAAATGAGAGAGAGAGAGAAAGGGAGAGAAAGAGGAGCAGCAGAAGAAGGATGAGGAGGAAGGAAGGCATGGAAAGAGGGAGGGGGGAAGGGAACAAGGAAGGAAAGAGGAAGGAAGAAGGAAAGAAGGCATGCAAGCAGGCAGAAAAGGACTTTTTACAAGACCTAGGCTTGCTGGTGCTAGTGGCTCATGCCTATAATCCTAGCTACTCAGTAGGCTGAGATTTGAGGATCTAAGATCTCAAAGCCAGCCTAGGTAGGAAAGTCCATGAGACTCTTATCTCCAATTAACCCATGAGAAAATCATAAGTGGTTCTGTAGGCTCAAAGTGATAGAGTGTTAGCCTTGAGCAAAAGAGCTCAGGGACAGTGTCTAGGACCTAAGTTCAAGCCCCATGACCACCACCACCAACAACAAAAGGACCTAGGCTTTCCCATGGGGTAGGTGTGGGTTTGTCTCTGTAATGGCTAATCTTGTCAAGGTGCTTGGATTGAGATGCACCTGACAGAGTAGTAAAGCATACCTCTGGTGTGATTATAAGGGCATTTCCAAATCACAAACACTCTGATCTAAGTCAACGGAATCACGTTGATAGAATTGATTTTTATGAATCCACAAAAGTTATTGGTAGTGGGAGGTGGGCCGGGGTTGGACAAAGTGGGTCTTTGGGATGGTGTCTGTTGGAATGGGTTAGATCTTGCCCTGGCCTCTTCCTGCGTTGTCCCATTTTCTCTGCTTCCCGTCAATGGAAGTGTGAACTACTCTGCCCCACCCGCCCCCTAAAGCTGTGGGTCCAGGAAGTCTTTCCTATTTGGTCATACACATGACGACATGGAATACAAATCCAGTTCACCACTCAGACAAATTAACTTTTTGGTCTAAGTTTCTTCCTCTGTAAAGGAGGGATTAGCACGGTTTGTATTTCACAGGATTGCTGAGGGAATGAAATGCACATCAAGTACTTAGCACAATTCTAGGCATATTATGAGCTTTTAATTAGGATTACTTATACTTCTAGAGTTGGGTGGATATCAACTTTTGTGTGTGATCACTGGCCATTCTTTTTTATTATTATTATTGTGAAAATACTGTACAGAGGAGTTACAATTACATGGGCAGTCACTGGCCATTCTTAATTCTAGCACCTGCAGTTATACAAAGGGTCTTCTGAAAATCCTCCTAAGAAGTTAAAGCTGTGTAATCCATAGAGAAGAAACACCTTCAATTGTCTAAACAAGAAGTCCCCAAACTGGAGACTCCAAACAGGGAATGTGGCTGAGTGGTGGAGTACTTGTCTAGTATGCATGAGGCCCTGAGTTCAGTTCCTCATTACCCTATCAGCAAAAACCATAATTTTTTTTTTTTTGGTCAGTCGTGGGGCCTGAACTCTGGGCCTGGGCGCTGTACCTCAACTCTTCAGCTCAAGGCTAGCATTCTACCACTTGAGCCACAGTGCCAATTCTGTTTTTTTCTACTTATGTGGTGCTGAGGAATCAAACCCTTGGGCCTCATGCATGTGAGGCAAGCACTCTATCACTGAGCCACCTTCCCAGCCCCAGATAAATTTAAAAACAATTACTAAAATAATTAACAATCCCAAACAGTAGTCAACAGATATTCTAAATTTAACATCAGTTAAAGTTTTCACAGCAAACTTAATAGGGGTATTTATATTAAATGCACTTTTTTTGGTGCCACTCTTGGGGCTTGAACTCAGGGCCTGGGCACTGTCCCTGAGCTTTTTTTGCTCAAGGCTAGTGTTCTACCACTCGAGTCATAGCTCTACTTCCAGCGTTTTGGTGGTTAATTGGCACTAAGAGTCTCATAGACTTTTTTTTTTTTTTTTTTTTTTTTGTCGGTCGTGGGGCTTGAACTCTGGGCCTGGGCGTTGTCCCTCAGCTCTTCAGCTCAAGGCAAGCGCTCTACCACTTGAGCTACAGCGCCACTTCCGGTTTTCTGGTGGTTTATTGGAGATAGGAGTCTCACGGTTTCTCCTGCCCGGGCTGGCTTTGAACCACGATCCTCAGATCTCAGCCTCCTGAGTAGCTAGGATTACAGGCGTGAGCCACCAGCGCCCGGCTATCTCTCATAGACTTTTCTACGCGGGCTGGCTTTGAACCACAATCCTATATCTCAGGTACTGCTGGTACCTGGCTTAAGTGAACATTCTTCTGAAGCTGTCTCAGGTAGATATGGGATTCCCTAAAACTCCCCATAACTGGGACCAAAGCAGCCAGGAAATGTTCTGTCATAATTTTTAGACCTTCCATGTAAGCATGGTTTTCTATCATTTAAACGTGAGCAGTGAAAATTAAATACCTGTATTTACATATAAAATAAGTTATACAGAGCAAGCATAATTGCTCATGAGCACATGAAAAGGCTTGTTAACTAGTTTGATTGGGCATGCATATAAAAAAATCTCGAACAGAAATTATCTTGCACAGCAAATTTTGAAATTTCTGATTCTTCTAACCCTCTTGTCAGCTCAAATGGAGAATTATGTATATGAAAGACCAGCCATGGGCCAGAGCCCTTGCTCTCTGAGTCTAGTATCAGAAGGTTTTCCTTAGCTGGGTGCCAGTGGCTCACACCTGAATTCCTAGTTACTCAGGATGCTGAGATCTGAAGATCCTGGTTAAAAACCAGCTCAGGCAGGAATGTCTGTGAGACTCTTGGATGTCTGTGAGACTCTTTTTTTTTTTAACTTTTTATTTATTTTTTATTGTGAAAATACTGTACAGAGAGGTTACAATTACATGGGCAAGATACTGAGTACATTTCTTATCAAGCATTGTAGCCTCCTCCTTTGTTTCCCCTTCCCATACTCCCTCCACCCCCCCAATTCCCCCCCCCCCCGTCTGTGAGACTCTTATCTCCAATTAACTACCAAAATTATCTGAAAGTATAGCTGTGGCTCAAGAAGTAGAATGCTAGCCTTGAGTAAAAGAAGTTTAGGGGCAGGCCCTGAATTCAAGCCCCAGAACTGCTACACCCCCCCCAAAAAAAAGAATCAAAAAAGGTTCTCTTTGTCACAAAGCCTCAGTCATTCTTGGCCTGGCTCACAATGATAAAGAAAATGTCATGCTCTCTACTCTGAGCTCAATCCTTTGAAAGCTTTTAAAGTGAAATTCACTAAGGCAAGGCATTTTCAACCTTGATTGTACACTTCTGCCTGGTTCCCTCCCCAGAAATGCTGGTACAATTGATCTGAGGCGCAACAAAGAGTGCATCATCAAAAGTTCTCAGGCACCTGTGCGGCTCACGCCTGTTATCCTGGATGAAATCTGAGGATCATGGTTCGAAGCCAGCTCAGGCAGGAAAGCCAGTGAAACCCTTATCTCCAATAAGAAATGAAACTGTAGCTCAAGTGTAGAGCTCTAGCCTTGAGCAAAATAGCTCAGAGACATCACTCAGGCACTGAGTTCAAGCCCCACTACTGGTATATATACATGCTTGCACTCATGCGCGCGTGCGCGCGCGCACACACACACACACACACACACAGAGTTGGGCTGAAGAATGAGATGGGGGGGGGGGCTGGAAAGGTGGCTCAGTGGTAGAGCTCTTGCCTTGCATGCATGAGGCCATGGGTTCGATTCCTCAGCACCACATAAGCAAAAAGAAAAAAGCCGGAAGTGGCGCTGTGGCTCAAGTGGTAGAGTGCTAGCCTTGAGCTGAAGAGCTGAGGGACAGCACCCAGGCCCAGAGTTCAGGCCCCATAACCGGACCCCCCCCCCAAAAAAAAAAGAAAAAGAAAAAGAATGAGATGAAGGATTCAGTGTGGACTCAGCAGAGCCTTCCACCCAAATGTGCTGCAGAGGAAATGCCTAGATATCTTTACCTAGCTGGTCAGGTCAGATTTGCCCATCAGCTGCTGAGCCCTTCAAACCAAGAGGGAGAATGTTTCCTTCCTTAGTAGGACCAAGGCAGCCCTGCAGAGATCTTGAATGGTAGGCACCCGCCAGACAGATCAGAACAACGAACCCAGGCTCCGAGCCAGACAGCACAAGGCTTGCCAGTTGCTTGACCAGTTTAATTATTATGGGTACACAATGTACCAGTGCAGCAGTTTCTGTAACCTGATCTCTGAGGGACCAGCTCTCCTCTCATCCTGCCTGGTGGCCCCAACAGTAGACAGCTGATTAAGCATGATTCTCCCCCTCCCCCATCTGCCTCCTGTCTAGCTCTAAGAGAGCAAAGGGTAGCCAAGTCCAAAAACTTGTGAAGAGATTCTGTGTCATTTTGAAAACAGACAAGAAGGGCATCACAGGGTGATGTTGGAAGCCTGGCCAGGAGCTACAGAGGCAAATGGCCACATGGGTTTTGTTGGTGGGGTGGGAGGTGGGGGGTGGGGAGGTGGGGGAGTGGAGGGGTGTTCCTTATTGTTTGCAAACATCGAACTACTAAATCACCTTGCCCATCAGATTATCGGGAAGAAAAGCAAAATTTTAATATTCTGAGTTTTAGTCCATAGGTTAAAGTTCGTGTGTGTGTGTGTGTGTGTGTGTGTGTGTGTGTGTGTGTGTGTGTGTGTGTGTGTGTGTGTGTGTGTGTGTGTGTGTGTGTGTGTGCTGGTATTATGGCTTGAACTTAGGGCCCAGGTATTCTCTCTTAGCTTTTTCATTGGTGCTCTACCACTTGAGCAGTTGGTTTTGTTTTGTTTTTCAGTGGTTAATTGGACATAAGATTTTCCTGCTGGGACTGCCTTTGAACCATGCTACTTAGATCTTAGCCTTCTGGGTAACTATGATTAAAGGTGTAAGCCATTGGTGCCCAGCTACTCTGGACAAGGTTTTTGCTTGTTTTTGTGCCAGTCCTGTGACTTGAACTCAGGGCCTGGGCACTGTCCCTGAGCTTTTGTGCTCAAAGCTAGCATTCTACCACTTGAGCCACAGCTCCATTTCTACCTTTTTGCTGGTTAACTGGAGATAAGAGTTTCTTGGATTTTTCCTGCCTAGGCCATCCTCCGATCTCAGCCTCCTGAGTAGCTAAGATTACAGGTGTGAACCACTGGTGCAGGCTAGCTGAACAAGATTAATCAATTGTGCATGTGCCTGCTACTCCTGATATTTCATGAGCATATTGTGGAAGTGATACCATGTCTTTGTATCCCCACTCCTCACCCAGTGCCTGGTGCTTAATAGGTCCTGTACAGATTCCAACGTGATGCCCCACAGTTAGATGGGAAATTGCTACACCATTCAAAGAGGCAAAGTGTGATTATCAAAAGCAAAAGCAAACAAACAAAAAACCAAACCCTGCCAGCTGAATGAAGTGTTCTGGGAAAAAGGCTACACTGGGCACAGATATGGTCAGAGAGAAGGATTCACTAACAATGGCCACATCGTGTCACCATGCAGGGACTTCTGGGGATGCACTTCTGTTTATCAGAGCCATACTCTGCTTCCTTACTTTGGAAGCACCCTAGTACACCAAAGAGAATCTCTCGGTGTATGACTTCTTACAAACAGGAGAGATGCAGGCTAATTGAAGAAGCCTGCCCCCAGGAAATGTCCAGGTCTGAGCATTTCCAATCCTGGCTTCGATATAAAAGACAGCAGAAGCCAGGCACTGGTGGCTGTAATCTAGCTACTCAGGAAGCTGAGATCTGAGGATTGTGGTTCAAAGGCAGTGTAGGCAGCAAAGTCCGGAAGACTCCTGTCTCCAATTAACCATCAAAAAACAAAAGTGAAGCTGTGGCTTCAGTGGTAGAGCACTAGCCTTGAGCAAGAAAACAAAAGAACAAACAAAAAAGCCCAGACATAGCACCCAGGCCCAGAGTTCAAGCCCCAGGACTAGGACAAAAAACAAAAATAAAAGGCAGCAGACCTGCAGCAGATGAGTGATGAGTTCCCTATACCTCTCCACATGGTATACTTCTGCTGCAACAGTGTCCTTTAAAAAAAAGCTGGCAGTGGGGGGGGGGGGGGCGGTGATGGGAAGGGGAGGGAAGGGAAAACAAAGGAGGCAACAATGCTTGGTATGAAATGCACTCATTACCTTGCCCATGTAATTGTAACCCCTCTGTATGGTATTTTCACAATAAATTTAAAAAAATAAATTTAAAAAATTAAAAAAAGAAAGCTGGCAGCAACCCCAGAGTGCTGTGCATGTGCTCACCAAGCAGGGTTGTGAGTGAAATACAGTTCAGGTGGCCCCTAGAATCTAATGCTGCTGCTGCTCAGGTAAAGGAAAATACACTACTGTGAACTCACCTACTGAGATGTCTTCCACACTTGTCAAAAATCAAGGCATATACACGATCTTGGCTGACTTCTAAATATGGTGGGGAGGCTGGACTTAGGGTGCAGTGAACAGGCTGATTGGTCTTAAAACAGAAATCAAGCCAGGTGTTGGTGGCTCATGCCTAGAATCCTAGCTATTAGGAGGCTGAGATCTGAGGATTGCAATTTGAAGCCAACTTGGACAGGAAACTCTATGAGACTCTTATCTCCAATTAACCAGCAAAAAGCCAGAAGTGGAACTGTGGTTCAAGTGGTAGAGTATCAGCTTTGAGCAAAAACAAAAAAACTAAGGGAGAATGATCTGGTCCTGAGTTAAAAAAACAACAACAAAAACAAACAGAAAAAAAGTGTGAAGTGTGATGGAACACTAAGGATTTTATTAGATCTATATTAAGAAAATAAGCCCGGTGCCACTGGTTCAAGCCTGTAATCCTAGCTACTCAGAAGGCTGAGATCTGAGGGTCATGGTTCAAAGCCAGCCCAGGCAGTAAAGGCTAACAGATTCTTTTTTGGGGGGAGGGGGCGTCCGGTCGTGGGGCCTGAACTCTGGGCCTCGGTGCTGTCCCTCAGCTCTTCAGCTCAAGGCTAGCGCTCTCCCACTTGAGCCATAGCACCACTTCCGGCTTTTTTCTTTTTGCTTATGTGGTGCTGAGGAATGGAACCCAGGGCCTCATGCATGCAAGGCAAGCACTCTACCACTGAGCCACCTTCCTAGCCCCAAGGCTAACAGATTATTATCTCCAAATAACCACCAGAAAACTAGAAATGGAACTGTGGCTCAATGTGGTAGAGCCCTAGCCTTGAGAAGAAAGTCTCAGGAACAGTGCCCAGGCCCTGAGTTCAAGCCCCATAACTGACCAAAAGAAAGAAGGAAGGGAGGGAGAGAGGGTAGGAAGAAAGAGAGAGAAGGAAGAAAGAAAGAAAGGAAGGAAGGAAGGAAAGAAGGGAGAGAAATATATAGAAAGGAAGAAGGAAAGAAAGAAAGAAAGAAAGGAAGGAAGGAAGGAAGGAAGGAAGGAAGGAAGGAAGGAAGGAAGAAAGGGAGGGAGGGAGGAAGAAAGGAAGAAAGCTAGTTGAGAGAATAATGATAATTACAGGTAGCATTCTTGAGATGAAGTGATGCCCTCTACTGGGAAACGCAACTCTGCTGCCAGGGCGGGTTCTGAGTGAATATTCCCTGCTGGTTTTGGCCCTGTCTGGATGGACTGATGGGCACATGTGTAGGAGAGTGGGACATTTATCCAGGTACAGTTTGTCTTGGCCACAACCTATTATTAAGGAAGAAGTGTGGGGTGGGTTGTTGGAAGAAGAAAACTAGGTAATACTGATTGTCTGCTGACCCAGAAATATAATACTTCAAGTCCTGCAAACAGATTGTTAACTGTGGGTTATTTTGTTTCTTTTGTGTGTATGTGTGTGTGGAGGGGTGAGGGTAGGGGTTGGAACTCAGGGTCTGGGTGCTGTCCCTGAGCTTTTGTGCTCAAAACTAGTGCTCTACCACTGGAGCCACAACTCCACATCCAGATTTTTTGGTGATTGATTGGAGATAAGAGTCTCAGGGACTTTTCCTGCCCAGGCTGGCTTCCAATAGTGATCCTCAGATCTCAGCCTCCTGAGTTATTTTGTTTCTTGGTAAATTTTTGAATTAGCAACTTATTTAAAGATTTCACATTTGTGAATTTATGTTTCATATATGCAGATTTTTAAAAACTTGTTCTGAAAAACAATCCTACCCACATTTCCACAGGGAAGTCTTGGCAAGACAGGGACCTGCTACCTCCTGGAATCCTGCACATAGCAGGGTCCCTGGGCATGCTCCTTCATCTGCCCCACCTGCCAGGCCTCCACGGGTACTTCTGTTTGAGGCCCTCCATGATATCAGCAAATGTGAGAGGTACTCGGTTGTTGTTTGACTCCTTAATATTACGATAAAGTCTATCTGTGTCCATGTCCTGGGGCTTGAACATGGTCTGGGCACTGTTCCTGATTTTTTTTGCTCCAGGCTAGCATGCAACCACTTGAGTCACAGATCTACTTCTGGGTTTTGATGCTTAATTGGAGATAGGAGTCTCACAGATTTTTCTGCTCAGTGTAGCTTTGAACTGTGATCCTCCATCTCAGCCTTCTGAGATTACAGGCATGAGCCATTGGCACTGGCTTGATGAAGTCTATACAACATGAACTTTATCGTTTTCACAGAGTTTAGGCATGGGGCTCAGCCGTACGAAGCACAGCTGTCCCATTTAACACTGGATCCCCATCCTCCCTCTCCTCGTAATCCCTGGCCGCTACCCTTCTCCTTTCTACATCTTGGCCTTTGACCCTGCTGGGTCCCCATCATTCTTATCAGCATAGTGTCTCCAGGGCTTCACACACTCATGGAACAGATGAGGAAATTGAGGCCAGGGGTGGGGGAGTGGTATACCCCAAGAGAGCTGTGAGGATTAGCCCTGGGGTCTCCTGACTCCCTCACACTGCTCTTCTCAAATCCTGGAAAGGGTGCTTGCTCTTCCCCTCCTGTGGCCCCCACCCGTCTGAGGGGTACAAAGTACCACTCTGCTTATGTTTCTTGACTCCAGGACCTGGTCCTCTTTAGACTTGCTTACTCCGGGGAGGGGGGGGTGCTTTGTCACTTGCACCACACACTCAGTCCAGCTTTGTGTTGAGTATGCTGGAGATGGACTCCTGAACTTTTCTAACCTGGCTGGCCTCAAACTATGATCCTCTGGATCTCGGCCTGTTGATAGCCAATATTGGCTAATAGTGCCAGTCAATATCAGTCTTGGAAAGTGATAAAACTACCCTGGCGATGAAATCAGCAATGTCCAAAAGGAAGCCATCCCCTAAGGGGCCAATAATAATAATAAAATCCGAAACAAAAAAACCCTCAAAAACATCATAAATATGTATGTATGCATAGACACACATACATATATATGCAAACTCCTGTTACCTCCAAATATTTCCCACTAATCCTTAAACTCCAAAGCGATTTTTAACAATGGCTCTCTAGGAATGGAGCTGTCACTCCATTCCTGGTTGCCAGGAAATGATGAGAGATGTGATTTGTGAGGTGGCAGCCAGCGTACCTAGAATAGCCTCCTGGCGGCCGGCTTGGCAGAGAGGGGTTCATTAGGCAGGGTTGTGTTGGGGGACGCCCACAAGGGGAAACCAGGCCTTCCTGCTGAGCCGGGCTGGAGATCTCAGAACCCAGCTGTCTGCCCTCCACCAACACCCCCCCCCCCCCCCAGCCTGTGTTGCCTCCCGGCCTCTCACCTGCTTTGCCAACATGATATAGACAAAAGGGACTGAGATCTGTGCCAGGGACCAGCAGCCCTTGTCCCAGGCTCATTGCTTCTTGAGGCAGGTCCTTCAAAGTCAGTGCTCTTTGGAGCAAGCTAAACAGGAGTTTGCGGGAATCCTCCCCCTCCCCCCCTTTTTTTTGTCAGTCCCAGGGCTTGAGTTCTGGGTCTGGCTGCTCTCTGTCCCTAGGCTCTTCAGCTCAAGGTGAGCACTCTACCACTTGAGCCACAGCGCCACTTCCGGTTTCCTGGTGGTTTATTGGAAATAAACCTTCCCTGGGCTGGCTTTGAATCATGATGTCAGGCTGGTTTTGATTTTTATACAGTGCTGGGGATTGAGCTCACAGCCTCCTGCTTTCATATATGCTAGGTGAGCACTCTACCACTGAGCCACAACCCCAGCCCCTGGACAAGAATTTTCCTTACAGGGCAGATGGGGGAGATGGTGATGGAAGAAGGGGAGGGGAAAGCAAGAAAAGAGAGCACCCCAAACATCAATAACCCTTTTACTTGCATGTCAGAATGATTGTCCAACTGCTATAGATATGAACAATGTGGTCTAGCACTTCTCTATTTATGACTGTGGTCAAGAAAATAACTTGGTTCTTAACCAATTATTTTTAAGAGGTGGTAGCACAGTGTTTCTGTGGATGTTGAAAAACAAAAATAGAGCTTTGAAGAATGCCTTCCATCTGCCAGTCTGCACACTGGCTGCGTAGAGATGTAAACAGCACGCCAGCAGTTGAATAATAGGCCATGTGTCCCACATGGAGAGCAGGGTGGTAGGATTCAGTGTACCTCAGAAACAAGCAATTAGCTGCGCTCGGCTTCTTAGCCAGTGCTTCTGCAGCCTTGCCCTGCGGGATAAAGATGGCGATCACACCTTCCCAGGTGGCAGGTCTAACCCCAAGGTAAATAGTGACATTCGCAGTAATAAGTGCCAAAGGTGTCCTGGAAGTCAGGGCCTGGGAAAAGTGTGTGGACTGCCCGGGAGGAGAAATGGGAATACTTTTCAAACCGCATATCCATCTTAAGGACAGTTCCCTTCACAGGGATGAACAGGCAAAATCCAAGTGCAAACCTTTGCCTAACCTAGGGAGCTGCTTCCATCACATGGCTCTGGAGACCTTCCAAGAGGTCAGGCCTGCCTGCTTTTCCAGCCCCACCTCTTAGTCCTCCTCTCCCCTCCCTCCCTCCCTTTCTCTCTCTCTCCTCTTTCCCTCTCTTCCCTCCCGATCTCCCCTTCCCAGGATCAGGCTTGCAGATACCAAGCTTGCTCTCTGCCTGGCAAACATCCTTTAGCCCAGGCCACTTCCTCTTCCTGCTTTGGACACAACCCCACTCATCCGTCAGGCTCAGCTCTGACCGTTCCCTGGCCTGCTCCCTGCACTCTAGGTGGCTGTCCCCAGGGCAGCATGGACCACCATCAAAAGGATGTCACACCCCATGTCTGCTGGCTTTGCCATCCCCTCCCCCAACAGGATGGGGCATTCCTGGAGAGCGATTTTGGCATTTTATTGTGACTGCACAGGGGAGATACTCAGTGGATTGTTGAATTTGCCTTGAGTATGTTCCTTTAAGACAACCCCCCCTCTCCCCCAGCTACTCCCCAGGTCTTACCCACAAGTCCTAGGGATGCCTATGCAGTGTGTGTGTGTGTGTGTGTATGTGTGTGTGTGTGTGTGTGTGTGTGAAATCTCAGGGCCTGAGCCCTATCCTTGAGCATTTTTGTTCAAGGCTAGCACCCTGCCACTTGAGCCATAGCTCTGCTTCCAGCTTTTTGGTGGTTAATTAGAGATGAGTCTCACAGACTTTACTTTTTCAAACTCTGATGATCCTCATATCTCAGCCTCTTAAGCAGCTAGGATTACGGACTTGAGCCACTGTCACCTAGCAGTAGCCTTTTAGAGATGAAAAAGACCAAAGTGCTTTCCTGTCTCATGAACCATGGTGTTTCTGACTCCACTTTACTCTGCCAGTACTGGGGCTTGAACTCAGGGCCTGGGCTCTGACATTCTACTTTTTTTTTTAAACTAAAGATTGGTGATCTGGGCTGGGAAGGTGGCTCAGTGGTAGAGCGCTTGCCTTGCATGCTCAAGGCCCTGGGTTCGATTCCTCAGCACCACATAAGCAAAAAGAAAAAAGCCGGAAGTGGCGCTGTGGCTCAAGTGGTAGAGCACTAGCCTTGAGCTGAAGAGCTGAGGGACAGTGCCCAGGCCCAGAGTTCAGGCCCCACGACCGGACCCAAAAAAAAAAAAAAAAGACTGGTGATCTACTACTTGAGCCACAGCTCTACTCCTGGCTTTTTGGTGGTTAATTGGAGATGAGCGTCCCAGATTTTTCTGCCAGAGCTGGCTTCCATCTGTGATCCTCAGATCTCAACCTCCTGAGTAGCTAGGATTACAAGCTATGTAGCCCAGACTGGCCTCTCTCTTCTTGCTATGTAGCCCAGGCTAGCCTAGAACTCACAGTCCTGCTGGGGTTATAGGCATATACCAGCATACCCAGATTCTTCAAATTCTTTGTCTCCCTAAGTGATCTATTTTATGTCGATTTTCAGAAGTTGTAACCCAAGCTCAGAGGGGACAAGAAATTCACCAAAGGCCACACAGGCAACCAAAATCAGATGGCTTTGCAGCTCTCCTTGAGCAAGCCTCAATGCTTCAGAGACTTACTGTCAGAGATAAATATACAATTTTATTCTATGATGTTGAACATTTCTTTGTGTTTGCTAAATTAGACACATTTCTCTTCGTCTCCTCCCTCCCCAACACGCATCCCAATGCTGGAATGGCACCCAAAGCCTGTGCATGCAGGATAAGCAGTCTACTGCTGAGCGACCTACCAGCCCTGCCCTCCTCCCAGGCAGACTGGAGGCTGAGATCTGAGGATTGTGTTTCAAATCAACCCTGAACAGGAAAGTCCACGAGACTGTTATCTCCAATGGACCACCAGAAAACTGGAAGTGGTGCTGTGGCCCAAAGTGGTAGAGTGATAGCTTTGAGCCGAAAAAGCTCAGGGACAGAGGAGTCCAGGCCCTGGTTCAAGCCCCATGACCTACCAAAGGAAAAAAAAAAGTGAACTAAAGAGAAAGAAATTAAGAGGGGGGGGAGGAAGGAAGGAAGGAAGGAAGGAAGGAAGGAAGGAAGGAAGGAAGGAAGGAAGGAAGTGAGGAAGGAAGTGAGGAAGGGAGGGAGAGAAGGAGGGAGGGAGGGAGGAAGGGAGGGAACGAAGTAAGACAGACAGTCAGGCAGACTAGATTGTTAGAAATCTGTTCCTAGTCAGGTGTGTGCCAGCACTCTGGATTCTGAGATGGGAGGATCACAAGTTCAAGGCCAGCCTGGGTATACAGCAAGACTCTGTCTCAAAAACAAAAACAAACACTTCTCTTGTGTGGCAGTGCCTGTAATGATGGTTTGTATGACTCGGGGGGTTCCCTATCAACCACACGTTCACACAGCTGTCCGGCTCTCTTCGTTGCTCTTCTCTCTGGTGGAGGGCACCCGTGGGAGCTCAGCGAGAGGCGAGGGAAGGCTGCCTGGCTAAGGCTGGGCCTGGCTGCTCCAGGGCAAGCCTGTGGTTTCTCCCAGTCTCTGGGGGGCTTCCTGGGGCTGTCGCTCAAACACAAGCACATGGCTTTGCCCTTGGGTCCCCTAAGCCAAGACTGGCCTGTTTTCAACAGTCATGTAGACAAACACGACGATGATGAAAATGCCAAGGACCGCGAGCCCCAGGCCCCAAGAAAACTTCTCCTCAATGCCCTTGGCCACCGGCCACAAGTCTTGCGTATGGATGGCACCTACTGATGGCGTGGCAGACCTGTGAAAATATTGGCGGCTCTTAGGATTGTATAGTTACTCCCCAGCACCCCTTAAACTAAGTGTGGGCCCCTCCAGATCTAAGGGTACCTCAATGATGGGGTTTCAGTGGCCCTTCGACTCACTCCAAACCTAACCAAATTTCAACAGGCATCAGCGGTGAAAGAGCCCTGCGGTCCCCCAGAGCGTTCACTTACAACTTACCACTTGGGTGACACTGCTCACAGCTGGCATGAAGCCTGGCTTGGGGACATTCAAGAACCCCAGGTCCCCATTGGGAGGCTATACCAATGGATGGGTGTCTTCTCTCTTTAACTTGTTTATTTAAAATTTTTTGCCACTTAAGCTGAGTGCCAGTGGCTCATGCCTGGAATCTTAGCTGTTCAAGAGGCTGAGATCTGGAGGATCGTGGTTCAAAGCTAGCCTGGACAGAAAAGTCCTTGAGACTCTATCTTCACGATAACCCGCAAAGAGCAGGGATGGAAATGTAGCTCAAGTAGTAGAACGCCAGCTGAACCAGCACGCTGAAAATAAATCGACAGTTGAATGGCATTTCAAAAAAGAATATAGGGCTTTTTCTCCCTCCCCTTTAGAATTGGGGATTGAGTTCAGGGTCTAGCACTTTCTAGACAGGCACACTACAACTTGAATCGTACACCTTAATTCTTTTGCTTTTAGTATGTTTTAATTAATTTTTAAATTATCATTAAGCAATTGTACAGAAGAGTTTTAATAGATTTTAGTTTTGGTTAGGTTTTTTTTTAATAGAGTCTTATGCTAACTTTGTCCTGGCTGGCTTAATCCCCTGGTTCTCCTACCTCTGCCTCCAGAGTAGCTGGGATTACAGGTATGAACCACCACACTCATACCCTCATGCTACTTGCTGGATTTATTGTAGTGAGAACTTGTGCTATAATCTTGCAAAAATCTGCTCACATTTACTTTAAAGTGAGGGAACTTGGGGCTGGGAAGGTGGCTCAGTGTAGAGTGCTTGCCTTGCATGCATGAGGCCCTGGGTTCGATTCCTCAGCACCACATAAGCAGAAAAAAAAGCCGGAAGTGGTGTTGTGTCTCAAGTGGTAGAGCGCTAGCCTTGAGCTGAAGAGCTGAGGAACAGCGCCCAGGCCCAGAGTTCTAAAGTGAGGGAACTTTCTGGAAAGTTTCACTTTTTTTTTAGTTCAGTGCTCGGGATCAACCCAGGGTCTCTTGGTCTACCACTAAGACTCACTCTCAAATCCTAGATTTATTTTCTGGCTAAGAAAAATGATCTGCCTTGCTCTTATTGAACTGGAAATCTTTTATCTGTTGGGCCATAGTGGGGCAAAGAGCCAGGCCAGATGCTCTTATCACTCCATTTCCCTTTCAAGATATCCTTCCAAGACACAGAGGGCAAACGTCTTTCCAATCCACTACTGTTCTCAGTTCTGAGATTTCTGGCATTCCCCCTCCCCTGCCCCCCACCATCTCTAAATAAGAGCAGAGACATCAGAGACCACAGAAAGCTGCTTGTCTGTTTGAAATGAGGTAGCAATGCAGATCTTTCACCTTCTCAATTTTAGGCTCAACCACCCACCCACACACGGAAATCTGAATAATGAGATTCCTCCTACTCCCCCCCCCCAAAGTTCCGGAACGTATCTTGTGTGCTATGAGCAGGATGCACCTGATTGGACTGGCAGGCATCTGAGTCAGACAACGCATGTCCACAGCTCTTGCTTTACTGAAATAAGTCTTGAGTCTCTGATAAACAGAAAGAAAACATCAACAGAAATTTGTTTCCAATGTCTTGTACAAAGCATCTTGGCCTTTATTCTAGGAGGAAAGAAAAAAGCACCATTGATTTAAAAAAAATCTTACACATGTGCTGGTACTGGGGCTTGAACTGGGCCTGGGTGCTGTCCCTTAGCTTTTTTACTCAAGGCTGGTGCTCCACCACATGAGCCACAACTTCACTTGCAGCTTTTTGATGGCTCATGGGAGATAAGTCTCACAGATTTTCTTGCCCAGGTAAGCTTTGAACTGTGATCCTCAGATCTCAGCTTCCTGAGTAGCGAGGTTGACAGGCATGAGCCGCTGGTGCCTGGCCTTGATCAGTTTTTGACATATGAGGCAGTTTAATATCGCCCAACACAAACTTCCAGCTCACACTTCTTTGACAATTAGCAAACCTAGGGACAGCCCATGCAGTGATTCACAGAACAAGAGCCACCCAAGGGTGACAAGTTCCCACTACCATCTTAAATACCCTACCATGATCCTAAATACCCCACCTGTTCCTAAACACCCCTCCGTGTTCTTAAATACATGCCATTTTGCTTTCTCCTTTTATTCGTTTATGGCTTGGAGCTTTTTTATGAGCATATGTCATTACTACCCAAAGGATAAAGTTATTTTTAAAACCATGTAGATTATAAATAAGGACTGGAAGATCACTGACAAAAGGAAAGCTTCACTGTAAGAGGCACTGGAGTAGTGACTGTTGAGTTTTTGTTGATATTTTTTAGTTTAAAAAAAAAGTCTTTCAAACCTGGTGCCAGTGGCTCACACCTGTAATCCTAGCTACTCAGGAAGCTGAGATCTGAGGATTATGGTTCAGAGCCAGCCTGGGCAGGAAAGCCCATGAGACTCGTATCCCCAATGAACTACCAGAATACTGGAAGTGGAGCTGTGGCTCCAAGTGGTATTGCACTAGCCTTGAGCACAAGAGTTCACAAATAGCACCCAGGTCCTGAGTTCAAGCCCCAGGACCAACCGGAAAAAAAAAAAAAGTACTTTAACATATGCCAAGTAGTGAAAACATTTCTAAAACAGAGGACCTAATCTTTGGAGGAGTCTAAGTCAGAAACACACACACACACACACACACACACACACACACACACACACACACACACACACACACACTCCCCAACACACCAAATATGCTACCAGAAAGCTTAGGACAGCTCATCTGGCCTTGGTTCTTGTATCTGGCAGGAGAATTCAGACAAAAAGCAACCATAAGGTGATGGGAAAGTTCATTAGAGAAGGAACAAATAATACATCCTGCAAATGACTCCTCCCCCCTGGGAATGTAAAGAGGGGGTATCAGCATCACCTGATACCCCCCTCTACTTGTCAGTAGACTCCCTGAGGCCTGCTGATAGGCACCACCACAGCTCCATTTGGGAAACAAGCTGAGACACAGAGAAGTTAAGGACTTTGCCTGGGTCACACAGCATTACCAATGGAGAGCTACTGCTTCTACAACACTACTGGACATAGCTATCCAGTCCTAATCTACATGTTTCCTACCCAACTTAACCGGAAATTTTGTTTAATTCATCAGACATTTGTAGCGGAGTGAGGACCAGGCCTGGTGAGTGGAGACCTCCAAGAGCTGGAGCGGAGGTGACTCTGCTCCTACCTGGCCCGGCTTCCTCCCGCTCCAATCCCCCGGGGCATCTGATCTCACACAGTCACCATCTGCTGCTCCAGCAAGCCACAGTGCCTACTATTCAGGTCATTGGTCCCTTGGTGTCTTCCCTCCTCTGGGAAGCACAGGACCCTTGCACACGTGGGCAGCCTCGCATCCTGCAGTGCTGGACTTGTGCCATCCAGTGATGAGCGGGGAATGGGAGAATCCTAGACACAGACTGGCCTTCCTGGGACTCCATGGTCTTCCACGGACCACGGCCAAGCCCAAGGGCGGGGCTCTGACAGCCAGCGCGCTGTGGTCATGCGGTCCACAGAGCTCACAGTCCCTACACTCCGCGCCTGCAGCTGCAGGCCCCTGAGGCTCACGGCCTCGTGTGGCACTGTGTGCTGCCAATCACTCAATCACAGGGGACACCATGAGCCAGGGGACAGCTGCAGCCCCTTCTCTGTCCCTGTTGTGCGTGCGTGCGTGCGTGTGTGTGCATGCGTGTGCATGTGTGTGTGTGTGTGTGTGTGTGTGTGTGTGTGTGTACTCCGTCTTGAACTCAGAGCCTGGGTGCTATCCCTTTGTTTTTGTTTTCACTGAAGGCTGGCCCTCTACTACTTGAACCATAGCTCTATTTCTGCCATTTTGCTGGTTAACTGAAGATCAGCATCTCTGACTTTCCAACCTGGGCTGGCTTCAAACTTCTATCCTCCTACCTCGGCCTCCTGAGTAGCTAAGATTACAGGTGTAAGCCACCAGCACCTGATTTCTTCCTGTCCTCTCCTGTTCTCCCTTCCCCTCTCCCTTCCCTCTCCTTTCTCCTCTCCTCCTCTTCTCCCTGCAGCCCCCTTCCCCCTTCTCAGAGAAGAGGCATGGTCTCCTGTGGACAGGCAGACATGACACAGGGGTCCCACAGCTGAGGGAGCCCCCAAACCCTGCATGGACATCACAGGCTTCCCTACTGTTCCCACCATTTGGGGCAAGGAAGAAAAAGCCCTGTGCAAGAGGGACTCAGTTTCCCCACAGGTGCGAGGCCTGCAATGCCCAGAGTGTTTCAAAGTATTTCCAACAGTGCTGGGAAATCCTGCATTAAACAAAACCTTTCTTACCTTAGGGAAAAATTTGCACGCACGCGGAAGTAGACAATAGTGGAATGAAACTGCACATGCCACGCTCGTGTTTAAGTCTTTTAAATTTAAAAATAGGAAGGTTAAATAAAGCATTTGGGGTTGGCCTGTTGCAAAATCAAATGATAGGATTTCACAGCTCTTGGGCAATCAAATACTCCCTCTCTTTTCTTTCCTCCTGCCCTAAGTAGCTTTAGGTATTTTATTTCCTTGTCTTTATTGTTTCCCTTCACTCCCTTCTTCCCTCCCTCCCTCCCTCCCTCCTTCACTCCCCTCCCTCCTTCCCTTCCTTCCTTCTTTCCTTCCTTCCTTCCTTCCTTCCTTCCTTTCTTCCTCCCTTCCTTCCTTCCTTCCTTCCTTTCTTCCTTTCTTTCTGTTCATTTTGGTTTTTGAGATAGGACCTAATTTGTTGCCCAGGGAGGCCCAAAACTCTTGGATTCAAGCTTTCTCCTGCTAAAGCCGTTGTCCTCTTGAGTAGCTAGGACTACAGGTGTGTACCACCATACCTGGTCTCCTAGTCTTTTATAGTTTGCTTTCTTGGCTAGCATTCATATTCAAGTTCTCCTAGAGGATGTAAAGGGTTTTGATTTCCCAAATGGAGTCATGGCGGCCTAACCACTAGACTGGGCTGCCATCAATAGCCACAATATTAGGAGGACTGCATTACAGGAAAAGGATTGTCCACTAATATTAAATAACAAGCAGAATAAAATGGCTGTGCACAGTGTTGCCAATGATACACACACCAACTGTGTGCACAAACAAAACCTAGACCGACCATCACAATACACGAGACACAAGTTTGGGGGTTTCTTTTTTTTTTTTTTTTTGTCGGTCGTGGGGCTTGAACTCTGGGCCTGGGCGCTGTCCCTCAGCTCTTCAGCTCAAGGCGAGCGCTCTACCACTTGAGCTACAGCGCCACTTCCGGTTTTCTGATGGTTTATTGGAGATAGGAGTCTCACGGTCTTTCCTGCCCGGGCTGGCTTTGAACCGAGATCCTCAGATCTCAGCCTCCTGAGTAGCTAGGATTACAGGCGTGAGCCACCAGCGCCCGGCTTGGGGGTTTCTTTTGCATGAAGTAGTGTGTTTGCAATTGACTTGTATTTCATTTTTTAAAAATCCCTTTAATGCTTTTATAATATGATTTTCACTCTAAACAACACTTACAGTGGAACTAAAAAATATTGGTATTCATTAAAGCACTAGCTTAGCGAGGGTAAACGGGCCTCTGGGGAGAAATAGCTTCACTCCACACCCGCTCACCCAGAGCTAGAATCTGCAAACACGGCTGTTTTTAACAAAGCGTGTGGAGTGCTGGGCTGGGGACCTGTGGCCTCCTCTGTTTCTCCGCCTTCCTCACCTTGACCCTGAAGAATTCAAGGCAGGAAATTCTACCAGTGCTCACTTCCAAGACCCAAAGCCCGGCCACCGCTGCCATGGCCAGGCCAATCAACAGGGCAGGGATGCCAGGCAGGCTCACAGCTCACTCACACTTCCTGTGAGCCAGGCTAACCCTGAATCAACTCACTTCATCTCCAAACCCGCCCTGTGAGGAAGCTGCTTCTAGGAGGCCAATTCTCAGATAGGGAAATGGAGGCAGAATGTTTCTACAGCTTGCTGTGATCACACAGCTGCTGAAAACTCCATCTCCAGCAAAATGTAAAATTGGAGGCATGACTCAAGCGGTCGAGCGCCACCCAGGCTGTGCAGCTCCGAAGTTCTGGTTCCGCCCTGCCTCAGGTCCCTCAGTGTCTCTAGCTCTGCCCCCTTGCCAGGAACATTGTACCCACGTTCTGTCACCTAATATCTTGGGCATCAATGTAACTCCATTCCCTTAATCCTTTTAAGAACCTGAGGAGGAAAGCACTATAGTCACTACTTTATCCATGAGAAAATAGAGATTTAAGGAGCTAAACTAGTTGCCCAAGGTAACACTATTAGTAAAAGGAGAATATTCTTTGGGGGGATAGTGCAAAGGATTTAATCCAGGGCTTTGTGCATGCTAGACAAGCACTCTACCGAAGAATTATGTCCCCAGAACCTAAAGATGCATTTTAACTATATTCCAGTTCCAAAGACTTAAAAAAAATTTCTCAGATGGGAACTAGTAGTCAAGCCTATAATCTTAGCTACTCAGGAGGCTGAGATCTGGAGATTGAGGACCAAGGCCTGGCTATATTCCATCTCCAGCAAAAAACAAGATTGGAAGAATGACTTAAATGGTAGAACCCCAGTCTAGCAAGAACAAGGTCCTGAATTCAAACCCCAGTACTGGTGTGTGTGTGTGTGTGTGTGTGTGTGTGTGTGTGTGTGTGTGTGTGTGTGTGTGTGTGTGTGTGTGTGTGTGTGTATTGATTGTGGGGCTTGAACTCTGGGCCTGGGTGCTGTCCCTCAGCTCTTCAGCTCAAGGCTAGCACTCTACCACTTGAGCCAAGCACCACCTCTGGTTTTCTGGTGGTTTATTGGAGATTAGAGTCTCCTGGGCTTTCCTGCCTGTTCTGGCTTTGAACTGTGATCCTCAGATCTCAGCCTCTTGAATAACTAGGATTACAGTTGTGAGCCACTGGCACCCATCTATCTATCTATCTATCTATCTATCTATCTATCTATCTATCTATCTATCTATCTATCTATCTATCTATCTATCTATCTATCTATCTATCTATCTATCTATCTATCCATCTATCTATCCATCTATCTATCTATCTATCTATCTATCTATCTATCTATCTATCTATCTATCTATCTATCTTTTTTTTTTGGATGTGGTTGAGCATCTCTGTAATCTCAATTTGGGAGACTGAAGCAGGACAATCAAAAGTTTATAGCAGTCTGAGCTACATAGTTGAGATCTTGCTTCATAAACACAAAAGCCCATCTGATTAGGGAATTTATCATTGAAAACACATTTCTGAAAACTGTTTCCATTAATTAATAGATTACCCAATCATTCATTTCCTGCAGAAGCAACATTTGTAGCTATTAGTTCTATTTGTAAATATTTTTTGATAGCCTTTTCACGAGATTATTCCAGGCAAACTCTTTTGTGCTGATTCTGGGCCTGCTTGCCTGAATCTGCTGGTGGATTATGTAGGAGTTTTAATGTCATGCTCTATTATGTTATGGTTAACTACAAAACACTGGGCCTGATATTCACAGCCAGAAGGAACAACAGGAAGTCTGCATTCAAAAATTATATTTGCTTTTTGAGAACTAACCATCCACAGAGAAGGCTGGATTTGTTTGCCTTTTCACGACATGCATTTCACATTTCACATTTCATACCTTCACTTGGAGCCATCAGGGAAGGGGAACAGGCACCGTTTCCCACAGTTCCTCTTGCCCATCCTTCCAGGACTTCTTATCCTTGAACTTGGGGGAGTCTGAAGGCCATGTCTTGGGCATGTGCTTCTCTCCAACCAAAACAAAACAAGCTATATTTCCCAGTCACTCTAGCACTCTACTTCCTTCCTTCCTTCCTTCCTTCCTTTTCTTTCTCTTTCTCTCTTTCTCTTTTTGCCAGTACTAGGCTTGAACTCAGGGCCTCACAATCTGATTTGGCTTTGTCACCCAAGGCTGGTGCTCTACCACTTGAGCTGTGCCTCTCTTCCAGCTTTTTGCTGTTTAATTGGAGATAAGGACCTCATCGATTTGTCTGCAGTACTGGCTTCAAACCAAGATCCTCATATCTCAGCCACCTAAGTAGCTAGGATTACAGTCATGAACCCTGGCACGCAGCTTCATTCGCTTTTTTTTGTTGTTGTTAGTTGTGGGCCTGAACTCTGGGCCTGGGCGCTGTCCCTCAGCTCTTCAGCTCAAGGCTAGTGCTCTACCACTTGAGCCACAGTGCCACTCCCAGCTTTTTCTGCTTATGTGGTGCTGAGGAATTGAACCCAGGGCCTCATTGAACCCAGAGTACTCTACCACTGAGCCACCTTCCCAGCCCAGCATTTGCTTTTTGTTAAAGAAAGCCTAGATGGACTGGGAATATGGCTCAGTAGTAGAGAGCTTGCCTTGCATGCATGAAGCCCAGGGTTCAATTCCTCGGTTCCACATAAACAGGAAAAGCCAGAAGTGGCTCAAGTGGTAGAGTGTTAGCCTTGAGCAAAAGAAGCTCAGGGACAGTGCCTAGGCCTTGAGTTCAAAGCCCCAGAACTGGCAAAAAAAAAAAAAAAAAAAGAAGAAGAAGAAGAAGAAGAAAGAAGGCTTAGATGCAGAAGCAGACATTTTTATAAATGGCGCAGCAAAGTGGCAGTTATGACCTGCTTGCAGGCAGCAAAAACCCTTTTGATTTAGAGCTCCTTAAAATTGAGTTAACCCCAAGTCCTTTTATTGACTAAAATGATTAGATTAATAAAAGCTCTTATAATGATATGACTCGTACTTTATTGTTTTACCCTAATGTTGATTTAATAAAGTTTTCATTTAAAATATATTGTGTTCTTTTAACCTAAGTAATGATTTTGAATTAATTGGAAAAGCTTTTAAATAATCTGTACTGCATCAACATGAGATCCTTACAGTAGCCTCTGTTCCGGCTACCAGAAAAACATCTCTGAAACCCAGAAGAGAACAGCACCAGCCAAAAGAGGTCATCAAACACTTACACCAACATTCACAGCCAGAGGCAAAATATGAAAAAATAGTTCCTTTAAAGTCTTTAAAGAGATGGAGCTGGGAAGGTGGCTCAGTGGTAGAGTTCTTGTCTTGCATGCATGGGGCCCTGGGTTCGATTCCTCAGCACCACATAAGCAGAAAAAGCCAGAAGTGGTGCTATGGCTCAAGCAGTAGGGCACTAGCCTTGAGCTGAAGAGCTGAGGGACAGCGCCCAGGCCCAGAGTTCAGGCCTCATGACTAGCAAAAAAAAAAAAAAGTCATTAAAGAGGATTTTTGCCAGAACACATGAAACCAAATTATAAAAGAATGTGCAGAAAAATTAGTTATTGACAAGAGTGCCTTGTTAGAAGATCAGTATGCAAAATACAACTTCATTTCCATGTAACACAGTAACAATTTTAAAGTCCTCATATATATATATATATATATATATATATATATATATATATATATATATATATATATAATGTCTAGTCCTTCCTTCCTTTTCTTTCTGTCTTTCTCTTTCCTTCTCTCTTTGCCAGTACTAGGGCTTGAACTCATATATGCAAATATATATATATGTATGTGTGTATATAAATTCTTGTATATATTATATATGTGTGTATAAATTTTGTATGAATATTATGTGTGTGTATAAAATCCTTTCCAGGCATTGCTGGTTCATGCCTGTAATACTAGCTATTTAGGAGGTTGAGATCTGAAGATGGTGGTTCAAAGCTAGCCTAGATAGGAAAGTCCGTGAGACTCATTTCCAATTAATCACCAAAAATCTGCAAGTAGAGCTGTGGCTCAAGTAGTAGGGCTCCAGTCAAGCTCAAGTACAGCACCCAGCCCCAGCACCCCTCCCCACACACACAATAAAAAGTAAAAAGGAAAGCAAGGACTGTTTAAAGAGGCACTGGGTCTGCAATGGAGTCATGGACGTCTCCCAGCTCCTTGTGCTCAACGCAGCCCAATCCAAGTCATAGAGTAACTCTTAAGGTGGGGAGAAGGCAATGGACTAGACCCGCAGGGCCCCGGGAACAACAGGAGGCGGGCCGTCTGGGTTTAGTTTTGAATCTCATGGGTCTTAGACTGGACACTGGACCACCAATGGATGCAATAAAAAAAATCCCCATAGCAAACTTTATGGTCCTAACTGTCCGGCTCCAAGCCCACCGGCCAGGGGAGAAGAAGCCTGGGATGTCACTGAGGTGGGGCTGGTAGCCAACGGAAGCAGGCCAGGAGCCCGACTAAAAGCTTACTATGATCTCCTAAGCTGAAAATACGTGCCTACTCTTCATTTCAGCAATTACACTTCTACATAGATTCATGCACTCAGAAAAAAGTTATTGCACATATGCACACCAATTATGTACTATACAGTGTAGAGCAGCATTGTTTCTGCTAGGAAAAAACTTAGAAATGATCCAAATGTCCAACAAATAGAGAGCAAATAAGTACATTTTAAAATTGTTCTGTCTTCTCGTAAAGATGAATCAACTAGAACTGCAAATGCTGAGTGAAACCCACACAGTAAGGCTGAACAATAAATAGGAAATTGCAGAGGAAAGTTTACACTGTGCTGTCATTTAAATAAAATCTGAAATCATACAGAGCCAAACTAGAGTTATGAATACCATAAAGAAGAGGGAAAGAGTAGATAGAAAGCTCAGAAGAGTGGTTACCTTGACGGAAAGGAAAGGGCATATAAACAGGAGGTTTTCTAAAACTGATTTAACAGTGATTTGTTTTTCATCTTTGTTCACTGTGTGTAATTCTTTATGCCTTTCCAAATGTGTAAGGCATTTTCTAATATATTTTCTAAAAGGCGTTTAGATTCATGTCAATCCTCCATCTGGACAAACTCCAGCTACCCATTTGCGTGTATATCAGCCAATTTCCCCCACCCCCACCTCCACCCTCCACGGGAGCTGCTATGTGATTGGGAGGGTCACTAAAAGCATGCCTATGGGTTCTTATCCCAAAGGAATGATCAGACCTGGGTCTCCTGAGCATACACAGGTGTCCCGAATCTCTCTGCAGTTCCAATGAATGGACACTTGGGGGAGCTATTTCGCCACCGAACTTTTTTCCAGGTTGTTTTCCTCCCCCTTGGTCACTTGCTGTGAAGTAGGAAGTTGAGAGGATGGAATTTTTTTTTTTTTTTTTGGTGGGGGTGGGGGGGTCGTGGGGCTTGAACTCTGGGCCTGGGCGCTGTCCCTCAGCTCTTCAGCTCAAGGCAAGTGCTTGATCACTTGAGCCACAGCACCACTTCTGGTTTTCTGAGTGGTTTATTGAAGATAAGAGTCTCAGGGTCTTTCCTGTCCAGGCTGGCTTTGAACTGAGATCCTCAGATATCAGCCCCCTGAGTAGCTAGGATTAGAGGTGTGAACCACCGGCATTGAGCAAGATGGAAATTCGAGGCTCACCGTGAGTAGGTAGGATTAATGGTGTGAGCCACCGGTGCCCAGCTTGACTCGTGTGTGCCCTCAGTTCCTGGTTTAACAGATCTTCCCACCTTATTTGCACTTTGCCTGTCCCCAGGGGACCTTTATCTGCAGGCGGGGATTGGGAAAACAGCCTGCCAGCCTCATATGTGTATTTTTCTAGTCTCTACCTGAGATGAGCCACTAGTCTCCTCAGGAAGCCTTTCTGATAGGAAAGTTCATGATCACCAATTGTAATAAATCATGCCTGGACTCATGAATTCTGACTGGTGCTTGGTGCTCAGAAACCTGATTAAGTCCTCAGAGGTTAAAATAACTTTTAGGTGCTCATCTATCTGGAAGGCACATCAGGAAATGCATCTCCCTAAGATGAGTATATACCCGATGCTGGTGGTTTGCATCTATCATCCTAGCTAGTCAGGAGGCTGAGATCTGAGGATCACTGTTTGAAGAAAACTCGGGACAGAAAAGTCTGTGATATTCTTACCTCCAATAAACTACTCAGAAAAAGCCAGAAGTGGTACTGTAGCTCTAGTGGTAGAGTGCTGACCTTGAATAAAAGAAGCTTAGGAACAGAGCTCAAGCCCTGAGTTCAAGCCGCAGGACCAGCAAAAAAAAATTAATACATATATCTATTAGCATAAAGTATATTATGACTTAGCTAAAGCCAGTATGAGTATTTCCTTAGTTGAAAGGCCAGGAAATGAAAGTTTTCTAAACAGGTTAACATTGTTCCTAAGAAGAAGAAAATCACTATTCATAACTCGTGTGTGTGTGTGTGTGTGTGTGTGTGCATTTGTGTGTGTGTGTACATTTGTGTGTGCTGTTGCTGGTGCTGGGGTTTGAACTCAGAGACTTAGCATTTTCTGCTCAAGGCTGGTGCTCTAGCGTTTGAGCCACACTTCCACTTCCAGCTTTCAGATGATTAATTGGATATAAAAGTTTCTGGGATTTATCTGCAGAGGCTGGTTTTAAACCAGGCTCCTCAGATATCAGCCTTTAAGTAGCTAGAATTATAGGCCTGAGCCACCAGTATCCAACTCATCATTCAGTTTTATGAAAGTAAGTTTACCTTTACAAATCAGAGTTTCTTTAAGTCACCCTTGGCTTTCAAAGACTACGTTCTGTTAAACAGAAATAAGTCAATGCGTAATGACCAGATGCACTGAGCATTACACCAACCCGAACCTTCTTTCCTGGGAGGTCAGTATTTTTTAGGGAAGAATTAAATCACATTCCTTACAGAGATGGCATTTAGCGCCCATTAGCACATGTCAAAGGTAGGAAGAAAGGGCTTATTAAGTAGTTATAGAATCTATAATTTACATTTCACTTTGACCCAACTAGAATATACAACCCCTATGGGGAAGGAGGTTATTTTTCAATTAATTAAACAACACTTATAGAGAGGTTTAGTACCATATGTCTGATCTTCCAAAGCATTTCTATACTACTCAACCCATACTTTGTGTGCATGTGCATGTGTGTGTGTGTGTGCACTTGTGCGTGCATACACACACACACACACACACACACACAACCAGTCCTGTGGCTTGAACTCAGGGCCTGGGCACTACCCCTAAGCCTCTTTGTGACCTAGTGCTCTACCACTTGAGCCATAATGCCATTTCTGGCTTTTTCTGCGTAGTCTATTGGAGATAAGAGTCTCATGGATTTTCCTACCCAGGCTGGCTTAGAAGCATGATCCTCAGATCTCAGTCTCTGAGTAGCTAGGATGACAGGCATGAGCTACCAGTGCCTAGCTCAACTCTTGACTGAAGTCCTTTAACATACACTCCCTAGTCACTCTGAGCCCCCCCTCCCCCTGCCAGTACTGGGGCTTGAACTCAGGACACTGTCTCTTTAGGTTTTTCCGCTAAAGGCTAGTGCTCTACCACATGAGCTACAGCTCCACTTCTTGTTTTTTGCTGGTTAATGGGAGCTAAGCGTCTCATGGACTAGTGGGTGGACTTTGAACTGTGATCGCCAGATCTCCATCTCCTGAGTAGCCAAGATTACAGGACAGGTGTCAGAATGGCTGGAGACTAAAATGAGCAGGAAGGCTGCCCAGGGTTCTGAGCGCTGGTGGCTGAAGCATGGGAGTAGTGGGGGGGGCAGGGATGGGGGTGACGGAGTGGCAAGGGGAGGGTCACTGGTGCTGGCATGGTGGTCAGCGGTCAAGAAGGCGGCCACTGGGCTTGAACAGACCAGGGAGCCATTGTACTGGGGGACTTGGCATGCAGAGAAAAGGAGAAAACTGAGTAAAAATGCAAATCTATTGATGATAATGGAACCCATAATCAGAAGATAATGGAATCCTTGTCAGAGAGCAATTATGAGGGGGATGGGTAGAAAGAACACCAACAGGTTGGATGGCTACTGGAGAGAGCTGGAGCTCCAGCTTCCGGTGTCATACCTTCATATGTCAAATAGATACACGGGGCATGCAGTTACTTTCTAGCTCTGTCCACTGCAAAGGCCCCACGGCCAGGGGCCCTGAGAGGAGCGAGCTGAGAGCTGGCAGGCTGCTTTGTCAATCCTGGCCCCGCAGGTAAAGGTCCCCTGGGGACAGGGAAAGTGCAAATAAGCTGGGAAGATCTGTTAAGCCAGGAACTGAGGGCACACCTTAAAAAAAAAAAAACAACTGGGCAAGGGGCTGGGAAGGTGGCTCAGTGGTAGAGTCCTTGCCTTGCATGAAAAGAAAAAAGCCAGAAGTGGCGCTGTGGCTCGAGTGGTAGAGTGCTAGCCTTGAGCGGAAGAGCTGAGGGTCAGTGCCCAGGCCCAGAGTTCAGGCCCCACGACCAGACCCAAAAAACAACAACAACAAAAAAAAAAAAACTGGGCATGGATGGCTCACACCAGTAATCCTACCTACTCATATGTGAGCCACTCGCAACTGATCCTCACATCTGAAGAGGGCAGTTTGAAGCCAGCTTGTACAGAAATGTCTGTGAGACTCCAGCCACCAATTAATCAGCAAAAAGTCAAACGTGGAGGTGTGACTTAAGTGGTAGAGCAACAGTCATGAGCAAAAAGGCTGAGCGTGTGAAGCCTTGAAATCAAGCTTCAGCACTGGTGCATATGCACACGCGTGCACGCACACAGACACAGACACACACACACAAAGAAACAATATCCATCTTTCAAAGGCTCCCACTTGTCAAGTTTGGGATAATTGAGCACTAAAATAATACCAAGGGAGCACTGAAGATACACTCAGAGGGTGTGTAAATGTGTGTAAGGACCTGGATTCCAGGCTGCCTATCTATCTATCTATCTATCTATCTATCTATCTATCTATCTATCTATCTATCTATCTATCTATCTATCTATCTATCTATCTATCATCTACCTATCATTTACTGTCTGTCTGTCTGCCTATCTACTCAACTCCCTATCATCTACCTTCCTGCCTAACCACATCTACTTTCATAAATCACACACACACACACACACACACACACACACACACACACACACACACACACACACCCCACTGGCAAATAGATGAGAATTTGAGTTCTACAAGCTGCTCTAGCAAATTATGCAACCCAAGGAGGGGCTCATGAGAACTCCAGACTCAGCGCTGGCTGGTCAGCAGCCGAGGGAGGGAGCGGAGGGTTTGAGCCTGGGGTCTGAAGCAGGAGCCATCTTGGGGAGGGGGCGTCTGGATGGAAGCACGAGGCCTGGCCTCCCTGCTGGCTGAAACACTGCAGGTGAGGAAAATAGAAAACCACACACACATCAGGTGCGGGACATGGTCCGCAGGGAGGACCAGACTTGACAGGTGTTCTGTGAGTGATCCTGGAGCAGAAAGCAAAAGGAGATGGAAGAAATGAAACAGTTTAGCCGGGCATCAGAGACGCACGGAGGCTTCGTGGGTCACACCAGGAGCGTTTCACGATGTGCCAGTGGGAATGCGCCCCATGGGGGTGGACAGAATGCTTGCTTGTGGGCTGGGGGTTTTGTATGCACCGTGTTCCCAGACTGAATGATGGTAGTGTATGCACACACACATGCGCACACACACACGTGCACACACACACACATACACAGCGAGTGATACAAAGAAAAAACGAGATATCTGGGTAAAAGGAATACAGGAATTCTTTGTGCTATTTTTGCTACTTTCTTTTCTTTCTTTTTTTTTTGGGGGGGCGGGGGGGGTCAGGTCATGGGGCCTGAACTCTGGGCCTGGGCGCTGTCCCTCAGCTCTTCAGCTCAAGGCTAGCGCTCTACCACTTGAGTCACAGCGCCACTTCCGGCTTTTTTTTTCTTCTGCTTATGTGGTGCTGAGGAATCCAACCCAGAGCCTAATGCATGCAAGGCAAGCGCTCTACCACTGAGCCACCTTCCCAGCTCCATATTTTTGCTACTTTCTGTATGTCTGAAACATTTCAACCTTCATTTCTTTAAATATTTCAAAGAAGTCAGCGCTGGTGGCTCATGCCTATATCCTAGCTACTTAGGAAGCTGAGATCTGGAGGATCTAGCCTGAGCCAAGAAGTCCGAAAGACTTCATCTTCAATAACCAACAAACAGCAGGGCTGGAGATATGGTTCTAGTGGTAGAATGCTTGAGTTCAAACCTCAGTGCTATACATACACTAAAAGAGCTTAAAAGGTAGGGAAGAATTTAAGCATAAAATAAAGAAGTCTTCAATACCTTTAAATTTATTATTATTATTATTACTAGTACTACTATTATTATAATTACTTTGACACAGGCCCAAACTGACTTCAAACTTAAGATTCTCCCTCCTTCATGTCCCAGATGCTAAGATTACAGGTGTGAGCCACCACACTCAGCTCTAACACACGAAAGCTCAGTTGGTATCCATCCTCCACAGTCTTCACAGAAAGGCATCTATAATTGTACTGTATCTGCATGTTTATTTCTATATTTGCAGACACTGATAAGCCACATTCTGTGTGGTTCAGGCGTTCAGTTCAGTACTGGAGTATTTCCATGGTGTTAGTTTTTTTTTTTTTTTCACTAAATATGTTGCTTTTGTATTGCAGATAATTAAGCATCATGCTCTTTATACAACAGTCACGTTAACAATAATCATGGTTCTTGTTTGTACGTAAATAGCTCCTTATTATGTTCCAGAACGACTTTTATTTTATTTTTATTTTTGGCAGTGCTGAGGATGGGTGGGCAGGGCTTGCGCGCCCTAGGCCGCAGCCCCACCACTGCGCTCCACCTCAGCTCCGCTTCACATTTGGAATTCCATCTTCCCAACCCTGTGCAAAGTCCAACGTCCCTGCTATCCTGGTTTGTACATGAGGAAACACAGCTGGAGAGCCTGCCCAAGTGTCTGGCAGAGCTGGGATTTGAACCCTGACAGTCTGGCTCTCTAGGCTGTTGTGTTGTTTGTTTGTTTTATGCTTGTCCTGGGGCTTGAACTCAGCACTTGGCACAGTCCCTGAGCTGCTTTTTGCTCAAGGCTAGCGCTCTACCACTTCAGCTGCAGCTCTACTTCTGGCTTTTTCCTCAGTGGTGTATGGGTGATAAGAGTCTCATGGACTTCCCAGAGCCGCCTGCACCCAGCGTCCAGTCTATGGTTTTGTTTTTGTTTTTAAATATATACTTTGTCTGCAGATCTCATTTAAATATATTCCTCATGGCCAGGCCCTGGTGGCTTACTCTTATGATCCTAGTTCCTCAGGAGGCTGAGATCTGAGGATCAGGGTTCAGAGCCAGCCTGGGCAGGAAAGTTCATGTGATTCTTTTTTTTAATTGGAGGGTTTTTTGTTTTGTTTTGTTTTGTTTTTGTCAGTCGTAGGGCTTGAACTCTAGGCCTCAGTGCTGTCCCTCAGCTCTTCAGCTCTAGGCTAATGCTCTACCACTTGAGCTACAGGGCCACTTCCCATGTGATTCTTATCTCTAATTAACCACCAAAAAGCCAGAAGTAGAGCTGTGGCTCAAGTGGTAGCCTTGAACACAAAAACTAAGGGATAGTGCTCAGGTCCTGAGCTCAAGCCCAAGGAGTGGCACAGAGAGGGAGAGAAGAGGGAGGGGTGTGAGAGAGCGAGAGAGCGAGAGAGCGAGAGAGTGAGAGAGAGAGAGAGAGAGAGAGATATCTAAGCTGGGCCAACAGAAGGCATGGAATGGAATGGAGATCCTGGCTACAAAGGGCGTGGTGTATGGGGGGGGAGGGAGGGAGAGAGAGAGAGAGAGAGAGAGAGAGAGAGAGAGAGAGAGAGAGAGAGAGAAGGGCCCAGACAAGGCAGGAGGACACAGCTGGGCCAGATATCCCTGCTTGCCCAAGAGGAGCACACACACACACACACACACACACACACACACACACACACACACACACACACACACACACACTCTTCAACCTTGGCACTAGCCCCAGCCCATAGGCCCTGCTGTGGCCAGGACCATCCCCATCCCCCCTTCCTCCTGGCTAGTGTCCCATTTCACACCCTGGGTCCCATGTCCTCTCACTTCTCACTAGCATCTCACTTCCTGTGATGTGCCTGGATGGGTACCCCGGCTCCCCCACCCCTCCCAACTCAGCAGGGGACACGGGGCTAAGCGACTCCAGCACTGCCAGTGTCAGCCCAGTCTCCTGTCTTTCAGACAAAAGCACTCCCATTAAAAAACAAAGACCTCCCTTCCTTTCTTCCGCCTTCCCTCCTTCTGTTCCTCTCCTTTCCTTCCTTCTTCCCTCCCTCCTTCTCCTTTCTTCCCTCCCTCCTTCCTTCTTCCCACCCTCCTCCTCCTTCCTTGCCCTCTCCCTCTCTCTCTCCCTCTTCGGTCTCCTTCCCTCCCTCCTTCCGTTCTTTCCTTGAGACAAGGTTAAGGAAGTGCAGAATCACAGCGTCTTCTATTCCACTAGGAACCCACCAAAATGAGAGGGAAATAGAGTGCTTTGGGGGGAAGGGGAATGCAAATACTGTCTCTCTAGGCACGCAGAAGATTGTTAGGTACAGACCAGTGCTTTTAAGTAATTAAAGTCTATAGTGTAAGACGAGTGTCTCAATAAACACTTTCTACCCCCACTTTTACATAGGAATTTAAATGCTTATTTACATTTACTTTCGGATATAAAGTTGAACAGATGTCTTGGGGCCTTTCTGGGAATCAAAATGGCTTACATAAATCCTTCAGATCAAAAGATTTTCTGCCATCACAAACTTTCTATTTAATTCTATTGCCAATTCAAAATATTGATGTGGCTTTCCTTCAGGCCCACAGAAAGCAAAGAGGAAAGATCACCCGCCACCCTTGACGCGTTTCAGCCCACGCAAGTTGCTCTTCCTATACTCAGGTCCTTTTTCTACCATAAACATCTTTGCAGGAACAAGACAAAAGGATTTTCTGAGGAACCGAGGTTGCGATGAATGCAAAGGAACCCTTAACGAGCCATTTGAAAACCTTTTCAGAAAATCTGACATGCTATCAGAATTACTTCATCAAATTTGAATTATGCTTCAATAGGAAGCAAACGCCAAGCACATTGCGCCAATGTTTACCTGGAATTCCTTTTCATTGGTTTAACTCTGCAGTCATTTGAAACTCGGGAGCACATTTGCAAACTAAACTGTTCAACACTGAAACTTCTGGTAGATTCTGTGTGAGGCTCTGTGGCTGCTAGTGGATGAGGTTCTAGGCCATTTTGTTGTTGTTGTTGGTGGTGGTGGTCATAGGGCTTGAACTCAGGACCCAGGTGCTATCCCTGAGCTTTTTTTTTTTTTTTTGCTCCAGACTAGTGCTCTACCACTTTGAGCCATAGCTCCACTTACAGTTTTCTGGTGGTTTATTGGAGATAAAAAAAGTGTCACGGACTTTCCTGCCTGGGCTGGCTTTGAACCACTATCCTCAGATCTCAGCCTCTTGTGAGTAGCTAGGATTACAATTGTGAGCCACTGGTGCCCAGCCCCAATGCTGTTTTAAAAGGTTTTCCATCAGTGGCTTTTTGGGAAATTTCTTAAATGATCACCGGATTTTGACAGGAAAATGGGATGCAGGATGTAAGAGTGAAAAGGATTCTGGGAACCAAGGCAGGAGCAGTGGGGATTGGGTGAGGGGGAGCTAAGGTCAAGGAAGCAGCTGGTTTTGAGGAGTCGGTGAGCAAGTTAAGTGTTGTGATTTAATCCCAGCAGGGATCTCTGAGGGAGAATTGGGAAGCTGAAGGCAGAGACCACTATACAACAATTTTGCAATTGTACCAAGTACATAAAAAAAGGAATATGGCATAAAATAGGATAGTAGCTCTGGGAAGACTAAGCCAGGATGGTGTTTTTGTTTATTACCTTATTTTGTGTTTCGCTTGCTTTGGTTTGGTTGGTTGGGGGCGGGTTTTTTGCAGGGCTGAGGACCAGCCTCAAGCCTTCGAGTATATTAGGTAACACCCTGCATCCAGCTACATATCTTGCCTCTGGGGTAAATGGTGGGTTGGTTTGCTTTTGAGAAAAGATCTCAGTAGGTAGCCTGGAACTCTGGATCTTCTGGATCCTCCAGTGTCAGCCTCTGAGTGCTGAGATTCTAAGGGTACATGACTGCACCTGGGACCTGTCCTCTGTAAATACGTGGCAGTTGATGGGGACTGGGGCGGGGGGGGGGGGGGGGGGGCGGGGGGGGGCAGGGAGCTCGGCACTTCCAGGTGTCTGGGAGCCTTTGAATCTGGACGGGGGAGGGGCAAAGGCAAAGCCATGGCCATTGACAGAAGCCACCAGGGCTTCTAAGTCTGCAGCGAGTAAAGCTGTGCTTGGTCCTCATGTCCCTCCCGGACCCAAAAGGCAAAGCCATCCTGTCATCTGCAGAATGCTCACCCGTCTGGGACACCATTGGCTGGGTGGAGGGAGGGAGGCAAAAAGAGAGGGAGGGATGGAGAACAAAGAGGGAGAAGCTTTCCAGAAGTGGCTCTTCTGCCAGGCCTGTACCAGACCCATAGTCCTGGGAAGCCACCATACACAGGCCCAGGGATGAGGGGAGCAAGATGGGAAAGCCAGAGGAAGATGAGAAAGCAAGAGAGCCTAGAGTCATTGAGAAATGGTGGTTAGGAGATGGAATGCACAGGGTAGCGGAGGTCTTTCCTGAGCTTCGCTTCTGCGCTCTATTCTGCAATGAGAACTTGACCTGCCTTATACTCCATAGAGCATTGGGAGGGAGGGGCTCTGCGAGCACGCAGAGGCTTACAGTTATGAACTGACCTCCCCAAAGCGTTCTACCAGTAAGCGGAGAGAGGGTCTCTGAACCAACCAGACCTTATTCGTAAGCATGCGACCCTCATGGATTTGGCCTCCTGCTCCAATCTGGTGTTGGGGTGGAGATCCCATCTCAACATGTCACCCACAAAAACCTGAATTCAAATGATCCTCTCTCAATCAGGATTTTTTTTTTACCACCTCTAACAGAAGTGCTATTTGCTATTCTTTTTCATCTATAGATAACGAGGTAGATCATTCATGTGTTAGAATTGTACGTACTTTTTTGGATTCCTTGTCTTTTTCTTTTCCTGTGGTGAGTGTGATATTTCCTTTCAAAATGATATTAAGTTCTGGATCAAGGGAAACAAAAAGAGAAAAAAAAAAAAACAAAAAAAACAGGCCATGAGAATGTACAAGCCAGCGAAGGACACGACCAGCAATGTGGGGGAGAATGCGCTCCACCCAGGGCATCTGCACAGAAGAAAATTCCTGCTGCCCTCCTTGAGGGAGAAGAGCCTTCCCCCAACCTCTGGAGCTCCAGCAGCCTAGAGCAGCCGCTTGGGCCTCCCCTGGGGACGCGGTTGGACTGGCTGTCATGAGCTAGCTGCTCGTCTGGACGGCTGTTTGCAGCCTTGTCATTGTCCCCGTGTGCCAGCTCTGTGCAGTCCTAAATGTCAGAACAGCAGGAGGATTTTTTTCCCCTCTCTCTGTGTATATTTAAAAAAAAGCACCTAGGGGAGGATAAGGCCCGGTCTGTGTTCAAAGGCTTTGGGGGGTGGTGGGGAGGAGAGGGTGGGGGGAGGCAGCCAGTGGTAGAAATCAGCTTGTGCTGTATTTGGATCAAATACAGTATTTGGATCAAGACTCCTGCGCTTCCACAAACTGAGCCCAGATTCTATCTCTTTCTCTCTCTCTGTGTGTGTGTGTGTGTGTGTGTGTGTGTGTGTGTGTGTGTGTGTGTGCATGCACACCCTGGTCCTGGGACTTGAACTCTGGATCTCACACTGTTGCTTAGCTTTCTTTTGCTCAAGGCTAGCGCTCTACCACTTGAGCCACATTTCCACATCTGGCTCTTGTTTGCTGGCTAATTGGAGTTAAGAGACTCTCAGAGTTTCCTGCCTGCGACTGACTTCAAATCAGGATCCTCAGATCTCAGCTTCCTGTCTTAGTAGCTAGGATTACAGTCCTAAACCACCAGGCTGGCTTAATGGGAGACTTTTAAATGAGCTCCTCAAGCCAAAGAAAGATTTGGGAAGTTTGAAAAGAGGTTAGATCATTTAAGCTCAACCCCCCAGCTGTCCAAACAGTGAGTGAAAAGGAGAAAAGGAGAAAGCAACTGTTGTTTCGATGACTCAGAATTGTTCTAGAACTTTCCACACAGCCTCACCCTAGCATTAAGTGCCATAGGACACTCACATTCCCATCCCCATCCCCATCAATTACTTTTCAGCCACTTCATTCCAATGGCACCAGAGGCTGTGAGACTCTCTGGAGGGGCAAATTCAGAGGCAAGTTCAGCCCTCCCCTGGAGACAGGGCATTCTACCAGGAGCAAGGGTGGCCTTCCAGGGGTACTGCTGACAGGGCCTGTGCCTCTGACCTGATGCCCTGTAGTTGGTTGGCACCAAATGAACCCAGTTAAAAGCAGGCAAAGCTCAGATGTGGGAGGACCAATTTCCTCCCAGCCAGCATTGCCACACTTGGGCTGGCTGCGGGGAATCAGAGGGGCGTCTGGGAGAGCCCTGGTCCTGGGCTCCCTCGCGCACACTGCTTCCTTAGGTGGGTGATGGCCGTCCCCTAAACCTTGTCCTTTTCAAATAAGGCTGGCTGTGCCTGCCCCTCGGGGTAAGCTCCATGCCTCTCCGATTCTAGGATGACCACGAAGTTTCCAGAGGGCATTTGTATGGCTGGTTGAGCTGTCCACTTGAAGGACGTGAAATTGTCCCTGATCCAGGGCAGACCTGGTCCAATGTGTAGCATTTTCTGCCCCATAGTAGAAATTATAAGAAAAATAGAAGGTCTGTGTGGAAAGACAATTTTGAGAGCCAGATGTGAGTTCAAATCTCGGGTCTGTCACTTTTACTCTCCAAACAGACATGGGATTGCTGCTTTGTTTTAGTTGCTGGACAGTATGGGAGTGCCCGGGCCCCACTCTGCATGGCACATGCGAATGTGTGCCTATCTTCAGAGGTCACTGCCCACCTCTGTGATGTTGGCCCCTTGGAGCTTCAGCTAAGCATTGTCAGGGTTAAATGAGATGGTGTATAGTTATTCACTATGGCTTAAAGAGGGTTCTTAAGAAATGTTGGGGAATCTAGTGTGGGAATCTCCAAGCCAGAGTGCCAGAGCACAGATACCACTGCAGGAGAATGGTGTACCCAGGACCCGGGCCTCTGGACCCCCGAGCCCAGCGCTCCCAAATCACCCACTCAGTGACCCCAAAAGGGACCAGCTAGCTGCTGCTTTCTGCTCCCATGGGAATAAAGAGTGCAGTTGGCTTAGGAAAGAAAAATTCAAAGATGGTACAAGCTACTTCATCTTTTCTTGTGTGTGTGTGTGTGTGTGTGTGTGTGTGTGTGTGTGTGTGTGTGTGTGTGTGTGTGTGTGTGTGTGTGTGTGTGTGTGTGTGTGTACCAGTCCTGGAACTTAAACTCAGGGCCTGGACACTGTCCCTGTGCTTTTTAGCTCTAGGCTAGTATGTTTTTTTTGTTTTTTTGTTTTTTTTTTGTCAGCCGTGGGGCTTGAACTCTGGGCCTGGGCGCTGTCCCTCAGCTCTTCAGCTCAAGGCGAGCGCTCTACCACTTGAGCTACAGCGCCACTTCCGGTTTTTTTCTGGTGGTTTATTGGAGATAGGAGTCTCACGGTCTCTCCTGCCCGGGCTGGCTTTGAACCGCGATCCTCAGATCTCAGCCTCCTGAGTAGCTAGGATTACAGGCGTGAGCCACCAGCGCCCGGCTCTAGGCTAGTATGTTTTGAACCAAAGCTCCCCTTTGGCTTTTTCTGGTGGTTAATTGGAGATAAAAGTCTCATGGACTTTCCTGTCCAGGATGGTTTTGAACCATGGTCTTCAGAGCTCAACCTCTTGAGCAGCTAGGATTAGAAGCATGGGCTACCAGCTTAATAGTCACAAAACAACTTCATCCAACAAAATTATTTAAAAAATAATTTCATCCAAAAGAAATTAACGATGGAATGTATTTGTTGAAACAAAGAAGAAGTTGAGATTTCAAAGGAAGTTCAGCATTTGCCTGTAGAAACTTCTGGTTTTAAGGAACCTGGCTCTAGTTAGCTCAATCCTTCTCCCAACTTCCCATCCAACTGAGTCTCAGAGCGAACACAGATATGGAATTACAAGTTTCTTGGGTAGCCCCAGGGCCTTTTTTTCCTGGCTCAGTGTGCAAGCAGGCACACACACCACTTAAAGCTGCACCAATCATGCAATCATGCGGGGCAGGGGATTCATGAGCGCACAGTTGCTAGCTAGTGGTACAAGTTATGGCAATACCTTCCATGTTATCCTGAGAGTTACGCAGCTTTCTGAGTTCCTTCACCACAGGTTGTTCATAAGGAGGTAAGACCAGCAACTGCACCAGTTTCTTTTCATATAGTTTTCTGGTAGAAGCTGAGAAAGAATTGGGAGAACAAATGTAATTGTTCTGCTTTTGTGTATGATCTACTGGCTTCAAGGTATTCTATTAATTTAGCTGGGTACCAGCAGCTCAGGCCTGTAATCCAAGCTCCTCAGGAGGCTAAGATCTGAGAATCCAGATTCAAAATCAGCCCCAGCAGAGTCTGAGACTCTTCTCTCTAGTTAACCAGCAAAAAAACTGGACCTAGAGGTGTGGCTCAAGTAGTAGAATGCCAGTCTTGAGTGAGAAATTAAGGGAGAACCCTGAGTTTAAGCCCTATTACTGGCACACACACATATGCATATGCACATGTGCATGTGCATGCACATGCACACCCACACCCACACAGATAATCTTTTTTTTTTTTTTTGTCGGTTGTTAGGCTTGAACTCTGGGCTTGGGCGCTGTCCTTGGTGCTTCAGCTCAAGGTGAGTGCTCTACCACTTGAGAAAACCACTTCTGGTTTTCTAGTAGTTTATTGGAGATAAAGAGTCTCACGGATTGGGCTGGGAAGGTGGCTCAGTGGTAGAGCGCTTGCCTTGCATGCATGAGGCCCTGGGTTCAATTCCTCAGCACCACATAAGCAAAAAGAAAAAAGCCGGAAGTGGCACTGTGGCTCAAGTGGTAGAGCACTAGCCTTGAGCTGAAGAGCTGAAGGACACGCCCAGGCCCAGAGTTCAGGCTCCACGACTGGACCCCCCCCAAAAAAAAAAAAGAGTCTCACGGACTTTCTGGGCTGGGCTGGTTTTGAACCGCGATCACGATCCTCAGATCCCAGCCTCCTGAGTAGCTAGGATTACAGGCATGAGCCACCGGTGCCCAGCTGACACAGGTAATCTTTTTTTTTTTTTTTTTTTTTTTTTGTCGGTCGTGGGGCTTGAACTCTGGGCCTGGGCGCTGTCCCTCAGCTCTTCAGCTCAAAGCGAGCGCTCTAGCACTTGAGCTACAGCGCCACTTCCGGTTTTCTGGTGGTTTATTGGAGATAGGAGTCTCACGGTCTCTCCTGCCTGGGCTGGCTTTGAACCGAGATCCTCAGATCTCAGCCTCCTGAGTAGCTAGGATTACAGGTGTGAGCCACCAGCGCCCGGCTGACACAGATAATCTTTAACTGAGACCTAGCCCCTTCTATTACTGGTTAATACTATGACTTTAAAAATGAAGTGGATTCCACAGTCACTCAACCCTCTCCCTCTAGTCTACAAACACTTAGGTGGTGCCTGTACACACTACCCACAGGCAGGCAATGCACCCGAGAACAAGGAAACATACAGGCATTTTGTCTATGGAAGCTACAGACAATAACACTGTAGATGAAGAAAACAGAGCATATCCTAGCCAGGCAATGGTGGCTCACACCTGTAATCCTAGCTACTCTGGAGGCTGATATCTGAGGATCACGATTCAAAGCCAGCCTGGGCAGGAAGGTTTGTTAGACTCATCTCCAATTAACCACCAGAAAACTGGAAGTGGTGCTGTGGCTCAGGTGGTAGAGTGCTTGCCTTGAGCTGAAGAGCTCAGGGAAGAGCTCAGGCCCAGAGTTCAAGCCCCAAGACCAACCCCCCCCAAATCCAAACCACAAACAAACAAAAATAAGCATATCCTAAATACCCAAACACAACAGGAGGTAGAATTAAAAAATCTACTTTAAACTGTTGGAAAAAACAATAACAACTCAGGCCCCCTGAACTCATACTGTATTTCTAATCTGTACAAATCTGGTGTATTTATCACTTCTTCCCTCTGTATGGTTTTTTCTTGTTATTCTATTTAATTATTATTTATTTTTTGGCAATACTGGATTTAACTCAGAACCTAGCACTTGCCAGGTAGATAGCCTCCCATGAGCCAGGACTCCAACCCTTTTTGCTTTAGGTTTTTTTTTTAATTGGGTCTCCATTTATTCCCTAGCTTCCCCAACCATGAGCCTATGTAGCTGGGGTGATGGCCTTGAAATCTTCCCTATCTCTGCCTCCTGAGTGGCTGGGCTTACAGGGCCACTACACCTAACCTATTTCTATTTTCATGATTCTTATTGCATACATTCCTTTATTGTAAGGGTTTTTTTTGTTTGTGTTTCTTTGTTTGTTTGTTTTTTTTTTTTTTTTTTTTTTTTTGTCGGTCGTGGGTCTTGAACTCTGGGCCTGGGTGCTGTCCCTCAGCTCTTCAGCTCAAGGAGAGCGCTCTACCACTTGAGCTACAGCGCCACTTCCGGTTTTCTGGTGGTTTATTGGAGATAGGAGTCTCACGGTCTCTCCTGCCTGGGCTGGCTTTGAACCGAGATCCTCAGATCTCAGCCTCCTGAGTAGCTAGGATTACAGGCGTGAGCCACCAGCGCCCGGCTGTTTGTTTGTTTTTTTGATTCCAGTCCTAGGGCTTGAACTCAGGGCCTGAGCACTGTCTCTGAGCTTTTTTTTGCTCAAGACTAGTGCTCTACCACTTGAGCTATAGCTCCACTACTGGCTTTTTGGTCAGGGACTTTCCTGTCCAGGCTGGCTTTGACCCATGATCCTCAGATCTCAGTCTCCTAAATTGCCAGGAGTGCCAGCTGTAAATCGCTTTAAATGAGGTCATTTGCAAACCACAAATGTGAGTCCTTCAGTTTGCCCTAGACATACGTAGTATGGGGCCAGGAGAAAATCCAAGCCGTTCAAGATGGATCTGCAAGTCACAGTTGCTCAGACACTGCACGTCTACCATAGTGAGAGCAGCGTGGTCTTTTCTTACAGTGGAATCCCTGCAATCATAAGACATGAAGTTCTTGAATCCAGCTTCACATAGAAGTGCAAGATTGCTACTCACCCACAAAAGGGCTCACAGCCCCATCTCCTGCTCTTAGAGGTACAACAGATGATAAACATGTATCACTGCTGTGCGGCTCTCCACCTAGAACCCCTGTAAGGATCAGGGGGTCCCCTTATGAAGCCTTGGGAGGGTGTAGTATCAACACAGAATTCTTGGGATTCAATTGACATTTTCTATACAACTAACTCCTCCGAAACTCACTAAGACTCAAGCTCTGTGAAAAGATAAGTTAATTAAATAGGAAAGGGCTGAGAGAAAAAATTTTTTTTGCAAGTTAAATGAAAGTTATTTATCCCTGGCCTCCTTTGATGGGAGTGCAGAGTACAGAACACTCAGTTATTGCAAACAGTAGTGGTTTTCACACTTGCAATTTAACTCTGAGCATAACGAGATGGTTGTTTTTAATTAACCACCAGCAGACTTTGTAATTGCTGAATTGGCATTTGGAGAAAAAAAAGTCAACTATTCATTCTCTGGCACACAAATTGATTTATATAGATTGGTGCAAATCTTGATATGGGACTCTAAACGCACACAGCCTAAATTCCATCACTGATCCTCCATGGAGCTCTTAATTTCTCCCTACAAACCCAAGCCTCACCCTGACACCTACTTCACAAAATCCTGAAAAAGACAGACCCATTCGTCAGGCCTTTTCACAGAGATTTTTTTAATTTAGGAGTTTATTTGTTGTACCTCATTTCTATCATGTTTCAAGGCTTTTTAATATTGTAGTGAAAACGATCGCAAGATAATTACTCAGCATAGGAGGATCTAGACCAATTTTAAGTAATGACTTGGCTTTTATTGGACATCAGTCAATGTCCAATTAGGAAGAACATTGTATACAAGCTTGAAAATGCCATGGATTGTTAAGACTTGTTCAGGGACATCTTAGCTGGCCTGTCTTCTGTGTAAAAGCTAAGCTTTATTATTATTTTTTTTTCCCGTACAATAGGCACTTAGTAAATGTTAGCGTCTTCTTTTCCTATGAGTTCCAGAAGCTTTGTGTATGTTACTGGTCATAGGCTTGAATTCAGGGCCTTGGTGCTATTCTTGAGCTTTATTGCCCAAGGCTAGCCTCTGTTTTTATTTTATTTTTATTTATTTATTTATTTATTTTGGGTCCAGTCATGGGGCCTGAACTCTGGGCCTGGGCGCTATCCCTCAGCTCTTCAGCTCAAGGCTAGCGCTCTACCACTTGAGCCATAGCTCCCCTTCCAATTTTCTGATGGTTATTGGAGATAAAAGTCTCATGGACTTTCCTGCCCAGCTTGGTTTCAAACCATGATCCTCACATCTCAGCTCCTGAGTAGGCGTGAACCATGGTACCAGGCTGAATAAAGACAACTTTTTTTTTTTTTTCCCGTCATGGGGCCTGAACTCTGGGCCTGGTCGCAGTCCTTCATCTCTTCAGCTCAATGCTAGTGCTCTACCACTTGAGCCACAGTGCCACTTCCGGCTTTTTCTGTTTATGTAGTACTAAGGAATCAAATCCAGGGCCTCATGCATGCAAGGCAAGCGCTCTACCACTGAGCCACCTTCCGAGCCCTGTAACCACTTTTAAACCACTAGGAAGCAGCCAACACCAGCGTGGGGGCATTAAATCTTAGCACCTCAGATGTTTTTGTGCAGTGGCTTAGGCAGATCCGGTGACATTTGTCCTTAAGAACAGCTCTCTGTTGTTCCCCCCATTTCCCCAGAATAACCTTCCAGAGAGCCCTCATCCATCTCAAGTGGCACTGGACAATTGCCTAGACGGAACACACATATGGAAGAAAAAATTGCTCAAAGGAATCCAACTGCACGATTAATCCACTTACCCCTTTCACATGGTGTCTAAAGTCTATGCAATCAGGCTGGTTACTAAAGCTGGGACAGTTTCATCCTAAGGTTTCCACTAGCAACCAATCCCTCTCTGCCTGTTAGATATTATGGTAATCATAATACTGACAGTATGACATCAGTAACCCTCATAGCAACAGACTGATGTAGAAATCAGATGATTAATTTAACCTAAGTTCAAGCAGAAGGAGACACCGGTCGGCTTGGTAGGCAGACAGCCATGATGAAATGTCAAGAGAGGAGAGAAGCTACCACTATACACAGGAAGCAAGGAAATACAACCCAGCTGAACGGTGCCCGGAAAGGGAAGAGAAAAAAAGAGAAATCAAATGAGTGCTGGTGTCTAGACCACCATTAAAAGACCTACAGTCATGGATGGATAGGGAGGCCATTTACTCTAGGGAGAATAGGAAGCTGGAAGAAACATCTGTTGGGTAAGGCTTTCTTACTTAAGAAAACTAGACCCAGAAGCTGAGCACCAGTGGCTCATTCCTCTAATTCTAGTTACTCAGGAGGCTGAAATCTGAGGATCATAGTTCAAAGCCAGCTTCAGCAGGAAAGTCCGTGAAACGATCTCCAATTAACTAGTAAAAAGCCAAAAGTAGAGCGGTGGCTCAAGTGGTAGAGCACTAGCCTTGAGTACAAACACTAAGGGACAACATTCAGAACTTAAGCCCCATTACCAACACACACACACACACACACACACACACACACACACACACACACACACACACAATTAGAATCAGGTTTAAGGGCAGGTCAAAAGTTGCAGAAGTTATAGCTTTTGTCAGTCATAGCTTAAACTTGGGGCCTAGGTGCTGTTCAGCTTTGGCCTCTTTTTTTTTTTCTCTCTCTCTCCTTCCTTCCTTCCTTCCTTCCTTCCCTCCTTCCTTCCTTCCTTCCTTCCTTCCTTCCTTCCTTCCTTCCTTCCTTCCTTCCTTCCTTTCTTTCTTGCCTGTCCTGGGGCTTGAACTCAGGACCCGGGCACTGTCCCTGAACTTCTTTTGCTCAAAGCTAGCACTCTACCACTTGAGCCACAGCACCACTTCCAGCTCTTTCTGTTCGTGTGGTACTGAGGAATCAAACCCAGGGCTTTATGCACGCTAGGCAAGTACTCTACCACTAAGCCACATTCCCAGACCCAGCTTTGGCCTTTTGAAAATACTTTCGTGTCCCAGCCCATTCCATCCTCTGGAGGCTCCTCTAACGATACAGATATCTGCTGTCAAAACACTGCCTCTTGTTTCTCCTCATGTACCACAGCACCAGGCTTTTTGCTTTATTTTGTTTAAGGAGAGACCTGTCTAACTATTAGCTGGAGTCTCTTAAGAAATACGGTTGCAATTTTAAAAACAATTATGCAAGACAAAATGTAACTGTGAGAAAACACACAATGCTTTGATTAAACACCAGGGAAAGGGGAATCTGAGGATTGCATCTGAGACAGTGGAGTACTTCAGCTTAGAGTCAGACCCCCCAGCTCTGACTTACCAGGTAGGGCTTTAAGGGTAAGCTACTGACCCCATTGTGCCTTTTATCTGCAATGGAGACCCCTCTCTAGGGCTGAGATGAAGATTCATTCAGTTACAGTTTACAAAATCCTTGTATTCAGCAGTAAGTATTGTGAGTTCTGGAAAATACATTTTGATTAAGAGTCCAATCTTCAAGAAGTTTCCATGTCTTCCTCAAGAGGCTCTCTCTCTCATGTACAAGCCCATGGGAGCACTGTGCCAGCAGCCCTTTCCAGATCATGGAAGAGAGCTAAGCATTTTTAGGAGCTGTGGGAGATGGCTGGGAAGGTTCAGGGAGTGCTCCCAGGCTGTGCTCCAAAGTTTCTGAATAGATCATCAGTTTCCAAACAAACATGCCATGCAAACATTTAGCAACATCCAAACACTGGATTCACCAAACAAAGACTTCGAAAATTGACACATTTGTTTCCATCAAAGCAAATAAATGATAGGCTTGGGTATATTAGGATGCACAAGCATTTTGTTTACATTTTCCCCAATTGCTTTCAACAAAAAGGCTGCCAGCAGGTGGAACCGCTTCCATTTTCCACAGGGAGGGGGCAGCGGCGGCGGCAACTGCTGCCACGAGAAGGGAATTGCTCAAACTGGGTTTAAACCCAGTTTGGTTGGGACGGGATGAAAACAGAGGTCTCACCTAACCTTCGTGGGCTGAGCCACTGATTCTGTGCCAACTATTCAATCAATCACTCTGGCTGAAGATTTTCTCTTAAAGAATCAATCACTGCATGCATAACCCTATCCACAACCCCAGTGCCAGCAGTATTTCCATGGAAGAATTCCTATGAATATTCCAAGATTCCTATGAAGAAGAATCTTGGAATATTTGGCTCTGATGTTTGCAGCATTTCCATCTGCGTAGTCCTGGACAGTGGCTTGGTTTGGGGGTTTTTCTGGGGGAGGGGGAGGGCTGGGGAGAGGAGGGTGGTGGTGTTTGTTTTTTATTCTCACCGTAGCTGCAGAGACATTTGATTCCCTTTCTTGAGGGAAGCAAGTTTTAATTGCCAATCCACTAGGTATTCAGCATGATAAGGTATCTAAATCCTGAGAGCTTCCTCCGTTCATTAAAATGGAGATCCGATTTCTCTTTCCTTAATGCCACATGCTGTTATTAAACTGAAATAATGGAACTAGTAAAAGCCAGATGTCACTTCAGTCTCAGGTTTGATGCGGGGCACAATTTCCTCTCCTCAGCTCTAATCTGCCAGTTATTTACTAACCCCATCCTTGGGAAGAATACACAATTTAAATGTAAATGCAATTTACGTAGGGGAGCAGATAGTAGATTTGCAGTTTCAATGGCCAATAACCATTTGCAAAGGGGAGAACCCACCAAAGCACCAATCAGCAGCTGTCAATCTCCAGTTTACATCAGTCACCACCTCGAGAACTTTCTTCCTGGAGCCACCTGCCTCTGAGCCTCAGCTACCAGGCAAACAGAAGTGGGGACACAGCCATTTCCCCACATATTTCTAGCTGAAGTTACTCCTGACGGGGAGGAGGGGACGTGTGGCTTTCAGTGACCTAAACTCATGGCTATCGTTGTTGAAATCATTCCTTGACCAATTTCACCAAATGCTAGTCAGGCACTGGGTGGCTCACGCTGGTAATCCATGCTACTCAGGAGGCTGAGATCTGAGGATCACAGGATTTCCAACGAGGGCAGGAAAGTCTTTAAGACTCTTACCTCCAATTAACCACCAAACAAACCTCCCACCCCACCCCTAGCCCCCAATAAGCAGGAAGTAGAGCTCAAGTAGAATACCAGCCTTGAGTGAAAAAGCTAAGGAACAGCATCCAGGCCCTGAGTTCAAACCCCAGTATCATCATGCACACACACACACACCCCTACACATACCACACATAATTATTAACCATTTCCCATGGGAGATGCTGTCTTAGAAGGATCTGACCGTCTTCCTTAAGAGAAAAGAAACAAACCAGGACAAAAAAGTAGGATTACATGTCAACAGGGAAGCCATCACTGGGAGTGCCTAAGGGTGAATCAGGCTGAGACTTTCAGGGTGAGCAATAGTGCATCCTGTCAAAATCAGCTACATCATGGTCTAGGAGTGTGGGAAGCCAGGAGGAACGCAGTCAGGAGAGCTGGGCCTAGGGGCACGCACCTGTAATCCCAGCACTTGAGAGGCTGAGGCAAAGCGATCAGGAGTTCTGAGCCAGCTGAGGCTCCATAAATAGGACCTTATCTCAGAAACAAAACAAGAAGGAAAAGGAATCCAGCTGGATGGGTTGGGGCCAATTTGTGAAGCTTTCACCTTCAGGCATACTGAAGTTCTAAGTGGGCCAGGAGCCATGACTAAAGGTAGCTGGATGATGAGCGGAGAGTCTGCTGGGGGCGGGGTAGAAGGTATCATAGCAGTCTAGGAAAGAGATGATTCAGTTTGGAGGAGGCCCAGGGACAGATGCATGATTCATGAAAGCTTGCGGCTGCCTGACCGGTGTCTCTTCGCTCGGCTTGCAGAGCACCTTCCCAGTCAGTTCCCAGCCTTAGTCGCAGCCTGGAGCCTGCTTACATAAGAAACCATATGGAGTTTGGTCTACACGGCACCGACACTTCAAAAATTAGTCTGCACTTGTCTAGTCAGCCCTTGATTATCCACACCACTTGAAGGCAGGAAAGACACAGATAATCCATAACTCTCTTCTATTTGGCTTTGGAATTAATTACACCTTTTAGGCCAAATTTGCCTTCCTAATTAATCTTTCTTAGGCTAATATTAAAATTAACTAAAATTCTCTGAGCTCCTGCCAGCTGGGCAGAGAAAGGAGAGCAGGAAGGGAAGCTAGGGGTTGGGGGGAAGGGAGGCTAATGCTGCGCAGGCCTTGGATCAACCCAGGGGAGAAGCTGGGTCTGGTTCACTGACTCCTGCTCTGTAATTAGGGACTCTAGCTCCTGGGGTTCAATCCTCAAGCAACTACTAAGCGATGAGCTCCTACCAAGCACTGAGCATCGAGCTACAGCTGAAGATAAAAAGGAGAATAAAGGCTTGGCCCTGGTGGCTCAGGCCTGTAATCCTAAATACTCAGGAAGCTGAGATTTGAGGACCATGGTTCAAAGCCAGCCCAGGCAGGAAAGCCAGCCCAGGGGCTTGAACTCTGGGCCTGGGCGCTGTCCCTCAGCTCTGCAGCTCAAGGTGAGTGCTCTACCACTTGATTCACAGCGCCACTTCCAGTTTTCTGGTGGTTAATTGGTGATAAGAGTCTCATGGGCTTTCCTGCCTGGGCTGGCTTTGAACTATAATCCTCAGATCTCAGCCTCCTGAGTAGGTAGGATTACAGGCATGAGCCACTAGCACCTGACTCAGGAGACTCTTATCTCCAATTAACCAGTAATAATCCATAAGTAGAGCTGTGGCTCAAGTGGTAGAGTACCAGTCTTGAGCAAAAAAGCTCAGGGACAACACCCAGGCCTTGAGTTCAAGTCCCAGGCACAGGAAAAAAGAAAAAAGAGGAGGAATGAAGGCAGTTTTTCTGCTCTAGGAGCCTCTGTGCTGGGGGCACGCGCGGGTGGTTTTATCTGGTATAGAGAGTGCTCTGGCAGCATCTTCCCTCCAAAAAAACAGACACAAATAAGGTTAATGATGAGAAAGCAAAAGCCCAATAATTCTGTATGAAACAAAGGGAGAAACATTGCCTAATTGCCATTTTACAAACACAACAGCAAATATGCTTCTCATAAACCATGTGCATAATTTCTTGTTGCAGTAAACTAAATTAGTAAATAATGTGAAGTAAGATGTGATCTTCTCTAGCAATTGTCAAATGTGGATGCACTAGCCACCACCTCTGTACCAATGTAGACAGCTCTCGTGGAGTGCTGAGGGGCCCAGAGCCCCCCCAGTCCAGGACACCCATGACAGTCCATTATCTGCCTTACACACTGGCCTCCTGCATAGACTGCACAAAAGAAAAAAAATAAAGCTTCCATTGCTACATCAAAGTAAAGAAAAGGCTGCCTATAGACCTTGCTTTTCAAGCTGCTACTTAAAACCAAAATGGTTCTCCCTCCCACTCTTCCATGAGGACAAGCAAGTCACCTGGCCTTGCATTGTACTTCTTGACCTCAAAGGGATTATAGGAATACAGATGAAGAATAAAGGCTGAAGGAGTGGGTTGCTCAGGCCTGTAATCCTAGCTAACTCAGGAGGCTGAGATCTGAGGATCATGGTTCAAAGCCAGCCTGGGCAGCAAAATCTGTAAGACTCATCTCCAATTAATCACAAACACACACACACACACACACACACACACACACACACACACACACACACACACACACACACACACACACACACGCCAGAAGGGGAGCTGTGGCTCCAGTGGTAGAGTGCTAGCCTTGAACAAAATAAAAAGCTTATTGACAGTGCCCAGGCTCTGAGTTTAAGCCTCAGGATTGACACTAGATCATAGATAGATAGATAGATAGATAGATAGATAGATAGATAGATAGATAGATAGATAAACAGACAGACAAATGGATGGATACCCGTGAATCCACTCGCAGAATACTCTGCACTTCCAGCAAGGTGTGAGCCCCAAGTCCCTTTTGCTCTTAGGGTTCTTCCATTATTCTGGGGCTGCTCTGCCTCTGGAGAAGGTTCCTACAGTGAGAGCCAGTGTCAGGATTACAGGCATGCCAGGCAGGACAGACCCCAGAGGGCAGAGAGGGAGACTGGGAAGTCCTATGACATGTTCAGCAGTAAAGAGGGAATTCAGGGGGGTTCTGACCTACCAGCATCTCACACCCAGAACTCAGAGCCTGGCCTCAGCTGAATCCTCTGTACCACAGAGAAAGCCCAGGCTTTCTCACCTGGCAGATGCACTAGTACTAACAGGTAAGGCCTGGGCTAAAGCACTGCAGGTGTTCATGATCCTGTTCATGGCAAGCGTTCCTGGAAAGTTCACAGTGTGAGCTGTGTGTGAGGCCCGTGCTAGGCAGCTCCGTGGGGAGGGGACACCATTCTCCTCCTCATTTAGTGCCTACTGGGATCCCAGGAGAACTCAAAGTAGCTCCTCCTCATAAAGATCAGCCAGGGACCTGCTTCTGCTCAAAGGATATTGAGGGAGAGAACATTCTAGAAGAGTGGGCTTACCTACAACAAGAGCACAATGCTGTCCAGCAGTAGGAAGATAGAACACCTTATAACAGGAGACTCAACAGAACAGAAGGATAAATAAAATAGTAGGACTTCCACTCCTGTCCTTAAAACCAGGAGAGGTAATCATCATCCTAACATTTCTGGAGGCTGAGATCTGAGGATCAGAGTTCGAAACTAGCCCAGGCAAGAAAGTCTTATCTCTAACCATCAGAAAACCAGAAGTAGAACGGTGGCTCAGTGTGGCAGAGCACTATCCTTGAGCAGAGAAGCTGAGGGACAGGCCCTGAGTTCAAGCCCCATGACCAACAACAACAACAAAAAGTTCTGTTTAGATAGACTCTCAACAGAAGTAGCTGGGCCTGGTGGCATGTGCCCATCATCCCAGCCTCAGTGGGAAGTGTAAAGTAGTGTAAAATGGGAGGAGCAGGTACAGGGTTGGATATTTCCTGAGCATGGGAGGTAACTGGGTGACCAACAATGGGCAAAGCTGAAAGGCTGGCAGGGGCTGGATGGCAAAGCTCCTTTGATGGCAAAAGGCCAGGCGAAAATGGGTATAAACTTGGACTAAGGTAGTCCCCGTGGAGACAGGGTGGGCATGAGGGAAATTTGGGAGGGAGAGCCAACAGAATTTGGTAACAGGTGAAAGGTAGGATACAGAGTGGGGGCTGATAAGGATGACTCTGATGTGTGGCTTCAATGCCTTAGTGGATAGAGGAAGGAAGGTCAGAGGGAAGAGACTAGATTCCCAGCTGGGCCCCCCACAGCCTTGAGAGTCTGGAGAGGGACACCAGGTCTACCCCAGCCCCAGTCAGGAAACCAACTGCTCCAGCAGCTTCCCATCAGACACTTGCTTTAGGCCATTCCAAGTGATCGCCACCACCCCTAGCCCTCCATGGCTGGCACTACCCGCCTCCACCTCTGGTCACCCAGAGCCTTCAGCAAGACACTTCTGAATCATTTGGGGGGGCAATGGGGAGTCCAATACAATGTTGTGGTGACTCCACAGGGCCCGTGTGGGAAGGGAGGGCACACTGAGCCCAGCCAGAGGGATTTGGTGGTGCTTTTTCAGGGACTAATCTTACCAGGATAGAAGGGGTTCCCTAAAACCATGTTACAGCCCACAGTTTCGTAGCTCTGTCCAAATCAATGCACCACTGTCTCAGGAAGGAACAAAAGGAACGGGAGTTTGTTGGGAACAATACACACCACACCTGGGCCAGGAAGCAGCCTGGAATGGGATCAACCTTTCTATCCTCATCCGGGGATTTTTGCATGAACAGATTTATTAGAAGAGACATAATAAGGTGGCCTGTGGAGATAGCTGGGAAGAAGAGGAGGAGGAGGAGGAAGAGATCCCCAAATGCAATCTAAACAGATGAGAGTGGGTAAGACAAGTGCCTGTCTCCAGAAATGACTCTTCCAGTCTCCTCAGTCTGCTTTTTTAGCTATTATCTGTCCTTGCTGCACCTTGCCCTAGAAGGGCATTTTTCTCGGCTGTCTATTTTGGTGTGTGTGGGGGGAGGGGGAGGACAGGCATTTGGGGTCATTGTCTGGGAATGAATCCTGGACAGCAGGAGGCTGCTGCTCCCCGCTCTTTGTCCCCATCATCTGTCACCCAGCGAGGGCAGCCGGCAGCGAGGCTGCGGACTGCCTAATGAAGACAGAGAGGCGGTTCCGGCTGGGCACAGGTGCCACTTCCCCATTAACAGAGGTGACATTCCGAAACACTACTCATTACAGAGCAGACATTGGACAGGCCTGGGACACATATTGATGGCAGCAGGGCCAGCCAGCGTCTGTCTCAAATCCCATTGCCCCTGAGCGAGCGAGCGAGGGAGAGGACAAGAAAGAAGCAAGCATCCGGAGTGTCAAACTTGCAGAAAAATGAATTCTTACCACCCTTGACTTTGGGGGGAGGAGGGAGTCCAGTGGGTGCTAGCCCACCCACAGATCCTTAGCTTTAGACCAAACATAAGGTATACCAGCTCCTGGAGAATTATCCAGGTTCTGATCTCCTAGGAAGGACTTGATGGTCCAGACGGCTGTGGAGGGAGCCTACCCCTCAAAACCTCAAAATCAGACCTGGATCTGGAATCCTGTGAAGTTCTGCTTTTAAGACAAGAATGTACCCCATGCTAGTGGCTCACACCTGTAACCCTAGCTACTCAGCAGGGCTGAATCTGAGCCACCCTGAGCAGTAAAGTCCATAAGATGCATTTCCAATTAACCACCAAAAAGCCTGAAGTGGAGGTGTGGTTCAAGTGATAGACTACCATCCTCGAGGGGGGGTGAGGGAGCTAAAGAACAGTCCTCAGAGGCCCCGAGTTTAAGCCCCAGTAGCAGCACAAGAAGAAAGGAAGAAGAAAAAAAGGACAGAGTAGGTTCATCCATGCTCTAGCCAGGAGGTATGAAGGTGTGCTGTGGAAAATAATTTCCAGAGAGACAGACATCAGAGCGGAGGGGCAGGTGGACGAGAGGAGAAGAGGAAAGAACAGGGCAGTCCCTCTTGTCCTAGCGTGGAATACAGTTCCCTTGAGACAGGAACAACCTCCATATTGCCTTGCAGAAGCAGGAATGGAGTTTCTGCAGCTCCTCGTGTCAGGTACCAAGTGGCCAAAGGAAGAGATTGTCTTCCCAGGCCACCCGTGCCCACACAGCCCCAGGCACACCCCACTGGGCCCTGGGCTGCCCACCAGCGTAGGTAGGCCCTGCTGGCGCATGCGTGTTTCACTTCACTGCCACCCCCCCCACACACACAGCAGGGCGCCCCCGCCCCCGCGCCACTCAGCTCTAAACCCACAGCAGACGGAACTCGACTTAAAAATAACTATTTTGACAGTTGCGATGTAAATATGTGAGTGACGCGTGGGGCTGTTTTTCCTTTACACTTCCCTCACCCCTCACTCCCTACCCCAGCCCCGACTAGGCTGAGACGATGGGAGAGCTCCACCTGCAGGATGCTCCCCAAAATGCAGCAGAAGGAGATGTCCTGAGCACTTAGCTGGGAGAACCCCAGCCCACCTTCACCACCCAACCATCTTGAGTTTGGAGGCAAATACATTTAATCAGTAGATCTTGTCTATATCCTGACAAAGGAGAAATTGCCTAAGATACCAGTTAGTTTAATGAACTCTGATCTCTCTCTCTCTCTCTCTCTCTCTCTCTCTCTCTCTCTCTCTCTCTCTGGTCGGGGCTTGAAGTAAGGGTTTTGCTCAAGGCTAGTGCTCTACCGCTTTGAGTCACAGCACCTTTACCAGTTTTCTGGTGGTTAATTGGAAATAAGAGTCGCATCGACGTTCCTCCCTGGTCTGACTTCAAACGTTGATGCTCAGATCTCAGCCTCCTGAGTAGCTAGGATTGTAGGTGTGAGCCCCTAGTACTCACACTTTCTTCCCATACTTGGTCTTCAATTTGATCTGTGCTTCCAGTGTTTACTCTGTACCAAGCACCGTAGATCCACGCCGAAGAATACATGAGGTATGCAAAATGCACAACTTGCCATTTGTAATTCTTACCTGGCTGAGAGCCAAGACTACAGCACAGCACTTTAGGCCTGCCAGCTTCTCTTCTCTTCTTCTTCTTCTTAAACAGCATCATGGAAATGAGGGGACATGATGTTTTCCAGGATTCCTATCTGTCTCTGTGGAAAAAGGTTGGAGTGGGGGGTAGAGATGAGTTAGAGAAAAAGAAGAGGAAGGGAAAGGGAGGAGGGTGGATTGGAGAGAAAACAACTGTGTGCAGACACCTCCGGCAGCCATGAGGTAAGAGAAATTCTTGGAGAGCTCCAGCTATCCTATTCTGAGACCTCTTCCCCTACCAGGTGGGGTACCTCGGCCAGGTACCTGCTGAGGCTGGAGGGGGCGGGGGGAGGGCTTCTTTTCCTAATACAGCATGATCCTGCTGGGTGCTGGTGGCTCATGACTGTAATTCTAGTTACTAAGGAGGCTGAGATCTGAGGATCAAGATTCAAAGCCAACCTAGATAGAAAAGTCTGTGAGACTCTAATCTCCAATTCACCAGCAAAAAACTGAAAGTAGAACTGTTGCTCATGTGGTGGGTAGAGTGCCAGCCTTGAGAGAAAAGAGTGAGCAGAGTAGCACTCAAGCCCTCGGTTCAAGCCCCAGTAGCAGTACGAAAGAAAAACAAAACAAAACTCATTCCACCATAATAGTAGATTCTAGGGACAAATGCCTTGATGCTGCTCAGAAGATCAAAGCCTAAAGTCAGAGTGCTAATGAGATGTCAGGAAGAGGTTCCTAGAAAGAAGGGGAAATTGGGAGCAATAAGGTCCACCTGTGACCCCCAGAGAAGGCTCTTTACAGCAGTTGCTAGCATGGCCATTGCTATCATCTGCATGGCCATTGGCAGTCTGTAGATGTTGGTAAAGGGGAGAGAAAAGCATCCTTCTATTAGCCTTTCCTTTTCTCTCTGTCCTTCAAAATGAGCTTAAATTCTGTCTCCCCTGACCCATGCCCACTCTGTAAACCATCGAGTCCTCTTAGGCCCCTGGTACTCGCAAAGCCCTTTGTTTATATTCTACCCAAGTCATCTTGTACTCTTTGAACCTGTCACACTGCCTTTTGTTACACGGTGAACTCCTCAGGCCTCCGGCAACAGCTGACTTCCCCGTGTTTCTCTTGTTTCTCCTGCAGCAGCTCCCACGGGGCCCTGCACAGCAGCAGGACTCAATCAAATAGATCCAAACGCACACAGCACACGTGGTTTCACACCTGGGGGTGAGGGCTGGGGTGCAGACAGTAGGAGGTTGGAAAATGCACCCCAGTTGGACTCCTGAACTGAAGACTTGGGACTCATATCTATCCCAGACTATTCATCCAACTTCCTGAGGGCTTTGTATCAGCAAGCATCAAGGTGGCCAAGTCTGGAGGAGAGGCAGCCAACCCAAGACTCTAAACTACACTGCCCAAAGCACTCCTTCTTCACAGGTGACTGGCGTTAGGGTAATGGATGATGGCTCTGTCCCCTCTTGGAGAATCTGTCTCCCGCCCCTCATCCAAGTGGGGTTATGATAGAGGAATTCTTTCTTAAACAGCTTTATTGATATATAATTCATATACTGCATAATATAATAACCCTTGTTCATAGTGTTATGCCAGCTTATAGCATTCTTGCAAGGCTGAAAATTCCCATGTGTCCTGTCAATCATTCTGACAGGCCCATGTATAGGTCTTTATTCTGCCTGTTACCATAACTTATCCTAAGCCACCTTTCCTGCTCCTGTTTCAGCCAGACTTAGCTTAAGACTTCTGAGATGTTAGGAGATGGAGGGCTGGCTTTTCTTACTTGATGTGCACAACTTCAGAGTCTCTTTGGGGCTTGGATGTCTCCAAAGTCTCGCTGTATATCCGCACTCCCAAGCCCTCCTCCAAGTCTCCATCCTCCTCTTTCAGCAGATTGGTGGAGACCAATGTTTGGCTTCTGCTGCAGTGTATTACAGTGCGAGATCAACACGGAGGTCCCATCCGCCCTGACAACATAATTCACTGACTGCGAAGGGATATAATAAAGTCTGTTTATTACAGCAATTAACAGAGCAGCGCTTGTCGGCATGCTTTTCTGGCCACCAGAAAAGTGCTTACTCCAGGTGCCCCGATTCAGGAAACCATGCAACTTGAGCTAAAATGAATCCAATTAGAGGTTTAGAAAATGAACCTACCATCCAGGACTCAGTTCCACAGAGGTAAAACCTCAGTGCAGGGGCAATCAAGATGGAGATCACTATTCTACTGGGTTAAGATCTGGGCATAGGGAAGGGTGTGAAGGGAGAGTTGTTGGGGGCAAGGTTGATGGGGATACATTGATTGTATACAGGTGGAGAAATATCATAATGGCTCCCCCACATTAATGTATGATAATAAAAATAAGAAGCTCTAGATGTGTCTCTATTCATGGTCTTGGTCTTGAGAATGTGCATATAATGCACCCTACAACCCAGCCACCCTGTGTGAAAGGTTCAAATCTCATTGACCTACATAGATATAGGTGGGGAACATTAGCACCATTGACTCTCAAGGGTCCTCTGCCACTGCAGTGGAGGAAGGGAGTGGAGGCAGGGATGGAGGAAGAGGACCAAAGGCTGGGCCAGGGAGAAGAGACAGAGGAGGAAAGCTTTGAAGAAATCTTTCCATTAAGCCCTGTTTTCATGAGTGTCATCAAGACCAGAAGATCCAAGGAGGGGGAGTAACTTTTGATACAGCACTTGCTGAGCATGTTCAAGGCTTTGATGTGTGTGTGTGCGTGTGTGTGTGCGTGTGTGTGTGTGTGCATGTGTGTACTGAACCTGGGCACATTCCTTTTGTTCAACACTGACCATCTACCATTTGAGCCACAGCTCTACTTCAGGTTTTCTAGTTTTTAATTGGAGATAAGAGCCTCAAGGACAGCCGGGCACCAGTGGCTCATGTCTGTAATCCTAGCTACTCAGGAGGCTGATATCTGAGGTTCACGGTTCAAAGCCAGCCCGGGCAGGAAAGTCTGTGTGACTCTTTTATCTACAATTAACCACCAGAAAACCAGAAGTGGCGCTGTGGCTCAAGTGATAGAGCGCTAGCTTTGAGCTGAAGAGCTCAGGGACAGTGCCCAGGCCCAGAATTCAAAACCCACAACCAACAAAAAAAGAAAAGCCTTAAGGACTTTTCTGCCTGGTCTGACTTTGAAACATGATCTTCAGATCTCAGACTCCTGAGTAGCTAGGATTACTTGCTACTGGCATCTGGCAAAGGCTTTTGGCTTTGTTTGTGTTTGTTTATTTGTAGTGCTGGGGATCTAACCCAAGACCTCTGCATACTAGGCAAGTACACTACCACTTGAACTATAGCCACCAGCCCTTTTATTTTTGTTAGTGTGTGTGTGTGGGGGGGGGGGGGGGTGTTGGTCCTGGGGCTTGAACTCAGGGCCTGGGTACTGTCCTGAGTTTTTGTGCTCCAGGCTTGGGCTCTGTCACTTCAGCCACAGCTCAATTTCTGACTTTTTTTTTTTGGTGGTTAAGTGGAGACAAGAGTCTCATGAAATTTCTCTCCCAAACTGCCTTCAAACTGAGATCCTCAGATCTCAGACTCCTGAATAGCTAGGATTACAGGTGTGAGCCACAGGCGGCCTGCTTATTCTTATTTTTGAGACAAGATTTCACTGCAAATTTTGCTCAGGTTGTACTCTTAATTGAAAGTTCTCCTGCTTCTGACAGCTGGGATTACAGGTGTGTAACATGATGCCCAGCTATGGCTTTCAGTCTGATTCCCTAACACCATGAAAATATTTAAAGACCTAAAGCTCCTGGAGGGAATGTGGCTGTTTAGAAGGGGAGGGGCGTGTGTACTTTTCAGCTTGGAGAATATATGCTGTCTTGTTTTCAGCAGTCTAAACAAAGACTTTAAGCCATTTGTCCTAGCTCTTTGGTGGATGGGTCAAAGAAAGAAAAGTATTGGTTTAGATTCTAAAGCAGAGCTCACTGCTAATTAACCAAACTGAGTCCTCTGCATATTGCTTATACCAACAGGACATCTCTCTGAATCATAGATGGCATTCCCTGGAAGTTCTAACAGCCTGTCCTGAGTGGCTGGGAAAATAACCTGAGCAGTAGCTCTTCCTTGTTTTCTCTGCAGCAGAAAACATGGAACTGGGTACTTAAGCCAGGTAACAAACCAAAGGCTTGAATAGAGGCAAACCCCTGCCAAAGATCCCTCTGATTGAGGGGGGACTTTGTGTGTTCCCCTTTCACCATCATTCCTTTCCCTCCTCGGGCCTCTGGGGAGAGGTGCTGTGTTAAGGGATGAGGGCAGAAGGCAGCCTGGCCTCTCTGGAATAGAGAAAGTCAGAGCTTTGAGCATCATGAACAACGAGATAAAAATAGCAGTGTTACCATGGTGACGGAGGCTGGGAGAGTCCTGAGGATCTGTCTGGGTCCTGCTATCTCCCCCTCTCCCCTTCCTTTTGCTGGATGGAACACAAGAATGAACCGAGGGAGGTGGGAGGGCTTCCCAAGAGGGGAGGGAGACAGACAAACAGCCCACTAAGAAAACCTTGGAACTCCAGACCCTGGGGGCTTCTGCCAGAACTTAGACATCCAGAACATAGGCCTCTGGCTTTTAGACTTCCTTTCTCAGCATAAGGATTTCCCCCAGGGATGTCCTGGACAGTGCCCACCTACCCCTTCCTGGTGGGTGGTCTGACCTGGCTTCCCTGTAAAAAGATGAGGTTTCTGTTTCTTCTTTGTGATCTCTGGTTGTGACCCACAGGAATTGACAGAAGAGGCCCAGGCAGGACTGGCACAGTGGGCACTGACCACTCCAGGGACAGCCTGAGGGTGGAAGACTTCGTGCTGACAAGCCAGGTGTCCTGATCCTAGACTGCGCAGCAGCGTGGATGTGAAGAGTCGTGTGAACTAAGAACAGGGTGATGGTGACACCTGGCGTCTCTTGATCATGCTTGTGAGTCGGAAGAATGGTGTGTTCACTCCTTCGGAACAAGTTCCGGCTCTTGGTTCTTAAGTTCTGGTCAGTTCAATCACCTCTGGGGTCAGCAGCCACCTTCAGAATGAGCAGTTTCTCCCCGAGACCAGTTTCTCCAGGTCCACCAAAGGTGGCAGCCTATGGGTTCTCTTCACTGGTGAAGGCTGATCTTGGAGTTGGTGAGCAGTTTACTTCTCAACATTCTAAGAGCCGCACGTGGACACAACAGGCCCAATGTGGCCCCTGTACCATGTGCCTTCCTGTGAGGTAGGGAGGGAGCGAGAAAGCAAGTTGTCCTCAGCTAGGAGTCAGGCACAGCACAGAGAGGCTGACGCTGTCCACCCAAAGGCACTCACTAGGACAATCCCACGAAGACAGCCTCAGCCAGAGGGAAGACGCACAGTCAGTCTGTAGACAGGCCAGACTTGGGCTGAGGCCCTTCCCCTTGCAGAAGGCAAGGAAAGTACGAAGGTGGAGTGGTTCCATTAGCTTATAGACAACCACGTGAAGGGAAACCCAGGAGTTACATAAGTCTGGGCCCTGACCTGAAGGTAGTGAAGGAGAGAAGGGGAGACCAAAAGAGGGCAAGAAGGTGGCACTCGAGACACAATCTGGAGTCCCAATCCAGATGCTTAGACAGACTCCCCTGGGTGTGGCTGGGGAAGCACCCTGCCCCCTGTTACCAGCTGTAGAGTGCCCCCTGCTGGATCACAAGATACCTGCAACCCCTGTTTCCGCAGCCTGGAGCCCCACTAAGCTCAGCTCCTCAACCTACAGACCTGAACTCTACAGAGGACTTAACAACAATCTATGTATTTCTATGGGTCCATATGCTACATTCAAAAAACCCTCCCCTGGAAGTGGAGAAGGAAACTGGCACTCTGGTGGAAAGGGTCCAACCTGAGATAAGACCTCCACTGGGGCCCCAGACAAATCGCATCCCAGGACCCCAGCCAGCCTCCATACTTCACCCTGCATTCAATAACCCAAAGCCCAAGAAGAAGGACTTTCCCCTTTACAGCTCAGGGATGCTCAGCCCTCCATCCTTCAAGGTGGATCTGGTACTGATCCACTAGCCAGGACAAAAGCTGTGTGCCTCCTGCCTCATCCCAAAAGCTCAGAAGCCCGACTTCGATGGAGTCCTGGGAAAAGAACGTGGAATAGTCTCTTTCCTAGGAAGTTGAAATAGAAAGGGCAAAACGATCCAAATGAATCTTTGGAAAGGAGTGAGACTCCAAGCAAGGCGGGAAACGAGGCTCATCTGGGAAGGAACAGGAAGGCAGAGGGAGGGTTAGAAGTCAGAGGTCTGACTGCATGCGGTGTGTGGATACGGGCTGCTTTGGCTTTTTTTTTTTTTTAATTACACCTGTCCTGTGCTCACCCAAGGGCACAGAGGTAGAAACAGGTTTCCAGAATCCTTTCAAAGATGCTGGGAGAAGCCAAGTGTCTGTCTCCCTGAGAAGGAAAACAGAGGGACAAGATAATACAGCGTTGGCCCTGCCTGAGGCCTGGATGAGGAGGCCACCAGCTTGGAGGCCAAGCACAGCCAGGGGCAGGCACCAGCGGGCATCCAGACAGCCTTGACCTTGGAACCCCACCCACGTTCCCATGGCAGGGTGGGAGATATCCCGTGTCCTTGGCAAGTCCAGAGCGCTATCTTGGGGGAGGCAGCTCTGAGTGGACCCCAGCCAAATCCTGCAGCTGCCCGGACTCTCGCCCAGGGTGAGAGCATCCCCCTACTCCCCCCCTTCCCAGGCCCACATTCTCTACTCTTCTGACCTTACCTCGGGGTGAGGCCCTGTGGTTGGGACATAATACCCAACACCTCTGAGTCTCAGGGATAGAATTTCATCCTCCCCTTCCAGAGGACTGCAGGCTCGCAGGCCACCACCAGGGACAAGGGCTCCCAAGGGAGGGCTTCAGTATTAGGGACCCTCCCCACCCCCACGTTTTTCTGCCCTTTTGCTCTGCCTCACTCAAGGCCTTTGCTGTCCAAGACAGAGAACCAGGAGGTTTCCCTCTGTCCCTTGTGACCCCACTAGTGTTTATTGCTGAGTCTTGCTGTTTCCTTGAGAGTAGGGCTTCTGTGTATAATTCTTTGGATATAAAAGGAAATAACAGATTGTTGGAGGCTGGGGTGGGAGGGTGTCCAAGGAGAGGGAGGACAGAACTTTTAAGCCTTAGTGGAGCCTCACCAAGACAACCTTGATCCCCCAAATCTGCTCAAAGCCCAGGAAATGCCTGACTGTGGGCATGCGCCAGGCAGGAAAGGCAGCCAGGTTCTGACAAGCCGCAGAAGGGGCCTCTGCCCTCCCCACTTGCCTGGAGAAGCACGCATTCCTGGAAAGAGGGGTTCAGCCCCTCCCATCCTGCAGCCCTGACCTCCTCTAACAGGTCACAGTCAGATAAGCTATTCTGTCCTGGGGTGCTGAGGGGGGGGCAGGAGCTCACTCCTGAGCACAGCGGTACCTGGGAGGATCATGGCAGGCTCACTGAAGCAACAGAATCTGCCTGAAGACTTCTGCTGCCAGGGTGCCTGTCCCTGTGCCCTTCTAGCACCTGAGAGAGAAGTCCTGGCACGATGACAAAGTGCAGGGAGGAAGGAGAGCAGAAAATGGGAGGGAGGAGAAGGAAGGTTGCTTTTGTTTTTTCTTTCTTTCTTTTGATTTCTACCCCCTAGAAATGGGCTGGGGCTGGGCTGGGGCGAGAGTGAGGAAGGTTGATGGGTTGAGGAGATGAAGATAAAGGTCAAGGTCAGTCCTAGAGGCTCCCCCCCACCCCCAAGTTTCCCCTGAAGGCACCACATGCAAATAGATCCCCTTTATGGCTTCTGAGAAGGCAGGGGTGAGGTGGGAAAATAAAAGTGGGCACACAGTTTAGTCCAGGAAAGGGTTCCCACAGTCCAGCTCCTGGTAGATAGTCCCAGAGGGGGTCAGTGCCCTGGAGACAGACCTCCCCAGATCTTTGTTCTGCTAATGAGCCAGACATCATAGAAGTGGGGAGAAGGGCCTGTCCAGGGCTAGGGCTGGGGAAAGGCTGCCCTGTGGTGTTGGGTGGAGCAGAGCCCATCCCTTGCCTCTCCTCTTACTGCCCATCTCTGGCCTCTACCTTGGTGCCTGGCCCAAGAGGATGCTGGGAGGAGCTGGGGCCCTGAGGCCCTGCCTGGGACTCCATGAGGGTCAGGACAGGGCTGTTCCGGGGCTCTCTGGCAGAATAGCCAGTTTCTTCTCATCTAGAAATCTCTCTCCCAAGGCCACTTGCCCCTGTGGGAGGGGCTACCAGAGAAGAGTCAGAGCCCTTGGGGCAGGGCCAACTTCGGCTCCTCTGGAAGGTATGCCGCTGGTCCTGAGGTTCCCCCTTGTGTGACTGGGGCCTTTCTCCAGGGAGACGGGAAGATTGGAAGTTAATAAGTGTGGGCATGAGAAGGGCTGCCAGGTGCCCAGGAGGCCGATGCCCTCCGATTAGTCAGGAGCCAGCTAAGAGAAGATGGCTTCTGCGCCCAGCGTCAGCAGCAGTCAGCAGCACAAGCTCAGCCCTGGGACCTGACAAGGAGCCCCTGGTTCTGCTCACACGACCGTTTCCCGCTCTCTGTGAATCTCTTCCTTCTTCCTCTTCATCTTGCAGAAGCCATGGAGGCCACAGAAACAGGCGAAAGTGAACTGGGGCATGCCCTGGGGCAGGCTGGGGGGTGCTCACCACTGAAGATCTGCAAAGGAAAGGCAGGGAGGGAAGATGGGAGGGAGAAAGGCACAAGAGAAGCAAGCTGGGGTTAAATGTTCCCAGAATCCTCTGCGCTCCCTGAGGCAGCCCAGGCCTCGCTAGCTGCCACACTGAGCCACATCATCATCCAATAACAGGCTCTTTGAAACCTGCGTTGTTTCCTCATCTGGAGGAAGCTGAACTCAAGCCCAGCTGCTGCCTGCTTTGTCCCTGGCCCTCTGCCTCACCTCACACCTGAACACACCTGTGGCAGGGGAACAGGAAGCAAGCTGATTCAAAATAAGCTGTGGCTATGGCACCCGGGTATGTGTGTGTATGGGGTGTTGCCCTTTCTCCTTGCGGTCTTGAATCAAGTGTTCCAGATGTAGGAGGATGTGGTGCTTAAAGGGTCCTCCATCCAGCCCAGCCTCTGCCCAGACACCTGGAATGCAGTCACCAAATCCTTCCTTCCCTAACAGGCCCCAAGGTATGCGACTGCTTTGCGCATCCTGTGCTGCTCTACGTAACTAACCCACATTCTGGGCCTGGACATGCAGAGAACAGACAGTGAGAGTTCTTCGGCCAACAGGCTACTTTATTTAGCGCCTATGCTGAAAACAGAGATTAGGAGTAGGCATAAAAAGAGTTCACATCATTTCCTTTCTTTTTTGCACTCTTACTGAGACAAACCCAGGACCTCTCACTTGACTTTTTAACTTCGGGCTGGTGTTCTACCAACTGAGCCTTAGCTCCACTTCTGGCTTTTTTTTTTTTTTTTTTTTTTGGTGACTAACTGGAAATAAGGAGTCCCGCAGACTTTCCTACCCAGGCTGGCTTTGAACCATGAGCCTCAGGCCTCAGCTTCTTAAGTAGCTAGGATGACAGGTGTGAGCCACCGGAACCGGGTGATGACGTCATTTAATCTCTAGCACAAAAGTCATGTTAAGGCAGAGGCTGAAGCTGAGTTTGTCCAGGCATGGCTCATTGTCCCACATCTCTAGCTGGTCAGCCCTCTGACTCCACAGGAGTCAGACAAAGGGCTGCTCTAGCACCTGCAGGTATCTGACTGCAGATAGATGGGCTCAGGCTGCCAGAGCAATGCCTTACCCCCCTCATCTAGGTTTCCCTGCCCTTGCACCTGCACATTCCTTCTGTTTCCGTTCCTTGGCTCTGAGCCTGCTGATGAGGAAGCAGAAGAACTTGTAGGTTAGCTCAGAGATGGGATCTGGGAACAGGAAGGGATGCCAGGCTTGCATCCTGACCCTGGTGAAATGGTTTCTCTGTGTAGGAAAAGCATGGGGAACAGACATGTGCGTGAAGTGAGGGCAGAGGGGAGAGAGGGAGGCCTGGGGGCGAGGTCAGAAGGTTTGAAACAAGGCCACAGCACCTCCCTTGGTGGGCAGAGATGGCATGGATGTCCTGTGCCTCAAATGCAAGACACACCTGTAAAGTGGCTCCATCTCTGAACCTGGTGTGGCCCACGTGGCATTGCAGACATTTCCCGATCTGGTCAGCCTTGTCCCTTGTTTCTCCTGTGGAGCAGAAGCCCTCTCCATGCACACTGTACAGCACCCTGTGGAGCCAGTCCCGTCAGGATTCCCTCCTCCCTTCCTCTCTCCATTTCTCCCTCAGCGCTCGGTAATACATCTAATAGCTGTAATTAATAGGTGCAATGCATTTCCAATGGCCAGCTGGGTGGGCAGGAGGCCCAGCTTGAGTCAGCATGGATAGAGAGGCAGGCTGCTATTTAATAACCCACCCGCTTTCCAACACCATTTACACACCCACTCTGCTGGAGTATATATAGTGAGTAGAGAGCAACCTCCAGGATAAATATAGACACAGGCGAGACACAACTACTATATTTCTAGATCCATCTCCTACAGCTATCTGTGGATCCCTCCCATGACAAACCTAGAGAGACGGGGATCCAAACTGGGGCTTAGGTAGCCTGGGTTCTATTCTTGGCTCTGACGTTGCTATGCTGTGTCACCCTAGGCCAGTGGCGGGACATCTCTGGGCCTTCATGTCCTTCTTTCCAAGCACCAGGAAGTTAGTTAAGGCTTAACTTTCGTACTCCAAACCTAAGGAACTAGAAAGACACTGGGAATCCCATAAAAGGAAAAGGAAAGGAGAACGGGTAAACTCCTGGTTACCAGTACTTACAACACATTCACTTCCAGAAAGCTAGGAAGGAGGTCACTGGAGCTATCAGCAGCAGAAAAATGCATGGGGGAGAGAGCCTACAGATCTTTCTCCAGTCAACAAAGCTAACTGGAGAAAGAACTCAGGGCCAAAACAAGTCAGGCAAGTGTCTTTAACCTTCACAGCCCCATCCCACATCTAGGGCACTTCGGGGTCTCTTCAGCCTACTTGCCCTCCCCAGGGGCAATTACGTCCTTCAGTGATGCTCCTCCCCTTGGAGTGCTTTGGGGAAGATGAGAATCCTGGGTTTTGCTCAGCCCATCCCTGTCAGTAAGGCAGAGGTAGGGCTAAGAGGACCCAGGATCCACATATTAAAAGAAAGGTCTGCTGGGCACAGTAGCTCAAGCCAATAATTCTAGTCAGCCTGGGCAGGAAAATCAGTGAGATTCTTATCATTAATAAACTACCAAAAAAGCCAGAAGTTTCCAGGCACCAGTGGCTCATGCCTGTAATCCTAGCTACTCAAGAGGCTGAGATCTGAGGATTGTGGTTCAAAGCCAGCCTGGGCAGGAAAGTCCATGAGACTCTCATCTCCAATGAACCACCAGCAAACAGGAAGTGGTGCTGTGACTCAATGTGGTAGAATGCTCGCTTTGAGCTGAAGAGCTCAGGGACAGCTCCCAGGCCCTAGAGTTCAAGCCCCACAACTGACCCCCCAAAAAAGCCAGAAGTGGAGCTGTGGCTTAAGTGGTAGAGCACTAGCTTTGAGAGAAGAAAAAAAATCAAAGACAAGAAGGAGAAATCCCCCAGGAGCTGAACTGGGGTAGGGGGTGGGGAGTCACAAGTTGGTTCCCAAGAAAAACTAGAGAGCTGGCTACCCCAGTGGGATTTCTGGGTCCTTGTTTCCAAAGATAGAACAACACAGCGAGGGCCTGACTCCTTATTCCTCCCACAGCATGGATCTGGGGTGCTGCTTGCTCTACCAGGGCTTGAGCGGGCCATAACGCTATGCCCTGGAGTCAGCCCAGGCTGTCAGCCACATGCAGATTGCTAGGCCAGCCCCTGAAATGAGTGACAGCTGGGGACCCTGACCAGCAGGCACTGAGGGAGCCCTCTTTGCTGGGCTCATACTCTCCACACTGCTATCTGCTCTGCTGGGCAGAAGTCCTGCACCTTCCCTTTCCAGCCTTTAACCTTCACCCATGGCAGCAGCCCCAGCACCAGATGGAGGCTCCCTGGAGAAGTCAGGTCCAATGGCCTCTCCTTCGCTAGCCCTGGAACACTCCCCAGTTACCTGTGCCCCCCCACCCTAGAATCCAGGAGGGACTAAGGAAGAGAGAGACCATTCCTTTACCCCAAGAACTACAAGGAAGGAGGTGCAGACCATTCTCCCACTGCCCCATGACTGGCTCACTAGACTACAAGCTGCTGGCCCTGGCTCCTTCCCCATCCTCCTTTCTGACTTTCCCGGAACTCAGCACCAAGATGGTCTGGGGTCTAGATGCTCTGCCTAGCCAGATATCCAGCCACTAGCATCTCCCCCCACACGAGCCACCATGGGGTTCCCCAGCCTATAAACTCACTCTTCCTTTGCCCCTCACCCCACATCTCTCTGCCACAGTCTGAGTCTAGCACTGTGGGCTAAAAGGGAGCAGTGGGGCCAGTTTGGACACGTGGGAGAACCAAGAAGGCTACGCTTAGCGTGGCGAGAAGGCTGGGACTTGCGGACACCAACTCTCTGGTGTCTCTCCAATTTTAATGCGGTCCTCCATCGAAGTGGGTGGCGGGGTGGGGGTGGGAAGGGTAGAAAGATACTCAGCACTGTTGGGATAAGCCAAGAGTTCAAACAAGAGGTAATGTCCCTCCCACCCTCCAACTCTTCAGACAGAAGCCAAGAAGCTTTCCCTAAGACCCCCCCACACCCCACTACCCCCACCTCAGGTAAAGGGCAGCAGTGAAGTGACCCGGTGGGGAAGGATGCCCCCAAAACCTCTGGAACAATGCAGAGCCCTGCCCCCCTCCCCAGCGCCCTTCGCACCCCGCCTCAGTAATTAAAATATGAATTCACCTTCCCTCCCCGAGCCATTCATCTCCGAGAAAGGAAGCAGCTGCAGCTTAGGAGACCGGATTTGGGGGATTAGCTCTGGCTCGGGAGCAGACACACCAGGAGAAAGAATTAAAAAGGAAGGGGGCGAATTGGGTTTTCTCTCCCCACCTCCTCCCTCTCCCTCCCTTGCCATCTCGGAGCCTCACACCCCACCCCTTCCCCCAAAGCCAGGCCTCTGCAGGTTTCTGGGAACTGTAGTCTACCAGGCGGTGTTGATAAACAGGCAGGCCAGGGGTGGGTGGTGGCACAAACTACAGATCCCAGGACTTCTTCCCAGAGTTGGCAGCAGCCTAGCTGGGAGAAGCCCGAGTTCTCCTTGGAAGTTAACTCCTTCTTGGCCTGCGGGAGCCAGAATTGCCTGGATTTGGTAGCCAAGCCCTCGGAGCCAAGACCCCTGAGGTCACCACCCCTAGAGCAGGCCAAGGCCAGCCATACTGGCCTTTTGTTTGCCTGCCCACCCCACCTCCCAAGACTAAAAGGGCAGCTAAGCGTTTATCAGTGGTTCTGAGATACTGGGGTGCCATCAGAGCTGGGGGAGGGGTGTCCAGGGTAGCAAGTCTTGAAATGCCCTTGTATCCTGCATTCAGGGTTTAGCAGAAGCTGGTGTACCCTGAGTCATCAGGACAGCAAGAGGGGGGCACTTAGGCACTGGCTCAGGCTAGAAGGGACCCCCCCCAAAAAAGAGGTCAAACAGTAGTGCTATCCCCTTCTAAAAATGAAGACAGAGATTTCCCCCCTACCCCCGCCATCATCTTTGCCTTCACAAAGGAGTAGAGCTTAGCAGTCAAACTCCATTTCCACTAAAAATCGTAGATACTACCAGAGAGAGAGACCTGCTTGAATCTCTGTGTGGTTAAACATGGGCCCGCTCTCCCGTGGGAGCCTTTACGCTGGGTCTGAGGACGGTAGCAACTTAGATTGCTCAGAATATTTTCCCTTTCAGCTGTCTGCCGGCCTCGGATCTGTGAGTCCTTCGGGAGAGAGGGCATGAGGCCAGCCTGCCTATTCAGGGCAGTTCAACAATTATGTGACATATACAATTGTGTATCTTTCCAAGCCTGCCCAGAGATGACAAAGGCTGGAAAGGAGGTCCAACTTTGTTACCCCAGAGTGCCTCAAACACCCTCTCCTCTGCCCCTCCCTGCAAAGCAGGGACTCTCCTCAGGTGAGCTGCTCTACCTTTTTGTTCATGGAAACTCACCTCACCTACCCTCCTTCTCCCCCTTCCCTTTCCTAGCTCACAGTCTCTCCCACTAATAAGGACTCTGCAGTTCCTATTTAGTGCCTTGCTTGGCCCGAGCTTTCTAGAGGTAGAATCTTCGAAATGGTTCACCTGTCCCTCTCCCCTCAGTGCTGGGGTCTTGACGTGGGTAAACTACACAGTGGAATTCATTCTCTGGAAGGCTCTGGGGACTAGAAGGAAGGGGACACTGTTCCCATCTAACTTTTCAAGGCTGGAGATTGGGAGTCAAGAGAAGGAATCAGGAATCGGGAGATTCTCAGAGCACCACAGGGAGCAAGACAAATTCGGCTGAGGCAGCTCACAAGGAGGGAGGGGGGGCAGGCGCTACCATCTCTAGAGAATCCAAGCTGGGACATGAGTGCTTGTAACCTGGACCAGCCAAGTATAACCCCAGCTGGTTTGGGTTTTCTCTTTGCTTCTCCTGTTAGATTTTCTTTTTCTTTCCCCTCTGCTCTTGCTGGGAAAGTGTGATTGGCTGAGTAATTGGAGTCGGGTCATGGAGCCAATTTGAGGACCAGCACCTCTAGACACTTCTGGAGCACCCCTGGGGTGTGCACAGCACTCTAGGATCAGTCTCACCACTCAGGTGGCATTAGCTCTCCCTACATCCGCAGGAGGCAGTAAAAACACTGGGTTCTGGCTTTGGAGAATCCGGGTTCAATCCCCAGCTCTGCCCCTTACTAGCCAAATGTGCTTGGAACAGTTTCCCAGCTTCCCGGTGGCTCGGATTCCCATAAGCAAAATGGGCCAATAGTAGATACAGCTATTTGGGGGAATGGATGAGCTCCTACAGGTTAGAACTGTGGTATACAGGAAGCACTCAGCAAATATCCATTGGAGGGAATTAGGGGCGCCAAGACATTATAAGTAACTTGCCTTCAGATTCTCAGCACCAAATATAGTCCTCTCATCTTCAGTGGTCTGTTTTAGACAGCCTGGGGGCTGTAGGGGGTGTGTGTAGGAAGCAGGGGTGATTCCACCAACATCACAGCCTGCTTCATTTCCATCTGCTGGAGTCTCCAGGATGGTTGGGGAGGAGGAGGGTGGAGGGAGAGGGACAGAAATGAAGTAGGCTTGGAAACAGAAGGAAGGGGCTAGGCAGGCTGTGACAGGAAGGTGGAGTGTAAGAAGGAACTCGAGGGACCAGGAGCTAGGGATGGACCAGGAGCTAGAGGCCCTAGGTTCCGTCCATCCTGCTGCTGCCCTAGAGAAGCTGCAGCCTTCCCAGTTTCTTTGTTTTTGCTGGTCCTGGGGCTTGAACTCAGGGCCTGGGCACTCCCCCTGAGCTCCTTTGCTCAAGGCTAGCACTCTGCCACTCTGAGCCACAGCTCAAAGTTTTGGTTCTCTGGTGGTTAACTGGAGATGAGTCTCACAGCCTTTCTTACCAGGGTTGGCTTTGAACTGTGATCCTCAGATCTCAGTCTCCTGAGTAGCTAGGATGACAGGTGTGAGCCACCAGCACCCGACCCTTTCTAGTTCCATTCTGGAACATTCTCACCCCATTGCAGCTGACCGGGAAGGCTGAGAATTCCAAGCTGGGCACAGAGAAAGGTGAAATACAGAAGCAAGGCTGAAAAGCAGAAAGCATCCTGGAGATCCTGAGGAAGGGACCACGACTCTGAGGCACATGGCCCCTGCCTCCAGCCCCCAAATCTCTGGGCATGAGCCAGGCCTCAATAACTTAGCAAGGAGGAAAGCAACTCCTCAGCAAGCCTTTGCACCTCCCTCTTATTTCTTTGGGAACAGCTGCCCAGGCTCTTTATTTTAGACTGGGGACCAGGTCCAGAGAGTGGAAGTGACTTGCCCCAAGTCAGGCAGCTGGAAACCCCTCCTCACCCGGCCCTAGCCCCAGGATCCCAGATCCCTGGTGGGGCCCCTCCCCCAGGCGTGGCTTCCAGGCAACCCCCCCCCTTCTCGGTGGCCCGTCCGTGGGGAAGTGCAGTTGTGCAGAAGGAGCTGGCCCCTCACTGTAGCCCATGGCTTTTAGCCCTACATGAGTTCGGAACGGCAATCACATAGGAATGAAAAGCCATAGGCCACAGCAGAGCTGAGGGGGGTCAGGCGGCAGGAATCTCAAAAGCAGTAAGCTGGGGGGACACCTGAGGAATCTCACCAGTCCCCTTCCCCACCGGTCTGCCTCCCAGGAAGCCTAGGGCCCCCCAGGTCGCATTCTCCCTGCCCCACCCCCAACCCCTTTCCTTTGGGCCCCAAGAACACCAAAGCCATCTCAGTAATGAGTCTCCAGTTCTGGGCCCACAAAGGCCCCACACAATGGTCCCCACTGCTGCTTGGAGAAGCGGTGGCTTCCAGGCCATAAAGGACCTCCTCAAAGCCCCTTAATTAGCTTCTAGCCCCCTCCCAGAGTCTCTAACTACCTCCTCCCCTCCCCTAGCAAATAAGGGCCTCCCTTTTCAAAGCTGCCAGGTCAGTCCAGAGAGAGGCCCCGTTGTGGGCTCCCTCTTTCTAAGCTTTAACCCTTTCCAGGCCAGCACAGGAAGCAGAGGGGCAAAAGAATGCAGAAACAAAAGGCCAGTTTTCTCTTTGGAAGGGCAGAAGTGTTTGGGGGTATCCTTCTAGGGCTGAGGTATCCCCTCTTTTCTCAGACTAATGGAGGGAGCTACTCACTGTACCCATTCTTTGGTGGAAGAAGGGAAAGGCGGTGGGGGGCGTGGGTGGGGGGGGCATCTTCAAACCTATTTAGAGGCAGGCAAAGACTTGAGCTGAAATCTCCAGCGGAGGGCAGCCAGCTCTGTCCACTCACCGGTCAGTGCTGTTGCTGTAGTAGGCGGGACCCAGTTATTGGCACAGGCATCTCCACGACCAGGTGGCCAGGGTAAAGAGCTATGGTGTGAAGCACCATGGTCTCGGGAGCCTGGAAAAGATATGCCCTAAACCAAAGTTGTAATGTTCTCTCCTGCCAGGGTTTGGCTGTGGGCATAAGACTTGAAGGAGTGCCCTGGCAAACCAGGACATCTGCATGCCCAGGTCAGGGAGACCCCAGGGGACTCAGACCCCAGGGGGCACAGCCTTGAACTCCCAGGGACCAAAGCAGGACAGTGGGAGATGACCTGAGGCCCAGATCAGATTCTATCTCTTCAGAGAGTAGCAACCCACCGTAACTCAGCACGAAGCAACACACACACACACACACACACACACACACACACACACACACACACACCCCTCCATCGTAACCTTTGAGGGTCAAAGTAGATACCACCCATCTTCCCATCCAACTCTGACTCATCGACTCCCAGAATCCCAAACCCAAAACCTGCAAGAAGCCAAGGGCTCCAGGCTTGAGTGCCCTCGGTCCCCTCTAAGAGGCGCTGGCCAGGGGGTGCCGGGAACCCAGGATTTGCTCACCTGGCCGACCCAGCAAGGCTCCTCTCCCTCGAAGTCTCCCTCAATTCCTGCAGAGCCACTTCCTGCCTGCCAGGCAGCCACTCACTCCTCCACTCACCCCAGAAGCTCCCCGCCCCAGCGAGGGCAGGCCTCCTCCCTCCTCCGCCCACCGCTGGCTGGGCCGGAGCTGCCCTACTCCCCTTGACTCCCGGGTGACCCACCCCTCCGCCGGCCCAGGACGGAGGGGGCGGGGCAGCCAGCGGGCGGGGATGGTCAGGTACTCCTTCAACCCTGACTTGGGCCGGGGGAACAAAGGTCTCATTGAGCCTCCGGCTGTCTGGTTGGTGAAGCACAAACCTCTTGTCTCTGCTGGCTTTTGATCTCACTTCCTCTGAACCAGCCGAGTATTACTCACGTCCCCCTGCCGGGCTATTGGTGTAGAGGGGCTGTTTGGTCCCCTCTCTCCCTCCCCATCTCCTTTCTCTCTATCCTTCCCCTGCCGCTCCCCTCCAGCTTTTTTTTTTTTAATGGTTTAATTTTTGGCAGGAGACCTGAGTCAGCTCCCCACAGGCCCCCGCATACTGCCTGACCCTCCTCCCTATCTAAAAAGCTTCAGTTCCTCTCCCCGCCCCAACCCCTTTCTCCTGTTCCCACCACTCCCTACCCCTGAAAGGGGGAGAAGTGGGAAACAAGACCAGCACTGGTCTGTCCCGTTTCCTCTCCCCCTTGTCTTCCCCTTTGATTCCTGGCAAAGGCTCACCTGTCCTGGCTTCCCATCCTTGGGCCCAGAAAAGTCTTGACCTGCCCCGTCGACCGGCTTAGCTGACCAGCCAAGTAAGATCTGGAAGCCGGGGGGGGGGGGGGGGGGGGGGGGCTTTGGTGGCTGACAGTTGCTAGGACCTCATTTGGAATGTGGAGGAAGAGACAAGTCGAGTGAGCAGTCATCTCCTTTCCCCAGAAAACACCTCTCTCCCACAGCCCTGAGAACCTGCTTTCCCTGAACCCCAGGCATTCAAAATCACCACTCAGGAACAACCCCACGGACTCACCCCCTTCTCACACTGGAGCCAGGCTCATGATCTGACTCCAACCTCCTGTCTCACCTCAAATCTTATATGCCTCTGCTTGCGTTGGAGGCTGGTGGGCCCAGGCAGCTCCGCTTCCAGCCTGGTATGTGTGAAGGCCACTAAAAACCCCTGTGGCTTTCCTAGGCCCTGTCTTCCATGAGGATCTTGAGCTGTTCTCCCTTCAGAGGCTAAGAATTCCCAAGCTGGCTGACTCCAGGGAGCCCAGGCCCAGTCCCCTCCCCCCGCCACGCCTACCACCTGCGACCACAGGGTTTCCAACCCTCCCCAGCCCTCAGGTACTCCCATTCAGTCAAGGCCAGGATTTGGGAAAGTTGTCCTGCCCTGACAGAGGCCCCATTCTTCTTGCTGCTGGCTCTTATTGTCCCCCATGACTCCACACATTCTTGAGCTCTAATGAGAAACAAGACTGCCACCAGCCCTGCCCTGCCCTTGTCAGTATAACCTGGGCCTTGCGGCCGTAGGCCGGAACTGGGGGAGGGTGGGCTGGTGACAAGCCTGAGGGAGGGAAAGGAGGTGAATAGAACTGAGAGACACAGAGGAGAGATACTGAGAGAAATTGTGCAAGAAGAGGAAGGGGCTTATGGCACATGAGAATGTCAGAGAAAGTTCTACAGGAAAAGGAAGCTTTTTTTTCTTTTTTAAGTAAAAATGGTTGTCACACACAAGGGATCTATTAATTATCATCACTCAGTAAAGCAAACACTACTGCTATCCCAACTTGCAAGATGAGAACTCCGAGGCTTGCTTGTTTGCCTGGGTGGACATTTTTGCTTAGAGGAGGGAGTAGGAGAAGCCTGTGGAAAAGGGAGAGGAGAGAGCCTGGAAAGGAAGAATCCTGACAAGGAGAAAGTGAGGGCAGACCTGGAGTGCAGAGAGAGCTGGAAGAAGCAGACAGCGATGGAGAAGAAGGCTGGAGAGCAGGCCTGAGGTGTCCCTGACCTCTGGCCCCTCTGGGAGGTGTGGAGGGACTCAGGGGTGTGACTTTCCTTCTCTGATAATCAGTCCCACAATCCAGCACAGGTGGTCAGGGACCCCAGGTCTAGCCAGAAAACTAAAGCTTGTTTTTCAGGGAAAACACTGGCTTTTTAGGGAATCCCCAGTCCTACCGTTCTCTTTAAAAACAGTCACCCTGCACCTGTATCTGCGCCTTGGGGGGGGGGGTGTCTATGATATTTCCAGCTAAGGATGAGCCAGATGAAGGAGAATTTGCTAAGGGGTTCAATGAGCCATCTGCCCAGGTCACAGAGAGAAGGGCCAGGGACAGATGGGGACCAGCCCAAGAAGGGATAGAACTAGCCTGGCTCCAGAAGGAGCCAGTAGGCTCCCTGCCCTGGCCCAGGCAGCAGAACACAGGTGCACAGCAAAGCTCAGAACCACACCAGACACACAGTAGGCACCCAATAAAAAGCAAGATGCTAGTGTAGAAAGACGTTAGATCGATCTAATCCAAGGTTCCACCAGGATTCACGAATTCACTCTGGACCTGGCTTCTCCTCTCTAAGAGTTTTTGGTAAACTTTCGTACTCTGAGGGAGAGTTTGAGATTCCCCCCCTCCGCACCCAACAACAGACTTGCCTTTGCCCATGGTAGCAGGGCAAACGAGGCTGGATTTGTTGGAGAAATGAATGAATGGTGGGCAAAGCTTAGAAGCAAGAGAAAGAGCCAGGTGTTCCCCTAGTTCAGCGTGGGGTGTGCGGGGCTCCCGCAGGTCTGTTCTGTCAGAAATGAGGAGGGTCCTCAAACTAGAACAGGCTGTGGGAGCACAGTTTAGCAGTCTGACTCCACCCATGAAGGTGGGTGGGGAGCACTACTGAGGTTCAAAGGCTTTGCTTCTACAGTATCCAGACTTATCCAGCTGTGTTTGGCATGGATCTGTGAGAGCATCTCTGGCCCAGAACTTACCCGGAAGACTAGTTTCAGAAGCACCCAGCAGGTTCCCCGACATACTGTCCTCCAGACCTGGACCAGAGCAGCAATGAGTGTTACTTGCTACCGAGGACAGGGTGACCTCTCTCTAGGCCACCAGATGACTCTCTCCATGGCTAGAGCCTTCACTGTGCCCTAGCCCATCTCTACTCAGAAGCGGGAACAGCTCAGATTCCCTCTAACGTGTAACAGCTTGGAAGCCCCCACCCCGCCCCGCCCCCGGGAGTGGGGTACGTGCTGCTCCATTGAACAGGAAAGCACGGAGAGGTCAGGCATGAACTTCCTTTTTATCCCTGGGGCTTTCTCCACTTGTCCCTGGAGTCTCCATTATGAGGCTTCTCAGGTAAGCAGAGAGAGAGAGAGAGAGAGAGGCTCCCAGCTTGGTAGGTAGGATCCCTGAGATCTCATAGACTAAGCCTGGGGGTTAGCCTCAGGAATCAAGGTAGAGACCCAGAGAAAGAACAACAAAGATTAAAAACGGGGGAGTGGGAGTGGGAAGGGGTCCTACAACCTTGCCACCCCCAGCCCCTCCTCTAATCTAGGCTGGGGATAAGGAGACAGGCAAGAACATAGAGAGGCGCTTATATCACCAGATTCCAGGCTCCCCAAGCATAGGACCCAGGCCACAGTTTTGTGTCTCTTAATCAGCCACGCTGTTAAAGAAAAATACAATAACGTGTCATTGGCAAACTCACGTGCATTTCACCTAGAGCACTTCATGACTAAGATTAAAATATTCCAATGCCTGCCCAGGCCCTCGTTCCTGCACTCTCATCCTATACTCCCCTCAACCCGCACAGAACAATGGTGGTCAGCCTACAGGACTCCAGAACTTGGGGCCCCATTAGTCTGACTATGGAGTACCTCTCTAAAAATTGAGGAAGACGCAGGTAGAGATGGAGGTATGCAAAAACAGCCATTCATTTAGCAAGCATGCTCCCAACATGGACACTGAGACAAACACTAGGAGACAGTACTAGGTAAGGCATTGCCACCAAGCTGGTAGTCCAGTAGGGAAACAGGCACCAGAGCCTACCTGCAAATTTCAGTGCCCCCCCTCCCCAGCCGTCACCTCTACCAGGCATTGTGAGGCCTTCTCCCTGGGGATCAGACTGGAATTGGTCCTCCTACTTGAGACTGTGTCCTCTTTGTGCTTTAGAAGAAGGGCCCTGGGATCTAAGACCACTGGGTAATAGTCTCTTCTTTGGGGGAATGTGGGAAGAGGGCTGGGGCCAGGGCAGGAGCCTTGAGTCTGGGGTGTCCAGTACCCCTTGAAGGAAGTGTTGCCTGATAGAAGAAATCTTCCTCTTTCTCCTGCCTCTGTGACAGCCCCCATGGAGCAGAGTGACCTGAAAGGTAGCTGTACCTCAGCTGGGTCGTCCAGGATTTAACCTCCTGAAGAAAAGAGTCTCCCCCACCACACATACACACCTTTTTTGTGTGTGCCTGTCCTAAGGCTTGATTGACCTCAGGACCTGGGTGCTGACCCTGAGCTTTAGTGCTCAAGGCTAGTGTTCTACCACCTTGAGCCACAGCACCATTGCTGGCTTTTTGATCGTTAATTGAAGCTAAGAGTGTCACGAATTTTCCTGCTGGGTGGCTTTGAACAGACCCTCAGATCTCAGCCTCCTGAGTAGCTAGGATGACAGGTGCGAGCAGGACAGGCTCTTTCTCCTAAACTCAGAGCCCCATTCACCCTGGGGTGCACATCCCAGCCACCCAAAACTTCTCCCTGTAGTTAGCCATTCTTGAGGCATAAACTGAACTGAGTTGTTCACTGGCAAGACGAAGATACGTTGTTGAAATATCACCAGGGAAAATTAAATCAAACCAGAAGAATTGGTCAATGAGGGCTGAGGGCAGCAATCTTAGAGCTTCCTGAGGAAGGCTGTGGAATGCTGGTCAGGGGAGGAGGGCCGGCCACTGGCCCCCAGGCGCCCTCTCCTGACTGGCTAGGGAGAGGCAGGGGCTGGCCTGCCCTCTTTCCCTAGGGGCATGCTGTCAAGGACCCTCTCAGGAAAGAGAGCCCCTATTCTCTCCTTAGGGACCTCCAGCCTGGCTCCTCCTTCTGGGTAGGCCCTGTTCCAGCCCTTCTTAGGCATGTCAGGGTCCCAAGGGGAACACTATGCAGTTCTAAGAGGTCCTGCTAGATCCCACAACCCCAATGGCTACAGGAGGAATCTGTTTGTTTCTTAATTGGGAGTGGGATAACTGCTACCCCGCCCCCCCCCCCCAAGCCTGGAGACCGTGTTTGCCTCCTTGGCTGGAGTTCATGCTTTTACCCAGGATGTGGCCTCTCCCCCACCCCCACCAAGCAATTGTCTCCTGAGGACCCAGCTCCTAGGGTAACAGACACCTCTGCTCTCCTCCCCACCCCCCTTAGAGCTAAACAAACGCTCAGATGTCACCAAGTCCTGACCCCTAGGCTAGTTACAGCCCCTTCCTCACCCAGCGCTACACCAAGGAGCCGGGGAAGGAGGGAGGCTCTCCAAGCTGAGGTTTCACTCAGCCCAGAAAGGGAAATTCAGGGGGTCACATCCCCGAACTCCCTCACACTCCCCCTCTAAATCCCACCAGCCGCAAAAACCTTTAGAAGGAACAAAGGCAATAGGGGCGGGGTGGGTGGGGGGCTCCCCCCCCCCATCTTTGGCCAGACCTGGGCTGCGGTGGAAGCAGCCTGCAGTCCGTCAGCGCTGGCTGGCTTGCAGGTGAACGCCCGAGTCCGGGACCCTGGAGTCCGTCCAGGCCACAGGGACCCCCGCTCCCCCCACCGCCCAGCCCAATCCCAAGCGGAGTTCTCAGCCGCTCCGGGCCCCCGCCCCGCCGGCAGGGGGGTCCCCGACTGGTGGCACTTTCTGCCTGTTTTCGCTCAGTACTCACAGTTCCGTGGCTGCGCCGGCTCCTCTTGGACTCACTTCCTTTGTCTCTCTCTCTCTCCCTCCCTCAAACCTCTCTCTTCCCTCCGTGTCTGGTTCTCGGCTGTAGCTTCCAGTGGGGAAAAATAATTATTCTTCTCAATGGGTTCACACGGGGCGCACGCACACGCGCGCGCGCACACGCACACACACGCATACACACACACACCCCGCCCTGGTACCCAATCAATGCACAAATCTTCGGGGTCCCTTTAACCTCTGCGGATGACTCCGGGAGTTAATTACGAAGCCTCTTTCGGCGCGGCATAAATATGCATTAAGGTCGGAAATGACAGCCGACCACCGAGGCGCGGAACTTCGGGGGAACTGGCGTGCGGACACACTTCGCCTCGCCGCCCAGCCCCTCGCGCCCTGCCCAAACTCAGAGCGGCCATCGCTAGCTACCACGAACCCGGGTCTCCGGCCTGCGACCTGGGATACCTGGAGAACCCCTTCGCGCACCCCCCCCGCCCCGCCCGGCGGCCGGGGCAGACCCCTCAGTGCGCGGCTCCTCCTCCCTTACCCCCCTGCAGGCCCGGCCCCAGCCCCGAAGTCCCCGGCTTGGATTCTATCCGGGGACCAACTCCGAGCTCCGGAACGAGCGGGACGGCTACCTGCCGGCTCGCGGGAGTTCTGAGCGGATCCGAGACCCAGGCGCCTTTCCACTCATTCCTGCAAAAGCCGCCTCGCGCCTCGGGGGGTCCCGGCTGCTGTTCCCCACACACACACACCACGTTCCCCCCCCCCGAGAATCCCGACCCGCACACACACGCATGCATTTGCACATACTTGCATTTGCACACACCCAGGCACTTGCGCACACGCGTGCGTGTGCACACGCGCGCATACACGCACGCATCCGCGCCCATGCACACACTGGTGCCCAGACACTCCTCCCGCGCGCGCTCACGCCCGCACACACTCGGGGTTGTAACAAAGGAAGAGGGGCCAGCGCTCCCTTACTTTCCTCCTGCTTCTCCTCTCTTTGGCAGCACCCCCCACACACACACACCCTCCCCCCGCTCCGGTCCTCCCCCCCTCCGCCTCTCCCACCCCCACTCCCATCCCACCCCCGACGGCAGCGGACGGCTGGCATTCCGGAGCAGCGCGTCGGAGCGGCAACTTCGCGCCCGGGCAGCCCGCGGCCTCGCAGCCCGGCCCCGCGGGCCCCCGGCGGGGCGGGAGACAAAAGCTGCGGCGCCGCCGGAGGCTGCGCGGCCAAGGTGTGCTCGCTAATTGTCAGGAAGTGTGTGTGTGTGTGTGTGTGTGTGTGTGTGTGTGTGTGTGTGTGCGTGTGTGTGTGTGTGTGTGTGTGTGCGTGTGTGTGTGTGCGCGCGCGCGCGTGTGTGTGTGTGTGCGTCCGTGCCTGCGCGGCCCGCGCCCGCGGGGCGGGGCGGGAGAGAGGAAGGGGAGACCACCCCACCCCCAGCCCTCGCCACTAGCCAGCGCCGGGCACCCGAACCCGGATTAGAGAATAAATTATCTGCCGTCTTCTCATTGGGCCGCGGCTGAGGACGCCGTCGGCGGCGCCGGGGCCGGGAGCTCGCCCCGCGCTTTGCATTCACCGCACACAGCCCCGGCTCGCCTCGCCGCTCCGCGCGGGGGCTTCGCGGGAGCTCCAGACACCCGAGGATGCCAACCAGCCACTCCGCCCCGCCCCCCGCCCCGCCAGCCAGAATGGGGGGGAGGGGGCGAGGCAGCGAAGGGAAGGAGACCGGGTCAGAGGGGCCCCTTCCTCCTCCCTGTCACGCCCCCTCCCTAGAAGGAGAAAGTCGGGGGGTAACCCGCTAAGGTCCAGGAGCCAGGCTAGAAGGGCCTGGAGAGTCACTGAGGCTCAAGTCCCAGGGCCACGGCCTACGCAGTGCATGGCAGCAATGACAAAGAAGACACCAAGGACCTTTGGCCTCTCTCCAGCCTGCCCCGCTCCAGCCCAAGATCCTGGGCCTGCCTCCTTTTGACCCAGCAGGGAAGGCCAGCTCCTTAACTGCCAGCCAAGGAAGAGCCCTCCAGGAACTCCCTGCCAAGATTCCTGTCGTTTTGCATCCCTCCTTTCCTTCCTTCTTGCCTCCCTCCCTCGTTCTTTTCCTTTCTTTCTTTTCCTTTTCCTTTCTTTCTTCAAGCGAGGTGCAGTTATACCCTGTAGGATGATGACCAGACCTAGGCCCCCCTTGGAATACCAAGGGGACAGAGAGAGGAGTCAGCCCTGGGAAACACACAGCTGTGCAGGTTAGAACCGGGAAGCAGGAATGACTCACTTCGGCCATTCATGCAACAAATAATTCAGCTCATTTTACAGGCCAGGCCTGGCTAGGTAAACCAGCCAGTGTAGAGTCCAGCCCCCTGCTGCAGTCAGTCATCGTCCCTGGTGTGCTCTGAGCTGACTAGGAGACTCATAGGAGAATATAGTGGAGGGGGGGGGGGGTGGTGCAGGGAGGAGGTATCTTAATCTACTCTGGCTGGGGAGCCTGCAAAGGTTTCTCTGGGGAAATGAGATACAAAAGATGAAAGATGGCTATTGAAGATGGGATGGGGAAGGAAAGAGAAGAATTATGGCCAGAGATAACTTACAGGAAGGGCCTAAGCTGCAGATAATTGACTTGTTTGAAGGCAAGTTTCAGAGAATACACACAGATCAGGTGGGTCTGAGACTGGCCTGGAGGAACGGGCTAGAGTTGTATGACAGGTGTTTTCCCCTGGGTCTGCACATTAACTTTTTGGATGAGGCTTCTTGGTGTCGACCCCACCCCCTACTCCCCATTTTACTTCTGGACTCCATCTGCTGCAACTGAACCAAATCTGTGCCATAATAGATAATTTAACTGACCACTTCCCCACAGCCTGCTGTAGATGTCGTCATCCTGTGACCCTGGGCCCTCACCTCGGAGAAGCTGTCTGGTGCACTGGCCTGCTTCCTCTGTGTGTGTGTGTGTGTGTGTGTGTGTGTGTGTGTGTGTGTGTGTGTGTGTGTGTGTGTGTGTGTGTGAGATTGCATTCTTTCCCAGCACTTCTTTATCAGCCCTGGCTTCCTACCACATCCCTGTGAGTTGTGTTTATCTCCCACAGACAGGTGGGGAAACTGAGTCAAAAAAGGGGCATGGCCTACCTCATGCAGTATAGAAATTCAGTGGTGAAGTTGAGTTTGTGTCTCCTTGCCCCCCCCCCCCCCCCCCCCGCCATACACTTGAGGTATTTGCCAGCCTTCCCCGCCCTGCCCTTCCGTGAGCCTGGTCCTTGCAGGGTCTGTGAAAACCTTCAGCACCTGGGACAGGGCTTACAAACCCAGTCTCCAGCCAACCCAGTTGCCCAGCACTGAGTCTTTGGCAGATAGAGGAATGTGAACGAGCTCAGATTTACACAGGGCCTGACTGGCATTGCCATTGTACTAACACACTCTGTACTGTACATGCCTGTCTGAGCTTCAGTTCCCTCCACTGTCAAACGGGATTCACAAGATCCCTCTGAGAAGGCTGATCATGAGGAGCATGTGAGAGTGTACGTGTGTGAAAATTGGATGGAAAAATACACAAGACATTGTGACAGTCGTGAGACTGGTGACAGTAGCTATTGGGAAGGGGAGCTGGCTGGCCTACATTTTATTGGGTTTTTTATTTGCTGATTTGTCTCTTTTGAGACAGGGTCTTGCTAAGTACTTTGCCCAGGCTGGTTTAGAACTTTGTTGTATGTAGATCAGGTTGGCTTCAACCTTAGAAACCTTCTCCTTGAACCTCCTGAGTACAAGTAGTAGAGGTGTGCCTCACCACACCTCACTTTATGGCTAGCTCTCTAGTTGTTGTGATTTGTCTTTGTGCATGCATTAGCTATATCCATAATGAATAGTGAGATATTTTAATGAGATAGTAAAGCAATACAACAGCCACACTAAAATAGGCATTCTGTGCTCCCTTGTTAAGTTGAATGGAGTTTCCTGGTTTGAAACACCAGGATGTATTATTGAGGAAAATTGTAGTCTCTTTCAGAAAGTAAATGTCAGCCCAGAGCATTTGCCTGTGGCCCTGTCTGCAGACAGGGGTGTAGATGGCTTACCAGGTAAGGTATTTGGCAGTCTAGAAACTCCAGTTCAGACCCTCCTTCTCACATGGTAACAGCATCTTGACAGGCTTGCTGTTCTACTGAAAGATTCAGATCCTTGCAGATAACAGAAGATGAGTGGGAATGAAGCAGGGGGGTAATGGGGAGAAAAGGCCACACGCCTGGGTAGGGCCCCTCAGCCAGCCCCACTGTGTCCTGAGAGAGGACAAAGAAAAACTCCAGTCTCCTCACCCCCACAGGGTGCTGCTAAGACTCAGGGAGGCTCTGCCCAGATACCCTGTGGCCCCCGAGGAAAGCTGAGAGCAGCAGGTGCAAAGCCTAAGGAGGAGAGGGGGCTTTCTCCTGTTACCCTGCAGGTATTGAGGTCTTGGGACAGGACAGGGCAACCATTCATCAGCCAGCACAAAGAGACACTCTGAGTGCACAGAGACCAGGCCAGGTCACCGCAGACACTGGGGCACAATATCAGTGGGAACTTCAGAGCCTCATAAAAAAAATCAAGCTTTGCACTCACAGCTAGTGGCATTGGGGGAAGGGTTGGGACAGGAAGCATTTTGTGGGAGTTTCTGGGGAGAAAAAAGGAGTATTTGGCCGAGCTTCAAACACACCACCACAACAACCAAAAGGAGGGAGAGGGCAAACACAATCAGAAAGAAGAGAAAAATAGAAATCACAAGAAGTAGAATGACTTACTCTGGAGAGACGAAGAAGCTAAAGGAAAAGGAAGGAAGGTCAAAGGCTCAGGGCAGGACCAGCAACCTTTCACCCGCTGGAGAGCTTTCAACTTCTGGGCTCTCTCCTGGGTTTCCAGAGAAGGGTCTGGGAAGCGGGTTGTGTTGATTTAGTCTGGGGCTAGAGGCAGAGACAGCCTACAGCCTCAACTTTGGGCAGGTCACCTTCTAGATTTGTACTTTTGCCTCCTGTCCACCTGGTCCTCATTACAGCAAATCCCAACTCCATCAGTCTCGAAAAGGGGAACTTTCCTAGAAGGGACAGCCTGCCTTCTCCACCTGCAGGATTCTGAGTGCTTTCTGTGTGCCACGCTTAGGGCAGGGCCCGCAGAGAATGTAAATATTCAGCTGACAAGTCTGATGCTGGTCTGATGTGTTTTCAGACATCCTTCTGCAGAAACAAGGGCATCTGGTAGATTCCACACCCTGCTACTCTGTCACCATCTTCTCCATTCACTCACGACTGGCCCTCACACTGTCTCCCTACATTTTCTGCACCCCATGAACCTCAGCATCTAATATAGAACTAGTTTATACGCTGTCCCTCCCACGAGCGCGCTTCCTGTTTCCAAGACTGATGGGGGAACTGCATCTATTTTTCATAGTGGATCATGGTTGGGTTTTTCCTCAATCAGGATGAGTCATGGATGCCTCTCATCCTTTCAATTAGCTTTCCTTGACACCCTCCCTCTGACTGTTCTTCCATGTCCTGAGGACCTAATTCATGGAACAAGCTTAGTGATTGCCATCCCCTGCCTGTACCCAATTCCCCCAACCAGCTTAGATTCCATGACTCCTTTTGTTGTTTGCAGCTTAAACTCAGGGCCTGGGCACTGTCCCTGAGCTTCTTTTGCTCAAGGCTAATGTACTACCATTTGAGCCACAGTTCTACTTTTGGCTTTTTTTTTTTTTTTCCTGAGTCTCACACTTTCCTGCCAGGGCTGGCTTCAAACCCTGATCCTCAGACCTCAGTGTCCAGAGTAGCTAGGATTACAGGTGTGAGCCACCAGCACCCAGCTCATAATGGTTACTGTCTCTCCTTTCCAGGCTCCCTTGTCTTCCTTGCCCCTCCCTTTTTCTCCACTTCATTGATAAGGCAAAGCCCCGATCCTTGTTAAATATACTAGCTTTTCCCCTGCACCTGCACCCTCTCGGTTGCACATTACTGAAGAAAGTCATGTCACCATGCTTAATGACTGATCTCACTCCTAACTTACTACTATAAGATTTTAAAAAGCACTCAACCCTACCTCACTAGCCTGCCACACAGTTTCTTGACCTATTTTTCTCTCTCTCTTCCCCCCCCCCCTCGCCTCTTTCTTTAAACTTTAAACCTTCATTCTATCCCTCCTTGTGACTCTGCACCATGCTTCACTGGTATAAATTCAAATCAGTGTAAACAAACGAGCATCTCTTCAAACTCCCACCACAAAATATTCAGTTCTGCTCACATTCACCACTGTTCTTGTAGATGTGAGAGATAAGAGTCTGTGTCCCTGTCTGCTCTGAGTCCTTCTATTCCTGCTTCTTCCTTGCAATTATCTCCTCTGCTTCCTGAATCATCAGTCTCTCTTTCATCCCTACAGCATTCCTACATACAAACAACAACAACAAAAAGTGCCTTGAAGTTTCCCACCTTTAAAAAAAAAATCACCTTCCTAAGGCTGGGCCCTGGTAGTTCATGCCTGTAATCCTAGTCACCCAGGAGGCTGAGATCTGAAGATCACAGTTCAAAGTCAACTTGGGCAGAAAAGTTTATGAGACTCCTATTTTCAGTTAATCAGCAAAAATAGCTGAAAGGCCAGATGCACGTGGCTCATGCTTATAATTCTAGTTATTCAGGAGGGTGAGATCTGAGGATTGCGGTTGGAAGCCAACCTGGTCAGGACTCCTACCTCCAATAAAAACACCAAGTGGAAGTGGAACTGTGCCTCAAGTGGTAGAGCAATGGCTTTGAGCACAAAACCTCAGGGACAGTATCCAGGTCCTGAGTTCAGAAGTGGCATTAGAAAAAAGAAAGAAAAAAAAAAGCTAAGCTGGGCACTGGTGGCTCATTCCTACAATCCTCTCCACTCAGCAGGCTGAGATCTGAAAAAGCCAGCCCTAGGCAGGAAAGTCCAGAGACTCTTATCTTCAAATAACCACCAGAAAACCAGAAGTGGTGCTGTGACTCAAAGTGGTAGAGTGCTAGCTTTGTGCAAAAAAGCCCAGAGACAGCACCCAGGCCCTGAGTTCACGCCCCATGACCAAGCAAAAACCAAACCAAACCAGACAAACAAACCAAGTTGAAAGTGGAGCTGTAGCTCAAGTGGTAGAGCACCAGCCTTGAGTGAAAAAGCCAAGTGAGAGTGCAAAGCCCCAAGTTCAAGCTCACTACAGGCAAAAAAAAAAAAAAAAAAGAGAGAGAAAAGAAAAGAAATACAAGACACTTTCCTTTGGCTCACAATTCTTTTTTACAAGTAATGCCTCATTTTGGTGTCATGTATACATTTGTGTGCGTGTGTGCGTGTGTGTGTGTGTGTGTGTCTGTGTGTGTGTAGTTCCAGTTTTCCTCTTCTTACAGATAAGATCATTTGTCTTGTTGGATCAGAGACACCCTAATGACCTCATTTTAACTTGATTATATCAGCAAAGGCTCCATTTCCAAGTAAGATCACATTCACTAGTATTGGGAGCTAGGACCTTAACAAATCTTTTTGAGGAACCCCTAATAGATGTCTATGGAGTATCTGGAACTTAACCTGTCCTTCATGGAATTCTTGACTTCTGAACCTCTTGCTCCTAACCTGTTCCTCTCCCACGTTTCCACAGAACCCAGGAGAATATCCTAAGTGCTCTCTTCTCACCTCTAGAGCCAATCGATCAGGCCTAGTGCACAAACCGTGTCCTGCCTCCCTGCCTCCTTTGCTCCCCTACTCTCAGGGAGAGAGAAGGAATGAAGACCCTTCCTCCCTTCCCACTTCACCCTACCTCTCTGCTACTGTGTACTTTCTTCCTAACAGCCACAGTGAGTGCCTTAAAGCACAAATCAGATCACATCCTCCCACTGCTTAATACCTCCCCAAGACTTATTACTGGAATTAGAATAAAAGCCAAGCTCCTTAACTTGGCTTATGAGGTTTTACATGGTCTGAAACTCTCGCATCTCATTTCGGACGACTCTCACTCACCTTCACCTCCACTCCACCTGCCCAGCCCTTCCTCTGGCTCCCTCAGACATTCCCGGTAGCTCCTCCCAGAGGGAGCAGCACCTGCTGCTCCTTCTGCCTAAAGCCACTCTCCTTCCCAGTGGGAATACCTTCTCATCATTTGGTCTGGTCTCTAATGTCACCTGCTGAGAAAAGACACCCCCCACCCCATCATATAGGCATTGGCTATCCCATGATTCTACCTTGTGTTCTTCGCTTTATCTGAGATTGTTTCATTTGTAGGTTTCTAGGGTATTAGAATGTAAGGACGAGGGTTTAATCTGTCTTCAGCACTGCTGGATCCCCAGCCCCAGCCAGTAATAGATGTGCCATAGTATTTACTAAATAAGTCAGTTTGTTGCTGTGTGCCAGGCACCATGCCAGCATCTAGGGATTTAGCAGTAAGCTAAAACCAAAATCTGTTTCTTCTCCAAAAGCAATAGTGTCACAGAGGAAATCAGCTGCCACTCAACTTCGCCTCAACTTCGCCATGCTCTGAAAGGAGGGGTGGCCCCTATCCTGGAGGCTCAGACATGTCTCCGACCTGCACGGCTTCCTCAGCTCAGGAGATGATCTTGTGTCTTATTTTACAAAGAAAAAGGAGGCCTGCCTCAGTTTCCTCTGCCCTTCCTTTTCTTCTTTTTGCTTGCCCTTCTAGAGAGACAGACTTTGCATTCAGACAGACTCTAAGTCTGTAGTTATGTTGGACAGTTTTTCTATCCTCTGAGTGTCAGCTTCCTTGTCTGTAAAATGGTCACGAGAATGCCTGTTTTTCTGGACAGCCCTGAGCACTGGACAAGACATCTTACATCACCTGCCTGTCCTCACACATGCCTGGTGAGTGTCTCCTGCCATTCCCTGTCCCTCTCACCTGCCTGTCCTCTGTGATCCGTGTGATCAGCCCTATTTGACAGATGGACAAACTGAAGGCCAGTTCACTGACATTGAAATCTGTTCATTGTCTTACCCAGAGTTACATCTGGCACAATGGAAGGCCCTCCACTACATGACAGGCCTTCGACTCAAGATCATGTTCACATCATTGCTGTGAAAAAAACAAATATGGGGCTGGGAAGGTGACTCAGTGGTAGAGTGCTTGCCTTGCATGCACAAGGCCCTGGGTTGGATTCTTCCGCACCACATAAGCAGAAAAAGCCAGAAGTGGTGCCATGGCTCAAGTGGTAGAGTGCTAGCCTTGAGCTGAAGAACTCAGGGACAGAGCCCAGGTCCAGAGTTCAGGCCCCATGATTGAGAGGAAAAAACAAACAAACAAACAAATATAAAGTTAGGTGCTGGTGGCTCACACCTGTAATCCTATCTACTCAGGAGGCAGAGATCTGAAGATTATAGCCTAGCATGCATGAAGTTCTGGGTTTGATTCCTCAGTACCACATAAACAGAAAAGGCCAGAGTGGTGATGTGGCTCATGTGGTAGAGAGCTAGCCTTGAGCACAGAGAAGCTCAGGGTCAGAGTCTAGGCCCTGAGTTCAAGCCCCAGGACTGGCAAAAAAAAAAACCAAAACCAAAAACAAAAAGAATGTCTGTACAGGAGGGTCTAATGGCAGTGGCTTGGTTAGAAGCTTGGGAATTGTGAAGCTGATTGCATAATTAGTAACCCTGATTTGGAGAAATTCGTGAAAGATCTAGAAAAAATCAGCACCCCTGACTCCGTTGTCCTCTCATTCTAGTGCATTCAGTGGACTCACTTAACCTAGGCACTAACTGAAAGTTTCTTCCCAGTAGGCACTGATGGTTCATACCTGTAAGACAGGAAACTGTGAGAATTTTATCTACTGTAAGCTACCAAAAAGCTAGAAAAAGCTAGAGGGGAGGCTATGACTCAAGTGATAGAGCACTAACCTGAGAAAAAAAAAAAAAAAAGCTCAGGGACAGCACTCAGGTCCTGAGTTCAAGCCCTAGAACTGGCACAAAAAATAAATAATAATAAACTTTCTTCTCTTTGGAAAGAAGTGGTAAACTTCTCAGAGTTGCCCATATTGAATGACATCTTCCCTCCTTGGCCAGGTGGGGAATGGTCTGTGTTTCTGAACCTCTCTCAGCAAGACCCACGGGGGAAATTCTAGCTTCGAATGAAGACCATAAAAATGTGGCCAGCATATTGGTCCTCATAATTTCTTTCTTCTGTGCAACTGGCCCCAGGAGGTGACAGACAAGTTGGGCCAAGGGTACCAGAAGCCCTGTCTCAGCCAGTGCATAATTCCTGAGCTGCACAGACCCCAAAGGACCCTGGGAGCCGGCGGAGAGCCATAAATCTGGCAGGCTAGAGGCTGGATGCTCACTCATTGCACCGGGGGAAAAAAGGAAGCTGATTCATTATGGGAGCTGGAGAGATCAAAAGTAGACTCCAACTTTGGAGAGAAATGAAGCCATGGAGGGACGGCAGAAGGGACCTGTGAGACATGGCTGGGTTAGGCTGCACCTGTAGTCTGTCCATCACAGAATTTCTAGATCCTTCTTTGTAACTAAGGTCAAGTATGATCAAGCAGAGACAGGAGAACATAAAGGTAGGACAGTGGGGCTGGGAACTCAGAGAAGCAAAGAGGTAAAAAAAAAAAAAAGAGGAGAAAGAAAAGGAGGAAGAGGAGGAGGAAGAAGAACATGAGGAGGAGGAGGAGAAGCATTTGCTGACTGATTACTACCACATTTAATCCTCAAGATAAAAATGAAGGTGACAGAGAACACTGAGCACCAGAGACTCAATTAATTTCCCAATGTCACAGAGCTAAGAGCTCTGGCTGGGATTCCACCCCAGCCAGTCTGAGGCTCCCCTGAGCTCTCAATCATGACGCTGTCTGGTCTGAATACACACCCCACACACCCTGCCAACCCCCACTGGAAAACCTTGGAAGAGGTATATATGTACAACTTCTTTCCCCCCATTTGGAGGGAGAGGTGCAGAAAAGAGAAGGCCACATGGATTCAACTGTGGAAAATGTATACCTCCCAGGAGAAAAGAACGTGCATGTACACGCACATGTATGTCTCTGTGTGTTCGTGTGTGTGTGTGTGTGTGTGTGTGTGTGTATAGTTGGCTAGCTGGCTACATGGATCCAAAAAGCACAAAGGTAAAAATATTCATAGGAATGGGTGTAAACTCCTGTACCTGGGCACAAATCTTCACTGCCTAAGAATTGAAGGGGGGTAGAGGAAGTCTCAGGAGGACTAAAAAGCACTAAATGAGGAGCTTGACCTGAAACAAGCTCAGCTTGAGTCACCATGGATGCCCTTTCTAGAAAGGCCCATGGCAGGGGTGCCTCATTAGAAGGGAGTGTCCTGAACCAGGACAGAACCCCTGCAGCAGGCCTGCTGGGTTGGGTTCTGGGCTCCCTCCCATGAGAGGGGCAGGGACCGGCCTGAGAGGATGGAGAGTAGCTAGCTAGGGGGCGGGGGAGGCAGGATGGATGTCTAAGGAAGCTGTGAAGCATTTGCCAACAGACAGGACAAGGAAGCAAGGCAAATAACATTTCCTATCTGTGAGTTTGTTTGCTAGCAGGACTGGCATAGAGCTTAAGTAAGGCAATGCAGGTAAAGTGCTTCTCTCAGAGCTCTACACGCTGAACATGAGCTGTGGTAGGCATTATTAAACACTGAGCATGCTCACCTCCAACCTGAGAGCCCCCAGAGATATGGCTGAGAGTGGAGAACAGGGGTCTTCAGGCTGCCAAGCCCTCAGCTCAGTGGCATGAATCTGTGCATCTTCAGGCTCTGACCTCAGTCCTGTTTAATTTTAGCTAATTGGCCACCTTGGTGGTCTAGAGTTCTCTGAGTGACTCATGCAGACAGTTGTCCAATGAGCAGTGTCCAACTTCCCCCAGTGTGGAGGCATGGAACCAGTCTGGCCCTTAGTGATAGCCAGGCTCCAGATGCACCTGCTTGCTCATCTGACCCCTTCCTGCCCCAGTCTCTGCCCTTTCCAAGCCCACTTCCCCATCTCATCTTCTCCTTACCTTCCTCACTCACTTGCTAAGAGCCTCCTCTTTGTCTCTATCTCTGAACCTTGGCTGAGCTTTAGTTACCTGCACTGGCAGGAATAAGGCATATAGTAGGCTTTTAATACCAAGGAGGATGAGGATTAAATGTTTAGAAAATAGGAATGTAAGTTGGGTGCTGATAGTTCATACCTTGCTATTCCCCTGAGATCTGAGGTTGGTGGTTCAAAGCCTACCTGAGCAGTAATTAGGATTACAGGCATGAGCCTTCGGTACCAGATCTGGGCAGGAAAGTGTAAGACTCTTATCTTCAATTAACTACCAAAAGCCAGTAGTAAAGCTGTGGTTTACATCATAGAATGCCAGCCTCAAGTGAAAAAGCTAAGGAATAGCACTCAGATGCTGAATTCAAGTTCCAGTGTTGGCACACACACACACACACACACACACACACACACACACACACACACCCCTGGAATATTGGAATATACATTACAGGCCATGTGGCTGTTCACTTTTCATCACTGTAACAAAACACCTGAGAAAGTCAACCTACAAGAATTCATACTTTCAGAAGTTTCCATTCCAGGTCAGCTGGTTCCGCTGCTTTGGGCCTGAGGGGAAGCAGAACATCACAGTGACGGAAGCAGGTAGAAGAGGAAACCGCCAGGAAACAGAAAGACAGGAAGGGACCAGGGACACCATATATCCTACCAAGTTGTGTCTTTGGTGATTTGCTTTCTCTAACAAGACCCCACCACCCCGTTTCCACCTCCTCCCAATAATGCCACCAAACCATGAGTCTATGAACACATGCATTATTGATATTGATTCATTAATGATTAGTCATTAATCATAGATTGATGATTAGATCAGAGCCTTCATGATACAATCATTTTTCAGTGATTGCATCAACCAGTGTGTGTGTGTGTGTGTGTGTGTGTGTGTGTGTGTGTGTGTAAACCTTCAGCACTTGAGACTTTGGGGGAGATAATTCACATCCAAACCACAAGAGGTGGGGCTGGGAAAGTGGCTCAGTGGTAGAGCGCTTGCCTTGCATTCCTGAGGCCCTGGGTTCGATTCCTCAGCACCACATAAGCAAAAAGAAAAAAGCCGGAAGTGGCACTGAGGCTCAAGTGGTAGAGCGCTAGCCTTGAGCTGAAGAGCTGAGGGACAGCGCCCAGGCCCAGAGTTCAGGCCCCACGTTTGGACCTAAAAACAAAACAAAACAAAAACAAAAAAAAACACAAGAGGCCACCAGAATTGAAAAGCATTTGCAAGATCACCTAGTTCAACACTCAGTCTCAGTGAGTTTCCCACTTTACCAAACAGAGTGCTACCAAGAAAGCGTGTTCAAAGGCAAGTTCTTGGCTAGATTCCTAGACATCTCATTTGTGGCCATTCTGGGGGCAGCTAGCCCCTGCAGGGGCCTGGGGGGTACCGAGGACCCTGGTTCAGGCTCCTGGTCCTTCTCTGTCTGTATTCATCCCTGTGGTGCTCTACAGGGACTTGTGAAACGCCTCTGTGCTCAAACAGCTCTCAGTCCAGCAGGAGGAAGATTTCCCCAGGATCAGTGGGTGCCTGGGGCTGACGGTTGGCCTACTGTGGGAGGTTAGAGGCCACACAGCCCCATCCAAAGCTCTGAGAGGAGACAGAGCAGAGGCAGGACAACAAAACCCCGTGTTCTTCCCCAAGCAGCCAAGATCTGCTTCTTAGTGGAGTGCTCAATTAGCCCGGCTCATGAATTCTACATGTCTAACTGACTTTTATCTACCTCTCCCTCCTCCCTTCAACGGAGCCCTCCGCTCCCTAGGACATAATTACAATATCTGGCCCATTTTAATGAAGGTAAAAATATTCTGTGTTTGTACGTGGCTCCTGGCGCATGGGAGAGGTCTGGAGGGGGCAGGGAGGCAGAGCCGGGGGAGATGAGAGCGTGCCAGCCCCTCCTCGCATTCCAGTGTGCATCTCAGATCACAGAGCTGTGCACACACGGTTTTTCACCCAATCTCTGCCCTCCCACAGCAGCTGTGTGTTTTAGACCCATGCTTGTGCCCACAGGTGTACCTGCATGGTTTTTTAAATGACGTTGACGTGTTGTTAGCTCAAGGATATCAGTATTCCATCCAACTTCATTCAGTTGGGAGGTCCACAGGCCAAGATCTGGGTTAACCTCCATGATCCCACCATCAAAAGTGCTCTGTTAGGCAATCAGCTTTATACTTCCCATTATTAGTAGTGACATTTACTGACCTGTGTCTACCATAATCTACTTACCTTGAACCACTAGTTGTCCCAAGCAGTATTATTTCATAAAACCATTGAGAAAAATAGAGAACATTCCTAATTACTACGGAGCCATTGGTTATAAGACATATGTCAAGTTCAAAGATAGTAAGAATCTGAAAAACAATGCTCATTGCATTGGCAGAAGGATCTAGATGCCTGAGAATGTAGTGACAGATGCTTGTCCAGCTGTCTTTGGCAAATGAATCTCTCTCCTGAACACTGATCCCAAACTCCTTAGCAATAGAGAAGAAGGCATAGAAAGAGAGATGTGAGAGGCACTTTGCAATTCATCAAGCCAAAGAACTGCAGGTCATTTTTCCCCCTTATGCTCCAAGAACACGTGAGCTTTAAAATGTTTCGGTTCCATTTCCCAGGCTGCTCAAGATCACATAGAGCTGAGTGGTGTGAGACTCAGCACTTGACTTTGGCTGACTGCCTAAGCTGGGAGCTAGTGGTTCATACCTATAATCCTAGCTTCTCAGGAGGCTGGGGTCTGTGGATGACGATTCAAAGGCAGCCCAGGCAGGAAAGTTTGTGAGACTCTTATCTCCAATTAGCCAGCGAAAAGCCAGAAGTGGAGCTATGGCTTAAGTGCTAAAGTACCAGCCTGGAGTGAAAAAGCTAAGAGACAATACTCAGGTCTTGAATACCAGCACAGAGAACCAGTACAGAAAGAAAAAGACTGGGTGGGGGTGAGGGGTGGAATCCCACTATACCCTTCATGGGCCTGCCCCAGTGGCCCAAAGACTTCCCAAAAGGCTTCACCTATGAAGCCTTTAGCACTGCCTAATAGCACCACCCTAGGGCCAGTCCTTTAACATAGGAGAATGTAGGGGTCATTCAAGATCCAAACGGAAGGAAGGAAGAAGGGAAGGGGAGGGAAGGAGGATGACAGGAAGGAGGGAGGAGAGAAAGAAGGAGGGAGGGAAGGAAGGAAGGAAGGAAGGAGGGAGGGAGGGAAGGAAGGAGGGAGGGAAGGGAGGGAGGGAAGGAAGGAAGGAAGAAGGGAGGAAGGGAAGGAAAGAAGGGAAGGAAGGAAATAAAGAAGAGGAGAAGGAGGGCTGGGAAGGTGGCTCATTGGTAGAGTGCTTGCCTTGCATGCATGAGGCCCTGGGTTCGATTCCTCAGCACCACATAAGCAAAAAGAAAAAAGCTGGAAGTGGCACTGTGGCTCAAGTGGTAGAGCGCTAGCCTTGAGCTGAAGAGCTGAGGGACAGTGCCCAGGCCCCGAGTTCAGGCCCCATGACCGGACCCAAAAAATAAAAAATAAATAAATAAAAAGAAGAGGGGAAGGAAAGAAAGAAAGAAAAAAGATGAAAGGAAAGAAGGAAGGGGAAAGAAGAAAAAAGAAGGAAAGAAGGAAGGAAGGAAGGAAGGAAGGAAGGAAGGAAGGAAGGAAGGAAGGAAGGAAGGAAGGAAGGAAGGAAGGGAGGAAGGAAGGGAGGAAGGAAGGAAGGAAGGAAACACTCCGTACCCTGACTGGCTGGCAGGGCACTTGGTGCAGTGCTGATAGAATGGGATGCGCTGGCTGCTGGCTGGAGAATTACCAGGTGACCGACACTGTCTTTCCCCCAGAAAAAGACTGAGTGCAGCCCCAGAGGCCACAGTCAGGAGCTGGAGAAGGGATGGGCAGGGAAAGAATGGAATTGCTGCAAACCAAATGGGCAAAGGAGAGAAAACAGGAGAAGGAAGATTACAGAAAAGTAGCGAAGGAGACAGGGACCTCATAACCAGAGAAACCAAGGCAGGCAGAAGGGAAGAGAGTGGGCTAAGGCGGGAGGGGAAGCGGGTGTCCGTGGAGAAGCTGAGGCAGCTGGAGAGGCGCCATGCCAGAAGAGAGGGCACCCCGGGCGTTTGGCAAGCCCTCGCTGCGCCGCCCCACCCAGGGCTGTGACTCGGCTCCTCCAGCGGGAAGACAGCCCAGCCGGCCTGGGATCATCTGTCTTCATTATGCCAGCCCCACCAGCTCCGTCACTTCTGGCCAGAGAACTCATCAATATTCCCCCGGGGCTTGGCAGACCCAGCCTTCTCCTACCCTGCCTCCCCCAGCCTCTCCCTCCTCCCAGATTATGACTAGGCCTGCCTAGGAGCACTGCCCTGTCCTCTACTCTGGGGTCCCTGGGGTCTGTCCCTCTTCCTCAGGAGATCTGGCTGGGCCTTCCCTAACTGACTGCAGGGTCCCTGCCAAGAAGGAAAAGGACAGCTTCTCCCCGGGAGATAGCTGAGCGGAGAGGTACAGCTCAGTGTTGATACCCTTGGAGAAAGTATCCTCGAATGGTCTGTTTGAAAAGTCTAAGCACTAGCCCGGCTTCTGTGGCTCACGCTTATAATCCTAGCTACTCAGGAGGCTGAGATCTGAGGATCGCGGTTCAAAGCCAGCCGGGGCAGGAAAGTTCGTGAGACTCTTATCTCCAATAAACCACTCAGAAAACCAGAAGTGGCACTGTGGCTCAAGTGGTAGAGAGCTAATCTTGAGATGAAGAGCTGAGGGACAGCGCCCAGGCCCTGAGTTCAAGCCCCATGACCACAAAAAAAGAGAGAAAGGAAGAAAGCAAGCAAGCAAAAGAAAGAAGGAAAGAAAAGTCTAAGCACCTCCAGCCTCTGCTTCCCAGTGAGGACTCCATTGCACATTTATGTTCTTTCCTGTCTGTCTTCCTAGAGAGTGCTGGCTCAGATGCCAACTCAGTGCCCAGGGAAGCTGAGCAGAACCAAGCACATAAGCAGAATGAATGGGTGTTGAATTCAAAGGCCCAGTAGCATGGAGTTAGCATGTCCCGGGGCGGGGAGGGAGGTGTCTCACAGGCTCACTGAAGTTTTGGGGACAGAGAGCTTCAGTATTTCTGTAATTCAGTGACAAGAAGCGAAAGGGTTAACTAGATCAGAAATTCCCTGCTGTCACCACCGGGTATCCTGTGTTCTGGAGAAACAAAATCCAAATAGTTGCATGGTATGGTGATGCATACCTGTAATCCTGGCTCTTGGGAGGCTGAGGCAGGAGGATGGTGAGTTTCAGAGTGTGCGTGCACATGTATGCGGACACACACACACACACACACACACATACACACACACACACACACACACACACACACACACACACACACTTTTCCAAGCTGGCCTGACTTGATAAAGGTCCTGGTGTTTCTGATCTCATTTCCTACCAGGCTGGGCCTTGTGTGTTGTGCAGGAGCCGCTCAGGGCTCCTTGCAGAAGCCATTCTGCATGAGGTCGCTCTGCACTCCCAGACACCTCAGCCCTGCCTGCTCCCATGCCCAGGTTCTAAAGCAGACTTTGCGCAGCTGGCTTCAGGCATCTGTCAGTCACGTCATTTAGATCTCGGCTGAAATCGGAGCCCTGAGCCAACACTGCCTCCCTCCACCGTCTGCCCGGCTTTATGTTCCTGGGTGCCACCTGACTTGATAGCTCATCCAGGTTTGTTGCTCTCTAGCGGAGCATAAGGTGTATGAGGGCAGGACCTGAATCTGCTTCCTGCAGCAAGTGTGGGAGCTGGATCCAGGCTGTATTGGCTCCCCCTTGTACCTCAGATAGGGTGAGTCAGAAGGAATTACAGGTTCTATGCTGGCTCTCCGGCCTCTCTGTAGGCATCGGCTGGTAGTGATTCCTCGCAGGCTGCCTCCCCTTTCTTCCCCACATGTGTGCCAGTCCTAGGGCTTGAACTCAGAACCTGGGCTTAGTCCCTTATTCACTAAAGGCTGGCTTTCTACCACTTGAGCCACAGCACTACTTCGGGCTTCTTGCTGATTAGTTGGAGATCAGAGTCTGATGGACTTTCCTGTCCAGGCTGCCATTGAACTTCACTCTTCAGATCTCAGCCTCTTGAGTAGCTAGGATTATCGGCTTGAGCCACCAGAGCCTGGCTCTTCGGTGAAAGCTTACCTGGAATTGGAAGGTTTCATATGTTGCTGGTGAGAATGTAAAATGCTGCAGATGCTTTGAAACGTGTTTGGCAGTGTCTCAAAATGTTAAACATGGAGTTAGCATATGACCCAGCAATTTCACTCCCAGGTAAATACCCAAGAGAATGGAAAGCACATGTTCCAACAAGCATTTTTTGTACACAAATATTCAGAGCAGCAGAATTCATAATAGCCTCAAAGTAGAAGCTGATGAATGGACATTCAGATACAGTGCATTGATGCAGCGGAATATTACTCAGCCATAAAAAGGAACAAAATGCTGAAGGCTAAAGCATATAATCTTGGAAACATTATGTTCAGTGAAAGAGACCAGTCATAAGCATATAATCATAGCATATGATTCCTTTTTTTTTTTTTTTTTGTCGGTCAAGGGGCTTGAACTCAGGGCCTGTGCACTGTCCTTGAGTTTATCTACTCAAGGCTAGCGCTCTAGCACTTTGAACTACAGCTCCACTTCTGTTTATCTGGTGATTAATTGGAGATTAGAGTCTTCTGGACTTTCCTGCGTAGGCTGGCTTTGAACTACAATCCTCAGATCTCAGCCTCCTGAGTAGCTTGTATTACAGGTGTGAGCCACTGGTGCCTGGTTCGATTCCATTGTGAAATGTTCAGAACAGGTAAATCTATGGAGACAAAAATAGATTTAAGGTTGCCAGAGGATGAGGGAAGGGAACATGGAAAGACCGATGATAGGAATGGGCTTTCTTTACAGGGTGACAAATTATTCTAGAATTGTGGCGATGGTCGCATAACTCTGTGAGTATTCTTTTTTTTTTTTTTAAATACCACTAAGTACACTTTAAAGAGTAAATTATACTTGACTCTTCTCTCGATTGTGCTTTTTACTTTTTTTTTAAAGGTCTTCTCTCAAGGTCTAGGTCATGGGAAGCCCAAACTAAGATCCCCAGAATTGATAACAAGACACATGTTGAATGACTAAATGAACATCGTCAGATTGAACTTCCAGCTTCATTCCCCAAGCTGGTCCTCAGCCACCGCCTGCGCATGCCCTCTAATCCTACTCACACAGGATGGCCATGGCTGTCAGCTTGTAAGGAGGTGTGTGTGTGTGTGTGTGTGTGTGTGTACATATGGTCGGGTGTGCATTTAGCATGTTGTTCTTGAGTGGACCGTAGCATGAACTTACTGACTCCGGCGTGGAGTCACCCCTCCTATTGGCTCCGGGCCCCCTGGGATCCCTGTCCCCCTGCAGGACATTCTTCCCTGCAGCTCCACCAGCATTCTCAGCTCTGCATGGCCTGCTGGTCCCATTCCTCCATTTCCTGGGCTGTGAGGAGAAATGAAGCCCATCTCTGAGCAGGGAAAGGGAACAGGGGTGCAGTCTTCACCCCAAGGCCTCACCAGCACTCTGTACCTTTCTTGTCCCTGAGAAGAACAGACTCTTTTTGACTTGTGATGACTTAGCCCATAACCCCCTCGTTCCCATGTGTTTTGTTGCTCCTCCTCTTCCCCCTCCCCCCACTCCCCTTCACCCTGGAGTGCAAAGGGCCTGGCCGGGGTTCTGCTGACACCCCAAGTCCTGCCCCACAGGCACGGGCCTCCTCCCCCTCCTCTTGGAAGCTGTCAGGACCACCCTGTCTCTCGTGGAACCCCAGAGTTTTCCAGGGGCACCCCGGCTCCTGCCTGCCTGCTCTGCCCTTTGACCCCGGCCATGGGGCCCTCCCCCCTTGCTCCTGGAGCTCTGAGGCAGCACAGTAAATCCTCCAGGCTGGCTTCCCACTCTCCCCGGCACCTGCTTGGCAGGCCAGGCCGCCCTTCCAGCCCCTTCCAGCCCCAGCAGATGGCCACGGCACCCTGGGATCTGCGAGCAGGAAAAGCAGAAGTGTGGGCACGCGGATCAGGCAGACCAGACAGACCTCCTGCCACCCCGACATCTTCCCACAGACCCTAAACAAAGAGAAGACCCGCCCACCTCCAGGCAGCTGGAGGCCTGCCCACACTAGCCCACGGTGCATGCACGCTCACTCACTGCTTAACACAGCCGTGATTTCACGAATATTTCTGGCCTGCCTGCTCAGAGCCAGGCCCTGAGCCAGGCCCTGGGGTACCAAGATGAATGAGGAAGTCAGAGGTGCCCTGGCAAGTCCACAAGACTCTTATCGCCAATTAACCAGCAAAAACCTAGAGCTGGAGGCATGGCTCAAGTGGTAGAGCATCAGCCATGACAGAAAAAGCTGAACAGGATCCTGTACAAGGTCCTGACATGTACTCATTACCCAATTCCTATCATTGTAATCCCTCTGTACATCACTTTATAATAACAATAATTTTTGAAAGTGTGGGGGCTGGGAAGGTGGCTCAGTGGTAGAGCGCTTGCCTTGCATACATGAGGCCCTGGGTTCAATTCCTCAGCACCACATAAGCAGAAAGAGCCAGTGGCACTGTGGCTCAAGTGGTAGAGTACTAGCCTTGAGCTGAAGAGCTGAGGGACAGTGCCCAGACTCAGAGTTCAGGCCCCATGACCGACATACACACAAAAAGAGTGTTAGGTCCTGAGTTCAAGCCCTAGTACCAGCATGAATGAATAAGTGGATGAATGGATGGATGGATGGATGGAATGCATGAATGAACGCTGTCAGCACCTTGTGGTCCTAGCTACTTGGGAGGAGGTAAGAAGATAGCGGCTTGAGGCTAGGCTGAGTGGAAGTTAACAGGATTCTATCTCAAAATAAAAACAAGGGCCTGGGATGTGGCTCAGTGGTAGAGTGCTTGCCTAGCATGCATGAAGCCCTGGGTTCAATTCCTCAGTATCACATAAACAGAAAAAGCTGGAAGTGGTAGAATGCTAACCTTGAGCAAAAGACTCTCAGGGACAGTGCCCAGGTCCTGAGTTCAAGTCCCATGAATGGCAAAAAATAAAAATTAAATTAAAAAAAAAAAGGGCTGGGGGGCAAGTGCCACAGAGCTTGCATAGCATGCTTGAAATACTGAGTTTAATGCCAGTATAGAAAAAAAAAAATAGAGCCAGGCACTGGTGGCTCATTCCTGCAATCCTAGCTACTCAGGAGGCTGAGATCTGAGGATCACAGTTCAAAACCAGCCCAGACAGGAAAGTCCATGAAACTCTTATCTCCAATAAACCACTCAGAAGTGGTGCTGTGGCTCAAGTGGTAGAGTGCTAGCCTTGAGCTGAAGAGCTGAGGGACAGCACCCAGGCCCAGAGTTCAAGCCCCATGACCACCACCACCACCAACAACAAAAATAGCCAGGTGCCGGTGGCTCACATCTGTAATCCTAGCTACTTAGGAGACTAGGATCTGAGAATCTCAATTTGAAGCCAACCCAGGCAAAAAGTCCCCATGAGAGAGACTCTTTTTTTTTTTTTTTTTTTGGGTCCGGTCGTGGGGCCTGAACTCTGGGCCTAGGCACTGTCCCTCAGCTCTTCAGCTCAAGGCTAGCACTACGACTTGAGCCACAGCGCCACTTCCGGCTTTTTTCTTTTTGCTTATGTGGGCTGAGGAATCGAACCCAGGGCCTCATGCATGCAAGGCAAGTGCTCTACCACTGAGCCACCTTCCCAGCCCAAGAGAGACTCTTATCTCCAATAACTCACTCAAAAACTAGAAGTAGAGCTGTGGCTCAAAGTGGTAGTGAGCTAGCTTTGAGTAAAAGAAGCTCAGGAACAGAGTTCAAGCCCCAGGACCAGCAAAAAAAGAAAGAAGAAAGAAAAAACAACAACAACAAAGGAAGGTTATTGGATGTGTGCATGTGTGTGGGGTGAAGAGAAGACAGAGTAGACACATTGCCCAGGAAGTAGTGAACTATCCATTGTGTGTGCTCAGGGCACTAATGTGGCAGAGCGATGGAAGGGGACACTTTGGACTTCAGCAGAGGGAATGCTATTGGCCACATTAGAAACAGGGTCCTCAGGAGTGTAGGAGCCCCTGACGCCTAAGCAAAGTTGGCACCGTAGCCAGACCTCTCTTTACCAGGTCTTCCTATCTTCCACCTAGCCCTCGGGCCTCGGGCCTCTAACAGTCCCACAGGGAAGGCAAAGCCTAGGAGGCCACAGTCCCTGGCAGGCTTTGTCCTTTACCCCGTCCTGTGGCCTGTGGAAGTAGAGAGGACTCGGGGTGTGGGGGAGGGAAGTTGACAAGCACCCCCAAGACTGGCATGAAACCCACAAATTTCCCTCCCTAAACACTCCAGCTGCCATGCAGAGTTCTCAGACAACCTTCTCCACCTCTTCACTCCACCTCTTCTCCAGCCTGGCACCAGGGCCAGGCGTGTGCCCCGCAGGCAGGAGGGGCCCGGAGGGAGGAATGTGCAAGAAGGCAGGGAAGTGAAGGCTCCTTGTTTGAAGAAATCTGTTGTAGGCAACCAGGAGATCGGCTACCGCTGCGAGGCTGGTAGAGGACAGGGAGCTGGAGACCGAGGTTGGAGGAGCGGACCCGGTTCTGAGAGCTTTTACACCAAAAAGCTCACTGTGCAGTCGTTGGTCCTGAATCAACAGCTCGAAAGTCCCGGGCAGGATCTGGACCCAGAAAGTCTGACTGCAGCATTTAGGTTCCTTGCCCTACAGTGCACGGCTTCAAGGATGTCCTTTTGAGCATGTGAAGAAGCTTCCAGGATCTTCCAGGGCTGGGAGACCCTGGAGGTTTAAAGGCAAGAGAACTGGCCAGACTGGCCCTTTAGGGGCAAAGGATCCTGCCAGGAGAGCGGCGGTGGAGGGGATACACTAGGATGTGGGATGGTGGGGGCAGGAAGAAGGAGGTACAAAGGGGAGACTCCCTAGTCCATGTCAGGGCAGGGGGGATGGGTGGGGGAGGGCTGGGGAGGGCTGCAGAAGTCCAGAGAGAACTTGTCAGGAGAACTTGCCCTGAGCTTACACCTGAGCAGCCCACAGCCCAGCAGCCCCGCCCCACCCCTGCCTTCTGTGCAGGGGACCAGGAGTGGGGAGGTGAGGGTGGGGGGGAGAAGAAGGAAGGATCCTGGGCTCCCACCAAGGGCCACTGGCCTTGGAAAGCCCCAGTGCTTGCCCTGGATACAGGAAGTCCTGGAGTCCCCACCCCTTCACCTTCGGATGCCAGGGCTCCCACGTCTCAGCAGGCAGCCAGGGAAGGGGCGCAGCCAGGGAAGGGGCACAGCCAGCCCTCCCCCATTTCCTGTTTGCCCCTGAGGTCCTCCGTGGGTAGCATGGGACTTTTCCAGTCTGGTTTCCCCTGGCACAGAGGTCGATCGCCCTCTGTATGGATTGTGAATGGTGGTTCTAACCTCAGCGGTCTTCTCCATAGGAGACGATGGTCAAGTCAATTGGCCTTGGGGTCCTAGAGGGCTGTGTGTGTGTGTGTGTGTGTGTGTGTGTGTGTGTGTGTGTGTGTGTGTGTGTGTGCAGGGAGCGAGTCCTGGGGTGCACAGGGTTTGGCAGTGCTCTGGATGCTAAACCTGGTCCTGTGGCTGACCTGCCACTGAGCTTGGGGTCTCCAAGGCTGGGCCTGAGCCCTCAGCAGTGCCCCTTGGTTCCCAGACCCCCATCCTGGGGGTCTGAGGAGCAATGCATGGCTGATGGTATACATGTCTACAGCCATTCCTACTTGCCCCCCCCCCCCATCTACATAAACAGAAAAAGCCAGAAGTGGCGCTGTGGCTCAAGTGGTAGGGTGCTAGCCTTGAGCTGAATTGCTAAGGGACAGCCCCCAGGCCCAGAGTTCAAGCCCCAGTGCAGTCCTCCCCCCAGGCTGCCCCTCCCCAAATGAGTAGCATGTCAAGTATCCAGCTCCCTTCCCCTGCTGAGGTACAGATTAGATGGTGGGGCCTGAGTCTGGGGTGTAGGGTTGTTGATTCTGGAAGGTTCTCTCACCCTCAGTCACCATCTTTAGGCTTCAAAGTGTCTCTGATCTAAGTCAGTATTCTGTGTTTTTTATCCCTCCCTCCATTTTGAGCTCCTCTCTCTAATTACCAGCAGCCCACATTCCTCCCGGTGAGGTAGGAATCTTCCATTTGCAGAAACAGAAACATCTCCAGAGCTGGCTTAAACAGCAAACGGCCTTTGCTTTGTCACAGTGGTTCAGGCGGGGGCTGGGGGAGCAGCTCCATGCCTGGCACCTGGTCAGGTTTCTCTGCGTCTCCCTCATCTTTCTCAGCCTGGTCCGGCCTCAGCCTGGCTCCCAGGGGGTCCCCGGGGGCTGGCACCACAGCCTGTGTTCATACGTGCACTTCTGTCCCAGCCTGCCCCAGCCCTGTCCTGTCCTGCTCTTCCTTGGGTCTGGGGAGAAGAAGCCCACGGACCCCATAGAAGAGCCAGAATGGAAGAGCCAGTGGCTGCCACGAGCTATGGGAAGCAGCTGTGCCGCCCTGCCGCAGGGCTGCCGAGGCCCAGTGCAGCCCTCCCCCTGGGCCTCGGGTGCAGCCCTCTCCTTGTTCTGTCTGCCTCTCTCTGAGGACTAGGTTCCATCCCCCAGCTATTGAGATCTCTTGTGTGGCCGTTCCCTCCTCCATGGTCCCACAGGTTTCCCACTAGCCAGGCAAGTGTCCTGCCACGAGAAAGCTCTTCAGAGTGCTTACCCCTCCCTCCTCCCTCCTGCACCCCCTCCCTCTCTTGACATGTTCTCATTATGTGTCCCCAGCTGGCCTAGATCTTGTGATCCTCCCTCCTCAGCCTCCTGAGTGCTGGGATTATAGGTGAGTACCACTATGCCCAACTTGACAGAACATTTCTACTTGAAGGCCTCAGATTTCCCCCTCATACATAGCAAGGCCCTGCCGCAAACAAACCAGGGGTACCCACACACGTACCTGACTCTCAGGTCGTTCCATCCTGGGCTGTCTCCAGTCCGCTTAAGCCTGAATTACAGGAACCTCCTCCTGTGCTCCCGCCCCATGCACGGCTCCCAATTGTCCCTGTCCATCAGCTTCCTGCAACTCCATTGCTCAACAGCCTTCCGTGTCTTCCCATTGCCCCAACGACCAAATCTGCCTCCTTCCCCCACAGCCACAGCTCTGTGGATCAGAGGCCTCTAACTTTATTGGCTCCCATTTTACCGCCAAGAGCTGCCTGTGATCTGCCTCCATTTGACTCCTGTATAGACCCTGAGCGGTTTTTAGGGGCCTGCTCATCTGTCATGGTTGCCAGGCCCCCTTCCCTGATTGCTGCATCCTGCAGTCTCAGTGGCTATCTGACTCTTGAATCCATGGACTTTGGGCTCAGAAGTGGCAGAGTGGGAGAGAAGCTTGGGGCTTTCTTGGTAAGAGTGCAGCCATTAATGGGCCAGGCCAGAAAGCCATAACACAGGAGAGTTCAGCAGCTCCATCCCAGCCACCCTGCTGGCCAGCTGTGGCGACTCCAGCAAGTCACAGAGCCTCTCTGAGCTTCAATTTCCCAGGTGGCATTAAGCCACCTGCTCTGCGGGCCTGGAGAAGCCTGTGAGATGTGGGCAAGAAAGGGTTTTGCCACACTGAGCAAACAGACCTAGTGACCTGGCCTCTGTCTGTCTTGTCCCTGGGAGACAGAGAAAGAGCTAGAAGGAAGCCTGGCCTACCCCCAGTGGGAAGCTCGGCACCAGCCTGGCCCTCAGCGGGCTGTGGGGAGAACAGGAGTTGATCAAAGGCCAGAGTTGTAAACAGCCTCTCCCCAGGCCTAGCCACCTGCAGACCAGCTCCATCTGACACCTCCAGGTGGCCAGCTGAGCCTTCCTGCCCTCTAGTGGACAGAGATGGGAGGTGCACCCACTTTGTAGTGGCCAGTCCTCAGGATCAAGGCAGAAATGTCAGCGTGTACCAGCTGCCATATGAACTTGGTCATCATACAGCGCTCTCAACAAGCCTCCAAGGTCTGCATTATTATTCCCTTTGTACAGACAGTCTAAGGCTTAGAAGCAGAGAATCACTTCAAGGCTTCATGTCCATTCAGTGGAGCCAGCTCTGCAAAACCACTGGCAAGGAAAATATAGAAACAAAGCTGGAGAAAATTTTGTCATGGCAACATTAAAGCAGGTGGTCTCCAAAGGTCTTCCCTTCTATGCCTTTGTGGCTCCTCTGTCAAAGATCAATTCCCCTCCCTGGGGCCTGTGACCCTTTTCCTTTAGGGTAGGGGGCACAAACTTTTCTGCTAAAAGCCAGATACTAAATGTTTTCAGCTTTGTCTCAGTCACAACTACTCACCTCATAGAGACAATGTATCAGTGAGTGAGCACTCATGAACAATGGCTGCACGTCAATTAAACTTTATTTGTAGGCACTGAAATTGGAAACTCCGGTCATTTTCCTTTGCCCTGAAAAGTTTCTTTTTGGATTATCTTTTCACCATTAAAAAAATGAAAATTTTTGTCTGGCTTCTTGGATTCAATTCTTAACCAAAATACAAAGACTATTTTTAGCTTTGAGGGTGGCTCAAACACAAGGTGGCGGGCTAAGATGCAGGAGTCTATATCTCTAAGAGGTCTCCAAAGTATTCATGCTTCTCCTCCCCTCCCCCCCAGTGACTGCCTCTTCATTGTCTGTTCCCTTTGTTCCATTCCTTTTCTTCTTCTTCTTCTTCTTTTTTCTTTACTCAAAGCTGGAGCTCTACTACTTGAGCCACACCTCCACTTCTGTTTGTTTGTTGCTTGTTAATTAGAGACAGGATTTACACGTGACTCATGCCTATAATTCTAGCAACTCTAGAGGCTGAGATCTGTAGATCACAGTTCAAAGCCAGTCTGGGCAAGAAAGTCCTTGAGACTTTTTTTTTTTTTTTTGGTCGTGGGCCTGAACCCTGGGCCTGGGTGCTGTCACTCAGCTCTTCAGCTCAAAGCTAGCACTCTACCACAGCCCCTCCTTGAGACTTTTATCTCCAATTAACCACAGAAAACTAGAAGTGGAGCTAAGGCTCAAAGTGGTAGAGCACTAGCCTTTAGCAAAAGAGCTCAGGGACAGCACCCAAGCTCTGAGTTCAAGCCCCAAGACCAAAATGGGGGAGGAAAAAAAATTCTTTTCTGCACAGGCTGGCTTTGAATCATGATCTTCAGATTTCCAGCCACCCCTTCGATGACTTCTTCTTCTTTTTTGTCTGTTTTAGGGCTTGAACTCAGTGCTGTCCCTGAGCCTCTTTGTGCTAGCACTCTACCACTTAAGCCACAGCACCACTTCCAGTTTTTGAGTGATTCATTGGAGTAAGAGTCTCACAAGGACTTTTCTGCCCAGGCTGGCTTCAGACCCCGATCCTCAGACCTCAGCCTCCTGAGTAGCTAGGATTACAGGTGTGAGCCACCAGTGCCCTGCCACCCCTTCAACTTCTATCACACTTCTGTTTCTTTGTGGCTTAGAGGCCATGTCTTTTCCCCATGCCCTGAAAAGTGACATAGCGTGCTCTGATTTGGGTCTGCATCCTGCCTTTGCCACCAGCCAGCATGCAATGAGCAGACCTGCATCTTTTCCCCTGGGGGTGCTCATCTTCACTGCACCCATGTCTCATGCTGTGTAGCTGGAAAAGCAGTGCTTACTGGGGCACTGTGAATGAACACCAACTAAGCCGCCAGGCTTAGCAACTACTAAGCTGCTCTGTGCTTGGTCTCCATGTAACCTGAGTGAAGTGATGAGATGCTGGAGGGTTAGAGACATTTGTATTGGTCTTCACAGACCTAGATCTCAGAAGACAGAAAGGTTTGAGTCAACAGCCCAGATGGGCGGCTGATGTTAGACAGAGGGTACCCTGAAAAATACCCACTGGACCTGCCTTACCCATTTATGACCAGGAGGTGGCAGCAGAGGCCACCAACAGCTGTTCAGACAGGCTCAGAAGTAATGCAGGTGCCCTAAACTTTAAATTTACTTCCTAGTCCTGGGACTGGCGGCTCATGCCCGTAATCCCAGTTACTCAGGAGGCTGAGGCTGTAGGATCCTAGCTCGAAGCCAGCTTGGATAGGAAAGCCCCTGAGATTCTTATCTTCAATTAACTAGCAAAAAACCAACAACACAAACAAACAGAAGTAGAGGTGTGGTCCCAGTGGTAGAGCACCAGCCTTGAGCAAAAAGCTGAGTGAGGGACAGCTCCCAGATCCTGAGTTCAAACCCCAGTACTGACACACATACACAAAAAACAACTCCTGGTTGGACAATGGTGCCTGGGAAGGAGATGTGGGAATGGAGTCAGAGGGAAGGAGGACATGTAACTCTGCCAACTAAAACTCCACTCGATGGGCTCATGATCACTGAAGCAGAGGCCAAAGGGTAGAAGTCATCTGCACAGAAACAGAGGGTGAGCTCCTGCATCCAGTCTGCCTAGGTCCAAATCCCAGTTGGATTGGTTACTAGTTGCGTGGCCTTGGTCAAGTTACTTAACTTGTGTTTTTGAGTCTCCAACAACAAAGTTGAGACAATGATCATTGTCTATCTCCAGAGGGCTGATCATACGTGGAAAGTGCTGGAACACTATCTAACACCTACAAGATGCTTAGAAATGCTAGCAATGAATATGATTGGTTTTTGATGTTGTTGTTTTGTTTTGCTGCCAGTCCTGAGGTTTGAATTCAGGGCCTGGGCACTGTCCCTGAGCTTTTGTGCTCAAGGCTAGCATTCTACCATTTGAACTACCCCTCCCCTTCCAGTTTTTTGTAGTTTAATTGGAAATAAGAGTCTCATGGACTTTCCTACCTGGGCTGGCTTCAAACCACAATCCTCAAATCTCAGCCTCCTGAGTAGCTAGGATTACAGGCGTATGCCCCTGGCACCATGGCTTAACATGGGCTCTTCTATCCCTGTTGCTTCCCTCAGCCTTGCCTTCTTCCAGAATCCCTGGAGTTCCACCTTTACTATGAGGCCCAGGCTAGAAAACTAGACTCTTGTTTTCTTTGTTTTTGTTTTGTTTTCCTCCTTGCTATGCTAGGAATGGAAGTTTAAGGCCTCGCCTATGCTAGCCAAGCTCCACCCCTAACCCCAGCTCCTCCCCTGAGTGGTTTTCATCTCAGAACCTCTGCAGTCTCAGGGGTAGGGCTGGGACATCTGATCAAGGGGCATGCTTCAAGGTGTGGAAGAGACCCCCTGTCTGAGCCAGGTGGCCCTGGGCTGGGCTGCTGGTGCGTGGAGGGGACCTGGGGACATGAGGAGAGCACATCTGCTCGGGGCAGACACCCCGAGTTCACCTCTGGGAGCCTCCATTCACTCATCTGTAAAATGGAACCATGATATCTGCTTTGTGTTGCCTTGAGGATCTACTGTGGCCTGGTCTAGAAACTACCTGACACCTAAGAGGTACCCAGTGAAGTCCAGGCTTCTGAAGGTAGTACTAAGCTCTCCCATTCCCAGATCTCAGCCTGCCCCCTGCTCCCTCTTCCCCCACAGGTTCGGCTGGCCCAGGGATTTCTCTCCCCCAGGCTTTTTACTGATCACATGAGGAGAAGCAGATGAAGACGCCACATATAGGTCCATCATCAAGTTTCTGGATCCTTATAGGCACCATGGCTTGATTCCTTTCCAGGCAGGAACCCCCACCGGCCCCAGTCCTGGGGTCTCAGAGAGCCCCCCTCTTCCATAGCCAGGATCTTACCCAAGTCCCCTCTTTCCTCCTCCTCCCCCGTCTCGGGGAGCAGGCAGATGCTGACCTGCAGCTGAAGAGCTGCAAGGAGACCTTGCAGAACATAGCCTCCAGCCAAGGGCAGAAAGTAGCCTAGCACAGCTGTTCCTAGAATGTGGGCTGGGGCCGGAGAGGTGGGGCTATCAGACGCTACAGCCAGAAGCCCACAGGCATTTTTGAAATAACAACACTGAAAGGGGGTAGTCACAGGATGTCAGATTTCTGCACTAGAAAGGAATTGCCCACCTGGTCACAAGTTGATGTCAGCCTGTGGGACCTTTTGTCTATCTGATGAATGCCTATTTTGTGTGTAACCAGCTAGTATAAACCCCAAGGTCTCGTTGTGTCGCTGGCAATAAACTCCTTTATCCTCTTGAAGCTGGGTGCTGGTGGCTCACACCTGTCATCCTAGCTACTCAGGAGGTTGAGATTTGAGGATCGGGGTTCAAATCCAGCCCGGGCAGGAGAATCTACAAGACCCTCATCTCCAACAAACCACTGGAAAACCAGAAGTGGCTTTGTTGTTCCAAGTAGTAGAGTACTAGCCTTGAGCAAAAGAGCTCAAGGACAGTGCCCAGGCTAGGAGTTCAAGCCCCAGGACCCACAACGAACAAACAAACAAACAAAAACAGTGGTCTTAATCCTTGGTCTGCCTTGCCAGAACTGGAGAGACCACTTTCCCTGGAAGCCCTCACTTCCGGGGGGTGGGGAGGAGGGGGAGGGGGAGGCAGGACAAGGCACGTACCTTCTTGTTTCAAGGGTCTCTGGCAACTCCTAGCTGAGATCCCTCACCCCTCAGGGAGAGAACTTTGGGCACGAAGTTCCCTTCTAGTCTTTCCCAGGCTTACACCAGAAAGAGGAAGTAGACAGATGGGTGGGTGGGGAAACTGAGGCATCCATCCCACCACCCTGGGCCCTGCTCCCCACCCCAGCTTCTGACTCCAGCCAGCTGCGCGTAGGGTTTCCTGAGGTGACGCCGGTCAGTCCCTGCACCCTGGGCGGGAGTAAATATTGGATCAAGTCTGTCACCAAGTGTTTAACTGAGACCAAGTCAAGTCATAGGTTGAGCGCTGCGGTGACGCACGCTGGGGCAGACCACAGGCCCAGGGAGAAGCAGAGCCAGGGCCCCAGACCCCGTCAGTCCCCTGCCGACAAGAGGCCCCGCCTGGCACCCTCCAGCAGCCAGGCCGTGCCAGCTACCTGCTAGGGCTGCTTCCTGGTGCGGGTCCTTCTTGCCCAGACCGTTTGGCAGCCTGGTCTGGTTGGGGACAGCTCGGGACATGCAGGTATCGTACCTGCTCGCCTGTTTACCCAGTGAAGCTTACCCGAGGAACTTGAGTGTACATCCGTGTTCATTTAGAGCCCCCAGAGCTGCTGGCCACGGGGCATGCCCGGCTGAGCACCCCTGGTATCCACTCCCCACACACACCCCACTTAGCTAGGTTGGTTTTCTGAGAGGACCTGATGAGCTACTTCTAGTCAGGGGGGCTCACCCCCAAAGTGGAGAGATTATGAAGGTAACCTCAGGCCCCTCTCCCAGATACCTGACGGGACTGCTCTCCCTCCCGTGCCCCTGCTCAGCCCTCCGGGCCCCACTCCTAACCCGCAGGCCACACCTGACTACAGGAAAGAGGAAGCTGGTTCTGATAAAAAATGAGCTGTGACCTCTGGCATGTGGAGCCCCAGGACGAGGTTCACCAATTGCAGTCATAAAGGACTTCCTGCTGTCCCTGTAGGGTAGGGGTAGGGGCTGGAAGGCGGCTTCCCCTCTGCCACAGACATTTGCCCTCATGCCCAGTGTGGCCCTCGGCTGCCCCAGAACCAGGGTTTTGATGGAGGGGTGAGGAGGGCAGGGCCCGCTCTGGCATTTCTCTGGGCTGCATGAACCTCAAAGGACAATGCAATGCTATGAGTCATCAAGCTATGTTGTCCTCACCTCTCCCTCCTCAGATGCCTCTGTGTGTGTGTGTGTGTGTGTGTGTGTGTGTGTACACTTGCAGGCAGAATACAGAGCTAGCCTGGGGCCAATCAGAGGCCGAGCCCTGGGGAGAGGCAGGCTGGAGGGGTTTGTGCACTTCTCTGTCAGCAGTCCAGTCCTCGGGCTCCAAATGGATGCTCGCCACAACCCCACCGCTAGGTTTTAATACAAAACGCCATGCAAATACATGCAAATACATGCAAATAGATGCCCTGTGCATCCATCTTCTATCTCTCCGAGGCTTCAGAGGCCTTGGCCTCTGGGTGTCCCCCTGTCTGTCTCCAGTACACACACCCGCTTGCTGCTGCTGGAAGAGCTCAGAGCCCAGAGCTGGGACACGCAGGCCCAGCCACCCTGGCCAGGGAGGCTGGAGAAGGGCTTCCTCTCTCCCCCGGCCGCCCCCTTACTCCGGCCAGCAGCGCGTGGGCTGGGCTGCAGCCTGGGGCTTCCTTTCCATCCTCTGGCAGGTGGAGACCCGTGGGCATCCAGGGCCAGCTGATCACGTGGCTCCTCTCCCTTAGGACATCTTTTCACTGTTTGTTCAGGATAGGTATAGAAGAGAGAGCAGCCTTCTGCGGAGTGGGCAGAGATGAATAGGACCAGCCTTTGTCCCTCTCACGCCCCCGCTGGCCTCGCGTCCCCACTCAATAGAGCAAAACCCTGCTGCTGTGTCACCAGTGAAGCCGCCACAGTGTCGGGGGGCACTAGCACCCCAAGGGGCCTGTGAAACTGCAGTTCCTACTACAGTACCTGCTAGCTGGTCACCCCTCATTCTGGGTTTGGCTATAAGGGTTTTGGGGGTGTTCTCACTACTCTTTGTGTGTGTGTGTGTGTGTGTGTGTGTGTGTGTATACTAGTGTGTGTGGGAAACACACCACACACACACACACACACACACACAGAGCTAGTCTCAGATAAATTTGAAGTCAGACAAACTACTTGTCTTTTCAAGTGCTCACTTCCTAAAATCCCTCCTCAGAATGTCTTAGAAGCCAGTCTGGCCTGCCATCAAGGCTGGGTCCTGGGCATCCAAGTAGGAAGAAATAGGGTTCCTCCTCTCCTTCCTTCCATGCCTTTTCTCTTCTCTTCAGATTTGCCTCTGAGGTTTTGTTGTTGGTGGTGGTGGTGGTGGTGTTCGTGGGGCCTGAACTCTGGGCCTGGGCGCTGTCCCTCAGCTCTTCAGCTCAAGGCTAGCGCTTCTACCACTTGAGCCACAGCGCCACTTCCGGCTTTTTCTGCTTATGTGGTGCTGAGGTAATTGAACCCAGGGTCTCACGCATGCAAGGCGAGCGCTCTGCCATTGAGCCACCTTCCCAGGCCCTCTGAGGTCTCTGGAGGGACCTGAGGCTGGGTGCTTACAGCTCACACCTCCAGTTGCCCTTGCCCTGAGCGGGCGTGGGGTGGGGGACAGGCTTCACCTTTGCTCTGTTGCTCCCCACTGCCTCCCTGCCCCCCCAGGAGGGGTGGACGCCTCCATGGAGTTGGGGTTTTGTGTTTAATTACAGAGCCGGAGCCTGGCCAGGAGGCGGCTCCCAGCAGGGTGTGTTGTATCTCTCAGCACCCAGGCTAATGAGAGAGCCAGCGGCTGCCAGAGGCAAGCTCTGTAATTTCCAGCCCTAATCGAGGTACTCCCATCAGAGCCCAGGCCTCTTCTGCCTTTTCGAGCCAGTGGGCTCAGCTCTGTCCAGAATGTCACGCTCCTCTGTGGCCCCTGGGTCCCGTCCTGTGGTCTTTACTTCTGAGAGAAGCCAGGTATACGTAGTTTATGTTGGGCCCAGTGGCTCACGCCTGTAATCCTAGCAACTCAGGAGGCTGAGATCTGAGGATTGCAGTTCAAAGCCAGCCTGGGCAATAAGATGTCCGTGCTGTGGGGACCCAGAGGGGCCAAGGCAGTGGGCTCAGGGCCTTCAGGAAGACATGGCTGAGTGTGCACTCAGCATTTCTGACATCTGTCACCTGGTTTGATTTCTCTGAAGAACAGAGAGGCGATTGGCCTGGGAGTTTGGCACAGCATCAGGCCCCTCCTTCTACCAGCACTTCCGGAGTCCCCTCAGTTCAGTGTCAGGCCTTGACCACTTCATCTGCTGCCAGTCTTGGGTGAGCCACCATGCCAGCTTGCCCAGTGCGTTCTTTGGGCACCCTTACCTTCCACTGGCTTCCTAGTTGCCAGAGTCAATCGTGCCTTTCAACCTTATCAACCTTGAACTTCCAGGATCCTTCTTGAGAACTGCTCTTCTCCTGGTTCGTGGCCTAACCTCCCATCTGCTCCCTTTCCTCTTCTTTCATTGGGCAATGGCCCACTCAGTTCCACCATCTTGGTTCTCCCATCCCTGGGCAACTCCTTTTATGTGCTAGGAAGGTACTGGAGATATGAAAGCTAACCATATGGTCTCTGGTCTTGGGCCAGACATGGAGCCTTTTATCAAGTCAGCAGCAAGACTTCTGTATCAAGGAAGCAATGACTCCTGAGCAGGATTTTGAGGAATGAATAGGAGTTTACTAGGCAAGAGGTAAAGGAGAGAATTTCTCTAATTGGTGGGAATACGTGCAAGGGCATGTACACCCAGGGATTTGATGTGGCTGGAGATGGACCATGGAAGGGAGGAGGTCAGGATGCTCAAGTGAGGAATGAGGGACAAGGCTGAGCAGAGGAGGGGCTCCTCAGTTCTCTCTGGGTTCTAGAGGCAGGTGCGGAGACCTCAAGCCCATCATCTGGAGCTACAGGAAGCAGCAGGGCAGGGGAACCCATCATGAGATTTTTGGTTTAGGTAAGAGCTCTCCGGTGGCTGAGCTAGAGGTCAGATTACAAAAACAACCTGCAGAGTCCAGACCTCAGCACATTTCTTCCTTGGCCATGAGCAATGTCTCCCCAAGTCCACATACCACCTTCACAAGTCCTTCCAATAGACTTCTAGATGGTTCCAAAAGCTTCTGCCAAGGTGTCCTCCTGGCCCCTCGCAGTCTACCTGGCTATAGCCAAAGCCAGCACCTGGCTGTGCTCGGGAAAGATTCTAAGCAAGTGCTGAAAATTGGACAAGGAGTTCCTGAGCTGGATTTGAGGGTTCGATTTTAGGTCTTTCTAGGAGTGGTCATTGCTATTTTTCCCAGAAGCTTCACATTTCTGAGAAGAAAACCTATGGGTGAAAAGTAATGGCTTTCTCTGGGCACCTGATCTAATACCAATAGGAGGCTTTGACTCCATTCCATAGATGGGACAACAAGGCCCCAACTCCAAAAATGGGCTCAGAACCAACAACTCTCCTGCGGAGGGAGACAGAGACTGGAGACATGCTCCCAGGTCCTCCCCCACCCAGCTTTGCCTGCACCCTCCCCCTCCCCAGCCCCTTTCCAGTTCTGTTACTAAGGATACTCTCTCACTCAGGCTGTGTGTGGTGATTTTGTTGCTATGGCAATGCATCAACCTGAACTCTGTGTGTGTGTGTTTACGTGTGCGCACGCGCATGTGTGTGCGCACGCACTCATGTGGTGAATTTGGAAGGCAGTACGGGATGCTGGCTTCTAATTGGTTCGATGGTTGCTAGGGTAGACAGCTTTGCAGTTGACTGACTATTTATGTGCTCACCTTGTTTTGAAACTGGGATGCAGCTGGTTGCCCCACTGAAGTCTGGAGTGGTCATGCATAAGGTGTGTGTGTGTGTGTGTGTGTGTGTGTGTGTGTGTGTGTGTGTGTGTTGGTCCTGGGGCTTGAACTCAGGGCCTGGATGCTGTCCCTTAGCTTTCCTTTTTCTTCTTCTTCTTCTTCTTCTTCTTCTTCTTCTTCTTCTTCTTCTTCTTCTTCTTCTTCTTCTTCTTCTTCTTCTTCTTCTTCTTCTTCTTCTTCTTCTTCTTCTTCTTCTTCTTCTTCTTCTTCTTCTTCTTCTTCTTCTTCTTCTTCTTCTTCTTCTTCTTCTTTTTGCCATTCCTGGGTTTTGAACTCAGGGCCTAGGCATTGTCTCTGAGCAGCTTTTTGCTCAAGGCTAGCGCTCTACCAGTTGAGCCACAGCGCCACTTCTGGCTTTTTCTGTTTATGTGGTACTGAGGAATCCAACCCAGGGCTTCATGCATGCCAGGCAAGTGCTCTACCACTGAGCTGTCTTCCCAGCCCTAGCCCTTAGCTTTTTCACTCAGGGATAGCATTCTGCCACTTGAGCTACAGCTCCAGTTTTCTATCTGGCCCTGACATTCCTGCCCGGGGCTGGCATTGAACCACAATCCTCAGATCTCAGCCTCTAGAAAAGATTACACGCATGAACCACTGGCCCCAGGCACAGGCCTGGGCATGAACACAAACGGTAGAGAGCAGGTCATGCTTGGCACGTGATAGCATAGGAAGTTCAGGTTCTCTGCTAAAGTCACACTGAAGCCCAGTATGTTTCTCTTGAGTTGTAAATTCTTCTCACAGAAATGACTGGAAAACAATGGCCTGTGTTTAGTCACAGGTGCAAGAACTGAATCCTCCAGCCAGCTCCTCCTATCCCTACAGACGCACATCTGGGACCAGGTGAGCGACAGTGGGCCACCCATCCGCAGGTCTCTGCCGCCACTGTGTGCTGCCTGCCGAGGACGCACTCATGAATTGAGGTGAATCGTTCTGTACTTACTTACCTTCCTGCTTTTCATGCTTTCACTAGACTCCTGAAACCCTCAGAAAGGCCCTTCGGCTAAACACAAATGAGCTCACACACAAACAGCTCATCAACCACCGACATATCCCATCCATTTTAATTGGTACATCTTGAGAGGCAAACCCTCAGCATTTTCCCATTCTGCTGAAGAGGAAGAACGAGGCCCAGATTGACCACAGCAGCTTCCCGCATGCATCTGAGATGGGGATGGGGGCGAACTCAGGCCTCCAGACCTCCCGAGCACCTCTCACCAGTGACTCGGGAGGTCTGCCTGCTTAGGAACAGCGAGGCCAGAGGGAGGAGAGGCTGCTGCGAACAGGAAGGAGATTTGCTGTGGCCCACGCTCCCCTGTCTAGGTGCTGGGAGCCTCCAGAGATTCCCTAGACGCTGGGCAGACAATGGGGGCAGGCTAGCATGTTGGGGTTTCAGAAAGCTATTCAAATGCACTGCCCACACAGTCTGTGAGGCAGAGCTGTTTCCAGCTTCCCCACTCAGCCCTTAGGCAGGAGGATGCCTGTCCTATCTGCAGAGAGAGAGAGAGAGGGAGAGAGGGGGAGAGGGAGAGGGAGAGACAGAGAGACGAGGGAGAGAGAGTACACTGGCCTGCCACTGGCTGCAAGGAGGAGCCCAGTGGGCCCGGTTACTGCTGGCTCCCATTGTCATGCTGCTCAGGATGTCATTGCTGCTACAAGGATCTCAGGGTGTGCTTAGGGATGCTCCAGGCACCACCACCCCCTTCCCCCAGGTAACCGAGGGAAGGATGGAGCAGCAGGATCCATGTAGAAGAGCCCCAGGTACCAGGACGCCAGTGGAACCCCTCAGCTGAGTCTCTTGCCTGACCCTCTGCACAGAGGGAGTTAAGGATGCAGAGGAGAAGAGCATTGATTGGTACCAAGCTGACATCTACTGAAACCTCCCGTAGCCCCACGAGAGAGGCACGTTACCATCCCCGTGTCACAGGCAGGAAATGAAGTCAGCCATAGCACCGGATGCACAAGGTCACACAGGTTACATGGCTTTTTCAAGCCCAAAGACTTGCTCCGTAGGGCAGCAAGGCAAGCCCTCCTCCTTGTGGGCAGGGCCCTGGGGGTGTGGCTTCGATGGGGTCGGGATTGTTGGGAGATGTCTGGAAAGCAAACAACTCTTGGAACCGGGCACTGATGGCTCCCTCCTGTAATCCTAGCTACTCAGAAGGCTAAGATCTGAGGGTGGTAGTTCAAAGCCAGCTTCGACAGGAAAGTCCATGAGAATCTTCTCTCCAATTATCACTAAAAAGCTGGAAGTGGAGCTGTGGCTCAAGTGGTCAAGTGACAATCTAGAGAGAAAAAGCTAAGGGACACTGCCTAGGCCCTGAGTTTAAGCCCCATTACTGGCACCAAGAAACAAGAAAAGAAAAGGAAAAAAAAAAAAAAAAGAGAGAGAAAGAAAAGTTTTGGAAGCCCATGGTCCGAGGACAAGAAAATGGGGGCAGTCTCAACTATACCCACCAGGCCACTGTGGGGCGCCATGTGCATACCCCACACGCAGGACCCAGCTGTAAGTCCCACCCACATGCGTGTCTTCACCCTTCTCAGGTCCCCCTTCTTCCTGTCCATCAGCGATGCCCTTTTCTCTGCATTCCCTAGAGATGCCATCTGCAGCCACCCCCCCTCCCTGACCCCCAGAGGCAAAACAATGCTTTTGAAACTGATGATTTCAGAGACCCCTGACTCTGAGGGTGGTATAACAGTCTCTGGTCCGGTGGCTGGACCTACATTGTTTAGCCTGTCACCTCTCCTGTGATGAGGTTGTCCCTGCTTCTCTGGGGACAGAGTAAGGTCTTCCTCTTCTGCCTTAGCCATTATCATCATGTAATATGACCAGCCTTCTGCACATCTGTCTCCAGGTGAACAGCGGGTGGCATAAAAACAAGGACTGAGACTATCTAGGATAGCCCTTGGCACACAGCAGGAGCTTCATAAACGTTTGATGGATAGACAAATGATGGCAATTATAGCTGGTATTTATTGAGTCCCTTTTATGAGCCAAGCTTATGCAAGGCCCTTAGCATATATTACCTTTAATATGTACCACAACCATATAAGATTAATTTTAGTATCTTTGTCCTACAGGGGAAAACTAGGCTCAGAAAGGTTGAAGTCACCTGCCTAAAACTGCACAGCAAAGCCAGGTACCAATGGATCACGCCTATAATCCTAGCTATGCAGGAGTCTGAGATCTGAGTTGAGGTTCAAAGCCAGCCCAGGCAGGAAAGTCTATGAAACTCTCATATTCAATTAACCACACAATGAACTGGGAATGTGGCTTAGTGGTAAAGTGCTTACTTAGCATGCATGAAGCCCTGGGTTCGATTCCTCAGTACCACATACACAGAAAAAGCTGGAAGGCACTATGGCTCAAGTGGTAGAATGCTAGCCATGAGCAAAAGAAGCTCAGGCCTTGAGTTCAAGCCCCAGGACTGGCAAAAAAAGAAAAATCAATTAACCACACAAAAGTTAGAAAGTGGAGCTGTGGCTCAGTGGTAGAGCCTTAGTTCTGAGCACAAAAGTTCAGAGGCAGTATCCATGCCCTGAGTTCAAACCTCAGGACTAGGAAAGAGAAAAAAAAAATTGCAATGTTTGGGAATCAAGAAACAACTAGAAGGTACCAAGGCTTTGTTTGCCCTATCATACGAGTGAATCAAATAAGGCACAAGTTTTGCAACTGTACCTCCTGTCTCTCCTCTCTGTTGCTGCTGCTCTACTCATTATTTACTTAGGATCAGCCTCAAAATTGGGGGTTCTATCGCCAGCTTTGACACCACCATCAATTATCTACTCCTCTGCAGGAGAGGTTGTCCCTTTCTTTTGGAATGCCTCCCCTCCCCTATCTTCCAGAACATGGCTCCTTAGCCACAGTGTGTACACGAGGCCCCCGAACCCTCCTCCTCCCCAGTCAGCCCCACCCCCCAGAATCCATGCTTCAGCATCTGGAACTATGGTGCCATGTTTTCTCCCCTGGTACTCTGCACATGCTATCAGCCAGCTGGAAAAAAGAAAAGCCCTCCCTCTCTTCCCAGTCTTCTCTGTTAACTCTTGGCTCAATCAGAGCTGTCCAGCACTAACCTCCATGCTACAGTCTCAGTAGAGGGGCACCTGGACTGTCCTTCTAAGGCTACCAGTTAAACGCGTGGTTCCCCACCTGTAGCATTATCAGGTGGGAGCCTGGCAGGAAGTCTTTAGGTCATTTGGGTTGTGCCCTTGAGAGAGGGTGGGACTCCAGTTCCTTCTTCTTCCTCTCCCTTTCATTTCCTGGACACCAGTGGCTTGGCTCTCCCACAGGCTCTCGGCCATGTAATTCTGAGTTGCCACAGACCCAAGAGCAATTGGACCAATGGATCCTGGACTGTCAGCCAAAACGAAACTTTTCTCTGTATGAGTTGATTGTCCCCAGGTATTTGTTACAATAACGGAAAGGAGCGCGGCACTGGTGACTCACGCCTTTAATCCTAGCTCAGGAGGCTGAGACCTGAGGATTGCAGCTCCATGCTAACCTAAGCAAGAAAGTCTATGAGACTCTTATTTCTAATTAATCACAGAAAAAGCTGGAAGTGATGCTGTAGCTCAAGTAGTAGAGCACTAGTTCCGCAAAAGGAGCTTAGGGACAGCGCCAAGGCCCAGAGTTCAAGGCCTAGGACTGACAAAAGAAAACCAGTTTGGGAGACTCTTTCCAATTAACCACCAGAAAATTGGAAGTGGAGCTGTGGCTTGTGGCTCCAAGCGGTAGAGCAACAGCCTTAAGCAAAAAGAGTTCAGGGACATCACCCAGGCCCTGAGTTCAAGCTCCATGACTGACCCAAAAAAAGAAAAAAAAAGAAAGTGTTTTCTGAGCCTTTTTGAACCTCACCAGCTCCTTGAATCTGCCCTTTGTCCACAGTGTCTCTAATCCTTTAGCGTCTCTAATCCTCTAGCTCCTTAGCCAGAGTCTGTTTCCCTTCCCCCCTGCATGCTCCCCAACCTTGGCAGGGCCTCCCCACTCCCCAATACCCTTATTATACATTTGGACTATGGAGCAAGGTAGGCAGGTTGCATCATCTCCGTAGTCTGGAGGCTTTGGCTCCAGCCATTTTGTAACCTTTCAACACTTGGCGGATTCCTTTTTAGAAAGAGAGCTGGTGTCCAGGAGGTCTGCAGGCCCTGGCGGGGAAAAAAAACAGGCCTCCAAGAGTTGGGAGGCCCTTGTGGGATGCCCTGCCAACCACCCACAGGTCATTTTCCTGCCTGGGCTCTATGTTTCCCTTCTCCTGTCTCACGTGGGGGGGGGGGGGGTGAGATCTCAGGTCCATATCCAGAAGGAAATTGTCCCATTCCCAACATTTTTTTTTTTTTTTAATGCAAGTACTTGTACTCAGGGCCTCTGTGCTCTTGTTTGGCTTTTGTTCACTCAAAGCTGGCACTCTACCACGTGAGCCACGCCTCTACTTACTGCTTCTTTTGAGTTTTTCACATCTGTCTGCTGGGGTTGGCTTTCAACTGTGATCCTCAGATCTCAGTCTCTTGAGTAGGTGTGAGCCAAGGTTCCTGGTTCATTCTGAACATCTTATTCTCCCCAGGACGTTCAAAAGTACATCCCCGATGGTGGACTGCCCCTACTCAAGATATCTAACCTGGGGCTGGGAAGGTGGCTCAGTGGTAGAGTGCTTGCCTTGCATGCATGAGGCCCTGGGTTCGATTCCTCAGCACCACATAAGCAAAAAGCAAAAAGCCGGAAGTGGCGCTGTGGCTCAAGTGGTAGAGCGCTAGCCTTGAACTGAAGAGCTGAGGGACAGAGCCCAGGCCCAGAGTTCAGGCCCCATGACCGGACCCCCCCCCCAAAAAAAAGACATCTAACCTGACAGCCTGTCTCCCCTCTACCCCCAGATTGTAGAGGCCATGGTCACTGGCAGGGCAGAGGTCATAGGCTTCCTTGATTTGGTCTCTAGAGCTAAGGCCTTACCTCCTCTCCCCACAGCCCTCAGGAGAAAGCAGGCCTGGGAAGGGACTCTGTGTGCTTCATGCTACTGAAGCTTCATTTATTTTATTGCTTTTTACATTTTTGTGGTCATCCTGGGGCTTGAACTCAGGGCCTGGGCACTGTCCCTGAGCTTCTTTTGCTCAAGACTAGTGTTCTACCATTTGAGCCACAGCTGTACTTCCAGCTTTTTTGGTTGTTCATTAATGATGAGTCTCACAGACTTTCCTGCCCAGGCTGGCTTTGAACCGCGATCCTCATATCTCAGCCTCCTGAGTAGCTAGGATTACAGGAGTGAGCCACTGGTGCCCAGTTTATTATTTTATTTAGTCTTATATTCTTGAAGTTCATTGGCCTGGGTTCTAATCAAATATGCCACTAAACTCTCTTTAAGAGTTAGGGCCAGTTCTGAGCCTCAGTTTCTCTTGTGTAAATGAAAGCTGACCTAGCACTATTCTGAAAAGCACCTCTAAGTTGAGTCCTCTAAGGTGACTCAGTGGGACCGCAGAGGTTGCTTCCTATGGGACACAGTGAACCACCCCTTGGGGTAGGACGTGGGGAAAATGACTGGTGGGGAGGGGGAGCTGGCCGGGTGGGAACTCTGGGCTTACTGTTATCAAGGAAATGATAAACAGGTAGAGATCGGGAGGCCCCTGTCAGAGGGCAGTCCTGGGTGGTTGGGTAACAAAAAAGTTAGTGTGGAACCCTTTCTCAAACAAATAAGCCCATCGGAGTCGTGGCTACAAGGAAGAAATAGGCCAGCGCTGGCCAAAACAAAAATAAAAAGCAGATATCCTTAAAACAAACAAACAAACAAAAAACTGACAAACCAAAGGACATGGCCCAAGTGGGAGAGGGTCTGCCTTGCAAGGCCTAGGGTTTAAACTCAGTACCACCAAAACCAAAACCAAAACCAGGAAGAAACAAACAGCCTACGCACGTCCTAGGGTGCTGGGTGCTAGGTTCCCAGGGCTACCAGCTGAGAAGCCTCCCCGGCCAGGCCATGAAGGAAACAGGAAGAGGCGTTTGGACCCTGGTTCCCAGAGTGAGAGAAAGGGGTGGGCACCCTGACAGAGGGAGCCCCGGGGATTGGCAGCGGCTGGGGGCAGGGCGGGAGGACGGCGGGGAGGAGTCAGCTTGTACACGTGAAAAACTCTGGTGGGGGCCGGGCTTCTTCCCTCCCCCTCCTCCTCCTCCTCCTCCTCCTTCTGCCCCCCTCCCCTCCCCTCCCCTCGGTCCTCCTCCTCCTCCTCCTACTCTTCCAGCTCAGGTTGCAGCTTCTCTGGGGGATCCACGCACCTTTCCCGAGCCAGGAAAGCGGCGGGGCCGGGACCCAGCGCGCGGGGCGCAGGGCGCAGGGCGCAGGGCGCGGAGCCCCAGCCCCGGGCCGCCGGGCCCCGCGGGCAGCGCGCCGGGGAGCGGGAGGTCGCCGGAGGGGCACCGCGGCGCCGGGCGAGCGGAGCAAAGGTAAGCCGAGCGGCCCTTAAAGGCGCCGGGCTGCCCGCGCCGGGGCGCGCGGCCGGAGGGCACGCGGTGGTCCGTGCGCGGGGGGCGTTGTGTTGTCGTGTTGTGTGTGTGTGTGTGTGTGCGGGGGGAGGGCCACTGCCGACTTCCAGGTGCTTAGGAGTCTGTTTGGCAGACCCCGGGATCCCCGGGACCCCCGGGACCCCCACCCCACCCCGTGTCGTGTCTGGGACTCCCTCTGTCCCCAGGCTCGGCTCAGAACCCACGAGGCAAAGTTTCCACGCAGTCGTGAACCAGGGGTCCCAGGTGACGGAAGACGCAACAGTGTGGGACCCGACGCTCCCCCCTCGCCCCCGGAAAGGCTTTCTGGTCCCTGGAGAACTTTCAGGATGGGCAGGCTGGGGGATGGGGTGGGAGGCCCGGGGACAACGTGGAAGGACGCGAGACGCCCCAGGGGCGCAGCGCGGGGCTGGCAGTTAGGAGGGTCCCTGGGGAATGTGCTGTGCACGCTCTCCTGCGCCCTCTCTCTCTCTCTCTCTCTCTCTCTCTCTCTCTCTCTCTCTCTCTTTTGCTCTCTCCCCCCCATCTCCTGGGAAGCCCCGAGTAACGACCCCCCCCCCATCAGCAGTGGATAAAGGGTTAATGCAGCCGTGGGAAAGGCTGGTTAGTGGCCTGTTGAGCTAAGAGACGTGTCCGGGATTTCTCTGTGTTGGGGGAGAGAGTTAGGAATCTGGCACAGGAATGGGGAATGGGCCAGAGGTGCCCATGCCAGCCTCTTGGGGAGCAAGTTCCCTGTCTGCAGGCCTGGTGGTTGATTTTCTTTCCTAAAGGGCCAGTGGCACCCCCTGGGCTCACAGGGGCCAGAGAAGCACAGCTGTGAGAAGTGTGTGCACAACCAGATCCCCAGAACCTTGGGGTCCCCCCCTGCTGCTCTCCCCACCCTTCATCCCATCCCTACTCCATCCCTAGACAACCTTCCCCAGCCATGGCCTTTGACTGCTTTCATCTTGTCAGCTTGCGGTGAGATTCTGCATAGCTGTGTGCCATCCCCACCCAGGCATGGGCACAGAGCACATTCCAGAATTCTCCAGGCCTCCTGGAGCATCTGGCTGGCTGACACATCTCAAGATCCCCTACCTGTAGCTTGCCTGGAGGAGGGGGGGGGAGGGAAGGGGTTCTAGGAAAGCTTGTGGGGGTGGGGGTGGGGTTGCCAGGAAAATGGAAGGCAGTACTGACTACCAGATTATTTTATCCTGAAGAAGAATCTGGAGAGAGGGTCGTCCCGCACAGGTGATGAAGCTGAAGAACTGACCTCACCCCTGACTGGGGGCGTCCCTAAGCCATGAGCTGCCTAGGACTGTCCCCACTGGCTGCCCAGGCTCTGCCCACTCATGTCAGAGTGGCCCTTCCTGTAGAGACCTCAGGAAGTTAGATCTGGTTTCCCCATGCCTTCGTGGCTGTCACTCATGGAATATCTACTCTGTGTCCCAACATCTTCACAAAGCAAGGCACCATGATCCCCATTTTACAGGTCAGGCAACGGAGGCACTGAGAGATGAACATTCCCTAAGTTGTGTACAGGTGGGATTCAGCCAAGCCCACTTGTAGCTCACCCCAAGCCCCTGCCCCATCCCTGCCAGGTTCCAGCCCAATCTGGAGTTCCGGGAGTCTGCCTCAGTCTTCAGAGGAAGGAAGGACAGGGCCAGGCCCCAAGTAATGAAGCTCCCGTTTGTCCTGTGCCAGGCAGAGCCAGGCTTCACCACAAGTGGCAGGAGAGAGGGACCAGATCGGAAGAGTGAATAGGCTCCTGGTCTCGCATCCCGTGGGGAGACCTCCTCGTCTATGGAGAAGATGGAGCTGCCTCGCCCGCAGTTTCAGCAAAGCGGCTCCTACCCCACCCTGACCTCTCCTTTTCCCATCTTTTGGTCTTCTGTCTGACATCTCCCTGGATCCCCTCCTCTGATTTCTTCGTTTCTTTCCTAATTAAACTGGAGACCTGAAGGAGAGGGAGGGCAGAACTAGGGCCTTGCTTCAACTGGCTCTGTGATGCCCCTGCCCCTAAGCATCTCCTGAAATCCTCCAGCCTCAGTTTCCTCATATGTCTTCATACATGGGACCCATCATCGGAAGGGGCGTTAGGAGGGGGTGGAGGTGGTGAATTTTCTAGTGATGCCCCAGGGCTGGCTCTGGGGTAGAAACTAAATAAGAAGGCCAAGCCCTTAGACAGAGGCTTCGTGCTCTTCCTGGCATGTGTGTGGAAGGGAGAGGGAGTCCTGTATGGGAGAATGGGGGAGCTGGATGGAACCCTGCCAGGAGGGACCAGGAATCTGTGCTGGGTCACCCTCCAGTTCCTAGTGAGTAAGGAAGACTGCAGGATGGAGGTTCCTTTCTGAGGTGCCTATGGGCAGCACCTCCTTTCCCTGGAGCCAGTAGGATCTTTTCCTGGTACTTAATAATTTGCAGTCCCTGTTCTGCTCTGTTGTCCATGAGGGAGTAGCTGGCCTGGGTCCAGACCCACCTGATTAGCTTCACCCCTTTGGGAGCAAGTCATGTTTCTCTGTGTCCCTCCTTAACCCCTCTTTCCTTTACCCTGGATCCTTTGCCCTTGCCCTCCAGGTATTTGCTGCTGAGTGGACACTTTCCTAGCTCAAGGGATGGGGACAGATCAAGGTTAGCCTGTCCTGGCCCTTACAGCACGTACACACACACACACACACACACACACACACACACACACACACACACACACACACACACACACACACACACACACACACACACACACACACACACACACACACACACACACACACACACACACACACACACAGAACTTTGATGGTCAGTGGCTCAGTTTCACCAGGACTGGTGCTCAGGCCCAGTAGGGCCCAACCCATGGCACCACAGCAGATTGGGAAGCTGTGAGCATATCTCAGCCAGCTCTGAAGCCTGTGGGCACCCACAATTCTGCCTGTAGAGGGGGGGATCCAGGGAGGCATGTGTGAGGTTTGGCTTTGAACTGAAAAGGGTGGATGTTCCCTGGCAGCCCGTGTGACCCCTGTGTTCTAGAAGACTTTTTGTTGTTGTTGTTGTTGGTTGTGGGGCTTGAGCTCAGGGCCTGGGTGCTGTCCCTGAGCTTTTTTCATTCAAGACTAGTGCTCCACCATTTTGGGCCATAGCATCACTTTCAGTTTTCTAGTGGTTAATTAGAGATAAGAGTCTCCGGGCCTTTCCTGCCTAGGCTGGCTTTGAACCTCGATCCTCACATTTTAGCCTCCTGAGTAGTTAGGATTACAGATGTGAGCCACCAGCAGCACCCAGCTGTTCTGGGAGACTTTAACTTACTCATTTGAAGGGATAGTGGTAAAACTCACTTCCTTGTGGAGGCTCAATAATTGTCCTTCCCTGTCAACCTCAAAACCCATTAATGAGGTCTTCCCTGAAAATGGGTGGAGTAGACAAGCCTCTTAAAGTCTGGCTGATACATTCATTATTTGCCTATATTTACCTGCTGTATTTACGTCTCCTTTCCACCTTGGGTGGAGGCAGGTTAAGGGCCTGGGGTTACTTTAAATCTTGCCTCTGTCACTCAATAAATGCTTGCCTTAAGGTCAAGTAATCTCTGGCCCAAGTTTCAGACTCAGCTTTAAAATTGGGAGGATTAGAGTACTATTACCTCATGTGGCTGGGAGCATTCCGATGGCTTCATGTCCTCATACTCTTGGCTTTACCTGATGGTATTATGGAGGGCACGTGGCTCGTGGGCCACCTTTGGCCTCTACTTGACATCTTTTCTACCTGACATCTTTTCTAAAGTGGATCCTGGTAGATACCATAGCTCAGGTCCCAAATTAGGAAAGAAATTCTCTTTCCTAAAATGATTCGTCCAGCCAGGCATTGTGCTGTACACCAAAACCTCAGCTATTGGGAGGCTGAAGCAGAAGGATCTGGTGTTTGACCAGCCTCTGAGATACATAGTAAGAGCCTGACTTTTTTTTTTTTTTTTTGGGTCCGGTCGTGGGGCCTGAACTCTGGGCCTGGGCGCTGTCCCTCAGCTCTTCAGCTCAAGGCTAGCACTCTACCACTTGAGCCACAGTGCCACTTCTGGCTTTATTCTTTTTACTTATGTGGTGCTGAGGAATGGAACCCAGGGCCTCATGAATGCAAGGCAAGCGCTCTATCACTGAGCTACCTTCCCAGCCCTGGAGGCTGAGATTTTGAGGACTGAGGTTCAAAGCCAGCCAGGCAGGAAAGTCTGTGAGACTTTTATCTCCAATTAAGAAAAACAACAACAACAAAATATCAAAGTAGATCTATGGCTCAAGTGATAAAGCACTAGCCTAGAGCAAAGAAAGCTCAGGGATGGCACCCAGGCCCTGAGTTCAAGCCCCGTAACTACCACATCTGAAGCCTAGAACAGGAAATTCCATGAGACTCATCTCCAAGAGTGGTGGCTGGAGGCCTGGCTCAGGTGGTAGAACTCCAGCCAAGGAGGGAAAGCATCAGATACTCTTTGAGTCCCAGTATGGGGACAGTGAAGAGAAAAAGCTGGAAGTGGAGGTGTGTGGTTCAAGTGGTAGAACACCAGCCTTGAGCACAAAAAGCTCCTGACAGTACTAAACTGTGAGTTCAAGCCTGCCCTCCCCCAACATGTTCCTCTCCTTATTCTACTCTGAATACCTGTTCCACGTGGTCATTATCCCAGGAAATTCTTTTTTTTTTTTTTTTTGTCAGTCGTGGGGCTTGAACTCTGGGCCTGGGCGCTGTCCCTCAGCTCTTCAGCTCAAGGCGAGTGCTCTACCACTTGAGCTACAGTGCCACTTCCGGTTTTTCTGGTGGTTTATTGGAGATAGAAGTCTCACAGTCTCTCCTGCCCGGGCTGGCTTTGAACCGTGATCCTCAGATCTCAGCCTCCTGAGTAGCTAGGATTACAGGCGTGAGCCACCAGCGCCCGGACCCAGGAAATTCTTAAAGAAGTCTGCCCTTTCCTCCTGGCGATCCCCTCAGGAACCAGTCTTTCCTCTGCTCTCAACCACCTAGTAAGGAGACCCTAGGGGGAGACCAGGCCCAGGCTGGGGTGGGTGTGGGGGGTGTATGGCCATCGGGTCCATGTCCTGGTGCTGGAGGACATCAGGTAGAAGCAGCTACATCTCCACACTAGATGGCAAGGTTCCTAGATCCTCTCCCTGAGCCTGACAAGGACACTAGCGGCTAGCACCTGTGCTGTGGCTAGCCCAGGTGCCACATTCTGTGCTGATACCAGATCTGATGAGGCTCCTTCTCTGGAAGGTGACCCTGAATGGGCTGCTGATTCCTTGGGCTATAGGGCCCAGTAACCCAAGGGGACAGAGAGAACACTCAACTGCAAATCACAAGCCCTCTCCTCTGTCTCAGCTTCAGGCAGCTACTCTGAATAGTGTTGGGCCTGTTGCTATTTCATCAAAGTCTTGCCTTCTTGCCTAAGGTCAAGAATACGGGCCGAGGGGGCTGGGAAGTTGGCTCAGTGGTAGAGCGCTTGCCTTGCATGCATGAGGCCCTGGGTTCAATTCCTTAGCACCACATAAGCAGAAAAAAGCCAGAAGTGGCCCTGTGGCTCAAGTGGTAGGGCGCTAGCCTTGAGCTGAAGAGCTGAGGGACAGCGCCCAGGCCCAGAGTTCAGCCCTCACAACCGACCAAAAAAAAAAAAAAAATACAGGCCTAGGGCTTTTTGTTTGTTTGTTTCAGTATTGGGGCTTGACCTCAGGGCCTAGGCTCTGTCCCTCAGCTCTTTAGCTCAAGGTGAGTGCTCTACCACTAGAGCCACTGCGCCACTTCCAGTTTCTGGTAATTGGAGATAAGAGTCTCAGGGACTTTCCTCCTGGGCTGGATTTGATCAGGTAATCCTCAGATCTCAGCCTACCTGAGTAGATCGGCACCTGGCTCCCTTAGCATTTTTGCTCAAGGCAGGCACTCTGTCACTTGAGCCACAGTTTCACTTTTGGCTTTTTTTGTTGGTTAATTGGAGGTAAGAGTCTCAAAGACTTTCCTGCTCAGGTTGGGTTTGAACTATGATCATCAGATCTCAGCCTCCTAAGTAGCTAAGATGATAGGCATGAGCCAAGGCACTGGCTTATGACTAGGGGCTTTTTAAAGCCACCCAAGCTGGTTTGTAGCCTGCTTTTGCAAGTGTACTGTGCCTCAGGAGAAACTCACCTCTGTTCTCTAAACTTCAGAGCCATGGTGCTGCTGGGTACCTAATCCTTGCCATGGCTCTGATGGGCATCCTCTGAGCTTGGAGGAGAAAAGCATTCCCAGACGAGGAGATGCTAGATTCTCCAGGCTCAATAGCACTGTTAGCAAACTGTGACCCTTGACTAACTCCTGCCTGAGCTAAGAAAAAGGTAAACAACAATAACAAAAAAAATTGAAGTGTTTGGGGAAAAAAATCAAAAACAGAAAACAAAACTTTAAAGCACTTCAAGTGACATAAAATTCATGTTTTAGGCATCATCAAGTCAAGTTTTATGGAGCAAGCCACGTTCATGTGTGTGTGTGTGTGCACATGTGCACAAGCACACATGTGTGTCCATGTACATGTGCGCCGGTTCTAAGGTGTGAACTTAGGGCCTGGGCACAGTTCCTTCGCTTTTTCACTCAAGGTTGGTGGTACTCTACTACTTGAGTCATAATTTTACTTCTAGCTTTTCTTGGTAGATAATTGGGATGTGAGTCTCATGGACTTTCTTGCTTGAGCTGGCTTCGAACCATGATCCTCAGGTCTCAGCCTCCTGAGTAGCTAAGATTACAGGCGTGAGATACCCACACCCAGCTGCCACTTTCTCTCTCTTTTACAAGGGGAGCAGGGCATAGTTGCTGTGGATGCTGGCTGGGCCTGCGAAGCCCACAATATCATCTGCCCTCTTACAGAAAAAGCTTACTGACCCGGTCTCAAGATAAGCCTCGTTCTCCTTGGGCCCTGCATTAAATCTCTCTGACATCTCTAGCTAAAAATACTTTCTTTTTATTTAAAAAGAAGCATTGCCCTTTTCCTACTAGGTAAGCAATAAATGTCCATCATGGAAATGTTAGAAGATACAGATAAGCACAAAAGGAGACATTCAGATTATCCAGAATTCTACCACCCAGAGATAGCTACTATTGGCATTTGCCCTAAAGCTGCTTCATTTATATTCAGGTTACGTGCAGTGAAAGCATCTCTATGTATGTGTGTATGTGTGTATGTATGTATGTATGTATGTATGTATGTATGTATGTGACACATGTGCATATCTGAGGCCCATACAGCTTCCCCTTCTTCACTTGAAAGCGCCTCTCAAAGTGGACCTGTGGGGACACGATTGAGAGGTGCCAGACAGGCAGGCAGGAAGTTGGCCTCCATTCTGAGGTTCAGTCTGAGGCTCCAGGGCTTTGAGGGGCTGAAGCTGTCATCTGGGAGTCATCAGCACGGGGTGGAGGGTGGGGGTTCCATCACGGGAGAGGATGAGGTCACCCAGGAAATGTGCAGAGAGGGGAAGAGCAAGGGCCAAAGAGGGAACTGTGGGTGCGCCACCATTCAGGGACAGGTAGAGGAAGTGAGTCCACGGGACCTAAGGAGGGAGAAGGAAGTGGACGGGACCCAGGAGGTCGGGCTGTCAGGGAGGCCACAGCGTGGAGCTTAGGACAGGATCTGAGCGCGTGCTTGTGAACCCAGCAAGTGACTGCAGAGGACCCTGGGCTGGTTGGTGAGTGGATTGATGAGGGACAGTTAGAGAACATTGAACAGCTGTGGGCTGGGCAGAGGAGGCCGGCAGCCTAGGTCTAGGTAACAGCCTTGGCCCAACTTGGGCCTTTTACCCTAGCTACTGAGAAGAGATGGTAAGGGGGGGGGGGAGTAGAGTGCACGGGGGGGGGGGTGTCTCCTGTCCGAATGTGGATGGAATAGTTGGGGCCTGGCTGGTGGGAGCTGAGTATAAATAGGATGATGGTTAAGAGATGCCGGGAAGTCCTCCCCTCCCTCTCCCTGATCATGAGACCCAGGTCCCCAGGGATGTCAGGGTTCCGCGGCCCCTGCAGTTCTGTTGCTAAAGTTGGGCATAGACAGAAAAGCCAGAGCTGTGAATAAAGATTTGTGACAGGCCACCGGGAAAGTAGGGCTTCTAGTGTTGACATAAGGGCAGCAAAGGGGTGAACTTGAAGCCCCCACTATTTTTTTTCTCCCAGTCCTGGGGCTTCAACTCAGGGCCTGGACACTGTTCCTGAGCTGTTTTTGCTCGAGGCTAGCACTCTACCACTTAACCATGGCACTACTTCCGGCTCTTTCTGTGTATGTGGTACTGAGGAATCAAACCCAGGGCTTCGTGCATGCTAGGCAAGCACTCTACCACTAAGCCACATTCCCATCCCTCCCCCACTTTTTTTCCCCCTAGTTTGTCCTTACTTTCAGTAAGGTGGACTTACTTTCAGTAATGGTGGACTGAGATATGAGCCATTCCTTGGGGATTTAAGGACAAGGAGGTTGTGGACTTGAGTATTTCAAAACAAAAATGTAAAAAGTATTGATAGAGAGTTTTAGTTTTCATTGCTTCATAATTATACAGATTTATAGGGTGCAGTGTGCAGTTTCGATTCATGTGTATGTACATTGTATAATGATGCAGCCAGAGTAATGAACACATCCATCTTCTCAAACTTATCATTTCTCTGTGGTGAGAGAACACACAAAATCCTCTCACAGCTCTTTTGAAGTAGACATCACTATAGTCTCCCTTCCATGCAACAGAATCCCAGAAGTTATTCCTCCTCCTCTAATTCCTGTTCTCCTCAGCAGCTTGCAACAACTATACATAGTCCTCTCTACATCTATGAGAACAACCTTTTTTTTTTTCCAAAAGTGCTGGTCCTGGGGCTTGAACTCAGGGCCTGGGCTCTGTACCTGAGCCTCCCTGTGCTCAAGGCTAGTGCTCTACTTACTTAAGCCACAGTTCCACTTTCAGCTTTTTCTGTTTATGTACTGAGGAATTGAACCCAGGGCTTCGTGCATGCTAAGCAAGCACTCTACCACTAAGCCACATTCCCAGCCCACCCACATTTTGATTATTATAAATAATGCTGCAGTAAACATGGGAAGAGAAGATATTTCCTTGGTGTACAGATTATATTTCCTTTGGGTGTATACTTAGCAATAGAATTTCTGTTTTTGTTTTGTTTTGCTCATCCTGGGGCTTAAACTCAGAGCCTTGCACTCTTAATCAACTTTTTCACTCAAGGCTGACACTACCCAATTGAGCTATGCCTTCAGTGCCAGCTTTTGGGCTAGTTAATTGGTGCTAAGAGTTTCATGGATGTGTCTGCTGGGGATTGACTTTGAACATTATCCTCAGCTCTTAGCCTCCTGCGTAACTAGTATTATAGGTGTAAACCACTTGCATGAGGCTATGGAGCGGTGGGTTTTCTGGATCACAGACTTTGAGTGAGGGGGATGAAAGCCCTTCCTTGAGGGTCTAGGAAGAGAGTTGCCCCAAGAAGCCGGCCAGGAGGGCGGGCGGGCTGGCTCTGTCTGGGAGGCAGTTCCTGCCTTGATCCCTGGCTTCCCCTCTGGGGAAGTGACATTTGAGTTGAGTTTGGGAGTGGTTTTACCAAGGGAAGAATTGAGGAAGGACATTCCAGGCCAAGTGGACGCCATGTTCTATAGCGCTGACAGAGGGCACCTTGTACTGTCCTATCACGTGGAAGTCCAGATTGCAGACCAGCCTTAGCTGGTCCCCAAAGAGATAAAAAAGAAAATACCAGACCATGCTATATGTGCCTCTGTTCCTTGAACCCCCAAAAGCCAGAAGGCAGTAGGGTGAGAAATAAGGCAGGAGCCATTTGAAGGGGTCAAAATCCAGGCCTGAGCCTCCCCAGCATTCGCCCTGTGAGCCTCCGGAATTCTACTCTTGGATGAAGAGAGTCTAGGAAGGTCCTAGGCCCTACCAGCCTTCTCCCCACAAGCCCCGGGGGCCCCAGCATGCTGTGTGTTGGATTGGATTGAAATCTCTCAGTCCATACCTTGCTCTGCTGTGGACCCCCAGCCTGGAGGCCTGCTCTGATCTCTGTTGAGAGCTGCTGCTGGTTAGAGAGTCCCCCTGTTGGCTTCAGCCCCCCATCCTGCGGCCATCTGGGCCACTATGACCAGGAAAGGAGGGCTAGGAGACAGCTGAAGCCCTGAGCCATTGCTGGTCATGTGACCAGCACCCTGTGGGCCAGGTCCTTGGTCAGGCTCTAGAGTGTGACTGTGAGTGAGACCTGGCCCCTGCCCATGTCCAGGCAGGTACCCTCCTTAGGAATGTGATTGTGCCATAGGAGCAACAGAGGAGAGGCCTACCCTCCCCCCGCCCCCCCCCCCCCAGCCTGGCTGAGCCAGCCAAGGCCCAGACTAGGGGAAGAATGAGGGGCACCATGGAATGAGGAACTAGGCCTTTGGAGAGAGAGCACAGCTTACTTAAGCCCTCAGGGCTAGGAGCACTGCTGGCTTCACCCTAAGTCCTTCACCCACCGGTCTTGGGCACCAATCCTTAGGTCCCAGTTCCCTCTGAGACCCAAGAGCAGTAGCAACACCAGGTGACCCAGGAGTCTGATGCTAGTGGGCTGGTCAGCAGCGGGACAGCCTGAGCAAGCCCAGGGAGAGGCCAGGGCCTATGCCTACACAGGCCCAACCAAACCCAACAACTAAGACTAGAGCAAGCCTACGCTGGAGGAGATAAGGTCCTTGCCTAGCCTGAACGTGGAAGGAAGTGTGCCAAGGTTTATCACACAGCAAAACATGTCCTAGAGCTTCGGGTGACTATGAATGGTCTCTGTCCTTGCGGGGTGCAGTGTTTGTGTATCTTCAGGTCTTTGTGATAGGATGGTCTCATTCCTTCCACAGACTTAAGCCCTGCTGAGGTCTGGTGTGAGATTCTGGGGGAACACATGATGGAGGCCCTCTGTTTTTGTCTCCATGTGGGTCAGAGGCTGGTCCTGAGGGTACCCAGCCTGCTGTGGAAGCCCAGAGGAGGCAAACTTGACCTTGAGGAGGGAGGCGGGGTCACGCACGGTCTTTCAGGGGAAGTGACATGCGGAGTTGGCTTAGGAGTGGTTTTACCAAGGGAAAAAGTGAGGAAGGACAGCCCAGGCCAAACTGGTGGCTGGTGCCAAGCCTGTGGGTGTGAGTGGAAAACTCACTTCCACGTGAGTTTTCTTCCTGGGAGCACCACCTAAGGTCCTTCAGAATGGAGGGGTAAGAGCTGACACTCAGGAACTCAGACACGAGAGGCCTGATCAGGATGCTGGAGCCTGGTCTTTTCCTGAGAGTGCTGTTCGCTTGGAAAGGCTTTGCACAGGGGAGAGACATCATCAGGAAGCAAGTTGAGAAAATAAAGTCTAGCCGCCTGTAGTGATTAGATCGGAAGGCAGGCATCATCCTGTTAGCAGACAAGGAAACTGAGGCAGGGACTGTCTTCCTAGGACTCAGTGCTAGCAAGTCTTGACATGAAATGGAATGGACGTTTGGGAAGTAAGGCTGGACGGCTTGTGGCCCTCATCATAGGATCTCTCTGGATAGAGTGAGGCACTGTGGACACTCTACCACTGAGCTCTGCCCCCAGCACCAAAAACAGAGGACAGAGACCCTGCTGAGCCCGGACACTTCACCTCCGACCCAGCTTCCTGCAGGTCAGCTGAGCGAGCACACTCCCGGAAGGCCTGTGCCAGCTTCCTGATCACAAACAGGCTGTGGGAATGTTCTAGGAGCCCCGACGCTGTCCAGAGCATCTGTTCCCTGGCAGAGTGAGTGCAGGCCTGTCTGCCCGCCTTGGTTCTGGCCACCCAGGAGGCCCCAGCCTGCAGCCTCTCCCCTTGGCTGGGATAGGGGAAGGTCAGTGTAGGGCACAGGAGTGGCTGGCAGCCCTGAGATCTGTCCAGCTGGGCACAGCAGAGGTGGTGGAGGGGAAGGAGATGGTATCTGCTGGCTCCTTGCAGCCAGGCTGTCCCCGAAGGAGGAGGAAGTGTCCCTGAGGCCCAGCTCCTGACGTCTGCAAGCTTGCTCAGCCATGGCCTCTGGTTCTTTGAAATTCCCCCAAGGTGCCCATGGCTGAATGGCCAAGTTAGGAGCAGGAAGTTAGGAGGGCTCCAGCTGGTGTCCGGCCTTTGAGATAGAGGGTCAGGCCCTCGGTGGGCAGTGGCCAGTCTTGTCCTTTGTCCCCTTGCCCTTGGGCTCACAGAGAAACCGAACAGCAGCTGGGTCCTGGCCAGTGGCTCACACCTGTCATCCTAGCTACTCAGGAGACTTGAGATTTGAGGATCACAGTTCAAAGCCAGCCTGTGAGGAAAGTATGTGAGACTCTTTATGTTTTGTTTTGGTTTCTTTTTTTGTCGGCCGTGGGGCTTGAACTCTGGGCCTGGGCGCTGTCCCTCAGCTCTTCAGCTCAAGGCGAGTGCTCTACCACTTGAGCTACAGCGCCACTTCCGGGTTTCTGGTGGTTTATTGGAGATAGGAGTCTCACAGTCTCTCCTGCCCGGGCTGGCTTTGAACCGCGATCCTCAGATCTCAGCCTCCTGAGTAACTAGGATTACAGGCGTGAGCCACCAGTGCCCGGCCTTTGAGACTCCTTAATGAGCCACAAAAAGCTGGAAGTGGATCTTGGCTGAAGTGGTAGAGCCCTAGCCTTGAGCCTGGACCCTTTGCCCTGGCCTGGCCTGGCCCTGCCCTGTGTGAGCAGAGGACCTGCCTCCCAGGCCCTTACTCCATTCAACCCTGTAGTTCTGCTGGCTGAGAACCCCCCTTCTCCCTTTCCTATCCCTGGTCAGGGCAGTATGGGGAAGGGAAGGTCGTGGGCGCCATTAGATTTGGTTTGCCATGTGTCTTCTTTCTGGCAGCTCTTTTTTGGTCAGTCGTGGGGCTTTAACTCTGGGCCTGGGCGCTGTCCCTGAGCTCTTCAGCTCAAGGCCAGCCCATGAGCCAGAATGCCACTTCTGGTTTTCTGGTAGTTAATTGGAGATAAGAGTCTCACAGACTTTTCCTGCCCAAGTTGGCTTTGGACCACAATCCTCAGATCTCAGCCTCCTGAGTAGCTAGGATTACAGGCGTGAGCCAACACAGTGATTCCCTTCTGGCCTCCTCTCCAGGCATGCTGCAGTTAGAGCACATAGCAGACTCACTTCTGCCTCAGGACCTTTGCACCTGCTTTCTTCTCGATGACCTGCTTTCTCATGAAGTTCCCTGACCTATACCTACTCTGAATTCTTTCTCTCTCTCTCTCTTTTTTTCTTCATTTGTGGGGCCTGAACTCTGGGCCTGGGTGCTGTCCCTCTGCTCTTCAGCTCAAGGCTAGCGCTCTACCACTTGAGCCACAGCACCACTTCTGGCTTTTTCTGTTTATGTGGTACTGAGGAATTGAACACAGGGCCTCATGCATGCAAGGCAAGTGCTCTACCACTGAGACACCTTCCCAGCTCCTCTTTTTTTTAAATCTTTTTTTTTTTTTAAATTTGCACACAGTAATAATACAGTAGGGGGTTCATACATGCATCCAGTAGGCTTTGAACAAGTTACTCTCCCCTTTATAGTTTATGGATAGATAATCAGACAAACAGACAGTTATACAAATACATAGGTAGATATATAGATAGTCAGAAAGATAGGCTGATAGTCAGATAGACTGATCGAAAGATAGAAGTTCAATTTGCTTGTCTATTTTATTTATTTATTGGTTGCTTGTGGGGCTTGAACTTAGGGTCTGGGCACTGTCCCTGAATCTCTTTGTGCTCAAAGCTAGTACTCTACCACTTGAGCCACAACACCACTTTCAGTTTTGGAGTGGTTAATTGGAGATAATCTCATGGGGAAGCTGAAATAAGGATACAGGTTGAATCATTGTAACAATGAGATGTACAAGACACTATGTTGAAAAAGGGGGGGGGTGTTGGGGAGGTGGGAGGGAAGGGATGGTAGGGGAAAAACCACAGGAGGGTCTAACAATGCTCGATGGTAAATGCACCATTACCTTACTCATGTAACTGTAACCCCTCTGAACAGTATCTTTACAATAGAAATATTTTATTGTATATATATATGTATATATATATATATATATATATATATATATATATATATATATAAGAAAAGAAGAGGTAAAAAGAATCTCATGGGGACTCTCTGCCCCAGCCGGCTTCAAATTTTGATCCTCAGATCTCAGCCTCCTGAGTAGCTAGGATTACAGGCGTGAGCCACCAGTGCCTGGCTTGCTTGTCTCTTGTAGTGTCTGCATCCTCTTGCCCCAATCAAGGTGTATCAGGGCAGAGGTTGGGGATGGGGTTCATTGCTTAGCATGTGTGAGGTCCTGGGTTCAACCCACAGCAGTTCAAAAAGGAAAAAGAGAGAAATGGCAGCACACAGGAGGGCAGGACTTAATGTCTTTCCCTTTCCCGTGGGTTCTGGCGGCCAGCAACCATGGCCGGCATGGGCAGGTGCAGAGTGAGTGCTGGGATAAGTAAGCAGAATGACAGAATGAAGTAGAGCGTAGACGAGCACGCCACTAAATCGCTGTCACACAGCCTACTAGCAGTGGCTCCGAAATCCCGCCTGGGTTTGTCTAACTGCGGATTCAGAATAGGAGGAGGCAGGAAGGCCAGAAGAGAGAAGGGCACGCTTCCAGCCCAGGCCGTGGGTCAGGAGCACAGCAGAGCCACGTGGCCACACCCTCAGCCACGACCAGGAAATGGCTGCAGGTCAGTTCCCCTCCAGGCGCCACGGTGCCCTTCCTGGGCCTCCCCTGGCAGCTGGCTAGCAAGGCAGCAAGGGTAAACTGACCACTGAGCAGTGCTGGCTTTCCTCCTGGCCTGGCTCCCCTTCCTTCTCCCGTGCCACCCGCTCCTCCACCCCTGCAGGAAGCGCTGGGCCGCTGCTGTGTGTGCAGGCAGAAGTGACAGGCAGGCCTACCTGGGGGAGGGGGGAGGGGAGCATGCTTGTCCAGTCACAGCTCCAGAGGGGCCTTCGCTCTGCCATCTTCTTTATGCCCCCCTGCCTGGCCACTCCCCTAGACCCCATCGTCCTCTTCCCCTGGCACCAATTGCACGGGACAGCCCCAGATGGCTTCCTGGCCTCGGGACAAAGGCCACACTGTGCCTGGGCCTGGGCTGGGTCACACTGAGGCTCTGTCCCCAGTTTGTGGGGGGGGGGAGGGAAGATGGGCAGATAGCACCAAGGTGACAGGCCTTTTTCCTGTCTCCCTTCCCCCCCTCAGCCCCCAAAGCTGAGGAGCTGATTCTCCCAAGGGAAAAGTGACAGAAACATCTTGTGTCTTGAGCTAAGGAACAACAGATCATTCACTGCCCCCAGTGCCCTGTCACCCCCCCCAGGACCCTGCCCAGTTCAATGCCCTGATTGTCCCCAGCAGAGAGAAGCATCCACTCTCTGCTCTGCTCACCACCCCCATCCCTGCTGCCTGCTTCCCTGGAACCATCAGGAAGTTCATCCCTGTGTCTGACCTCCATCCCTCCCCACCTCAGTGACAACTTGCTTCCCTCTGATTTCTTCCCCAGTGGGCTGAGACACAGCTGGGTCTCATCGCTCTGCAACACTTCAGCCCTGCATTCCTGCCCAAGTCAGCTGTCCCAGTTTCCCCCTCTCCCCCCACCTCCCTGTCCCACCCCAGGCGGAGCTGGTGGCTCCTTGGGGAGCGCAGGTGTGATCTGAGGGCGGTTCTCATCTGTCTGGCTGAAGTTGGGAGTCTCACTCTCAGGAGGCCTGAATGGGCTCCCCTCCGTCTGCCTGGCCGATCCGAGCGTGAGATTTATGGCAGCTACCGGTAGATTCCTGAGCCACAACCCTGGCATGCCATCTCGTAAATCGCAGCCTGCAAGACAGCTTTATGGAGTAGCCTTGATCCCTCCTGGCAAAGCTCGATGTCAGGAATCCAGGTGCTGCCTCCAGCGCCCCACCTTTGATGACCATGACGGGGGAGCCTGGGGCGTTTTGGCGTGGGCAGCACAGGTGTGTGTACTTCCCGAGCAGAGGCAGCGGCTCCTGATCTAGTGTGCCCTAGTGTGCCTTCCCTCTGACCCCTCTGACCCCGACTCCCCTACTCCCCCAGCACACAAGGACAGCCCGGAAACCTCAGCTCTTCCCGAGGCTGTACGCACTTTCCAACCACGGATCCAGAGCACACCATTAGAGCTGCACTGAAAATGTATCTTCTGGGGCTGGGAAGGTGGCTCAGTGGTAGAGCGCTTGCCTTGCATGCACAAGGCCTGGCGCTGTGGCTCAAGTGGTAGAGTGCTAGCCTTGAGCACTCAGAGAGAGGCTCAGGGACAGTGCCCAGGCCCTGAGTTCAAGCCCTACAACTGACAAATAAAAATGTCATCTTCTGGCCGCACACTAGTGGCTCCCACATGTGGCTTATACCTGTAATCCTAGCTATTCAGGAGGCTGAGATCTGAGGATCTAGGTTGGAGGCCAGCCCAGTCAGGAAAGCTTGTGAAACTCTTTTTTTTTCTTCTTCTTCTTTTTTTTGGTCCAGTCATGGGCCTGAACTCTGGGCCTGGGTGCTGTCCCTCAACTCTTCAGCTCAAGGCTAGCGCTCTACCACTTGAGCCACAGTGCCACTTCTGGCTTTTTTTTCTGCTTATGTGGTGCTGAGGAATTGAACCCAGGGCCTCATGCATGCAAGGCAAGCACTCTACCACTGAGCCACCTTCCCAGCCTGCTTGTGAAACTCTTTTTTTTTTTAATTTAATTTAATTTTATTTGTGAACATACTGTACAGAGGAGTTACAATTACATGGGCAGGATAATGCGTACATTTCTTACCAAGCATTGCAGCCTCCTCCTTTGTTTACCCTTCACATCCCTTCCCAGCCTCCCCCCTCCCCCCCAGCTTGTGAAACTCTTATGTCCAATTAACCACTTAAAATCTTTGAGCTGTGGCTCAAAGTGGTAGAGTGCTAGCCTCCATTGAGCAAGAAAGTTCAGGGATGGTGCCCAGGCTCTGAGTTCAAGCACCACAACTGACCCCACCAAAAAAATGCATTTTCTGCCAGGTGTGGTAGGTCATGCCTGCAGTCCAATCCCTCAATAGAATGAGGCTGAAGATCCAGAGTTCAAGGCTAGCCTGGCCTATATATTGAGGTCCTATCTCAAAAAAAAATACAATAAATAAAATGAGACATTTTTTTTAACAGCACGTTTTCTTTGCCTACCATGTGCAGGCCCTGGGTCAGCTCCCCGGATAGTAGAAAAAAATAAATCATTTTCCCAGTCAGGCCTACAGAGACCCAGGGGTGAGACCCAGGAAGATGGTTTTTTGTGTTTTTTTTTTGTCACCCTGCTCACTGGTGATATTAATGTTCAGCCAGCATTGCAGACAATGATCTGTACAGAGAACATCCCAGCCTGCCACCGCATGAAGTCTCCCCGCCCCGGGGGACACTGGCTGAACACTGTACCCCAAGGTGTAAGGCAGGGGGGGATGCCCATTGGGAACCGGTTCCAGACCTCTGGCCCTCACAGCCCCAGAAGTGGCTGGCTGCAAGAGTGAGGCTGGGTGGATGATGAGGATCGGCAGAGGCGGATGAAGAGCTCTGAGCTGCCTTAACACCCAGGCAGCCTCGCCAGCCCCGAGTCCCCTGAGCTCAGGGTCCGCACTTTAGCCACCTCTGCAACCCGAGTGCCTAGCACAGGATAGCACAGAGTAGGTGCTCAGGTCATCATTTTGCTGAACCGAGTCAGACATCAGAGCTCTTGGCAGAGATAGGCTTTGCTGGCAACTCAGTGCCATGGCTTCTTCTCTGACAGGCACCAGCCTGGGCTCGGGGGGAGCATGCAGGGGGAGCATGCAGGGGGAGCATGCAGGCCTGCGGAGGCCAGGAGGCTGTGATCATTAAGCAAAGCAAACATGTTACTGACCCATAATCCCTTAAACCAGAAAGATTCAGGAGGGGCCTGGTTGCCTTGGCAACGAGGCCCTGGCCAGTGGCAGGCCTGAGCATCCTCCAGGAGGGGACTGAGTCCAGAATGAGGGGGGAGCTCAGGGGCCCCCCATCCTGGGCGGGGGGGAGGAGGGAGGGTTGTGAAGCCACTAGGCCCCTGCTGCCCCTCTGCAGTTGGAGAGGTCTGGGGAGGCTGGAGGCGGCTGCCCCGGGAGCTGATGAAATCGTGGGGACAGCGCTGCTTTGGGGTTCAGGGCCTGTGGGAAGCCCGGGCTGTGAGCAGCGGGCCATGGGGGCTGGGCTGCGGGGGAGAGAACCTTCTTTCCTGGCTGAAGCATGGCCCTGCAGAGCTGCCCCACCCATACTGCATACCCAGCCTGCCCTGGGGCTCCAGCCTCCCCTTCTCTGCGGCTGACTCTGTTTCTGGCCAACTTCTGTGCTTCCTGAGCTTTCTGGCTGCTCCAGACCCATGCATCTGCTCCAGACCCATGCATCTGCTCTTTTCCCAGCTCCTGGGGACCTAGCATAAGCCAGGGTCACTTCTGGTGACAATGGCACTTCCGATGTCAGTATCAAGGTAGAATGGGGCTTGGAGCAGAGGGTGTCAAAAGGCCTGGGCCACGGTGAAGGGCAGCCGTGGACACCAGTCAACAAGGCCCTTACCAGAGCTTCTGCCTGCGAATACCCCAGTCTGTCTCCCCTCCTACCACCCCAGCCCTCCCCGAGCCCTAGAGACCCCAGCTCTTTGTGCATTATGCCCACTGTCCTGCCCAGTAGTATTGGGACCCTCTTCCCTGGGGAGCAGGATGGCTGAGTCACCAGAGGGAGATATGAGTTAGGCCCTCAGGGAGCTAGGAGTCTGATTAAGAGGCCTACCTACTGTGTGAGCTGGTATGATGGCTCACACCTGTGGCCCTAGCTAATTAGGAGGGTGAAATTTGGGCGATTGCAGTTTGAAGCCATCCCAAGGGTGGAGGAGAAGTTCACCAGACTCCATTTCAACTAATAAGCAGGGCATGGTGATGTGTGACTGTCATCCCAGCTGTGTCCCAGCTATGTTGGAGATGTAAATAGGCGGATCGACGTCCAAGCTAACCCCGGCAAAAAAGTGAGAGTCTACAAAGAAATAAGTAGCCACTGGGTGTCAGTGGCTCAAGCCTGTAATCCTTGCTACTCAGGAGGCTGACATCTGAGGAACACAGTTCAAAGCCAGTCCAGGCAGGAAAATCCATCAGTTCAATGAATCACCAAAAAGCCAGAGATAGAGCTGTGGCTCAAGTGGTAGAGCACCACCCTTGAGCAAAAAGCTAAGGAATGGAAGTCTAGGCCCTGAGTTCAAGCCCTAGTACTGACACCAATAAATGAATGATGAGTGAATGAATGAATGAAGCAAAAAGGGCTGTGGTCATGGATCAAGTTGTAGAGCACCCGAGGCCCTGAGTACTCCAGGGGGAGGGATGGGTGACCACAGTGGGCAGGGCAGCAGGCCTGCTGGACAGAGCAGACCCTGACTCGCATTTGGGGTAGACCTGCAGGCGTGGCCTTGCTCTTCCCGCCTCCATCCCAGGGCCTCTCTGCTGGTCCTCGCTGACCATGAACAAAATGAAGAACTTCAAGCGCCGCTTCTCGCTGTCCGTGCCCCGCACGGAGACCATCGAGGAGGCTGAGCTCAGCGAGCAGTTCAACCAGCTCCACACCCGGAGGAACGAGGGTGAGGGTCAGGCTGCCTGGCCTCGGGCGGGGCCTACCCTGCCTCGGGACCCTGGGGAGAAGGGTGGCTGGGGGCTGTGTCCCCTGTTCTGACCGGTGGCAGGGCGGGAAGCTGACGCCTGTCCCTCTCAGACCTGCAGCTCAGTCCCCTTGGCAGAGATGCCCCACCGGAGCCCAGTGAAGACAGCGGTGGGGAGCCCGGGCGGCTGTCACCTGGCCTGCTCTACTCCCGGCGACAGAACCAGCGGCGCTTCTCCATGGAGGTGAGAGCGCCCCCTCCTGGCTGCCACATGCCTCAGCAGCAGATGGATATACAAGGCTGCCCTGGTTGTGGGTTCAAATCCCTCCTCTGTCATTCGTTCCGTGACATTCACTCAATCTGTGTACACTGCAGTCTCCTTGTCTTTAAAGAGGTCAAAGGCCGGGCACCGGTGACTCACAGCTGTCATCCTAGCTACTCAGGAGGCTGAGATCTGAGGATCGCTGCTCAAAGCTAACCCGGGCAGAAAAGTCCCCATGAGACTCTTATCTCTAATTAACCACTCAAAAACTGGAAGTGGTGCTGTGGCTCAAAGTGGTAGAGTGCTAGCCTTGAGCTGAAGAGTTGAGGGACAGTGCCCAGGCCCAGAGTTCAGGCCCCAGGACCAACAAAAATTAACTCAATAAAGTCACGGTGTGGATGAGATGACAAGTCTTTAAAAGTTCCTGGAGTACAGCAGACAGCTTATGACTCACATATATGTGACCAGGGTAGGAAAAACATGCTTACAGAACTAACGTCGGTCATAGCACGTAGGCCAGAGAGGGGAAGATTTCTCTTAATGTCACACAGCCATGCTGTCGTGTTCATATATGTCTCTGAGCATGCCTGTGAAGAAGTTGTAAGCCTGGGCTCACAGCCTTTGGTTTGTCCTTGCTGGATTTAATCTACAGGGAAAGAGAGTGGGGGTGTGGGCCTTAGCTACCCCTTGAGCTAATATTGTGTCCCCACCCCATGGCCCCCCTCCCCCAGGACATCAGCAAGAGGCTCTCTCTGCCCATGGATATCCGACTGCCCCAGGAATTCCTGCAGAAGCTACAGCTGGAGAACCCAGACCTGCCCAAGCCGGTCAGCCGCATGTCCCGCCGTGCCTCCCTGGTGAGTCCCCATAGGGCAGGTCACAAAGGCAGGACACCCACCCCAGCATGGCTATGGAACTGTCCGGGCCGGACTTGGCCCAGCTGAGGCCCGTAGCTGTGCCAGAAAGATTGCTCGGCCTCTGGCGCCACCTGCTGGCCTCAGTGCATTCAAATAGACAGTCCAACTTCATCGGCTATTGCCTGATGGTCCCAGCTGGTGCTCAGCCCCCGAGATCTCCCTGCATGAAGACCCAGCAGAGCACCTGGCATGAGCTTTCCGCTCCTAGCTGCCTCTCAGGTTTGTTGGGAGCATCTTACAAAGCTCAGCCAGGCCGGGCGCTGGTGGCTCACGCCTGTAATCCTAGCTACTCAGGAGGCTGAGATCTGAGGATCGCGGTTCAAAGCCAGCCCAGGCAGGAAAGACCGTGAGACTCCTATCTCCAATAAAACCACCAGAAAAACCGGAAGTGGCGCTGTAGCTCAAGTGGTAGAGCGCTTGCCTTGAGCTGAAGAGCTGAGGGACAGCGCCCAGGCCCAGAGTTCAAGCCCCACGACCGACAAAAAAAAAAAAAAAAAAAAAAAAAGCTCAGCCACTTCAGATGCCTGTAGAATCAGCCTGTCTGGTGGCAGCAGGAAATCTGTCAAGAGTTGGGTATAAACTAGGTGTTGTGGTGCACACCTGTAATCCCTGCTGCTTGAAAGACAGAGGTAGGAGGATTGGGAATACAAGGCCAGCCTGGAAAAATGAAATACAGGTGTGGAGGTGTGGCCCAAGTGGTAGAGTGCCAGCCTAGCCAGTATGAGTCTCTGAGTTCAAAGCCTACACTGCCAAGAAAAAAAATACTAATAGCTGAACGCAGGAGAATGAGAGGGTGATGATGGTGGTGATGATGATGATGATGATGATGATGATGATGATGATGATGATGATGTATGTGTGTGTGTGTGCATGCATGTGAGAATTGGAGAGAAATACAATATGTATGAAGATAGAATGATGAAACCGTTAAAAAGAGGGGACAATATACAAGAAAGAATGATAAAGGGAGTAGATATGATCAAAGTACATTTATATGCATGAATAGAAACCAACTCCCTTGTATAATTAATATATGTGAATAAAATGTTAAGTAAAACAAAAAATCCACCTGGGCTGGGCATGGTGGCACACAGCTATAATCCTGGCTATGCTGCAGGAATTAGGGAGAAAGATGGAAATCTGAGGCCAGTCTGGGCAAAAAGGGGAGCTTCTGTTAAAAGCAGGAAAGCCCTGGGGCGTGGCTTGAGTGGCAGTGCACTTGCCTAGCATGTGTGAGGCCGAGTTCAATCACCAGTACCCCCCACACACACACACACACAAAGCTGAAAAAGAGTTAGGTCCTCCTGAGCTGGAAGAGAGGTGGTGATGGGAGACACTGCTGGGGCGGTGGGTTCTGCCCTGACCCTGGCATGATGAAAACTAGCCTTGCCCCAAGGATCTAGCTATCTGAGCAAGCCAGAGTCAAACAGGGGAGTGGGGTGGGCTCACCTCCCACCCAAGGCCCTGCTACTCTGGGCTCCCCATCCCTGACTATCAGAGGAGAAAGAAACGCAGACTTCCCTGGGCTCTCACAGAGCTGAGGGAAAGCAGAAGTGGCAGCTAGAGGCTGGAGGGGAAGGTCTGAGAGTACAGGCGGCTGGGGCCTTTGGTCTCATGGTGCTTTGTGTCTTCCCTTCAGTCTGATATCGGCTTTGGAAAACTGGAAACGTACGTGAAACTGGACAAACTCGGGGAGGTAAGAGGCTGGGCATGGGCTTCACTGGGAGCCAAGCAGGAAGGTTTTGGTCCAGTCATCCTCACCTCTGTCGAGAACACGGCGTAGCTTAGAGCGCCAAGCATGCTGGGAGTTGAGGAAGGCGCCTCCCTCTCTGTCCCGGTACTTGCTACAGGGGCTGTGCGGAGCAAGTGAGCTTGGGAAGAAACAGGATTTCAGTGGAGGCTGAGGGAGAGAGGCGCTCAAGCCGAGCAGAGGCCTGGAGGGGAAGGCACAGGATGGGAAGAGTGGGGTCTGAGCACATCTGGCGCCAACCAGTGGGATCCTTACCCCAGGGCACCTACGCCACGGTCTTCAAGGGGCGCAGCAAGCTGACAGAGAACCTGGTGGCCCTAAAGGAGATCCGGCTGGAGCACGAGGAAGGGGCGCCCTGCACTGCCATCCGAGAGGGTACAGCGGCTGGGGACCCCCCCTCCCCCCATACACACACATACCCTGGGGCATCCGGGAGGTGGGAGCCCAGGGTGGAGGCCCTGGAAGGTGAACCCCAGGAAGGAAGAGAGGGTGTGAGGGGGTTATGTGGGCCCAGGGACCCAGGCGGGCCTGTCTCCCCAGTGTCTCTACTGAAGAATCTGAAGCACGCCAATATTGTGACCCTACATGACCTCATCCACACAGACCGCTCCCTCACCCTGGTGTTTGAGTACCTGGTGAGCTGGGCTGAGGGGGGGCTGGCAGCCTCTTTCCTCCTTGTGGTGGGATGAAGTAGGGGAGGGGAGAGGTGGGGGAGGGTGTGGGAGGGCTGTGGTGGGGGTGACCCAGGTCTTGCTGTAGAGTCAGGCTCTCAGATGCTCCCTGCAGGTGTGGGCGAAGGGCTCAGGTTTCAGAGCAGTTCAGAGCCAGGGGGGGCCTGTCCAACTCCCAGAGGCCTGGGAGGGTTTTGTCTCAGCCTGTGTCTGGACCACTGGCCAGGCAGGGGCCAGGGCAGGACTGAGCCGGGCTCTGTGTTCCAGGACAGTGACCTCAAGCAGTATTTGGACCACTGTGGGAACCTCATGAGCATGCACAATGTCAAGGTGAGAGTCTCCGAGGCAGGGACCTCTCCCTGCCCCACCTTGCTAGCTACCTGCCCTGTAGCCCAGCAAGGGAACCCACCTCACCACCCTGGCTGCTGACGCTGCTGGAAGGAGGGAAGGGGCCGGGCATCTTAGCCCAGGGACCCACACACACCTGCTGCTAGCCACTGACACGAATCCCTCTCTGCTGCTTAGCGCCAGTTTCTTCATCTGTCCAATGGAGGGAAGTTTCTCCCAGGAAACCCAGAGGGATAGATGGCCGCTTATAGAGGATTAGATGGCGCTTCTAACATCTGTTAAAGATCTAAGCATAGCTGGGCGCTAGTGGCTCATGCCTGAAATCCTAGTTACTCAGGAGGCTGAAATCTGAGGATCCTGGTTCAAAGCCAGCCTGAGCAGGAAAATCGTGAGACTCTTATCTCCAATTAACCACCAGAAAGCTGGAAGTGGTGCTGTGGCTCAAAGTGGTAGGGCTCTAGCCTTGAACAAAAAAGCTCAGGGACAGCACCCAGACGCTGAGTTCAAGCCCTACAACTGACAAAACACAAGGGTGTCTAGCTTTCCTGACCCTCTGTGTTCCCCATCTCCCTGCCTACAGACCTTCCTGGCCTCACACTCTCAGCCTCCTTCATACACCTGGGCCTCCCCTCTGTATGGGGCCCCCGGGTCTGCACAGAGCTCACAATGGGGCTGCAGGATAGGCAGCAGAACCAGGTGGCATCGTGCTGTTTCCATTCCCAGCCCAGCCCAGGGCACAGACAGAGAGAGGGTCCCCCAGGTGGACCTGCTCCTGCCTTCCAGATCTCCTTTCTCTTCCCTCCTCCCTAGATCTTCATGTTCCAGCTTCTCCGAGGCCTGGCTTACTGCCACCGCCGCAAGATCCTGCACCGGGACCTGAAGCCCCAGAACCTGCTCATCAACGAGAGAGGCGAGCTGAAGCTGGCTGACTTTGGTGAGGCCAGGGGCTGGGTGAGGGCCGGCAGGTCGGTCTGACCCGCCTGGGGTACACAGCCTCCCCAGGATGCAGGTGCTGTGCAGAAGGCCGTAGTGGCTGACCCCCAGCCCCCAACACCGGACACAGAGGTTCAGTGATAAGTCTGTCCCTAGGACTGGCCCGGGCCAAGTCAGTGCCCACGAAGACCTACTCCAATGAGGTGGTGACCCTGTGGTACAGGCCCCCCGATGTGCTGCTGGGATCCACAGAGTACTCCACCCCCATTGATATGTGGTGAGTGAACAGGGCCACAGGGAGGGAGAGGGGTACCCACACCCCTAGACTTTGAAAAGAACTATCTAACCTCTGTGACTAATAGATCTAAAGGTCCCCACTGCACTGGCTGTTCTAAAATTAGGTCTGAAAACTGGGCACTGGTGCCTCATGCCTGACATCCTAGCTACTCAGGAGGCTGAGAGCTAATTGTGGTTTGAAGTCATCCTGGGCAGGAAATTTCGTGGGAGTATTATCTCAAATGCCAGAAGTGGAGCTGTGGCTCAAGTGGTAGAATGCCAGCTTTGAGCAGAAAGAGTTCAAGGATAATGCTCAAGCTCTGAGTTCAAGCCCCAGGACTGGCAATCAATCAATCAATTAATAAATAAAAATAAAATTAGGTGTGAAATCTTGGCATGTTAATTCAGAACTTCGATCTCAGCACTTGGGAGGCCGAGGCTGGAAGATCACAATTTGGAGGCCAGCCTGAGCTACACAGAAAGACCCTGACTCCTAACAGAAGTCTGAAAATAGATTACTTTTCCCTGCTTGAACAGACCCTGAAAGACTAAAAGATTCCTAAAAGTAACTGCTGGGTACGCTGTGGGGAGGAGGAGGTAGTATTAGGAAGAATCTTCAGTAAATATGAAGAATATTTCCCCAAGTATCAGTACTAGTGAACATTCTAGAAAGGGTGTATTATTATTTTGGTGTTAAAATTGACAAGTATATGATGTAGAGTAAAATGAAAAGCAGCCTAAATGTAAATGCTGGCGCATGGATTTCTGGCTGAACTTTGCATGTGCTTTGGAGGCTCCCCAGAATGGATGTTTGCGTCTGGGAGAGGCAGGGCAGATGCAAGACTCGCCGGGGGAAGGGCCGAAGTCATCTTCCCTAGGGCTCCCGGATGTCCCCAAGGAGAGACTGTCCTGGGGCTGGTCCAGCCCCCTGTGGGAGGGCGTCCTCGGTTCCCTGGTGGAGCAGCCCCGGGAAGGGCGGCCGCCCCTTTCTGATGCCACCCTTGCTCCCCCAGGGGCGTGGGCTGCATCCACTACGAGATGGCCACAGGGAGGCCCCTGTTCCCGGGGTCCACGGTCAAGGAGGAGCTGCACCTCATCTTCCGCCTCCTGGGTCAGTCTCCTCCTCCGCGCCCTCGCTCTCACCGCCAGGGGTCGCTAGAACTCCGCCCGGCCCCGGCGCGCAGGGACGGGGCGGGGCGGCCGGGCCCGGCCAGCTAGGCGGGGATCCCGCGTCCTGCGTGGTGTTCTTTGCTGTCCCCTCCCTGTTGGTCGAGCGTCTCACATTCTCCCTATCCTCGCTCCGTCTCTCCAGGGACCCCTACAGAAGAGACGTGGCCCGGTGTGACTGCCCTGTCCGAGTTCCGAACCTACAACTTCCCCCCTTACCTGCCGCAGCCGCTGCTTAGCCACGCCCCCAGGTAGCCACGCCCCAACCGAACCGCTCCCACCCTGTGACCACGCCCCCAAAGCCACACCCCCTGGTAGTCCCTCCCCTCCCACTGGGCTCCCGACTGGCTCTTCCTCCATGAGGCCGCAGCCACCCAAGCAAAACCTGTGCCAGTGTCTCCTTCTTGCAGGTTGGATACAGATGGCATTAACCTCCTGACCAGCCTCCTCCTGGTGAGCGTCCTCCCAGCCCGCCCAGAGAGAGGCTGCCAAAATGTCCAGGCCCCAAGCCCCCTGTACTCCAACTTAAATGGTTCTGGTACTCAAAAAAGCTTTGGGTGCCCCTACAAACACCCACTCTGTGCTTCCCCAAGGCCAAAGAGGGACTCTGGCTGCCATTCTCAGCCTTTTACTCTGTGCCCCTCACATCATGCCTAGATCAGATCCGCTCTGTAGCTGCATAGTTTTGGACAGGTTCTGGGTTACTGGCCTTGAGCTCCATCCAGTGCCTTGGGTCACAGGTATAATTAACAACACATACTTGGTAGGATGATGGTGAGGATACACCATCGTCAGAGGTGCCATACCTCCTTTCTTGGAGCAAGTACTCAATAAAAGGGCAGTTATTGGTATTACCTAATATTTACCATTACTTAGGTGATAATCACCGCTACTCTAGCCTGTGTATTTCCATCCCAAGAGGTAGTCGCTCCTCTGAACCCCCATTTCTACTCTTGTTTGTGACTGGATCTTGGGAGCTTTGGGCTTGGATCAGATCAGGTGCGGGCCAACTGCTAACCCTCAGGGCTTCCTTCTCAGGAATGACTCAGTCCTCCCCCATCTTGGTGATCTAACTGAACGTAGGAGTTGTACTACCTAAGGGGTCCCCACAGGCCCCCAGCAGGACCTAATAGCCCACCCTGTGTCTTTCAGTATGAATCGAAGAGTCGCATGTCAGCAGAGGCGGCCCTGAGTCACCCCTACTTCCGGTCTCTGGGAGAACGAGTGTACCAGCTTGAAGACAGTGAGTGTCTGAGGGGACAGGCCAGCTTGGAAGCAGGGAAAGAGAGTTGGGGGACAGCAGGTGTGTGTAGGGAGAACCTAGCATGAACTACAAAGGCTGGCTCTGGCACGTTTAAGTTAGGTCCTTCCCCAGCCTGGGTAGTCAGCTCTGTGGACTCAGTGGGATAGAGTCCAGCGGGTCCAGGAGCAGGCTAGAACCACCTAACCCTTCCCCTCCTTCTCTTCCCTCACCCAGCTGCCTCCATCTTCTCTCTGAAAGAGATCCAGCTTCAGAAGGACCCAGGTGTCCGTGGCTTAGCCTTCCAGCAGCCAGGTAGGCCCCCGTGCCTCCCCGATGCCCCTTACAGAGATGGCTGGGCCAGCTGCCCCTCCCCACTTGGGCTAGTCTCTGAAGGAACAGAACTGGGGCCAGCAGTGCATTTCTGCCCACACTGCTTCATCCACCCCCCGCCCTCCTCAGCCCCCACCTAGACAGAACACTGCCCTTGACAGTCACCCTGGTGGAGATAGGTGCTGTCTCTGGTACATTTTCGCTCTGTAGACTCTGAGCTCTCTGGTAGGTCTGCGTGCTGGGAGCACTTCCCTTAGTCCCTAGCACTGCTGATGGCCTTGGACATGACAAGTCATTTAATCCTTGAAATGCTCTGGGTATTATAACTTTTTTTTTTTTTTTTCTGGGCCTGGGCAATGTCCCTGAGCTCTTCAAGTGCACTACCACTTGAGCCGCAGAGCCACTTCTAGTTTTCTGGTGGTTAATTGAAGATAAGAGTCTCACAGGCTGGCTTTGAACTGTGATCCTCAGATCTCAGCCTCCTGAGTAGCTAGGATTGCAAGTGTGAGCCACCAGCGCCCGGCAATTATAACATTTTTTTTTGGGGGGGGGTTCCAGTCGTGGGGCCTGAACTCTGGGCCTGGGCACTGTCCCTCAGCTCTTCAGCTCAAGGCTAGCGCTTTACCACTTGAGCCACAGCACCACTTCTGGCTTTTTTCTTTTTGCTTATGTGCTGCTGAGGAATTGAACCCAGGGCCTCAGGCATGCAAGGCAAGTGCTCTACCACTGAGCCACCTTCCCAGCCCAATTATAACATTTTTTAATCTCACAGTTCCTGAAACCAAAGCCCTGAGACTGAGTCACAATCTCACAACAGCTCCTAAGTTGCAGAGATGAGATTTGAACCCAGGTCTGCCCAACTTCCTAGGGAATGCTCTTGCTCACTTGTTCAGAGCATCTGGGGAACAAATGTCCTGCTCAAACCTGACCACTTGTCAGCCTAGCGTTCTCCACGCAAGTCCTACCCATTTCCCTCCTTTCTCCAGGACGAGGAAAGAGCCGGCGGCAAAGCATCTTCTGAGCATGTATGCCCACCATGCTGTGACAGCTCAGGGGACCAGAGTTGACATGGAACACGACTCTGGGTAGGACGGGGCCTGTGCAGACATCAGAGGACTGAGGAACGAGGGCCGGCGGCCAGCCTGGGGACCGGTCACTTGGCAGCTCTGCTCGGCGCATCTGTTTCCTCTCCCTGCTTCCCACACCCCTCCCTGTGGCCTTCTGCCCAGACACCAACCCCTCTGTCACCCACTGTGCAACTGGGTATGGGCGGCTTTCCTGAGAGGAGGTGAGGGGGCAAGGAGGGACCTTGAGCCCTCTCCCAGCCCAGAGTGCTTGGTTGCCAGCACAGAGTTATGCTGGAGAGGAGAAAGCAGGCACCAGGCTGAATGCCAGGCCCTGAATATGGGCTCTGCCCGGCTTCCCCCAGGGCCTGCCTGCCTGCCTGCCTCCGTGGCTTGCCAGGCTTTTGACTCGTGGAGCCTACGTGCATTTCACATGCTTCCCCTCTGAGAGCAAGAAGGAGGGTGACACTTGCCTGGGGCCCTGGAATTGTGGATGTTCAGGGGTGTGCCAAAGGCCACGCCCAACCTGGTGTCCTAAAACACCACCCTCACCCTGCTCTCAGCCCCCTCCCTACTCGAGGCCCCTTGTGCCCGTGGGGTTGAACCAAGGCTGAGCAGCACCAAAGTGCCCCATGCCCACCTGGTACTGCCAGCTGCACTCCTGCCACCTCGGCCAGCCCCCGCCCATCTCCCAGTCTGGATGGAGTTGCCTTAAATTGGCAGGTGGTAGAATGTGCCCCACCCTTGGAGCTCTGCCTAGCTCCTACCTGTGCTCCCCTTCTTAGAGCTCTCCTGTGGACCTTATCGCCCCTGATGGCTGATAAGTCTGCCCTGGCTCCGACATGCAGGGTCACCCTGACATTTGTGCCAGCCCTTCCTCAGTCCCTTTCTAGCCCTGTGGTCCTGACCACCTGACCCTCTACAGAGAGTGGCCATGAAAGGGAGGGCACAGGCAGCACTGTGTGAGCTAGGGGAGAACAAATAGGAGCAGGCTTCACCCCCCAAAGGCCCCACTCCGGGGGCCAATGGGGAGCCCCAGGGGAAGACACCCCACTCAGCACACTAAGTCCCAAGGTCTCCTCAACACTTGGTGGAGCTAGAGGGTGAAGGCTGAGGGGAGGCCAGGCTCTGACTTAGCCACAAGCTTCCCTCCCCCACCCCAATAGCAACCCTGGAGAGTCTGGGCTTCACTCTCCCCCCCACCCCCAGCCCTCCACACCTCCCCCCTGTACTGTGAATGTCCTATGACTCAGTGCAAAGACAGATAATATATTTAATTCATGTTGTACAGAATGCGGCGAGCAGTCTAGCTGGAAAGCTGACTGGGAGATCGATACTAGAGATAGAGAATGGAAGGATACACAAAGTGGGGGGAGGGGCGCGGGGGAGGGGTGTCTCTGAACTGCCCCTTGGATGGGGGAGGGTCTGGCAGCCTGTGTCCTGTGTCCTGCCTTCTGCCCACCGAGGGAGGTTGACCCAAGGAAACCAGAGGGAGTCCTGGGGAGGGCCTGGGATTCAGCCACTGCTGTTGATCCTTTCCTGGCAGCTCCAACGCCAAATGGTTTCCTAGCTTCTTGGGAAGACATAAGGTTCAAGAGAGGGTTGGCCTTGGCTGGGCGCCAGTGGCTCACGCCTGTAATCCTAGCTACTCAGAAGGCTGAGATCTGAGCATTAGGTTCAAAGCCAGCCCAGGCAGGAAAGTCTGTGAGACTCTTATCTCCAATAAAAACCACTAGAAAACCGGAAGTGGCGCTGTGGCTCAAGAGGTAGAGCGCTCGCCTTGAGTTGAAGAGTGCAGGGACAGTGCCCAAGCTCAGAGTTCAAGCCCCACGACTGACAAAATAATAATAATAATAATAGAGGGTTGGCCTTGAGAAGGGGGGTCAAGACCAGGACAGCAGAGGGGTGCAACCCTTGAACCACCTCCAGCTGCTGCTCAGACTGTCTTCCCTGGGTCTGGACCTGCTCCCTGTCTCATACAGAGCTCAGAGTTCTAAGTCCTGTGGGTTTCCATCCTGGTGGGTTCTCCTGAGACCACTCTGATCATGCCACGCCCCTATCATGCCCCGGCCACGCCCCCAGCATCACTGGCCAGCCTTCCTGCTTTATGGAAGAGGAGGCCAGTGTGGAGAGGATGCCTCTGTAAGCTGCAGAAGCAGGGATGGGCAAGGGCTTGGCCCAGAACCATCTCTGTGACACTCAGACTCCTCGGCACAGCACAGGACCACATCTTGGGACGGTCAGTGCTGCCGGGAGGGATAGACCAAGACCTTCGTGGTGGACATCCGAGCGGAGCCTGTGTGATGAATTTGAAGATGACTGTTTTCCAAGCTCCTGCCCGTGCCCAGCGGTATACCCTGGCTCATCTCATGGACCCTGTCCTATACACATCCTTCCTCTGCGTGTGAGGCCATGGGGTCCCCAGGGACTTCGTGACTTTCCCCAGGTCACATAGCAAATTAGAGTTCCAGGTCTGTGGGCCGCACAGTCCTGTCTTCAAGGATAGACATGTGACAGTGGCCCGGGAGTTAGGAAGCAAGCACAAGGAAGGTTTGTGGGCACTGGAAGGCCACCAAATGTCCAGGGCTGGAGTGGCTCATCATGCACCCAAGCACCTGTCTTCCAGAAACTTCCCAGGGCTGCTGCAGCTGTGGTCATTAGATGCATCTGGAGTCTGAAGCCCAGGAGCTTAGCTCCTGCCTTAGATGGCTGGTGGGAACTGGGGTGGAGACACTGTGGGACAAGCTCCTCTCCGAGCCTCTGTAGTTGTGGGGACCAGGAGCTGAATCTGGAGCTACACCCCCGGGGCAGCTGAGCGACTGGCTGCGGGCGGCCCGGGCTGCAGCGCTCTTGCCTGGCACAGCCCAGCCCTATGACCCGAAGCCTTCAGTTTCCCTAGGCATCCTTGGTAACAGTCCTTTCCTGATGCTACATAGCTCATGTGAACAGGACCCTGCTCTTTCTGCCACCATCACTGTCATAAGCATCCGGTGACTCATTGTCCTCTCTGGCTTCACTTCTGCCACCTGCTCCTGGGATGGGGTCAGAAATGTCCGGAGCCCTCAGTGACTTTCCCCTTCCCTGTGCCTACTGAAGAGAGCATTGGTGGTTTGCAGCACCCCTCAAACTGCCGTCAAAAGGTCTGTCAAAAGGCACCAGTAGCTCATGCCTGAAATCCTAGCTACTCAAGAAGCTGAGATCTGAGGATCGAGGTTTAAAGCCAGCCCTGGCAGAAAAATCTGATTCATTGCCAATTAACCAGCAAGCAAAAAAAAAACAAAAACCTGGAACTGGAGGTGTGGCTCAAGTGGTAGAGTGCCAGCTGTGAGCAAAAAATGCCAGCGAGAGTGGGAGGTTCTGAGTTCAAGCCCCAGTACCAGAGCACATGCACACACACACACACACACACACACACACACACACACACACACACACACACACACACACACACACACACACACACGGTACCCTGAGTAGAGGGGCACCAGCTCCTGGGCTCAGTGCTGCCCACCCTGGTGAGACCTGGGACTGATTCCTCCCGCCCCACTCTTTCTGAGGGCTCCCAGCCACCCTGCCCTTGCCATCTGAGTCCAGAGGTCAGAGCTGGCACCTGATAGGCCTCTTTCTTTGTCTTCTGCCAGGCTCCTGGGTCAGCAGCTCACATGCTGCTTACCTCTCTTTTTTGTCAGTTTTGGGGCTTGAACTCTGGGCTTGGGCACTGTCCCTGCACTCTTCAGCTCAAGGCTAGCACTCTACCACTTGAGCCACAGCACCTCTTCCAGTTTTCTAGTGGTTTATTGGAGATAAGAGTCACGGACTTTCCTGGCTGGGCTGGCTTTGAACTGTGATCCTCAGATCTCAGCCTCCTGAGTAGGATTACAGGTGTGAGCCACCTGCGCCCTGTTTGCCTCTCTCCTTAAAGCAGCTCAGCCCTCCTGGCCCATCTCCTCCCTCCCCACCTTTGCTCAGACTTTTCCGGGCAGTTGTGCCACCCCACAGCACCCCAGGAACCCTTTGCCTCCTGAGCGCCTCAATCCTCAGCACACCTATGGTCACAGGCTCTGGGTCGCCCTGAGTGGATTGCTGGGCCTGGGAGGTGGGCAGCTCCACTCCACCCTCCAGGAGCTCACACCTGCTGGCACAGAAAGGGCTTTTCTTTCCATGGATTTCTGTCAAGTGCTGTGTGCCAGGTCCTGAGGGTTTGACAGTGAACAGGAGATGGGCCCAGTCCTGCTCCCGCAGAGCCCACATCCCACTGCGGGAGAAAAACGTCTCCCAAATCAACACGGGCTTCAATGGGGCAACTAAAGCAGGTAGGGGAGGGCAGGGTGTGTGTGTGTGTGTGTGTGTGTGTGTGTGTGTGTGTGTGTGTGTGTGTGTGTGTGTGTGTGTGTGTGTGTGTGTGTGTGTGTGTGTGTGTGTGTGACCTCTGATAGGGTCAGGGGAGCTGGAAATTATGAGGGAGAGGAGCCAACAGCCAGGTGTGTGTGTGTGTGTGTGTGTGTGTGTGTGTGTGTGTGTGTGTGTGTGTGTGTGTGTGTGTGTGTGTGTGTGACCTCTGATAGGGTCAGGGGAGCTGGAGATTATGAGGGAGAGGAGCCAACAGCCAGGGACAGACTATTCTAGCCAAAGGCCCTGAAGGGAACATACTCAAAGGATGAGCAAGAGGCAGCCAGGCCTAGAGCGAGCAAGCCCAGCAGGGCTGCAGGAAGGCTGTACCATGTGGTCCTGCTCATTAGTTCCACCTGAGGTCCCGCTGCAGCTTACATCAATTCAGTTGGATTATTTATTTATTATTTGGTCAATCGTGGGGCTTGAACTCAGGGCCAGGATGACATCCCTTAGTTTCCTTTTGCTCAAGGGTAGTGCTCTACCACTTGAGCCACAGTGCCACTTCTAGTTTTCTGGTGGTTAATCTCACAAACTTTCCTGCCTGGGCTGGCTTTGAACCATGATCCTCAGATCTCAGCCTCCTGAATAGCTAAGATTTCAGGTATGAGCCACCGGTGCCTAGCTCAGTTGGATTTTTGTGATTGTGGAAACAAGCATCAGTTGTTCGTTTGTTTGGTGGTACTGGGGTTTGGACTCAGGGCCTTTCACTTCCTTGGCTTGCTTGCTCTGCTGGCACTCTACCACTTGAGTCATACCTCCAGGCCAGCTTTGTGTTGGTTCTTTGAGAAATAGAGTCCAACAGAATTTTGATCCTCTGGTTCTTAGCCTCCTGGGTAGCTAGGATTATAGGCATAAGTCACCAATGCCTGGCTAGCATCAGGTTATTTCTTTTTAAGCCCGCAGATGACCCTGATGTGCTGTCAGGATTGAGAACCGCTCCCCCCCCCCGGGTAGCTGGGGACCACCACTGGGGCTCTGGATGGCATTCTGAGCTGGACCTGGCGATCCGCTTCCGAAGGCTCAGAGTCAGGCAGCACCTCTGGGCCTAAGCAGAGGCCAGTTTCCAGCAGGCGCTGTGGGAGGGGAAAGGGGCTGTGTCCACCTTCCTGTGTGTATCTGTGCAATGGGGGTGACACACTCCTGTCTGGAGCTGGACACTGACCATCAGCAGTGATGCCATCCACAGGGTGCCACAGGGCCCGGGGCAGGGGCCGGCCCCCACTTCCTGCCCTTTTAGTTGGTGGATGGTTGGAGGTCTGGAGGGGCAGGAGGGGCTGGGTGATGACAGGTGCACTGGAGGTGTTAGGAAAACAGTGATCTTTGACCTCCCCCTTGTGTCTACAGGCTTCCTGTCTGCTATTCTCATAGCTGACCAGAGGGTGAAGGTGTCCCCCGCCCTCCCCCCCACCCCCCGCTCTCTTGTGCTCCACGTCTCCATGGACGGTATCAGCTCTGTCCAGCCAGAGACAAGCATACATCAGTTCCACTCAGATGGAATGAACAGGGTCAGGGGCCCTTCACGTTTCACCAATGTTTCTCCTCACCCATCCTTCTTCTTTCCTTTTCTCTTTTCTCTCTTTCTTCCCCTTTGGGGTTTTACATCCTACTCAGTGAATGACCCCCAGTAACAAACCCAGAGATCAGTGACCTATCCCAGATGGGTGCAGTGGCACATTCCTGCAGTTCCAGCTACTCAGGAGGTAGAGGTAGGAGAATCTCTTGATCCCAGGGGCTGAGACCAGCTTGGGCAACATAGAGAGACTCTGTTTCTAAGTACTAACTCGTCACACCTAGCCTCTTCCCCAGGGAAGAAGACTTTGTAATCATTTGTAGCTAGCCTTTCTGGTCTGGAAACCTCTTGCCTAGTTCCTTATCTTCCTGTATCCTAAGTGTCCTTTGGTACTGTCATTCTCCATGATGATTCCAGAACATCTCAGGTTCTGTCTTCAGTACCCACCAGATGTACTTGGCCCTGACATAGCTTTGCCCACTTCCAGAGGTTTTGGGTTGTTTTTTTCTTTTCTTTTCTTTTCTCAAGGGTACCACTCTATCACTTGAGTTACCACTCCAGGTATTTTTTGGTAGTTACTTGGAGATAAGATTTTTCACAGGCCTTCCTGCCTGCGCTGACTTTGAACCTTGATCCTCAGATCTCAGCCTCCTGAGTAGTGAGGATCACAGACATGAGCCACTGGTGCCCAGCTACTAGTCATCCTTTTAAGAGTTACTAGGCTAGGAGCATAGCTCTGTCGTAGTAGAACACTTTCCTAACATGCAGAAAACCCCAGGTTCAATGCCCAGCACCACAGAAACAAGTAAATTTTCTCCACAGTTAAAAAAAAAAAAAAAAAGGTTTTCATTAGCATACATTAATTGTACAAGGGAGGGTTTCATTGTGATATTTCCATACACGCAAGGTACCCCACCAACCTCCCCCCCATCCTTCTCCCTTCCCCACCCTTCCCCCATTCCTCTCTCTTATCCATAACTCTCCCTTCCTAAAAACAATTTCATCAGGCTTCTTGTTCCTTTTTTTTTTTTTGCCAGTCCTGGGCTTGAACTCAGGGCCTGGGCACTGTCCTTGAGCTTCTTTTACTCAAGGCTAGCCCTCTACACTTGAGCTACAGCTCCACTTCTGGTTTTTTCTATATATGTGGTACTGAGGAATTGAACCCAGGGCTTCATGCATGCTAGGCAAGCATTCTACCACTGAGCCACATTCCCAGTCCCGCATTGCTCTGTTTACATACACACATATTCAGTGCTAATTTACCTTCTTTCACCCTCCTCCTCCTTCCCCTCCACTGCTGAACCCGCCCCCCAGAGTCTGTTTTACTCTCCTGTCAGTTTTTTTCTAGTATAATAGTTGGAACAAAGGGCTTCATCATGCAATTTCGAGTGCATATATTATATTTTAAGTTGAATAATGTTCTCTATTGCTTCAGCAGAGTCAACCAAACTTTTTTTTTTTTTTTTTTTTTTTGTCGGTCGTGGGGCCTGAACTCTGGGCTTGGGCACTGTCCCTCAGCTCTTCAGCCACAGCACCACTTCCAGCTTTTTTCATTTTGCTTATGTGGTGCTGAGGAATCGAACCCAGAGCCTCAGGCATGCAAGGCAAGCACTCTACCACTGAGCCACCTTCCCAGCCCTAAAAAAAAATCTTATAATCAAACTCTTAACTATGCAGCTCAGCCTGTGCTAGAACCTGAGATCCTTCTGCTTCCACTTCTAAGTGCTGAGACTACAGGCATGTACACCATACTCAGCTCCAATGAGGAGTCTTGTACATACAGGGACACAAGAACCGGCTCCAAAATCTTTCAGACCCCAATTCAACTCCCACTGCTACTCCTTGCAAGCTTGGTCCCTATAGGCCTGTTACTTAACCTCTGTGTGCCTCAGTTTCCTTCTCTGTAAAGCAGAGATTGTGATCACAGTTGTGAAGATTCAAGAGAGAAAGTGAACAAGGAACCTGACACTCAGGACTTAATAGCGTTTTGCATATTACCACCGCCACCCCTTCTCCCCTTCAGAAATCCCAGCTCCTTTCTGCCCTCCCTCCCTCCCCAGGGATCTTGCATTCTTTACTCATGATAAAGCCTCAATAAGCAAGAAGGTATTAAGTACATCGAGATGATGTGGTAAGACTTTAACAAAGAATCCCAAAGGCTCCCACAGAGCCTTCAGTGTGGCCAGAGAAGTGTCACCAAAAGAGTTTATGATAAGAAGCATTAGAGCACAGATGTTGCTCAATGGAGATCAGCTGCTTCCTAAGGTCGAGAGCGCCCCATCCCCAGGAGCATTCAAGCAGAGGCCTGACCACTCAAAGGCACCACTCCCACTGGCAAGTCACAGCAGGTGCCTGAGGAAGGGGCTGTCCAGCCTGGTCTGACTCTTTTCCTTTTTGTTTGTTCTCAATCTCTCCCTTTGCGTGTGGGGCAGCAGGGTGTGACTGGCAGCTGAGACACACCCCCTCACTCCAAGGGGAACATGTCAACCCATGGTTCTAGGCCTGCAAACCCCCTTCTGCCTGGATTTGGAGTGTGGGGTTGAGCTGCTGGCTTCTCCAGATTGCCTTGGCTTTTCAAGACCCAACACTGATCTGAGAAAGAACTAAGGTGGGACTCTTAAGGCCAGGGTTGATGTGGGCATGAGGGCCTAATGCAGGGAGGGAGTTGTGCCTGGGATTAGTTGTGCCTGACCTGTTTCCAGCCTGAGGCAGAGGTTATGTGGACCCACCCTCGGCCACCTGTGATTCACTGGTCAAGCGTCTCTCTTACTCAGGGACGGAGTTCCCAGTTCATGGCCCTAAAGTGAGGGTAAGGCAGGGCTCTGCCAGGGACAGGCAGGTCAGCGTGGACATCAGAAGCAGAGGCTTCGGGCCAGGCCGCCTCCACCTGGATCCCAACACCAGGTCCTAGTCATGTGACCACATCAGGAAAACTTCGTGCCTCAGTTTCCCTGTCAGTTAAGGGGGTGGGAGGCTCCTAGGATAGTCATTACAGGGAAGGCATTCAGAATTTACAATCAAAGCACTAAGTAAGGCCAGGTACTGGTGGCTTACACCTGTAATTCTAGCTACTCAGAAGGCTGAGATCTGAGGATCGAGGTTGGAAGCCAGCTGGGGTAGGAAAGCCACAGCTCTAGTTTTAGCTTTTTGATGGTTTAATTGGAGATAAGAGTCTCGTGGACTTTCCTGCCTGAGCTAGCTTCAAACTGATTCTCAGAGCTCAGCCAGGAAGGATTACAGGTGTGAGCCACCAGTGCCAGGTTCATTGTCTTCATTTTTTAAAATATCTTTTTTTTTTTGACAAAGTCTCTATATGAAGCCTAGTCTGGCCTCATATTTGAGATCTTCCTGCTTCAGCCTCCTGAATGCTGGGGTTACAGGTATGAACCTCCAGGCCTAGCATAAAAACTTTATTTTTGGTGGTTTGAATTCAGAGCCTCCTGCTTGCTAGGCAGGTGTTGTACCACTTGAGCCACATCCCTTTTTGTCTTTGTTGTTTGTTTCTGTAGGTTCTCAAGTATATGCCTAGGCTGGTATGGACTTCAGTTCTCCTATTTACATTTCCCCCTGTAACTAGAATAACAGATGTGCACCATTGCATCTAGCTATGGATTGGGATAGGGTAGAGAGTTCACCTTTATGCCCACGTTAGCCAAAATCTTCTCAGTCTCTGCTTCCCAACAAGGTAGGATTACAGGCATCAGCCACCTATGCCCAGTTTTATTAAATAGAGATTTATAGCCAGGTACCAGTGGCTAACATCTACAAGTCTAGCTACTAAGGAGGCTGAAATCTGAGGATGACAGTTCAAAGGCAGCCTGGGCAGGAAAAGTCTGTAAGACTCTTATCCCCAATCAATTACCAAAAAAACCCTGAAGTGGAACTGTGGCTTAAGAGGTAGAGCATCAGGGGGCTGGGAAGGTGGCTCAGTGGTAGAGTGCTTGCCTTGCATGCATGAGGCCCTGGGTTCGATTCCCAAGCACCACATAAGTGGAAAGAAAAAAAAAGCCGGAGGTGGCGCTGTGGCTCAAGTGGTAGAGCGCTAATCTTGAGCTGAAGAGCTGAGGGACAGAGCCCAGGCCGAGTTCAGGCCCCACGACCGGACCCAAAAAAAAAAAAAAAAAAAAAAAAAAAAGAGGTAGAGCATCAGCCTTGAGCACAAAAGTCAGGGACAGTGTCAGCCCCTGAGTTTACACACACACACACACATACACACACACACACACACACACACACACACACACACACACACACACACACACACACACACACACACACAATTAGCTGGGCACTGGTGGCTCACACTGTAATCCTGCCCAGGCAGGAAAGTCCATGAGACTTTTATCTCCAATCAACCTCCAGAAAACCAAAGTGGAGCTGTGGCTCAAAAGTGGTAGAGTGCTAGTCTTGAGCAAAAAAAGAGCTTAGGGACCACATCCAGGCCCTGAGTTCAAGTCTCAGGGATTATGCCCAGGCCCCAAGTTCAAGCCTCAAAACTGATGAGAGAGGTGGGGGGGTATGAGAGGGGGCCCGGAGATATTGGGAATCTCCTTTAGCCTAGCACAGTGGTGAATGCTTTAGTTCTGACAACTTTCGGAGCCTTAGGCAGGAGGATTGCTAGATCAAGGAAATCAAGGATGGATCTTGGCACACATGGCTTGAGAACCACTGGTGATTCCAAACTAAGTAAACATTGTTCCCTCCTCCCGGAACTCAGTCTGGTCAGGGAGAGAGGAGCCGGCTGCAGAAATAAATAAGAATGGCTCCAAGTGGGCCTCTTATCTGCAGCAGCTCACAGATTGGGGAGAGATAATGCCAGAGAGATTTGCAGTGCCTGCCCAGGCTTCTTCTTCCTGCCTCCTTTCCCTCCTCCAGGCTCCCCTTCCCTCCTGCAGGACCTGCCTGTTTTGTGAGCGTGAATTGGGCCTCCACCTCTAGGCTCAGGGATATGAATGAAAATACAAATGATTTTAATATAGACAGGAAACATTAAAAACATTCATTATAGAACCAGGAAATGGGTACATTAGGAAGCTGCCAGGAACTATCTGCTCCTGACATGTCCCCTCCCCTCCACATGCCCCCACCACGGCAGGCATCCCAGACCTCCTAGAGCTTAGATCTCTCTCTCTCTCTCTCTCTCTCTCTCTCTCTCTCTCTCTCTCTCTCTCTCTCTCTCTCTCTCTCTCTCTCTCTCTCTCTCTCTCTCTCTCTCTCTCTCTCTCTCTCTCTTTCATGGGGCTTGAACTCTGGGCCGGGTGCCATCCCTCATCTCTTCAGCTCAAGACCACCACTCTACCACTTGAGCCATAGCACCATTGCTGGTTTTCTGGTGGTTAATTGATGAGTCTCACGGACTTTCCTGACAGGGCTGGCTTTGAACCAGATCCTCAGATCTCAGCCTCCTGAGTAGCTAGGATTATAGCCACAGGCACCCGGCTCTTAGAGCTCCTTAGACTTGAAGACTTGAGTGCCTATTTTGTAGACTCCTAACATAGAGTCAATCTTGTTTCTAGGTGGTGTTTCATCTCTTCTTTTCCTTCCTTCCTTCCTTCCTTTTTTTTTTTTTTTGGCCAGGCATGGGGCTTGAACTCAAGGCCTAGGCACTGTCCCTCAGCTCTTCAGCTCTAGGCAAGCACTCTACCACTTGAACCACAGCGCCACTTCTGGTTTCCTGGTGGTTTATTGGAGCTGAGTGTCCTGGATTTTCCTGCCCCGGCTGGCTTTGAACGGCAATCCTCCTGAGTAGCTAGGATTACAGGCATGAGCAACCAGTGCCCAGCTTCTTCTCTTTTCTTTTGGTGCTAGTACGGGGCCTTTTGAAGTCAGGGTCTGGACACTTGCCCCTAGTGTTTTCCCTTAAGTCTGGTGCTCTACTACTTAAGCCATAGCTCCATTTCTGGCTTTTTTGGTGGTTAATTAGAGCAAAGTCTCACAGACTTTCCTGCCAGTGCTGACTGGGAACTGCCATCTTCAGATCTCGGTCCTCTGAGTAGGTTGGATGACAGGTGGAAGCTGCTGGTCGCTGGCCTTCTAGGTGCTTCCAAACTCAACCGCTGCACTGCATCCCCGGTGTTGCTGGGCTGAAGTGGGGGTCAGGGGAGGCTCCCGGACGTCCTTCCCACCATTCCCTGTCATCTCTAAGGGGCTATGTCCACTGCACAGAAAGCCACCCTAGCCCTGCCTCCCCTGGCACTCCTGAAGATGCCTCCTCCAAGCCTTCCAACCACCTGTGTTCTCCACCTTCCTGTACCACTCCCAGATCGCTGTGCCTTGGCAAAGTCCCTGCCCCTGTCCTGGACTCACTGCTCTTTCCCCACAATGACACTGGGCCGTACATAGGACCTAGCACAGGCTAGGCAAGCCCTCTAACCCAGCTAGAACCCCAGCTCCTCATTAGTGGCCCCTTCTTCCAGGAAACCCTTCTTGACCACAGACGCACACCCTATGTGCCCAGTTCAAGAAGGTCAACACCATCCCTTGCTCCTGCCTAGGGCCCCTCATAACCTCTACTGCCCAAAAGGCCACCCAGACATACAGACCCCGTGCAAAATAGAGCTTAGGGTGAAAGAACTTCTTCCAAGCAATCCTCTGGCTGCCCCCCCCCCAACCCTGTAACTAGTCGGTCCCTACTCAGACTATCTAGAAATTCTATCTGCCTGTAGTCTGCACCTGTGCACCTAGGGCTTCAATGTCTGTCATGTTTCTTTCTTGGGTTCAGGTTCTACACTGGCAAAGGCAGTGGCCAGCTTTCTTCTTCTGCTTGTAACCTTCCCCCATTGTGTCCTGATCCCCAGTGCTTTGCTAGAATAATAGTATGACTTGGTTCCAGGTCACAGTGGCTCACACCTGTAATCCTAGCTACTCAGCAGGCTGAGACCTGAGGATTGTGGTTCAGAGCCAGCCTGGGTAGGAAAGTCTATAAGATGCTTATCTCCAATTAACCACCAAAAAGGCAGAAGTGGAGCTGTGTCTAACGAGGTAGAATGCCAGCCTTGAGTGAACAAGCTGCAGGACAGTGCCCAGGCCCTGAGTTCAAGCCCTAGTAGCCAAATAAATTAATAATAATAATAATAACAATAATGTCTTAGTGACCAAGTTTTCTTTACAATTACTAATGTGCTTTTACACATAAAAGCCCAGTTTACTTCAGACCCATTCTGAGAGGTAGACTGGACTTAATTACCCATTAGATGGATATGGTGATGGAGTCCCTGGGAGATTTCACGCCTTGGACATGATGAGTGGAGGAAAACCACCAGGGAGGCCTCCCTGCCTGAGCCCTGGGCCCCTTCCCCCATTGACTGTCCAGGGCCTGGCTTGCCAGCTTAGGTTTTAATTCGTTCCAGTGTCTGGGTTATGGGCTGTGGCCACAGGGCCGGCAGGGGAGCCAGAAGTAGGTTTGACTCTAATCTGACTTGTCTAGCTGGTTCCCAATGCGGCCAGGCTGAGCAAGTGTGCTCCCACCTTGGCCCTTCTCCATTTGCTGCACACAGCTGGCCTCTAGCCCCTCTGCAACCCTTCCCCTCTCCCGGATCCAGCCCACAGACCCCTCCCATCCCCCTGCTCTGGGAGCCCACAGTCCCGTGGGTCATGGTGGTGTGGGGCTCCCAGGAGGATGTGCGCCCATGCCTGGCCGGGGGGAGGGGGGTGTTCCCCGGCCCGGCCTGGCTCCTGGCATTGTTCAGTCTTCGGCCATTGTGTGTGGTGAGAGTCACCAAGTCGCCTGGCAGGCTCGCAGCAGAGCTGGGGAACGTTTCCGGAGGGCCTGGCCTGGCCCATTGTGCATGGCTGAGCTTTGTCGGCATGGGCCAACTGGGAGACCCTAGGAGAAGGAAGGACTTGGATGTTTCCCAGCGCTCTCAGGAGGCCAGCTTCCAGGGGAGGGTGTATTTCATGAGGAGCTTGGAGCTGGGAAGCAGAGGAGCAGATGGATGCTGAGCTGGGAGGTGTCAAAGGAACTGGAACTGCACTGTATTTTATGCACATGACCTGCCCCCTCCCCAACCTGGGATGGCTCGGATCTGAAGATGAGAAAGGACCTCAGCTCCTTTAAAAGCCTCAATCCAGGCCAGATGCCATAGGCTCACACCTATCATCCGAGCTACTAAGGAGGCTGAGATCTGAGAATCGGGGTCCAGAGCCAGCCCAGGCAGCAAAATCTGTAAGACTCTTATCCCCAATTAACCACCAGAAAACCAGAAGTGGTACTGTGGCTCAATGGTAGAGCGCTTGCCTTGAGCTGAAGAGCTCAGGGGCAGTGCCCAGGCCCAGAGTTCAGGCTCCATGACTGACCCCCCCCCCAAAAAAAAAAAGCTTCATTGAGGGCTGGGGAATGAGGTGGAGGCGGGGGGCGGGGGAAGGGGCTAAGTGCTAGAATCTTTGCCTAATAAATGTAAAGACTGAGCTCAAACCCCAGCATCTCCACTTTTTTTTTTTTTTTTAATTAAAAGGTTTGTTGAATCCCCCCCACCCCGCCCCCCGCCCCTGTCCCTGGAAGAAGCAAAACTCAGAATTGTTTTAAAGCAACTCAGTGGCAGCCACCAGGCAAGCGATGTTCCCAGCTCAGGTGCTCAGGTGTCAGCACCGCAGTGGGGCTGGTGGAACTCTGAAGGAAGCAGTGGAACCCCGGCAGGGCAGCCTACTGTCTGACAGCATAGGCACAGGGACCAGAGGCTTCAAATCCTGACTGGACCGTTTGCTAGCTGAGCCACTTGGAGTCATTTACCTCTCTGTACCTCCTTTTCCTTAAGTATAAAATAGAATATAACAAATGTGTTATTTTATTTTTTTGGCCAATTGTGAGGCCTGAACTCTGGGCCTGGGCGCTGTCCCTCAGCTCTTCAGCTCAAGGCTAGCGCTCCACCACTAGAGTCACAGTGCCACTTCTGGCTTTTTCTGCTTATGTGGTACCGAGGAATTGAACCCAGGGCCTCATGCATGCAAGGCAAGCACTCTACCACTGAGCCACCTTCCCAGCCCAAAAGTATTCATTTCTTTCTTTCTTTCTTTCTTTTTTTTTTTGTCAGTCGTGGGGCTTGAACTCTGAGCCTGGGCGCTGTCCCTCAGCTCTTCAGCTCAAGGCGAGCGCTCTACCACTGCTCAACGCCACTTCCGGTTTTCTGGTGGTTTTTATTGGAGATAGGAGTCTCACAGTCTCTCCTGCCTGGGCTGGCTTTGAACCGCGATCCTCAGATCTCAGCCTCCTGAGTAGCTAGGATTACAGGCATGAGCCACCAGCGCCCGGCTTCATTTCTTGATTCAATTAATAACATCTGTTAGTCATGACTACTTATAAATAAAAGTATTTCTTTTTGAGGAGGCAGTACTGAGGTTTGAACCCAAGGCTTCCTGCTTACCAGGCTGGTACTCTTCAACTCTTTTTACTCTGGTTGTTTTTTTCCTCCAGAAGGCCTGGACTGTAATCCTCCTGTTTATGCTTCCCAAAATAGGATGATTCCTGTGTAGTACTATGTTCAGCTTTCTCTGTTGAGATGAAGTCTCACTAACTTATTCCTCCCCTTCCCTCTCCTCCCCTCCCTGCCCCCCCAGTCTGGTCTTTTTCTTTTGGATTGCTAGGATTACAAGTGTGAGCCCCTGGTGACAACCAGGGAAGGATTTTGAGCATGGAGGAGGAATTTTTTAATAGTCTAGACCTTCTGGGTAACCTCCCATGTCTGTCCAGGAAAATTACTCTGCCATGGCCAGGGATAGCCCCAGAGACAAGGCTTCAAATGGAGCCAGGAATCTAAGTTCTCATGCCAGAATTTTCTTCTGATAAATCTCTCTGGGAATGAAGGTGGGGATGAGGCAGAGGCACAAGGATTACGGAAGAATCTCGGTTAGTGTCTCTTAAGCCAGGGATTCTGGGTCCTTAGGTTCAGTTTCCTCCTGCAGCGAGGGCAGGGCATGGGAGAGACAGTGGGCGCAGATTGTGAATCACTGGATCTTTGTATTTGGAGAAACTGGGGATGGAAGGGAAATCTCTGTGAGCTCTGCTAAGAAGGAAGGAGCACTCTCCTCCAGAGACCAGAGAGCGGGTCCAGCTCCTGCCACCTCCTCTCTGCCAGAATTCCCTTTCTTTTTTTTAAATTTTTTTTGGGGGGTCCAGTCATGGGGCCTGAACTCTGGGCCTGGGCGCTGTCCCTCAGCTCTTCAGCTCAAGGCTAGCGCTCTACCACTTGAGCCACAGCGCCACTTCTGGTTTTTTTCTTTTTGCTTATTTGGTGCTGAGGAATTGAACCCAGGGCCTCAGGCATGCAAGGCAAGCGCTCTACCACTGAGCCACCTTCCCAGCCCCGGGATTCCCTTTCAATGGGGGCTGAGAAGGCCCCCCCGGGGAGGGGGTGGAGGTTGTGTGACATTTGTGTAAGTGGCAAGTGTTGTGCATCAATAAAAAGAAGAAAGGAAAGGAAGGAGAGAGAGGGAAGGAAGGAAGGAAGGAAGGAAGGAAGGAAGGAAGGAAGGAAGGCAGGCAAGCCATATTTAGGTTACCAAATTAATTTTAAGGGGGGATGGGTGTGGCTCAGTGGTAAAGCACATGCTCACCATATACAAACCCCTCAATTCCATCCCCAACACCCTGTCCCCCCTAAAAAAATACAAAAGAATGCCAGCAGGAAGAAAAACAAGAACTTCTGCCACCCCAGGCAGAACAGCAAGGTTGCACCCAGACATTCTGACAGACAGAACGAGAGACAGAAGTGAGAGCGCGGAGCATGTCCGTCCATCCACTGTCCACGGGCAGAAGGCGGAGGACGCAGCCGGCGCTGTCCGGCCGCACTCACTCTGTCAGGGCCTGGCCTACCTTGGTGGCACAGCATAGGCCAGATCCACAACCCAGCTCAGAGCGAACTGGTTGGCCAGCAGCACACAGGGAGAGAGCCACTGGCTCCATCTGGAAGGGATGATGCTGGTGCTGAGGGCTGGGCCTGGTTTCTTCAGGACCAGGGAGAGCCACCAAGGGCTCTGATCAGGAACAAGCCCTCCGTGTATGGAGGCTGGGGACTGAGAGGGATGGGGATGCAGGTAGGGGTCTCCATAGGTATTCACAGAGACTAAGCTTTGTCCTGCGGACAGGGCAGCCCACATCATCTTTACTATGTTAGAAGGATATATGTCTATCATTTAAAAAGTTCATGGAGGCCGGGTTGCTGGTGGCTCATGCCAGTAATCCTAGCTACTCAGGAGCTTGAGATATGAGGATCATGGTTCAAAGCCATCTTGGACAGGAAAGTCTGTGAGACTCTTATCTCTAATTAACCATCAGAAAACCAGAAGTGGTGCTGTGGTTCAAAGTGATAGAGTGCTAGCCTTGAACAAAACAATTCAGTGCCCTGAGTTCAAGCCCTATGATTGACAGGGAAAAAAAAAGAGGAAAAGGGATTTAAAAAAAGGTATTCTCATGCTATCTACCAATAAATTATTACTATTAATGCTTCAGGTCTCAAAAAAAGATACATTTAGCCTGATGCAAGTGGCTTACACTTGTACTCCTACCTACTCAAGAGGCTGAGACCTGAGAATTGTGTTCAAAACCAGTCTAGGCAGGAAAGTTCATGAGATGTTTATCTCCAATTAATCACCAAAAAAGCCAAAAGTAGAGCTGTGGCTCATATGGTAGAGCACCATCCTTGAGTAAAAAAGTTGAAGGACAGTGCCCAGATCCTGAGTTCAAGTCTCAGCATCAGCACACACATACACACAGTATTTTCTTTTTTGGGGGGGGGGGTTTGTTTGTTTGTTTTTTGTCGGTCGTGGGGCTTGAACTCTGGGCCTGGGTGCTGTCCCTCAGCTCTTCAGCTCAAGGCTAGCACTCTACCACTAAAGCCACAGTACCACTTCCGGCTTTTTCAGCTTATGTGGTGCTGAGGAATCGAACCCAGGGCCTCATGCATGCAAGGCAAGCACTCTACCACTGAGCCACCTTCACAGCCCTCATACAGTTTTATTTTTGAAGAGAGAGAGAGAGAGAGAGAGAGAGAGAGAGAGAGAGAGAGAGAGAGAGAGAGAGAGAGAGAGAGAGAGAGAAAACACACAAAGGAAAGAAAAGAAAGAAAGAAAGAAAGAAAGAAAGAAAGAAAGAAAGAAAGAAAGAAAGAAAGAAAGAAAGAAAGAAAGAAAGAAGGGAAGGAGGAAGGGAGGGAGGAAGGGAGGGAGGGAGGGAAGGAAGGAAGGAAGGAAGGAAGGAAGGAAGGAAGGAAGGAAAGTTTAAGGTAGACAAGAGGTAAGGAAGGAAAGTTTAAGGTAGACAAGAGGTAAGATTTACTGATTCAGGGCTGGGAAGGTGGCTCAGTGGTAGAGTGCCTGCCTTGCAAGCATGAGGCCCTGGGTTCGATTCCTCAGTACCACATAAGCAGAAAAAGCTGGAAGTGGTGGTGCTGTGGCTCAAGTGGCAGAGTGCTGGCCTGAGCTGAAGAGCTGAGGGTCAGCGCCCAGGCCCAGAGTTCAGGCCCCATGACCACAAAACAAACAAACAAAAAGATTTACTGATTCCAGAGATGAGTCCCACCAGGGCTGCCCGTTGCTCAGGGGACACAGTTGGGGACATGCTTGTTCTATAGCCATCAGTGATGAGATGACCTGCTTCTCTGCCACCATGTCTTCAAATTCATCCTCATTAAGTTGGGGCACGGGTAACAGGGCTAGAGGCATGGCCAGTGGCAGAGTGCCTGTCAGGCATCGTGAGACCCTGGGTCCCACCCCCAGCACCAACAAAAAAGGATGAGATGTATATGTTCTGGTAGCCAGGGAACTTGAACTTCCCCCTGCGTAGAGAGGCCCTCCATGACATGCTCCTTGTTCTGCCACCTGGGCTGGTTGGACATGATGACTTAGCCGATGTGAACCCTGGACACCTTGCCCTGGGGCTTCCCGTGGCACCACACACCAGTCCAGAGCCTACACTGCAAACACACAAGCCCAAGTCAGAGATGTCCACTGCCAAGGGCTGTCCTCAAGGGCTCTGATAGTAACCTAGACAACAGACTGCAGTACTGACGAGGCTGCTGTGGGCTCCAGTACTGCAAAGAAAGGGTTGGCTTAAAGGACAGAAAATTTAATTTTCTTTGTTTTCCTTCTCTCCTTCCTTCCTTCCTTCTCTCCTTCCTTCCTTCCTTCTTTCCTTCTTTCCTTCCTTCCTTCTCTCCTTCCTTCCTTCCTTCTTTCCTTCTTTCCTTCCTTCCTTCTCTCCTTCCTTCCTTCCTTCTTTCCTTCCTTCTTTCCTTCCTTCCTTCCTTCTCTCCTTCCTTCTTTCCTTCTTTCCTTCTTTCCTTCTTTCCTTCCTTCTTTCCTTCTTTCCTTCCTTCCTTCCTTCTTTCCTTCCTTCCTTCCTTCCTTCCTTCCTTCCTTCCTTCTTTCCTTCCTTCCTTCCTTCCTTCCTTCCTTCCTTCCTTCCTTCTTTCCTTCCTTCCTTTCTTCCTTCTTTCCTTCCTTCCTTCCTTCTTTCCTTCCTTCCTTTCTTCCCTCCTTCCTTCTTTCTCTCCTTCCTTCCTTCCTTCTCTCCTTCCTTCCTTCCTTCCTTCCTTCCTTTCTTTCTTCCTTCCTTCCTTCTTTCCTTCCTTCCTTCCTTCCTTCCTTCCCTTTTGTCTTTCTTCCAGCATTTCTTTCCTCTCTTGCCCTCTTCCTTCATTCCTCCTTCCTTCCTTTTTTTTGGGGGGGGGAGGGTTGGGAAGTACTGACTATGTTTTCCTGGCTTGCCTTGAACTCCTGGGGGGTTGGGAAGTACTGACTATGTTTCCCTGGCTTGCCTTGAACTCCTGGGCTAGAGCAGTCCTCCTGCCTCAATCTCCCAATTATCTGCGATTATAGGCAATGGGCCTAGGAAAATCTTAAATAATCACTGAGAGATTTGAAGTGCTGCAACCCTTAAAAATGTGCTAGATGTTATGTAAAGGAGTGATTAGAAAAAATTTTGAGCTACTGGAAATTAAAAATAGGATTATAGAAGTAAAAAAAATCAGTAGGAGGTGTTGGAAGGAAAGAGAATTAATCTAATTTGGATAATAATGTAGCCAAAGATTCTTATTAGCAAATGCCAGAACGACAACTTCAACATGCTATGAAAAAAGCTACATACAAAAAGACTACCATATTTCTGTCTGTCCAGATTACCATTTAGGCTGGATGTGGTGGTGTATATGCCTACAATCCCAGCACTCAGGAGGCTGAGGCAGGAAGATTGGTTCATACTGGTTCACACTTATGAGCCTAGCTATTCAGTAGGCTGAGATCTGAGAATTTTGGCTCAAAGCCAGGCTGGGAAAACAAATCCTTGAGACTCCTATCTCTAATGAGCCAGCAAAATGTTGGAAGTGGAAGTGTGGCTCAGTAGTAGAACACCAGCTGTGAGTGAAAAAGCCAAACAAGAAAAGGCCAGGAGTTCAAGCCCAGTACTGGCACCAAAAACCACTACCACCACAACAAAAACACACAAGGAAACTAAAACTAAGCTGAGTGTCAGTGGCTTGTGTACCAATAATCCTAGCTACTAAAAGATCAGGATCAAGGTTCAAGGCCAGCTTGGGCAAAATGTTGGGGAGACCCCACCTCAACCAATAGCTGGACATGGTGGATGTGTTTGTCATCCTAGCTACATGAGTAAGATCCTGAGGATCACAGTTCCAGACAAGCCTAGACAATTCAAAAGACCCTGTCTCGTGGGGAAAAGCTGGGTGTAGTGGTATGTACCTGTTACCCCAGCTATGCTGGAAACATCAACAAAATGATCAGACTGGCCCAATGAGATACCAGAGTAATCAGAGCAAAAGTAATCACAGCAAAAAGGGCTGGCGGCATGACTTAAGTGGTAGGCACCTGCCTGAAGGCATGAAGCCCTGAGTTCAAACCCCAGGACCACAAAAATAACCAAGTAAAAAATAAAAAATAAAATAAAGCAAATTAGCATTCCTGTATAAAAGTAGCTAACAAAGGGGCTCAGAAAATCTGCACTCATGAGAAATGACTTGAACATGTGGTATAGCAAAATGAGACATAAGACGAAGAAGAGGGGCTGGGAAGGTGGCTCAGTGGTAGAGTGCTTGCCTTGCATGCATGAGGCCCTGGGTTCAATTCCTCAGCACTATATAAGCAAAAAGAAAAAAGCTGGAAGTGGCGCTGTGGCTCAAGTGGTAGAGTGCTAGCCTTGAGCTGAAGAGCTGAGGGACAGCGCCCAGGCCCAGAGTTCAGGCCCCATGACCAGACCCCCCCCAAAAAAAAAAAGATGAAGAAGAGAAAAGAAGGGAGAGAAGGAAGGAGGGGGCAGCGCATCGACCCATGGCATGAAAGGGGTTAACCCATCCATTTGGTTAATGGATCATTAATGCCAGTTATCTGGTGACTGAGTCGCCTATAAATGTCCCTGTCTAGGCCTACTCCATCTCACCACCCCACAACTCCACCTGCAGGAAGACCATCAATACAAGCACACCTCTGAGCTGAAATACAGTCTTTTCTAACTTTCCATGATGTTACTAGCAATAGGAAGCACTCTAATACCTCTAGGAACCAGCATGGCCTTTGGGAAGGAGAAAAGAACAAGAAGTGAAGAGGAAAGAGAAGGGAACGCAGGAGGAAGCAGATTCAAAACTGTGAGAAATGACTAGGCACCAGTAGCTCAGGCCTGTAACTCTAGCTACTCAGGAAACTGAGATCTGAGAATCATTGTTTTCCTCCCAGTGTGGGCAGAAGAATCTCCCAGACACTTATTAATTAGCCAGCAAAAAACTGGAAATGGAGCTGTGGTGCAAGTAATAGAGCTCCAACCTTGAGAAAACAACAACAACAAAACTAAGGGTAAGCATCTGGCCCTGAGTTCAAGCCCTAGTACCAAGCAAGAGCATGAGGCCTGATTTCAAGTTCTGGTACTAGCACAAGAAAGGAAAGAAGGAAGCAAGCAAGCAAGCAAGCAAGGTAGCAAGGAAGCAAGGAAGCAAGGAAGGCAGGCAGGCAGAGAGGCAGGCTGGCAGGCAGGCAAGATTTATGTAAAGCTGGGCTTGGTGGAGGCTAATACATGAGGATCATGAATTCGAGGTCAAGCCTAGACTACAAAGTGAGTCTTTGTCTTAAAATGAAACAAGATCCAGTAAGGTAGTGATGATATTCTTGCCCTACAAAACAATGAGCTGAAATGACTATCAGTCACTACTGGAATTAACTAAAGATGTAAATATGCTACTCATAGCAACAAAGGTAATCAACAGATTTGTTTATACTTTGAGGAACTAAACAAAAACAGCTAGGTGGCCATATTGGGAAAAGGGTAGGGCTAGATCTTTTTAAATGATGCAGGAGAACTAAACTCTCATTTTTTTTCATAGCAATAAATCAATACAGGATGTTCACAACTTTAAAAAAAACATGAAGCAATGTTTGCATAAGCATATTATTTAGAGATTTGAAAGTTGCTCCAAGAATAAAAAGCTAAAAGAGTGAGCAGCCGTTGCCTCCAGAAGCAAGTCTAGGAAGTGGAGAGAACTCATCCCTGTGGGCTCCCTTGTTCCAGTTTATTTTTAACCATGTACATGAATGCTGTGAGATATATATATATATATATATATATATATATATATATATATATATACATATACATATGTATATAGATATATACATGTATATATATGTATATATATATAAAGTAGGCACATCACATGACAGCTGAGAAGGTGGGTGGTGACACTCTTGGGACTGTACTCTTGAGTCTGGGGGCCAGATTCAAATGAGTTAGACAGGAGTCATGGAAGGCTTGCAGGTAGGACTGAAAACCAGCCCAGATGCATTGTGGGGACATTGGGACTCAACAAATGTTCTGATTTTTACAAGGAGACAGAAGGTATTTCTGGAAACTATAGACCAAATGGCTCAATATAGAATTCTGGCAAAATTCTAGCACAGATTATTAAACAGATGGCTGGGGAGTGCTTTGTGATTTATTTTTATTTATGCTCTGCCTCATTCCAAAAAGAAGGGTTTGCAGTGGCTTATACAGATAAGTACAATACAACAAGATAAAAAAAATTTAATGAGGAAAAGGTCTCAAAAAAGCTAAACTAAGTATTACTATGTGACACCAAAAGCCACCCCTAAATACCTTGCCAAAGAGAACTGAAATATAGTCACATAAAAACTGGGGCACAAGTATTCACAGCAGCAGCGTTCACAATAGCAGAAGAACAGAAATCCAATGCCTGTGAATGTTCCAACAAATGTGGTACATCCACACATTGGAATATTATTCAACTATAAAAAGGAATGAGTCCTGGAGGCTGAGACAGCAGGTTCTAGCCTTAGAGGACAGCCAGAACGACATAGTGAGACCCTGTATATCAAATAAATAAATAGATAAAAAGAGTGAGGGGGGCACTGATACATGCTACAACATGTACAACATGAACAGGAACGTCCCTGGGACTCTTATCTCCAGTTAACCAGCTAAGAGCTGTAAGAGGAACTATGGCTCAAAAATGCTCAATCCCAGCACCCAGGCCTTGAGTTTAAGTCCCAGGACTGGCATATGCACACAAAACGATCCCCTTAACTCCAGGAACAAGAGTCACGTGGCTTCATCCTAGCCGCACAGATTATACACAAGCCCGGGTGTAATTCCGTGAGGACACTGAATGAGGGAGGAGCCTCAGTGCTGCAGTATTTGCATGCTCCCTGGGGTGTACAGACTCTCTAGGTCCAGCAGTAGCTGCATGCTTGCAATTCTGGGAGGTACACCTGAAGGGACCCCATAACAGAGCCAAAGGGTTCCTCATAAAGCCCTGAAAGTAACTTTGACTGCCCTTTACATTAGACCAGGAAACAGCTGTTAGCCTGCCTAGCAGAGTGTCATAACTAGTGATAAAACAAAGCAGAGAGAGATAGGTTGGTTCTGAGAAGGGGAAAGGGCTCCAACTATGGCACCAACTCCTAAAGGATCTGCTTTTTAAATAGTGGTGAAGGAGAGGGGAAGGGAGAGCAAATACAGTCATTATAGCCAATGTACATTATGTAAAACCTGAACTATGTAACTTGTGGGGGTAGGGATGGGAGGGGGGAAATGGGGAGAACAACAGAAGGGTGACGTTGATTAAGAAACATTGTAGCTGGGTGCTGGTAACTTAGGCCTGTAATTTTAGCTATTTAGGAGGCTGAGGTTTAAGGTTGGTGGTTCGAAGCCAGCCTGGGCAGGAAAGTCTGTGAGACTCTTATCTCCAATAAACCACCAGGAAACTGGAAGTGGCGCTGTGACTCAAAGTGGTACAGCACTCACCTTGAGGGAAAAAGCTTAGGGACAGACCCCAAGACCAACAAAAAAGAAAAAGGAAAAAGAAAAAGAAAAGAAACATTGTACTCATAACCTGCTTTATGGAATTGTAACTTTTTTGTACAACTATATACTACCACCACCACCACCACTACCACCACTACTACTACTACTAGATAATAATAATAGATCTTTTAAAAAGACACCAGGGAAGTCAAGTACCAGTGACTCATTCTTATAATCCTAGCTGCTCAGGAGGCTGAGATCTGAGGATCATGGTTTGAAGCCAGCCCAGGCAGGAAAATCCATGACACATCTCCAATTAACCATCAGAAAACTGGAAGTGATCCTGTAACTCAAAGTGGTAGAGCACCAGCCTTGAGTAAAAAGAAAAAAGAAAGAAAAAAAGAGCTCAGGGACAGCACCCAGGCCCTGAGTTCAAGCCCCACAACCAAAAAAAAAGGCCAGAAAAGTAGCTGGGCACTGGATGCTGGTGGCTCATGTCTATAATCCTAGCTTCTCAGGAGGCTGGGATCTGAAGATCATGGTTTGAAGCCAGCCTGGGAAAGGCTAAGAGACTCTTTGTTGTTGTTGTTGTTGGTCATGGGGTTTGAACTCTGGGCCTGGGCGCTGTCCCTCAGCTCTTCAGCTCAAGGGAAGCACTCTACCACTTGAGCCACAGCGCCATTTCCAGTTTTCTGAGTGGCTAGCTTTGAACCATGATCTCAGATCTCAGCCTCTTGAGTAGTTAGGATTACAGGCATGAGCCACCAGTTTCTTGCCCAGACTCTTATTTCCAATTAACCACCAAAAAGCTGGAAGTGTCTTGTGGATGGGGATGGAAGGGAAAGACTGGGAGAGAGCAAGAGAAAGAGTGAGGTCGTCCAAAAAGGAATGTACTCTTTACCTGACTTATGTAAATGTAACCCCTATGTATATCACCTTTATAATAACAATAAAGTGAAAGTAGAGATTCGGTGAAGCTTATTTCTTTTTTTTTTTTTTTTTTTTTTTTGTCGGTCATGGGGCCTGAACTCTGGGCCTGGGTGCTGTCCCTCAGCTCTTCAGCTCAAGGCTAGCGCTCACCACTTGAGCCACAGCTCCACTACTGGCTTTTTCTGCTTATGTGGTGTTGAGGAATCGAACCCAGGGCCTCATGCATGCAAGGCAAGCGCTCTACCACTGAGCCACCTTCCCAGCCCCCGGTGAAGCTTATTTCCAATGAAGCACCAAAATGCTGGAAGTGGAGTGTGGTTCAAGTTGTAGGGAGCCAGCCTTGACCCCAGAGCAGGGGAGGGAAGGGAAGAGTCCACAGGGCCCCACTGAGCCTTGTGAGCATGATCTGAGCTCGGTTCTCCGTCAGTATGTTACAGTGTTTCCAAAGCCAAGCCGTGGTACAGTGTTTCCAAAGCCAGGCCGTGGCCCTGGGAGGGCACAGCGGGACTTGGCCATCTCACTCTAGCGTGGGTCCTTTCTGTTTTCTCACGCATACCAAGTTCTGTGCTTAGGTTAGGAAAATCAAGGGTGCATAGACAAGATTAGGAAGGCTGGGCTCCATGATGATTTTTGCAGGAAATGTGAACAGCTGCAAGCTATGCACACATAGACATGGGAAGGGACAGCGGAGGGTAAGAGGTGAGAGGCAGGGAGGGGCTCAGGGGAAAGACCCAGAAATCAGAGCCAGGAGGTCCAGGCTGAAGATGCAGTTTTAAAAAAGAATATTTTTATTTTTAAAAATTTTTATTTATACTGGACACCAGTGGCTCATGCCTGTAATCCTAGGTACTCAGGAGGCTGAGATCTGAGGATTGTGGTTCAAAGCCAGCCTGGCCAGGAAAGTCTCTGAGACTCTTATCTCCAATGAACCACCAGAAAATTGGAAGTGGCTCTGTGACTCAAGTGGTAGAATGCTAGCCTTGAGCTAAAGAGCTCAGGGACAGAGCTTGAACTAGGGATTGAACTCAGGGCCTGGGTGCTAGCTCTGAACTTTCTGGCTCAAGGCTTTCAACCATGATTCTGAGCTCTCAGCCTCCTGAGAAGCTAGAATTATAGGTGGGAGCTACTGGTGCTCAGTAAGATGCAGCCTTACTGCCTACTAGCTACATTAGACAAGAAGCTGTCTCTCTGAGCCTCTGTTTCCTTATCTTTAACATAGGAGTAATAATGCCTACCTCTAAGAAACACTGTAAAGTTGAAACAAAATTTGTCTTCTGGGTAAGGATGAAATGGTTACAAGTATCTGTTAGAGGACTAATAGCCAGAATATAGCAAAAGTTCCTTAGTAAGTTTCAAAGGGTAGACCACCTAATTGTAAAAGAAAGCAGATGCCCTTAATCTCAGCACTCAGGAAGAAGAGGCAGAAGGATCTCAAGTTCAAGGGCTGCCTGATATCTAGGAAGAAAGGAAGGAATGAAGGAAGGAATGTAAAAGAAAGCAAGAAGGGACAGAGGGAGACAGGAAAGAAGGAAAGAGAAAGAGAAGAAAAAAATGAACTCTTGCTTGGTATGCTGTTGCTAGCCCCTCTAGAAATCTGTTTGGCAGCAAGTCTATGATTATAACATAGCTTTTCCATTTGGGGCCATATACTCCAAAGAAAGAGAATCACTGTCCATCAAAAGGCAAGTACGTGACTCTTCAGGGCAACTTTACTTATTGTAGCTCTCAGCTTCAGACAATCCAAATGTCCTCCAATGGTAGATGGCATAAGTAAACAACGATGTGTCCTTTTTCTAGAATACTACTTAGCAGTGAAAAAGGAGGAACTACTGTCTCATGAATATGTTGAGCAAGTATTCTGCTGTTTCGCAGTATATGCTAGAAATATAATGTTTTCCTCTGTGTGTGTGTGTATGTGTATGTGTGTGTGCACATGCGTGTGTGCGTGTGCCAGTACTGGGCTTGAACTTAGGGCTTCTTGCTTAGTTTTTTTGTTTTTTGTTTTTGCTTAAGACTCTACCACTTGAGTCATGCCTACACTTCCAGATTTTTGCTGGTTAATTAAGGATAAGCATCTTGGGGATTTTTCTGCCTGAACTAGCTTTGAACTATGATCCTCAGATCTCAGTCTCCTGAGTAGCTAGGGTTCTAGCTCCAAAATTTTCTCTCTTGATCTGAGTGATGAGCACCTGGCTGTAGGCATATATCAAAATTCACCAATTTGCCTCACAAAAATGTAAGTTTACCCTTATTAAAAAAGGATAAATAAGAAGTTATTGTACGTCATGGATGTGGCACACAGTAAGAACTCAATAAATAGAATGTTCAAGAAAAATAAAAAAGGAAATAGTGAGCCATTGTTCTATGAGCTGCTTAGACTCCAGGAAGTCCTGAGTTTGGTGCTGGAAACCCCCCTTCTTTTTTTTGGGGGGGGGTCCGGTCATGGGGCCTGAACTCTGGGCTTGGGTGCTGTCCCTCAGCTCTTCAGCTCAAGGCTAGTGCTCTACCATTTGAGCCACAGTGCCACTTCCGTCTTTTTTCTTTTTGCTTATGTGGTGCTGGAGAATCGAACCCAGGGCCTCAGGCATGCAAGGCAAGCGCTCTACCACTAAGCCACCTTCCCAGCCCATCCCCCCTTCTTAAAAGGGTCACTCTCTGGCATGAGGAGAGATAAGGGCCAGGGAATCACATGATAAGTGAAGACTGGTTGGAGAAAGTAGAATTTCGGGAGCAAACAGCCCAGACAATCTGGCTCTCTGTAGACTGAGAAATCCTCATTTTCTTTGGAGTCCTAAAGCTGCCTCTGAATCCCCTGCATAGCTAATGAAACCCAAACCTTGCTGAGCCCCACTCCTCGTGTCTGAGCTCAGTAGGGCTGTGGCTAGACCTAGACTCGGATAGAAGGCTGCTGCTGCTGGCCCATGGACAGACTCTGCTAGCTTGTGTCCCATGATACAAAACCAGGCTGTGGCTAATATAATAAGGAGCAGCTCCCATTTGCATACAGTTGACATGTTCTCATGGGCAGGAAGCTCTCATTTTAGAGAGAAGCACAGAAAAGGCTCTTGTTGAGAAGTCTCGCTGCATGTCCTACATCCCTCCACCTCCGAGCCTGGGCATGCTCAGGCTGAGGCTGAGTGGCTCCCTGAAGGGCAGCTGGAAGTAGAACTCCACTTAGGAGTGGGAGGTTGCAGTAGGTCATTCCAGAAGGCTAGCTTCAATTGGTACTTTGAAGCACTAGCACATATTAAGTACCAACTAAAGGACAGATACTATGCAACCTGCCTCTGGGTTGCTCGCGGGCACTGGCCTCACTGTAAACTGGCTCTGGGACACCTCTCCCCCGCCTGCCCCTCCCCTCCTCCCTGGCACTTTCCAGGGCAGGTTGAACACGCGATCATCCGGATATTTGGTCAGGGAGGCTCCTGTGCACACGTCCACCTTTGCTGTTTGCGTCCATGTGTGGCCAGGCTAACCAACTGCAGTCCTTGGCACCAGGTTTTCTGCCACTGCCCCCGCCCCATGCTGCTTGATAGAGCCGTTAATCCTCTCTCTACACTCTGGCCAGCAGGGCAGTGATGTGGCAGCTGAGAAGACAAAAGGCAGGGGAAGGGTGGCCTCATGCCCCAGAGAAGACTACAGGATGTGCTCAATGACCTTGAACTGGAGACTTTCCTCTCTTCATTCTGCCTGGCCTCCGGAGAGTCTGGGAAGCAAAGACCATAGAGCCCCAGGGAAGAAGGGCTGGCCTGTGGTTACTCAGAGGATCCTGCCAGGCCCAAGTCCCAGTGCCTTCGAGGCTGGTGCTGATCAGATCTTTTCTTCTTGTATGTAGTGTGTGTATGTGTGTGTGTGTGTACATGCACATGCATGCATGCATACACATGCAACAGGATTGGAGCTTGACAGTGCCACCTGGGTGCTCTACCACTTGAGCTACAGGTCCACTTCTATCTTTTTTACTGGTTAATTAGAGATAAGAGTCTCACAGACTTTCCTGCCCAGGCTGGCTTTGAACCTTGATCTTCAGACCTCAGACCTCATCCTCCTGAATTGCTAGGATTACAGGCATGAGTCCCCAGGGCCCAGCTATCCATAGTTCTTATATTTAATGTTTTCAGTTCTCTCTCTTTCTCTTTCTCTCTCTTTTAAATCCAACATTTGAACGAGCCTCATGCTTGTGTGGTTTGTTACTACTATTTGAACCATGCCTCCAGCCCTGCTTTTTGCTACTTCTTTGGAGAAGGCATCTCATGAACATTTCTTCCTAGACTGATTTCGAACCACTATCCTTTAGATTTCAGCCTCCGGAGTAGTTAGGATTATAGGTATGAGCTGCTGGGGTCCAGCAGGTTTTTGGTTTGAATCCAAACAGTATCAAGATCAAAGGGTCCAGGCTGGTAGGAATGAGCCAGGGTGAGTGAGAAGGATGGCTAGCTCTTCTGCTTGGCACTACGTTTCCTTGGTTTCCTTCTCTTGTGTATTTCTGTGATGTACATTACTTGTAGGTGCTCCAAGATGTGCTTGGACTGCTTGTAAATGTCCAGGTGTCTGCTCAGGATTTACCGAGGCCTCCAGAATCTGAGTCTCCAGCTGAATACATCTCATATTTTCATTCTGAAAGAGCAGAAGTACGTAGTGAGTGAGCCCTGGGATACCACGGGAGCCGGAGGAGGGAACCCAGGCCCCTCAAAGGAAGCTTCTGGAGCTGGCTCCAGAACTCATCGCAATGATCTTCAAGCTAGAAAACCCCTCCCACCTACAGAAGACTTCCTTACAGTTCAGGCTTTCCACACCTGAGGGTCTCAGATTGCTCCCCAGAGCTTGTAAGAGACTGGGACCATTATCCTTCCCACTGATCAGGAAATCAGAGAGTAGTTAAGGAATCATCCAAAATTTTGTTTCTTTTCTTTTGCGGAGTTGGAGATGAACCCAGGGACTCAAGTATATTCCAGGCAAGCAACCCCCGTTCCCCCCCCCCCCCCCCGCCCCGCCGCCACCACATACACACCAGCTCTTCATCCAAGATTTTGTCTTTCTGATTTAGAAATGGCCTCGAGGTGCCCAATCAAAATTAGGGGGATGGGGTAAAGGAAGAGTTGCTGGGGATGAACCCAAGGCCTGGCACTTATCTGGCAAGCAGATTTACCTTTAAGCGACATCCCTAGCCCCAAGAATAGACATGTAAATACCAACTGGAAGGAAAAATAGGACAGCCTCTGCCCTTGGGGAACTTGTTTTAATTGGAAGATAAGACATGAAAATGTAAAACTAAAAGTAATTGTAAAGTTGTTGTGCAAATAACCAGTTCCCTAGTTCTGTATCCTACACTGGCTGTCAGCCGCCAGGGGTAGCGAGTTAAGATTATAGATAAGTATCACCTGGGCCTGAGAGCTGCAGGTGTAACTGGCTGAGGTTCCCAGGGAGGCTGGGTGGCTGGACAAGAAGCAGTTCCTGGACTGTAATGGCTGCCCATATAGAGGGGAGTGAGCAGATCAAGGCCTTGCTGGAACTAGGGCGTTCCCCTACCTGGGGAGGGTTTCTAGAGGAGTATGAAATCCCAAAGATAATTATGATAAAAAGATGGATAAAGTGCCTGGTGTCAGTGGCTCACACCTGTCATCCTAGCTACTCAGGAGGCTGAGATCTGAGGATCGAGGTTCAAAGCCAGCCTAGTCAGGAAAGTCTGAGAATCTCTTATCTCCAATTAACCATGAAAACCAGAAGTGGTGCTGTGGCTCAAGTGGTAGAGCATTAGCTTTGAGCTGAAGAGCTGAGGGACAGCACTCAGGCCCAGAGTTCAAACCCCACAACTGACAAAACAAAACAAAACAAAACCTGAAGCCAGGCACCTGGCTCACACCACTAATCCTAGCTTCTCAGAAGGCTAACATCAGAGGATCTTGGTTCAAAGCCAGAGTGGACAGAAAAGTCTTCTGAGACTCTTATCTCCAATGAGTCTCGGGAAGTAGGGGAGAATGACTGAAGTAGGGGAGAGCCAGCCTGAAAAAGCTAAGGAACAGTGTTCCTGATTTTGAGCTTGGCATTGTCACGCGCACGCACGCGCGCACACACACACACACACACACACACACACACACACACACAGTAACTTTGGGCTTGCATTTTAGAATGCAGTTGTAGAAAGTCAAGGAGTCAGGATCCATTACATTAGGGATTCTTTAACTGGGCATGAAAATGACATGGGAATGAGAACCTTTGACCTGGGCCAAGGACGGAGACGCTATTAGCATTTTTTATTGGAGAGTGCAGCTGCAACTGTTTCACAAATGAGAATGAACTTTATACTTTGAGACAGTCCAGCAATCAATCAGCAGTGGCCTAGGAATATCTATCTGTACACTACACACCTCTCTTTTCATTTAACTGGCACAGCTCCCTTGGTCCTCTGCCTCTCCTTCTTTTAAAAGTCCTGCACAATGACTTTCTTTGGAACATTCATTTTTATCAGGTTGGAATTGGCCAACACTAAATCAAGTTATACCTCTACAGTTGGAGTTCAAATTGGTCAAAAGGAGATAAGCAATGTGTGATGCTTGAAAACAGAAGCGGGGGTGGGGGGGGGAGATGCAGAGGGGAAGAAAATAATAAGTAAGACCTTCCTCCAGGCTCATCCATGTAAGCTTAGTTACTCAGGAGACAGAGATCAAGAAGGTCCACAATTCAAAGCCAGGCTGGGCAGAAAAGTTGGAAAAACTGCATCTCCAAAATCACCAGCAAAAAAGCAGGGCTGGAGGTGCGGTTCAAGCTGTAGAGCACCCACCCAGTCAGCACAAGGCCCTGAGAGCAACACCCAGTACTGAAAAAAAAATTAAAACTCAGATTACCCATCTGCTTAACATTACTCAGATACATACATCCTTTTTCTATGGGGAAGTGGGAGAATGGGCAAAGAAGACAATTTTAGACAATTTTGAGGGTATGTAAATGATTACCCACTTGAGATTCCAGTGAAAGCCAAGGGTGTATGTGATGGGGGGGGGGGATTAGAGCTTTGTTTTGTTTTGTTTTGTTTTGCATGAGATTGTGATTTCTATCTGAGGGCAGAGGGGAATGAATGGTCATAAAGATGGTCTCTTGGTTGTCTGCATGAGCCAAAGGGACACAGACTATGTTGTATAGAAGTCTGTCCAGGTGTGTTATATTGGTGTCTTTCTTCCTGAGCTACATAATGAAGTTCCAGTGGAAAGTAACTAGGTTCTCTTTTACAGTCTGGCTTTAGTGCTGTTAGTCCTCTCACTGTGCTGGAGAGAGTATAGGGAAAGCTTGGGGGTTTGGTACAGTGGTAGAGCACACTCTTAGCATGTGCAACACTCTGAGTTAGGGACACAGCAAAAGAGAGGGAGGAGGAAGGGAGGAGGAGAATAAAGAAGGAAGGGAGGCAGAGAGTAAAGAAGGAAGGGAGGCAGCAAGGAAGGAAGGAAAGAAGGAGGGAAGGGCGAGCTACATGGATCTTGATTCTGTACTGTTTAAGGACCTTTAATGTACTTTAGCTTACAAATCTCATCATAAAAAAGTACTGTTTTGGTGGGGCTGGGAAGGTGGCTCAGGGGTAGAGTGCTTACCTTGCATGCATGAGGCTCTGGGTTCAATTCCTCAGCACCACATAAGCAGAAAAAGCCGAAGTGGCACTGTGGCTCAAGTGGTAGAATGGTAGCTTTGAGCTGAAGAGCTGAGGGACGGTGCCCTGGCCGAGTTCAGGCCTTATGACCAATTAAAAAAAAAAAGTACTGTTTTGGGGTTTTGTTCTCCCAGCAGTAATGACCATCCTAATGATCATCCTGATCAAGTTATAAAAATCACTTCTAGCCCAGGCACTGCGGGCTGCCCACAGGTCGCTGCCATTGTGGCAGAGGAGCTGAGCTGGTAGGGCAATGTAGCTGGCAAGCATGGTCTAGGGAAATCCCATTATTTCAGGTGTTCCTGAGGGAGAGGCAGAATCACTGGGTCAAGGTCATCGTGTGCGAAGAGCTAACATGCAGAACAAATTTGTTCTGTGTAAGGCCTTGGGAGCAGTTACTGGAGGAGCATTTCCATATGCTATAAGGCCCTACCATGACCACAGCTGACTCAACGTGAGATCAGGTCCTCAGAAAATCACAAACGAGCCCCATCAGTGGAGGGATTAGTCAAGAACAGGGCTGGCAAATGTTTTCCAGCATGTACAAGGAAGGGATCAAGTTATTTCCTGTGGAGCCAGACGCTGGTGGTCATTCCTCTAATCCTACTTACTGAAGTGGCTGAGACCTAAGGACCAAGGTTCAAAGCCAACCCCGGAAGACGAATCTGTGAGACTTATCTCCAATGAACTAACAAAAAACTGGAGTCATGGCTCAAGTGGTAGAGTGTCCCAAGCCCTTGTGATCAGGATTTGTCCTTTTTTTCCCCCCTAAATGACTTCGTTCTTTCTTACCAGTGCTGTGCAGGTCCACCACCATCAACATTGAGCGTACTTGTCATCACCCACCAGGGCTACTTCATCACAGGACGCCTGGAACCCTCCTCTGGTGCTCACAGACCGGAATATGATGGAGCTGATACCAGATGGCACTGTGAAAGGAAATTTCCTGAAGGAAAAGTTGGCTGCTCCCACCTCATGCCAAGCCATATGGGGGACATTCACCCAAAGACCTCCTTATCTTTTAGCTCTGCTCTCCTTGGTGAGCAAGTGGGCAATATATGGCACCCTCACTCTGTGTGTGTGTGTGTGTGTGTGTGTGTGTGTGTGTGTGTGGTGACTAGTGGGGCTTAAACTCATTGCCTCCTGCTCTTGCTTTGCTTTTTCTGCTCAAGGCTGGTGGTGCTCTACCACTTGAGCCATCCCTCCACTTCCTGCTTTTCTTTGGCAGGTTACTTCACTGACTTCTCTGCTCCAACTGGCTTTCAACAGAGATCCTCAGATCTCAGCCTCCCCAGTAGCTAGGATTACAGGCCTGAGCCACTGGAGTTCAGCTGGCCTTCTCCACTTCTACAAGCGAGCAGAGAGAGGTGACCTTGCAAGGTATAGAGGGGACCAAAGCAGGAACCGTGTCCTGCACACACAGGACCACATAGAAACCACGGCTGGCGCCGTGGGGGAAAGCCCAGCATGATCAGCAGCAGGGTATCAAAAGAACACTCTCAGCCTAGAGTCTTACCAGCCCCGTGGACCCCCCCATGGCTTTTCCAGGGGAAAGAGATCTACCCACCGCTCTCCCTAAAGGACGATTTCCCCACAGGGAAGAAGAAGAGATGGAGTCTGAACAGAACAACACCCCACCCCACCTTGCACTTGTGCCAGGATCACAGGTGACAGGAGGCTGGTGCGGAGGCACCCAGGCCCTTTCCAGAGAACGGATCCTGGAGCAGGAGCCAAGTTCCAGGGTTTTCCTTCTCAAGTACTTAATCCTTTTGAGGTTCCAATGAAAGCCATGCCCTAGGGTGTGGGGGTGGTTTTGCTTTGTTTTATTCTAGGGCGGGGGGGGGTCACTGTCAGGCTCACGCAGCCCATCTGTGAAGCCCCAGGACTGTAGGGGTGAGGTCCACGTTTCCCTGTCCCCTCCTCCCCCAGAGCCCCGGTGTGCGCAGAGGGCTCCGGGCAAAGCGCGCATAGAACGGGGCGCACGCCTCGCCTCGCCTCGGAGGCTCTGTTTGCCCGGCTCTACAATGGGCGCCCGGGTCCCCGGGTCCCCCCGGCGGTGTGCGGAGAGGCTGCGGGCCCGGCGGTGCGCGGGGGAAGCGCGGTTCCCTCCGGCTTGGGGGGAGGACGAGCGCGTGCGCCCGCGCGCGCGCGGGGATCGGGGGACGCGGCGCCCCCACACCGCCCCCTCCCCGGGCCGCTGCACCCCGATCGCACCCGAGGGTGGGGCACTCGGCCCGGCGGCCCCGCCCCGCCCCGCCCGCCCTTGGCTCCTCCCGGCCCGGCCCGGCCCTCCCGCGGGCGGCGCGCCACTCGGGCACCGGGCTCGCTCGGAGCCAGCAGCCGCGAGCCCGCCGGCCGAGACATGGGCTGCGACGGTCGCGTGTCGGGGCTGCTCCGCCGCCACCTGCAGCCCACACTCACCTACTGGAGCGTCTTCTTCAGCTTCGGCCTGTGCATCGCCTTCCTGGGGCCCACGCTGCTGGACCTGCGCTGCCAGACGCACAGCTCGCTGCCCCAGATCTCCTGGGTCTTCTTCTCGCAACAGCTCTGCCTCCTGCTGGGCAGCGCTCTCGGGGGCGTCTTCAAGAGGACGTGAGTGTGCCCGCTTGCACGCCCCCTGCGGACCCTCCCCACGCCTCCCCGTCGCTGCCCCCACCCCCATCCCCGGGCCCGTTGAGGGGCTGCCGGCTCTCCCCCTGCCTCCCGGGGGAGGGGGGGCGGCTTTCCAGCTTGGCCAGCTGTGCCCCGCCTTAGCCCCAGGGCGCCTCCGCCCCCACCCCAGGTCTCCCCGGAAAACTCTCTCCAGGGACTGAAGGTGACTCCTGGATCCTTTATTTGTCTTCATTCAAATCCCCACCCCCAGAGTGCCTAACCAGTCCAGGCTCCCTACCCCCCCATCCCCCAGCCTGTGGGTAGAGGAGTGGGGAGCTCTGCGTCGGTGGGGAGGGGGGACCCCCTCTTGTGCAGTTCCTTTGAGGTTGGTGGTAGCCCCAGCCACCAGGGGCGGAAATTGGCAATGAGGTGGAAAGACATTGCCAGCTCAGAGGCAGTGCCAGGTGCCCAGGCTGGCGAGTGGTTTGACCAGGCGCCCATGAGTGGCTCCGCGCAAAGTTAACTCCACATCAATTGGCACAGGTTGTCCCTTTGCTCAGGTGGCCATGGAGCTGGTGGCTCCGGAAGGAGCCAGATCACCGTTCCTGCACCAGCCCCCGGAGGCAGAGCCTTGGGCCTCTGAGCCAGCCCGGGAGGTGCATAGCCTCTCACCACAGCTTGGTATGGGACCTTCCTTCCTCAGTGCCTTCCCTTGCTGCTCTTCTGCCTGGGCAGAGAGCTCTGGACTCCTTCTGGTATGGCCCCCACTTGCTGCCCTTTTGGATACCCTGCAGAGCATCATTTTCCTGGCTAATTGGCAGGACCACCTCCCAGGGTCCTTCTGGAAAAGGATCAGCCTTCGCTGTCCTGTGAAGGCCAGGCTAGCATGGATGAATTACCCTCCAGAGGCTACTGGGTCATGACCCTAAATCCTGGCTCTGGCTGAGTTCTTTTCCCTGGCTGCAGGGACTCAAGCCAGCAGGTGGGCTGAGGAGGCTCAGCTCAGCTCAAGCTCAGCAGAGTTGGGATATCCCAAAGACCTCCAGAAGGGCCGGTCCAGGCCAAAGGGCTAACTGACCCTGGGGTCCACTTCCTCCTGGAGGTGTGCAGGAGGTGGTGTCCTGTGCAGGTAGACCCCAGATTACCAAACTTAAACTGTTAGGGAATAGTCACCACCACCACCCCATTTCTACCAAAGCCCTCTTAAAAATGGAAGAATTCTCTTCAGAAGCAGTTTGAGACTTGCTTATATGCAGCAGCTGCATGGTCTAGCATTTGCTTACCATGCACAAGGCCTTGCAAAGGAAGTCTCCAGGTACCTGGCAGTGTTTTTGTGAGTTTGGTGTAGGATCAGGTGTACAGGAGATTCAGAACATCTTCAGAAAAGGCTCAAGCTCATTCTGCCTAGACATTTAATCAGAAATGAAGCAGAGTATCTCTAAATGCCAGTGGGTGGTTGTTGTTGTTTGTTGTTATTGATTTAGTGCTTGTGTTTGCTGTGCTGGGAATGGAACCCAGGGCCTCAATGCAAGGCTCTGCCATTGTATCACATCTCCCCCCATTTTCTGAGGTGTTTATTGCCTTGTACTTTGGTATTGTGACTTACAATGTCTTACCTACTTTTTAGGAACATGTGTAATGTAAGAGCAGGCAGGAGAATAAGGATAATTGTAAGTGACAGGTTTGCAGGTTTGTTGGTCTGAAATGAGCAGGGTACACACCAGCTGGGCCATCTCTTCCTGACTACCTTTGTGCCTTTGTTCCCCCACTGGAACTCTGATCAGGGAGCAGAGAGGGTCCTGAACAAGGAAAGTGACTCACAGTAAAGACAAAGGCAATAGTAACAGTATGAACAAACTTCCCTGTGCATTGCTGTGTCCTGAGCACTGTTTATTCTATTTTGTTTGTATTAGCATATATTAGTTGTAGAAAGGAGTTCATCTTGGGCACTCTGCTTAGTACTGGATTTGTATCAACCTAGTTCATCTTTACCACAGTCTTGCAGACTAATACTCTTGTCTCCAGTTTACCCATAAAGCTGAAACACAGAGGCTAGGAAGTACAGCTGGGTGTGATTGTACCTGCCTAACATCTCAGCATTGGGAGACAACAGGAGGATTATGAGTTTCAGGCCAATCTGGGCTACATAGGAAGACCCAGTCTCAAAATACAAAATAGAAACAAGAACAACAAAAACTCCTGCCTGTAATCCTAGCTAAGCCTGTAATCAGCATAAGTCTGAGGATAACAGTTCAAAGCTAGCCAAGGCAGGAAAGTCCATGAGACTTCAAGTGGAGCTGTGGCTCAAATGGTAGAGCAGCATCCATGAGCAAAACAGCTAAAAGACAGCATGCAGGCTTTGAGTTCAACCCCACGGACTGGCACAAATAAACAAAAGCCTCATGGGAAGGCAGGTGGTTCAGGTTTAAATTCTGAACCTTAGTCCTTCCACCCCCCACCCCCCAATAAAATGTCATCAGCAATAACTCTTTCCTTCTGTAAAGAGCAAAGCAGACTGCCAGTGGAAATGGAGAATGGCAGGGGTGATCGTGAGCCGAGGCAATAGTCTCACCCTGAGCAAACTCCTGGCACTTCAGGCCATTTCCCCCTCCCCCGCCACACACACACACTGGGGACAGTGCCTCAGCCCTGACACCTGCTCTAAAGCTCCAGGCTGTGCCTCTGTTGAAATCCTAAGGTCCTGCAAGGAAGTGCTTTTCAGCTTAAGTGATTACCAGCCAGTGTGTCAGGCTGGCACTGGGAAGTGGGGGGATTGCTTTAACAAATCTCTTCGAGGGCCAGCTGTTGCGAGGGTGTGGGGGAGAGTGAGTGAGGAATGACACATGGGAGAGCCGCACCTCTTTCTCTAGGGCCTGCCTACTACTTAGTCCAGATGATGGGGCTTCTAGACGCCTCCATCGGGTGGGCAGGCATTGGAGGGACAGCAAATGGAGAGCTGGACCCAGGGCGGAACTTGAACCCTCTCCCTGCTCAGAGATACACCAGCCTCCCCCCCCTCCACCATCTCCCCTCATTCTCTTCTTTTCTTCCCCTCTCTCTCCCTCCTCCTCCTCCTCCTCCCTTCTCCTCCCCCTCCCCCTTCTCCTCCTCTCCATCTCTCTCACTGACTCTGAGGCTTCTAGCAGAGACCAAGACTTGACCATGGCCACCACTTGTATGGTCAAGGGAAGGGGAAGGGGCAGTGTACCAGTCAGACAGAAGAATACGAGCGAGACCTAAAGACTAGGAAATCTTTCAGCAAAGAGAAGCAAAATCCACCTGGTTGGCAGGGTGACTAGGTAGTATGCTCTGTGGGGCGGGAATAGGGAAGGGGTATTTAGATAAAAGGTTAGAGGGTTTTTTGTTGTACTTCCTGGTCTCTTGGGACCTGTCTAACCACCTTGGGCAGCATCTCCGAGGCATCAGGGTAGAGAGGGGGCAGCAGAGTTTCCCCAGCCTCCCTTTGGCCTCCTCTCTGTACACATTGGCCATATCCTTGCCATATTGGACTTCCCTTTCTTTTCTTTTTCTTAAATTCTTTCTAATCTTCAAGTCCCATCTTACTAGCCCCAACTAAGGGCAGTGCCTTGTAGCAAACCCAGTGTTCCTAGCCTATTCATCAAGGTAGTCTCAGACCTGCCTCACAGGTTACACTCCCTTACCCCTCAAAGCCCCATAATGCCCAGCGAACACAAGCTATTTCTTCTCCTTGAGCTTGGCTCTGATTGGCCTTCCTCCTAGAAATCCTCTGCCTGTGCCATCAGGAGCCTGCTCACCCTGCAGCAGGCCACAGACCCATGCCACCCCTTCCTGGGCATCCAGAACCAGTTATGGCTCTTGCTTTAAAACTCAGCTAGGCAGTGGTGGCTTATGCCTGTAAATCCTAGCTACTCAGGAGACTGAGATCTGAGGACGGCAGTTTAAAACCGGGCTGGGCAGGAAAGTTGATTACACTCTTATCTCCAACAAACTACTCAGAAAAAGCCAGAAGTGGTACTGTGGTCCAAGTGGTAGGGTGTTAGCCTTGAGCAAAAGAAGCTCAAGGACACCATCTAGGCCTTAAGTTCAAACTCCAGGACCAACACACACACACACACACACACACACACACACACACACACACACAAAGTCTCAACATGAAGTTACCATGAGAACCAGAAAATCTACTTTTAAGTGATTTCCAAGAGAAGTTAAAAAAAAATTTGCCCATTTTTACATGACACACACACACACACACACACACACACACACACACACACACACACACACACACACACAAAGTCTCAACATGAAGTTACCATGAGAACCAGAAAATCTACTTTTAAGTGATTTCCAAGAGAAGTTAAAAAAACATTTGCCCATTTTTACATGATTTCGTACTGAGATTTTGTATATAAAGTATAAAATGTTTCCCTAAAAAAAAAATTTGCCCACACAAAAATGTGTACATAAACATTCATAGCACTGTTACTAGCAGTAATCAAAAAGTGAAAACAGTCTCGCTGATATTTCTAGCTACTCAGAAGGCTGAGATCTGAGGATCACAGTTTATTGTCAGCGCAAGCAGGAAAGTCCATGAGACTCTTATGTCTAATTAATTAGCAACAAGCTGGAAGTGGAGCTATGGCTCAAGTGATAGAGCTAGCTTTGAGGGGAAAAGCTAAGAGAAAGCAAAAGACCCTGAGTTCAAGCCTTAGTACCCTCCCACCCCACCCCATCCTGCAAATGGAAACAACCTCAATATTTGTAATCAAAAGAGTGGGAAATGGTTTATGTATATAATAACATATTGTATCATCTAGGCATTGTGCTAAGAGAACAGATCATTCCCAAAAAAACTACATAGATAGAGTTCCATTTACATGACATAGCCAGCCTAGGGGTATCTGTAGTCACAGAAAGTGGACTAGTGGTTGTTTAAGGCTGGAGGAGACTGTGGAGGGGCTAGAGGAATAACTATGAACAGATACAGGGTTTCTTTCTGAGGAGGAAGAAGAAGGAGGAGGAGGAGAAGAAGAATATGGGGGCTGGGAAGGGGGCTCAGTGGTAGAGTGCTTGTCTTGCATGCATGAGGCCCTGGGTTCGATTCCTCAACACCACATAAGCAGAAAAAGCCAGAAGTGATGCTGTGGCTCAAGTGGTAGAATGCGCCGGGCGCTGGTGGCTCACGCCTGTAATCCTAGCTACTCAGGAGGCTGAGATCTGAGGATGGCGGTTCAAAGCCAGCCCGGGCAGGAAAGACCGTGATACTACTATCTCCAATAAACCACCAGAAAACCGGAAGTGGCGCTGTAGCTCAAGTGGTAGAGTGCTCCCCTTGAGCTGAAGAGCTGAGGGACAGCGCCCAGGCCCAGAGTTCAAGCCCCACGACCGACAAAAAAAAAAAAAAAAAAAAAAAAGTGGTAGAATGCTAGCCTTGAGCTGAAGAGCTGAGGGACAGCACCCAGGCCCAGAGTTCAGGCCCCATGACCAATTAAAAAAAAAAAAAAAGAAGCATATGCTAGACAAAGTCATTGAACCATACATTTAACTAGGTGATTTTTTTCTCTTTTTTTCTTTTATGCTACACAAATATTTATGAATTTTATGCTACACAAATCAATTGGGGTGTTTTTTTTGTTGTTTGTTTGCTTTGTTTTTGATGGTATGGGAGTTTGAACTCAGAACCTTGCTCTTGCTAATCAAGTGCTCTATCAGTGAGCCACGCCTCCAATCCTGTTTTACACTGGTTATTTTTGAGGCTTCATTCCTGCCCAGGAATGCACCTGGACCACATAATCCTCTTATTGGTTTGCTTCCTGTCCAGGTGAGGTGACAGACACTCACCACCACACCCGGCTTCTTCTGTTGAGATGGAATCTCATGAACTGTTCTGCCCTGGCTGCTCTATAATTTCCACCCTCCTGGTCTCAGTCTCCAACGAGCTAGGATATACAGTGGAGCTTTTTTGTTTGTTTTTTGTTGGTCATGGGGCTTAAACTCAGGCCCTAGGTGCTGCCCCTGAGCTCTTTTCCTTCAAGACTAACACTCCAGCACTTTGAGAGTCTCACAAACTTTCCTGCCCAGGCTGGCTTTGAACTGCGGCAATCCTCAGCTCTCAGTCTTCTGGGTCCCTAGGATTACAACACCTGGCTATAGTGTGTTGTTGTTGTTATTCTTTTCAATTTAAAAACTTTTCCAATCAATGAATTAATTTGCGCATTCAACAAATGTCTCTTAAGCCAGACTTTGTTTTAGGACAGATAATGTCAAGACCCCTGTTGTCCTAGAGCTCATGTTCTAGAGAGGAATATTAGGGTGATCAGGAGAAGGAAATGAAATAGAGCAGGAATGGAGAATGCCAGGGTTGAGACCGGAACTTCTTTACCTAGATGCTCAGGGACGGTCTTTCTGGGGAGGTGACATTAGAGCTGATGGCTGAGTGACAGGAAAGAGCCAGACCTGGGGAGAATGGGAGATGTTTTATGCAGACAGCGGGCAGGTTAAAGTCTAAGGTGTATACACTTCCCCCAGTTCAAGATTCAGGGTGATCCTGCTTTAGACTGGGACTTCCCCCAAAGAGGGGCTGGTTTGCCCCTCCCCTGGATCCCCATGATTTAGCTCAAGCCTCTGGACGAGCTGAGAGGTTTGTAAATGGCTTCAGATAGGACCACCTACCACCTCCCCTGCCCTGTGTCCAGAACCCCATGCCATTCACTCAAGAGCTATGCATGCCCCTTAGAGTTGGAGAGAGGCAGCCCTCACCATCTCCCTTCTGCTGTCTGTCTTGGTCCTCAAAGGAGGTGGGGGACAAGGGGTCCTAAGACTCCCCCCTGTGACCAAGAAGCTCCTGAGCTGGACCATGAGGATGTCCTAGCCACCAGACCCGCAGCCACTCCTGGTAGTATGGGGCTGGGCTTCAGTGGCCTTCTTCCCAATGAAGGGCTGCAGAGCAGGATGGCCTTCCCACCACCTGCCCTTTTCACCACACTTGGAAGCAGGACAGGGGCCCAAGGCAGGGCCAGGTCGAGGTGTGACTTGGACACATGACCACTTGGGTAAGGCAGATCGCCAAGGTGAACCAGGGTCAGCAGTGAATTCAAGGGCACAGAGTTGCCCAGCGGGGAACTCCAACAGGCACAGCCAGGCTGCGAGAGGGAGGACCCCGTTCTTGCCCTTCCCCTCCCCCATTTGCCCCTCTACGTAGAGACATTAATAAGTAACTTGCCGTTTCTCAGGCATCTTGACATAGGTTTCCTAGGCCTGGGGGAAGGAGACTTCTCTTGTAATTGGCCCACATAAACAGTGTGTGTATGTGTGTGTGTGGGTGGGGGGGAGACAATGGTGTACTTTCTTGGCCTTTGCCTATATTGGGAGTCAAGACTCGGGTCTCAACTCAACTCCATTCATTCATTCTTTCTTTCTTTTTCTTTCCTCCTCCTCCTCCTCCTCCTCCTCCTCCTCCTCCTCCTCCTCCTCCTCCTCCTCCTCCTCCTCCTCCTCCTCCTCCTCCTCTTCCTCCTCCTCCTCCTCCTCCTCTTCCTCCTCCTCCTCCTCCTCCTCCTTCTTCTTCTTTTGTCAGTTATGAGGCTTGAACTCAGGGCCTGGGCACTGTCCCTATGCTCTTTTACTCAAGGCTAGTGCTCTACCACTTTGAGTGGTAATTAGTTGGATATAAGAGTCTCACAAGGGCTGGGAAGGTGGCTCAGTGGTAGAGCGCTTGCCTTGCATGTATGAGGCCCTGGGTTCAATTCCTCAGTACCACATAAGCAAAAAAAGAAAAAAAAAGCCAGAAGTGGCGCTGTGGCTCAAGTGGTAGAGCACTAGCCTTGAGCTGAAGAGCTGAGGTACAGCGCCCAGGCCCAGAGTTCAGGCCCCACGACCGGACCCCCCCCCCAAAAAAAAAAAGAGTCTCACAGACTTTCCTGCTTAGGCTGGCTTAGAACCACGATGCTCAGATCTCAGCCTTCTGAGTAGGGAGGATGACAGGCGTGAGCCACCAGCGCCCAACTTCAACTCAGTTCTGTGTCACTGTCTTCATGCTAGGCATCGGTTTCCTGATCCCTAAAATGAGCAGGACTCTAAAGTCCTTGCAGTCACCTTAGCCAGGACACTGGGACTAGCTTCCTAATGTCACTGCAGAGGGGGTGGCAGCCAGGCTAGAGATGGGTCTGGGAGGAAGAGGAGCAGACACTGATCCCTGCCCTCTTTCTCCTGGGTGCATTACCCCTGGCCCAGAGCCAGCTTTAGGGGTGAGCAGCCCAGGGAAGGAAAGCATGCTGGCCCCATGTTGCTATAGGGGAAACTGGCTCAGAAGAGTCTCTAGAGATGGGCCTAGAAGCCCATCTTCTGATTACTTGTCCCATTACATCCTTGTTATGAAGTCTTTTGACATTATTCCATCATTTTCAATTACTGCCATTCCTGGATGGGGCCATTGACCAAACCATTTACAATAGGCAATGAATATAGCTCAATCTGGCTCTAGGATGTGTGCAGGACTTTTTTCTTGGTATCCATGTATTATTCTGAAGACATTTGTACAGGCCAGTTTGGGAAACTACCCAGGCACACAGCCCTGCTAAAGCAACTAGGGAGGGTGGGATCCAAAACCAAGACTTCCTGTGGAACAAATGTCCCAATTTGGATCCTTAGATCCCAGGCCATGTGTGGGCTCATTCCTCTCTACCAGCTGCAAGCAGCTGGCTCCAATCTCAGCTCAGAGCCTGGAGGGAGGTACAGGAAGGATCCATGCCTGCTTTATCACTGGGCCAAGGGCAAAAACAAAAAACAAAAAAAAAGCCTCATGGGCATTTTTTCTGGAATGACAGGGTGAAAGGGATCATGGGTACAGCAGGCTTCTCAGTTCCCTTCTCCTGAGCCTCTTACAGATCACTCCAACCTTCTTTGTTTATTAATAATATAATTATTCCAGCCGGGCGCCAGAGGCTCACACCTGTAATCCTAGCTACTCAGGAGGCTGAGATCTGAGGATCATGGTTCAAAGCCAGCCCAGGAAGAAAAGTCCGTGAGACTCTTATCTCCAATAAACCACCAGAAAACTGGAAGTATTAACCACCAGAAAACTGGAAGTGGTGCTGTGGCGCAAGCAGTAGAGCACTTGCCTTGGGCTGAAGAGCGCAGGGATAGCGCCCAAGCCCAGAATTCAAGCCCTATGACCCACCCCAAAAAAATTATTATTCCAGTATCTCTGTGTGTGCACGTGCATGTGTGTGTGTGTGTGTGTGTGTGTGTACTTCCGTGTGCTGGTAACAGGGCTTGAACTCAGGGCCTTCTACTCCCTCTCAACCCTTTCACCTTTCAACTTTTTTGCTGAAGGCTGTTGCTTTACCACCTGATCCACACTTCCAGTCCAGCTATTTTGCTGGTTAATTGGAGATAAGAGTCTCATAGACTTTTCTGCCCTGGCTGGCTTTAACAGCAATCCTAAGATCTCAGCCTCCTGAGTCACTGGGATTTACAGACTTGAGCTACCATGGCCTGACCACATTATCCATCAACTCTGTCTCTGCCGCCTCCATCAGATAATCTAGCAATACTCCTGCATCAGTGTCTGACCGTCTCCAGTCCCTTCCCTAGGCCGCCCTGTGTGGGTGGCTGATCAGAGATCCCTCAGGCACTGTCCTGTTTCACCAGCAACATCCTCAGCCTGGATTGAGTAGCCTTGTCAGGGCCACACACAGGGGGCTGGGCCTGGGTTTCACAGGGCACAGCAGTAATACAGTGGGAAGCATGTTTGTGCTACTGTAGGGCCAGTGTTCAGTAGCAGCATCTGGAGCTGTGGTGACACCAGCAGGTGCATGCTCTCCATCCAAGGCGTCAGAGCCCTGCTGATCAAAGACCTCTTGCTGTCACCTCTCTGCCCCTGTCTGGCTGGTCCATGACCAGCACCTGATGTGCATGCATGTGCACACACACACACACAACACACACACGTGCACACATGCATGTACATACAGCATGAAGCCAGGACACCTGGGCTGGTCCAAACTATATAGCTACTTAGTTAAGCACCCCCATGGGTCAGATAGCATAAGTGTGAAGTCTCCTCCACAGTGTTACAATGTACACGGAGCATCTGAGACAGTATAAACAAACAGTAGTGGTTCTCATGTACACCGTCAGGCTAGTTATTATGCACCGCTTCCGTTCCCACACCTCCCCCAGATCCTTCCTATCTCAGTTGGCTGACCCCAGCTCCCATCCCCTCAGGACTTTGCCCCATGCTGACTGCTGTACCCAGCCACTTGCATTCAGGTGCTTCCTTTCCCTCCTCCCTGCCTCCTTCCTTCCCTTCCTTCTTTTCTTCCTCTGTCTGTCTGTCTGTCTGTCTGTCTGTCTGTCTGTCTGTCTGTCTGTCTGTCTTCTGTCTGTCTGTCTGTCTTCTGTCTGTCTGTCTTCTGTCTGTCTGTCTGTCTGTCTGTCTTGGTGGGGCGAAGGATGGAACACAGGGCCTCACCAATGGTAGTAGGTGCCAGGCAAGTGCCTTACCAGTTCTAACCTAGTTGTTTATTCTTATGTTCAAGTTGTTTTCTTTGTTGTTGCTTGTATGGGTGTGTTGCTGTTTGCCTTTGCTTTTATGCCAGTCCTGGGGCTTGAACTCAGAGCCTTGGCACTGATTCTGTGCTTTTATGTTAAAGGCTGAACACTCTACCACTTGAGTCACAGTTCCACTTCTGAGTTTTGTGGTAGTTCATGGGTGATAAGTCTCATGGACTTTTCTTTTTCTTTCTTTCTTTTTTTGTCGGTTGTGGGGCTTGAACTCTGGGCTTGGGCGCTATCCCTCAGCTCTTCAGCTCAAGGTGAGTGCTCTACCGCTTGAGCCACAGCGCCACTTCTGGTTTTCTAGTGGTTTATGGGAGATAAGAGTCTCACGGACTTTCCTGCCCAGGCTGGCTTTGAACCGTGATCCTCAGATCTCAGCCTGCTGAGTAGCTAGGATTACAGCCGTGAGTCACCGGCGCCCGGCAGACTTTTCTTCTTGACTGGCTTCAAACCTCAGTCCTTAGATCTCAGCCCCCTGAGTAGCTAGGATTACAGGCATGAGCCACAGGTGTCCAGCCTTACCTACGTTTGTTGTTTTTGTTTTTTTTTCATAAGGCAATAATGAGAAGGTGTTAATTCTTTGAGAGAGCATTTGCATTTGACCTGAAGTTTCCTTCCATTACTGCAAAATGGTCAGGGAAGCGGTGGAAATGCAGTGTCTGTCACTGGAGGGGGGGATACTTGAGGTGTTCATAGGGGCCATCTTAACTCTCCCTGAGGTTGGGCCACCCAGAAGGCTGCCTGGCCTGTGTTTGTTTGTTTGTTTTTTGTCAGCTGTGGGGCCTGAACTCGGCCTGGGCGCTGTCCCTCAGCTCTTCAGCTCAAGGCTAGTGCTCTACCACTTGAGCCACTTCTGGCTTTTTCTGCTTATGTGGTGCTGAGGAATCGAGCCCAGGGTCTCATGCATGCAAGGCAAGCGCTCTACCACTGAGCCACCTTCCCAGCCCCTGGCCTGTCTTGTATGTGTGTGTGTGGGGGCGGGGGTATTGTGAGAGGTCAGCAGTATCCTTGCACCCCTGCATCTGTACCAGGTACCCAGGAGGAGGACCTGAGGCATGGGGCCTGCTCCTGTGTGCAGAAAGAGTGCCTGGTGGTCCAGTGGCCATCACCCAATGGGCAGAGGGACAGAGAGAGCCAGCTGTCAGGGCTGGAGACTGTCAGAGCAGGGAGAGCCAGGGTGGGACCAGAACAGCCAGCAATGCCTTAGCAGGACCTTCTTTTCCATGTGTCCTCTGTCACACAGGCCTTACAGTATTCCCCTCCCCCCCCCCCCCCCCCCCCCGCCACTCCCGCCCGGGCTGTGTGCAGGGAACAGACAAGGGTCATGAAAAGCAATCTCCCTGACAGATCAGCCAGGAAATGAGAAAATAACAAAATAACGAACTGCAGCTATCAACAGAGCTCTTCTGATAGAGGATTTAATCAGATATGGGGTTGGATGTGGTGGCTGAGAGCCAAGAGGGTGGGCGGAGGCTTGCTCCAGCAAAGGACGCAGTGGCTGGTAGCTGGAGGCCTCTCTCTTCCCAGTGTTGGAAACTTGTGGAGAGGTGTCCCTGTACCCTTACCCACCTCCAGCTTCCACAACTTACAGAACTCTGTGTGTGTGTGTGTGTGTGTGTGTGTGTGTGTGTGTGTGTGTGTGTGTGTGTGTGTGTGTGTGTGTGTGTGTGTGTGTGTGTGTGTGTGTGTGTGTGTGTGTGTGTGTGTGTGTGTGTGTGTGTGCTGGTCCTGGACCTTGAACTCAGGGCCTGGGCACTGTCCCTGAGCATTTTTGCTCAAGGTTAGCACCCTACCACTTGAGCCACAGCACCACATCTGCCATTTTGGTGGCTGATTCGAGACAAGAGTCTCATAGACTTTCCTGCCTGGGCTGGCTTCAAACCATGATCCTCAGGTTGCAGTTTCCTAAGTAGCTAGGATTACAGATGTGCACCACCAGCATTCAACATCCAGAACCTTCTTGATGCCCAAGTTTCTCATCCCCATTAGCCTTGCAGACAGGTCCAAAAAAATGCCTGACACAGAGCCCCTGACTCCTGCCTGCTAGAAGGGTCACCGCATCGGCCAAATACCAGGCTGTGGCGTTGGTTCTGGTGGCTCAGGCCTGTAATCCTAGTCACTCTCAGGAGGCTGAGATCTGAAGGTCATGGTCCCAAGCCAGCCCAGGCAGGAAAGTCTGTGAGACTCATATCTCCAATTCACCACCAGAAAACCAGAAGTGGAGCTGTGGCTCCAAGTGGTAGAGTGCTAGCTAGCTTTGAGCGCAAAAACACAAGGACAGTGCCTATGTGCTGAGTTCCAGCCCCATGACCGACAAAATAATAATAACATCTAGGCATGGTGTCAAGCTGCATTTCATGACATCTGTGGGATTAGGATTGTCCTCTGAGGAGATAGGAACCTTCCACAGCTTGTCCACACCCCCACAGCAGGCCCCCTCCCACCTCTACCACATGGGGGAAGTGTCTGGGCTTCCCAAGCCACTGGCCAGTGGTGGGCTGGAGCGGGAGCCTCATCCCAAGGCTCTGCGCCCCTCCACTGACCCCAGCCCTCCCCTGCTCCAGCCTGGCCCAGTCATTATGGGCTCTCTTCACCTCCACCCTGGCCATCTCCCTGGTGTTTGTGGTCATCCCCTTCTGTCGAGACGTGAAAGTGCTGGCCTCTGTCATGGCACTGGCCGGCCTGGCCATGGGCTGCATCGACACGGTGGCCAACATGCAGCTGGTGAGAATGTACCAGAAGGACTCGGCCTTCTTCCTCCAGGTGAGTGAGCCGAGCGGGGAGTTCCCTGGGCCACATGCAGGCCTCGGGCCTAGGGCTAGAGTGGAGGCTGAGCCCAGTAAAACAATCCACCCCCCAGAAATCCCTGGGGGGAAGAGAGGAGGGGAGGGCTGCCTTAGGAACCCCACTTGGAAGGAATCTCTTTATTGATTCCTGCCTGGTGGGGGAGACAGTAGATGTAGCAGCCTCAGATGAGGGTTAAGACTGGGAGAGGAAGAGGGCAAGAAAGAGGGGACCACCCTCCCCCCCAGGGCCCCTAGAGGGTGGCAAGAGGGGGTTCTTCCTCCTCTCCTCTCCTCTCCTGCCTCTCTTCCTCCCCTCTCCAGAGCCAGGCTCCCTAGTTGGGGTACAAGCTGAGGCCAAGGGGAGGTTCCCGCCCCCCACATACTGAGTGGAAGTTTAAAATCAGCCCCTCCCCATCCGCAGGTGCTGCATTTCTTTGTGGGCTTCGGTGCTCTGCTGAGCCCCCTGATCGCTGACCCCTTCCTGTCCGAGGCCAACTGCTTCCCTGACAATAGCACGGCCAATGCCACCTCCAGAAGCCACCCGTTCCACACCTCCCGGGTCCTAGGCCAGCACCACGCAGGAGCCCAGCCTTGGTCCAACCAGACCGTCCCTGGGCTGCCCACCAAGGAGGGGGCCGAGACCCGCGTGTCCTACGCCTTCTGGATCATGGCCCTCATCAATGTGAGTGTGATGGGAGAGGGGGGCGGACCCGGTGACCACGCGTGCATCCCGTGCCCCACCCCCACCCAGCTCCCACAGTGCAGACTTGAGATTCTGAGAAACATGCCCGGGCTGAGGTGTGCCCCCAGGAGGCCCGAGGGACGGAGAACTGGCCTGCTGGGGCCATCGCTAAGGTCCCTCGGTGGTGACCAGCTGTGTTTGCCGCTCTCGAGGAAGGTGCAGCGGAGGCTGAGGGTGGAGACAAGATGGCCGCAGAGGGCCGGGCCTGTAGCATAGAAGCAGAGGGAAGAGGCCACCTCCTCTCTGTGACTGGGCCGCAAGGACACCCCTATGGGTGTAAGGTAAAGTAACGCAGGCTGCTGATAAATGAGAACGCCATCTGGTATTCAGGCAGGAAGAGAAGTTTTATTTCTGAACTGCTGAGGGGCCATGCGTGGTGGAGAGCACATGGCTGAAAGGGGCAAGCAGAGGGGCGGGGGATGGGGGAGTGGGAGGTGCAGGGCAGGGGGGGAGGAGAAAGCGTGGCCAAGGTGGGCAAAAGGTGTGGCCACACTGGGTTCGGATGTGACCTCAGAGTCTCCGATGGGAGGCTTGACTGGAGTTGGCCCAGGAGGTGACCTGGGAGGAGGGGGAGGTGACTTCTTCCAGGTGTGCCGGTTGCCTAGGTGATCAGGTACTGGGCAGAGACTTAACCAAGAGCAGGGAGGAGTCTGCCCTGCCTTCCTGGGGTGGACCTTACAATGGGGTCTCTCACATGAGTCCAAATTGGAGCATAAAGCAGGTGGTAAACCCCCACACACCCCAGCTTGAGCAGTATCCCTTGGCCTCCTGGAGCATGGCACTTGGGTGGCAGCCTGTCGGGGGACAGAGGCCCCACTTGTCTCCCTGGTGCAGAGCCTCTTGGTGCCAGGCTGACTTGGCCTTCCAGGGGTATTGTCTACCCTGAAAGGAGCCCTCGACCCCCCCTCACCCCCCCCACCCAGTTTTGCTGAGCAGCAGCCCGAGAGGATGTTACAACCTTCCCTGGCTCAAGGCCTGGAGAAGGGTCTAGAAAGAGGGAAGTAGAGCTGGCAGCCCTGACTCCCAGACCGACCAGTCATTGCTTCTCTGTAACCCCTCTTCCCTGTGCCAGAAACTCCTGGGGGGCTCTCGTCAATGCGCCAGCGCCCTCTGTTTCTTCCCCTTTCTGCCCAGCTCTGTCATTGTTTGAAGCAATGAAGCTCTGGGCCTGTGTCTTAAGGGGTGGGGCTTGCAGAAGGAGAGGCTACTCTGCAGGCTGGCAACCCCAAGGCCCTGCTCAGGCCCGGGGTTTCCCCTCTCTCTCTTGCATACATCCAGCTGGGGGAGTGGGGAGGGGGGTGTAACTTGTGTGCCATAAGGATTTCCACATTTTCCCCCTGGATTGTATGTGAAAATGAAGGAAGAAAATGAGGCTGTGCATACAGTGGACATGGCCCTGCTCACCCACATGGCATTAGCTGGCATTGGGCTGGCACTGGAGCTCTGAATGCCACTGGGAAGCCTTTCCCACCCACCTCCCTGGAAAACCCCACTTGAGTGACCTCCCTTCTCCAGCTGTGTCTGCCTGGCCTTCTCCCAGGCCTCTGCCTTTGCAGGCCTCAGTATACATTTCCTGTTTCCCTAGCAACCAGTTCTCCCCACCCCCACCCCCGGCAGGCCTGGACTCCCTGGGGACAGAGACCTGGTCTCTTCCCACTCCCTCCTGGCTTCACAGCTGCCAGAGGCTGCCCAATCGTGACTTGTGCTGTTGTTGCTTCGTGAGATGTGAGATGGCGTTCACTAATGTAATCCTGGCTGATCTTGAACCCCTGGACTTAAGCCATCCTCCCAGCTTCACCTCTCCGTAGCTGGGATTATAGGTGTGTACCACCATATCCAGCCTTGACCTTGACTTTTTGTTTGTTTGTTTTTGCCAGTCCTGGGACTTGAACTCAGGGCCTGGGCGCTGTCCCTGAGCTTCTTTTGCTCAAAGCTAGCACTGTACCCCTTGAGTCGCAGAGCCACGGCTGGCTTTTTCCACTTATGTGGTTTTAAGGAATTGAACCCAGGGCATCATGCATGCTAGACAAGCACTCTACCACTAAGCCAGGGTCCCAGCCCTTACCTACTTTTGAGTGCATGCAAAAGCTCTCAAAATCGCGCTTGGGCTTTACCCCTGCTTATCTAGAGGAATTTGAGGGGATCCCCCAGGGCAGCATCAAGTCAGCTTCCATCTCTGCGTGGCCTCAGTGACGGTGCTCACCCACCCTCAGAGCCTTCTGCAGCTGCATGGGCAGCTTCCCTTCCTAAGCAAAAGGAGCGGAGCTGCAGCTGAGCACGGAGGACCGCGCTTAGACCCCACAAAGAGCTTCGGGGTTCAAAGCCAGCCAGGGCAAGAAAGTCCATGAGACTCTTATATCTCCAATGAACCACCAGAAAACCGGAAGTGGCCGCTGTGGCTCAAGTGGTAGAGCACTCACCTTGAGCTGGAGAGCTGAGGGACAGCGCCCAGGCCCAGAGTTCAAGCCCCATGACTGACAAAAAAATAAAAAAGAGCTTCGGGGTGGCAAGCTTGGTTAGATCTAGGCAGGGCCCCCGAGGGAGGCTTGGCAGCTTCTCCAGGCAACCTCGGAGGAAGTGCTCTGGGGAGTTCAGGGGAGACTAAGTGCCTCAGCATAATGAGCACAGACCTGAATGTTGACATGCGTCTGGCGTGATTGTGCACATGCATTTGTTAACCAAAAGGAATGTGTGTGTGTGTGTGTGTGTGTGTGTGTGTGTGTGTGTGTGTGTGTGTGTGTTCTAACCTTAGACACCAGGTACAAAGCAGAGTGAAGCAGAGCTCTGTGCCCTCTGGGCAGGGCAGTGCTGGGCAGGACCTGAGATGGAGGTGTTCCCAACACAGCCGGAACACCAGGCTGTAATCTCACCCTGCTCCAGCCAGCCGCGTGGCTAGGACTCCTTGCCTCTTGGGTCCAGGCTTTGAAAAGCCTTTCTGTCTTCTCAAGGAAATGGGTATGACAAGGGTTGGGCAGCATTTACCTCAAGCCTGCAGGGGTTGAGGGGCCTGGTTAGTGGACTGGAGCTGACTGTTTGTTGGTTTTGGTTGGTTTGCTAGTCCTAGGACTGGAACTCAAGGCCTTGGAGCTGTCCCTTAGCTTTTATTTGTGCTCAAGGCCAGCACTCTACCCCTTGAGTCACAGCTCCACTTTCAGCTTTTTTGGTGGTTCATTGGAAATTAGAATCTTGTAGTCTTTCCTGGCTGGGCTGGCCTTGAACCATGATCCTCAGATCTCAGCCTCCTGAGTAGCTAGGATTGCAGGGGTGAGCTGCCAGTGCCCGGCTTTGGAGCTGGTCTTTGCTGTAGTGGGAGCCACGTGGCCATACTATGTGCCGCATGGGGGTGGCAGCACACGGGGTGGAGGAAGACCGGAGGAAGACCGAGCCTGACGGACCCTCCTCCGCCCCCCAGCTTCCGGTGCCCCTGGCTGTGCTTTTCCTGCTGTCCAAGGAACGGCTGCTCACCTGCCCCCAGAGGAAGCCCTTGCTCCTGCCGGCGGACGAGCTGGCCCTGGAGACACGGCCCCCCGAGAAGGAAGACACCTCCTCGCTACCCCCAAAGTTTCAACTCTACCCAGGTGGGGGCCCCTGTGAATGATCCCAGTCTCCAGGCCCGCCCTGGGGGTCATGGGTAGAGCAGTCTTGGGCCCTGATAGGCTCATGGGACAGGAGGCGTTCACCTGACCCAGGCCCTGGCTGTGTTACCTTGGGGAAATGACTTGGCGTCTCTGAGTCAGTCGAGGTTGGCCAAGGACTGGGACAAGGACGCAGGCTGCTGCTCACAGAGTGTAGAAGTGGAGGCATGGAGGCGGTCAGGGGCTGGCCCGCCAGGACCCCTCTGTGTCCTGACCCAGGGTGCCCAGGAAGGGAGCCTCAGCCCTGTTCTTCCCGCCTCCCCCAGGGCATGAGGACCTGTTCAGCTGCTGCCAGAGAAGGAACTTCCGGGGAGCCCCTTGCTCCTTCTTTGCCATCCATATCTCAGCGGCCCTGGTGCTGTTCATGACGGACGGGATGACGGTGAGTCTGTCTGAGCATGCGTGGATGGCGGGGGGGGGGGGGTGCTCCATCTCCACACCGGGCCTGGACAGCAAGGGAAGAGAGAAGGTCTAGAAGACTCCTTCCGGGGTCTGCAGGTTCATCATGGGCTCCTTGCCCCCCTCCACACCCCAAGTTTGTTCACCACCCACTGGAAGCCCAGGCTCTGTCTTGGCCAGTTGTTTGATCATGGCTGGCCTGTTTTCATTTTTTGTCAGTGGGTTGTTTGTTTTACTGGTTATGGGGATCCGCATTTTTCAGGGGGGCAGAGTCCTGTTCTTCCGGTTAGAGGGCAGAGCGCCCAGCTTGCTGCTGTGCTGTCAGGCCTCACTGCTCAAGCTTGCAACCGGCATGAGCCACGGGCACGGGCGCCGCCGGGCTCTGTGGCTCCCGCCTGTCATCTTAGCTACCCAAGAGGCTGAGGTCTGAGGATCTCAGTCTGGAGCCCGTCTAGACGGGAAAGTCCAAGAGACTCTTATCTCCGGCTATTAGCTTCTACCAAATTGCTGGAAGTGGAGGTGTAGTTCAAGGATAGCCCTGAGATAAAAACACAAGACCCTATCTTAAAAATAACTTCAGTTAGCCGGGCGCCGGTGGCTCATGCCTGTCATCCTAGCTACTCAGGAGGCTGAGAGCTGAGAATCGAGGTTCAAAGTCAGCCCGGTCAGGAACGTCCATGAGACTCTTAATCTCCAATAAACCACCAGAAAAGCGGCAGTGGCGCCCAGACCCAGAGTTCGAGCCCCACGACCAACAAAAACAAATAAATAAAACAAATAAATAAAATAACCTCAATTATTGAAGGGCTGAGGGTAGGTTTGAGGTGATAGAGCACCTGCCTGCCAAGCACAAGGCCCTTAGTTCAAACAAACAAAAACCCAAATGACCTGGTGAAAAGTACTGGAGAACACACTTGGTTGACGTCCAGCTCCCAAGGTGACCTTGGGTGACCTTCTCCCTGCTCTCTCTCATCTGGAAAACGAGAGGTGTGCACACCGTTCTCTTAGCTACGGAGCAAGCACCTGTCTGCCCAAACCCCCAGGGAGCTGCAGAGACCCACCTGGGGGGCCCCCCTCCACCTCCGCACCTCGGCTGCTAGCCTCAGCTCCAGCCTGGCCCTTGGCTCCTGCTGAGCCTCTGGAGACAGTCGGTCCTCCTCAGTCCCCGACTTGTGCCCAGGCCGGGCTCAGGTGTGCTCAGCAAGGCCTGCTCCCCACAGGGGGCATATTCTGCCTTTGTGTACAGCTATGCAGTGGAGAAGCCGCTGTCCGTTGGACACAAGACAGCCGGGTACCTCCCCAGTCTCTTCTGGGGCTTCATCACCCTGGGGCGGCTTGCCTCCATTCCCATCTCCTCCAGAATGAGGCCAGCCACCATGGTGTTCGTCAACGTGGTAAGTGGCCATGCCTACGGACCTGCGATGCGCTGCTTCTGTCCACCACTGCCCTAGGACAGTTGCTTGGGTTTACGTGGCTAATGGGAAAAATAGAAGAGTGAGGGCAGCATCCAGGGAGCTGATGTCCCCCGAGCCCAGACATGGGAGGGAGAGGCCTGGGCGCTGGTGGACTGGGAAAGAGAAAGATTCTGACATGTTTCCTGCTGTAAAGTTGATTCAAGCATGGGAAAGAATGACTAGGGCGTGAGCAGCTATGGGATGGGCCCCAGCGGCTCAGCTCTCCGTCCCTGGCATGCTTCTGGAGGCAGAGGATTCCTCTGGCTGGCGCTGCAGGCTGCATCCCCCCCAGCAGGCAGAGCCGCTGCTCTGGGCCTGCGGTGGGTGTATGGCTGCAACCGTGTGGGAGTGTGGTGAGGAAGCTGCTCGCCTCACAAGCCAGAAGCAGGAGGCAGGAGACCCACAGTCCCTTTCCAGGGCTTGCCAATGACCTAGGGGCCTCCCGCGAGGCCCCTAGAACACTGTTCTGGTGACCAGGCCTTTATCGCACGGTCTTTCAAGATTGGAACTATAAGCCAGTCGCTGGTTACTCAGAAGGCTGAGATCTGAAGATCCAAGTTCAAATCCTGCCCAGCAGGAAAGTCCGTGAGACTCTTATCTCCAGTGCACCATACCAGAAAACTGGAAGTGGTGCTGTGGCTGGGAGTGGTAGAGCACTAGCCTTGAGAGGAAAAAGCTCAGGGAAAGTGCTCAGGCCCTGAGTTCAAATCCCATAACTGACCCCCCCCCCAAAAAAAAAGATAGCAAGAATGCTGCTTTGTTCTTTTCCTGGAGAGCCAAGTTTTGTTTTGTTTTGCTTTGCTTTGCTTTGTTGGAACTTGAACTCAGGGCCTTGCACTTGCTATTTTTGATGGTTATTTTGGAGATGGGGTCTTGCGGACTATTTCTGCCCAGGCTGGCTTCAAACCATGATCCTCCAGATCTCAGCCTCCTGAGCAGCTAGGATTACAGGTGTGAGCTGCTCATTTCATTTATTCTTTTTTGGGTTTTTTTTTTTTTTTTTTTTTTTTTGTCAGTCGTGGGGCCTGAACTCTGGGCCTGGACACTGTCCCTCAGCTCTTCAGCTCAAGGCTAGTGCTCTACCACTTGAGCCACAACACCACTTCTGGCTTTTTCTGTTTATGTGGTACTGAGGAATCGAACCCAGGACCTCATGCGTGCAAGGCAAGCGCTCCACCACTGAGCTACCTTCCCAGCCCCTAGTTTGCTCATTTCTTGTGTTTGAAGTACTCTTCAGTGACATCCTCGAGCTGAGATTTTTTGCAGTTCACTGCTCCACAGTGGCAGCCAACAGAGGCTGGCTGGCTTCTTCATGTTTCCTGCGCATTTCTGCCAGTTCAGAGCTGCACTGGAACTAGTCTAGTTGGCCTTAATGGCTTCTTGAATCCCCTGCTCTAGACAATGGCCATTGCACGGGGCCATCAGGAGACCTCTTGAAGAACAGTATTAGCCTACTCAGTAGTCCATTAGCCTACTCAGCAGAGCCATTTGGCTAGGGCCCTGGGTTTCAAAAGAAGCTGAATCTTTTTTTCCCTCCACAATCTTCAAATCAGGGCATTGCACTTTTCAGACAAGTGCTACCACCTGAGCCACGTCCCCAGCCCACTTTTCATGTAAGGTCCTAGCCTCAGACTTCAAAACTCTTAGCAATATCTACTGGATAGCTGGGATTATAGGTGAACACACACCACCAGGCCCAGATTATTTGTTGAGATGGGATCTTGCTAAATGTAGCAAAGTCTTGCCCAGGCTGGCTTTGAACTTCAATCCTCCTATGCCTCTCAAGTAGCTAGGATTACAGGTGTAAGCCACCACACTTGGCCCTGAAACTATATTCTTGTTTTGTTTTGTTTTGAATGCTGGGGATTAAACCTAGGGCTTCACACATGCTAAGCACATGCTCTGCCAATGAACTAGATCCAGAACATAACCAAGTCCAGGACCTTTCCCCTCAAAGCTGTAGAATACTATGGAAGATTGTCATCTCTTAGGACTGCATGACATGCCCACACATAGAACTGGGGGATAGTTCAGTGGTAGAACACTCACCTGGTATGCCTGAGGTCCTGGGTTCTATCCCAGCATCTTCTCTCTCTCTCTCTCTCTCTCTCTCTCTCTCTCTCTCTCTCTCTCTCTCTCTCTCTCTCTCTCTCTCTCTCTCTCTCTCTCTCTCTCTCTCTCTCTTTCTCTCTCTCTCTCTCTCTCACATTCTCTCTCTCTCTCTCTCTCTCTCTCTCTCTCACACACACACACAGAACCTTCCTGTGTCTCCTTGAGCTTCAGAGTAGGAACATTGCAGTGCCTGGTCAGTCCACAAGGTGGCGATCAAGTCACACAGCTCTGCTCTGCTCCTGGAGCAGGGAGAGAGGGAATCCCTTGGTTTTTCCTTTCACCGGGGATGCCCAGCTTTCTGGTTCCTAATGGCCTCCACTTCTGCAACAGGTGGGCGTGGTGGTGACATTCCTGTTGCTGCTTATTTTCTCCTACAATGTCATCTTCCTGTTTGCGGGGACAGCGAGTCTGGGCCTGTTCCTGAGTAGTACCTTCCCCAGCATGCTGGCCTACACGGAGGACATTCTCCAATACACAGGTGAGTGTCGGGGACCCCTCCACTCCTGCACCGTCTTCCTGTGTGTCTTCCAGCAGGAGGGTCCCTACCCCACCTCCTGACTGGCAGGGCATTTTCATAAAGGAGGATGGCTGCCTACAGGAACCCGCCACTTCAGGCCACACAAGCACTTAGCCATTCTTTTCCATTTTATTTTTTATCCATGTGGGAATATCTCTGGATATGCTGACATAGTGTGCATCAGGGGTGTGCCAAATTCAAAGCAAAAACTTATTACCCCTTTCCTTTGCCTCCCTGCTAAGTGTGTTCAGATGAGATCTATTGTATGTGTGTTTGGGGAGGGGGGGGGCTTGAGCTCAGGCCTAGGCACTGTCCCTTAGCTTTTTTGCTCCATACTAGCGCTATACCACTTGAGCTACAGTTCCACTTCTGGCTTTTTGGTGGTTAATTGGAGATAAGAGGCTCATGGACTTTGCTGCCTGGGCTGGCTTCGAACTATGATCCTCAGATCTCAGTTTCCTGAGCAGCTAGGATGGTAGACGTGAACCACTGGCACCCCGCCTTAAAAATGATCATGCTTAGAAATTTTATCATCACCCATAGAAGTAACTGGAAATGTCCAGTGGTTAGCAATTCAGCTGTAAGGTGTGTGATTTCTTTAGAGGGGCAAGGAGGTTGGTGTATCAGGGGTAGAGCAACCAGCGCATTTATCCAACCTAGTTATCCAGTCAGGAGACAAGAAAACCCAAAGAGAACCGCCCAAATAATGTTAACACCCAGCGTCATCACTGGTCACTAGGAATAAAACACTTTCTATCATAAATTTCCACATTGTTTTCAAAATACACTAGTTTGCTTATTCATTTTGGTGGTCTTTGGGTTGAAACTCAGGGCCTGGAGCTGCTTAGGCAACTCTCTACCACTTAAGCCACATCTCCAGCCTTAAGTTTATCTTAATGGTGAAAGCAGGGCTAGAGATATAGCTCAAGTGGTAAAGTGCCTGCCTAGCAAGTATGAGGTCCTTAGTTCAAATCCCAGCAACACCAAAAAAAGTAGTATCTGCTCATTACAAACTCTTCAAACTGCTGGGCACTGGTGGCTCACGCCTGTAATCCCATCTACTCAGGGCTGAGATCTGAGGATCGCAGTTTGAAGCCAGCCTGGGCAAAAAAAAAAAGTCTGTGAGACTCTTACCTCCAATTAACCACAAAAAGCGGGAAGTGGAGCTGTGGTTCACATGGTAGAGCACTAGCCTTGAGCACAAAAAGCTCAGGGACAGCACTCAGGCCCAGAGTTCAAGCCCCAGGACTGGCAAAAGAAAAACAAAATAGTCCTCAAATTGCACAAGCATATTTTCAGGCAGCCAGGAAAAGTAGCTGAAAAGAATCCTTTTAGCAGTTTTTCTTCCCATTGACTTCTTGAGAATCTATTACACGTGGTTATTCACATCCAAATGAAAGCCAGGCACCGGCAGCTCACACCTGTAACCTACTCAGGAAGCGGAGTTCTGAGGATGGAGGTTTGAAGCCAGCCCAGGCAGACAAATCTCCAAGACTCACTCTGAAGTCGGGGCCCTGTAGCCAAAGAGGTTGTGGCTAGTCAGTGAGAGCCGGGCTGCGAGCCCTCACTGTACTGCCGCCATCCAACCAGAGCCTCTGTGTCCGGCAGGCTGTGCGACCACGGTGCTGGTGACAGGGGCTGGAGTTGGCGAGATGGCCCTGCAGATGCTGGTCGGTTTGGTATGTGGGGCCCTGTGGGGGAGGGCGCCTCCAACAGGTGACAGCCAGCTCCCTCTAAACCCACGCTGGGGCCTCCTGAGCCCAGGAAGCCTGCAGGGCCCCAGGCCACACTTGAAAGCTGAGCCTCCAAATGTGAAATCGGGAGACAGGTCCAAAGCAAACACCGGTGGAGTCTGGCAGGGAGGCAGGAGGGGACCCAGAGTAATGAGCCTGGACAGCGTGCCCCACACCCAGGGTCCTTTCCACCCTTGCTGCTGGGACCCCAGCCTCCTGCCAGGAAGTGCCACGCACCAGCTTTGCCTGCTATCTTGTGTGTGTGTGTGTGTGTGTGTGTGTGTGTGTGTGTGTGTGTGTGTGTGTGAGTGTGCATGCACACACGTGTGTCAGTTCTGAAGCTTGAACACTCAGAGCCTGGGTCCTGTCCAGTTAGGCCTAAGGGTAATAGAAACACCTGGTGTGACTGGCAATCCCATGATGCTGTGGGGATTTATCGAAAGTTCCAGAACTCACAGCTCAAAGACTACAAAGGGTGGCCAGATCCAACCTTAGCCTCCGGGCAGGACTTTCTGCCTCCAGATGCATAACCTTGGAAAAGCCAAGACGCCTCTCCTCTGAGTTCCTGTTGGGGGGTGAGGGGTGTCTCACCTTGATGGAGTCTGCCAAGCCAAGCGGCCTGGGAGGTTCTGGGAGGTTCTGCTCCCGCTCACCTCCCACGTGGAGTTTTAATGGCCTGTGTCTGTGTGTTTTCCCCTTTGGCAGATCTTCCAGGCCCAGGGCAGCTACAGCTTCCTGGTGTGTGGTGTGATCTTTGGCTGCCTGGCTTTTGCCTTTTACGTCTTGCTCCTGTTTTTCCACAGGATGCACCCCGGGCTCTCTTCTGGTAAGGAGAGAATCCGTTTCTACACAAGGGGAGGAAAACAGAGTGGGGCGGGGAATCAGGGAAGGCGGTGGGGGTGATCTTAATACACCGGAAATACTGTTCTGTTCCAAGCAAAATGCAAGGAAATGTTTATTTTTCTACAGCTTCCTTTCCCTCCCCTTCCTGCTCTCCCTGGGATGGTCACACTGGACTCTGAAGGCCGGTGGGGGAGGGGGTTCACTCATGGTTTCTCCATGAGCAGAGGGGCATAGACTAAGAGTCCACCTTCCAGCATCCCCCGTGCATGCGACCAGGGGCCAAAAGTCTCTTTCCAGCCTGTTTAGGGCCGGGGCAGCAGAGCCTGCCTCCCTGGCCGGAGCTGTCTCATTGGCCATCCCTCCTTACAGCTCTGAATTTTGATTTTGATCCAAATCACATCTTCAAAAATTAAAATAATAAGAGGCCTTCAGGCCAAATGGCAGAGAAAAGCTCCTTTGGGGCTGAATCACCGCCTAAGAATAGTTTCTCTCCCAGACCCCAGGCAGGGGGAGTCCCGGGCTGTTCTCTATCCTGACCGCTCCCCCGCCCTCCTGCCCAGAGCCCTCAACTCCAGCAGGGACTGTAGTCATGTGCACAGCCTGGTCTTAAGTGAAGTCACCCCCCCACCCCCAGTGTGCTCACTGGATGGATGGATCCACCCCCCTAAAAGAAAAACCACTTAGTACTGAGGCCTGGAAAGACAGAGGGTCTCCCAGAATCACATCTAGCATGGCAGGTACCAGTCACTAGGTCCGCCCTTAGCACCACCTGAGCCAGCCCTCTACTTTTAGCTATTTGCTAGTTAACTGGAAGTGATCTCACAGACCTTCCTGTCTGAGCTGGCTTCGAACTGCAAGCCTCAGATCCCAGTCTTCTGAGTAGCCAGGATTACAGGTGTGAGCCACCAGCACCCGGCTCTGCATTCCTTTCTCATGGGAGGCAAACACAAATGCACATTCCCTTCGCCCTAGACTCTAGTCTTGACAAAGCGCCTCCCCCAAGTTTGCCAGAACTTGTACGTCTGACTCGTTCCTCCACTCGGTGCTTGCAAATGAGCCCCGGAGGCAGAGAACAAGAAACTTGGTCAGCTCTCAGAAAAATGCTGCAGCGTTTGGGAGATCCCCAGACACACTGCCGGCTCTATTTAACTGTTTGCTTTCTCCTCTTAGTTTCTACCCAAGACAAGCCACTGGGCCTGGAGAATTCTGAGTGCTACCAAAGGTGAAACAGGGTACAGGAAGCAGGTGAAGACCCCAACCTCCTCAGCATCAAGGTGACCATGCTTCATAGGAAGCCAGAGGTCTGCAGGGAAGAGGCAGGCCTCCCTCCCTGCCTTGCTTGAATCCACTTACACTCGGTTGGACAGAAGAAATTAAATCGACTTTCCGGTACTGGGTCCTTCCCCAGGAAATCATTAGATGCAGACTGGACCTGACATTTCCAGTTGCTCTCCTCTTCCCTGGTTCAGACCCACTGTCCACAACACCCGGAGGGGAGGGCAGGACGCAGCTCACGTCGCTTCATGCATGGACCCAGACCCTGGGTTTGCGATCACTTTTAGTTTCCGTTTGGGAAAATAGGCTGAAATGATAAAGCTTGATGATTATCACTACATGTAGATAGATATATATATTTTTAAATCAAAACAAATCTCATTATTCTCTGGCATGTTCAAAGGATGTATGTGATTTTTTTTACTCTGGATTTATGTCCAGAGTCCTTCTGGTTCTTGCTGAAGTTCGGTAACCTAAGATATCACATGAAGTTCAGTCTTTTTGTTTGTTTCTTTTGTGCCAGAACTGGGGTTTGAACTCAGGGCCTCACACTACCTTAGTTTTGTTTTTGTTTTGTGTCTTGTTTTGTTTTTGCTTAAGGCTAGAGCTCTACCACTTGAACCACACCTCCACTTCTGAGAAGTTGAATCTTGCTCCTTTGGGACACCGATTTGGCGGCTAGCTCACACCTGCTTTGTCCTTCCATTTTCATTTTGAGAGCCGGTTGTTAAATACAGCCCTAACCAAAAGTTAACTCCTATCGAACCAAGTAAAAACAAAGCCAATAAATGCTCAACACTTAACATTTCCTAACTCTTGAGGTTTGGGATGCGTGTGCTCGTGGGAGGTGGGGTCACTGTGAGGTGGAGTGCAGCCCGGTTGCCCCCCAGCTCCAGGCGCTCAGTGAAGGCATTTGGTAGCTACGATTGGCCGTGGTGGAGTATTTACGTCCACAAACACTCTGCAGCCAAAGCTGCCAAGCGCAGCTGCTCCCCCAGGGAGCCAGCTGCAGCCACTCTGCAGCTCACCGCTGCTTACTACCAGTGCGGCAGCGCCAGAGGTCACCTGCAGCCAGGAGCTGGCTGGCCTATTCTTCTTTAAGGACATTGACTAGCACCAAGGAGTTTCGACATTAGTGGAACTGTGGCTCAAGTGTAGAGTGTTCCATCTTTTACTTATAGAGGAGGGAAGAATTGTGCCAATCCTGGGGCTTGAACTCAGGGCCTGGGAGCTATCCCTGAGCTTTTTTGCTCAAGCCTAGGACTCTACCACTTGAGCTACAACTCCACTTCCAGCTTTTTGTTTGTTTGGTTGGTTTTTTTTTTGTTTTTTTGTTTTTTGGGTCTGGTTGTGGGGCCTGAACTCTGGGCCTGGGCGCTGTCCCTCAGCTCTTCAGCTCAAGGCTAGCGCTCTACCACTTGAGCTACAGCGCCACTTCCGGCTTTTTGCTTATGTAGTGCTGAGGAATCGAACCCAGGGCCTCATGCATGCAAGGCAAGCACTCTACCACTGGGCCACCTTCCCAGCCCCTGTTTGGTTGGTTTTTAAAGGTGGTTAATTGGAGATAAGAGTCTCACAGACTTTCCTGCCTGGGCTGGCTCTGAACTGCAATCCTCAGACCTCAGCCTCCTGAGTAGCTAGAATTACAGGCATGAGCCAGTAAGCGCCTGGCTAAAGGAAAACTTCTATAGCAGGTCAAGGTCTTGTCTTTTAGAAAAGGCTGGGAGTACTGAACAAGTTCCAGCTGCGCAGAATCCAGTGGGCAGGGCCATCCATGACCTCCAGCTCCCATGCACAGCACAGGGCAGTGATAGCAAAGGCAGCTCACCCGCTCAGGAAGCGAGGTGACTTCTGGAAGCAGAGAAACAGCTGTTGCCTACGCAGCCTGCCTGCACTTTCTCTATGTACGTGTGTGTACAAAGGTCACACTGCAGTGGATCGTGGCTCTGGGCTTCCTTTCCTGTTCCAAGAGCTGTAATTCAGCGCCTGACACTACAAGTTTTTTTGTGTGTTTTTCTTTCCTGAGCATCTGGCCGGAGAGCCAGGTCAAGTGCTGACCTCACTTCTAGCTGCGCAGCTCCAGGCAGGCCACATTGTGTCCAACCTCAACTGTTTTGAACCAGGAAAGTGGAATTCCTAAAAGTACCCTACCTCACAGGAATTCTTGGAAAAATTAAAGGAATCTGTATAAAGCACATGTTATTTTACTGACACAGAAATTGCATCATCAATATCAAGTCATTTTTAAAGCCTCAACAGCTTAGAAATTGTTCGTGTTTTGGTACATCTTTATTGTAAGTCAAACAGATGCAATGTCTCTGGAAAGGGGCCGGTGTAGGTGGGTCATAACTCTTGTCTGTAAATACTTGAAGTATCAGATACTGGCCAAATTTAAATGTGCAATCTCACTAGAGACTGAGGGGGGCAAAGAGGATGCAGATGTATTTTTCTTGAGTTTTTTTTTCAAGAAAACATCTTTTTTTATACAGATTTAGAAAGAGAATCCATGGCTGTATGTAACTTGTGATTCATTTGTTTATTAGAGTCAATAAGATTAAAACAAATTTGGGTTTCTTTCCTAAAATATTTTAACCCTAATGTATTACCTATTAAGAGACAATCGACCTTTTATATTAAAGCTCAGAAACAAATGGCTTAATGTGTTTCACAGACACAAGTCGCTCGTTACTATGGGTTTTATATATATATATATATATATATATATAAGTTTTGGGGGTTTGGGGTTTTTTTTTAGTAGGTCATGGGGCTTGAACTCAGGGCCTGGGCACTGTCCCTCAGCTCTTTCACTCAAGGCTAGTGCTCTACCACTTTAAGCCACAGCGCCACTTCTGGTTATCTGGTGGCTAATTGGAGAAAAGAGTCTCACAGACTTTTCTGCCTGGGCCAGATTTGAACCTCAATCCTCAGATCTCAGCCTCCTGAGTAGCTAGGATAGGATTACAGGCGTGAGCCCAGCTTATATAATGTATGTATATATGTATATATATACATATATACATATATGTACATATATATACATATATACATATATATACATATATACACACACACGCACTATATATATATATATATATATATATTTATATATATATATAGTGTGTGTGTGTGTGTGTGTGTGTGTGTGGAGAGAGAGAGAGAGTGCACGCACCAGTGAGAGCAAGTGTAGAGATGGAACTCATATTTGCTAAGTAAGCTCTTATGGCTACTGGTATATTCAAAGCAAACTCCTGAAACAGACAAGAATGCTAGAAGCCCAGAAGTGGCGCTATGGCTCAAGCGGTAGAGTGCTAGCCTTGAGCTGAAGAGCTGAGGGACAGCACCCAGGCCCAGAGGTCAAGGCCCATAACTGACAAAAAAAAAAAAAAAAAGAAGAAAAAAAACACAGCAAGAATGCTAGAAGCCCGTATTCCCTCTGACACTGGTACAACTATAAGACTTTGTGAGATGATGGTTCCTGGGCCATTCTGGTAGCAGTGGAGATGAATGGTGCTAGACAAAAGCTCTTTTTATTTTGTCAGCTGTCGGACTTGAACTCTGGGCCTGGGCACTGTCCCTCAGCTCTTCAGCTCAAGGCTAGCGCTCTACCACTTGAGCCGCAGCACCATTTCCAGTTTTTCTGAGTGGTTTATTAGAGGTAAATGTCTCATAGACTTTCCTGCCCATGCTGGCTTTGAACTGTGATCCTCAGATCTCAGCCTCCTGAGTACCTAGGATTACAGGCATGAGCCATAGGCACCCGGCAAAAGCTCTATTTTTTAAGGTCAAGCCAACCCAACTTGCAGCCACGCTCTGAGAGTGGGATGGAAATCAAGGCTTCCAATGCACAAGGTCAGGTCTGAGGCTGTTCTAACACTGGAGGGCCCAGGCATTGCCCGACAGTCCTGTGTTCTACATGATTGGTTTATGCCTTGATCTGGGGTGTCAAGAAGGCTATTAGATACCAGTCTAGTGCTGTATTACAATGCAAGTCAAGACTAAAGAGAACAATTTTGTGGTCAGATACCTAGGGTTCCAAGTGAAGGGTTATGAATATAGAGAGGCTGGAAGGCCAAGCTTTAGAGTTCTTCAACACTTGAAGTTTACAAAGAACGGATCTTTGTAACGGTGCCCAGTAGCTCACACCTATAATCCTATTCAGAAGAGGCTGAGATCCTCCTATTCAGGAGACTCATGACTCAAAAGTCCACGTCTTTGTCTCCAGTTAACTACCCCAAAAAAGATACTAGTAAAGCTGTGGCTCAAGTGTAGAGTGCTAGCTTTGAGCAGAAAAGCTCAGTGACAGTGAGTTCAAGCCCCAGGACCAGCATAAAAATAAAAATGAAAATGAAAAAACAAAAAAAAAGAGGTAGAGCCAGAGCTAGAAGCAGGTTTGGGGAATATGTGGTTTCCTGCCTAGAGGGTAAGTGACGAGTAACTCACTAAGAGGAAGTAGTGCGGGTACGGCACGTGCGGACTGGTGAGGTCCAGCATCAGACACTGGACTTGGCAAGCCCAAAGGGGACCTGGGCTAGAGCCGAACACCCAGCAACTTCCTCACCATGAGGGCCTGTACCCCAGCACAGCTGCTGGAGATCTTCCTACCTGTTCCATTTTCCAGTTTTATCCACCCTTTCCCCGCCCAATCTACTTTACAGTGAATCCAGGTCAGGTCAGTTTCCCAGGCTTACTTCAGTAAGTCTGGCCCATCAGTTCTCTTCTGATTTCTTTTTTTTTTGGTCGATCATGGGTCTTGAACGCTGAGCCTGAGTACTATTCCTCAACTCTTTAGCTCAAGGCGAGTGCTCTACCACTTGAGCCACAGCACCATTTCCAGTTTTCCAGTGGTTAATTTGAGATAAGAGTCTCGTGGACTTTCCTGCCCAGGCTGGCTTTGAACCGAGATCCTCAGATCTCAGCCTCCTGAGTAGATACAATTACAGGCATGAGCCACTATCACTGGGCTCTTCTGATTTCTTTTTGCCAACAATCACTTTACAGTCTCCCTCCTTACTTAAGACTAAATCAACCATCAAGTGGTTGAAGACCCGATTTTACTCATAGCCACTAGCAAAATGGTAATCTCCTAACCCAATTAGCATGGATGAAAATACAGCAGAGACCACCTTAATAGACATGAGAGAAAGGCAATCAGAAAATCCTTTTGTTAAAAATATTTATTTAAAAAAATACAATTGTCCATATCTAGTTACACATGTATCTATTAACATACATCTATAATTTTGGACTTTGTAAATTCACTACAGTGCTTTCATAAAATCAGCCTGCGATATACAAAGCAAATTCCTGTCAGTTCTTACATAAAATAGTTTTTTTAAGTATCAATTTTTCTTAAAAGATACATATCACTATTACAGAATTTAACAAAATTTTTGCATAAAACTTGGGAAGCAATAGAAATAATGTTTACCCGACCAGTTACTCAGAGCAATCCCTTACAATGTCTGGAGATGTGCTGAGCACACTCCAGGTTTTCTTTTAAAAGCAGCACATTACAAAGCCCTGGAAGCGCCAGTGCATCCCTTCCCTCCCAGCCCGGCTCCCATGTTGGCTGCAGAGACGGAACCCAAGGCCTGAGCTACAGGTGTCAACTCCAGATGCGTCCCCGTTCCCTAACCATTAAGTGCAGCTGCTCAGCTAAAGGACAGGAGTTTTGTCCACCATTTACCATTTTCATTTTTTTTTCTTTTTCTTTTTAGGAAAAAGAAAAGTGATTTTAATAGTTAAAGGTCTCCCTAATGTCCATTAAAACGAAATTAAGTAAGTAATAACACTTTAACCATTTCTCAATCTTTTGGGTAGGTGCACGTATATACTGCATCTGGTTGGTTATAAAAAGTGGGGTATGGTGGATCTCGTGGAATGGATTTCAGGAAACAAGAGGGAAAATAAACACAAAGTACTCTTCTCAGCTGGGCTGAGCAGCCTGTCAAGTTCTTCCCATCACGCACCCAAACTAAGACACACACAAATACAGTACTTCCTTAGTTCCGATGCTAACATGGAAATCACTGCAGTACCCACAGCACAATGTCCATTTGCAAAATTACACAGCAGATGAAGGAATGAAGAGTTTATACCTCTTACGTGATATCCATACTTTAACCCACATTGTGGTTCCAGTCTCACGGTGGTTAAATCACCTGTGGTGTATAAATCCCCTACAGTTATTTCCCACTGGTCATGCAGTCCTAGCTGTCTGTTAGGAGGGCCTTAAAAAAAAAAAAAGATCTAGTAGAAATTTATTAGCCTGTTCTTCAAAATACAAAGGTAAGCTGAGTGTGCTGGCGCGTTTCTGTAGTTTTAGCTTCCAAGAGGCTGAAGGCAGGGAGATTGCTTGAACCCAGGAGTTCAAGGCCAGCTAGGCAACACAGTGAAACCCAAGCTCAAAAGCAGAAAGGGGGGGGGGGGGGGGAGAGACAGAAGGAAGGAAGGAAGAAAAGGAAGGAGGGAGGGAAAGAAGGAAAGGAAGGAAAAAATAAAAACTATACATTCTTTTTGATTATCTGGTAAATAAAGGGCACAATCTTAAGAAACTAGTTTTTAACCCAAAATTTTGCTTTAAATCAAAACTAACCAGTAAGAAAAATGAATGGGCTGAGTTTCGTAGTTAACCTTTCCTACCTAAATAAATGAAACTGCTGGAAGGCAAAAGTGAAGAAATGCGATTGTCATCCAGGGGTGGACTAAATAAAAGAGTCTCTAATAATCAAAGGGTAATCATATTTGTTTCTACCCTTAATGTTAATTCCACTAATACTGAAGAGGGAAGTTGGTAAAACATGCTATTCTATCACATACACAATGAATGTAAGAAATGAATGTACACAGAGGCCACTTGTAATACTGCCCTCAAAACAATGAAATGTCTGAGAAGGGACTGTGTTCCCTACACAGCAGGCACTGAACAATGATAAAGCAGGAAGAAAACAAAAAAAAACCTTGTAACTGGATATGTTTCTAATGTTAAGTATAGGCTATCAACTGCAACTTATCTTGAAAACCATAAATGTCTACAAAGCACAATACTGAAAGCTTGTAATTGTCTAACATCTTCTCCAAAACAACACACCTTACAGAACCTAGAATGGCCCAGAACATAATCCACTTACCCCTTGGCTACTCAAGCTCCCAAACACAAGTGAGAAATTAGTCCTACTTCCCTGACCCCTGATATCCTGAAGTTAACATTAAATAATCATTAAGTGCTTCCAGTTATTAAAAATGAGCAGTGCTAATAGTGCCACTTGATTAACACTAGTATGGCAGCCTCCCCCTGACTTCTGAACAGGGGCCATACAACACACCAAGTGTCTACCTTTACCCCATCTAAAGATCCCAGGCCTGGGAGGGCAGAGCTCAGAACCCTAACAGGGATGAAAGCCACGGCAGGCCTTGCTGAGATGGGAACAAGCGAAGCTGAGAAGGCAGGCGGTCCTCATCATCCCTGTAGCTTCCGAGAATGCTGCTTATGCACAGCCACAAGTCCTCCACTGCCATACGAACTCCTGGCCAAAGCGCTGCATTTCAGAACTGCTCTAGTCTATTTACACCTGGACCTAATGAGAGACTTCATAAGAAAGCAGATGAATGTGGAAACTTGAAGAACAGACATCCTTAGGTGCCCAACAACACATAAACTAGAAGAAAATTTAAGATGATTTTGTTTAAAGTATGTCACAGTTAGGTGCTGTGTTTTTAAAGTGGTGGCAAGCAATCAGTCTTTAAGGCCTATGATTCTGTATCTTTAGATCCGAAGTGAGCAAGGCATTCATCTTTAAAAAGTGGCAACTACAAAGTGCAGGCCATTTTTTTTTTTAGTTTTAATATAAGAGTAGGATCCATCTTAGTCTAGAGGATGGAATAATACATGTTCTCTCTGAAAAATAGATTTACACACACTCAGTCAAAACAGCAATATATGCTGACACAATACGCAGTATATACTGACACAATACACACTCAGACACTAAATCAGAAGATAGAAATGTTGTAATCTTTCAAAGCTTTAAACCTAAGTCTTGATACGTATTCCATTAAAAAAAAATTAATGTTCAAGAGAACTTGTTTGCATCCTCGTGAATCTCTTTGTTAATCTTTCACTTCAAGCCATGGGGTCTGGTGTCTAGCTGCCTGGCTGTGATGCCCTATGTTTGTCTGATTGCCACACTATAGAGTAAAGGCAAATACGTTGGGTGCTATGACTCACTCCTGTAATCCTAACTAGTCAGGAGGCTGAGATCAGAGGATTGGTGAAGTTCAAAAAAAAGTCAGCCTGGGCAGAAAAGTCCAAGAGACTCCTCTCTCCAATTAACCACCAAAAAAATGGAGTTGTGGCTCAAATGGTAGAGTGCTAGCTTTGAGTGAAAAGCACACACACACACACACCCCAGCTTGAATTGACTGGTTTCTGGAAGTGAAAAGCACGCACACACACACACGGTTTCTGGAAGTGAAAAGCACACACACAGGTTTCTGGAAGTGAAAAGCGCGCGCACACACACACACACACACACACATACACACATACACACACACACACACACACACATACACACACACACACACACACACACAGCTTTCTGGAAGTTCAAAGCCAGCATTTCCCCTTACACACAAACCAGAAGTGAAAAGCGCGCACACACACACACACACACACACACACACACACACACACACACACACACACACACACACACACACACACACACACACACACACACACACACACACACACACACACACACACACACAGAGCTTTCTGGAAGTTCAAAGCCAGCATTTCCCCTTACACACAAACCAGACAGGATTTCCATTGTTCATGAGGGCTAAGCAGGAATGGCGGCACCCTGAAAGTGGTTTATTTCTAGCAGGCTAACCACATGATGCACTTAGCTTCAGAAAAAGCACATGGCTGCAGACAGAGCACTGGAAAGGCCCTTCATCCACCTCTCTCAACTGCTGTTCACAGGCCAAAGGATAACTAGGCCAGCCACAGGTTCCACTGGGGACAAGTAGTGGAATTGTATCCTCCATTCCTTGTTTAATGCACCATCACCCACAAAATTCCCAGACTCTTAAGGTGAAGTAAAACTTAACTTTCAGTCAACAGGGCTCCAACGATGTTGGAGAACAGAGAAGCTCCTGGGCAGTGCTGAAAATCTATGTGTTGATCTCAGAGCTACAAGATAACACACACTTTCCATAAAACCCATTTTCTGAAGACACAATTATGGTTGGTTGCCCTGTGGATCATTCATTGTCCTGTGGATTGAACTCTTAACTGCTCAGTTCCATCTGAGAAAGAATGCATTCTAAGCACACCTCAGCCAATAGACTACAACATGCAGTCTTTTTAACCTTCCTTTTGGCCCAGGAGATTCACTCAGACCCCAGGTCTCCTCTCAGAACCCCAGGTCTCCTCTCAGAACCCCAGGTCTCCTCTCAGAACCTGTGCTAGGCTCACACTTGTTTCCCCACATAAAAATGCTCTAGATTTCTGCCATGGAATTTAGTTAATAAAGTGATTAAACAGAAGCAGCCAATCAAGCAAAGAATTCCTTCAAATACTGAAATACTACACGCACACACAAGTAAAAAACACAATATATGCAAGGACCTCAAAGTTGTTATATATTTTGCCATAAAGTAATTCTGAGTTTGTGGGTAGAATACAAAACCAAAAGCAGATTAGGAAATTAAAAATAAGAGTTATGCCTAATACAATGATGAAAGAGACAATAGGCTATCAAAAAAAAAAAAAAAAACCAACCAATGTGCATGATGTTCTAGAGAACATTTGTTAATGGGTTACTTGGCAACTTACACAAAAGAATGAGAAATTTCAAAAGCTGAGGACTTTTCAAATTTTCAAAAAGAACGTGAAATTTCAAAAGCCTCTCCTGGAAAATTCCAAGTCTCTTTCTAGGCCTCTGCCACATATCACACATAAAACAAACATGGCTTGCCAAGATTCAAGTGAGAAGTCCTGTGGACATGGGGGTATGTGGTCTGGGTCCTGCTGAGCAGGAAGGGCATCACGGATCTGCTGCACAGCACTGAACCTGGGGCCTTCCCTCACCTGCCGGGAGACTATGCAGAATGCATGCCAGGTTATTATAAACTTCACAAAAGCACAGAAGGATTAATATGGTTTTTTTGGTCGGTCATGCGGCTTGAACTCAGGGCCTGGGCACTGTCCCTGAGATTTTTCCGCTCAAAGCTAGCACTCTACAACTTTGAGCCACAGCACCACTTCCGATTTTATTTTATTTATTTTTTTTTTTGGTCGGTCGTGGGACTTGAACTCTGGGCCTGGGTGCTGTCCCTCAGCTCTTCAGCTCAAGGTGAGCGCTCTACCACTTGAGCTACAGCGCCACTTCCGGTTTTCTGGTGGTTTATTGGAGATAGGAGTCTCACGGTCTCTCCTGCCCAGGCTGGCTTTGAACTGCGATCCTCAGATCTTAGCCTCCTGAGTAGCTAGGATTACAGGCGTGAGCCACCAGCGCCCAGCTTCCACTTCCGATTTTATTGTGGTTAATTGGACCTAAGAGTCTCAACATGGACTTTCCTACCTGGGCTGGCTTTGAATCTTGATCCTCAGCTCTCAGCCTCCTAAGTAGCTAGGATTGCATGAGCGAGCCACCAGTGTGCCCAGCTCCCATAAGGATTTTTAAGACATAAATTTCTGGGGCTGGGAATGTGGCTTAGTGGTAGAGTGCTTGCCTAGCATTCAAGAAACCCTAGGTTTGGTTCTTCAGTACCACATAAACAGAAAAAAAAATAAAAAATAAAAGCTGGAAGTGGCACTGTGGTTCAAGTGGTAGAATGCTAGCCTTGAGCAAAAGTAGCTCAGGGACAGTGCCAGGCCTGGCAAAAAAAAAAAAAAGACATAAATTTCTATGTTCAAAACTTTTACTACTGGATCAAGGTGGGTGGAGACTGCTTTTCTAAAATACTGAGTGCCTCTAAAGGTGTTTAAATCACTAGACATCTAAAGCTACAGTTTTAGAAAGTGAGAGGCAGACACAGTAACTGGTGTGGAGAAAAGCCCAGAGGAACAGTATTGTATGTGAGCAGCCAGAAGAGAAGGCCTTGCTTCCACTTATACAACAGTCAGTCCTGCCTTCAGTGACCTCGAGTATATAGTACATATATCTTCAAGGAATTTTCCAGTTAAAACAAAGCATATCCAGAACCCTGTATATGCTCACAAGCTGAACAGCTCTCCATCAATATTTGAAGAAAACAAAATTTCATCTAAATTCTAACTGTCAAAAGGTGGGGGGGGGGAGGACTATATTTTAACTCCAAGAAGCTTAAGGTTGACCTTTAAAGGCCTCAATTAGGTGTAAGATTTTTAAAATCATTGGAAATTTATACCTTTGTTTAAATACAAACACACAGCATGGTAACCATTTTTAAAAAAGGATTACTGAAATCACATATTAATTTTGTGCATTTAAAAATCAATTTAAGGGGCTGGGAAGGTGGCTCAGTGGTAGAGTGCTTGCCTCACATGCATGAGGCCCTGGGTTCGATTCTTCAGCACCACATAAGCAGAAAAGGCTGGAAGTGGCACTGTGACTCAAGTGGTAGAGTGCTGGCCTTGAGCTGAAGAGCTGAGGGACAGCGCCCAGGCCCAGAGTTCAAGCCCCAGGACCAACCAAAAAAAAAATTTTTTTTAAGAAAATATAGCTCCGATGTGCCAGCCCACTGTGGGCGGCAGACGCAGCGGCTTGCTGGCAGCACGGTGCCACCTGCGCACTCTCCTCAGCTGCAAGGTGGCGGCTTAAAATCAGCCACAAAGGAGTAGCATGCATGAAGGGAATGAATAACCCTATGCACTTCAGGGCTTCCTCCACCTCAGACATCTGGTGTCAAAGATTCTCCAGCACAACACTGAGTAGGTAGGGGTCAGGGCAGAGAAAAGGGTAAGAAGTCACTGAAACTGCTTTAGACCCCAGGCAACCTTTTATACCCCCTCCCAAACACACACACACACACACACACACACACACACGCACGCACGCACACACGCACGCACGCACACACGCACGCACACACACACAGACCTAAAGCCTCTGCTGGTGAGCACCATTCACTGTGGGTGGGGTACTGGACATGCAAACCAGATGTGGCCACCAAGTATGTGTCTCCAGAGAATACTGATCACAAAGCCACCTCTTGATGCCAAGAATGCTCAAGACATTCAAAAGAATACAAAGCTGAGACTTTTCCAAAAAGGAGGTAGTCTACAAAGACAATGGTTTATCTCATGCACAGGCTGAATCTGGAAATTCCAACTTGTAAAGACACACAATTTCACACACACACACACACACACCAGGTGCACAAATTCCAACTTGAAAAGACACACAATTTCACACACACACACACACACACACACACACACACACACACACACACACACACACACACACACACACACACACGTGCACAGTTCCCAAAGTGGCTGCTGTCAAAATGCAAGCAAATGCTCTCCTCCTCCGGAGACCTCGCACCTTTCTGAGACTTCACTCACAGGCTCACAGAAAGCCACAGGCGGGCTAACCTCTAACACCGCTTCCTAGGAAGTTGCTCAGAGCCTGAATGGCAGAGAGTGCCTGTGGCATTAGGCCACTCTGTTCTGAGAACATAACCTATCAAACACACCATCTGTAAAAACAGACCATGGCTTTTCTCCTTTCATTCAAAAAGGTAAAAATACTTTTGTGCTCTCAGAATTTAAAACACATGGTTAAGTCAACCACTACTATTGACTAACAGTACAAAGTGCAGCTGAGGGGTCAAACAGGGAAGCAAACTCAATAAGATGGGGAGAAAACGGAGAAAGCCTGTCCCGTCACACCGAACACGGCCTTTCCACACTACTATTGCACATCTCAGGAACAGAACTTAGACCACAAATGAGCCAGTAACAGGTCTCCTACACCACCCAAAGAAAGGCAGCAGAGAGCATCCACGCTCTCTCCACCACTGCAGAGAAGGGCATTTAAAGTCAATACTGTACATGTTGAAGGTGTGGGTTTGCCCAAAGCAGTGTCATTTTGAGCCCTTGAGTCCTTACTCCTCCTTTCCACAAAGCTCATGTGATTCTGTCACAGGATTAAAAAACAACTTCAATGGGTATGCAGGTGTAATTTAGTCTTGGTTGAAAGTCAAAACTTTTCAGACAATTCCAGTGATACAGTTGGCGGAGCATCAAACCCTATCTACCTGCTCCTGGCACTGATGGCCAATGGTTATATTCTGTTAGTGGGGTGATGTTAAGTATGACATCACAAGTTCTTACTACTAATACAAACAGCTGGAGCCCAGCATGTGGGCACTGCCGAGCGAAACCTCTTCTTCTCTGGGAGGAATCTTTCTCTCCCTATTGACTGGACAGCTTCACCTTCCTAGTCACCTCTTACCAGCCTTAGATGTCAAAGGAAGATGTTAAATATATGGCAGAACACAGGCACGATGCGCGGGAAGGAGACTGGCTCCTTTACTCTAGGAACCTTGTAACCGGGAAAAGCCTCACGTATTGTTTGAAGGTATTCAACTGCACTTTACCTCCCTCTAAGGCGCATCACTTACGTGCTGTGCTTGCACAGTTATGCAATCTTACCACATCACTATGCTAGATGTAGAGTCCTAGACAGCCACCAGATGTTCCAAAAGCCACCTTCAACCCAAGCTTTGACTATCTTCTATGTCAAAACAGACTAGCTCGATGCCCTACTGACAGGTTCAGACAAGACCATACACATGGCTAAGAGCCCTGCCCTGGAGGGGCATAAACATTACATTACAGTCCTCAACACAGAATCCCCCCCCATCTTACTGTTTATAAACAGGAATGGTTCTTTGTCTCCCACTGCTTAGAACAACTGAGTTGTTCAACAGCGCTTACTTAGCCCTAAACACATGGCCATGTCATTTAACTAATACTCCTTGAAATAACAAGAGTCTAAGCATATTTTTTTCCTGACAAAGGGTCCCAACCGCCAGGAGAAATAACTTTGTTCTTAAACATACTCACAAAGTGCAGCTGTTAAATCCCACCAAAAATTACTTTAGCACAAAGCTCTAAAGGACAAAGAAAAGAAAGAGAAAATGAGAAGGAGGTGGAGTTTGAACTCCAATTAAGGCATTTTTATACACAGTCCAACACTGAGTCAAATGGAACCCATAAAAGGTATCTTGATGGAAAATGGCAAAAAACCACAATAGTCTATTATCAGAACTGCAGAACTAATTGCTCACTTCAAATGCAATCAGGTAGAGCTCAGTTCTTTTGTTCCTTGGTTCTGTCCATAAGTGCATAGGTTATGTCTTCTGCAGGTCTGGAGAAAATGGACCAGGAGTAGAAGGTCCATCCAGGCCAGAGAGTGTGAATGGTCCATGACTATTCAATACAGAAGGAAACTGAGAAAGAAAATAAAACAGGTTATTTTACTGTAATTCAATCCTCACTTTCACTTTCTGTCCCTACTATATTCCCCTCAGGCAGAACATGATACACTTCTGCAGTGGCTCACAGAACAAAGGCATTAACTGTTTACCATGGGAGATCCTGCTATAACATCAAAATGGAAAATCATTTGTCCTAAGATTAAATGTAGCATTCTCCAAACTATCTCAATGGAGTGGAAATATCTTCTGTTATCTCCTAAGATACATAGGTTTACATTTAACCTTGAAGGTCTTAGAAAAATCAGTAAGTGACAGAATTTAGCAGAGTGTTACTCAATTATTAGGCAAATCGGGAACCCTTGGAGAACCAGAATGGTAGAATAGTTAGTTACAAGTCACTCATCTAGCAGAAGGTTCTGTGTGTGTATTCTGAGACTACCTGTGTGAGAACATCAGCATTTGCTCAAGTTCTTAGATTGTGCTGTCACTCAATTATCCGCTGGGGAGAGGCAAAGAAAAATTTAAAAATAAAATATAGAAAATGCTCAACACTCTTCTCTACAAATAATTTAGAATTTTTTTAAAAGCCAGAGAGGGAGGGAAAGGAGGTATGTAGCTCACTGGTGAGCACATAGTCTAAATTCCATGCCCAGACTCCCACCAAAAAAAAAGAGCCAGGTGCCTGTGGTTCACATCTGTAATCCTAGCTACTTCTGAGTCTGAGATCTGAGGACCATGGCTCAAAGCCAGCCTGGACAGAAACATCCTTATGAGACTTTTTTTTTTTTGGTAGGTTGTGGTCCTGAACTCTGGGCCTGGGCACTGTCCCTCAGCTCTTCAGCTCAATGCTAGCGCTCTACCACTTGAGCCATAGCACCATTTCCTGTTTATGTGGTGCTGAGGAATCGAACCCAAGGCCTCATACATGCAAGGCAAGCACTCTACCACTGAGCCACTTTCCCAGCCCCACTTCATGAGACTCTTAATCTCCAATTAGCCACCTAAAAACCAGAAGTGGCGTGATGTGGCTCAAGTTGTAGACATGCACACACACACACATGCACACGCACAGGGTCATGTGCTACATCTTGATAGTCAGTCAAGGACAGACCACATACACAAGACTGTTACTGTAAGATAATGAAATTGAAACGCTTTGATCACCTAGTGGCACTGAAGCCATGCTAAGGTCTCAATGCAATGTATTACTTGTAAAATGTAGCACAAGCTAGGCACTGGTGGCTCACACCTATAATCCTACCTACTTGAGAGGCTGGGAATGGGAGGAGGGAGTTTGTGGCCAGCCTGGACAGAAAACATTGTAAGCTTCCTTTTCAACCCACAGTTGGGTAGTAGCATCTGTCATCCTAAACTACATGTGATCCTGAGATTGGGAGGATCATTATTCCAAGCCAGCCCAGATGGAAAAGTCTGCAAGATTCCATCTCAATGGAAGGAAGCTAGAAGTGGTGACAAAAAAAAAAAAAAAGGCTAAAATAGGTAGATTCATAGTCCAGGACCAGGCCTGGGCAGGAGATGAGACACTATCTCAAGGGACACACTCCTGTAATCCTAGTGACTCAGGAAGCCAAGAACTAGAGGATCATGGTTGAAGGCCAGCCCAGACAGCAAAGTCTGATACTTTGTCTCCAAAATAACCAGCAAAAAAAAAAACAGGGCTGAAGGTGTAGCTCAAGTGGTAGAGCAGTAGCCAACAAGTAAGCTAAGTGAGCATGAAGCTATGAGTTCAAGCACCAGAAAAGAGTAACCAGCAAAAAGCCAGGGTTGGTTGGAGTAGTTTAGCAGTAAAGAACTTCCCTAACAAGCACAAGGCCCTGAGTTTAAACACTAATACCATCAAAAGAAAAGTTTAATATGTAAAATGACATATAGTACCTAATAACAAGGTTACTAGTGTAACAAGGTTATGTATTTACTGTACTACTGTAAGCTTCCAATTGCTATTTTAGAGTGTACTTACAAAAAATTTACTGTAAAATGTCACTGTGCCAGCAATAGCCTGTCAGGTTTTTTTTTGTTTTTGTCGGTTGTGGAGGCTGAACTCTGGGCCTGGGCACTGTCCCTCAGCTCTTCAGCTCAAGGCTAGCGCCCTACACAGTGCCACTTCCAGCTTTTTTCTGCTTATGTATGCTGAGGAATCGAACCCAGGCCCTCATGCATGAGAGACAAGTACTCTACTACCACTGAGCCAACCTCCCAGCCCCAACCCTGTCAGGCTTCTTGTCTTATGTGGCTTGTTTCTCGGCTGCATCATTTAATCCTGTGACTGATAAACAGGCACCATATACCCAGGTACATAGCAGGCTATACATCTTGGTTTGTGCAAATACACTATGGATCGTCCTACGATGAAATCAGGAATCACAGGATTCCTTTCACAGAAGGCATCCCCTTCATCAAGCAACGCTGGCTGTGCATATGGACACTTTTGTATATGTATATACATATATAGACAGTCCCTGGACTGTTCCAGCTTATGATGGTACAAAAGCCAGGTACATTTAATAGAAACCATGCTTTGAATTTTAGTATTTTCCTGGACTAGCGATACACAGTACAATCCTCTTTTGTCATGCTGGGCAACAACAGAGAGCCATATCCTTGAGTTAATTGCTGAATCACAAGGAAAACTATCCAATACTATACAGTGGCCCACGTTGATAAGCAATGATGGTCCACTGGTTAGGTTATTAAATAGTTTCTACTTAAATGATATTTCCAACTTACACTGGCTGCATAGAACATAATTCCATTGCAAGCTGAGAACATGTATTGTTTATTTGAGATGGAGTCTAGCTATGTGGCTCAGGCTGTCCTTAAACTCTTAGGCTCAAGCAGACCATCCTGACTCACTTCAAAGTGGCAAGGACTACAAGCATGCACCTTACTGTATGTCTATGTATATAGACACAGATGTATACCTGAACAGATGCACAGACCAGCTTAAGTGCACACACATGTGTACACATACACTCAAAAAAATGTCTGGTGTTCAAGATGACAAAAAATTTAAGTGAACTCAAAATCTACCTCAAAATAGAACAATTTTAAATCAAATGTAATAGTAAGCAACGAAAAGGTAAACTTTGCGGGTATTTATCCAGTCTCTTTGCTGGCTAGACAACACTTGAGGTCTGGAGGTGTAGTTCAAGTGGTAGAGCATTTGCCTCACATGCACAAAGTCCTGGGTTCAATCCCCAGTGTAGCAAAATAAGTTAGCAGAAAATCAACCCTTGGAACTTCAAAACTAAACTCTAATCTTTATTAAGTAGAAGCTGACTATCCGAACAGTGGATGCTGCTTTGCTGTTTCTTCAGTTAGTACTCCTAATTACAAGAGACAGGCTTTGATGGAATTTACCTGGAAAAGTGTGTTAGCACCTTGAAGTCTGGCAGGACTCAGGGGGGCTACAGGGCTGAGCGTAGTCCAAAAGTGGATGCTGGAGAGCAAAGGGCTTGGGGTCAGTAGGATAGGTGTCTGCAACACACAAAGAGAGCCAGTAAATGAAAACAGGGCCTGTGCTCTGTCCCTGCAACAGTATACAAGCTGCAAACAATCTGTTTACACATTCAACCCAAGTATTGTGCGGTTCTCCACTCCAAATGTCTCTAGGTCTGAAATTTTTCATGATGAAAATTTCAGAAGTCATTTGTGGAACTTAATGAAGCTAAGGTCAAAATAACCACTTTTCAATTCAGCTTTTATGGCAAATAGCAAAAGCAACCTCGATTCAGGTACAGAGGCATAATGGGTAACTGAGTCAACAACACAGTCCTTCTTTAATAATGAGATGCTCTGGGAGTGATCTAGTAAAATGTTCTACAAGATGAGCAAGTTAATAAATACCAGCTATAACTAAACAAACTTGAGACTCCATACCACACCCATCCCTTTCTACCACTCTTAGTACCTACTGTTTTCTCATAACATACCAAGTTTTATGAAGAAAGGAAGAAGAAATACTTTCAATAGGAGGAAGTAGAAAATCTGAAATCAGTATTTACTTGTAGAACAATGAATTTTTAAAGCCAATACCCCAAACCTTCCATTTTAGCCATCCTGAGGTGAGGGATTGGGTTTGAGTTATCTAGAACCCTTTTAAGACAAACCTAAGGAATAGAGAGCACACTTGCAGGTGGAAATTGCAGGTTTGTTTTAGAAGGCGAATAAACGTGAATAGCCGCACTAGAAAGGAGGAGTGAGCTACCTGAGAAAAAAGTGCTGGTGTGAGAGAAGCCGTAGGGAGAGATGGGCTTAAAATCCCCAGTGGGCTCGGGTCACTGCCTGTGATCACAAGAGTGGGTGCCAGTTCTAACCCTTTGGGTTTTTTGGACCTTGATGAGCTATTTGTTTTGTCCTTTTCTGGCAAAACTGAATCCTCATTTTTAGACTCCAGTGACAAGTTCTCTGGAAGTTCCATTGGCTGAGAAGCCAATGATGCAATGTCTGTATCGATGTCCGGGTTGGAACTCAGTGGTGGAGAAGGTGTTCGAGAAGGCTCCTTCAAAGAAAGGGGTAAGGATGGAGCAGGAGGTGTGGGGGTGAAAGTGGCTTCTACACTGGATACGGAAGTAGTTGGGGCTTCTAAGGAAGGTAGTTTTGGAGAAACCAAAGTCTCCAGTGCTTGGATAGTTTCTTCAGAAGATGGAGAGATACTGGGCCCGGATGAGATGGCAACAGGAACAGGTTCACTGGGCAGCTTTTTGGAAGGTGTTGTTACAAATCTGATGACCGATGGTGTTGGCTCCTGAGATTTTTTCTCGGCCAGTTTCTCAGCTGGATTCTCCATCTTTATAGATTTGAAAAGCTTCTTGCTGGAGGTGTTCAGTGAGTTGAGAGTAAATGAAGAATACAAGCCAGAGTGGATGTAGTCGTTGCGGCTAGAGGCCTTGGCGCCAGGCTGAGGGGCTGCTCTCTCTCTCCCACCATTCTCCACATCTTTGGAGCCGCTGCTGCTGACTTCATTGGAATTTAGAGGTTCACAGTCTCCCTCAATCCTGCCCACTGCCATTGGATCCATTTTCAAAATCTCTGGGTAAGACACAAACTTGTACACAAACTTCTGACCATTCACTTTTTTAATAATATTCTGTAGGTAAAGAAAATAAGCATTCTTATACTTTCTTGTTAACTTACATCCCACAGCTAATGAAAAAGCTGACCTAGTGAAGCTATCTGAGAAGCGGACATAGCTCACTTAAAAGCTTCACAATCTTCAACATCAACCTAGCCACAACAAACAGCCCTTGTTAATGCGGAGAAGTTAAAGTTTTACTATAAAAAGTTGAGCAATTGTTAATTCTGTGACCTTTTCAAGTATATTTATTAAGTCAGAACTCACTGGACTGCTGTATCAAATAAGTCCACAGGCACAAGCCATAGCATCCTAAGAAGTCAGAAAGGAATTTGAGCATTGCATCTGTGAGGTTGCTACTTCCTTCAGAGAAAGCTAATAAGATCAACTTAAAGGCAAAAGGAAACAAGTTCAGCCTCTTATTCTAAGTCTAGCCTTCAGGGCTGTTCATTTTTCCTCAGTGCCCAAGAACTAATTCAAAGTAACGACAAATCAAATATATAAAATTTTAACTAAGAAATCAATTCCATTAACAGCTATTCTTTAAGATATTAATCTATGTTCCCTAGATTAAAACTAAAATTAAGAGCTTAAAAAAAACCTATGTATAACAATTTTTTAAGTACATTATGACTAACATGGGAATATTTATCCTAAAAAAAAAAACTATTTCTTTTTTTCATATTCCAATCCTGTACTTTTTTTTAAAAAGACAACTCAGCCAGGAATAAAGAATGTGTAATAAGAATAGGTTACTGAGCAAGAATTTATAAACATATAGCTGAACATTTTACATTTACACAATGCAGAAGTATAAAATAACAGAGACAGCAATACCCACAATCTCTATAGAAATGAAGGAATGACGCTGGTCTTGAGGCTATCTGTAGACTCAAGACCAGGTGGTGCATTACCTTCACGTAGTAGTATCTGAGAGCTCGGCTAAGTTTGTCGTAATTCATGTTGGGCTTGTTCTTGCGAATCCCCCAGAGCCGAGCCACCTCTTCTGCCTGCAGAAGCTTGAACTCCCCATTGTCAGAGGTCCAGCAGATCATGTGCTTGTTCTGAGGCTCCTGCAGGAGCTGGAGGAGGAACTGCCACAGGGTGATGGCACTGTCCATAGCAATAGGCTGAAAGATGTGTGGTAACATTAACTTATTTAACACTGTCAGGCCTGGCTCTATGTGCTCTAAGTATACAAGTTATTTCATTTCCATACGAATCCCATAAGTCAGGTACTACTGCATTGTTTTACATATGGAAAGAAAAATGGACTAATCAAAGGATTATGTAACTTGCCCCAAATCACATAACAAATGAAGCTAAGTAAGCCCAAGCAATGTGGATCCAGAATCCAAACTCTTAAGCATGACATGCTGTTTAAGAAGCCCTCAGCACTTATGGGCACTGGTAGCTCATATCTGTAATCCTAGCCACTCAGGAGATCAAGATCCCAAGGACCAAGGGTGGAAGCCACTTATGCAGAAGGATCAAGGGTGGAAGCCACTTGTGCAGAAGGATCAAGGGTGGAAGCCACTTATGCAGAAAAAGTGTGTGAGACTGTCTCTAAAATAACAAGCAAAAAGTAGGACTTCCTGCGGCAGGTAGAACACCAGCTGAGCAAGCAAAGCTTGCTCCGAGTTCAAATACTCTAATCTGTCACCACCCACCCCCATCCCCTTACCCAACCTCCTAAGCATGGCCCAAGAGTGGCTAAATTGGCAGAGCATTCTAGTAAGTCTGAAGCCCAAAGTTTGATTCCCAGAATTGGAAAAAAAAAAAAAAATTCTTAAGCAACAAGCAACTTGCAAGGAGGCAAAAACTAGTTCAAAAATAACAGGAACAGAAAAACTTGTCAATCAAGCGTGTAAGTTAGCCAGGCACCAGTGGCTCACACAGACCCTCCAAAAAAGTATGTTACAAAATTTTTCCTCAAACTCTCATTGTTATATTTTCTCAGAAGACCACAATGCTAGCACCTATGTAAATAACCCAGTTATTTTTTTTTTTTTTGTCAGTCATGGGGCTTGAACTTAGGAGCTGGGCACTGTTCCTAAGCTCTTTTGCTCAAGGCTAGTGCTCTAACTTTCCTGCTGGGGCTGGCAGTAAATGACCATCCTCAGATCTCAGCCTCCTGAGTAGCCAGGATTACAGGTGTGAGCCACCAGCACCCAGCTAACCCGGTTTTATTTACTAGCCAAGAAATTTGTCTCAGGGTAGCCTGGGGACTGAAGTAGAGGAAATAATCTACTACTATTCCAACTAGTGTGGTCCTCTACATAGCCCTGGGTTTGATCCACAGTACTACAAAACAGAAACAAACACACAAACAAAAACCTTAACCAAGAATATATAAAAAACTTTTACAACTTAAAAAAAGAAAAATTTATGGAAGTGAAGCTGTGGCTAAATTGGTAGAGCACTAGCCTTGAGCTGAAGACAGCACCCAGGCCCCACAACCCACAAAAAAAAAAAAAAAAAAGAAGAAGAAGAAGAAAAAGAAAAATTTAGGGCTGGGAAGGTGGCTCAGTGGTAGAGTGCTTGCCTTGCATGTCTGAGGCCCTGGGTTCGATTCCTCAGCACCACATAAGCAATAAGAAAAAAGCCGGAAGTGGCGCTATGGCTCAAGTGGTAGAGCACTAGCCTTGAGCTGAAGAGCTGAGGGACAGTGCCCAGGCCCAGAATTCAGGCCCCATGACTGGACCCAAAAAAAAAAAAAAAAAAAGAAAAGAAAAATTTAAACCAGGTACGGATGGTGCATGCCTATAATCCCCACAATGGAGAAGAAAATAAGTTCAAAAACAACTTGGACTATGTGACCAGACTCTCTCAAAGAAGGGAGGGAAGAGCTGGGAAGGTGGCTCAGTGGTAGAGCACTTGCCTTGCATGCATGAGGCCCTGGGTTCGATTCCTCAGCACCACATAAGCAAAAAGAAAAAAGCCGGAAGTGGCACTGTGGCTCAAGTGGTAGAGTGCTAGCCTTGAGCTGAAGAGCTGAGGGACAGCGCCCAGGCCCAGAGTTCAGGCCCCATGACTGGCAAAAAAAAAAAAAAAAAAAAATCTAACCAATAAGAAATTACATCATGGGCTGGGCGCTGGTGGCTCACGCCTGTAATCCTAGCTACTCAGGAGGCTGAGATCTGAGGATCGCGGTTCAAAGCCAGCCCGGGCAGGAAAGACCGCGAGACTCCTATCTCCAATAAACCACCAGAAAACCGGAAGTGGCGCAGTAGCTCAAGTGGTAGAGCGCTCGCCTTGAGCTGAAGAGCTGAGGGACAGCGCCCAGGCCCAGAGTTCAAGTCCCACGACCGACAAAAAAAAAAAAAAAAAGAAATTACATCATGGGCTGGGAAGGTGGCTCAGTGGTAAAGCGCTTGCCTTGCATGCCTGAGGCCCTGGGTTCAATTCCTCAGCACCACATAAGCAGAAAGAAAAAAGCTGGAAGTGGCACTGTGGCTCAAGTGGTAGAGCGTTAGCCTTGAGCTGAAGAGCTGAAGGACAGAGCACCCAGGCCTAGAGTTCAGGCCCCACGACCGGACCCCCCCCAAAAAAAAAAGAAATTACGTCATAACTACTAGAAGAGCTACAACAAGAAAATGGATCTCCAAATGCCTCATTCTCCTGAGTGTTGGGATTGTAGGTGTGGGACACTACAACTGTCTCAGGGGTTTCTTTTGGGGCTGCTGGGGAAAAAAAAAAAAAAAAGATGTTTGCGCAACTCCATGATTATACTAAAAATCACTGAACTGTGCACCCTAGGCAGGTGAATTTCATGGCATATAAATTACATTATCAATAAAGATGTCTAAAGTACACAAGCCTAACACCACAAACTAAGTAAAAGTTAGGCTTGAGAAAACTTAATTCTAACAACTTAATTCTAATTCTAACGAGACCCTGAAGGGCTGATTAATAACACCTGGGTTTCTAACTCTAGCTTCCCTTGGACACATGCAATGTCTTCCAGGAATCTTCACACAGGCAGCACTTTGAAGCTGGTTGTACAGAGATGCTATCATCCCGAAGCAGAGATGGGAAAACAGTTAAAAAACAGGAAAGAAAAGATGCCTCCCAGTCAGAACTCCTGGAGAAGCTAAGGCCATGAGTGCAAGCCTCCTTCATTACTCACATCCTCTGTTCATCAAGGAACCTTCTTGCCCTGAATTTACCTTGCTAAGGTGATCACACACTTGTTAGACACTACATGATAGGCATGTATAAATTATAAACGAAAAGCTTCCTCTAATGCTAAATAACCATGCCCACTAGCAATCAGTTCCCCCTAGTCTCACCTAAGCTGGGCTTCTTACTGATTTATTTCCTTATTTTTGCCAGTAGGATTTAAACTCAGGGTCTCATGCTTGCTCAGTTTGCTTACTTCGCTGGCACTCTACCACTTGGGTCACATCTCCAGCCTTACCTCAACTCTTCCAATCTCAGCCTCCTAAGCAGGTAGGATTGCGGGTGTGAGCCACCAGCCTCTGGCTATAATAGTTGGTTATCATATCAACTAAGTATGTCAGGAGAAGAATCACCTGCCACTCTGCATGTACCAGACAGACCATATTTCTGATGATGCTTATTCAAGCAAGGAAAGTTGTTGTTTTTTGGGTTTGTTTTTTTTTGGGTACGATCGTGGGGCCTGATCTCTGGGCCTGAGCGCTGTCCCTCAGCTCTTCAGCTCAAGGCTAGTGCTCTACCACTTGAGCCACAGTGCCACTTCTGGCTTTTTTTCTTTTTGCTTATGTGGTGCTGAGGAATCGAACCCAGGGCCTCAGGCATGCAAGGCAAGCGCTCTACCACTGAGCCAACTTCCCAGCCCAGGAAAGTTATTTTTTAAATCCAGTTTTCCCATTTAAGCCATCAGTTGCTAGTCTACAACTGCTAAAATGACTCAAAATATAAGCTTAACCAAACAACTCAATTTCCACATTCCCAAATACCACCTTTGTATAAAGAATATTTAAGGCTGGGCGCTGGTGGCTCACGCCTGTAATCCTAGCTATTCAGGAGGCTGAGATCTGAGGATCGAGGTTCAAAGCCAGCCCGGGCAGGAAAGTCCGTGAGACTCTTATCTCCAATAAACCACTAGAAAACTGGAAGTGGCGCTGTGGCTCAAGCAGTAGAGCGCTTGCCTTGAGCTGAAGAGCTGAGGGACAGCGCCCAAGCCCAGAGTTCAAGCTCCACAACCGACCCAAAAAAAAGAGAATATTTAAGCCAGGCCCTGGTGGCTCTGTAATCCTAGTTACTCAGAAGGCTGAGATCTGAGGATGGGGGAACAAAGCTAGCCCAGGCACGGAAGTCTGTGAGACTCTTCTCTCTAATTAACCATCAGAAAACTGGAAGTGGAGCTGTGACTAAAAGCTGGAGTGCTAACCTTGAGCAAAAGAGCTCAGGGACAGTACCCAAGCCCTGAAGTCAAGCCCCACCAAAAACAAAAGGGGGGAAAAAAGAATGTTTACAGAGGCAGATATGATGGCATAACCCTGTAACTCTACCACTCAAGACAGAGGCCAGGGCTAGGCTCCAGTGGCTCATACCTATAATTCTAGCTACTCAGGAGGCTGAGATTTGAGGATCTCAGTTCAAAGCCAGTTCCAGCAGTAAAAGTCCGTGAAACTCTTATCTCCAATTAACTACCAGAAAACCAGAAGTGGCGCTGTGGCTCAAGTGGTAGAGTACTCACCTTGAGCTGAAGAGCTCAGGGACAGCACCCAGGCCCAGAGTTCAAGCCCCATAATCGACCAAAAAAACAAAGAAAGAGGCCAGCCTAGACTACATCACAAAACTACCATACTGTCATCTTAAGAAAAAAAAAAAAAAAAAAAAGAATGATTACAGGAGCAGAGGCAGGAATGTACATGTATGAGATATGAAGAGGGGAGAGAGAAAAGCCAGGCAGAGAACTGAAGTATAAATGACGGCAGTGCTTATATTTGTTTGGGGAAGAAAAGTTCCTTTTTTGTGTGTGATATTTTTCAGTTTGTTTACTGAAACAATCTACATAATAACCTCATTGCACTCTTTTTTTTTTTTTTTTTGGTCAGTCGTGGGGCTTGAACTCTGGACCTGGGTGCTGTCCCTCAGCTCCTCAACTCAAGACTAGCACTCTACCACTTGAGCCAGAGCACCACTTCCAACTTTTTTGGTTTATGTGGTACTGAGGAATTGAACCCAGGGCCTCATGCATGTGAGGCAAGCTCTCTATCACTGAGCCACCTTCCCAGCCCTGTTTTGGGAAAAATTCTAAGACCCAAATCCTTGACTCTTAATACCTATTATGTTTCAGCCTTACAGGTTTAAACTGGCCAAATGATACAGCCACTAAGTCATTAATGAGGCATTAACATCTCCCCCAGGAGCACATAAGAGCCATCCTGAGCAAGGAAAGTTTTTTAAAATATAGGAATACCCCCAAGGTAGTGAAGGCTTACCTTCGGCCTTTCCCTCTGCTAACTACTAGAGTTTGGTGTATGGAGTCAGATGCTGGTGGGGTTTGGATACTTTAGGACAGAAGCGAAGTCCTATGGTAAATGCCAAAGCTCCAGCACATCAGCGTGTCCAGGACAGAAGGCGGCTAAGAGGAAAACAAAAGGGCATTATGGTTTGGAATTGAAGTACTAGAAATCTGATTTTTTTTTTTTGAGAAAAACTTCACAGAAGAATGGACATCTTCAGTGAGTACTTTATATATTTATTTCTAGAACTGGGATTTGAACTTAGTTAGGGTCGTGTCCCTCTCAGCTTGTTTACTTGGCTAGCATAGTCACATGTCCAGCCCAGATTTTTGCCGTTTTAGAGATGAAGTTTTTCAGTTTTCTGCCTTGTCTGGCTTTGAACCAATCATTCAGGCTCGGCTTTCTGAGCATTACGATTACAAGGCATGGGCTATCAGTGCCTGGCTCCTAAAACAGTATTTTGCCATTTAAAAAAATTTTTTTTATGTGTAATGCTAGAGATCAAACACAAGATCTTACATACACTAAACATGCTCTAATTCCTTGCTACATTTTCAACCCCTTATTCAATTTTAATATCAGGTTATTCTTACAATAATAAAATTGGTGATGGAAATAGAGCTGTGGCTAAAGTGGTAGAGCACCAATCTTGAGCAAGAAAGCTAAAAGACAAACTAGGGTCTGCGTTGAAGCCCCAGCACATCCACAAAAAGAAAAGAGAGAAAACTTGGCAAACTCCCAGATTTATGGTTAAATAGAAACTACTCATTTAGTTCCTGCAAGTGTGGTATTAATTATGAACCTCAAAGACTTCCTCAGCCATAAAAGAGAACTAAAGGAAAAAAAATAACTTCAGAAGATGTTAAAAATTATAGGCATAAACTGAAGAGTCAAAAATATAATCTTATTCTTGTTACAACAAATAGAAAACAAAAAGTAGGGAAAATAGTGTGCGTGGTGGTGCATGCCTGTAATCTCAATAGTCAGGAGCCTGAGGCAGGAGGTCCCTGGGTTTGAGACCAGCCTACACTATGTACTGAGACTGGTCAAATGAAGATAACTCATTTTTGATGGATTAAATGCTGAAGAAAATGTTACCTTATGGGGCTGGGAAGGTGGCTCAGTGGTAGAGCGTTTGCCTTGCATGCTCAAGGCCCTGGGTTCGATTTCCTCAGCACCACATAAGAAAAAAGCCGGAAGTGGCGCTGGGGCTCAAGTGGTAGAGTGCTAGCCTTGAGCTGAAGAGCTGAGGGACAGCGCCCAGGCCCAGAGTTCAGGCTCCACGACCGGACCCAAAAAAAAAAAAAAAAAAAAAAAAGAAAAAGAAAATGTTACCTTAACACTTCAAAGAAAGTCCAATCCCTCCCTGCATTACACTAAGGTAGAGGGGGAGGGATTAGGCAGCAGTAGATCACTTTCTTGCATACTATAGACCCTGGTTGGATCATAGAATAAAAAAAGAAACAGGAAACCATGTTGAAATAAAATAATGGGAGAATGGAAGACTATTAAATAAACCTTTTCCATTTCAAACATGTTTATAATACACAGTCCAGCTCCTGCAGTGACCCATGGCCCAAATAGTTTTCAGAAAGTAGCTAAAAGACCCAATATTCTTTTATCCTGCCCATGTAATTGTAACCCCTCTGTACAGTATGTTCACAAATAAAATAAAATAAAAAAAGACCCAATATTCTTCAGTGCAGCTGCTTAAATAAAACAAAAAGCCAAATTTCAAAATTTATCAACATTTGTTTGAATCAAAATAATCACCCTTTTCAAAAATGTACCTGCCCTATCTGGCAGGGCGGCTCAAGTTTTAGCAAAGCTGCCTACAGAAAATGGGAAGAAAGCTCTTAAGTTCAAACCCAACAGTTAAAAAAAAAATGTAACACTTACAGGATCCTATATAAAGAGAACAGTAACTGTACGCTTTGTGTGCCACCTGGAGCTTCATGCAGACACCCTGCCACTGAGTACATCCCAAATCCCAAAGGTAGTTAAGATTACCTAAAACTAAGGGATCGTGTTTCCCAAAGTATGTAACGGCCTGCGCTTCCGCAGTTGTACCACTCGTGAAGTCAGAGGGTCCCTAAAGGTGGAAACCTGAATCACATGGGATTTTAACCAAAACACCACTCACTGCCAGCCCTAAATACTGCAGCATCAAGTTGGTTCGGGGTTCTTTTTGCTCCTGTGGTGGCCGAGGGAGGCGTCCGATCCATCATCGGAGTGTCGAAGCCCCCCACTCCACCGTCTCACGCTTCAGACCGCAATCTCTTCTGTCGAGGACACCCCTTTACTTGCTGCTCCTGCCTGCTTTACAGCCCGCACCCCCCATCCCCCAAAAGGATTTTTGCAATGGCTCTTAGGAGGACGGGGCTCCCAGCTCCCAGCCTGGCCGCCGGGTGCAACAAGCGGGAAGTGCCGGGGGGTTCGGGAGCAGGTGTGCAGAATGAAACCCGCCGGACCCACCGCGAGCTCGGCGGCGGAGACGCGGGCGCCCCGCGCCCCCGGAGACCAAAGTCCGCCCGCGGCCCCGGCCGGAGCCCAGTTACTGTACTTTCATTTTCCGACTTCCTGTCGAGACATGGAGTCACCGGCGCCCCGTGGTCCCCGCCCACGCCACTCAACCCGCGGCCACCTTCGCCCGAGGCCCACGCGGGATTCCAGGAGCGGGGCAGGCGGAAGGAGCGCTTCGGGGGACCACCAGAGCCCGGCCGGGACCGACGGTGTCGGGGGGGAGGGGCGTGGGCGGGGACGAGGGGCGGAGCTACACGGGGAGCACCTAAGCCCCGCCCCGCGGCGGCGCGCGCACTTCCTGTTGTGCCTCGGAGCCTCGCTCCCCGCCCGCCCCCGCAGCCGCTCCCGGCCGGAGAGGGTGCGGCGCGACGGCCTCACGGGGCACCGGCGGGGCGCTCACCAGACCGCGTGCGGAGCGTCCTCTTAGCCTCCGCCTCACACGCGATGCTCCTCACGCTGGCAACTCGAAGACGGCGAGGTAGCCGCGGCGACCCGCACGACGGGGCCGGCGAAGGCGGCGGTGGCCGAGCCGAGCCCGCCGAGTGCCTGCGTCCGGCCGCATCTCCCGCCGCCGCACAGCTGCCGCGGTTGCTCGCGTCCCACGCTCCACCCCCGCACGCGGCGGTGAGGGCGGCGGCGGCGGCGGTGAAGGCGCCGCGGGTCCTCCGGCCGCTGCCCGCCGGACGCACGCTCGGGCTGTCCCTCGCTGCGGCCGGGCCGCCGCCACTCTCGAACCCCCCCTGGCTGTGCTGGGGCCCCACCCTGACGCCGCCGTCGTCGACGTCACTTCCGGGGGCTGGGAAGGCGGGGCCGCGACCCCCAGGGGCGCTGTGGGCGGCTGCCGCAGGCCCGCAGTGATTTGGGGCGGGGGAGGTTTCTGGGGTTCGGGCGTGCGCGTCACGAGGGCGCCCCCTGGAGTCCCACCGATCGCTGTCAGCCCCGGAGCCCCTCGCCCGGCGGAATCCGCAGGACCTAAGCGAGGCCTGGAACTCCCCCCCGGGGTGTCGAGGGTCCCACGATCTCCCGAGCTCTCGGTGGCCGCGGAGCGGGGGGCCGCTGGGCGCTCCTCGGCCCGCGGGTAGCCCCGCGCGGCCGATCCCGCCGTCACTGCCTGCACGAGAAGTCTTTGGTGGGAACTTTCTCATCCAAGTGCCAGCTCCCAGGACACCTGATCCCCAACTGCACTCTGACCCTCTCTCTGCTTTGACAAGTGGCCACACCGGCAGGGTGGCAAAAGCTTGCGCTGGTGTTGGAGGTATCCTGGAATCCCGTGGCGCCGGCACCCCTTGCGAGTTCCAGGACCCTCCGCGACATTGTTAGCCTCTCCAGAGCACCTTTGTCCTCTGTATGGAATGAGAGAACCTCATCTTCTAAAGCTGTCATGATTAAAGGGGATCAAGTGCATAAATCACCTAGGTCACAGTGAATCCCTAGGACACAAGTTCTCAATATAATGTGTGTGTGCGCGCGTGCCAGTTGTGTGCCAGTTGTGCGTTGGTGCTGTGCTGGCATTTGAACTCAAGGCCTGGGACTTTGTTCCTGAGCTTCTTTTGTTCCAGGCTAGCACTCCACCACTTGATCTATAGCTCTATTTATGGCTCTTTTTGAAGTTTAGTGGAGGTGAGTTTTACAGCTGGGCGCTGGTGGCTCTTGCCTGTAATCCTAGCTACTCAGGAGACTGAAAGCTGAGGATCACGGTTTGAAGCCAGCTTAGGCAGGAAAATCTGTGAGATTCTTTAACTCCAATTAATCATAAAAAGTTGGAAGTAGTGCTGTGGTTCAAGTGATAGAGATCTAGCCTGGAACCAAAAGAGCTCAGGGACAGCCCCCAAGACCAGAGTTCAAGCCCAGGACTGCAAAAAAAAAAAAAAAAAAAAGATTTTCCTGCTTGAACTGGCTTTGAAACTTGGTCCCCAGATCTCAGCCTCCTGAGTAGCTAGGATTACAGGTGTGAGCCACCTATGCCCAGCATCTTATCTCAATTAAAAACAAAGGTTGGAAGAGAGGGGAGGTGTGGCTCAAACCTCAGTAACACAGACAGGGAGGATGAGGCAGGAGAATGGCGAGTTCAAGATCAGCTTGGGCAACTTTAGACTTTTAATTTTATAATTTTTAAGAGGACTGGGGGTGTAGCATGGTGGTAAAGGTTGCTTAGCATGGGTGAGTCCATGGATCCAGATCTAAGTACTAGGGGGAAAAATGTGTGTGTTTAAAGAAATACAGTATATGGGGCTGGGAAGGTGGCTCAGTGGTAGAGTGCTTGCCTTGCATGCCTGAGGCCCTGGGTTCGATTCCTCAGCACCACATAAGAAAAAAGCCGGAAGTGGCGCTGTGGCTCAAGTGGTAGAGAGCTAGCCTTGAGCTGAAGAGCTGAGGGACAGCGCTCAGGCCCAGAGTTCACGCCCCACGACCGGGCCCCTCCCCCCCTCCAAAAAAAAGGAAATACAGTATATGAGCCGGGCACCCATGGTTCATGTAATTCTAGCTACTCAGGAAGCTGGGATCTGAGGATCACAGTTCAAAGCCAGCCCAGGCAGGAAAGTCGGTGAGACTCTTTATCTCCTATAAACCACTAGAAAACGGGAAGTGGAGCTGTAGCTCAAGCGGTAGAGCCTTGAGCTGAAAAGCACAAGGACAGCGCCCAAGCCCAGAGTTCAAGCCCCACGACCAACAAAAAAAAAGAGAGAAAGAAATAGAATATATGCAAAGCACTAGCAATCTTGACCCCAATATAAATTTTTCCATGCAACTTCTATCTTAGAAACCAAGATGAAAACTAAAGATATTAGTCTAGATTATTTAAGATAAACCAATTAAAACCATTTGTTTATACAGAAGTTTCATGTTAAGCTCCATACCAAGTCTAGCAAAAGGGTGGGGAGAACTGCAGACCTCCCTGTTTGCCAGACGGGTAGTAAACATCTGGTTCTGCCCGGGGCCAGCAGTTGTGTCATAGCCCTTTAGACTGAGTTTACAGTATTGTCAATTGCAATGTATTTTTGGAAAAGAGCCTGCTTTGGGAGTTCTTAAATTAGTCATAGCACGTCTGTTTTTAAATTGACTTTTTTAAAAAATGCAGTACATGTTGACAGCAGAGAAACTAGAAGAAAAGTGAGTTTCAAATTAGAAAACTGAGGGTTGGGGAAGTTGGTTAACGTGCCTGGTTTTCCCACTCAGGAGTCTATAAATACAGAATCTGGCTCTGCTGCCACAAATCCCTCAGTGATTATGTTGGCCGGCCAAGAAGACTGCTATTGTGTTGTCTTGTTCAGTCACTTTCTCACTGGATAAATAGATGCCTAAGCTTAGCCTTAGCTAACTCAAGGTTATCCCAGATAATTAGAGATTTAAAAGAAATATTTAAATACCTGTTTTCTCCCTCTAACTTTCTAGATTGTTTTTGTGCCATTGCTGGGGCTTGAACTCAGGGCCTGGGTGCTGTCCCTTTGTTTTTTTGATCAAAGCTAGCACTCTACCATTTGAGCCACAGCTCCACTTCCAGTTTTCTGGAGGTTAATTAGAGATAACAGTCTCATGGGCTTTCCCGCTCAGGCTGGTGTTGAACTGCATTCCTCGGGTTTCAACTTCCCAATTAGCTAGAATCACAGGTGTAAGCTACCAGAGCCCAGCTGTAGATTATTTCTCACCCATTACAGGTGTTCCAACCCTGTCAACCATCCCTTGACTTGGTTACATTTCTATATGTGTGTTTGTTGGTCCTGGGGCTTGAACTCAGAGCCTGGGCACTGTCTCTGCTTTTTGCTCAAGGCTCTAGTGTAATACCACTTTGAGCTATAGCTCCACTTCCAGTATTCTGATAGTTAATTGGAGGTAAGAGTCTCATGGACTTTTCTGCCCTAGCTGGCCTTGAACCATGATCCTCAGATCTCAACATCCCAAGTAGCTAGGATTACTGGCCTGAGACACCGGCGCCTGGCTCTTAGTTACATTTCTTAGCACATACTTAACATCATTTCTTCTCTTCTGTTTCATTGTGTCATTATTCCCAGTTAGTACCCTTTTTCCTAAAGAAATTTATCGTAGATTCTGACAGACTGAGCAATCATAAAGTTACCTCTTTTGCCTCTCAGTGTCTTACAGGGAAAAACATAAAGAGATAGCCATTACTCAGTACTATGTGCCACATCTGTAAGCCCAGCTACTCTATAATCCAAGCTACTTAGGAGGTACAGATTGGGAGGACTTCAGTTTGAGGACAGCCTGGGCAAAAAGTTAATAAGACCTCCTTTGCAACAGACAGCCTAGGTGTGGTAGAACATGCCTGTGATCCCAGCTACACAGATGGCAAAGAGAGGAGTATCGCTGGTCCTGGCACAACGTGAGACACTAGCTGAAAAATCACCTAACGCAGAAAGGACTGGGAATATGACTCCCATGGCAGAGTGTTTGCCTACCACCCCTGAGTTCAACCCCAGTCCAGGCACAGGGCAGAAAACAAGATAACATCCTTTAAATCAAAGCATCTATCTACAACTTGTGGGTACAAGTGTGAAGAAATTTCACTATGACTGAGATACACGAATAAAGGTCAGAGATCTGGAGCTTCTGACTTTAGAGCTTTCTAAACTTGAAATTTGGTCCTCCTGATGATGAACTCCTTCTGATATGCTTTCTGGGCCTCATATCTTGAAGAACAAAAGAAGAAGAAAGGAGGAGGAGGAGGAACAAGAGGAGGAGGAAGGGGAGGAAAGAGAGGAGGGGGAGGAGGGAGAGAAGAAGAAGACGACAACAGCTCATCCATGTCCGTGTTGCTTGAATTATGTGTTAAGGGCTTGTTAAATGGTCCTACACATATATTCCTGTGGACTTAAATCTTAGAGGGGAAAAGCCATTAAAAACACAGTTGGTAGTTGTATATTGATGCTGGCAGCATTTACAAAATAAATTTTTAGGGTTTAAAATTTGCCATAAAATGCTAGTTGGAAATACTCACCAAGACTGTTCTAGGCAAAGAAATTTTATCCTCAGTAAGACTCAGAGGGTATTCAGGGGTAACAAAAACCCCATAAAAAGGTCTTCCACCCAGATACTTGTGGCCTCTATGAGGTAAGTTTATGACAGCATCTTGAACTCTAGCTATAATCCTCACAGAACTATCATTTTCCCAGAAAGGACAGGACAAGACATGAGTTGCTTTAGTTACCTGCCCGGGGCATGGAAGCTATCTAAGATGTTTAATAGCCTGTCAGAAACAGTTCAGAAATAACATCATATACTTTGTGTCTTTCATCCCAACACCCAGTCTGCTTTTTTCTTCCTCCACTGCTTTTAGCCAAAAATAATTGTACTGAGCCTTTCAGACAGAGCTTATAAAATGGATGTGGAGTATGTACTAGGGAAAATTTACCACTTTTTTTTTTTTTTTTTCAGTCATGGGGCTTGAACTCAGGGCCTGGGCTCTGTCCCTGTGCTCTTCAGCTCAAGGCGAGCACTCCACTGCTTGAGCCACAGCGCCACTTCCAGTTTTCTAGTATTTTATTGGAGATAAGAGTCTCATGGAGTTTCCTGCCTGGGCTGGCTTTGAACTGTGATCCTCAGATCTCAGCCTCCTGAGTAGCTAGCATTACAGGCGTGAGCCACTGGTGCCTGGCTCCTAAGTGCTTTTGCTCAAAGCTAACAACACTACCACTTTGAACCACAGTGCCACTTCTGGTCTTCTGGTGGTTCACTGGATGTAAAAGTCTCATAGACCAAGACCCTTAGATCTCAGCCTCCTGAGTAGTTAGGATTACAGGCATGAGCCACCAAGCACTGGGCTCATCTTTGGTTTTCTAAGTCTTGTTTTTCTTCCTATGCCTACTTTTCCTCTTTTTAACTTTTATGCCATAAGCCCACCACGGTTTCCCTGAGAATTCGCTAACCATGCTAGGGTAATTAGGCCTGAGATTTTATATAAAGATGTTTTTCAGCTGGGGAAATAGCACAATGGTACGGAACTTGCCTAGCATGACCAAGATCCTGGGCTCCACTCCTCTTCAGAAGTTTCTAATGGATGAGGATAAAACCATTACAAATAAGAAAAGGGCTCAGTACCTGTGCTGGGAGGAGGGGGGATGTGGTTTGGGAAGATCTGGGACTGTATCGTCCCAGCTGAGGACTTGCCTAAACTTTACAATTGTCTAGGATTTAGAGAAAGTTTGTGAGGCCAGGCACTGATGGTTGATGCCTATAATCCTAGCTACTCAGGAGGCTGAGATCTGAGGATGCTGGTTTGAAGCCAGCTCAGGCAGGAAAGTCCATGAGACTCTTTATCTCCAATTAACCACCAGAAAACTGGAAGTGGCACTATGGCTAGTGACAAATTAGCCACCTATTCCCTGATCACATTCCTAGATTGCCAGTGCATATCTCTTTGTTGCCTATCTTTAAATCGTATGTGTCATTGGAATCAACGCCATTTGTGTACTTGGACTGTAGATCCACACTGGATCTCCATCTGGTTGGATGGATGGTCCCTCTGTCACCTCATCCAGTCCCGTTCTTCATGTTGTCCACAGCCTCCTGCAGAGAATCTCAGGGTTAGATGGTACCTGAAGATAATGTCGCCCAACCAGTCTCCACAACCACACTTGTCTGCCATAGCAAGTGTAATTTCCAGACCCTGCCCCTTCCTCCCGGGGTGAGAGGAAGTCCTGCCCACTCTTGCCCTTCGTCCTTGATCTCCATGATGTCATTTCCATGATGTCATCTCCATGATGACAGTCATGACTAGAGGGGACAGAACATGGCTTTCGCTTGTAAGCTATTGTCCCAAAATGAAAACAAGCAAAGAAAAAAAAGTGACACATAAGGTTTGAAATTCATCCTCCAGTTGCCTGGCTGCTCTGAACCCCCAGCCACCCACTCTACCCACAATGCACCCCACTGTAACCAGAGAAGGGCGGATGCATGCAAATAGTGTTTTTCTAAATGATGTCAGTGCTGCAGCTCCAAGTCTGTATTTGCAGAAATTTCTGCGAGCTCGCTGGAATTAAACGTTGGGCCAACTCCAGCCATCCTCCCCCAGATCTGTTCAGCTCAGCTCCCAGGCGCAGCCATGTCTGGGCCTCTGGGCTGTTCCTCCCCTCCCAGACTCCCACTGTCCCAGCTGCCTCTTCCCTTCCCTTGTGAGCCCCGCTGGGTAGAGTTTCCTTCTGCACATCTGTCTATGCATGGGGATCGCTCAGAGGGTGGGCTAGCTCTTCCCACTCCATGCTTCTGCCTTCCCTCATTGAATGTTGCTCTTTAGGACTGGGGTGTGCCTCAAGGAGACAGGGTTTGGCCATGTACAAGGTCCTAGGTTCCATCCCCAGTACTGCAATTTTAAAAAGTGGTGGATGGGGTGACACATTTCCTTCAGAAACAATGTATCCATTTGTTTATATTTTCATAGGAAGTCGTGTCAGTGCATTTTTCCCAGGGGTATTTACATTTGAGGACTTATTCCTAACTATGGTCCCCTACTGAGGGGCTTCCCAAGCTTCATGGAAGAAGTGAGGGTGGTGGAATGAGCCGAGGCAGAGCCTTCCTCCTCAGGCCTCCCATTTCCTCATATGTAAACTGGGAGATGGGGGGGGGTGATCCTCAGAGTTAGTATCTACAGGGGGAAAACGTTTGATGTTAGTACCTTTAGGGACCCTCTGCACCCTTCCCTGCGCTCCCATCATAGCACATTGGATTCATCAGTCCTCTCTCTCTCCTCCCTCTCTCTCTCTCCCTCCCCCTTTCTCTCTCTCTCTCTCTCTCTCTCTCTCTCTCTCTCTCTCTCTCTCTCTCTCTCTCTCTCTCTCTCTCTCTCTCAGGAGATTTACTGTAAAAAATTGGGTTAGGGATGGTAGGATGCTTTGCTCAACCTATCAATTTCAGTGTTAACAATCTCAGACAAAATACCCTCACTGCAATACCCACATTAATGTTTGACCATATATCTGGGCACCCAATGGCCCAATCACGTTGACAGAAAATTAACCATCATATTCTTAGAGCTAGGTGATGGTTGCCCAAAAGGGTGCCAATTAGAGAGCTTCTCAAATGACCTGGATGTAAAAGCAGCCATCCTTGACATCTGATTGCACTGTCCTGCTCCCCCATGGTTGCTTTCCATTGCTCTTCACAACTTTTTTTTTTTGGGGGGGGTACTAGGGATTGAACTAAGGGCTGCATGCTTTCTAGACAGGTGTTCTATCATTTGAGCCACACCTCCAGACCCCCTTTCATTTAGTGCCAGTCCTAGGGCTTGAACTCAGGGCCTGGACTTTCCTGCCAGGACTGGCTTCAAACTACAATCCTCAGGTCTCAGCCTCCTAAGTAGCTAGGATTATGTGTGTGAACCAGACACCCAGCTGCATTGTTTGTTGTTGTTGTCATCGTCAGTTGTGGGGCTTGAACTCAGGACCTGGCATTGTCCCTGAGCCTCTGTGCTCAAGGCTGGCATTCTACCACTTGAGACATAGTGCCACCTCCAGTTTTTGAGTGGTAATTGGAGATAAGTCTCACGGGGATTTTTTCTGGCTTTGAACTGCAATCCTCAGATCTCAACCTCTTGAGTAGCTAGGTTTACAGGCGTGAGCCACTGGCACCTGGCTTGCACTGGTCTTTTTTTTGTTTTTGTTTTTGTTTTTTTGTTTTAATTTTATTGTAAAGATGCTGTACAGAGGGGTTACAGTTACATGAGTAAGGCAATGAGTACATTTCTTGTTGAGCATTGTTACCCACTCCCCCCCACCCCCTCCGCCAACCCGCATTGGTCATTTTCTGAAGTGAGGTTTTACTTTATGCCCAGGATGGCTTGTGCTGCTGTCCTCCTAGTAGTGCTTCCCTTTCTGTGTCTCTGAGGATGACAGGCATGTGTCATTGCGTCGAGACATTCGTTTAGATGGGGGGGAGGGGGGGTCCTCACAACTTTATGTCCCAGCTAGCTTGATCTGTGATCCCTCCCATTTCTACCTCCAAGTAGCAAGGATTACAGGCTTGAACCACTATACCCAGCTCTTTTTTATTTTGAACATTAAGAAAAAAGTTAAGGCAGTTTCAGGAGAATATTAATCATGTAATTTACAGATACAATATTATAGTATAGTGAAACAAAACCACAAATTCATTTTTTAAAAAGCCAACAACAGTGAAACCACTTCTCAGAGTACAACAGTTCTCTTCATGGTTTTACTTTCTGTGGCTTATTACCCACAACCAACCACAATCTAAAAATAGGAATGGCAAATTCCAGAAATAAACAGGTTATAGGATTTTAATAGCTAAGTATTTGTGATAAGATCTTGGGCTTTCCTGTCCTAGCCTGCCTGAGACATACATCATCTATTTGTGTATCCATGATGTATATGCTGCTTGCTCAAGGAGTCTGAGACCATATCCACATAATTTGTGTATATATATTTTTTGATGTAATTGTTGTATTGTAGGACTGGTCATCATTGTGTTTTTTTTTTAATTTTTTTGGGGGTCCGGTCGTGGGGCCTGAACTCTGGGCCTAGGCACTGTCCTTCAGCTCTTCAGCTCAAGGCTAGCGCTCTACCACTTGAGCCACAGCGCCACTTCTGGCTTTTTTTCTTTTTGCTTATGTGGTGCTGGATAATTGAACCCAGGGCCTCATGCATGCAAGGCAAGCGCTCTACCACTGAGCCACCTTCCCAGCCCTGGTCATCATTGTTAATATCTGATCATACCTAGTTTTTCAATGAAGCTTTTTCATAGGACATAAGTAAAAGGGAAGACTAAACTGTACTGTGTGGGGTTCTACAGTGTCAGGCACACAAAACTGAATCTAAAGATAAAAACAAATCCACCATAAACTAAGTATTGTGCAAAGGAAAAGGCCACCTTCATCTTTGGTGCAGCCATCTGAATCATAGGTGACAGTGTCGAACTGAGCTTGCTCAGTATTTTGCCTGCTTGTTCCTCTGTTTGCTCCATAATGCATCTAGCCAAGCAAGCAAATATATTACATACCTACTGTGTGCAAACAGGGAGCTCGATTTGGGGCAATAGAACAATAGGTAAGACAGTCTTTTCCTAGATCGTGGCAGGGGAGCAGATTGCAAATTCTTGCTTGGCTTCAGATGATGTTTTAATTCCTTCTTTCCTTCCTTCTTTTCTTTCTCTCTCTCCTTCCTTCCTTCCTTTCTTTCTTCTTTATAGTCCCAGGGCTTGAATGCAGTCCCTGAGCTTTTTTTTTTTTTCTCAAGGCTAGCACTCTACCACTTGTGTCACAGCTCCAGTTATGGCTTTTTGTTTGTTTGTTTGTTTGTTTTTGTTTCTTTTGTGCTAAGTGGAAATGGAGATAAAGAGTCTCATGGACTCTCCTGTTGGGACTGGCTTCAAACTGTAATCCTTGGATCTCAGCCTCAAGTAACTGGGATTATAGGCATGAGCCACTGGTGCCCAGCTCAGATGGCATTGTAGGTTCATTTCTAGGAAACCTCTGGTCCTCCCCAACAGTTCTCAATCTTAGACTAGTCTAGGAATTTTCTGTGCCCTCCCCTAGCTCTGTGCCCCATCACTACACCACCCCACACCTCCTGTAATGGTGTCTGTGCAGGTCTGAAACTGCCTCCCAGTAGGCCAGCCAAAAAATAAGGAATGCATCATGATCCTAGCACAGGGTGGTTCTTTCTTTCTTCTTTTTTTTTTTTTTTTTTGTCGGTTGTGGGGCTTGAACTCTGGGCTTGGATGCTATCCTTCAGCTCTTCAGCTCAAGGCTAGCACTCTACCCCTTCCCGTTTTCTGGTGGTTTATTGGAGATGATTCTCACAGAGTTTCCTGCCTGGGCTGGCTTTGAACCATGATCCTCAGATCTCAGCCTCCTGAGTAGTTAGGATTACAGGCGTGAGCCACCAACACCAACACCTGGCTTACAGGGGTTCTTAAATGTCCATGGCAAGAGAAGATGATTAGGACAAATCAAACATCTGACTGATGTCCAGTAATGATGGTTAGTGCATCAGGCAGGAGTGAGGTAGGGGGATATACAAAATTCCCTACTGGTCCAGGCATGGTAATGCACAGCTATAATCCCAGCTGTGTTATATGCATAGCTAGGAGGATGGAAGTCAGAGACTGTCCCAGGGCAAAAGCACAATGCCTGACCTAAAACATGCATGGAAATGTAACAGTGGAATCCCCTCCTAAGTAATAGAAGCTAATAAAAATAACTAAAGCTTTTCTCTTTCTTTCTTTCTTTCTTTCTTCTTTTCTTTTCTTTTCTTTTTTTTTTTTTCCTTTTTGGTTGGTTGTGGGGTTTGAATGCTGGGCCTGGGCGCTGTCCCTCAGCTCTTCAGCTCAAGGCAAGTGCTCTACCACTTGAGCCACAATGCCACTTCCAGTTTTCTAGTGGTTAATTGGAGATAAAAGTTTCATGGGCTTTCCTGCCCTGGCTGAGTAGCTAGGATTTACAGGTGTGAGCCACTATTGCTCAGCTTAACTAAAGCTTTTTAAAAAGGGCTAGAGGCAATGTTCAAGTGATAGAGCCCTTGAATTCAAAAGTACCACCAAAAATAAATAAATCAAGCCTGTTTTTTTTTTTTTTTTTTAGTTTTAGTCTTTCTCACTTTGGGATAACATGAGCCTTATACTAAACTGACAAGCTGCGAGACAATGCAGACCCACCCTGTACACCTCTTACCTCTGCTTTTTGAAAGTGTTGACAGAAAAGCCAAGAGAGGGGCTGGTGGCTCATACCTGTAATCCCAGCTACTCAGGAGGCTGAGCTCTGCAGTTCATGGTTCAAAGCCAGCCAGGGCAGGAAAGTCTGTATGACTCTTATCTTCCGTCAAGTACCAGAAAGCCAGAAGTGGAGCTGTGGCTCAAGTGGTAGAGCACTTCCTGAGCACAAAAGCTAAAGAACAGCACCTAAGCCCCTGAGTTCAATCCTGCACAAAAATAAAAGAAAAAACAAGCAAAACAAAACAAAACCCTCAACCTGCGGACAGAGAACAAAACCAGCCCAGAAGGAGAATGCCCCAGGGCAGCACACACCATCTCATCAGGATTCTGAGCTGACAAGAGAAAGGAAGATGATGCTCCACTGTCTGGGTCAGCTTGGGCTGCTGTAACAGAACACCTCAGCCAGGTGGCTTATCAACAACGACGTTTATTTCTCACAACTCTGGAGAATGGAAGCCCAAGATCCAGGCTCTGCAGCACTGCTGTCTGGCGAGGGTCGGCTTCCTGCGTGTAGTCTCCATCTTCTCACTGTGTCCTCATGTACTGGGAAGGGCAGGATGATTTCTGGGATCCTCTTTTTCTTTCTTTTTTCTTTTTCTTTTCTTTTCTTTCTTTTTCTTTTTCTTTTTTTTCTTTTTTGCTGGTCCTGGGGCTTGAACTTGGCCTAGGCACTGTCCTTAAGCTTTTTGTGCCCAGAGGGAATGCTCTACCACTTGAACCACAGCTCTACTTCCAGATTTTTGGTGGTTCATTGGAGATAAGAGTCTCATGAAGCCTAGAGCCATTCAAAGCCAGCTCGGGCAGGAAAGTCCCAGTGAGACTCTTATCTCCAATGAACCACTCGACAATCAGAGCTGTGACTCAAAGTGGTACAGCACTAGCCTTGAGAAAAATGTTCAGAGACAGCACCCAGGCCCTGAATTCAAGCCCCATGACTGACAACAACAGAAAAAGAGCCTCATGGACTTTCCTGCCTACGCTGGCTTTGACCCTCAGACCTCAGATCTCAGCTCCTGAATAGCTAAGATTACAGGCATGAGCCTTATAAGGGCATTAATATTTTCTTCTTTTTCTTTCTTTCTTTCTTTCTTTCTTTCTTTCTTTCTTTCTTTCTTTCTTTCTTTCTTTCTTTCTTTCTTTCTTTTGTCAGTCCTAGGGCTTGAACTCAGGGCCTGAGCACTGTTGCTGAGCTACTTTTGCCAAGGGCTAGCACTCTACCACTTGAACCACAACACCACTTCCAGCTTTTTGTGCTTATGTAGTATTGAGGAATGGAACCCAGGGCTTCATGCATGCTAGTCAAGCATTCTACCACTAAGCCACACTCCCAGCCCTAGAGCATTAATCTTGCTCCTGAAGGGTTTCACCCTCTTGACCTAATTGCCTCCCCAAGGTTCTACCTTCCAAAGGCCATCACATGGGGATTTAGCTTTCAGCATCTGGGCTATGGCCGCCAGCTCCTGCTGTTCACACTCATTCACTGCAGTAAGCTGTTGAGAAACAACCCACAACCCGCCAGCCTGAGGGATGTTGGGATAGAACCTCTCCAGGAGGCAGGTCCTCCGGTGGACAGGCAGGAGCTCCCCAGCCGGAACCCTCACAGCCACCCCTCACTTACGTCCATCTGGGGTCTCTTCTTTGAGACAGAGTTTCACCACGTAGCCCGGGCTGGCCTCAAACTAGGGATTCAGCCTCAGCCTCTCCCAGTGCTGGGATCACAGGCATGAGCCACCAGGCCCAGCTGTGGTCATTTTCCCTTGAACAGTTCCAGGGCTGACAGAGGGTCTTGCCCATAGGAAAGGAGACTCTTGTTATTTGCTAGCAGGAAGGAGAATGCACGCAGCAGGGACTGTAAGTTGCTAAAGAGGCTGCAGTGCCGAGTCTCTCACCCCTTACAGAGGGGTGGGTGTCTGTGGATGCCCTCATTTGTAGACACAAGCAAAGGTCGGGTTCTAGTAGGAGGGAGAATGTGGTCAAGCCAAACGGTCACCAGAGTCCATCAAGCTGTCTCCAACTGCGCGTGGCGATCTGGTAACAGGGGATGGATAGCAGGCAGTAGATTGCTAAGCAGTTGTAACCAAATCTGACCCTGGAAACCAAGGGCTTTTGCCCAGGTGCTCAGAAGTAACCTGAGGCCCTTGTCCCACTTAGCTGGTCAGTGGGATGGGGTAGGGGGGTGTCATGTGGTGGGCCGGGGAGGAAGACCCTTAGATATTTGAAGGCTAAGCCTCTGCCACCTAAACCCTCTTAGCCCTGCCCTCCATTTTCTGGCCTCCAGCCACAAGACAGGCCCCGGGCTCCAGCAGGAGACAAGCTGGGCCCAGCACAAGGAGCCCTGAGAGGCCCTGTCAGCCACGCCCTCCTCCCCCTGCTGGAAATGGGATCTGTTGATTCACAGTGTGTGCTTTCTGTTGACAACCTGCCTGACACATTGCTGGGCATCGGGTTCCTGCTCCCTTATCCTTTCCACTTAGATGAAATGGGTCCAGGTGTTTCTGTGAGGACTGGCCAGTCGGTTCTTGCTTCTTAAAATCTGTGCTAAGTCCGCTGCTCTGTGCCCGGGAGGAGCTTTGTAGGTCCTGTAGAGGCTCAAGCCTGAACTGGTTTTCCCAAGGGAGAAGGAGAGCTCTTGTTCCCAGGGATGGAGAATGGCAGGACCCGCAGGGCAGATTCTGGGCTCCAACAGCACCCCTGGGCTGAGACTGGTGGAGGCCTGGAGATTCTTCTTTTTCTTCTCATAGCACCCTCTCTACTGGCTATTTCCCCACCTTCCTCCTCCCTATGTACACACACGCGCGCGCGCGCGCGCGCGCGCGCACACACACACACACACACACACACACACACACACACACACACACACACACACACACACACACACACACACACACACACACACACACACACTTCCAGATCAGGCCTTTAGCTGTGGGAAAAAAATTGGGTAGACAACATAAATTTATAATCCTAAACTTGAAAGTGTCAATATAAATCCATAATGTATTTACATTTAAAACAATCTTTCTGAAGCTGAGCACCAGTGGCTCATGGCTGTAACCCTAGCTACTCAAGAGGCTGAGATCTGAGGAGCAAATTTGAAGCCAACTCAAATTTGAAGGAAAGTCTATGAGAATCTTATCTCCAATTAAACAGCAAAAAGCTGGAAGTAAGAGCTGTGGCTCTTCTGAGGAGCTGCGATTATAGATGTGAACCGTGAGTGCTTGGCTCTAGTGTGAACATGCTTGTTTCTGAGAAACTAAGCATTATGACCACAGGAAACACCCCCAAAGTGACAACCCAGAAGCATCCTCACATTCAAGATTGTGCTCACTGGCATGACCAGAGACCCTCAGAGAAATAGCAGAGTCCTTATCTACGACAGGAAATGTGCAAGATGAACTTGAAATACCTTGTCATGTCAAAGAGAGCAAAATTCCAAAGGCTAAATCAGTCATGTCAAGAGAACACAGGAGCTGGGCACCAGTGGCTCATGCGTGTAATCCTAGCTACTCAGGAAGCTGAGATCTGAGTCTCAAAGCCAGCCCAGGCAGGAAAGTCCATGAGACTCTTATTTCTAATTAACCACCAGAAAACCAGAAGTGGTGCTATGGCTCAAGTGGTGCAGGGCTCGCCTTGAGCTGAAGAGTGCAGGAACAGCACTCAGGCCCAGAGTTCAAGCACCACGATCAACAACAACAGCAACAAAGAACACGGGAAACACCTTGCAGTGGGTCCCATTGGACAAAGATGGGACAGCATGAGCCTCAACAAGTACTCCTCCACCAACAAAAGAATGAATGTACAAAATCCCCAAGTCTGTAATGACACTGAGTAAAATAATCTCACTGGTCACCTTTGGTGGGTGGTAAAGCACCACCATTTATTCTAAAAGGCACTAAGTGATAAACTGGGTGCCAGTGGCTCACTCCTATAATCCTAGCTACACAAGAGGCTAAAATGTAGATTGCAGTTTGAAGCCAGCCTAGGCAGGAAAGTCTTATCTCTAATAAACTACCAAAAAGCCGGAAGCAGAGCTGTGGCTCAAGTGGTAGAGTGCTGGCTTTGAGCAAAAGAAGCCAAGGGACAGGACTTGGCCCTGGGTTCAAGCCTAGGCACTGGTGGCTCATGCCTATAATTCTAGCTACTCAGTAAACTGAGATCTGATATCTGAGGATTATAGCTCAAAACCAGCCTAGTTAGGAAGCTCCATGAGACTCTGATCTCCAATGAACCATTAGAAAACCAGAAGTGGTTCTGTGGCTCAAAGTGGTAGAATGCTAACCTTGAGCAGAAAATCTCAGGGACAGCACCCAGGCCCTGAGTCCAAGCCTCACGACTGACATTAAAATAAAATAAAGGTAAGTGATAGCAGCTCTGGACAAACCATTGGTTATAACCACTGGTCTTTCAAAACAACCAAACAGTTGATGAGGATTTCTTTATCACAGACTCATACTGAATATGTATGAGAAAGGAGAAAATCACATTTTATAGTATCTTTCAGGTAGAATCTAAGCCTGACCATCAATGGCGTAGATCACCCAAGTGTTGCTATCTCATGCCTTTAATTCTAGCTACTAAGAAGCCTAAGATCTGAGCATCCTGATTCAAAGAAATCTCAACAGAAAAATCTAGGGGACTATCTCTAATGAATCATAAAAAAAAAAAAAAAAGGAAGTGTAAGTGTGGCTTGTGACAGACCTTTGGGTCCAAATGCCAAGCAAGAATGAGGGGTCCTGAGTTCAAGCTCCAACACGTACACACACACACACACACACACACACACACACACACACACACACACACACACACACACACACACACACACACACACACACACACACACACACACACACACACACACACACAGAGCTCTACTTTTGTGGGAGACAGAGATCAGGAGGACTGAGATTCAGAGGTCAGCCTGGGCAAAAAGTTAGCAAGAAAGCCAGCTTGGGACTGGAAATGTGGCTTAGTGGTAGAGTACTTGCCTGACATGCATGAAACCCTGGGTTCTATTCCTCAGTATCACATAAACAGAAAAGGCCAGAAATGGCTTTGTGGCTCAGGTGGTAGAGTGCTAGCCTTGAGTACCGAGAGGCTCAGTAACAGTGCTCAGGCCCTGAGTTCAAGCCTCAGGACTGGCAAAAAAAGAAAAGAAAAGAAAGCCAGCATGTTTGCCATTCTAACCAACAAAGCAGCATGGTGACAGGCACTTGTGATTCCAGCCATGCAGGAAGACAGAGATACAAGGATCCTGGGCTGAGACTGGCCCCAGCAAAAACTCAAGACCTTACCTGAAAAATAAAGCCACAAGGGCTGGGGACATGGCTCAAGTGGTAGATCACCTGTCTAGTAAGCACAAGGTTTTTAGTTCAAATTCTTTTACCATAAAAAGTTCAATTTCTGGGCTGGGAAGGTGGCTCAGTGGTAGAGCGCTTGCATGCCTGGGTTCGATTCCTCAGCACCATATAAGCAAAAAGAAAAAAGTCAGAAGTGGCGATGTGGCTTGAGCTGAAGAGCTGAGGGACAGCGCTCAGGCTCAGAGTTCAGGCCCCACGACTGGACCCCCCCCCCAAAAAAAAAGATAAGTAAAATGAGCCTTTTCTCAAGTACTAACTGCACTGACAACTGAAGAACAGAAAGGCCAGTCAAGGTTAACTCTAAACCTGACCTGGACCTGGTATAAGGGCCTGACAAGCCAGTGCTGCTGAAATCCTCCCCAAGTACCCACCAGGTGTGTCCCCTATGCTCTGACTGTGGTTTACCATAGCTGTCTGCGCCATCCTCTCTGTGAGCCCTTTGAAAAAGAAAATACCCTACACCTGGGACTATCCCCTCCCCCATTCTCAAAGGCAATCCCAGATCCAGCAACTCAGCTGACAATCCAGAGTGCTGGTCTATGGCTCCCTCTGCTGTCGGATATGAGGAACTGACACCAACAAAAGCACAGGGCCACCCATTAAACATATAGGAAGCCTTTAATTTCGTCACCATAAACATTAGACTCTGATTGCTCACGTAAAGTATAAAATATTTACTCGGCTAAATAAATAAGACATAACATTATTGCAAACGGCACTTAAGCCCCTGAGAGCTAAGAGCTCCTTGGCTCTTGCAGGGGGTGCTCCTGAGTTTGTGTGAGATTCCAGATGTGCCCTGGGGACTGAGATGGACAAAGGCTCGAGGAATCACACTTGTGCTTCTGGTCCTGCAATAGCCCCAAAGAGAATAGTGGAGCCCATGGGGGTGGAGGGGGGTCTTAAGGAGGTGGGGGACAGTGACTTCATTGGGCCTGGACCGCCAGGAAGAAGAGGGAAGTCAGTGAAGACAGGCTGGGTTGTGAGGAAAAAAGGGGCTAAGGATGCTGCTGAGACTTGCTGGACCCCCTCCATTCTCCCTTAATACCACAGCCATGGGTAACAACATGTGGGAATAGAGCATCCTAGGCCTTGGGCTAGGAAGTGTGGGGCAAGCCTGTTATCCACGGAGAAGGGCATCTGGCAATGGTCAGCCCCATGAGCGAATCCAGCATTTCCAGCTCCTAGAAACCGACCCAGAAGAGCTGGGAATGGATTTTCTTCTGCTTTGTTAAATAAATAAGTTAAATATTTAAAGGCCCATGTCCTCATGATGGCAACCCAAAGACCAACATGCCAGGTCCTGATAAAAGGCTGGATGCAGGGGAAGCTGCAGAAAGGCAAATCCTGTCCAATCCTGTCACAAGGACAAACGCGGGGGAATCTGCAGGAAATGTGGGCTTATCAATGGGGAAGTTTATTCACCTGCCCACAAATTCCTTCTCTAGGCGGGTCTCAACCAGGAGCTAGCTATTCAAGTTAATGCCGAGCCAAGGCAGTCCACCTGCAGAGTCCTGCATTCAAGTGCATGGAGCTAATCAAATGCCCTGCCTTTCTGGCCTCTGCAGAAGACCAGACTGAAATCCACTTGGGAACCTGCTAGTCAGCCGGCCATAGAGATCAGGAAGTGGAGAAAAGGGAAGTCCCAGTCCCCATCTGTGCAGCTATACACCTCACCGCCACCGGGTGGCAACAGAGAGCCGCACCACTTTGGCAGTATTGGAAATGAAGGCCAGCCTGGCAGCCCTCCTGGGGGGTGGAGACCCAGTCAAGCAGGACCTCCACTCAGAATGTCCCGACATTCTACACCGAGTATTTGGCCAAGTCGCTCTTGTCAAATACTACCTGTGTAGCAAAGTAAATAGCGACCAGACCCAAGCCTGCAGCCGACACCATGTAGGCAGTGACGGTTTGGCTGAGTTGGACAATGGAGCCCATAAACAGAGACGGGGCCACCTGGGACAGCAGGAAGGCACTGTCCAGGATGGCAAGGTCCAGGCAGATGCCTCGGCCAGGAATGACCCTGGCCTCGGTCGGTTCTACCACCACCACCCGCATGGAGACATCGCAGGCGGAGGCCCCACAGAGCACTGGCGGAGCTGGTAGCAGGCCACCGGCTCCGGCACCCACGTGGCCATTGGGGAAGGGAGCACCCGACTTGGGGCCCGGCAGGAAGCTGGTCGTCAGGCTGTCCTCACTGCTGCCACCTCCCGCGTCCCCTCGATATTTGGGCAGGAACACCTGCAGGGTGGAGGTAAAAAAGAGGGGTAAAGCCGGGTGTGGACTTAGGCATTAGAACCCCAGTTGTAACAACAGGCCCTAACTCCCTCCGTGCCAGGGGCTGGAAACCAGAGGGCTTTCATAGAAATCAGGAAACTAGCCGGGCAAGGTGGCTCACACCTGTAATCCTAGCTACTCAGGAGGCTGAGATCAGAGATCAGAGGAGGGAAGTTCAAAGCCAGACTGGGCAAGAAAGTCCGTGAGATTCTGATCTCCAATTAAGTACCAAAATGCCAGAAGTGGAGCTGTGGTTCAAAGTGGTAGAGCACTCACCTTGAGCAGAAAAGCCCAAGGACAGTGCCCAGGCCCTGAGTTCAAGCCCTAAGACCGGCACCATAAACTAAAAACCAGGAAACTGAAGAGACTTTGCTTGGTTTGGAAACTCGAATCTAGTTTTCCTGGGAAAGGCAGGAAGCAAACTTAGGTGGGAAGAGCAGGAAGAATGAGACAGCAATGAGAAGACAGGCAATCCATGTGGGGAGCTTATGATTGGCCCAGACACCCCCACAGCCCACTGCTGTCTGGCCCTCTGACTATGTGGACATCTTTATGGCCCTGCAGTCCCATGCCCCGGCTGGAGCTGCTGCCTGCAGGGAGCTTTTGGGCTTCAGCCTTGGGCCAGGGTGAATCTAGCAGCTGTGCCAGGGGGAAGGGGAGGAACAGCAGGGCTCCCCCACCCCCTCCTCCTCTGGAAGCTCTTAACTTCCTGCTGTGTGCTCTATCCCCCTCACCCCTGTCCTGGCCTCCGTGGCCTGGGGCCTCCTGTTGAAGGACAAGGCCAGGCCTTACCCTGCACTGTCCGCCTTGCTAGACAGTGTCCACCAGGGGGCTGAGGGCATGGCTGAGCTCCGGGAGCTCATCCTATGCTGTCTAGCTGGCAAAGGGAAGGCAGTGTGCCGGGCCAAGTCTGCCCTCAGCTGTCCTGCAATGGGCCTCCAGGGACCTCACTCCCCCCCTACCCAGGTTAGACCATTAAGGCCACAACCTGGGGACAGACATGCTCTTCCCTACAGAGAGCTAATTCCAGCCTGTCCCCCAGTAAGACCTCACAGACTTGGGCCTCTCTGGACACCAGCCTCCAAGCCCCCCACCCCCACCCCCCATGCCAAAGCAGAATGCTAGGAGACATGGGTGACAGTTATGGGAGCCACCATGTTCTCTTTGCACCCAAACCTCAGCCTTGCTTCCCACAGCCCAACCCTGCAGCTGACTGTGGAGCAAAGCAAGCTCCTACAAAGTCATCGGCCACCTGCTCAGGTCCTGCCTGGCCCCCACAGGGGCCGTTAGGCCGAGCAGGAAGAAGGCCTCAGTTCAGAATGTCCAGCAAAGCAAGCTGGGCTCAGGTATCCAACTAGGGTAGGAGAAGGGGCCAGAGGCAAAAGGAAGATGCAGGAAAAGAAAAGAGGGTTAGAAGAGGGCGAGAAACTAGAAAAAGAGGGGCGAGGGGGCTTCTCCCATCTCTGCAAAGTAAGCACAAGGTTGCCTGTCCCTGGGAAGGTGGCAAAAGCCAGGCTTATTCCTGCTGCTCCCTGCGGCAGCCGGCTAGGGCCCACAAGCCATCCATCAGATCCAGACCCTGCCCGGGAACAAGCCAGGCCAGACCAGGGCTTCCGCGTTTCCTGACTCTTCGGGATTCCCAGTGAAGGACTCTGCATTTCCTGCAACCATCCACTCAAGTGCTTTGTAGTCCCACCGCCAGGAAGTGATTCCCAGAATCTAATCTACACTCTTCTTCCGCAGCCGCAAGCCTCTGGCCCAGGCTGAGCTGGGCTTCCTCTCGGATGGAGAAGACTTTCACGACTTTTGGCAGACATCATCAGGCTGTGGGCTGGTCAGCCTCCCCGCTACTCCCGGAGCCCCACTGGCGCTGGCCGGTGTGAATACCTGCTTCTCTCGGTGGTAGAGGGAGGCCAGGGTGTAAGGCAGGATCTGCAAGGCTGAGAAGGTGAAGCCGGTGAGGGCGGCTGAGACCGTCACCACCGCCACGCTGCGGGACAGGCACGTGGCACCGGCAGCCACGGGAAAGGCCACCACACTGGCCAGGTAGACTGCCCGAGTGCCGAAGCGCTGCACCAGCCGGTCCATGACCAGGGAGAAGACCAAGGAGATGGCGCACTGCAGGAAGAGTCCCAGGCTGCCCATGCGGATGCCTGGAAAGTAGAGAGGCCGGGTGAGGAGCCTGGGCAATCTGGGGTGAGCTGGGGATGAGGGGACTCCTCCCCCCGCCCCAGCAATGGGAGTCTAGATTCCTCCACCAGCCCTCATCCAACGTGGCCAGAGGAAATGCTCCATGGAGGATGTACAAGAAGCCTCAGCTCTGGGGACAGGAAGGCAAGCTGGCCTACTAGAACACCTAGTGTGGAGGGCCCGGCCTCCTTACCCCACTACCCCACATGGTGGCTGTCATGCAGGGAGGTTGGTTGGAGGGTCAGCAGTGGGTAGAGGGCACACAGAAGCTGGGATCAGACAGACCTAAAGTCTAAAGTCCAGCCTCTTCATGGATCGTGTGTGTGTGTGTGTGTGTGTGTGTGTGTGTGTGTGTGTGTGTGTGTGTGTGTGTGTGTGTGTGTGTGTGTGTGTGTGTGTGTGTGTGTGTGTGTGTGTGTGTGTGTGTGTGTGTGTGTGTGTGTGTGTGTGTGTGTGTGTGTGTGTGTGTGTGTGTGTGTGTGTGTGTGTAGACTAGAGTTTGAACTCAGGGCCTGGGCACTGTCCCTTTGCTTTTTTGCTGAAGGCTAACATTCTATTACTTGAGCCATAGCTCTACTTCCAACTCTGTGTATGTGTGTGTGTGTGTGAGATTAAATGGAAATAAGAGTCTCATGGACATTCCTGTCCAGGGTGGCTTCAGATCACCAACGTCAGATCTCAGGCTTCTGGGTTGCTAGGATTATAGGCATGAGCCACTAACGCCGCCTTGGCTCCCCCTGGATCTTAAATAAGCTCAGCCTCTGTCTATCAGTCAGAGTGGCCTGAGGCCCTGCTGAGACTTTTTCCATGGATAAAGTCTTTTCTGATGGGAAAGTTGGGGCCCAGGGTGCACAGCCACCAACCCAGGCCCAGGTTGGGAGTCTCTCCCAACTGGGGAATACGTCCTTGGGAAGGCAGCCCCCACAGCAGCCTTCTCTGGCTGCTGAGGCCTTACCTTCATCATAGTGTCTCCGGGCCTCCGTGCCTGGCTCGGCCCTGGGCACACCCTGGTATAGCCCCTCACCCACGAAGTCCGTGTAAAACAGTGTGAAGGTCATGAGCGCCATCCAGCTGCACAGCTCGGCCACGAAGAGCCGGCGCAGGGTACGAGGCATGCGGCAGCAGAGCTGGTGTAGGCGGGGAAACAGGGCACCCAGGTTCTGGAAAGCCAGGCGGGCACGGCACGGGCAGCAATGGGGTAACGCCGAGGGGGGCGACAGCCCTTCTGCAGGCTCGGGTGGACCCAGCACGGCCTCCTCTGCCACAAACAGAGTGGCCACCATGCAGGTGAGGAAGATGAGTGTAAGCAAGCCAAAGAGACACTCCTCCTGGGTGCCTAGGTAGGGGCCCAGGATGCTGGCATCCCAGTCAATGGCGGGCAAGAGGTAGCCCAGGCAGCCCCCGAGGCTGATCATGAAGGCATAGACGGAGAAGGCCTGGCGACAGTGGTCCGGGTCTCGGAAAAGGTCAGAGAGCAGCGCCTCCAGTGGGGTGAAGCACACCTGCCCACAGAAGTCCAGCAGCCCCACACCCACGATCAACAGGGCCAATTCCAGGGGTCTGGTATCTGGGCACAGCAGCCCTGCCAGCCGGCCAGCCCTTGGGATGAGAAAGAGACTCAGCAGGACACCCAGGGACAGGGCCCAGATGAAGGGTCTCCGGCGGCCGTAGCGTCCACGCCATTGGTCACTGGCTGAGCCCAGGAGCGGGACAGAGACCAAACCCAGCACAGGACCGATGCCTGAAAGACAGACAACAGCATGTCAACGGCTGGGACGAAGCCTGGCTCCCTGGGAAGGATGCCAGCGGTAATTCACGCGATGGGCCAGCTCTGAACTACAGACGTTTGCCTCTGGTCTTTATGGGGGCTCTCCCGTTTTCTCCTCACAGTACAACTATTGCAAATGCCCTATATTCAGCCAGGGAAACTGAGGCACGACTATCTGAGAGGTGGCATTTATACAAAGGCACAGAGATGGGGAGAGCAAGGGGCAAGGCTTCAGCAGGCAGCTGGACTCCAGACCTGGACAGAACGGGTGTCACAATGGTGATCACTTGCCTTCTGTGATTTCTTTTGTCAGTCCTGGGGCTTGAACCCAGGGCCTGGGTGTTGTTCCTGAGCTCTTTTGCTCAAGGCTAGTGCTCAACCACTTTCAGCCAGAGCTCCACTTTCAGTTTTCTGGTGGGTAATTGAAGATAAGAGTCTGACAGGGGCTGGGAAGGTGGCTCAGTGGTAGAGCACTTGCCTTGCATGCTTGAGGCCCTGGGTTCGATTCCTCAGCACCACATAAGAAAAAAGCCAGAAGTGGCGCTGTGGCTCAAGTGGTAGAGTGCTAGCCTTGAGCTGAAGAGCTGAGGGACAGCGCCCATGCTGAGAGTTCAGGCCCCACGACCGGACCCAAAAAAAAAAAAAAAAAAAAGAGTCTGACAGACTTTCCAGCCTGGGCTGGCTTTGAACCATGATCCTCGGATCTCAGCCTCCAGAGTAGCTAGGATTACAAGTGTGAGCCACCAGCGCCTGGCCTTTCTGTGACTTTGACAGAATTCATCGACAGCATCAGGAATCCACAACCTGTCTTGTCCCAGGACTGAAGAGCCCTGGCTGGTAGAGCCTGGTGGAGTCCCAGCCCTGCTAAGCTCTGAGCAGGATTACAACCTGGACTCATCTCCTAGACCCCTTTTGCCTTTTCTATAAAGCGCCTAAGTCCAACACGCTGGGGTGAAAAATAGAGATCAAAGCTGTTACCACATGCCTGCCCCACCAAGCTGGAGGCCAACAGGTAGCTGACACAGGCTCTGAGCAGCTCTCCAGACAGAGGGCCTGGCTGCCTGGTCCCCCAGGTGTGAGAGGGAGGGAGGGGGCGTGACTCACCCAGCACCATGGTCATGAACTTCTCCTCGACCCCCACCTCCAGCAGCAGGGGTGGCACGTAAGTGATGCCAGCAGCCAGGCACACCTCCAGGCCGAAGGTCAGCAAGTTGACCAGCAGGAGCTGGGCTTTCCGATGCCGAAGCAGGCGGCTCACCCACAGCCTCTGGACCATGGTGGGCCCGGCGGGAAGGGGAGGAGGGTCTGTTCACACTCTCCGCGGCTGCTCTGTCTCAGCCCTGCTTCGGAAGCTGAGGCCTCTCCTCCTTGCTGCCACCGACTGCCTAGGATTCAGCCCGACGCCCATTTCTGCCAGTTCTCTGGGGCAGGTGCAGTGTCTCGGCCCGGGCTGACCACCGGTGGCCTGCAGCACCTCGATGGGGGCACATGTCATCACCGCTCAGCTCCTAAAGGGCAGGACAATCACAGGCACGGGAGTCAGGAAGGCTGGCTCCCTCCTTCCCAGCCAATAGTGTGGCTGGACCCTTAGGTGCCACCCCTAGCTGCCCAGTCAGGAAGTGTGTGTGACTGCTACACTAAGGCTGACATAACTAATGTGATAAAATATGAGTTTTTAAGCCTCAGCACACCCCAGAGCGGAATGTAACAGGTGTCAGTTGCTTTCTATTCTGGAACAGCTCTGCAGTTACCTTGCCTGCTAGGATGGAAATCAAAAAGTCAAGTCAAAGCAGCTGATGTGCCCAGGTCTGGCCAGCAAGGGTCCCCTGGAGACCCTGGGCCAGGCTGCATTTGTTTGCTTTTCTCTCCCCTTCCAAAGCTGGCTCTGCTCAGTTCCCCTCTGTCACCTGCTGGCCAGAGCCCCCACCCCCACCCCATGGCTGCACACCGCAGTCTCCACCCCTAGGACAAGACTGAGGAGAAGGGAGGAAAAGCTGTGGTTTGTTGGGTTTCAACCTGTCACCCAAACACACCGAGGGCCTCAAATCTTCTCAACTTCAACGTTCCTGGGGAAGAAACAGTCGACGCCCACACAGGGCCGTCCAACCGTGACAGGGCGGTCGGCACTGCCAGGTCCCGGGAGCATGAAACCACACCACCTGGCAGCACAGGTGGTGACGCCAATGACCCCCTAAGCTGGCGGGGTGCCCACCACATCCCGGGCAGCCTTTCCCTCTCCTGGATGGCTCCACTCTCTGCAGAGTAGAGTTCTCACCATTTAGCCTGCCAAGTGGGCTTCCCAAGTACAGGGGGTGAACCATCATATAGGGGTGTGTGTGTGTGTGTGTGTGTGTGTGTGTGTGTGTGTGTGTATGCACGCACACGCACATGCGCACCCATGCCCATCCATCCACCCATGCTGTGCCCCCAGCCGAGTGGCCTCAAGGATCTGCCTTCCTAACATCAGCACCTGCTGCTAAAGATAAGTCAGCTGTGGAGAAGGGGTACAGAGAGCAGCCTCCACACACATTGAGGCTGGTGTTGAGCCACTGGAGCCACACCTCCACTTCCAGCTTTTTGCTGGTTAATTGGAGATAAGAGATTTGTAGATCAGTCATCTGTCAGGACTGGCTTGGAACTAAGATCCTCAAATCTCAGCCTCCTGAGTAGCCTGGATTACAGGCATGAGTTGGGGAGGGGGACAGGAAGAAGAGGCCTAATAAGATAAAAAGCCCCAATGTGTCTTTGACCCCCACAAAAGAAAATAAAAAACCAGAGGCAGCGGACAGGGCTTCCCCCCTCTCCTGGCTGCACGAGTCTCCCCCTTTTTCCCCAATTCAACCCCACAAGTGATACTGAAGCACAGCAACAAGAGAGCAGGAGCAGAGATCACAGTGGCCAAGGGCTGGCTGGCTCCCATCTCCTGAGCCGGGAAGAACAGAACCACCCCCCCTCCCCCTTTTCCACCCATCCCCTCTGCCAATCTCAGTTTTGCAAGATAAAAGGCATAAAAGGCGCTTCAACTTCTTTTATCTTTTCAAGTAACACCAAGCCCCATGGGGCCTTGCGTGTTACAAAGCGTGTCCTGGGTGCTCTCTAAAGCTGTGTGCTTCAGAAAAATCAAGCGGCCATCAATCCCGGATAAGATCGGTCCACTCTGTAACGGCCAAAGCTCTGGGGCTTTGGCAGCTGGTAGATCAGGAAGGAAGAGATAAGGCTGAGGCAACAGGCAACCTCCAACTGCAAGTCCCCAGGCTTTGCAAAGGAGGAGAGGGGACTCTTACAGGAGTGGTCAGGAGGAGGGGGTAAAATACTGATCCACAACATCCCCCAAAGGAAGGCACTGGTACCAGACCTCAGTCTTAGCTGGACTGCTGTAGGTTCAACTTGAGCACTACCCATCCTCCCAGAGGGCAAGGGAGGAGGGACGCAGGGACCCAGGGGCAGAGCTACCCAAACTAGAGGAGTGGGCTGTGGGGTGGCAGCTTCCCAGGCCTTGCCCTCTCCACCCTCAACACTCGCGCGCACAGCACTGTGATTAAGAGAACAGGTCCTCCCTGAGCAAACAGACTTTCACCACACTTGCTCCCATTCTCCAAGAGTTGCCACCCCCTCCCGTTCGGAATAGATTCCAGATCCCAGCAAGCCCTGAATCACCCCCCCACCCCAGCCCAGTTCCCTGTCCTCTCAACGAGAGCAGGACCTTCTGAGCCAACGGAGGAAAGGAGATGAACTGTCCCCCATCGTCCTACAGGCCAGTAGCTTCTGGAGAGCCTCCTCCTTCCTGGATTGCCTTTGTCCCACACGCACACCCCACCCAGGTTTTCTACCAGATACCTGAAGTCTGGAAGGAAGTGGGCTGCTCCCAGCTCTGCCCAGCACCCCTCTCTGTTCTAAGGCTGCAGCGCCCGTCCTCCCTCTTTTCCAATCTACTCTGTCCTGGGGGTCCAGACACTCTTGACAACCCTAGACTTAACTCTTCCAAGCCCAGAATTACCTGAGGAACTCCAAGCTCAGAGAAACATTCTCCCCGCCCAAACCCCATCCCTCCCCACTTCCTCCCTGCTCCAGATCCTCAGGGTGGAAGAGACTACTGCCTCCCTGAGTGAGCCAGCCCCTCTAGGGCCTTCTTCCCTGGGGCACCAAAGAAGTCCAGGCTCCAAGAGGTCAGAGAACAAGCAGTCCGGCACCACTTTCCTAGCCCAGGGCACATTTCTCAGCACAAAGCTTGAAAGCCACAGATCTTGGCTGCCTCCACCACTCTGCCCCGTGTCCCCTCCCCAAGCCTGGGGAGCTAGGACAAAGTCTAACTCTCTCCACTCCAGTCCCAGAGACCCTCTGGACCCAAATCCTCCAGCCTTACCACTCCAGAAGCAGTACCCGTCTGGTAAACAGAGGAGAAGGCAGGAAGAGGAGGAAAACAGAGGGGCTGACCCCTGGGAAAGGAAAGCAGGGAGCCACCTTCTCCCAAGTTCCAAACATCTCCCCTCTTCTCTGGGCACCCCAATAGTTAGACAGCCAGAAGCCCAAGGGAAACCTAAGATGTATGGGAACATTCCCTGGAATACCTCCCGCGGCCCCCCCCCCCCGCCCCTCCCACACCCTTCATCCCTGGGGAATGGAACTGAAGTCTCCAGGGACAAGGGAAACGTTTACCTTCTGAGTGAATGGATGGGGCTGGAATGTGGCTTAGTGGTACAGTGCCTGCCTAGCATGCATGAAGCCTTGGGTTTGAGTCCTCAGTACCTTATACACAGAAAAGGCCAGAAGTGGCACTTTGGCTCAAGGGGTAGAGCCCTAGCCTTGAGCTAAAGCAGCTCAGGGACAGCGCCCAGGCCCAGAGTACAAGCACCAGAACTGGGGGGGGGGGGGGGGGGAGAGAGAAAAGAGAAAAAGAGTGGATGGCTGTAGGCAGGGGTTGGGTGTGTTAGAACTGAGGACAGCTGAAACCCAGCTCTCCTGGCCCCCACCCCCACCCTGCACCCTGAGCCAAACCCCAGCAGCTACTTCTTGGGCTCAAAGGCAGCAAGCGGCTTAGAAGGACTCTCCTGGCCCGGGATGGCACACTTCAGATCGGACCCCAAGGGAGCAGGCCATGTGAGGAAATCAAACTGATCAACAGGAACAAACTTGGCCTGAACTTTGTCCAAAATTCAAAAGACAGAGTGGAGGAGGCGGAGAAAAAGGCGACCCACACCCACCGCCCGCCGGCTGGAGCCCTCTCTCTCTCTCTTAGCTCCCTAAGGGAAGGGAGGGTCAGAAGGAGGCATAAAGAGGCCTTTGAGGGCTGTCAAAGGGGCTCCTGCCACCCCTCTCTGCTGAGGTGGAGCTGGGGGGGGGGGGCAGATTCCCTTCAGTGACAGGCAGAGACCAGAGGGAGCAGGAGTGGAGGGCAGCCCCCGCCAGGGGCCAGTGTCAGGCAGCAATTCTACGGGCTCTTTATGCGAGGCCCGCGTCCCCACACCCCTCCCAGGCACATCAAACGGCCGCAGCCCCCACCCTGACCCTGCCAGCACCGCGACCCCGGCCTTGCCTCCACTCACAAAGACCTGGGCCGTTTCTCACACGCTCCTCCAGGGCGGGAGACACTGAGCATGCTCCGCCCTTCACAGCCACCCGCTGCCCTCCCCAGAGGTGGGGAGTCCAGCAAAGGAGCCTTGGGGGTGGGGGTGGGGGGTTAGCCTCTGGCAGGCAATGACTCAGCTGAAGGAAAGGGGTGGGGTTACCATGCCAAGACTGCCAGATCTCAGCATCTCTCCCTAAGCTGAACTCTCCCGGGCTGCGCCCAGCACCACCTCAGGTCTGGCAGTTCAACGAACCCAGCACCCCATGCGCTATCTCCTTGCCCCAGTCCCCAGAGAACCATCCAATGCCCAGGCTTTGCCTACTGAGCCTGGCACACTGCACTGGGCCCTGCTGGCCGGCGGCGTTTATCTCAGGGGGTCCTGCGTTGCGAGGCCAGGCAGCCAGGAGGTCTGGAAACCAGTGCCCTCCAGAAGCTGAGAGCCCCACACCCCAGCCAGGAGAACGGGGGGGGGGGGGGGAGGGCAGCGTGGCAGGAGGTTCATTACCTTCCAACAACATTCAGTCTTTGATTGTCTGGACTCAAAGATTTCCGAGCAGGGAGGCTCCCGGCTTTCCCCCAGTCCTAACAGCGCTGGCATGAATAGCTGAGCCCCTGAGCTCCGGGGCTCCCCAGAGGCCTGAGAACACCCACAGAATGCAACCTCTCCACCTCCAAGGAACCCTAAGAAAGAGCCAGGGCAGAGCAGTGAGGGAGGGGTTGCCCCACCCCAGGCGGGCTCCCTAGCTCTGGCCTCCCCCGGGGCCCGGAGGCCAGGGATTTAGAGTTCACCCCGCTGAGCTGCCTTTTCTTCCTTGGGACTGGGAGCCTTCTGCTTAGCAGCTTGTCAGAGAGAGTGAGGGGCTACAGGCCGGGACACAAAGGGGGATTAGGGAGAAACCTCTCGGCCTGCAGAGTAATCCATCAAACTCACTCCGGGCTGCCAGCATCAACCCCTTCCCACTCAATTCCCCTTCCAGCTGCTGCTGGCCCCCCCACCCCTCTGGCTCCTGAGCCCTGTCACTTGGGGCAGCAAAGAGAATCCCAGGCCCTGGGAGGGGTAGGGGGGGGCAGAAGGGGGCACACCACAGACACTGGGAAAAGGGCAACGGCTCCCTCCCCCCTCTCGCCCCCAATGTATGAAAACCCAACAGGTGGCAGTGGCTTGGAGGAAAGTTGCTTTTGTTGCCCTGTCTCTGAGCCCCAGAACGGCTTCAGAAAGAAAACAAATGCCTAAGGAGATTGGGGGAAGCGAGGAAGGACGGGCAGGGGCGGGCCCTGGCACTGATCTCCCCTCCTGTCTTCAATGCAGGAACAGGGACACTGGGGCTGGCTGACCCGCACCTTGGCTAGTATGTCCTGGCCAGCCTCAGCCGAGGCTGAAGCGCCCTTCCCCAGGGGTCTCTTGGCCATCCTACAGGAAAGCTTTTGGTCACACAGAAGCGCTTTTGGTTTCCAGGGACCTGGACCTCCTGGCCAAACTTCACGTCCCACAACAACTGCTCCCAAAGTCCCACATCTAGGCATGCCCTCACACTAGGGCAGGAGCCTCATCCAGGCCAGGGGAAGCGAGAGCCTCTGAGTGCTGACATCTCTGAGCCCTGGAGGATTCCACGGGGTGACGGGAGTTGGGGAAGCAGCTGGAGCTGGGTTTGCATGCCAGCCTCAGTCCTTAGAACTGCATAAGCTGTGACTTGACCTCCCCAGCCTCAGTTTCCTGTGTGCAATTAACAGCAGCCAGCCTGGCTGGGCCACTTGCATGCCAGGCACTCTTTCCAACTGCCTTACTCCCCATCTCCACAGATGTGTAATAGGTTTAAGAGGCAGGTGGACACCGAGGGAGCCCAAGAGTGGGACTATCTACTTCCCAAACAAGGACCGACCATTCCCTTTTCTCCCCTCCATGCCCCTCTCCCAGCAGCCCCCAGGAGCCAGAGGAATTCCAAGAATGTAAAGGCCTCCCCAGGTGCTGGCCCCAACAGGTGAGCAGAGGTCAATGCAGAAGACTCACCAGCCTGATATGAGGAGGCTAAGAGGAAGTTGGAGGATGCCATCAATGTCCAGTCCCTGGGAACAATAATCCTAAGGCTGTCCCCACCAGCGGCCCAGCATGTGTCCAGCATACACCTCGTAACAACTCATGTTACCTTGCAAGGGAGGTATAGGACTATTGAGTATTCCTATTTCACAAAGCTGGAAAAAAAAATTCAGTCTCAAAGAACTTAATTAGCACACCAAGGTTGTAAAAATAAAAACAAATATCTGGAACCATTCGAAAATTCCACAAAGCACTTTGAACTAGGAGCCAAGGCAGTGCAGTTCTATTTCAGCTGTGCAGCCTGGACAAGCCATTTCACCCCTTTTGGACTCAGTTTCACACCTGCAGATGAGAGCGAGTCTAGATCATGTCTGAGGATCTTTCTGTGTGTGCAATCGATCAGTGCCTCACACTCATGCCAGGCCTCAGACAGGGCGCTTCCCATGGACAGGTGCCCACTCACAAAGCCACATGGCCTCCCAGACATGCTTGCCACAGCCATGAAAGTCATCCCCTCCGGTCCCCCCACACACACTGCACAGTGCCAAGGGTCAGCGGTGGCCTGAAACCCAGCCCTTTCTGCCCATGGGACCACTGCAGGCAGATAGATCTGCCCCTCTCCCTCCTCCCTGCGTTGGACTCTGTTCCCTCGGAAATGTGTAACTACCTTCTTTTTCTCCTCGCAGAGTACCAAAACCTCCCCAGAGTCTGGGAGGGAAAGGGGACTGTGGAAAGGGAACAGTCTCCAAGCCACTGGCAAATTCTCCCCCCCCCCCCCCACCTCTTCCTCCAGCCTCTGCACTGTGAAACCCGAACAGCCTCCCTCCCTCCCTCCCTCGTGGTAAACTTGACCCTTGCTAGTCAGCCAGGCAGGGTCAGCTCTCCCCATCCAAGCACAGCCAATCCTGGTCCTCAGCCTGGCCTTCGTTGGGAGGTGCCGTGCACACGCGCGTGCGTGTGCACACACAGGAAAGAGGCCAGGAACAGAGTGTGTGGGACAAACCCTAGATGAGCAATGCCCCCAGGCGGAAGGCCAGGTGTGGAGGCTGATCCCAGTTCTGCATGCCCCACCTCCCAGACTGCAAATGGCAAGGGCTCTACAGTGGCACCTGCCCCAACACCCTCAGGTCTGGAATTAGCCCCAGTCACACTCAATTCTGTGGAGGTATATTCTTAATAGCATTCACTCAGCCAGGCTTGGTGATGCATGCCTATAATCCTAGCACTCATAGAGGGCAGGAACATGGCAGGTTTGAGGCTAGCCTGGGATACATAGTGAGACCCTATTTCAAAACAAAAAGAAAGAAAACAGAAATAAAACTAGCCACTCAGGAATGAGCTAGGTGAGAGGAAGGCTTTCCACGCCCCCTGCTCCCGGCTTCAAAGACTATTAACAAGCCTGATTTGCTGTCTCTTGGAGGAAGCATACCTCAGTGGGCAGCCAAACCACCCCTAAAGGAATGTCACTGAATGCTGAAACCAACACACTCACTCAGCACTACCCATTATGTGCCAGCACACATAAAGGTCCTGGGGGTACAGAAACACCGACTGTGGCCCCAAGCAGCAGGAGAGAAATGCAGTAAAACGCAACCGGTGTGCAATGAGATGGTACAGGTGCTGAGACACGAGTCCACGGGGCAAAGCCCGAGGTGGGAACATGGTCAGGGCTGAGGCTCAAAAGGTTAAGGTAGGCACCATAGAAGAAGGCTAGAATCTGCAAACACCAAGGCCCTCAGATTTCCAGCCATGCCCACCCCTCCTGCGGCCGCCTCCCCAGTGAGGTGGATGGGAAAGCATAGGAGACCCCAAGACACAAAACTGTTCGGATCTCAGATCTGGCCTGGATATCCATGCAGCCTCGATGAAATGGCAAGATGGAGGACTTCCTCAGCACAGGGCTGGTTTAGTATTCCCAAGTGGTCACAAGCTGCCTTTACTTCCCCAACCTGACCGCCTCTGCCCTTCACCTGAACCGCATCCACTGTGAATTCCAGGCCACCACCTCCCGGGCCTTATGGAACCCAAACTGTCCAGGATCCTCTTTCCCTTCAAAATCTGTGCTCCACTACCCAGCACTCCTCAGGGCTGGACACAGTACTTGGGCCTTTGGTCTGTGGTTTGCAGTCCTTCCCTTTACCACAACCTCCCTGCAAGCCCTTCTGATCCTGAGGTTGGGGGCTCAGCAGGTCTTTGGATGAGGCCATCCCGTCAGCCAAATGACCTGACCAGTGAGCCCAAAACTCAGACAAGATCACCCTCAATTGCCTGGGTACGCAAGCTCTCTCTAGTGACAGGAGCCATGAGTAGAAATCTGCATTGCCTCATCTCTGGGCTTGGATAGTATTTGCCAGCTCAAAGTACACTTGTAATTAGAGAGGCTTTGTGGGGTGGGAACTCAGAGGACACAGCAGGACAGAAGACCTGTGGCCCCGGCTAGCTGCTCCTGAGGGCCTTCAGTCAGTCTGGTGACCTAGGGAATCTGAGCTATGAGACCAGAAGCTGCCTCTCACTCACTTCATGCTGACTCAACCCAGTCCCCAGTCCCTACCCCCACTCCCAGAGAGTGACCTCCAAAGTTAAAGGAAGAAGAACAAACAAATCTATTGAGTACCAGATCTAGGCAGGCGCTTGGCTAAATATGTACATCACATGAAATCCTCCCTGTTAGCTTGCCAGATGGATATTATCTCCATTTTACAGATAAAAAGACCAAGGCCGATGAGAACTGGGGTGGGAGGAGGAATTAAGCCTCTCACAACCACAGGAGGAAAGACAGACCACACAGTAGAGAAAGGATTGAGCAGGAAGTGCTGGCCAGGGATCAGGACCATCCCGTGATCGCTCTGTCACCAGCCCCTGCCCCCAACAGGGACATTTAATACACTGGACAAAGCTCAACACTCCAGCTCTATTGCTCGGAGTCAAGTGGCATCAGCATTTGAGACACTGGGCCTGGTACCAACTGGTCCAGCCTCCACCCTTGCTGTCCAGAAAACAGGGCCACTGACTGTTCAAAGAAAATTAAGCTGGGCTTTCCTTCTAGACATGGGAGTGCAGCATGAAAGATCCCAAGATCTAAGGAAGGAGGACAGAGGAGAGTCCCCAGTCTTCCTGGAAATACCAACGACCCTCTCTACATAGGAAGAAGCCCTTAACTTCTCTGGATAGAAATTCACCATCAGTGCATAGAGCCCTCCTTCAAAGTGTACAGAGCAGCCCTCATGAAAGACAGGCACAGGGCAGGGGGCTCTGGAGTCATCATTCTGCACAATTCTGACAGAGAGAGACTAAGATATCCAGGCCTTGTTTGTTCTTTCCATTGGAACACAAGTTCAAGTGCAGATGTGTCATTCATAGCTCTCTTATGGTTATATAGGGCATCATTCCCTTGCTAAGAACTCTGGTGTCTAAGCTAAACCACAATGATGGCCTCTATTGTGGCCAAATAAGAGCAGTTGACATTTATCAAGCTCTTTTTACAAGCGGCCACTGTGCTCCGAGGTTTATCTACCTTAGCTTATTTAATCTCGCAATACCATGAGGTGGGTACTATTATACTCATTTTACAGAGGAGAAAGCTGAAGCTCACGGAAGTCAAATAAGTTGCACAAGAGGAAATGGGATTCAAACGATTTCACCACAGCCAACTCTCAAGTATTTGAACCAACTCCCCAAAGTCCAGGAACCCTTGCTAACAAAGAAAATAAAGTTAAGCACAAACTTTTTTTCTTTTTTAAAGCAGGTGGCTCATGCCTGAAAATCCTAGCTACTAAGGAGGTTGACATCTGAGAATCCCGGTTCAAATCTAACCTTTCCAGTAGGAAAGTCCGTGAGACTTTCTCTCATCAGAAAACTGGAAGTGGAGATATGGCTCAAAGCGTAGAGCAATAGCTTTGAGCAAAGAGCTCAAGCACAGCACCCAGACCCTGAGTTCAAGCCCTATGACCTGGGGGGCAGGTGGGGGGAGGAAACAAGGCCCCAACCAGCCATGATAGCATGATAGCAGACACCTGTAATCCTAGAACTCAGGAGGCTGAGGTGGAAGGATCAAGTTCAAGGCCAGCTTAGGCTACATAACAAGACTGTTTCAAGAAGGAAATCTGGGCTGGTGCTGTCCATGCATTCACGGGTGATTGATACAATAGTTAATACTAGCTAACTTACTATACTTATTACATCTCAGGCATATAGTTACATGTTCTACATATATTATTTAATAAAGCTATAATTTTAAACTGTTATACAATTACATATTTATAAGCAATATTTCTATTTGATGTATCTTGCCAATAAATAACAAAGCCACTCAGTAGTTGTGACCATTATCATCCAACCTCAGTTTCAAGCAGAGTTACTGAAGGAGCTAGTGGATTGACCATGTATAAAGCTAGCTTTCTAGCTGACTGGCTCACACTTGTAATCCTAGCTACTCAGGAGGCTGAGATCTGAGGATAGCGATTCGATGCCACACTGGGCAGGAAATTATGTGAGACTCTTGTCTACAATTAAGCACCAAAAAAGTTGGAAGTGGAGCTGTGGCTCAAGTGGTAGAGCTCTAGCCTAAACTGGAAAAAGGTAAGAGACAGTGCCCAAGCCCTGAGTTCAAGACCTAGTATGGGCATAAATAACTAAATAAAGCTAGCTTTCGGAGTCAGAATCTTCATTCATCTTGTGTTAGCAAGTTCTAGAAGGTAAAGTCTGGGTTAACCTCACTTCCAGGGTCCTCAGACCAACCCTCCTTGCCTTTCTGTCTTTTCTCTCCAGAGCCCAGGCCAGACTGAGGGGGTCTCACTTGGCACCTGCATGCATGCCATCCACTACAACCCAGTGGGCTGGTGGGGGCACAGGGGACCACCCAGGCTTCCTGTCCACTCCTCCAACACCAGGAGAGGCACCTGGGGACCTCAGGGTGATTCAGGATGCCACAGGAAAGCTGCCCCCAGCACACGCCCACTAAAATTGGGGCCTATATGGCCACAGCTGTATTTTTATCTTCGGACTCATCCGGCTGACTCAAGCTCCGTTTTCTGAGCACTTTTAGAATAACAGTCCTGGTTCCAGGACAAGCCTGGGGGGTGGGGGGGGGGATGGAGAGGAGATAAGGAAGGAATAAGAGGATGAAATGGATCCAACAAAAGGGTCTGTAACCTTATATTATGGCCCACTCACTACCCAGGACCTGGTACTTGATGGATTTCTCCAGGCTTTCCATCTGAGCCCCAAGCTTCGGGCAGGTGGCTCCAACACCAATCCTGTCCGGGCTCTGAAAAGTAGATTTACTAAGAACTAGAGGAAAAGAAGCCAGAAGCCTGGGGCGGGGGGGGGGGGGGGGGTGTAGCGTAGGTGCTCACCCCTACCCCTGAGCAAACCTTCCAGGAGCCCAGCAAGGGTCCCTCTGAGCTCTTGGTCTAGTGGCAGTGGCGCATGCAGACTTGGGGCAGCAAGTAGCAGCTGGGCTATTCTTAGTCCCAGCTCTACTGGGATTGGGTCTGTGTAACAGCTGAAGGACAAGTCCTCCCCAGGTACCACCATGCCAAACCCCTCCCTCCCTCTCCCCCCCCCCACTCGGGCCCCTAGGGAAAGGAGGAAGCGTGGGGAATGCCCCTGGCCTTGAACAGGTCAACAATGCGCGTTGGGAAGAAAGCGGCTGATTCAGAGGTCCAAGGAAAGAGTAACTCACGGCGCCCCACCGCCGGAGGGGAGGCGGGCACCCGAGCAGGACAGAGCCTCCGCTTTCCCCCCCCCCCCCCCGCCCCGGGCTGCTGCCGCAGGCCACGCCGCGGCCGGGCCGAGCTCCGGGAAGCCGCGGGCACGCCCAAGTGCACACCTGTTTGCCATCCCCACCTGGGCCTCCCGGGGAAACCGGAGACCACCGCGGGCTCCGCTTTGCCTTCGCAGGGGGCGGGAGGGGGGGCAGCCCAGGCGTAGATTGGGGGTACAGGAGCGCACCCACCCCGGCCTCTATCCACCCAAGCCCGCCCCCCCTTCCCTCCCGTCTTTCTTTCTCTGCCGAAGCTGGCCAAAGCCGGAGCACCCCCACGACGTCCCGGCCCCGGGCCCCTTTCCCAGCTCCCCCCAACCCCCGAGCTGTGCGCGCCGCGGTGACTCACCCTGCCCCTTTCCGCCGAAGCCCAGACAAGGGAAGAAAATAAATGCAACTTTCCAAAGAAAACTCTGACGCGGGAGACGGCACCGGGAGCGAGCGGCCGATCCCACCCGCGGCCCGCCCGGCCCGGCCCGGCCCGGGGCTCCCCGCCCACCCCGCCGCCCCGCCCGGCCTGGGACGCTCGGTGGGGCCGGGCGCCTCCACCCAGCCCGCCCTCCACGGAAGAAAGCGCGCTTCGGCGGGCACCCGATCGGGCACCCGGCAGCCGGGGAGGGGGGTGGGCGCGCCCCGGTGCGCCCGCAGCCCCGCGCCCTCCTCCGGGACTCGCGCGGGGCTCGGCGCGCGGTCCCATCCCGCGGAGCGCAAAACACGCGACCCTGCCGAGCCGGCCCCGCAGCGCCCCGCCCGTCCCCGCGCTGGGCCACCTCCCCCATCCCGGTTCCCGGGGAGAGGAGGGGGCGCTCTTCTACCTGGCCGAGGCGTGCGCTGTCACCCGGGCCGGCGCGGGCCAGCTCGCCCCCCTCCGTGCCCCCACGCGCGCCAGCCGGCGGCTTTTAAATCTCCAGGTTACTCGGCGGGGGGAGAGAGCATGCGCGCTGGGGTTGCCAGGAGGGAGGCGGGGCGAGCGGGGCAGAGGTGGGGGGTGCCGCGAGGGGGGTGGAGGGGTGGGGCCGGTACCCGAGGGAAGAAAGCGAGCGGTAGGTCGCAAAGCTCGTCTTTGTAACCCGGGCGGCCGCCGCCACGATGGACAACTCCCCCCTCCCCCCCCCCCCGTGGCTCCCAGACGGCCCTGTCATTACCTTGGGCCGCGCATCGCCCCCTCTGTCGCTGCCACCCGGGCGTTTAGGTAAAAGCCCGCTGCCCATTCCCACCGGGCGCCTCCCCTCCACCACGCTCCAGAGCCAGTCTGCGACCGTGGCCCTTCTGGCTATCCCTTCCCCACGCACAGCGGCACCCCACCCTTCCAGGACCACCCCTTGAAAGATGTCACATTCTTCCAAGTCACTCACATACACACACACATACACTTAACTCTGTCCCTCTTTGGCGTGGGGTGGGGTGGGGGGGTGAGTGCTGGGGCTTGAACGCAGGGCCTGGGTGCTTTCAAGGCTGCCTGGCACTCGGCCACATGAGCCACAGCTCCACATCCAGGTTTTTTGTTGTTTTGTTCTGTTTATTTGGTAATTAATTGGAGATAAGAGTCTTATGGACTTTCCTACCCTGGCTGGCTTGGAACTGCGATCTTCAGCTCTCAGCCTCCTGACTAGCTAGGATTACAGGCTACCCAAGGCTTATAGAAGACTAAAATGTTCCCTGTATCTGCTGTTGAACAATGTTCCAACAAGTACCTGTTTCCAAAATGTATCTGACAGCTGGGTGCCCAGCAGGTGGGAGGCAGATAATTGGAGTCCTAGACTGGCTCCAGGGTGGGGGCCATTGTGTCTGTTTCTTCCTTGGGCATTTTATCTGAGTGGAGAAGCCCTGTGTATCTGTGGGTCTGAGCAGTGGGGATTCACCTAATCACACAAATATTAGGGAGAAAGCCATGCCAGTGTTGATGTGTACTATGTAAGAATGGTTTGGGTTGCCTCTGTGTGTGAACATGTACAGACTTTATATTTGACTTGTTAGTATTTCCTAAAAAACATGCAGTCTAACAAATATTCATGCCCAGCACTGGTAGCCCACACCTATAATCCTAGTTACTCAGGAGTCTGAGATCTGCCAATGGCAGTTCAGAGCCAAACTGGACAGAAAAGTTGGTAAGACTCTAATCTTTAATTAACCAGCAAAGAAGCTAGAAGTGGAGGTATAGCTGAAGAGGTAGAGTGCCAGCCTTGTCTGTAAAAGCTAAGCAACAGCATGAGTCACAGAGTTCAAGCCCCAGTACCTTCATACAAAAGAACTAACAAATATTTACAAACCATATTAGGTATTAGAGTCATCTAGAGTTGATCTGAAGTCCAGAGGACTTTAAGGTTAGATGCAAGTACTCCATCTTGTTGTATGGGACTTGAGCGTGCAGCACTTGGAGTGGAGTGGAGCCCTAGAACTATCTGCACTATGCCAGGCACTGGTGGCTCACGCCTGTAATCCTAGCTACTCAGGAGGCTGAGATCTGAGGATCGCGGTTCAAAGCCAGCCCGGGCAGGAAAGACTGTGAGACTCCTATCTCTAATAAACCACCAGAACACCGGAAGTGGCGCTGTAGCTCAAGTGGTAGAGCGCTCGCCTTGAGCTGAAAAGCTGAGGGACAGTGCGCAAGCCCAGAGTTCAAGCCCCATGACCGACCCAAAAAAAAAAGAACTATCTGCACTACAAAACCTTAGGAGATGCCCTTGCAAGAGGACCTGGTTGGACACCAGGACACTAGGTTCCAAAGCTAGCCCGGTGTCAACCAGCTGTGTGATGTGGGAAAAGTCTTTTCCATGTTCTGGGCCTCTGAAGGAAGAGTTAACCAGATCATCCTTAAAGTCACCTCCGGCTATGAGGCAGAAAGGGAGACCCGGAAGGGAGAGGGAGAAGGTGGGGTCCTGGTGGTCATGGGGAGAGTGGCTGCAGGAGTGAGCAGAGAGAGAAGTCGAGAATGGGCTTTCTGAGTCACAAAACAAGTCAAACTTGAAAACCATCTCTGCATAGCCTCCCTGGGAGGCGCGCACACATACACGTACACATACACGCCCCAGCTAGGGACCCTAGCTTTCCTAAATTGGTGGCATACTCACTTGGGGCCAGCAGAAAGATGAGGGTGGAGTCCTGGGTCCCTCAGTGGGTGTCCCCTTTGCCCCGGAAAAAAGAGGAGGACTCGGGGATTTCTGGGTCAGTTGGAAAATTACAGAGCCAGCTGAGGGTGGACAGTGGTATTTTCCAGGCTTGAGAAAGAACACAGGAAGCAGGAGAGAGTTGTCCCACCTCAGAAAACTGAGGAGCCTTCTCTCTCTCCCTCCAGCACCCCATCTACCTTATGCCTTGAAACACAGGGAAGAGGAGTAGAAAGCACCTGAGACTGAGCAGACAAGCAGGTGTGAGATCCCAGCCCCAGCCCAGCAGTGTGCCACTCCAACAGCTCCCCAGTGAAGACAACGTTCCTTTACCAGCCTTCTCAGGTGGATAGATGTGCTGCTCACTGGCAATCCCAGCACACAGAGGGCTAAGGCAGGCAGGGAAATCATGAATTTAAGGCCAGCTTGGCCTACACACACCCACACACCCACACACACTTTGTCCTAGATGAATAAATAAACAAACAGGCCAACAGATGCGTTATCCCTGTCCATTGTCCCTCTGGAAACCTCCCCTATTTTATCAATGTGGCCTCCTCAGGTAGTAATAATAGTTAATCATTATAGATTGTACTATTGTTTCCATGCTTTCCCTGGAATTATCTCCTTGGATCCCTAGAGCAAACTCTACAGAGAGGTACCATTTTTAGATAAAGAAATTGAAGTACTTTCCCAGTTAAGTCTCTTTTCTTCAACTATAACCAACATGGAAATCCAGCCACTGAAAATCAGGCAATCTTTGAGAGAGTGTGTGTGTGTGTGTGTGTGTGTGTGTGTGTGTGTGTGTGTGTGTGTGTGTGTGTGTGTGTGTGTGTGTGTGTGTGTGTGTGTGTGTGCGTGTGTGTGTATGCACGCACATGTGTGGGCACTGGTACTAGGACTTCAATTCAGGGCCTCGAGCTCTCCTTAACTTTTTCCGCTGAAGGCTGGCACTCTACCACTTGACCACAGCTTTACTTCTAGCCACCAATTGAGAATAGCAATCTTCATCTAGCCTTGCCAGGAGCCTCAGAGTCTAAGAGAAAAAGGCACAACCACATCCTAGCTAATACCCATACTGCTCCCTTCATAAAAGTCTGTGTCCAGGCTGGGAAGGTGGCTCAGTGGTAGAGCGCTTGCCTTGCATGCCTGAGGCCCTGGGTTCGATTCCTCAGCACCACATAAGCAAAAAGAAAAAAGCCGGAAGTGGCGCTGTGGCTCAAGTGGTAGAGTGCTAGCCTTGAGCTGAAGAGCTGAGGGACAGCGCCCAGGCCCAGAGTTCAGGCTGTGTCCTTTGGACCAAATAGAGACTTCTATGGACCTTGGTTCTTTAAATCAATTATGGGAAAATCTTCATGGCCCTTTCCCTTCTACCCTCCCTTCTTGACCATACACACACACACATACACACACATACACATACACACACACACCTTCCTCCCTGACCACTTCCCACTTCTAGGAAATGGGGATGACGTGAGGATCAAGGCCATCCTTGGGGAACTGCTAATAGTCTGGCAAAATGCATTAGCAGTTTCTGCTCCACCCCCACCCCAACCTCTCCCCATTATCCTTGGGCTCAGAGCAAGCATCCTCCTCATTCTACAGAGATAAGATACCCAGCTGGGGCTGCTTGACCTCCCAGAAGGCCGAGAAGCCACGGAGGACCTGGAGTTCCTCTGATGTTCTCATCTCCTCTCACCATCTCCATAATCTAAGGGCTGTGGTCCATGTCAAGACTTCTTTGCTGGGGGGGAGGGGGGAGGCTGGGAAGGGATGTGAAGGGTAAACCAAAGGAGGAGGCTGCAATGCTTGGTAAGAAATGTACGCATTATCCTGCCCATGTAATTGTAACCCCTCTGTACAGTGTGTTCACAAATAAAATTAAATTAAATTAAAAAAAAAAAAAGACTTTGCTTCTCTCACCCTGCCCCCAAGAAATCAGTCTCTTTAAGCATTAGGACCTGCATGAGGGCCAAATGCAGTCTGTGGACTTGAAAGGAGGAGGTCTGGATCTCCTGGACACAGCAATTCCATTTGAATGAGGGATAAATGTATCAGAAATACGTAAGAATGTAAGAGATGTTCCTCTGACCATTTTTGCCAGTCCCAGGACTTGAACTCAGGGCCTTGCTTGCTTAGCTTGCTTGCTAGGCTGGTACTTTACCACTTGAGTGACACCTTTTTTTTTTTTTTTTGGTCCGGTCGTGGGGCCTGAACTCTGGGCCTGGGCGCTGTCCCTCAGCTCTTCAGCTCAAGGCTAGCGCTCTTCCACTTGAGCCAGAGCGCCACTTCCAGCTGTTTTCTTTTTGCTTATGTGGTGCTGAGGAATCGAACCCAAGGCCTCAGGCATGCAAGGCAAGCGCTCTACCACTGAGCCACCTTCCCAGCCCTAGAAAAAAATTTTAAGTGCAGGATGAAGCATAGACTAAGCATATTGTATCAACTCCACACAAACACTATGTTGCCATTAAAAATTATGTCATAAAAAAAATGACATGATCCAGGCACTGGTGGCTCAGGCCTATAATCCTAGCTACTCAGGAGGCTGAGATCTGAGGATTGCAGTTTGAAGCCAGCCAGGGCAGAAGAGTCCATGAAACTCTTATCTCCAATGAACCACCAAAAAAGCTGGAAGTAGAGGTATGGCTCAACTGAGGTAGAGGTATGACTCAACCTTGAGGTAAAAAGCTAAGGGATAATGCCCAGGCCTGGAGTTCAAGCCCTAGTACTAGCACAAAAATTAATCAGTTAATTCATTTTTTAAAAGATCCAGGTGAGGGGCTGGGAAGGTGGCTCAGTGGTAGAGTGCTTGCCTTGCATGCGTGAAGCCATAGGTTCAATTACGCAGTACCACATAAGCAGAAAAAGCGGGCAGTGGTGCTATGGCTCAAGTGGTAAAGCGCTAGCCTTGAGCTGAGGAGCTCAGGGACAGCACCCAGAGTTCAGGCCCCATGATCAAAAAAAAAAAAAAAAAAAAAAAAGATCCAGATGACATTGTCCAAAAAGAAATGTACTCATTATCTGACTTATATTACTGTAAACCCTCCACACATCACCTTTATAATAATAATAAAAGTTTTAAAAAACAGATCCAACTGAGCCCATTCCTGCTTCAGAAAGTTCTGGGCTTTTCCATGATGTTGAGAAAAAATGGCTGAGACATAGAGAACCAATCACAGCACAAGACAGGGAAGATGACATCTAAGGGGACAGGAGGGAGGTAAGTCCCAACTGGTTTCAAGCAGAGATGTGGCAGGTAGGGGACACTTTGGTCTTTGAGTCGTCCAGGCAAGGGGGAGGCTAGATAAGCCCAGTACCCTAGCTCCCCTCCTTCCTTCCCTCCTCCCTTTCTCCTTTCCTTCTTTCCTCTTTCCTTTTTCCCTCCCTCCCTCCCTTCCTTCCCTCCTTCTTTTTGGTCAGTGCTGGAGATAGAACCCTGGCTCTTCTACTTGTTAGGCATGCACCTACCACTGAACTACCTGTAGCTAATTTAAGGCCTGCAAGACAAAAGCGTGGAAGGTAACTGGATCTCCTTCCCACCTCAGGTTTCAGGAGCACCACCCTCCCTGTGGGTCTCTAAGTGGGAAAGACACCGAGTGACCCCGCTGCTTTCTGAAATGCCTGGAGCAGAGAGGTGATTGTGTGCTGTGAATGCTGCCATTCTACTGGAGTTTAGACTGCCTGAGGGGCTAACTGCCAGGCTAAGCTAACTACTGGTGGGTCTGGAGAATGAGGAGGGACAGCCAGAGGCGACAGCGCTCTGCCAGCTCCACACCCCCATGGGACTCTCACCGGGAGGCTGCGTGCTAGGGTGGGCTCTGGAATCAGACAGACCCAGTGTGGCTCACAGAGGTGCATCCAATCATTCTTTTCTCTCCCGACTCACACATATTAAATAACAAGCACAAAGCAGGCTAGTGTAAGACTGGGGTAACTTTACGCCTGCCAGTAACTCATTTTTGATAGAGAAAGCTTTTGGGGGGAAAGAACACAGGCTGCTACATATATAATGTTCTTCATGGCTGAGAAGATGGCTCAGTGGTAGAGTGCTTGCCTCGCATATATGAGACCTAGGGTTCGATTCCTCAGCACCACATAAACAGGAAAAGCTGGAAGTGGCGTTGGGGCTCAAGTGGTAAAGCGCTTGCATTGAGCTGAAGAGCTGAGGGACAGCGCCCAGGCCCAGAGTTAAAGCCCCATGACCAACAAAAACAAATATAAATAAATAAATAAATAAAGTTCTTCAAATTAGGTCCTAGAGCACATTTCTTCAGTCTGTCTTCTCTATGGAATCCTAAATGTGAGGCCATACTAAGAACACCAGGACCTAGTTTCTGGTTCCAGTGGCCCCAAGAACTGTCCAAAAGTGATCTAGCCAGGTGCTGGTGGCTCACATCTGTAATTCTAGCAACTCAGGAGGCTGAGATCTGTGCATCAAAGTTCAAAGCCATCCTGGGCAGGAAAGTCTAAGAGACTTTTAAATTTTATTTATTATTTTTTGTTGGTTGTGGAGCTTGAACTCTGGGCCTGAACACTGTCCCTGAGCTCTTCAGCACACTTCTGGGTTTCTGGTGGTTAACTGGAGATAAGAATCTCACAGGACTTTCCTGCTTGGGCTGGCTTTGAACCGTCATCCTCAGATCTCAGCCTCCTGAGTAGCTAGGATTACAAGCATAAGCCACTGGCGCCCAGCTAAAATTTTTTAAATTTTTGATTGTGGGGCTTGAACTCAGGGCCTGGGCACTGTCCTTGAGCTTTCCTGCCCTGGATGGCTTCAAACTATGATCTTCAGATCTCAGTCTCCTAAGTAGTTAGGATCATAGATATAAGCCAGCAATATTTGGTTGTGAGACTTATCTCCAATCAACCTCCAAGAAGCCAGAAGTGGAGCTTCAGCTCAAGTGGGATAGCAAAAAAGCTGAGGGCCAGGGCCCAGGCTCTAAACTCAAGCCCCAGCACCAGCACATATACACACACAAAAGTGATCCAGCCACACTGTCAGCAAGTACAAACATCTCAAGACTGAAAAACAACTCTGGTGGTACGAAATGATCAGAGTTCAGCAGGACAGACCAAAAGTAGCCAGGCAGAGTGGAGGAGTTCTAAGCTGGGGCTTTGCAGCCAGGATGCTGGAAAGGGAGAATAATAATTACTCGCTTCTGTGCTATACTTAGCGGCTTACCAGCACTTTCAAAGACATCATTGGTTTGATTCTCACAAGTACCTTGAAGGTAGGCAGGTGCCACCTCCTTTTAAAGATGGAGACGCTGAGGTCACATAACTTGCCCAAGGGACAAATCTGAAGCAAGTGAGAACCGAGGGCCCCCTCATCTGGGTGTGCCCACAAGCGCCCTAAGCTTTCTGCCTGGCAGCCCAGGGAGGGCTCCCATTGCCACACTCTCAGCTCTGTGCCTCCGTTGTGTGTGACAGCGGCAGGCCCAGACAGAGCCCACACCAGGAGGCTGAGGAGCTCAGAGGGATTCTGTGTGATTGCTGGCTTGGACCCACAGTCTTCAGAGTGGGAGAAATAGAGGGGTCAAGCAGAGGGCAGGAGGGTGTAAGGAGAAGCCCCAGGTTTCATTCCCACTCTCCCCTGTCTGCATTGCAGAAATAAAAGCCAAACAAGTTGCTGAGCACTGGTGGCTCCCACCTGTAATCCTAGCTACTCACGGAGCTGAGATCTGAGCATTGAAGTTTGAAGCCAGCCAGGGTAGGAAAGTCCATGAGACTCTTATCCCCAATTAACCACCTGGCAGAGAGGTGGCAGCAGAGCTGTGGCTCAAGTGGTAGAGCACTAGCCTTGAGCACAAAATCTCAGGGACAGTGCCCAAGCCCTCAATTCAAGCCCCAGGATTGGTGTACACGTGCATGTGCACACACACACACACACACACACACACACACACACACACACACGGAACAACTCATCATCCCCCACCATTAACTGTTTCCAGGATATGTACTCTACTGGATGTGAGTCAGGATGTATAAGAGTCAGACTCGCAGAGGGACTTACCAGGGCATCTGAGGTAAGGCATCAAATCTGCAATCTCTCTCTTATAGATGACCACTTGAGCTGTAGATATTTCAGGACAGAACAAGTTAAAAAAGGGGTAACAAATGAATAAGACAGTCCCCACCTTGGGAGGGGAGTGTCCTATGAGATTGAGGATCCTTCTGGATGAGCAACTTTTCTATTCTGAAAGGAATGGCTGGAATGGGCCAGGGTTGTGTGAGATAGGCTGGGGCTGGAGTAACTGGCAGGATTTGCTACCTGGCCCTGTGTGTGTGTTGGGGGAGTGAGGGGGGCTGATACTATAAAGCCATTCTCACGGTCCTGATGCAATGCTTGAGATAATAAGCAAGTGAGTAATTAATAACTAGATTGTGCTGCAGGGTATGGCACAACTTTTTCACAACCAATCCCCAGGCTTCTGGAAGGTAGTGGCCCAGGTGGCTGGACAAGGACACTAGAGGAAAAGAGGCAGTGGTGGGTGGTGCCATGCTGGGCACCTGGGCTAGGAAAGAGGACCGGAACACCCACAAATAGTGACTGGACACCCTCTGGCCCAGTAGCCAAGGGATGTGTCCCTTCACTGCAAATCATATGAACCTTGTCCACTGCTGGCAGCTGGCAGTCACTTTTACCAGGTGCACTTACCAGGTGCTCTGAGAAGGTACCTAGGGATTGCACAGTAGGCACGGGGTCAGATGTGAGACAACCAGAGATACTCTGCCTCCACCTCCCCCTCCCATCTCACGTGCCCCGCTGGAGCTGACTCTTCTCCTACCAATCTCCTACCCTATGTTTCCACTCGACATAGGTACTCTAGAGACCAAGGGGATTCGCAGGTCTCAGACTCAGAGTCAGGTAGACCAGCTGGCTAGCTGGTTCTGCCCTTAGTGGCCATCCGGGCAACTTCCTGCCTCTGTGAGATTGGCTTGCTCCCTCTGTGGGATGGACAGCACACATCTCAGATTTCGTGTGTGTGTGTGTGTGTGTGTGTGTGTGTATGTGTGTGTGTGTGTGTGTGATCAGAGTGCTCTTAGTTTGTTACCTGACACAGAGCACTTAGTAATTGTTTCTCCCCTGTCCCTAGCTCCCACCCTTTCTTCCCTGTTCCCCTTCTCCCTAGCTCAGGTCCAACACCTGTTTCTGTCTCCATTATACTGCAGATCTGTATCTGCTTCTTGCTTAATTCCCTGTGCCATAAAACTAGTGACACCACGTCAAAATGCTTTCATTAGCAACCTCTTCCCTTTGGTCCTGGTCACTCTGAGAAGGACATCCATTCTGTTTTATAGTGTACAACCTTGGAGAACAGGAGACAGATAACTCCTAGGTCAGAAAGGGGTGGGGCTAGTCTAGAACCCAGGGCCCACTCCCTTTGCACTGAGCTTCCTGGAGATTGCACAGGTATTTCTAGAACTTATCTCCCTGTTCTAAGGGTCTCTCTGAGGAGCCCTGAGAAGCTGCAGAACTGGGTTTGGTGGGAAGCTGACCCTATCTCAGTCTATTGGCCAGGGCTAAATCAGGAAGACTAAACCCTGTTATAGAGACTCAGGCCCAGACCACAAATGGGAACTCACAGAGAAGGGGAGGCTCCCAGGGATGGGAGCAGAGTTTTATTTGTGAGATGATGGGTCCTCATGGGAGGTCCTCTCACAGCTCCTAGATTGGCACAAAGATCAGAGTTCATCCCCATGAGTGGTTTTCAAAGTGGTTTTGTATGCAGTATGTCATTTGGCAATTGCAGTGGCCTTGAGAGACAGGTGTCAGTCCCACTGCTGGGCCACAGGGCAGATAGCATTAGAGCCTGGCCTTGCCCTCTGGCCTCTGACTAGGTTTACTTCTAAGGGGACCCAAGGGGACAGAGGCTGCTGAGTACTTGGATGTGGGAACAGTTAAGACAGGAAAAGTTTCCATCTCTGCTTCCTAAGAACTCTTTGGAGGGCTGGGAAGGTGGCTCAGTGGTAGAGTCCTTCATGAGACCCTGGATTCAATTCCTTAGCATTACATAAACAGAAAAGGGCAGAAATGGCATTGTGGCTCAAGTGGTAGAGTGCTAGCCTTGAGCTGAAGAGCTCAGGGACAGTGCCCAAGCCTAAAGTTCAAGCCCCACGACTGACCAATAAAAACAAACAAGGGGGAGGATGGGAAGGGATGGGAAGGGGAAACAAAGGAGGAGGCTGCAATGCTTGATAAGAAATGTACTCATGCCGGGTGCTGGTGGCTCACGCCTGTAATCCTAGCTACTCAGGAGGCTGAGATCTGAGGATCGCGGTTCAAAGCCAGCCCGGGCAGGAGAGACCGTGAGACTCCTATCTCCAATAAACCACCAGAAAACTGGAAGTGGCGCTGTAGCTCAAGTGGTAGAGCGCTCGCCTTGAGCTGAAGAGCTGAGGGACAGCGCCCAGGCCCAGAGTTCAAGCCCCCACAGCCAACCAAAAAAAAAAAAGAAATGTACTCATTATCTTGCCCAAGTAATTGTAACCCCTCTGTACAGTACTTTCACAATAAACAAACAAGCAAACAAAAAACAAAACAAAACAAAACAAAAAGGGAGAACTCTTTGGTAGGCTGGGCACTGGCAGCTCATGCCTGTAATCCTAGCTACTCAGTGGACTGAGATCTGAGGATTGAAAACCAGCCTGGTCAGAAAAGTCCATGAAACTCTTATCTCCAATCAACTAGCAAAAAGCTAGTAGTGGAGCTGTGGTTCAAACTGTAGAGCACTAGCCTTGAGCAAAAAAAAAAGCCTAAGGCACAGTGCCCTGGCCCTGAATTCAAGCCTCAGTACCAACACACACACACACACACACACACACACACACACACGTTGTCTTTAGCAAAGGGCCCTTTTTCTTTAGAGTGAGCAAGACAGGGTTAGGGCATGGCCCCAGCACTCCAGACTCGCTACACAGGGAGGGAGAAGGCCAAGGAGAAGGTGTGGACAGCTGGTAAGTACCAGGCCTCTGCACCGTGCCTCACCCCTGCACCTAGTGCAGTAGCTACTGCTCCCTCCTGCCCTCTGTGTCCAGTTCATCCCCAGCTCACTGGCCTTGCTGAGGACAGAGCCTGTGATTTACATTTTGATTATTGTCCCTTCTTCTCTACTGCCACGAACAGACACATCCCCGCCCCTGAGGCCACTAGCAGCCTCTGTCCATGTTGCCGACCCCATCAAGCCTGGCGCTCTGCCACACAGAAGGTGGTTATAAACTCTCCAGGGGGAGAGAGCCTGTCATTAGGAGTGGCTTCCCACCTCCCTGAAGCCACTAGCTCTCCTGTTTGCCCTAAGAATACTCTACTGGCCGCCGGAGGTCTGCAGCCCGCCCTCCCACACAGGCCAGCCCAGCGGATGTGAAGCAGCCTCTGGGAGAAGACGGGTTCAGAGGGCTCCTCTCTTAGGCGGGTCACCTTTGTCTTGGGCATTTGATGTCCCCAGTGTAGCCACTTTGACACTCCATCCTCTACCTTGTAATGAAAAGCGAGCTCAGGGGAAAGGGAGGCAAGCCTGGCTGCAGCATCACAAGGAGATCTGGCAGGGAATCTTGGGGCCCTTCTCCAATGGCCCAGGAGCTGGGCTGCCTCCTGAACGGCCCCTGGGCTCTTGGAGATTGGCACTGGCTCTGAGGCCAGGGGTGAAACAAGACCTCTCAAAGCAGGCAGCCAGCAGCAAGTTCTGGAAGGGGAACCATCCCCTGGGCCCTCCCACCCCTCCTTGCCACTGTGCAGCCCCTTTCTTCCTGGGATCATCCACAATCCACATGCTTCTTCCCTAAAGAGTCAGACGGTGGGTGTCTTCCAGAGCTACGTGGTCTCTGTCACAGCGGACTGTGTTTGTATCACAGAAGCAGCCTTGGATCATATAGAACTAAAGGTTGATTCTAAGGCAATTTTATTTATGAACTATTAAAACTTCTAAGGCCTGAGCAGCATGCTCAGGTCTGCAATCCTATTTAAGAGACTAAGATCTAAGGACTGAGATTCAAAGCCAGCCTGGGCAGGAAAGTCTATGAGACTCTTATCTCCAATTAATCACCAAAAATCCAGAAGTGGAGCTGTGGCTCTAGTAGTAGAGGATCAGCTTTGAGCAAAAAAGCTCAGGGATAGTGCCCAGGCCTTGAGTTCAAACCCTTGTAGATGGGGGTGAGGGTGGGGAAGAGTTCCCAACAATATTTATGTGTCTGAAAGTCTTCTTTTAGCCCTGTCATTTTTTAATTTTTCCTAACCATTTAAAAATGTAATCCCTACCTTGAAAAAAAAGTTAAGAAACAAAACAAAACCTGTCCTTCCTCATGAACCACAGGGAACCAGCAGTGGCCTGGATGATGGGGCGGGGTGGGGGGTGGGTTCTGTTATCTCAGCATCAAAGCTGCCTCGAGTTTCAGCATCCTTAAATGAAAAGATCATTTGATCAGAGGGATGGAGATTAGTGTGTAACAGCACCCAGGCTGGGCTTTGCTCTCTTTGGATAAGGATATGGGCTTAATTTTAAGCTACTGCTGTGTCCATATCTATTTTGTGCTTTTGTACCATTCTCTTAACCTCACCACACTCTTGTGAAACTAAGTGGAAACATTTCTCTTTTACAGATGAAGAAAAGAAAAATTCAAAGAAGCCAAACAAATTGTCCCATGGACCACGTCTGGTAAAGCTGGGGTACAGATTCATACCTGGTTTTCTGGTCTTCAAGGCCCGCATGCTGTCCTGTAATCTTAAGGAGGTTCATTTATCACCTAGCAAAATATTTGTTAGGGAAGCAGGCAGGTGAGCTCTTTGTCTTGGAGTAGATATTGTAGATAATCACTCATACTCACTACTGAAGAATGTCAGATGCTGGGCGCCGGTGGCCCACGCCTGTAATTCTAGCTACTCAGGAGGCTGAGATCTGAGGATCATGATTCAAAGCCAGCCCAAGTAGGAAAGTCCATGAGACTCTTATCTCCAATAAACCATTCAGAAAACCAGAAGTGTTGCTGTAGCTCAAGTGGTAGAGAGCTAGCCTTGTGCTGAAGAGCTCAGAGACAGCGCTTAGGCCTAGAGTTCAAGTCCCATGATTTAAAAAAAAAAAAAAAAAGTCAGATGTCTATGAAAGAAGTCAAGAGGTTCAGGGAGGGAGGACCTTGAAAGTCACACAAGAAAGCTTATCTAAGAAGTGAGGATCCGGGGCTTGGAAGGTGGCTCAGTGGTAAAGTACTTGCCTTGCATGCATGAGGCCCTGGGTTTGATTCCTCAGCACCACATAAGCAGAAAAAGCCAGAAGTGGGGTTGAGGCTCAAGTGGTAGAGCACTAGCCCTGAGCTGAAAAGCTGAGGGACAGTGCCCAGGCCCAGAGTTCAGGCCCCACCACTGGCAAAAAAAAAAAAAAAAAAAAGAAGTGAGGATCCTGCCCCAGGAAGATCCTAGAGGAAAGTATCAAGAAGAAGACTCAGCAAATGCAAAGGCCCTGAGACAGGACCAGCAGGCACAATGGGTGAGCAAGTTAGAGGGAGGGAAGTAGAAAAGGAGTCAGACAAGTGGGCAGAAACCAGATGTGTGACTTTCATTCTCCTACAACAGGAAAGGTATTAGAAGGGGCAACCAGAGATGAGACAGGATGCAATTTACAGTTTGAAAGATCACTTTGGGAGTAATGAATTTGGTGGGAAAGAATATCACTATGTCTAGTGGGAAAGTGGTGATGATGATAGATACGAAGAGGCTTAGAACAGAACACAAGTATGTCATGAGAGCTAGCGGGTCCTTGAGGGGCTGGGAATGCCTCATCCAAAGGGAAGCCCTTCCCCTTCCTCCTCATCCTTCTGTCTCCACTATCCACACCCCCACACAAGACCAGGGGCTCAAAGGATGATGGGAGAGAGACCTTGCAGGGACTCAGCATTCTGGAAGGCAGGGGAATTTGACCCTTCCAACTACTCTTACTAAGGGCTTTAAAGATCTAGGGCTGTTCCCAGCCATATCCCTGGCTGCAGATGGAACTCAGAGGAGCTTGGGAGCTGGGAGGGATCTGGGGCAGGAAGGGTAGATGAGAACAGAGAACAAAATCAAGAGCCTGGAGTCCCTTTTCTTCCAGAGAGATGCAAAGGGAGCAATGGAAGAGGGTGGAACCTCTCTTCTCAGGCAACTTGTGGCTGGGGACAGTCCAGCAATGGGATGGAAAGGTTAAACATCTTTGGTGAGATCAAAGGCAGCCCTGGGTGGAGGGCAGTGTAAGGCCAGGCACTTTCTGGAAGGCAATTTTGGCTGTTTAGGGTTTGGAATGTGAAGGGAGAGGTGGTTGGTGGATGGTTTGCATGGGCGTGGACCCGAGGACAGTTTTCTGACTAGAGTGTACCAGTAGCATTCCAAAGAGGGACAACACTGTCCAACCCAGGCCTTCCATGAAGCAGGAGAAAGCTTGCTCCAAGACAGGAGAAACAGCCCCTACTCTGCTTGTAGGCACAAAGTACGCCCAGAGAGGTGTATGCATCTCACCCAGTAGCTCACTGCTTATCACCCTGCTGCCCATGTCTCCCACCAACCCCAGGGCTTCCTCTAGGCCAGGGGCCTTCCAAATGTCAGCACTAATCAGCTTCCCACCATCTATCCCCCACCATCCGCCTCCCTCCCCCACTATCTAGGACTCCTTTGCTTACCCTTAAGAGGGAGGCAGGTAGGGGCACCCTTATCTACTCAGGAGCTGCTGGGAGTCAAGAACGTCATACATACAGTTACTATTTTATTTTACTCCTATGAAAACGATTCAGATTATAGATTAAGAGTTGGTGATTCAAGCCTGTAATCCTAGCTACTCAGCAGGCTGAGATCTGAGAATCTCTGTTTGAAGCCAGATTGGGCAGGAAAGTTCATGAGATTGCTATCTCTAATTGACCAGTGAAAAGCCAGAAGTGGAGCTCAAGTGGTAAAGCCCTTGCCTTGAGCACAAAGTCAAGGATAACAACTAGACTCTTGAGTTCAAGCCCCAGAACTAGAACAGAGAGAGAGGGAGGGAGGGAGGGGGGTGGAGGAATCTCAGCAAGATGAAGTGCCTTACCAGGAACCCACAGTTAAAAAGTGGGAGGGGCAGGATATACATCAAATGTCCTGGGTCTGGGAAGGTGGCTCAGTGGTAGAGCAGCGCTTGCCTTCATGCATGAAGCCCTGGGTTCGATTTCTCAGCACCACATAAGCAAAAGGAAAAAAAGCCGGAAGTGGCGTTGTGGCTCAAGTGGTAGAGCACTAGCCTTGAGCTGAAGAGCTGAGGGACAAGCGCCCAGGCCCAGAGTTCAGGCCCCATGACCGGACCCCCCCCAAAAAAAAATCAAATGTCCCTTTAAAGTGTACATTTCACCTGTACTAGAGCCATTTCAGCATCTCTGTGACCTTAAAGGTCATTCCTCCCCTCCCACCCCCCCGCAGGTGCTGTTGCTGACTGCTCGCCCCTCTCTTTCTTTGGAAGAGGAAAGGTACCTCTAACCCTGACATCCTGAAAAGTTTGGTGAGTCACCTCCCTAGGGAAGCAGCAGCCAGCTGTTTCCTGCCCCCATAACTGCTCCCCATGTCCCCTCACCTATAACCCCACATGGCTCTTCTAGAATCATGTCCCAGGGACTGTACAGGGAAGCCCTGCCTGGAGGGAGAGGAAGAGCCTCCCTGCAGCCCAATCCTGGGACTCTAGCCAATCTCAGCCTGCTCCCCGCTGTGTTTCACACCCCTCCCCAAGCCTGAAGAGGCCAGCTCTGTCCCCAGCAGCTGGACACAGCAGGGGAAGGGGGCAGCCACACTCCCACTCACCACCAGGCAGCAGCTGAGGGGCTGGGAATAAGAACTTGACTTTCTCTGTGGCCTTTCAGATACCCAGCCTGTTTCTCATCCTTTGGCCGGGTTCTCTAGAAGCATCCATGGCCCATGTGTGGAGGAAAACACCCCTTGTCCCAGACTGGGCTGGGCACCCTCATAGAGGGCAGAGATGGCACAGAGTGGAGCAGCTGCTTCTCTTCCTACCCTTCCCATGATACCCACGAAGAGAGGGCACTGGGGACTTGGGTTTCCCAGCTCAGCTGAGAAGCCATTTCCTTTCATTAAAGAAGCATGTAATTAGCCTGGGGAAGTGGGAGGGCCCCAGAGTGAACACTTCATTTGGCCACAGTGACAAGAGGGCTCCAGAGGGACAAGAAGCCCCCTTCCCCCACCCCACATGCAAAGACTCTGCTTCTCTTGTTGAGGTTCAGAAAACAATACCCCAACAGACTTTCTTTGGTTCTCTAGTCTCCTTGTTCTGTAAGGCCAGCCATGGAAACCAGAATCTGTCTTTCTCAAGGTAGAAATCTAGGATCCCCTCCTTCAAAGCCAGTAATAGAACCTAAAAGGTTACTCTAAGTATCTCCCATCTCCCTGTGTGAGCACAGGCCATAAAGACATGTTCTGACCAAGGTCTTAAGACCCTGCCTACCTTTCCAAAGGCATTTCCTGACCAAGGTCATGAGACTTTCTCCAGTTCCAGGAGTCCAGCCCCAAGCTGCACGTGAAGAATGTGAATAGATGCGCCTTGCCTCTCCCCACCAAAGTCCACTAGCACTACACCGCACCTGTTGTCCAATTGCATTTCTATATAACTGTCTTCTTTTTCATCAACTCACAGCTAGGTGCTGATGATTCATTTGTAATCCTAGCTACTTAGGAGATTTAGATCCCAAGGATCCTGATTTGAAGCCAACTTAAGCAGAAAAATCTGCAAGTCTCCCTCTTCTAAAATAACCAATAGAAAGCAGGGCTAGAGGTGAGTGCCTCATGCCTGTAATCCCCGCTATTCAGGAGGCTGACATCTGAGGATCATGGTTTGAAGCCAACTCAAGCAGAGAAGTCTGCAAGTCTCTTATCTCCTTTTTTTTTTTTTTAAGGCCTGACAAAAAGCTTGGGGACAACATGCAGGCTCTGAGTTCCAAGCCCCAGGACCTACTTACCCACCCCCCCCCCAAAAAAAAAATCACAGCTAGAGGTATGGCTATGGCTCAAAGGAGAAAGCAAGTTGAGCAAGAATAAATTCAAAACCCAAAACAGAGCCAAAACATTAAAAAAGTATTTGTTACTTTCTCTTGTTAAGCTGTTTTTGTTATAGAAGTGTGGCTGTGATGTTTAACAAAAGGAGAGGGCAAGACGGGGATCCACACGTTCCTCTCCAACACTCTCACATACAAATCATACACACAAAAGAAACTCTAGGTCAGGCCTGTACACAAAGTACATACCTGTAATCTCAGCACTTGGGAGAGGAGGCAGGAGAATTATGAATTAGAGGTTTACCTTGTCTGAAAGAAAGAAAGAAAAAGAAAGAAAGAAAGAAAGAAAGAAAGAAAGAAAGAAAGAAAGAAAGAAAGAAAGAGAGAGAGAGAGAGAGAGAGAGAGAGGGAGGGAGGGAGGGAGGAAGGAAGGAAGGAAGGAAGGAAGGAAGGAAGGAAGGAAGGAAGGAAGGAAGGAAGGAAAGGGGAGGGGGAAAAGGAAGGAAGGAAGAGAAAAGAGGAAGAATCTTCATGGTGGCCCTGACCTATAATGTTAGGACTTAAGAAGCAGAGGCAGGAGGATCACTAAGTTTGAGGACAGCCTGGGTTGAATAGTGAGGTCCTGTCTCAAAAACTGTAGGGAGCCGAGGCGAGACTCCGCCCACTCCCTTGCAGCAGGCTAAAAACATTCCGACTCCCACCCGCTCTTTGACAAAGGACACCGCAGAGGCAATCCAGTCAGTAAATTGTGACAGCCCACAGCATCATCGGTTTAGCTATCACAGGGATTGCTATTAGCACTGTTGCTAACAGCAGGAAGATCAGCTGTATCAGGAGACGAGTGGATGGCATCTTCAAGATGGGGTTCTTCTGCAGTCTCCACTGGCCTGGTCAGTCTCGTTGGCACCCAGTGAGGTACTTCTTGACTCTGTGGAAAAACACAAACAGCTCCCCTGGATCTCGTTATTACCGGATCCGGTCCATACCATTTATTATTAATAACATCCTTCCACATAACCATGTCTTTAGTATCCATGGAGTCTCTTGTCATATGCCGATCTGCGGCAGACTGATCGTTGTCATTTAGAATTTAAAAATTAAGGGTAAAGAGCGCAAGAGAAAGTCTTTCCCTGGGGGACGCGGACTCAGCAACTCCCCCTTTTTGTTTTTGAAGCATTTCTTTTATGCTTCTATTAGCTCTTTCCACTATACCTTGTCCTTGAGGATTGTAGGGCAATCCGGTGGTGTGGGCAACCTGCATTTGTGCGCAAAAGGCGCGAAAACCATGGGAAGTATAAGCAGGGCCATTATCCGTCTTGAGTCTAAGGGGCTTTCCCCAAGCTGCCCAAGCTTCTAAGCAGTGTATTCTGACGTGAGACACCTTTTCTCCTGCCAAAGGTGTGGCATGAATGACACCGGAAAAGGTGTCCACAGACACATGTAAATATTTCAACTTACCAAATTCCGTCAGATGAGTAACATCCATTTGCCATAGGGCATTTGGTCTCAACCCCCTGGGGTTTACCCCCACCTGGGGAGGATGAAGAAAGGTAACACAAGATTTACAGGCTTTAACAATATCTCTTGCCACATGCCTGGACAAATTATATCTTTTCCTAAGGGTATTAGCAGGTACATGATACAATCTATGAAAGTCTTTTGCCAATTCTACAGGATCAGCAGCGACCAGAGCCATAGCCCGAGTTGCCTGGTCCACCAAATCATTACACTTTGCCATCGGGCCCGGCAACATAGAGTGGGCACGAATATGTCCAATATAAAAAGGATGTTTTCTGTTTAAGATGAGGGATTGAATCTGTAACAAAACATTAGAAATTGTACTGGCCTGCTTAACTGAAGCAGCAACTTCAAGAGAAGCAACGGCATTTACAACATATAATGAATCAGAAAATAAATTAAAAGGTTGATCAAATCTTTTAAAAACTTCAAGCACAATTAAACATTCAACAGCCTGTGGGACATTCGGCCGAAAATTAAAAACTACCGGCTGTTTGTGTCCTTGAACAAAAAAGGCACCTTGTCCAGATTTTGATCCATCCGTAAAGATGGTCAGAGCATCAGCCAAGGGCTCCTTTGAAGTGACAACAGGAAAATACACTAAATTTTTGTTAACTATGGCAAGCAGAGGATGCTTAGGATAATGATTATCAATTACATTTGGAAATGAGCAAACAAGAATTGCCCACATATCCATTGTGGCTGCTAAAATTTCAACTTGCTCACGGGTGTATGGAATAATTAATTTATCTGGAATTTTTGCAAAGTGCATTAAACAATACTTCATACCCAAAATTGCCTGTTTAGCCACTAATTCAGGAAAATATTGAACAGTTTTTGCTCCCACAGAATTGCCGTGGAGCCACAATAAGGGGCCATTTTGCCAAAGAACCCCCGTGGGATAATTTTTTGTTTTTAATATACATAAATCAATAGGTAATTTTAAATCAACCCGTGAAAGTTGAGCCCTAGACAAAGCTGCCTCAACCTTTTGTAGGGAATTTAGTGCTAAAGGTGTCAGGGATCTAGAGGAGGTGACTTCAGGGTCGCCCTCCAAAATAGCAATTGCAAGCATTAGCCGCTTTGGAGAGTGGATCCTCACCCCAGATTTGGCTGTCGGCCCTGAGAGGCAGTTAAGCCTTACCATCCTGCATAGCCTTAGCACCCCGAGGGATCAGGGGATCCCATTGCACCGGGACAGGTATGCAATTTGCAATTTGGGACAGGGTGCAAGGCAAGTGCACTGCACTTGAGGAGATGGTTCTCATCTCCTCAAGAAGAGCATGCTGGGTTGCAAGTGGGTTGATGCCCAAGATCCCACCTCTGCAAAAAAGGCATCGGACGGGCCTGGTCATCACTGGGGAAGGCGCGCCCCTCAGGCGAAGGCCAGTGCAAGGTCCTCTCATTAATGTCTTAGACAGAGGCCCAACCTCTACTCTTACCTGTTGCCATAAAACAAAGAAGGGGGAACTGTAGGGAGCCGAGGCGAGACTCCGCCCACTCCCTTGCAGTTTTGAGGATTACCACTCCAGACGGTGCTTGGCGGGACGCCTGGGCTGTGCGCGTGCGCGAGCCCGGTAGTGTCCCCAGCCAATCCCATGACACCTGGTGACGGTAAAAGGCAGGCGACCAACAATAGAAAAGACCCGTGTTCGAATTCCCTATATAAGCGGCTGTGTTTCGGGTGCACGCTCTCTCGCGCCCAAGCTCTCCTACAACTAAAAGGCTCTCCAATAAAGCGTGATCTGAGAAGACTCCTGGAGTGGTGGTCGTTTTTCCTCGCTGGTCGAGTAGGCGGTCACTACAAAAAACAATAACAACAACAAAAAACAGGGCTGGGAATGTGACTTAGTGATAGAGTGCTTGCCTAGCGTGCATGAAGCCCTGGCCTCAATTCCTCAGTATCACATACGCAGAAAAAGCCAAAAGTGGGGCTGTGATTCAAGTGGTAGAGTGCTCTAGCCTTGAGCAAAGACGCTCAAGGACAGTGCCCAGGCCCTGAGTTCAAGCCACAGGACTGGCAAAAAACAAAAACCAAAAAACAAAGGAAAAGAAAAGAAAAACAACAACAAAAGGAGGAGACAGAGACAGAGACAAATAGAGACAGAGACAGAGATGTCCTAGGTGCCCACCCTTGAGTGTGAGTTGCTCAGGGTTCATACTGTGGCAGGAAGTAGACAGGTGCAGGCTGCCTTAGCCCTGAGTAAGTAGAGTCCCGAAAGTTTTGAAACCTCTTTTCTCTCTGTTTCTAGTCCAGGCCTGGGTAGCCAAATGGGTTTCAGTGGTCTAGGTGAAAATCAGAGAGCTTTCTTAAAGCTCCCAGGAACTGCAAAGGAGAAGAAGGGGGGCCAAGGGTTGATTCCTTCAGATAACTTTAGCTTTATCCCTTGGCCCTCAAAAAGCTTAAAAAACAATTTACTTGGGGGGAAGGGCGTGGTAGAGGGAAGAAACTGTAGGAAATGAAATTAGATTAGTAGTTGTCAACTGGAGGCAATTTTGTCCCCTGGGGATGCTTGGCAATGTCTGAAGACATTTCTGATTATCACCATGGAAGGGGTGTTATTGGCATCTAGTGAGTGGAATGTCAGAGATGCTGCTAGGCATGTTACAATGCCCAGGACAATCCCCCACCCTTCCACAGCAAAGAATCATCTGATCTAAAGTGTTAGTAGTGCCAACATGGAGAAGCCTGTTTTAGATAAACCAATACTTCCTTTTTTTTTTTTTTTTTGCCAGTCCTGGGGCTTGAATTCAGAGGCTTGGCACTGTCCCTGAGCTTCTTTTGCTCAAGCGCTCAAGGCTAGCATTCTACCACTTGAGCCACAGTGCCACTTCCAGGTTTTTCTGTTTATGTGATACTGAGGAATCAAACCCAGGGCTTCATGCATGCTAGGTAAGCACTCCACCACTAAGCCACACTCCCAGCCTAACCAATACTTCTTGATACATTAGGTTCCAAATTCCTCCTTTTTCCCAGATTCCAAAAGGGGAGAATGTTGCTGGGTGCTGGTGGCTCATGCCTATAATCCTAGCTACTCAGGAGGCTGAGATCTGAGATGACAGTTTAAAGCCAGGCCAGCAGCAAAGTTTATGAGTCTCTTATCTCCAACTAACAACCAAAAAAGCTGGAAGGAGACATGTGGCTCACATGGTAGAGTGTTAGTCTTGAGCAAAAAAAGCTAAGGGACAGTGCCTAGGTTCTGAGTTCAAGCCCCAATACCAGCACAACAAAATAAAAGGGAAGAATGCCCCACACAACTGCCCTTTAACACAGGGAAACAACAAAGCAAGTGATCCTGGAGGTAAAGAGCACAGCCCAGCTTCCACGGTCACTACTGCTCCTCCTGAACACCTGTACTGGGCAAACAGCAAGCCAGGCAGGTCTGCAGGCCCCAGGACCACCTCCAGCCATGAGCAGCAACCTGGGTTACTAGAGGGAAGTATACAGTGTGGTTCTTGGCATTGCTTTCTGCCTGGTGGTCATTCTGTTCAATATCTCTCCTATTTTCCCCTACGCTGAAACCCCCTAGTGCTGCCCTGGGTTTCCAGACAGAGTTCAGCCACTTATGTGCCACCCTGCCACTCTCCGTGGAGCAGGAGGGCACCTACATAAACGGGTGGATGGGACTCTCCGAATGAGACCCTTCAGTCCAAAGCCCAGACTCAGGTGACTTCCCTGGGGAACAAAGGAGAAGGAACAAGAGAGCTTGTGGGATTATCCTACCTGGCACCTTCCCATCTCTGCCATCTGCTGCAGCACAGGAAATGGCAGGCTAGGGGAGAGGTCATACCATCTCCAGCCCCTTCCACCCTCAACAGGGTCCCACAGCCCCAATCATTCCCATCCTGCATCCTGATGCACAGCCCTAACCAGGGAACAGTGGCCAGCCTGAAGAGCGTAGGAAGGAGGCCTGGTCTGTGCTCTTCTTGAGTGCTAGACCATTTCAACCTAGACCGTTGTCTAGGCTCACTCACAAGTATCAAAATATGCATAATAATTACCTTGTTTGCCAGATAGCTCATAGAACAAATACAAATAGAGAGTAGCAAAGCAAGGCAGACAGGAGACACAGAGGGAGGCACTGTGTTCCCCAGCCTGCCCTCCCTTCTCATTTGCCTAGATTGCACCATAATCCCACACAAGAGATAGAACAGTTAGAGAAAGATTACTTCCCAGTGTCACAAGACTATATGGGCGGGCTGGGAATGTGGGTTAGTGGCAGAGTACTTGCCTAGCGTGCATGAAGCCCTGGGTTTGAGTCCTCAGTGCCACAGCCACAGAAAGGAGTGGAAGTGGTGCTGTGGCTCCAGTGGTAGTGCTAGCTTGAGCAAAAGAAGCTCAGGGACAGTGCTCAGGCCCTGAGTTCAAGTCCCAGGACTGGCAAAAAAGAATAAATGGGCACTGTGGTTCAGCAAGGGCTCCTTGCCTTTACTGATTCTGGGGAGCACACACTGCTGGGTGGCCTGGGCTTGGTGGCTTTCCAAATGAGCCTGTAACAATCCTGGAAGTGATGGGACTGACATAGTGCAGAGACTCAGAAATGGTCTTGTCATGAACCTGGCTGGTTAGTGAAAAACTAGAACTCAAACCCAGTTTGTGACTTTTCATCTACTTTTGTTCAATTTACTGCTCCAGAGGCTTCTGTCAAGCTGGATATTCTAGGAAGCAACAGAGACATAAAGTAATAGGCAGCAGGTTTAAACTCAAAGGCTTCCTTCCTGCTAGGCAGGTGCTCTACCCCTTAAGCAGTCTGTAGCTCTTTTTTTTTCAGCCAGGACCTCAACTTCTTGCCCAGGGCTGGCCTCAGACCTTGTGCTGCCTACCTTTGTCTTTCCACATAGCTCCCCATGCTGTTGTCGAGATGGAGTCTTGCTTACTTTTTTTTTTTTTTTTTTTGTTGCCAGTTGTGGGACTTGTACTCTGGGCCTGGGCACTGTCCCTCAGCTCTTCAGCTCAAGGCTAGTGCTCTACCACTTGAGCCACAGTGCCACTTCTGGTTTTCTGAGTGGTTTATTGGACATAAAAATCTCACAGTCTTTCCTGCCCCGGCTGGCTTTGAACTGTGATCCTCAGATCTCAGCCTCCTGAGTAGCTAGGATTACAGGTGTGAGCCACCACCCGGCCTTGCTTACTTTTTAAAACCCAGGCTGGCCTCAAACTTGGATCCTCCCCATCTCCACCTTGTAAGTAGGTAAGATTACAGGTGTGAGCCACCACACCCTATTCTGTGTTGACTTTAGTCAATAAAACAGGTTGGTGAGTTTGTAGTTGTCAGGCTATGTGACCTGGGGCACATTGTTTTGTAGGCCTTAGGTTCTTCCTTTGTAAACTGGAATTAGTAGCAGTACTTACCAGTACCTTGTGAGACTGAAGTAAGGATTTAATGACAGAAGGCATGTTTAAGTGCTCAAGATAATGTCTTAGGTGTAGTAAGTCCTCCATAAGCTGGAGTTACCATTACCAACACAATGTTAGAAGAGGTACAGGACAACACAAAATGGGATTGTTAAAAATGCTACTGTGTGTGTTCTCTGCATTCTATTTGGGAGCACACACATCTATGCTTTTTCTTTCCAGAGGGAGAGAGAGAAAAAAAATCCAAACAGAGCTTAAATCTGTAGGAAGTCTAATAGCTGGCAGGATCGATGATATTGATAAGTAGTATATAACAGGATGTCATGGGATAAAAAGTAGAAGTAAAAGGGCTGGGTCTGGTTCAAATGGTAGAACACCTGTTTAGCAAGTAGAAGGCCCTAAGCTCAACCCCCTGTACTTTTTTTTTTTTTTTTTAAAGCAGAGGTGCCCATAGGCACCTCATGGCAGTAGAATCCACTGAAAAGAAAAGGGTAGTGAGCTAGGTGCCAGTGGCTCAGGCCTGTAATCTTAGCTACTCAGGAGGCTGAGAACTGAGGATCACAGTTCAAAGCCAGCCTGGGCAGGACAGTCCATGAGACGCTTATCTCCAATAAACCCCCAGAAAACTGGAAGTGACACTGAGGCTCAAGTTGCAGAACAATAGCCTTGAGCTAAAGAGTTCAGGGACAGAGCCCAGGCCCAGAGTTCAAGCCCTACAACTGATCAAAAATATAATAGTAATAAAAATTGCTGAACCTGGAGCTGGGAAGTTGGCTCAGTGGTAAAGTGCTTGTCTTGCATGCATGAGGCCCTCGGTTTGATTCCTCAGCACCACATAAGCAGAAAAAGCCAGAAGTGGGGCTGAGGTTCAAGTGGTAGAGCGCTAGTCATCAGCTGAAGAGCTGAGGGACAGCGCCCAGGCCCAGAGTTCTGGACCCATGACCGACCAAACAAAAACAAAAAAAAATTGCTGAACCTTTACTTCATACTTCGTTTTCCAATGATGATAGTTCATTTAGTTATTTGATGCTCAGCTTCCCTGATTAAGAAATGAGATTGTGCATTCTCAATTAATATCCTGATCTGGTATTGGTGCCTGTAATCCCAGCACTTGGGAGACAGAAGGAAGAAAATGTCCAGTTCAAGGCCAGCCTGGGCTACACAGCCAGACTATCTCACCTCAAGAGTTTTATTTTTTATTTTTTTGAGTCTGTTGTGGCGCTTGAATTAGGGCCTCGGTGCTATCTCTGAGCTTTTCCACTCCAGGCTAGCATTCTACCACTTTCAGCTCTTTTTTTTTTTGGCTGATTAATTGGAGATAAGTCTTGTGGACTTTTCTTTTCTGGATGGCTGCAAACCTTGATCCCCAGATCTCAGGCTCCTGGGTAGTTAGAACTACAGGCATGAACCAGGGATACTGGATTCATTTTATTCTGAAACAGAAACAAAACTCCATACAAAGTCTTACAAACATCAACAGGAACTGACTTGACCTGCCAAGTGGGCAGAGAGAAGGGTTTCCAAAGCAGGGATTTTTCTTACCCCACTCCACCACCACTGGATGTTTCCATTTTAACATTCTGCCTTGGGCTGGGAAGGTGGCTCAGTGGTAGAGTGCTTGCCTTGCATGCATGAGGCCCTGGGTTCGATTCCTCAGCACCACATAAGCAGAAAAAAAAAAAAAGCCAGAAGTGGCACTGTGGCTCAAATGTTAAGAGTGCGAGCCTTGAGCTGAAGGGCTGAGGGACAGCGCCCAGGCCCAGAGTTCAGGCCCCAAGACTGGACCAAAAAAAAAAAAATTAACATTCTGCCTTGTGCCTGTCTCTGACCAAGCTGGTGGTCTGAAGCTACAAGAATTTTTTTTGTTTTTAAAGCTAAGCCTGGGGAAAGAATGCTATCCTAGCTCTCAACTGGTTTTTTAGTACCATTCTTTTAAGGGGAACAAAACTCCAGTTCTCACGACCTTAAATGCTGACACTTGTCCAAAAAATGTTTAATGAGGGGAAGCATGTGTCATGCACATTAACGGAGCTGTGATAGTAACTGAGTTGAGAAAACTGAAAATTTTACTAAAGCCAAAATGAATTTTATCTCTTTCCGCAAGATAGCAGGACAAGAGGAACTTCATGGAGATATCTTATCTCTCCCCAAAGAACAAATGATGTTCTGTACCAGCTGAGGAAGAGTGTATTAGAAGATAACAGGCTCTCTACCAAACTTTAGTATTTATGTAGTCGACTGTTACTCCATACGTGTAAGTCAAACTTTTTTTTTTTTTTTTTTTTGTCGGTCGTGGGGCTTGAACTCTGGGCCTGGGCGCTGTCCCTCAGCTCTTCAGCTCAAGGCGAGCGCTCTACCACTTGAGCTACAGCGCCACTTCCGGTTTTCTGGTGGTTTATTGGAGATAGGAGTCTCACGGTCTCTCCTGCCCGGGCTGGCTTTGAACCTCGATCCTCAGATCTCAGCCTCCTGAGTAGCTAGGATTACAGGCGTGAGCCACCAGCGCCCGGCTAAGTCAAACTTTTCACTAGCCCAAAGATTGAAGAGAATTTGTCGGGGAGAAGAGAGACATCCATCTTGTACCTTGTCCTAGGGTTCCATTGCTAAAATGCCAAAACCCCAAAAAGGGGCTCATGATAGACACTCCTCCTGTCACACAATGCTTTTTTCCTTTTTGCCAGTCCTGGGGGCTGAACTCAAGGTCTGGGCACTGTCCTTGAGCTTCTTTTGCTCAGGGCTAGCACTCTACCACTTGAGCCACAGTGCCACTTCCAGCCTTTTCTGTTTATGGAGTACTGAGGTATTGAGCCCAGGGTTTCATGCACGTAAGGCAAGTACACTACCACTAAGCTGCATTCCCAGCCCCTATGATAGTCTTGAGGCTTCTAGTATTAAACTTGAAAGACCAAGGACACATAAATGACTTCATATACAAAAATATGATACTGACAAATATTACTTCTTTTCTCCTCCATAGTATAGGGGTCAGACTCAGGGTCTCACACAAGCTAGGCAAGCATTCTACCACTGAACCATACTCCCAGCCCCTGACAATTATTTTAATGCTTTTTGGACCAAAGGAATGTTCTCTGACTTGAAATATGTCTCATGTCTAGGGCTACAGTTTTTTTGATTTTGTCTGTTGTAGGGCTTGAACTCAGGGTCTAGGGTCTGTCTCTGAGCAGTTTTGCTCAATGCTAGCACTCTACCAGTTTGAGTCATAGCTCCACTTCCAGTTTTTTTGAGGGGAGTCTCACTGGGACTTTTCTACCCAAGCTGGCTTTCAACTGTGGTATTTATTTAGATCTCAGCCTCCTGAGTAGCTAGGATTATGGGTGCAAGCCAGCGTGCCTGGCTCTTAGGAATATAGTTTGAAACCACTAGATTTTTTTTTTTTCTACAAGGAACTGAAAACCAAATTCCAAACAACAGCTCTAAATTAGGGTGAAGAAAACTCTCTAAACCAAACCTGAAAAAGCCTTCCTATTGCAGGTAACCTGGGAGTTACTGTCACCCTCCCCTCTAAAACTACCCTTATTATGGACAGGTTAAAGATTACCTTTTGGCAAGAGTGTTCTTACTAATAAATAACTCATTTGAACTTCAGAGACAAAGATAAAGGATTTCAGTTCTGCAGGAATGAGGAGGTATTTGCCTGAAGTGTACCTTGCCTAGAGCCACATTACTGCTTTTGTTGAAGCTGGTGGTTTTATGATGCCAACAGCAACTTCTGAGCATAAAGAGCCCGTTCTCCAGGTGCAGGGCACACACAGCCTTACTTGCTCTCACAATGTCCCTTTGATGCAGCAGCAGTCCCTTACTATCTACATCATATAAAAAGGAGAAATGGGGTAGGGAGTAGATTATAGGTGATTTTTCCCCAAGATCACCCAAATGTAGATTCATCCAAACCATATAAAGCTTCTCCAAAGCAGGTCAATAGGTGAGGAAAACTGGGGGTTCAAATAAAACCAACACCTAACTACTCATGCTATAGTGAGCACTGTATGATTCTCAACTGAGCGAACACTTCACTTGCTGTACTTTTTTTTTGGCCTGAATTCTGGGCCTGGGTGCTGACCCTCAGCTGAGCTCAAGGCTAGCACTCTACTACTTGAGCCACAGCGCCACTTCCTACTTTTTCTGCTTATGTGGTGCTGATGAATCAAACCCAGGGCCTCATGCATGCAAGGTAAGCACTCTATCACTGAGCCAACTCCCTAGCCCCACTTGCTATACTTTTGTATTATTCACATAAATTCCCTGAAATAATCTGTCACATGCTTTAGTCTTTTTTTCTTTTTGGGTTGGTGGTATTAGGGTTAGAACTTAGAGCTTGTTTATTTGGCTAGCTTGGCTGGCCCACTTAAGTCATGCCTTCATCGAGCATTTTGCCTCCATCGGGCATTTTGCTAGTTAATTGGAGATGGAGACCCAGGGACTTTTCTGCTGTGGCTAGCTTAGAACTGTGATCACCTGGATGTCAGCCTCCTGAGTAGCTAGGATTACAAGTGTGTACCACTATCACCTGGCTAACATGCTTTAGTTTCTTAATCATGTTACCCAGTCATGCTAATATCCAAAATGACCAACTTTTCATTATAGCATGGGTCCCAATTTTTGGGTTGGAATATAGTCACCATAATTTTCACTGTCAATAAATATTGCCAGCCAAGCTGAGGTGTCCTATAGAGGAACCGGTCAGTCTAGGGTCTTCTGTCCCCACTTAGACACTAAGTGTCCCAGAGGGGGCACCTACTTCTCAGTGACTACTCAATGGTGTTCACTTCTCGAGTAGCTTGACCCGACAGTTGGTCTTATTGCTTCACAGGAATGTGTGGGAAGAGAATGAGGGAGAGCAGGGTAAGAGAAGGAATGACCTGCTTTACTGATGGCCCAAGACTGACTCATTGTGCAAGGGACAATACTTACACTCTTGAACCAGATACTGTCTATATCCTGTACACCTGAAATGAGACCAGAATTTACCACAATACACCTTTGGAATCTAAGCGCTGTATTGTTGCAAGTTTACCAAGAAATGCTATTTACCTTGTGTTTGGGCCAACTGTGTGGCTTTCAACGGAACAGCTGGCTAACCCGCTAACCCTCCACCTTTAGGACGACCCAGTTCATGTACAAAAATATATTTGCCTCAAAAGCACTGACCTCCATGGAAACTAGCTGTTAATTCACAAAAATCAAGAGAAGCAAAAGACAAATAGGGGCAAACTGGGTCAGAGGCAGGAGACAAAACGGGGAGGGAGCTAGTTTGTCACTGAGATGTAGCATGCATTAGATATGAAGTTACAGCCTTGGCTACAGATTATGTTTCAAGTCCCAAACAAAATGTCAGGTGAGTGATTCCTAAGACACTTATTGGCTTATAGCTTTATTATAGAATATCACTATCATTTAAATTTTTTTTCCTTGTGTCAATATTGGGGCTTGAACTCAGGTCCTGAGTACTATCCCTTGCTCAAGGTTAGTTCTCTACCATTTGAGACACAGCTCCACTTATGGCAGTTTTGATGCTTTATTGGAGATAAGGCTCTCATGACTTATCTGCCATTATCCTTAGATCTTAGCCTCCAGAGCCACTGGCTCCCTGCTAACATAACGTTATTCTGCAATTAGTATTGTATCCACTGGGTTGAACTACTGATTCTTCTGGATTAATGACTTTCTACCTATTTTTGTATCATTCCCTTTCCTATTGTTCCTTCAAAGCCTGGTTTACCAATCTACCCTAATCTCTTGCAGTCAGGAGAGAGCTCAGAGTTGACTTCATATTCAAGATAGAAAAGTACATGTATATATATTCATATACATATGTGTGTACATGTATGCATATGTCCAACTTAATAGCTTAACTATTACCAGTAATAGTTATTAGGGTGAACAAGGAAGTACACGTGTACACACACCACATTCTTCCATGCTTTACCTGTTTTCTTGGAGAGTGAGGGAGTATAGTGCTTAGGGCCTTGTGCTTGCTAAGCAGGTGCTTTAGTATTTGAACCATGCCCCAGCCTCTTTTTTTATTGCCAGTCCTAGAACTTAAACTCAGGGTCTGAGCACTGTCCCTGAGCCTCTCTCTGTGTTCAAGGCTAGTGCTCCACCACTTGAGCTAGTGTCACTTTCTGGCTTTTTCTGTTTATGTGGTATTGAGGAATCGAACCCAAGGCTTCATGCCTGCTAGGCAAGTACTTTACCACTAAGCCACATTCCTAGCCTGCCCTAGCCTCTTAAAGTTATTATTATATATTTTTTTTGGTCCGGTTGTGGGGCCTGAACTCAGCCTGGGCACTGTCCCTCAGCTCTTCAGCTCAAGGCTAGTGTGCTATCACTTGAGCCATAGTACTACTTCTGGCTTTTTCCCCCCTGCTTATGTGGTGCTGAGGAATCGAGCCCACAGCCTCATGCATGCAAGGCAAATGCTGAGCCACCTTCCCAGCCCCCTTAAGTTAGGTTTCTAAACAAAAATCATTTCTAGGTGCCAGCTTAGCACTAAATCAAGGCATGGCATTATTTCCAACATTCTGCTATCATATTTTAAAGCAATTATTTGCTTTACTAGAATGGAAACTTTGGTGTACCCTCTTGCTCCCGGATTCCAGAATTAACACAGCATTTCACAATATTTGTCTAGTGCTTTATTATTGAAACAGGAGGCACACCCATGAGCTGACTTACAGACAAATCTTGTCAAAATGTGTTAAATAATGGAAGGAGAAGCAGATGTGAAAATCAAGGAGCAAGCTACCTTGAGGAGTATCATTATTTGTTGTGTGCAACAACATATCAGTGTACCTAGTGCAAGAAACAAGGTTTTTTTTTTTTTTTTTTTTTTTTAAAGAGCTGGAGGCCAATTTCAAAAGACTACCTTTTAGAATAGGGCCAAGAGTCCAGCTGCATTCTGAAATCTAAACATACATTTCTGTTTTGGTATGTTGTCTACATATTTGAGAGTTATAAATACAAGAGTTGTGCATGGGTCCAGATATACTATTTCCCATTTAAAACCTAGATTAATGCTGCATTGGATCAGGATGATTGGTGGATCAGAATCTTTATGGCTCAAGTAGGTGGCAGGTTGTCCTATTAAAAAAATGAGATGGGAAGAATCATGTGGAGGGCAAACACTGCCCTCTATTGGTAGATGACAACTGCTATGCAGTCAAGATGAGTATGACATCACCAGTACATGTTTTTTTTTTGGTTGGTCCTGGGGCCTGAACTCTGGGCCTGGGCGCTGTCCCTCAGCTCTTCAGCTCAAGGCTAGCATCCTACCACTTGAGCCACAGCACCACTTTCGGCTTTTTCTGCTTATGTGATGCTGAGGAATCGAACCCAGGGCCTTATGCATGCAAGGCAAGCACTCTACCACTGAGTACCTTACCTGCCTTCCATTACATCTTTAATGCAACTCACTGGATTCCTGTATCGTTACTTAAGAAATAAAAACACCAAATGCTACAAAGAGCGCTGACAACAGACCTGTTTCACATCCTTTTGTTAGCCCACTGCAGAATCATATCAATTCTCATCTTAACTGAAGGATCTTAGCTGCAATCCTGGAGAACCAACATCTCACTAATGTCTATTGCTATTAAGAATTCATTATGGGGCTGGGAAGGTGGCTCAGTGGTAGAGCGCTTGCCTTGCATGCCTGAGGCCCTGGGTTCGATTCTCCAGCACCACATAAGCAAAAAGGAAAAAGCCGGAAGTGGCGCTGTGGCTCAAGTGGGTAGAGCGCTAGCCTTGAGCTGAAGAGCTGGGGGACAGTGCCCAGGCCCAGAGTTCAGGCCCCACAACTGGACCCAAAAAAAAAAAAAAAAAAAAGAATTCATTATGGAAGTAGAAACTCCATGAACTAGAAAGTTCTATAGTTACTATTACTATAGTCATACTTAGGGACAACAGTCAAGGTAGCCCCAAATGTGGTTTACCTCCATGTATCTGTTGCTTATCTATGCAATGGACTTTGAAATGTCTTAAATTAGGTTGTCTTCAACACTGTACAAAATATAAAATTTTACTTGTTTACCATAAAACACAGTTTGAGGAAAAGTGAATGGCTGACATTCTTCTGAAGTCAACTTTGACATGGGACAAATACCTATTAATAAAGTTAGCTAGTCACTGACAGATAACAGCACAGGCTGTTAAGAGTTTGCATGTCAATTATGTGATGATGCAAGTATGCAAATAAAAGAGAAAGCTTGGAAACAGTGAAATCCAGAAGAACTAATTTTAAAGAGGGATCATGTCCCATGTCCTCTATGCAAATAAGATTCTTCTGAGATAGTTTAATATAGTTCTGCATTCAAAGTGAATGCAAGGGGCTGGGAAGGTGGCTCAGTGGTAGAGCGCTTGCCTTGCATGCCTGAGGCCCTGGATTCGATTCCTCAGCACCACATAAGCAAAAAAGAAAAAAGCCAGAAGTGGTGCTATGGCTCCAAGTGGTAGAGCGCTAGCCTTGAGCTGAAGAGCTGAGGGACAGCACCCAGGCCCAGAGTTCAGGCCCCACTACCAGGACCCCCCCCCCCCAAAAAAAAACAAAATCAAATTGAATGCAAATGTTTTAGAAACAAAAAACCCTCTTCCATTATACTTGGCTACTAAAATACTTTTCCCTCTACAACTCCCTAGCTTTGGATATTAACAGGAAAAATGTTAATTAGGTACCCTCAAATAGTTTAGTTCCCCCTTAAGCACCAAAAAGTCTACCCACTGCTTTTGATTCCATGGTCTTAAGTACTGACTCTGGAAGCAAGATGTATTTCTAACAACAGGGTGATCATGTTAAAGTTTCTAAATTATCTGGGAGTTTCCCCCAAAGTTGGGCTGTATCAGAAGCTGATAGCCAAAGTAATCAGATGTACAGGTCAGTGTATTTGCTTTCAAATACCATAAGAAGTACACAGAGCACACATATGGGTTATAAAAGCCCTTTTATAAAGCCATTTTTAAACAAAACAAAAAAGTTTACAAAAGGAAAAAAAAAGATACAGAAAAAGATTAACTTGCTCCATATGTCCCCAAAGGAGGGAGGAAAAAGTAAAGGGGACAATGCCAACATGCTCAACAATAATGGGTTCTTTTTCTTTTTAATACAAAATACAAGCAAAGGATACACATACTTAAAACAAAGCTCAGGAGCAGACACATAGTCCTGGAAACCTTTCAATAAAAGCAAAGCAGGAATTTGTTTTGTTTATGCAGATACATACAGAGACTGGGATATGTAAAAATTAAGTATCACAAAAAATCATCACACAAATTCTACCAATTCATGTTGTATCTATAATTCACGAACATGGTTAACAAAATCATGTTCACTTCAACCCCATTTCATTTAAATTAAAGGGAAAAAAACTTTTAAATAAAGTGGTTACATTCAAACTTTAACTTCCTTAGTACCATGCTGTAGATTTCAGCACTGTTAAGGTATTGCAAGAATGCCCAACCCTCCGGTGTCTGATCATGTATCTAGTGACATGGCAGGATGAATGAAAAAAGGGAGGCCTGGTTTCAGCCTTGGACTAATGAATTAATACAGTTAAGCAGGTTCCTCTTTTACCCTTCCTGCTTAGAACAGAAAAGATTAAGGACAAAACAAGACTGGGAGTTTTAGAGCTGGCATAATGCAGACTAAAAGATGAATCAAGGCAAACAATTACAGAGAACTTGGCTGCTGCTTAACCTGGTAAGTCTTAGTCTTTCCTTAAGTCTCATAGGAATTAGGTGTATAAGGTTTGCTGCAACACGTTCATGGTAAACAGACTTAAGTAGAGCTCTTATTTACAAATCTTGTAACAAATACTTCTGGAGAAAAAAAAAAGGATTCACTAATTTTCAGAAGACAAAGGTTTAATTGCCAGACATATACAAATGCACTCACACACACACCCATACCCATACAATACTTCAGGGGTTTTTACACGTTATTTTAGGGCATAAACTGAGTACTATACCCCCACACCCCACCAAAAAAGGAACAACAAAACAGAATCCCAATTTTACCCCCCCCCCAATCTAGAAAACCCTCCCTCACCCCTGATGTACAAAGTGTCTGCACAACGGTGGCATTCTACCAGCCACACGGGGCATGCTCAAACAGGTGTCATCAGTTCCGCCACTCCACTGGCCTGGCTACAGGCAGGTGTATGGATGGGATTTTCCCAATAGTGGTTATCACAATCAGCACCACTGTGATTTGTGTTAGGCTTTGAACAAAAGTAAAATTTATGAATTTGATATTCCAAAAGAATTATGTATTGTTTGTCCAAGACAAAGGGAAAATTAGTTTAAATGGAAACTTGATGGCCTAAGATTTAAACAATAAACCACCTCTCAATTTTCAAGTAAACTCAGCTTCATCCACAGAGAAAAGGGCAAGATTTTACCCTGCAGCGCAAACAGCTTGCTTTAGTTTTCCTTACCCTTTGCCAGGAAGTATATTTAAGATAACTTGGTCAAATGCCACAGAGACCACAGCCCATATTTTGTACTTTCCAGACTCCTAAGGTGGTAGAATTTTTTCAGTGTAACCACTGGCAATGAAGGCAAAGAAAGAACGGTCACTTGTTCTTTACAGCAGCAACAGTGGCCTATGATCTTTGCTAATGCCTTTCCTGTAGCTCCTGTCTTTCTAATACTCTCACAGAAACTCCAAAACTGAAGTTTGTTGAAAGAAAAGCACTATTTTCCTGCCCCATGTTACCTGAATGTTTATGGACATAGAACTATTAAAAGTGTTAAATTCAGTTTAGTTGATAATATCTGATTATATCTAGATTATAACATCAAATTCATTTGAATTGTTAAATGCAAGAAAATGCTATTTGAACCAGTTCTAAGATGTATTGAATCTGAGACTGAACTGGGGGACAAAGCAGTACTATGAGAGAAAAAAAAAATCACTCTCAAAAGTTCCTTCAAGAGAACTAAACTACTATCTAAGATGAAAAGCTTTCCTCTCACTGCCTTCCTAAAGAGTAAACACCTCATTATGGAGTGGCATGAGGTGTTTTACAAAGTGGACATATTTACCATCATTGTAATTAAAATTTATCCTGTGGGCTTACTCCCCCAATTTTGATCTGAGATGAAGGTTAAAGCCAGCAATAAGTTACTACTGGATAAGACAGATGCTACCTATTTCTAGCCAGGGGAGGGAAGACTGGAAACAACCTTAAGACCTAGAATGTAGTGTTAGGTAAGCATAGCTGCTGAAATCTGTATTATAGAGGTAAATCTAGCAGAGCTATCTTAGAGGGTTCAGATAACATAAACAAGCACCTCCAAAGTTAATGTCTCACTTCCTGAGCACTGCAAACTAAGCCAGCAAATGCTACTGTCACTTCACCATAGGCACACTAGAAAAAGAGGGAGTTAAGTTAAGGGAGGTGCCAACGGCTAGTCACTTATTGGCTTATAGCAGTAATGCTTCAGACCTGACTATTGAGCACCTAATTCCAGTTGAGTCACATAACTGTCCTATTTGCATGCATGATACGAGGGGAAGACTAAGAATATTTTAAATCATCAATAAGTAGAGAAAATAAAGGTCATTTGGACCTTGAGGACAGATATTTTGGTCTAGCCTATTAGAAATAGAAAATATATTTAATGTAATGAATTAATTTTAAAAGGGACCCTAAACAAAAAGCCCAATCAAATGCACACAAGTAACTTAGAAGACAGGATTGCTTCTGAAGTATGTGCACGTCACATAGACGTTGGTATATATATTAATGTATTAAAGTGAGTGTCCCCCCCCGTCAAACTTTGTGACACAGCCTAAAAAAAGCCCAATTATTACTAGAAAAGTAAGACTTAGTTGTAAAGCCCCCAAAACCAGAAGTGCATGGTAGAAACACTCACGAGTCTTTATAAACACAAAGGTTTTTGTTCTTAGAAATGGTTATCTGACAAATGCATTAGACCACAGTAATTCATTATACAGAGTTCAAAACTATCAATTTAACCATCATATTTAGATAATAGTCCATGTGCAACTATGTTCAAGTCTTGTCTTATCCATTCTTTAACACGGTGCAACAATGAAATAACTATGCCACTGGGTATTTTTGTTTTTAAAAATCAGAGTTACGAATGTTTTCTAAATTGTTTTAAAAATCAGAGTAAAAATACTCCTTAAAGAACCTTTTGTCCTAAGAATACCTATAAGGGAAACCATGTCAAAAAACCCACGCTGTCCCTTAAAACACAAAAAAGAAAACTATTAAAGTAGGATATTGAAGAAGCAAATCTACACTAAGTGCAGGTAAAATATAGGTATTAGTTTTCACTAAAATTTCAATTTATTGGCTTACTAGGACTCCTCAACTCTGCTCCCAAGTAGCTCATGGTGTAGGATATAGAGGATCAAATCTACAGAACTATCTCCTGCTTACCTAAGGCATGTAAAAAATGTGTTATCAATGGCACAAAGGCATCCTAAAATGCATCATTTTTATACTCTTTAGTCTGTCTCTTGTTTTAAGAAACATGAGCAATAGATAGAGTTCAGACCAACTTAAAAAAAAGTAAACTCAATACTAAAAACACTTCATATACAAAAGCAGTATGTCACATACTTCCCATCTTGTGAGTAAATAGAGAACAGACCCAGGAAGAGTCCTGTAGTAGAGCTGGCAGAGAGTGGGCTAGAATGCGCAGTGGTGTTCTAGGTTAGCAGCAGGAAGCAGAGAGATGTACGTCACACCATGTTTCTACAAAGAAAAGAGTGGGGGTATAAAACAAAAGAATATTGTATCTATAAACAAAAAGAGAGCATAGTTCATGGGATCTAAATGCACAATGATAACATAAGAATTTCATCTCAGTTTTAATAAAGGAAAAGTCTCAACCTTTTGTATTGAGCTTCACATTAACTGGAACTTTATTTCTTTAAATCCTAAACATTGTCAGTTTGAGAAGAAATCCACAGTAATATGTAGATTTATCTTGTCATTTAAATTCTAAGGTGTCTTTTTTTGATTCTTGGTAAAATTTTATCCAAAAAACAGGATACATATGTATTTAAAAAATATGAACCATTAAAAAGAATGAAATATGAAATCAAGTGATTTCATTTTTGGCAGCCCCTGTTTTTTCTTTTTAAGTTCCTTAAAGACTGTAGCAGGATAAAAGGATCACTGACTCCAAGTCTTTTTGAGATAACAAGTGATGAAATAAAAAAGAAAACCCACAATCACAAACAAGACCAGGTAACCCATTCCCTCCCATGACCCAAGGTAAAAAACATGAAGAATTTTAGTAACGATTCAGAATTCATCTTTATCTCCTACCTGCTTCATCGGTGGAAGTTTAGAATCATGATTTTTAAAGATTCTTACATGTATATGTATATAGATTTATATAAACTCCATATTAGATGACAACTGATTTTTTTTTAAGTTCAGGCAGAGAAAGAAGCAATCATTTTTAACTAAAACCTTCTATGATTTTGATGACAGTCCAACTCACTATTCTTTAGCCAAAAGCAAAGTTCCATAGTATTCATCTAAAGTCTTATTGCTTTACAACTGCAGTATACCTTCCATTAAAAATAAAAAGATGAAGCGGTCAACCCAGTGATTAATCTGACATGGCTTTCATTGGGGAAATGGAGGAGGTGGTGGCAAAGAGAAGACCAATAAACAAAAAGGTACTTAAACACTTCATATGCAATGGTGAGAGCGAAGAGAGAGAAAGGGGAGAGGGTTATTTCAACACATGGGAAAAAGCACTGAAAGCCCGTTAAAGTCAAGCCATAGCCAAAACCATGAACCATATTCTATCTTAAGTAGGTTCTCTTTTTTACCCTCTTTTTTTCTTTTTTCTTTTTTTAATAAAATCTCTCCCCACATTATCATCACTTTTAATCCTCCCCAGACTGGGCTTCATCTTCAGACCCTTCATCCCCCGATTTCTCAGGAGGAGGGCTTGCAGAGGTCTTCTTTTCTTCAGGGCTTTCCGGTTCCTCATCATCCTCTTTGGGAGAAGGAGTCTTATCCTTTGATGCCTTGGAGGCTGTGGGGCGACCCACTTTCCCTTTGCCTTTCACTGGACTTGGTGTCACTGAAAAGAAACAAATTAAGGAATGCCACAAGAATATTTAGTAAAATTTAAAATAAATACCTGAAAGAACACCTTATAAAAAACATCCCAACTTACTTATTTTGGTTGTTTTGCCAGGCCTGGGGCTTGAACTCGGGGCGTGAGCACTGTCCCTGAGCTTCTTTAGCTCTAGGCTGGTAGGTACTCTATCACTTGAGCCATAGTGCCACTTCCAGCATTTTCTGTTTATGTGGTACTGAAGAATCGAACCTAGGGCTTTATGCATGCTACCACATTCCTGACCCCTCCAACTTACTTTTTATAAAGAAGAGCAATATTGTACCTACATGTAACAAATTAAACAAGTATCTCAATTTTTAAACAGATCATCATAAAATTGCTCCAATATGCTCAATCATTTGAAAATTTAAGCTTACAGGAAAATTGTCTATTTATGCTGGGTTCCATGTGATTTTTTAAATTCATAATGTTTAAACCAGCTAGGGCTGGGAAGGTAGCTCAGTGGTGGAGTGTTTGCCTTGCATGCATGAGGCCCTGGGTTTGATTCCTTAACACCACATAAGCAAAAAAAGCTGGAAGTGGTGCTGTGGCTCAAGTGGAAGAGCACTCGCCTTGAGCTGAAGAGCTGAGGGACAGTGCCCAGGCCCAGAGTTCAGGTCCCACAACCGCCCCCCCAAAACAACAACAACAACAACAAAAACCAGCTAAACCTATCCTTATCAATATTTACCCAGGTTTTTTGTTTTGTTTTGAGTGGGCAGGGGTGGGGTGCTAGTTAGGTTGGCCTGGAACTCTCATTTCTCCTGCCATGCCTCCCAAGTGCTGGGATTATATAGGTGAGCCCCCCTGCCTCTCTCTCTCTCTCTTTTCTGCTGTAGGGCTTGAACTCAGGCCATGCTCTGGGTGCTGTTCCTAAGCTCTACCACCTTGAGCACAGTGCCACTTCCAGTTTTCTGGTGGCTAATTGGAGATAAGAGTCTCATGGACTTTCTTGTCTGGGACAGCTTTGAACCACAATTCTCAGATTTCAGCCTTCTGAGAGTAAGTAGGATTATAGGCGCAAGCCACCAGCACCTGGTTCAGCTTTACTTATTTCAATATCCTAATATTACATTGAATAGTAATGGTTTAAAAAAGTAAACATGGGCTGGGAAGGTGGCTCAGTGGTAGAGCACTTGCCTTGCATACATGAGGCCCTGGGTTCTATTCCTCAGTGCCACATAAGCAAAAAAAAGTGGTAGAGCGCTAGCCTTGAGCTGAAGAGCTGAGGGACAGAACCCAGGCCCAGAGTTCAGGCTCCAGGACCAGACCCCCCCCCAACAAAAAGTAAACATGATGATAGAGAATATAAGTATCACCTGTAGTAAGAAAAGATATAACTTATTCTCATTAGAAATTGATGCCATTAAATAGCTTGATAGTTCTACCATCCATACAAAAGAGAAAAGGTAAGTAAAAGTTTTTTTAAAAAGTCACTGATACTACTGACCAGGATAAAAATTACATATACATAAAGCTAATCTAGATTCTTGATTTAATTAACACACTGGCTCCAACTAGGTCAGTACTGACAGTCACCACCAGGAAAATCAATCTTTAATGTTAATGTGGTTTTATTATTTTTTTCTCTACCAGGATTATACTGTCTTTGTGTGTGGGGTGGGGGGAGGGAGAGGGGAGATGCCTGGACAGTAGAGAGGATAAGAGATCAGAACATCAAATTGAATGTAGTATCACAGTGATGTATTTGTATTATTTTACACTGATCTTTTTTGTTTGTCTTTGTAGGTTGTGGGGCTTGAACTCAGGGACTGGACGTTGTCCCTGATCTTTTGTGCTCAAGGCAATCACTCTATCACTTTGAGCCACAGCTACGTCTGAATGCAGTATCACAGGCCTGTGCATTTCAAGTATTTCAAGAGATGCAAGGACTGTGCTATCAGTTGGAGAATAGGACAGTAATAGCTAGGTTGACACTGGTCCTATTACTGTGCTGAAATGAAGAGGTCATTACCAAATTTTGCTCTTACAAGGTAGCATTTGAAGACCAGAACTAAGTCCACTAGACTTTTGGAAGAGCTAAATTATGTATTAATAAGTGATGTCCTGGGTTTTACATAGGCCTTGCCCATCTTACTCAGCCCAAACCATTATCTAAGGAATCACTGTCTGGATTTACCCAGCTCAGAAAGTATAAAAGCTACAGAGAGGAAGTACCTTTTATTTATTATTATTTTATTTATTTATTTTTTTCCGGTCATGGGGCCTGAACTCTGGGTCTGGGCGCTGTTCCTCAAGCTCTTCAGCTCAAGGCTAGTACTCTACCACTGGAGCCACAGCGCCATCTCCGGCTTTTTCTGTTTATGTGGTGCTGAGGAATCGAACCCAGGGCCTCATGCTTGCAAGGCATGCACTCTACCGCTGAGCTACCTTCCCAGCCCCTATTTATTATTTTGAGCAGGTCCTAGGGCTTGAACTCAAGGCCTGGGCACTGGCACTAGTCCCTGAGCTTCTTTGCTCAAGAGTTCAAGACTAGTGCACTATTGCTTGAACCACTGCTGTACTTCAGCTTTTGGGGGTTGATTAATTGTAGAAGAGACTCACAATCTGGCTTTAAACCACGATCCTCAGATCTGAGCCTCCTGAGTAGGCACAAATCACTGGCACCTGGCTGGAAGTGTTGTTTTGGATCTTTAACTTGCATTTTATATACAGGGAGCAAGAAATGTCCTTTTCTCTTTCTCCCTACATTCATCCTGATATGTAACATAAACCCTTACTAAAACTTTTTCTTTTTAGGGGCTGGGAATGTGGCTTAGTGGTAGAGCGCTTGCCTTGCATGAATGAAGCCCTGGGTTCGATTCCTCAGCACCACATAAGCAAAAAAGAAAAAAAAGCCGGAAGTGGCGTCGTGGCTCAAGTAGTAGAGCACTAGCCTTGAGCTGAAGAGCTGAGGGACAGCGCCCAGGCCCAGAGTTCAGGCCCCACGACCGGAGCCCCCCCCCCCAAAAGTAGTAATTTTTCTTTTTAAAGATAATACTGAGGTCTAATGAATTTCTGAGCAGAAAATATTGGCTCTTCAAGATTTGAAAAGGTCGGGGCTGGGAAGGTGGCTCAGTGGTAAAGTGCTTGCTTTGCATGAGGCCCTAGGTTCGATTCCTCAGTACCACATAAGCAGAAAAAGCTGGAAGTGGTGCTGTGGCTCAAGTGGTAGAGTGCTAGCCTTGAGCTGAAGAGAGACAGCGCCCAGGACCAGAGTTCAGGTACCATGACACACACACACACACACACACACACACACACACACACACACACACACACACACACACACACACACACACACACACACACACACACACACACACACACACACGAGAGGGGGAGAGAGAGAGGGAGAGAGAGAGAGAGAGAGAGAGAGAGAGAGAGAGAGAGAGAGAGAGAGAGAGAGAGAGAGAGAGAGAGAGAGACTGGAAAAGAAGTGACTTAGTTTCACTTCTGCAGAGCTCACCTGTAGCCTTTAGCCTAGGTTTGGGCATTTTCTTTTCTTTTCTTTCAGGTTTGGACTTCTTAACCATCTTTTTGTTTTTCTTTTTTGAACTGCCATAGTCACTATCATCATCATCTTCCATTAGAAAATCTTCATCACTGCCGGAATCTTCTGAGAGGAAAGAAGAATTTCAACATCCAACTTAATGTACAAATCCTTCCAAATGAACAAAGGAAAGAGTGTAAAGAATGACTAGAGGATGAGATTTGGGAGTTGAGCACCAGATTCTTTGTGTAGCTGGTCTACCAAATTGGATGGAACTGTCACTGGTCCCATTGTAAAAATGTATTTAGCAAGTACCTAACAGGAAATGCACGATGGACTTTTTCAAGAGTTGGCTGAAATTGAAAGAGATCAAGACAATCTGAATAAAAACTGAAATCAGGTCAGATATGGTGATACGTGCCTGTAATCTCAACCTAGGGAGGCCAACGACAGAAGATTATGAGTTGGAGGTCAGTCTGGGCTACATAATGATATCTTATCTCGAAAGACAAAGCAAAACAACAACAACAAAAGGAGTATCAAATAACTAAATGAGACTTGGCAATTCCATCATTTTCAGGCAGTACTTGGTTGAGATCAGGGAAATGAAACTGATCCAACCTGGTACTTTAGATCCAACTTTGAATACATCAACTAAGAAAACTACTCATAAAACAAAAATACATGACATATAATCTGGGTAACTTGTAAAACATGTAAATTTGGCCAATTTATACAAACCACAGTCACACATCCATTTTAACTTACTCTGAGTACTTGGTTAGTGTTTAAACACAAATGTCTTTAAATAGAGTGCAACCATTACAAATGGTGGGCATCTGAACATTTTAAAATATTAACATATTATCAGTGCAGTTACCTCTTTTAACAGGAAGTATCTCCCTAATTTAAAGGACTGGATGTAACGTTTAGCATCTTGGGATATGCCAAAGTAATCCAGAAATTACAATCATCAACAAAAAACCAAAGAAGTTCACGTACTCTCCTGGAATGGCGCCTCATCTTCTTCTTCTGGCTCCTCCTCACTGCCAACATCTTCCATGAGCATCTCTCTCTGTTTAGAAGCTGCTTTAGATGCTGCCTGTCGTTGCTGGCGCACATTTTTATGATCTTCTTTTTCATCTTCACTCTCCTCTGCAATGTAGAAGTTATTGTGATACAATGACCAAAGAATTTTCTTAGAGACAGCTGCCTGAAAAAGCAAACACAATACTAGGTGCCAGTGGCTCACACCTATAATCAATCCTAGTTACTTAGGAGGCTGATACCTGAGGATCACTGAAGCAAGCCAAGGAAGGAAAAGAGTAAGATTCTTATCTCCAATTAACTACCAACAAGATGAAGTGGAGGTGTGGCTCAAGTGGTAGAATACCAGCCTTCAGAAAAAACCTAAGGGACAGTACCTGGGGCCTGAATTCAAGCCCCAGTATTGAGGTGTCCACATGTGCACGCACACACCCGCATGCACGTACATAGAGTAGCAAATAAAACTATCAATAGAGGATAAACCTGCAGCCTTGTATCATTCTACAAGAGTAAATTCAACCCTTAGAATTTGCTGAAAGCCAAACATGGTAGCTTATGAATGGAATCTTAGTTATTGTTGAGGCTGAGGTTGGAGGATTCAGAGTTAGACCCCTTTCTGGGCTACACAGCAAGACCCTGTCTCAAACAAAACCCTGTAAAACACAGGGAAGGGATGTTAAAATTCAGAGAACTATGCACCTATGACACATAAAAATCACTTAGGTATTTGGGTGCTGGTCCTGAGCTCACTTCTGCTCTAGGCTAGTACTCTACCACTTGAGTCATAGCACCACATCCAGTTTTTTTGCTGGTTAACTGGAGATTAAGACTCTTAGAGACTTTCTATGCTGCCTGGGCTGGACTTCGAACTGCAATAATCAGAATTCAGTCTCCTGAGTAGCGAGGATTATAGTGAGTAAGCAGTGCCCAGCTAGGCATGTAGTTGTAGGTTTCTTTTTGGGATTGGTTGTGGGGCTTGAATTCATGGCCTGGGTGCTATCCCTGAGGTTTTGTGCTGAAGAGCTACTGCTTTACCACTTCGAGCCATGGTACCTGTCCTAGTTTTCTGGCGGTTAATTGAAGAGTCTCACTGACTGTCCTGACTGGGCAGGCTTCAAACAGCAATCCTCAGATCTCAGGCATGAGCCACCAGCAACTGGCTGGCATGTAGTTTGAAGCAGTAACCAAGATGAATTAAAGTGTGGAGACATGCTTTCTACAAAATTCTCAATTTCATTCAAATCTATATTCACTGTTTTTAGAAACTAAAGTCAGAAATAACTGGAGAATAAAATAGACCTTGGCAGACTCTAAACCTACCTGGTAGGATATGCTTAACCACAGTGAAGAATACAAAAAAATGAGGATTCACAAAGCAAATGCAGGAAAGTACATACTACTTTGCGCACAGAATCACTGGATAGTGTAGAAGGTTAACACAGTATCTTTTTTTTTTTTTTTGGGTCCAGTTGTGGGGCCTGAACTCTGGGTCTGGGCACTATCCCATTACGCGTCAGCTCAAGGTTAGCGCTCTACCACTTGAGTCACAGCACTACTTCCGGCTGTTTTCTTTTTTGCTTATGTGGTACTGAGGAATCGAACCCAGGGCCTCATGCATGCAAGGCAAGCACTCTACCACTGAGCCACCTTCCCAGCCCCCTAACACAATATCTTTTGAGTGTCAACAGCCAAATGTACTCTTAAATAACAAGAGGGAGAAAACGCAGCTCAGTGGAGTGAATTCAGCTAAAGGTCATCTCATTAATAGAAAGCTCCAGGGGCATATAAGTCAAAAGTCCCTAGCAGCAACAAGGAATAAAACTTTCAATTCTTTTTTTGCTGTTATCTTACACAAAGGGTTACCATTCAAAACTTTAAATTCTTTTATTTTTTTTGTCAGTCCTGGGGCTTGAACTCAGGGCCTAGGCACTGTTCCTGAGCTGCTTTTGCTCAAGGCTAGCACTCTACCACTTGAGCCACAGCACCACTTCTGGCTTTTTCTGTTTATGTGGTACTGAGGTATAAAACCCAGGGTTTCATGCATGTTAGACAAGGACACTACCACACAAAGCCACATTCTTAGCCCAAAAACTTTAAATTCTCTCTTTTTTGTTTTTTGTTGGTTGTGGGGCCTGAACTCTAGGCCCGGGTGCTGTCCCTCAGCTCTTCAGCTCAAGGCTAGAGCTCTACCACTTGATCCACAGCACCACTCCGGCCTTTTCTGCTTATATGGTGCCGAGGAATCGCACCCAGGGCCTCATGCATGCAAGGAAAGTACTCTACCACTGAGCCACCTTCCCAGCCCAAAACTTTAAATTCTTAAAAGGTAAATTTAAAATTAAATAAAAGTGTAAGTTCACCAATATTAAAATAATTATTAAAGTATTTTAGAAGATTAAAATATCAAACAATTAAAAAAAAGTGTAAGTTAAGTTATCAGAAGTGAACATTATATCTGCTCACAGAGATCTGTTGAAGACAGACATGCTAAATCAGAAACCAGGGGCAAGACTCAGCATATGTACTTTGCAATAAGCCACCAGGACAGAGAAGCACTTTAGTTCTCTAAAGAAGGAAACTCTTGGGGCTGGGAAGGTGGCTCAGTGTAAAAGTGCTTGCCTTGCATGCATGAGGCCCTGGGTTCGATTCTTCAGTACCACATAAGCTGAAAAACCTGGAAGTGATGCTGTGGCTCAAGTGGTAGAGCACTCGCCTTGAGCTGAAGAGCTGAGGGACAGTGCCCAGGCCCAGAGTAGGTACCAGGACTGGTAAAAAAATAAAAAAAGAAAGAAAGAAACTCTTGTAAGACTAGTATCTGCAATAATGCCTGGAATACAAATTTGTTTGTTAAAATGTCTAATGAATATATGAATAAATTTGTATATATTACATTAAAAATAGTTTACTACCTGCTGAATGAGAATCATCCTTCTTGGTCTTCACATCTTTTTCTTCTGAGTCCTCACTGTAAGACAATAAGGAAAAAGTAAACACTTAAAATCTTTAAAGCCTAATTAAGATTTCTGACTTTTGACCTGAGAAGAACACTGAAAAACACTTTTGTAAGTGAAATGTTCCAACAAGCTGGAAAAAGTTGTGTTTTAATATGTCCTCACTTTACAGAACATGAACAATTTATTTACTTTTTGGTTGGTCCTGGGGCTTGAACTCTGGGCTTGGGCGCTGTGCTGTCCCTGCACTCTTCAGCTCAAGGCAAGTGCTGTACCGCTTGAGCCACAGCGCCACTTCTGGTTTTCTAATGGTTTATTGGAGATAGAAGTCTCATGGACTTTCCTGTCGGGGCTGGCTATGAATTGCGAACCTCAATCTCAGCCTCCTGAGTAGCTAGGTTTACAGGCATGAGCCAGCAGCACCCAGCAACAATCTTTATTTTATTTTATCCACTATTGAAGACAAAGTGCTTCCCAAGACCCAAAAGAAAAAAGTTCTGTCAAGGCTTGGCTGGGTGCCGGTGGCTCACGCAGGAGGCTGAGATCTGAGGATTGCAGTTCAAAGCCAGCCAGGCAGGACATCCATGAGACTCTTATCTTCAATTAACTACCAGAAAACTGGAAGTGGTGCTGTGGCTCAAATGGTAGAGTGCTAGCCTTGAGCTGAAGCGTTCAGGGACAGGGCCCAGGCCCACAGTTCAAGCCCAATGACTGACAAAAAAATAAAGCTCAGTGGGTAAAGGTACTTAATATAAGTGGTTGCAACAACAAAAACAAAAACCTTAGGTTTAATACAACCATACTGATGACAATAACAGGCCATAAGTAGCCCATTCTTAGGAGCAACAGAAGTGGATACAATGAAAAATAGTTCTGTTTGTTTGTTTTTGGGTCCAGTCGTGAGGCTTGAACTCTGGGCCTGGGCGCTGTCCCCAAGCTCTTCAACTCAAGTGGTAGCACTCTACCACTTGAACCACAACGTCACTTCCGGCTTTTTTTCCCTGATTATGTGGTGCTGAGGAATAGAACCCAGGGCCTCAGGCATGCAAGGCAAGCGCTCGACCACTGAGCCACCTTCCCAGCCCCTACAATGAAAAATAGTTCTAAGTTGGGCTGCTATTTAAAACTGAATTAGAGGAACATTATGAAACTCTTACAATGTCATAATTGTGATTTTTTTTCAGAAAAACCCATTTCTGAAATTTTCCATCACTACTAGAAGTCAGCAACACAAAACAGCCCAAAACTAATAGATAAATGCACATATTTAAATAATTTTTATGTTCCAAGGTACTTAGAAAAACTAGCATTCATGTTATCATGGAAGTGGTAGAGCTTAATGGATTGAAAAATGGGGTTCAACAGGTTGTGGTTTCAACATGTTTTTCATCTGTTGGCTACGGTTGGCTAAATCACTGAACTATTCTTAACCTAGTAAAAGTGTTGTGAGACTTAAAGGATCATTATCAAGAAGTTACGCTATATTAACTTTGAGAGTATATATATACCTTGAAAGAAAATTGCAGAAGTTACATTATCCTAGTCTCATGGTACTTTCACTATAAGTAATTAGTTAAATTGCAACTCATGTGAATACATTTTACTATAAGCTAAAAGAAAGGAGGGTTAGGGGATGTATCTCAATGAACTAGCATGCCTGCCTAGTGCACAAGGCATGTTGTTTCATCCTCAGCACAAAAGGAAAAAAAAGAAAAGGGAAGGAAACAGTAAAGAAAGGATGGAAAGATAAAAAAGAGACAAAGAAATAAAGAAGAATAGAGAATAAGGAAAAGAGGCAAAAAGAATAAAGGAAGAACTCAAGAGAAAAAACACCTAAGTAAAAAGAAAGTACCAAAATGATTATACTGTTTGTTTTTCCCTTTTGAGTGGAAATCCTGGTGTTTGGACTCAAAGCCTGGGCTCTGTTCCTGAGCTTTTTTATTCAGAACTAGTGCTGCTCTACCACTCAAGCCACAGCTCTACCTCTGGCTTTTGGGTGATTAAAAATAAAGAGTGTCATGAACTTTACTGCCTGGGCTGGCTTTGAACTGTAGCTCTCAGATCTGTCTCCTGAGTACCTAAGATTATAGCCCTGAGCCACCAGCATCCATCTGACTACACTATTTAAATAAAGAACTGATTATGAGATGGTAAACTAATATTCTGCAAGCTTTCCTTATTTTACTAGTGATTTATAATGGAACAGAAATAATTTCCTTTTTATTATCACTACAACAAAGGGGCAATACTAACCTTAAGCAACGAATTACAAACTGAAACACACAGCCTAAGTTAGAATTGTAAGGTAGCAGAAAAGGCATTCTTGGTGATCACCTTGGATTCAAGGTTGACCAAGTGAGCCTCATGACTGAAGTTGTAGTTGCCTGTAGCCACAGAAGTACAGCTGAATATGAAATAGGCAAAATATCAAGTAGATAACAAGTACTTTCCAGAAACTTATGGAGATTAGAGATGGCAGATTGCTGGGGATTTCAGGCTGGTGACAGAGCAAGCAGGGCTGACAAATAATGACTCCTACCTATCTTCCTGTGAATTCTTTCCAGATCGCCTCTTATTTTTAGCTTCTCGAGGAGATGATCGAATTTTCTTAGCAGGAGGGCCGGAATCTCTTCCATAATCTTCATCTAAACAGGCAATTTTTCAAATTCAATTCAATATAATTATCTTACAGGTTTAAATCACCACTATATTTACTTATGTTATTTATCTTTCATGGTATTCAAACTGTAAACAACATACAAGTTCCTAAATGGTTTCTTTCATTGAAAACAATTTTTACCCATCTCACCCATTTTGATTTTTTTTTTTTGTCACTCATGGGGTCTGAATTCAGGGCCACAGTGCTATCCCCCTGAGCTTTTTCACTCAAGGCTAGTACTCTACCATTTTGAGCTACAGCTCTACTTCTGGTTTTCTTTTGGTTAATTGAAGATAAGAGTCTCATGGACTTTACTGCCTGGGCTGTCTTTGAACCGTGACTCTCAGATCTCAGCCTCCTGAGTAGCTAGGATAACAGACATAAGCCACCAGCACCTGGCTCTTTTTTTTTTTCTTTTTTTTGGGGGGGAAGGGGGGGGTCAGTCATGGGGCTTGAACTCTGGGCCTGAGTGCTGTCCCTCAGCTCTGCAGCTCAAAGTTTTACCACTTCAGCCACAGCAGCACTTCTGATTTTCTGAGTGGTTAATTGGAGATATGAGTCTCACTGCCTTTCCTGCCTGGGTGGGCTTTGAACCGAGTTCATTAGATCTCAGTCTCTTAAGTAGGCTGATAGGATTATAGGCATGAGTCACCACACCCAGCTTCTGGCTCTTGATTTTTATGGATTACTCAAGTCTTCATGCATACATACTTCATATATCCACGCAAATATCATTTTATGATTCTCACAATCTATTATTTAATTATGTTTTAATATCTTCATATTTAATTTACAGTAGTATGGTTATGCTAATAAGCATTTTAGAAAGTAAAATCCTAATTTTTTTCTAAATTACTTTATTGTTGTTTTACAGGTGCTATACAGCAGTTACCTTTACATACATTAGGTAATATCATTCTCACCTATTCCCTCCCTTCCCATTCCACTCACAGTTCACTTTCAGTTTCTCAGTTCACTTTCTATAGTGGCCTGTGTAGCCAGTGGGCTCCACTGCTGCACTTTTCACCATTGCTGCACTTTTTCACTGTTTTTTTCCTGATTCTATGCTTCTCCCTCACCCTCCTCCAGATGTGCATATGAATACACCTTATGTAAAGAATACAGAGTCATCAGTAAATGAAAAAACAAGAAAAAAAATCTTTTGTTTCTATTATCTTTGGAGTTCTTTTCAGTATCTATTTTTTTTTTATTGTGAACATACTGTACAGAGGGGTTACAGTTATATGGGCAAGATAATGAGTATATTTCTTATCAAGCATTGCAGCCTCCTCCTTTGTTTACCCTTCACATCCCTTCCCAGCCTCCCCCCCCCCCCCCTATTTCATATGTATCTGAAGAGGTCCTTGGATATTATACCTCTGTGATTTCTCCTAACTATCCTGTTTTGGTCTCTGTAACTTGTCATATCCCAGTGTGTTTCAGATCTAACTTCAACATATCAGGAAGAACATTTGCCATTTACCTCTCTGGTCTTGGCCATACCTCACTTAACCTAATTTTTTTGGGCCAGTCCTGGGCCTTGAACTCAGGGCCTGGGCACTGTCCCTGAGTTTCTTTTGCTCAAGGCAAGCACTCTACCACTAAGCCACATTCCTAGCCCAATGTATTATCTTTGTAAGGTAAAATTAGGTAAGGAAAAAAAGAGTAGCCGGGCACAGGTAGCTCACCCCTGTAATCCTGGTTACTCAGCAGAGTAAGATCTGAGGATACCAGTTCAAAGCCAGCTAGGGCAGAAAAAGTCTGTGAGATTCTCATTTCCAATAAACTACTCAGAAAAAGCCAGAAGTGGTGCTGTGGCTCACTTGGTAGACTGCAAGCCTTGGGTACAAAGAGGCTCAGGGACGGCACAAGCCCCAGGACTGCCCCCCCCCCAAAAAAAAAGAGAGATTAAAAACATGATCTAAGACTTTCTGAGCCAGGTATCAGTGGCTCACAATTGGAATCCTATCTACTCAGAAGGCTGACAACTGAGGCTTAAAGCCAGCCCAGGCAGGAAAGTCTATGAGGCCCTTATCTCCAGTTTCATCACAAAAAAAAGCCTAAAATAGAACCTTGGCTCAAGTGGTTGATCAAAAAGCTACAAGAAGCAGGGAGCTGGTGGTTCATGCCTGCAATCCTAGCTACTCAGGAGGCTGAGATCTGAGGATTGAGGTTCAAAGTCAGCCCTGGGCAGGAAAGTCCAATAAACCACTAGAAAACCAGAAGTGGTGCTGTGGCTCAAGCGGTACAGTGCTCGCCTTGAGCTGAAGAGTACAGGGACAGCGCCCAAGCCCAGAGTTCAAGCCCCACAACCGACCCAAAAAAAAAAAAGCTACAAAAGAGTCCAGATGCTGAGTTCAAGCCCTAGTACATATGTACATATGTGCGTTTGTGTGTGCACACGCACACACACACACACAGACTGGAAATGTGGCTTAATGGGAGAGTGCTTGCCTAGCATGCATGAAGCCCTGTGTTCCAATTCTCAGTACCACATAAACAGAAAAAGCCAGAAGTGGTGCTGTGGCTTAAGTGGTCGAGTGCTAGCCTTGAGCAAAAGCAGCTCAAGAACAGTGCCTAGGCCCTGAGTTCAAGCCCTAGGACTGGCAAAGAAAGAAAAAGAAGAGAAAAGAAAAAGCTAAAACACAGGCAAGTTTAATTTTTGTTCTCTTTGACACTGATAAGTTATATAAACATTCTAAAAATAAAAAATTCAACTTATTCCTAAAGCATGATATAAAAAATATATAAATTGTTACTTCCTCCACTGGTCAGACCTATACATAATTTGTGAAATCACAAAACTTACCTGCATCATCAGATTCCTGAAACTGTGAATAATCAACGACCTTTCTATTTCTGTAGAAAGAAGAGACTACAATTAAGATCACAGAAATGTAAGATTTAGGAGATCGTAGAACATGTTTTTATTTTATAGGAATTACAACAGCTCTCAATACTTCACAATATTACAAAGTACAGCTGAATTGAAAAGGACTTCAAACTGTACTTATACTCTTCACTCAGTAATGACATTCTCCATAAATCAATCTCCTAAAACACACATACATAAGATAGCAAAAATGCACTAATTTACCACATATATCCTTTACAGAAACATATTACAAGCCCCAAATTATTTTATTTTTACTGCTATCTACAAACGTAGGATTGCTCCTAAGTCATTTTTTAAAGGCAAAAGCAGTTCTTATGTTATATTATAAAGCACAAAAATTAGGGTTAACAATAAATTATGACTACAAAGAAGAGGAAGGAAAAAATTCAACTGGTCTAGTCAGAGGCTTTTATTAAAGAGTGTATAGTAGGGTGTGGTGGTACACAACTCCAATCCCAACACTTAGGCATGAGGATCACATGCTCTAGACCAGTCTACATTATATAGTGGTTAAACTCTCCCCCATTCACAAAGGCATATAATTTAAAAAACTATGAAAGCCTCACAAATTTGTGCACCTATCTCCTTGACTCTAAAAGATTAAGTACTTCCTATAACTTATCTTTTAACATCTCAAACTAGCCTTAATTTTCCTACTGTATCTTATAAGTCTGAAAGTTTGACAATTGTCTTTTAGAGGAAAGTTTCAATGTTAGAACTCAAACAGACTAGCTTACAAGAGTCTTAAGTAACACACACAGCAACTGCAGACCTAAATGGGTATAATGTAAACTGAGAGGACTAGGAGAAAAGCGTGTTACTCATTACACTTAACAACAGCAGAGGACACTCGGACACCACTTAAAGGTACACAGTCAGATGGAAGCACTGATCCCTCATTTGCCATCTGGAAGTATGGAGTAAATTCTGAAAACATACTTGGGGCTTTCATGTGGAAAAATGAACGATCACACCCCCAGCTCTAGAAAGAGGAAGAAGATTCTAAGGAATTTTGCCTTCCATTTTCTTTGACAATCTTACTTTATATTTGCATGACAAGTTTAGAGTATCAAACACTCCACATTAGGGGAGATTAAAAAAAAAAATGACTCGGGCTGGGAAGGTGGCTCAGTGGTAGAGTGCTTGCCTTGCATACATGAGGCCCTGGGTTCAATTCCTCAGCACCACATAAGCAGAAAAAGCTGGAAGTGGTGCTGTGGATCAAGGGGTAGAGCACTCGCCTTGAGCTGAAGAGCTGAGGGACAGCGCCCAGGCCCAGAGCTCAGGCCCCACCACCTACCCCACCCCCCCCCCCAAAAAAAAAGAAAAAAAATTCTTTAGCCATGGGAGTGCCTCAAGTGGTAGAAAAACTGCCTAGCAAACACCAGGCCCTGAGTTCTAACCCCAGTACAGGGAAAACAAAAAGGCTACTAATCCCACCTATACACTAAGGACTTGGAGCAGTGGAACTTTTAAGTCAGAAAGCAGAATGGGCTGGGTGCCAGGGGTTCACCCATGTAGTCCTAGTTATGCAGGAGGCTGAGATTTGAGGATCCTTCCAGCCTGGGAAGAAAAGCCCACAACTCCAATTAACCAGCAGAATGCCAGGAGTGGTGCTGTGGCTCAAGTGGTAGAGTGCTCACCTTGAGCTGAAGAACTTAAGGACAGCGCCCAGGTCCAGAGTTCAAACCCACAAATGACCAAAACAAAACAAAACAAAAAAACACCCCACAAACAATTAACAACAGAAGTCAAAATGGTGTTGCCACGGAGTAGGACAGTTCAATTCTGCAAGATGAAGCGTTTGGGAGTGTTGTACAACAATATGCACTACTGAACACACCTAAGATCAGTATGAGGTCAGCTCAGAAAAAAGGTTCAGGACATCTTTGTCTCAAAAGGAAAAAGCTGGGTGTGGTGGCACATGCCTACCATCCCCACTATAGTGGGAAGCATAAATGAGAGTCTCATAGGGATTTTCCTGCCAGGGCTGGTTTTGAACTTCAATCCTCAGATCTCAGCCTCTTGAGTAGCTAGCATTACAGGCAGAAATACCATGCCTTACATTCAAATTTATGGTATAGGGCAAGGTAAAAAGTAGACACTCAAATGTATATATATTTGTGTACACACACACACATTTGTCAATCCTGGGCTTGAACTCAGGGCCTGAACACTGTGCTTGGGCTTCTTTTTGATCAAGGCTTGAACTCTACCCCTTGATCCACAGGCACCACCTTCCGGCTTTTTATGTTTATGTGGTGCTGAGGAATCAAACCCAGGGCTTTTGTGCATGCTAGGCGATTGCTCTATCACTAAGCCACAGTCCTAGCTCCTCAAAATATTTTAACTGTTTACTCTTGAGATCAAATTTGAGGGTTCTGTTAGAAACTTAATATTCTGTTATCTAATCTCAAAACTTTTATGAGCTCATCAGTTGCTACCTAGCAACTCAAGAAGCCTGTAATTCCTCCAAGTCTGTTGTTTCTTATCATTTGTTCCTACTGACTTGTACTGGAAGGCTGATCATATTATTGTCACTCAGATAAAATTTCACTTCCTGTCAAGACCCTTAATCCTTTTCTAGTGATCAGGGTTTGTTCCTTCCTCATGAAGAACACCAAACCCAAGAAATGTTCTTGGTGGGCATCTGCAAAGGATCAGAGTAAAATAAGATCATTAATATAGAGCATGTGTACTGTACTGGTGCATTTAGACATCTACTGAACTGCCCTTATTGACAGTTTCCTTTATACTGAAGAATTTGCTATTTTTAACCCCAGAAATTAAATTCTACTTTAATGTTTGTTTTCTTTGGCCAGTCATGGGGCTTGAACTCGGCCTGGGTGCTGTCCCTCAGCTCTTCAGCTCAAGGCTAGCACTCTACCACTTGAGCCACAGCGCCACTTCTGGCTTTTTTCTGCTTATATGGTACTGAGGAATTGAACCCAGGGGCTCATGCATGCAAGGCAAGCACTCTACCCATTGAGCCCCCTTTAGTGTATTTTTAAAACCTGGTTTCCAAAGAGAACTGTTGAAATTCTATGTATACTACTTTCTGTTATGGTTTTGTTTTGTCGATCGTGGGGCCTGAACTCTGGGCCTGGGTGCTGTCCCTCAGCTCTTCAGGTCAAGGCTAGCACTCTACCACCTGAGCCTCAGTACCACTTTTTTTGCTTATGTGGTGTGAGGAATCGAACCCAGGGCCTCAAGCATGCAAGGCAAGCACTCTACCACTGAGCCACCTTCCCAATCCCATCTATTATGATTTGTATATGAAGTGTTTCACCAAATCACTCGTGTGTTAAAGGCGGTTGCCAGTTCATAAGAGTTATGGGGGAAGTGAGAGAATAATGTGGATTCTAACACCAATGGTTAATACAGTGATGGATTCCCAGTTTTACGGCATTATTGGGAGGTGGTGAAAACTAGGGAGTGGGGCCCAGTTAAAAGTTTCTCACTGGAGGCATATCCCTTAAATTTACTTTTTCCCTGGTCCCTCCCTCCCTTCTCTGGTTTACCAGGTGAACTGCTATCAAGTTTCTGTCAGCCTTGCCTCAGGCCCACAAAGCAGCTAGATGACCAAGGACTAAAACCATGCGTCAAAAAAAAATCCCTCCTCCCTTAGGCTGTACTTGTTCATCTCAGGTATACTGGAAAAAAAAAAAAAAACTGGGGCTGTTTTTGAGACTACATCCAACCATGTGGCTCAGAAGCTTTGCCAAATGGTTTGTGGGAGGCTTGGAGAAAATTGGGAGGCTAGAAAAAAAATGTAAAGTGCTATTCAATAGAGTTCAATGGATGATTCTGTCAGGCCCTCAGAACCAGAATGCTGAAAGGAACGTGTGCAGTCAAGACTATGCTCATGAGGCTTCAGATGGGAAAGATTTTATGAAGAATTGTACATTCATGTTACATTGTGGCACAGAATTCATCTATATTTTTTGTTTATGCCCTGAGACTTTGTGGGAGGCTGAGTTAAAAAAATCTCTCATCTAGGGCTGGGAATGTGGCTTAGTGGTAGAATGCTTGCCTAGCATGCATGATTCCTCAGTACCACATAAACAGAAAAAACCAGAAATGGTGCTGTGGCTCAAGTGGTAGAGTGCTAACCTTGAGCAAAAGAAGCTCAGGGACAATGCCCTGAGTTCAAGCCCCAGGACTGGCAAAGAAAGGGGAGGGCAAGTATTTTGCATATCCACAATAGGAATGGTGTCTTGAAGCTTCTGAGGAACTGACCAGATCCCATCCATCTAAAGAATGTTAAGGAATAAACCTATTTGAAAGACTTTGTGAAACAAAGAACTCTGTTCTGCTTCCATGTGGTACCTAAAAGTGTTTCCCTCCATTCAATAATTCAGGTAATCAAGGCCAAGGTCCAAGAGGGCTTCAGCTAGTGGTAGACCTTGGCATCATACACATGAACTTTGGGGTTAGAGGATTCCACCAAGAAAAGATTTCAAAGGAAAGCCTAGGACATGGATGAGTGCCAAAGTTGGGATCCCTCTGGGCAGTTCAAAGAGGGCAATGTATAAAGCTCAAAAAATGAGGCCAAAGCTAGCCACACTGAAGAACCTAGGAAGGTCAGTAGTGACAGGAATGTAGAGCCTCTGTTAAGGATTTGTCCAACCATTGGGACATCACATGTCACTAAATGTTCTGGATGTTCTAATTTTAATGAACATTAACTACAATTGGGAGGCCAACAGAAAATTAATTTCAGTACAGCACAGAGGTTAAAAAGAAAATTTGAGATTTAGATCTTTATTCTGCCACTTACAAGTTAGATATCCCTTCCTTTTGTTTGGGGAGGTACCACTACTGAGCTTGAACTCAGGGTCTCATGTTCTCATTCAGTCTTCTTGGCTGATACTATCACTAGAACCACAGCTCCAGTTCCAGCTTTATGCTGGTTAACTGTAAATAAGAGTCTGCCCTGACTGGCTCTGAACCATGTTCTTCAGATTTCAGCCTCTTGAGTAGCTAGGATTATAGGCATGAGCCACTTAAACCTGGCTCTAGTTATATGTCCTTGAGTAAATAATTTCCTGTCACTGAACTTATTTTCCCCCCCAAAGCTGAGGACCGAACCCAAGGCAAGTGCTCTTCCACTAAGCTAAATCTAAACCTTCAACTACTGAACTTATTTTCTTAAGTGCAAAACAGGAATAATTATCAAGATTATCCTGAGCATATAAATGTCCCAGGTAGGTAACTACCCAAGAAATAGTATCAATGGAACGTAGGCCCTGAGTTCAAACTCCAGAAACAGCACACAGACACGCACACAGTTTGGATATATGCCTCTTACTCTTTTATTTCTCAAGGATGATTAAGACATGCCAGGTATTTTCAGAATATAAAAATGTTAGTTCACTTGAGGCCAGGATACTGTTGAATTCAGCACAGGATAATTTTTTGTAATTGTTTTATTTATATTGGCTTTCAAGTTCCTTTTCCCTAAACTTTATGGTTTATTAGTATTAGTTTTAATTATTACTATAAAAGTGATATACAGAGGGGTTATAGTTAGGTAATGAGTACATTTCTTTTTGGACAATGTCAACCCTTCCCTTGCTCTCTGCATTTTACCCTTCCATCCCACTCACAAGTTGTATAGTTCATTTACAACAGTGTCTAGTACCACTGCTGTATTTGTTCACCCTATGTTCTCCACCTTTCTGTGACCCCCCCCTTATTCTCTCAAAGAGATAAATGAACAAGAAGCTATGTGGTTTTGACAGCATTTTAAGTTATTCAGTTATTTACACACACACACACACACACACACACACACACACACACACACACACACACACACACACACACACACACACACACGTCTTGGGGCTTGAACTCAGGACCAAGGCACTGTCCCTGAGATTTTTTTGCTCAAGGCCAGCACACTACCACTTGAGCCACAGCTCCATTTATAGCATTTTGGTGCTTAAATTGGGTGTGAGAATCCGATTTTCCTGCCAGCATGGCTCTGAACTGTTACCCTCAGATCTCAGCCTCTTGAGTAGCTATTATTACAGGCATGAGCCACTGGCACTTGCCTTACGTTATTCAGTTTTTTCGCCTTGTGGGGCTTGAACACAGGGCCTGGGCACCTTCTCTGAGCCTCTTTGTGCGCTAGTGCTCTTACCACTTGAGCCACAGCACCACTTCTGGTTTTTGAGTGGCTAATTGGAGCTAAGAGTCTCACAGTTAATTTTCTGCCTGGGCTGGTAGTAGTAGATAAAATTACAGGCCTGAGCCACTGGCATCTCACTCACTTTTCAAAGACTGATGTAGCTTAATGGTTATTTGCCTACCACGTCAAGACAAAGAAAAGCAAGCAAGAAAATTACAGGAGCCAGGCCCTGGTGGCTCATTCCTCTAATCCTACTCGATAGGCTCAACTGTAACAATCACAGTTCAAAGCCAGCCGGGGCAGCAAAGTCTATAAGACTCTTATCTCCAATTCACCAGCAAAAACTGGAAATGGAGCTGTGTCTCAAAGAGGCAGAGCACTAGCACTGAGCAAAAGAGCTCAGGTACACCATTTAGGCCTCGAGTTCAAGCCCCACGACTGCAAGAAAATTAAAAAAAAAAAAAAAGAAGAAGAAAGCTGGGCACTGGTGGCTCATGCCTGTAATCCTAGCTACTCAACAGTTAAATCTCTAATTAGCCACCTGAAAACCAGAAGTGGTTGTGTGGCGCAAGTGGTAATGCACTTATCTTAAGCTGAAGAGCTCAGGGACAGTGCTCAGGCCCAGACTTCAAGCCCCACCACTGACAGAATAAACAAATAAAATAAGAAAGGAAATGACAGGAAATAAGTTTCTAAATTTTTCAAATGAGTAAGACAAGTTCCAGGGAGGGTGTAAGATTTGAATGATGGGCCACACATTTGCTAGGTGTCAGTTTTCCTATTGAACATTTACTGAATTTGTTTTGGTCCACTAGTTACATTTTGGCTCTTTAGTGAACACTTCTTAAATTTTTTCAGTGGTACTAGGCCTTGAACTTGAAGCTCTGGATCTACCTTAGTGGTCTACCACTTAAAGCCACACCTCTAATCCTTAATTAACACTTATTCCCAGGACTCAAGTTATTTTAGTTTATGACTTAGAATATTCAGCTTACCATAGAGGAAAACATTTTCTTTCAAATTCACACAGAATATTTTAATGAGTACAAGATAAGGTAAAATCAGATTCCCCCCCAATAGAGGCTTAATGCAAAACTTACTCAACTGGGAACAGAGAAGCTTCAAATGGGTGAGACTGAAGTATCTTTAAAATCATTTAGAGCAATCATCAGAGTCAAAACCTGTAGCCCAACCACATTAGGCTTATATCACAAGGGAAAACTTATCGTAGTATGAGGTACTTCATTTAACAGGAAAAAAAAAATAGGGCTTTGGGGGAATAATCAGTACATCAACATTTAGAGTCTCTAAGTATAGGACTGTGTGCTAAAGGAACAGAAATCAAGTCCTGGCTGCAAAATGGATCTAGAGTCCTTAATCACCTGGAAGGTAGCAAGCAAGATAGATGCAGTCGCCAGCAATCCTTCACCCAAAGCTCTGAAGTTGTACCTTAGAAATGAGTTGTGCGTCAAAATGACTTAGATCCTTCTAACAAGAAGTTACAATGCTTCATTCTTTTTTTTTTTTTTTGTTAGTCGTGGGGCTTGAACTCTGGGCCTGGGCACTGTCCCTGTACTCTTCAGCTCAAGGCGAGCGCTCTACCTCTTGAGCCACAGTGCCACTTCCTGTTTTCTAGTGGTTTATTGGAGATCAGAGTCTCACGGTCTTTTCTGCCCAGGCTGACTTTGAACCGCAATCCTCAGATCTCAGCCTCCTGAGTAGCTAGGATTACAGGCATGAGCCACCGGCGCCCAGCTGCTTCATTCTTATAGATATAATTCCAGCCAAAGTTTTATGTCTCTTGATTCTATTTTGTGCAAGTACCGGGGCTTGACCTCAGGCTCTCACTTGGCCTTTCCCTCTTAAGGCTGGCACTCTTACCACTTGAGCCACACTTCTACTTCAGTAAATTAGAAATGTCTCTCAGAATTCTCTGTCCAGGCTGGCTTTGAACTGGAATCCTCATTTATCAGCCTCCTGAGTAGCTAGATTGCAAGCATGAGTCACTGATGCCTGGGCAAGTCTCTTGATTCTAGAGAACCACTATTCTTGTTAAGAAGAAAATCAAGTGTGTGTGTGTTGTTTTGAAGGGTTATGAAGCTTCTCAGCTGTGGCATGTCCTTGGATGACAAGACAGTTGTGTCTGTTACTCTGTTCCAACCAATAGCAGGTTGGATTTCAACCTATTGGTCAAATTTTAGTTTCTCAAGAAGTTTATTCCCCCCCCACACACCCCTCTTTGGTGGCAGTCCTGGGACTTGAATTCAGGGCCTGGGCACTGTCCCTGACTTTTTTGCTCAAGGCTAATGTTCCACCCCTTGAGCCACAGCTCCACTTCAGGCATTTTGGGTAGTTTAGCAGAGATTACAAGTCTCATAGACTTTTCTGCCTGGGTTGGCTTCAAACTGCAATCCTCAGATCTGAGCCTCCTGAGTAGCTAGTATTACAGCCATGAGCCACCAGCACCTGGCTAGATTGTCTTATCTTACCAGATAAAAGATTCTATACACTTCAACCTACAGTAGCTGGAAAAGAAATCTCCCTGAAGATCACTTGTTCAGAAAACAGAACAAGTACACAATTAAATACATAGGTTTAAGATATTGCTTAGCTCAAGCACCTTTGACAGCCAGTGGTTTCTTCCATCTAAAGTATTTCAAAGACCTATCATTATGATACTTATCTTAAAAATGGCAATGTAATTCTACTACAATCAATTCCACCTCCTAGAATCTAAATATATTTTCCCCATGAAACAAGTATGACCAAAGTGGTTCTTCACCATGTCAAAGGTTTCCTTGTATTGTGTACAATATAAGTCTCCTTGACAAGGCCTCCTTCAGCTTCTTCTGATTCTAGAGTAATGAAGTCACAATTATTTCTCTTTGTAGATAAGGCTTTTTAAAAATAGAATTAAATTAGCACAGCAATAATACCTGTGTATACATATTGACTATAATGCAATTTTCCAAAATTACACAGTATGTGACACTGTTTTGCATTTCTGGGAAAAACACAAAAACTCCAAAAAAACAAACTTTTAGTTGTAATCACCTTTCTCCTTGATAAGGAAATTAATTTTAGAGCTAGAAGAAACTGATGAGAAAGCTTTGGGTATTGCAAAATGCTTTACAAGTACAAAGTACTATAATCTCAAGGGCGTTCAACATCTGTATTACATAAACTTAGAAGAGGCTGAAACAAAGTCTCCCAACAGGAACATTTCTTTTTTGCTCTACTGCTACCCCTCCCAAGAATTAGTTTATCACTAATTGAGGCTTAAGATCCTAAAAACTGCTTGTCTTTATTTGTAACCTTCACTGTTAAATTTACTCATTTTAATCTTAATCTTATTTTAACCCATTGTTATGTAATAGGTGTTAAAACCTTTTTTCAAATGCCTTTGGTTTTCCTTTTAATCTTATACTCTGATAAATTGTTTTGTTCATTCAACAAAATATTTGGTCATGGGCTGGGAAGGTGGCTCAGTGGTAGAGCGCTTGCCTTGCATGCATGAGTCCCTGGGTTTGATTCCTCAGCACCACATAAGCAGAAAAAAAAAAGCCGGAAGTGGCGCTGTGGCTCAAGTGGTAGAGCACTAGCCTTGAGCTAAAGAGCTGAGGGACAGCGCCCAGGCCCAGAGTTCAGGCCCACGACTGGATCAAAAAAAAAAAAAAAAAAAAAATTTGGTCACATAATACTTTAGTAGCCAGTGGATTTAATTACCTAAATTCAGTGGAGGTTTTCTGAAACCTTAACTATCTTATCTATTAAGTGGTTTTGGAATTTATTCACTTAATTAGAGATTAATAGTCTCACATTAGTAAATACATATACTTAAAAAGTGCAACCTAATATATACCATCCAAAGGCTCACACTAAACATTTGGTTGTTTTCCATTGCCATGTATGTTTTCCTTTAGTTCTTTCATTCTCTATAAGGGGCTTTGAAATTTATTCACTTAATTAGAAATTAATAGTCTCACATTAGTAAATACACATACTTAAAAAGTGCAACCTAATATACACCATCCAAAGGCTCACACTAAACATTTGGTTGTTTTTCATTGCCATGTATGTTTTCCTTTAGCTCTTTCATTCTCTATTACCCACTGCTCCACTTGCCCCCACTCTCCAAAATCTTATTTTAAAGTCAGTCCTCTCAGACAGAACTCCTATCAAGGGCTACAACCCCTTCCAAAGTGTGCTACCATCATGACAAAGAACACCTCATGATTGTGTCATGTAGGATTACACTGGTTGACTTCACCTGAATTCAAATTTCTGCTTCATCTCTTAACAGTCAAGAGAAACTATGAAATGGGAAGAGTATACCTTGCTGAAATATGTATAAAGTATATATATATGACTTTGAAATATGTATAAAGTACCTGCCAGAGTATAGCTGCTCAGTTCAGTTCTACTGAACATGAAAGTGACTGTACTTTTTCCAGTTTATGCCACTGAAGGTCCATAATGTCCACAATGCAAAATTTAGAAACCCACAAGTTTTAAGGACTAAGTTTTACAAAATTTACCTAGTAGCAAACTCTGATTTATACATGAAGATTTTTAATGATCTTTATTTACTTAGAGAAAAAATTCAAAAAATTAGGCCAGGCACTAGTGGCTCAGCTACTCAAGGAAGCTAAGATCTGACGAGTCTTGGTATTACAGTCTTTGAGACTTTTATTTCTAATTAACCACCAAAAAGTTGGTAGTAGAGGTGAGGCTTAAGTGGTAAAACACGAGCCTTAAGTGGAAAAATCTAAGGGACAGGAACTAGGCCCTGTGTTCAAGTCCTAGTGGCATACACAAAAAAAACTTTTTATTAGATAATGAAGTATTAGATTACAGAAGTACTCCAGACGACGATGGTATGTTACAGTATACCTACCACTTTATTTTTTTTTGGGGGGGGTGGGGGGGTTCTGGTGGGGTTTTTTAGAGATAGAGTCTCATGGACTTTCATGGCCTGGCTGGCTTTGACTCATGATCCTCAGATCTCAGCTTCCTGAGTAGCTAAGAATACAGGCATGAGCCTCGGGCACCATGCAATATACCTACCACTTTCAAATGTTCAATCAGCATACATAAATGGTTCTAGTCATTTCAAACTAGAGGCAGATAAATTGGTCTCCAAGGCTTTTACTCACTGGTTGACACTCTACCATGTGAACAATGTCAGCTATGTCTCCTACAGCAGATTCTTACAGTCTAAATCCAGCCTTGCTATTACCTCTACACTTTCAAAATATCTCTGAAAACATTTTTTATAGTATACTGAACAAAAATGCTCATATTAAAACATTTTGGTCATGTTCTCCCTAAAACATTACCCACAAAGAATTAACAATCTAAAAGTAAACAATCTATTTGCCAGGCACAGGTAGCTAATCCCATCTATTCAAGAGGCTGAGATCTGATGATCTCATTCAAAGCCAGGCAAGAAAGTCTATGAACTCTCTCTAATCTCCAATTAGCCACCAGAAAACTGGAAGTGGCATTGCTCATAGACAGTGCTCAGACCCTGAGTTCCAGCCATATGACTAACTCCCCCCCCTCCAATAAGTTCAAACAACAGGTGTCATAAAGCACATTTAAGTTGCAAAGAATAGATTGCTTGAGTGATTATTGTTATTAGGTGTGTAGAATCCTTGGAGAGTATACCAAGCTGGATTAAGAAACCAGGGTTCTGGTCTGGGCAAGTCAACTACTGTAATATTTTGCTTCACTTCACAAGGATGGAAACACTCTGAAAAGTTAAAATAAAAAAGTCCCAAACTATGTTCTTTAGTCAACCCTGAGAAAAATACTATTTACCAAGCAGAAAGTAAATTGATTACCACTATAGTCAGAGAATAGGCAGGGCTTGGAATAAAGAAATGTAGGTCCTAAGCTGAACAACACCCACCAAGTATGGTCCCTTATGAACTGAGGAATTGACTTTAGGTGCTGTCTTCCTACTTCCAGGATTATTTTTGTGTTAGTAATTTGAATCTAAGACTCAAAATAGTTGAGCTGTCAAAACATAAAATGTAGTAACCACCTTGCATTAAAAAAAAAACAAAAAACATAATTTGCTAGCTGATGATATAGCTAAGTGGTATACCACCAGCTTAACATGTGAGACCCTTGGTTCAATCCTCACAAGTAAATAAAATCAGAAAACAATGTGTTATTTCATTGTGGTAACTACATTGCAGCAGACCAGCCCATCGCTGGCTTCATTTAGAAGTTAGTGAAATACTATTACCAGAAAAAATGAACAGAAAACTGCAAAATTGACATCAGAAACCAAGTCACTGCTGGGAGCAGGGAACCTCTAGCCTGTAATCCTAGCTACTCAAAATGCTGAGATCTGAGGATTGCAGTTCAAAGTCCAAGAGAATATTACTCCCCAATTAACCACCAGAAAACGGGAAGTGGCACTGTGGCTCAAAGCGGTAGAGCACTAGCCTTCAGAAAAAAAGCTCAGGGACATGGCCAGACCCTGAGTTCAGGCCCCACCACGGAAAAAAAAAAAAAAAAGGAAAAAAAAAAAGAGGAAACCAAGTCACTCTGAAATAAGCTGAAAGTGACCCAAAATTCCCAAAATGTTACTTTACTTTTAAGGCAAAGTCATTTTTTTTTTTTTTACTAATATACTGAGAAAAAGCATAGCAATCCCAATGACTCAAAAAACACAAACTAAAATGTGCTCAATATGTTTATCCCTACCCAATGATTTAAAATATCCAGTTTTCCAGTAAAAAGCTCTGTTCCGTTCCAATGTTTAAATCTGGGAACACAAATTCTGATAAATAAGAAAATTCCAATAAAAACACCAAAATTTGGCAGGAATGGCCCAAATGTTAAGAAAGCCTACTCAGTGAAGCACTAAGGTCCCGAAGTCAAGGTTCCGAGTTCAAACCCCAGTACCACCAAAAATAAACAAAATTAGAAGTGATCTGAAATTTAAGGCTGAGAGAAAACTGATTTAATTTTACCACACTGTAATTACTTTCAGAAGACAAAAAGCAATCTAAAAGAAATGTTTAGTAGCTGGGCCGGCTGGCTCATGTCTGTAATCCTAGCTACTCAGGAGGTTGATATCTGAGGATGGGACCTTCGAAAAATCAGGCTGGGCAGAAAAGTCCATGCTGCTCATCTCCAATTAACCACCAAAAACAACGGTGTAGTGTGTGGCTCAGATGGTAAAGCGCCATTCTCAAGGAGAAAAGTGAGAGCACCCAAGTTCAATTCCCAGGATCAGCATCCCTTCCCCCCCCCAAAAAAAAATCTTTACTGCAATATTGCCTTCACCACCTACTCCTACAAAAAATATTCTGAATTCATGCGTATACTGACTAGTAGTATCCATCCTATGATCTGAAAGAGCCATCTTGACTCCTTGCCCAAAGCCTGGAAAACTTTCACAGTGGAAGAGATGGTGCATGGTGGAAAAACAAGCTACACTTTCTGCATTCCCATTCCGGGAGCTGCAGCAAGCCGGCCCACACCACCCCCCAGCTGGAGCTGCATCCAGATAGAGAGGTTCGCTACCGAACCCCTTCCCAGCTCACAAGCCACTCTTTGAAAACTCCTGTTACCCACAAAACTTGAAACGAAGGGGAAGCGACTACATGCAGGCATTCAAAAACCTTTATAAACCGTTTAGAAAACACTACACCAAGTAGCCACTCCTTTGCAGTAAGAGTTGTGTTTATTCACAACAGCGCACCCCTTTAAAAAAAGGCTTCCCCAGCGGGGCTGGGCCACACCCCTTCGCAAATGGCACCGTCCAAGCCCTCGCCCGGAAGCCGGCGAAGGGCGACCCCACCGACCCGCGAGGGGCAGGGGCGGCAAACTTGTTGAAACGTGCAAAATAGAAGTCTGACGGCTAACGACACCTATTTATTTCCTTCAGGTCGAAAGACGCCCCGAGAACGAGAGGGTTACAGACATACCCCGAGACGTGTAGGCCGGGCGAGGGTGGAACGAGAACCACACGGGATTTGGGTCGCGCAGTTAACCCGCACCTCCCTGGGAATGGACGTGTCCCCGAGGAAGGACATTTCCAGTCCGAGGCGAATGGCTGCGGGGGGGGGGGGGTGTTAATGCTCTCCAAACTCGGGCCTGGAGAGGACAGCCGTCCACTGTTTCCCGGGGTTTGCTCTCAAACTCACTTTTGCCAGAAGGGGGGGGGGCGGGGAGTCCCGCCCACGCCCGGCCTGGAAGGCGGGGCCCGGCGACCCCGTGGCCCCTCCCCCTTTGCCCGGAACCCGCCCCCCCTCCCCCGTCGGCTCAGCCCACAGGGCCGGGTGTCCCCGCACAAGCCTCCGGGGGCAGAGGTCACTCGGTGTCTCCCGCCCTCAGCGTCGACGGCGGCGGGGCCCAGCGTCTCCCCGAGCTCCCGGGCGGGCTCCGCGGAGGTGGGGCCTGCTCCGCAGCGACGACTCCACACCCCTCCCCCTCCGGCCCCGGCGGTTCGGGAACACCCCGCCCCGCGGGCGGGGGGGGGGGAGGAGGCGGCGGGGCCGACCGGAGCGCGGGCTGCGGCGTGGGGCGGGGAGGGCGCGCGCACGGGCGCGCTGCCGCCGGCCCCGCGCGCCGGGGGCCCCCCACGTCCAAGGGCGCGCGCGGGCCCCGCGAGGGAGGAGGCCGAGGGGGCACCCGGGAGGGTCCACTCCGGGTGTGCGCCCCCCACTCCTCGCCCCTCACTCCCAACCCCCACCGCCCGCGCCAGGCCTCGGGCTCCGCACTGACCTGACAGGCCGAGACATGTTCGCTGTCCAAACAGGACCGAGTCGAGAAGCCAAAGACCACGACCCCCCCCACCCCGCGCACTCGGCGCCCCACCCCCCCCGAACTTCGGCCGAGGAGGCCGCGGCCGCCGAGTCCCGGGCTCCTGGTGTCTCAAACTCCGCTGCTCCTTGGTTCGGGGTCCCTGGATCAGACGAGCCCCCCGCTCCCCCGTCTCTTCAAAATGGATGAATCAAACCAGCCGAAAATGCGCCAAAGCTGCGGTACAACCGAGCATACTAGGGCTTGTGCGCTCCGCCCCAACACGCCCGCTCATTGGCTACTTCTGCCAGATGCGCCCTGCTCATTAGTTCATTTGAATCATCACGTCTCTTTGGCCCCGCCCCGCCCTCTGATAGGCTCCGCCTCCTCCATGGGGTCCTGTTAGTCAAGGTGGTCTGAGAGCGCACGGCCGCAAAACAAAAATGGTCGCTGTTCAGCCCGCCCCCTGGCTGCCCCGCCGGAGGGGCAGATTCGCCACGGCTTGGAAGTTGGAACGACTAGGATCTTGTAGGACTCGGCGTCCTTTGGCGTTGGTATAACGGCCTCACTTTTCGTCTGCCTTGCTCACCGAGAAAATCTATCCGTTTCAGAACCCGTGGGGTAGGTAGCAGATTCGTCACGAAGGGGCTGCTTCCGATTTGGAGGGAAATTCCTTAGGTTCAAAAAATTTGACCTTAAATCTACAAGCCCCTTATCCGAGCTCTAGCCTTACGTCTCCAAGGTCCCGCCACGCTGCCGGAGTAGGGACACAAGATCGAGAAATAGGTTCACCCCCTTCACCCCCAATTCCATTATCCATTCTGGTCCTTGAGAGAGAGGCTCCTCAGGGTCATTAATGTCCCAGTCTCTGACATTACTGTTTTCATGGGGGAAGAAAAGAGGTTCGTGGTGAATTAGGGGCATGAGCTCTGGGGCCACGAAGGAGTTTTAATTAGAATACCAATTCCATTTACTTAATAATTGTTTAATTTGGGAAAATTGCTACCTCAGTTTTATCATCTGCAAAGTGGGAACCAACACCACCTACATCACAGGGTTATGAGGAATAACCCTAATAAATAGTTTGCTTGATGAAAAGGCTTTAAAAACAATGTCTGGCACGCAGCATGTGCTCTTTAAATGTATTAAATTGAGTTTTAAAAAGAGGACTCTTATTCTTGGTTATAGGTGGGTGTGGCTGGCTTAAGACTTTAAAATCATTAATGAAGGCAACCACAGGTCATTTGTTGGATGCTGAAAACTAAGAGATGGAGCTCAGGATTCCTATAAAAATAGCTAACTCCATGTTATGGTTGGGTTTTAAATATCCCCTAAAGGCCTATGTGCTAGAACTTAGTCACATTCCTGCTTTTGCTGCAATTAGAAATGGCTTAATTATTTTTTATTTTCCTTCCTTTCTCCCTTCCTTTCTTCCTGTCTCTGTCTGCCTGCCTGCCTGCCTCCTCCCACCCCTCTTTCTTTTTTCTTTTCTTCTATCATCAGGCTTGATCTCAGGGCCTGTGTGCTGTTCCTAAGCTTTTTTGCTCAAGGCTGGCACTCTTAACACTTGAGCTACAGCTCCACTTCCAGCATTTTGTTTGTTAATTGGAGATGAGTTCCACTGACTTACCTACCAGGCTGGCTTTGAACTTTGATCTCAACTTGCTACTCAACTTCCTGAGTAGCAAGGATAAAGTCATGAGTCACTGACACCCGGCTTCAGGTGTTTTGTTGTTGTGTTACATGGGAAATCAATCATCCAGATACAGAGAAGCCACATTTTGAGAGGTCAAATCAGGAGTCTGCAAGTGGACACATGTCCCCCAAAAGCTTGCAGCCCCAAATGCAGGTTAGCACAATGCTTATAAAGTCAAAAACCACATGATTGGTGTGGGGAACTAAACTTAATAGAAGTATTATATATAAACAAAGCAAACTATCCAGAACAATCAGGGGCATTAAGGGCAAGTATTCTCTGGAGCAAAACTTTGTAGGAGCTAAACCACATGACACATCTGCAATTCAAAGAATGACCTATTTCACCTCTAGAGTTGTCTGGACTGGGTAAAAAAAAGTCTCCATTATCTATTAAGATGGCCCGATGATGGTGAGGACAAGTTGGTGTTACTTAGACCCAGTATCCATATTTCAGTTGTTGTTTTTCCAGTCCTGGAGCTTGAACTCAGAGCACTTTAGCCACAGCTTCACTTTGGATTTCTGGTGGTTAATTGGAGATAAGAGTCTCTTGGACTCTTATCAAAGCCCAGCAGGCTTTGAACTGAGATCCTCAGATCTCAGTGTCCTGAGTAGCTAGGATTACAGGATTACAGGCATGAGCCACCAGTGCCAGCTTTAAAAAAAAAAAAAAATAGTCATCCTGATGGATATCCAAATATGTTATACCAAGTAGTATTATTCATATTACTGTCAGAATGCTAGTGCTAATACTGGGGTGGTATAGCCATCACAGAGTAGCTTTGTTGGAAGCTCATTAATTAGGACAAGTTCCTATTACTTCAGCAGATACCATTTTTGAGATGAGGCAGAGTTCTTGTTACTCATTAATGAGGTAATGAATGGAACTAGCCATGGTCAACATGATGACCAGGCAGGTGGAAAGTTCAGAACAGACTTTCCATGCCTTGGTCTGCTAGTGTAGTCCAAGACCAGTGTACAGATGGCCAGTGAAGGTGAGGGTCATACTCTACTTCCTCAGCTAACATCCCCCCAACATTTGCTTAACACTCTTTTTTGGGGGGGAGGGGTCTGGTCGTGAGGCCTGAACTCTAGGCCTGGGCGCTGTCCCTCAGCTCTTCAGGTCAAGGCTAGTGCTCTACCACTTGAGCCACAGCGCCACTTCTGGCTTTTTTCTTTTTACTTATGTGGTGCTGAGGAATCGAACCCAGGGCCTCAGGCATGCAAGGCAAGCGCTCTACCACTGAGCCACCTTCCCAGCCCCTTGCTTAACACTCTTATTTCAACCAACACTGCTTCCTAAGGAAATAAGTTAAGACTTGAACTATTAGTTTAGTTTTTAGTGGACAAGTTTAGAACTACCCTTATTAGAACCAAGAGAACCTAGAATTCCATGTTCAAGGTCAATTCCATCTAGCTCATTTCCAATCTTTCCTATTGAAATAAGAGAATGTGGCTTAGTGGTAGAGTTCTTGCCTAGTATGAATGAAGCCATGGGTTTGATTCCTCATCACCACATAAATAGAAAAAGCCGAAGTGACACTGTGGCTCAAGTGGTAGAGTGCTATCATTTAGCGAAAGAAGCTCAAGGACTGGCAAAAAAATATCTATAATAATAAGGATACTGGGTTTAACTGGTGCTATCATGGCCATGTAGCAGACCATAGGGAATTGGGTTTCAACCTACACCATCTTGTCTTCATGGTGGAGGAAGGTAAAGCACCACCACGCAGGAGATGGTTGTGCCTTAATTGCTAGAGACAAGGGCAGGGACTTGGACAGTAGGTTACTGGATCTGCCCGTCTTGGGTCATGAACTCTCAAGCTCCCTATGACTTTGCCCCCCCTGACCAGGACCCTAATTAGGCCTGGAACAGCTAGGCACCATTTTGCCATGCCTCATTTCACCAGGCTCCCTCCAGTCACCATGGTGTTCCACTTCAGCTCTCCATTGGAATTGATCTTGTTTGTTGGGATTGTTTTTCTGCTCTTTCTTTCCTCTCCTACTCTCATGGCTTAGTTTTCTAATAGTGTTAAGTGTAGTTGAGGGCTGTAGGTCTTTGAGACAGGTGTCTACCAGCAGTCACTGGCCCTCCAATAGGCTCCCACTTCAACCTCTCAATACGTAGCTTCTCTGTTTCTCATGACTGCATTCCTGTACACACCTGTTTGTTGGCAACTGAAGATACTTACAATGTGATAGACTAGACTTTAGAACCACCATCTGTCAACACTGAAGGGACAATATGGAAACAAAAAAGTCTCAGGTGCCGGGAGCTGGTGGCTCACACCTGTAATCCTAGCTACTCAGGAGGCTGAGATCTGAGGATCGCGGTTCAAAGCCAGCCCGGGCAGGAGAGACCGTGAGACTCCTATCTCCAATAAACCACCAGAAAACTGGAAGTGGCGCTGTAGCTCAAGTGGTAGAGCGCTCGCCTTGAGCTGAAGAGCTGAGAGACAGCGCCCAGGCCCAGAGTTCAAGCCCCACGACCGACAAAAAAAAAAAAAAAAAAAAAAAAGTCTCAGGTGACAGAAAAGACAGTTATTCCTTTAGGAGTAATAGCTGGAACCTGATGCAGTAGTACTCAGGAAGCTGAGGTAGAGAGATCATTTGAGTCCAGAACTATTATGGGTATGATCCTACCAGTAAATTCCAGCCTCTGCCTCTTTGGGTTCCAGCTTAGTACTCCCAAATTGCCTAGCACATATTCCCACTGGCTATTCAAGAACAGCCTGAGCAACATAGTGAGCCCCTCCTATGTCAAAATAATAAATAAATATCCTTAATTGCCTTTTAAACCAAGTTGCTCAATTTCCTGATTTTAGTTATGTTCTCTGAAGCAGCCATTTCCTTCTTGCACATATGTTGAAGACAGTAAGAGGTAGGGATGTAGCGCAGTGGTCCAGTTTGTGCTTAGCATGCACTCTGGTTCAAGAACCATACAAATACACACACACACACACACACACACACACACGCACGCACGCACGCACGCACGCACGCGCACACGCAAGGCCTGGAAAGCTGACACTGCTGGGATGACAAGATTGATGATTCTGCCATACTTTCAGTGAAAACCCATTTCCTTCAAAGACCAGATAGTTATAGCATCTGGGAGCTTTATTTAAAAAATAATTTGGAGGGCTGGGAAGGTGGCTCAGTGGTAAAGCGCTTGCCTTGCATGCTTGAGGCCCTGGGTTCGATTCCTCAGCACCCATAAGCAAAAAAACAAGCTGGAAGTGGTGCTGTGGCTCAAGCGGTAGAACACTAGCCTTGAGCTGATGAGCTGAGGGGCAGCGCCCAGGCTCAGAGTTCAGGCCCACAACCGGACCCAAAATAAAAAGCAAAACAAAAAATAATTTGGAGCTGGGAATATGGCTTAGTGGTAGAGTGCTTACCTAGCATGCATGAAGCCCTGGGTTTGATTCCTCAGTACCACATAAACAGAAAAAGCCAGAAGTAGCGCTGTGGCTCAGGTGGTAGAGTGCTAGCCTTGAGTGGGAAGAAGCTCAGGGACGGTGCCCAGCCCCTAAGTTCAAGCCCCAGCACTGCCCCCCCCCCCAAAAAATATAGTACATGCAGAGGATTTCTTTTTTTTTTTTTTTTTTTGGTTGGTCGTGGGGCTTGAACTCTGGGCTTGGGCGCTGCCCCTGCACTCTGCCACAGCACCACCTCTGGTTTTCTAGTGGTTTATTGGAGATAAGAGTCTCATGGACTTTCCTGCCCGGGCTGGCTTTGAACCGTGATCCTCAGATCTCAGCCTCCTGAGTAGCTAGGATTACAGGCATGAGCCACCTGCGCCCGGCCATGCAGAGTCTTTCTAGTTGTTGTCTTCTTCCTTCTCCCTCTTCTTTCTGTTCCTTTTCCTTCTTAGTTCCTTCCTCACCACCTAGAGTCTCACACTAACTTTTCCCAGGCTGGCCTCCAGCCTTCTGACTCTATCTCACCAGGTCTAAAAAACACAATGGGGGGGCTGGGAAGTTGGCTCAGTGGTAGAGCGCTTGCCTTGCATGCCTGAGGCCCTGGGTTCGATTCCTCAGCACCACATAAGCAAAAAGAAAAAAGCTGGAAGTGGTGCTGTGGCTCAAGTGGTAGAGCACTAGCCTTGAGCTGAAGAGCTGAGGGACAGCGCCCAGGCCCAGAGTTCAGGCCCCACGACTGGACCCACAAAAATATAAATAAATAAATAAATAAATAACACAATGGGGCTGGGCATCAGTGGCTCATAACTTTAATCTTAGCTACTCAGGAGGCTTAAATCTGAGGATCACAGTTCAAAGCCACCCAGAGCAGAAAAGTCCATGTGAGACTCTTATCTCCAAATAACCACCAGAAAACTGGAAGTGGTGCTGTGACACAAAGTGGTAGAATGCTAGCTTTGAGCAGAAAAATCTTAGCAACAGTACCCAGGCCCTGAGTTCAAGCCCCGTGACCAACAAAACAAACAAACAGAAACCACACAATGGGATAGAAGAAATGTGTGTCTTGGGCCTGGGAAGGTGGCTCAGTGGTAGAGCGCTTGCCTTGCATGCCTGAGGCCCTGGGTTCGATTCCTCAGCACCACATAAGCAAAAAGAAAAAAGCCAGAAGTGGCGCTGTGGCTCAAGTTGTAGAGCACTAGCCTTGAGCTGAAGAGCTGGGGGACAGTGCCCAGGCCCAGAGTTCAGGCCCCACGACCGGACCCAAAAAAAAAGAAAAAGAAATGCGTGTCTTTGGGTTTAGTGTCTCACAATCCAGGGGCCAAGTTACAAGCTTGAGAATAAGCTGATGGTTAAGGAGGCTGCTCCTGTCTTAATTATATTTGCTCCAAAATTCCAGACTTCCATCCTTCTGTCTACTTTAAAGAACACTAAAAGCTAAGTTTAGATTCTTGATGCCAGTGGTTCATGCCAGTAATCCCAGCTTCAGGAGTCTGAGATGTGGAAGACCAAGTTGAGGCCAGTCCAGATAGAAAACTGCAAGTTTTCATCTCCAAAACAGTAAAAAGCAGGGATGGAGATATGGCTTGACTGTTAGAGCAAGAGGCACTGAGTTCATATTCCAGTACTACAAAAAAGATAAGGGTCTATGGATTTCTGCTGCTAAAACAGTTAAATTGTACAACTTGACAAAAAAAACAAAAACAAAAAACCAAGATTGCTGGACACCAGTAAATCTATAGAATAACAGCAAAAAAAGAAAATGGGGCCGGGCAGCGGTGGCTCACACCTGTAATGCCAGCTACTCAGGAGGCTGAGATCTGAGGATCACGGTTCAAAGCCAGCCCAGGCAGAAAAGTCCGTGAGACTTTTATCTCCAATAAACCACTAGAAAACTGGAAGTGGCGCTGTGGCTCAAGCAGTAGAGCACGCGCCTTGAGCTGAAGAGTAGGGAACAGCGCCTAGGCCCAAGCCCCATAACCAACAACAACAGAAAGCAAGCAAGCAAGCAAGCAAGAAAATGGGGCCAGATGCTGGTGACTCACACCTGTAATCCTAGCTACTCAGGAGACTGAGATCTAAGAATCACAGTTCAAAGCCAACCTGGGCAGGAAAGACTCCTATTTCTACTTAATCACTAAAAAGCCAGAAGTAGGTCAGGTGTCAGTGGCTCATGCCTATAATTCTAGCTACTCAGAAGGCTGAGATCTGAGGATCTTGGTTGGAAGCCAGCTGGGGCAGAAAAGTCCATGACACGCTTATCTCCAACAAACCATTCAGAAAAAGCCAGAAGTGGCTGTGTGGCTCGCTAGGCTTGACCACAAGAGGCTCAGGGACAGAGCCTAGGCCCTGTGTTCAACCTCCAGGACCAGAAGAAAAAAAAAAAAAGCCAGCAATGGAAAAGTCTAAGAAGTAGAGTACTAGCCAAAAAGCTCAGCGACAATGCCCAGACCCTGAGTTCCAGGACTGGCACAAAAAAGGAAAAAGAAATTGGGATTGTTTGTGAAAGTAGTTTGTAGACTGGGAAGCTCTGTGGGTGACTGAATGGGATCTCATTGTTTTCATAACAGGACATCACCAAACTCCAACAGCAGATTTATTCTTTTTTTTTTTTTTTTTGGGGGGGGGGGAGGGGTCCGGTCTTGCAGACTGAACTCTGGGCTTGAGCACTATCCCTCAGCTCTTCAGCTCAAGGCTAGCACGCTACCACTTGAGCCACAGCGCCACTTCCGGCTTTTTCTGCTTATGTGGTACTCAGGAATCCAACCCAGGGCCTCATGCATGCAAGACAAGCACTCTACCACTGAGCCACCTTCCCAGCCCCAGCAAAACACAACCATTTCTCGACCCCGAACCTGAGTTAATAACACTTGTCACAACTTACAGATGGGTGGGAAAAGGTGATAGAAATAAAGACAAAATACATAGCACTAAAATGGCCAAGTCATTACCTCTCACCACGACCTCCTAACTGTCCAGCATGGGCATAATCCCATTCCACTCCCGAGTGCCAACGTCTGTCTATCTATGGGTTCCAGCTCAGTACTCCCTAACTGCCTGGCACACATTTCCACTTGAATGCCCACAAGCTCAATTTATCTGTGCTGAACCAATTATCTTTCTTTCCACATTCTTTTCCTGACTCCTCCAATTCTGCCAACAATATAGCACTTCCCTTGCCTCAGATTTAATGAGGTATAATCAACAAGAATTGTGCACATTTAAGTTGTACATTGTATTTTGTATATGTTATGAAATGATTACCACAATCAAACTAATTAATATGCATTAATATTAATATGTGATTAATATGATGCCCTTATATGGTTACATTTCCTTTGGTGTGCAGAGAATGCTTAAGACTTGCTCTTTTAGCAAATTTCAATTAAATAAAACATGATTAATATCTGTAGTTAACATTCTGTGCATTAGGTCTCCAAATTGATGGTTTGTTCTTTTTGATCCTCATCTCTTCCAATTCCCTTTTTCCTCTATGAATTTAACTTTTTCAAGAGTCTATATATTAGTGAGATCATGTAGTATTTGCCTTTTTTTTTTTAAATGTCTATACTAGTACTTGAATTCAGTGCCTGGGACTGTCCCCTAGGTTTTATTTTGTTTTTCCTCAATGCTGGTGTTCTGCCACTTGAGACAACTCCACTTTCAGCTTTTTTCTTTTTCTTTCTTTCTTTTCTTTTTTTTTTTTTTTTTTGCTTATTTTTTGGTCTTAGGGCTTGAAGTCAGGTTCCTGAGCTCTTTTGCTCAAGGCTAGCACCCTACCACTTTGAGCCACAGCACTACTTCACAGTTTTTTGTTTTGCTTTTTTGTTTTTTGGGGGTTTTTTTGGTCGGTCATGGGGCCTGAACTCTGGGCCTGGGCACTGTCCCTGAGGTCTTCAGCTCAATTCTACCACTGAGCCACCTTCCCAGCCCCACCACTTCCCGTTTTTGAGTGCTTAATTGGAGATGAGTCTCATGGGGACTTTTCTGCCAGAGCTGGCTTCAAACTAGGATCCCCAGATCTTAGCATCCTGAGTAGCTAAGATTACAGGTGTGAGCCACAGGCACCTGGCTCACTTTCAGCTTTTTGCACATTAATTGAAGATAAGAGTCTTACGGACTTTCCTTCCCAGGGCTAGCTTCAAACTATGATCCACAGATCTCAGCCTCCTTAGTAACTAGGTTCACATACATGATACAAGGCTGCCCAGTTTAGTATGTTTTCTGTGTCTAGCTTAGTATAACTTAGTATAATGTCCTCCAATTTCAGTTACATTGTTGCAATTAGAGGGATTTAAAAAATGTTGAGTAATACTCCATTATTATAGATGTCATATTTTCTTCATCCTTTTATCTATTGATGGACACCTAGGTTCATTCCATTTCTCACTTTTTTTGGTGCGAGTCATGGGGCTTGAACTCAGGACTTGGTCACTGTCCCCAACCGCCTTTGCTAGCACTCTACCAATTGAGCTACATCTCTATTTCCAGCTGTTTTGGTGTTTAGATAAGAGGGTCACAGACTTCCTGCCCAGGTGAGCAGCTAGGATTACAGGTGTGAACCATCAGTGGCCACCTGCGATTCTCAGCTTTTGTGGATAACACTGCAGGAACATGGGGGTCCAGATACCTCTTTGAGATACGGATTCCATGTTCTTTGCTGTCTAATTAGAGATAAGAGACTCTCTGATTTGTCCTCATAGGCTGGCCTCTGAACCTTGATCCTTGAAATCTTGAGATTTCAGCCTACTGAGTAGTTAGAATGACAGCTGTGAGCCACTGGTACCTAGCGCCATCACTCATGTTTAAGCCAATGTAACAGCCTTTTTCCCCCCTCAGTATTCTGTGGTAGGTACATCAGACAATACTAAGTTCCTAAAGCACAGTCCTCCTGTCTTTTCCATACTCAATTTTTCAGTAAGTCCATAATAAAATATAAACTCCTGAAATTGGCATTTAAACTGCCATAAGAGAGACTCTTCATGCACAAATTATTACTCTGCTTAATATCCCTCCATGAATTGGAGAAAGTATTTGTGATATAACTAACAAAAGATTAATATCCTAATATACTAAGAGCTTTTTTTTTTGTCAGACATGGGGCTTGAACTCTGGGCCTGGGTGCTGCCCCTCAGCTCAAGGTGAGCGCTCTACCGCTTGAGCCACAGCGTCACTTCTATTTTTCAAGTGGTTTATTGGAGATGAGAGTCTCATGAAGTTTCCTGCCCGGGCTGGCTTTGAACCGTGATCCTCAGATCTCAGCCTCTTGAGTAGGTAGGATTACAGGCTTGAGCCACCCATGCCAGGTATTAATAGCTTTTTAAACATCAATAAGAAGGGGGCTTGGAATGTGGCTTAGTGGTAAAGTAGAATGCTTGTCTAGCATGCATGAAGTCCTGGGTTCAATTCCTCAGTACTACATACACAGAAAAAGTCAGAAGTGGTGCTATGGCTCAAGTGGTAGAGTGCTAGCCTTGAGCAAAAGAAGCTCAAGGACAGTGCCCAGGCCCTGAGTTCAAGCCCCAGGACTGGAAAAAAAAATCACCAAGAAAAGGTTGAGGATGCTGGTCAATAGCAGAGAGCATGCTTGGCATGTACATGGCCCTCTCTTCAATCCCCAGCGTGTGTGTGTGTGTGTGTGTGTGTGTGTGTGTGTGTGTGTGTACGTGTGCGTGTGTACACACGCCTAAACAAACACCAAAAGAATAATATAATCACAAAAAATAAGGAAGCAAGCTAAGATTAGAGATAAATGATTCTCAGAAGAAATAAAAATGACTTACACATTTTAGCCAGGTTGTTGGCTCACACTTGAATTCCTGGCTACTCAGGAGGCTGAGATCTAAGGAACACAGTTTATGAAGCCATCCCAAAGTCTGAGAGACTACTCTATCTTCAATTAAACAGCAAAAAAAAAAGCCAGAATTGGGGTGTGGCTCAAGTGGCAGTGCACCACCTGTGAGCAAAAAAGCAAGCAAATATGGGGCCCTGTGTTCAAGCCCTACTCCCAGCACAACAACAAAAAAAGACATTATATTTTAAAATCTAATTAATCGATCTGGAATTAGGAAAACTGACCTTGATTAAATACATGCAACTGTCTAACCTTCAGAAAAGCCTCAGTTTTTTCATCTATTATATCATAGGGTTATTGCAAAGATAAAAATAATCTTAATCTGGGCACCAGTGCTTTAGGCCTGTAATCCTAGCTACACAGGAGGCTGAGATCTGAGGATTGCAGTTCAAAGCCAGCCCAGGCAGGAAAGTCTCAGAAAACCGAAGTGGTGCTGTGCCTTAAGAGGTAGAGTGCTAATCTTGAGCTGAGGAACAGTGCCCTGACCCAGAGTTCAAGCCCCACGACCAGAAAAAAAAGTCTGTGGGACCCTTATCTCCAATTAACCACCAAAAAAAGCCAAAAGTGGAGCTGTGGCTCAAGTGGTAGAGCTGGCCAGCCTTGAGTGAAAAAACTAAGGGACAGTACTTTGGCCCTGAGCTCATTAGTCAGTACCAGCACACATATATACATATAAGAATTAAGGACAATCTTGGCTGGGAAGGTGGCTTAGTGTTAAGAGTGCTTGCCTTGCATGCATGAGGCCCTGGGTTCGATTCCTCAGCACCACATAAGCAAAAAGAAAAAAAGCCGGAAGAGACACTGTGGCTCAAGTGGTAGAGTGGTAGCCTTGAGCTGAAAAGCTGAGGGACAGTGCCCATGCCCAGAGTTCAGGCCCCACAACTAACAGCAACAACAACAAAAAATCTTAAGAGAATATGTAGTTCATAGCAAACAGTCTGATTAACATTAGCTACTGTTGGCAACAGTTGAAAATAGAATGGCTGCTACTGATTCCCAAATCTGCAAACAAGAGAACTGATATTTAAAATTCAGTGATCGTCACTGCACTTGGTGACTTACCTTGGTAAGTACAGTTTGTCAACTAAACATCTTAAAGACCTCTGCACTGCATACTACTTAGGCAGCACCCAATTTGGACCCAAATTTAATCACATGTCTCGACATGTTTTTAAAAGCCATCTAACACAAATCAAGAGTTTAAAACCCCAAAGGGCTCAGTTCTATTTTTCTAAATGTCTGGGCTTATTTTCTAAAAATGGGTTCTCAAGGCCAAATGTTTCCCAGAAACCCAACAGAATGGAGTCGGGGAATGAAAAGACGTGTGGTTATGTCTTGGCTTTATTACAAATGCAAATGGTTTCCTTTCAGTCAGTCAAATTTTGAGACATTTGTTCCCTTCAACATAAAAGAGGAAGGACTATTTGCTTTCTTATTTCAGATATGATATGAGGCATATACAACTTGAAAATCTGAGGGAAGAGCTCTACACAAAATTAGATACTGGTATCCAATGCTTTCGATTCACCATGATAAATCTTATCATCCCCACCTTCTTTTTTTTTTTTTTTTTTTTTTGTCGGTCGTGGGGCTTGAACTCTGGGCCTGGGCGCTGTCCCTCAGCTCTTCAGCTCAAGGCAAGCGCTCTACCACTTGAGCTACAGCGCCACTTCCGGTTTTCTGGTGGTTTATTAGAGATAGGAGTCTCACGGTCTTTCCTGCCCGGGCTGGCTTTGAACCGCGATCCTCAGATCTCAGCCTCCTGAGTAGCTAGGATTACAGGCGTGAGCCACCAGCGCCCAGCTCATCCCCTCCTTCTTATCTGCTTTTTCCACTTCATCCCCATTAACATATAATGAGTTCTTAATGAAATGAATTTTAACTTGAGTGTGAATCAAATTAGATAGTTAAGGAAAGATATTAGGCCTGGTCCTAGAGGTTTATGCCTATAATCTTAGCTACTCAGGAGGCTAAGATCGGAGGATAAAGGTTCAAAGCCAACCTATGCAGGAAAGCCCATGAGACCCTTACCTCCTATTAACCACCAAAAAGCTGGAAGTAGAGTTGTGGCTCAAATGGCAGAGTACCAGCCTAGAATAGAAAAAAAATCCTAAGGGAAAGAAAGCATCCAGATCCTGAGTTTAAATCAACCACTGGCACCAAAAAAAAAAAAAAAAATTAAATCAGTACTCATCACTCAGTACTGCTAAGAGGATGCAGTAGTTAACTTTGTCAACTTGACTAAGTTTCAGGGTACCCAGATATTTTCTGACTGTTTCTGTAAGGATGTTTCGGGATAAGATTAATATTTGACTTGGTAGACTGTAAAGCAGATTTCCCTTTAATGTGGTTGGGCCGTATCCAGTCCGTTCTTTCTCCCCTGAGTAGAAAGAACAAGACTTGTTTCTCTTCAGTAAGAGAATCCTGCCTAATAAGCTTCAAGCTAGAATACTGGCACTTCCATTCTCTTGGATTTCAGACTCAAACTGGGACATTAGTTCTGCAGAATTTGGACTTGCTGGTGTCTATATTCATGTGAGACGATTCCTTACAATACATATACATACATTTATATATCTATATATTTATGGTGCTCTATATTTTCCTTTCTCTTATTGGCGCATGTTCCCTGAAGAACCTTAACATAGAATGATTCCATTATATTACACTGGTAATACTTGAAAAAGTTCAGATTACACCTGAAAGCTAAAAGGAAGTAGGGTTTTTCTAACAAAGTCAGAGATATATTCTTCAATCTCTGGTAATTATGATGGAATCAAAAATACATGTAGAGCTGGTGCTGGTGCCGGTAGCTCACACCTGTAATCCTAGCTACTCAGGAGTAGATCTGAAGACTGCAGTTCGAAGCCAGCAAAGGAAGAAAAGTGTTTTTTTTTTTTTTTTTGTCTGTCGTGGGGCTTCAACTCTGGGCCTGAGCTCTGTCCCTCAGCTCTTCAGCTCAAGGGTAGCACTCTACCACTTGAGCTACAGCGCCACTTCCAGTTTTCTGGTGGTTTATTGGAGATAAGAGTTTCACAGACTTTCCTGCCCTGGCTGGCTTTGAGCTGAGATCCTTAGATCTCAGTTTCCTCAGTAGTTAGGATTACAGGCGTGAGCCACCAGTGCCTGGCCTCATGAGACTACTATCGCCAATTAACCACTCAGAAACCAGAAGTGGCACTGTGGCTCAAGTGGTAGAGCACTAGCCTTGAGCACAAAGAGGCTCAAGGACAGTGACCAGGCCCTGAGTTCAAACCCCACAACTGAAAAAAAAAAAAAGTTGGTGGCTCATCTATAATCCTAGCTACTCAGGAGTCAGAGGTCTGAGGATTACAGTTTAAGTTAGCCTGGGAAGACAAATCACAAATCACCAAAAAGCTAGAAGTGAGTTAAGTGCTGGTGGTTCACGCCTTTAGTAATCCTATCTACTCTGGAGGCTGAGATTCAAAGATCATAGTTTGAAAGCCAGCTGACACTGCAAAGTCTGTAAATCTCTTATCTCCAATTAATCACCAAAACTCCAGAAGTAGTGACTTGGGTAAAGTGATAAGAACATCAGCTTTGATTGGGAAAGCTAAGGGACAGCTCCCAGACTCCAAACTCAAGCCCGGCTAGCAGCACAAGCACGTGCGCACATGCACACACATGCACACACACATACACACACAAGCCAAAAGTAGAGGCATAGTTCAAGTGGTAGAGTACCAGCCTTGAATGGAAAAAGCTAAATAAGAGCATAAGGTTGAGTTCAGTATCAGCACACATATGTGCACACATACACACAATACATGCAGAGGTTTTTTCCAGCGTAAAACATTTTCGGTGACTTGTGACCCATCCCATCCTTCAGCTTTGGGGATGACTTGATTATGAGTAGATGAATTACTTAACACACAGTAGAAATCTTCCCACACATACTAATTCAAAATAGATGGAGGGGAAAAGGGCGCTGGGGTTTGTTTTCTGGATAATTTAGTCATTGGGTTTTACAGAATTCCATCAATATTTTATATCCTCTTTCCACAGCCTTAGATCATGTCAAACACAGGCCACTAAATACCAAAGGATAATACCAGGCAAGAGAAAAGCTTCATGGGATACTGAGCAATGTCTTGAAGACATAAGGCAGACCACCTAAAGAATAAATTAATCTGAAGACAACAGGAAAAAAAAGAGGAAAACCAATTATACCTTAGCAGTAGCTAGGCAGAGTGCATTAGGGAAATCATCTTAAGAGTAATTTTAGCTAATTGGTTAGAGCTAATCATCACTGCAGACATTTCCTGTCCTGTGATCCCTGTTTCCCTGCCTATTTGGTTGGTCACTTGCTATTCAGTTTAAAGGACGTCTAGGCAAGTCACTATCTCACAGCTCTGACTCCAACTCTTCATTAGGTTTCTCAGAACATCCTATAAAGAATTTGTGTGTGCCTGTGTGCACGTGTGCGTGCACATGTGCATGCACACCAACCAGTCCCAGGGCTTTAATTTGGGGCTTGTGCACTGTCCCTGAGCTTTTATGCTCTGGCTTTTTGGTATTTAATTGGAGAGAATAGTATCACAGACTTTCCTGATCAAGATGGCTTTGAACTACAAGCCTCAGGTCTCAGCCTTCTTAGTAGCTATGATTACAGGTGTGAAATAGTGATGCCTGGCTTTCTGTAAGGGATTATTTTCTTTTTAGCCAAAAACCAGCTGAGTGGCTAGAGGGGTATCTTGTCTCAAATATAGGGATATCTATAGGGATGGACTATAACAATATACATATTGTCAGGTACCAGTGGCTCATACCTGTAATCCTACTCAGGAGGCTCAGATCTGAGGATCATGGTTTGAAGCTGGCCCTGGCAGTAAAGTCTGAAAACTCTTTTTTTTTTTTTTTTTTTTTGTCGGTCATGGGGCTTGAACTCCGGGCCTGGGCGCTGTCCCTCAGCTCTTCAGCTCAAGGCGAGCGCTCTACCACTTGAGCTACAGCGCCACTTCCGGTTTTCTGGTGGTTTATTGGAGATAGGAGTCTCACGGTCTCTCCTGCCCGGGCTGGCTTTGAACCGCGATCCTCAGATCTCAGCCTCCTGAGTAGCTAGGATTACAGGCGTGAGCCACCAGCGCCCGGCTTGAAAACTCTTATCTCCAATAAAGCACTCAAAAATTGGAAGTGGTGCTATAGCTCAAGTGGTAGAGCACTGGCCTTGAGCACAAAGAGGCTCATGATGGTGCCCAAGCCATGAGTTCAAGCTCTACAGCTGACCAAAAAAAAAAAAAAGGATATACATATTCTGAGCTAGGAATGTGGAGGAAGGTGGCTTAGTGGTAGAGTGCTTGCCAACACACATGAAGACATGAAGTCCTGGGTTTGATTCCTCAGTACCACATAAACAGAAAAAGCTGGAAGTGACACTCTGGCCCAAGTGGTAGAGTGCTAGTCTTAAGTAAAAGAAGCTCAGAGACCATACCCAGGCCCTCAGTTCAAGTCCCAGGACTGGCAAAAAAAAAAAGCATATTCTGAACCAAAAAATTAGTGTCTGAAGGATGGGACCTAGTGATTTAGTTTTTTTTTTTTTTTTTTTTTTGTGCTCGTAGTGGGCATTGAACTCAGGGTCTGGGCACTGTCCCTTAGCTTTTTCACTCAAGGCTGGTAGTCTACCACTTGAGCCATAGCTCCACTTCTGGCTTTTGCTGGTTAATTGGAGATAAGAATCACACAGACTTTTCTGCTCAGGCTGGCTTCATACCTTGGTCCTCAGATCCCAGGCTCCTGATTAGCTAGGATTACAGTTGTGAAGCACAAGCACTTGGCTGTTTTTAGTCTGATCACATATTCTTTCATATAATCATCATCGTGTGTGTGTGTGTGTGTGTGTGTGTGTGTGTGTGTGTGTGTGTGATTGTGCGCAAGTGTGCGTGTGCGTGCATGCTACTATGGGACCTTAGGCTCTGGCTTAGCTCTTCCTCCTCTCCCCCTAAAAGCTGGTGATCTACCACTTGAGAAACATCTCTATTTTCAGCTTATTCCTAGTTACTAGTTATTTGGAAAGAAGAGTCTCTCTTATCTGCCCAGGGCTGGCTGTGAACCACAATTCTCAGATCTCAGCCTCCTTGTTATTATAGGCATGAGCTACCAGCACCCAGTTTTTTTTTTCTCATCTTAGTTGTTTTCCTCTTCTTTATGGACAGAAGCATATAGAAGAATTAGTTCTATTTCAGTTCCTTTAACAAACTCTGAGTGGTTCTGACAAGCCAGTTTTGGAACCATTGGTTTAGGATACGTCTTTAAGGTCTATCCAAGAACTTCAGGACTCTGAGTTTAGTATGAGTATTGATAACTTTAGGTAGATTATAAATTGCCATCTGAGAAAGAATTTAACAAATTGAACTGTCGGGCTGGGAAGTTGGCTCAGTGGTAGAGCGCTTGCCTTGCATGCCTGAGGCCCTGGGTTCGATTCCTCAGCACCACATAAGCAAAAAGAAAAAAGCCGGAAGTGGTGCTGTGGCTCAAGTGGTATAGCGCTAGCCTTGAGCTGAAGAGCTGAGGGACAGCACCCAGGCCCAGAGTTCAGGCCCTATGACTGGACCTAAAAAACAACAACAACAACAAAAAAAAACAAATTGAACTGTCTAGAAATGATGTCATATTAAGAACCCTTCCCAATTTAGCACTTAAACTGACTAATGATTTTCTATCTATTCTCCATCCCCAAGCCAAGGCCCACATATCTTTGCTTCCTGTAGCTGTTAAGTGTTAGCCACCCATAGTGTTCATAATTGCTTAGCTGCATTAAGTTCTATTAACCTCTTCCTTTTCTTCTTTACAAAGCTACAAGAAACAGACTTATTTCAGGGCACCAAGCCAATTGCTATTATTTACAGCCATGTGTATCAAGACATCAATCCAAACTGGGTACAGTGATACATGCCTGTAATCTTAGCACTCAGGTGGGCAAAGCAGGAAAATCATGAGTTTCATGCCAGTCTGAGCTATGTTAGTGAAACCCTATCTGGAAAAAAATTGTAATTCTCTTGTTTTTTCAGCGTTTTTTTTCCATTTGGTATATAACATTAATACAACTTCAGAGTGAAAGGTATATGAAATCAGGTGTATTTCCCCAAATTCCTCATAGACCATTGCTTTCAGATTCTCTGTGGTTGGATTTGGAATTTATTTATTTATTTTTTGTGCAGGTCCTGGGGCTTGATTGAACTCAGGGCCTAAATGCTGTCCCTGAGCTTTCTTGCTCAAGCAAGTGCTCTACAACTTTGAGCCACAGCTCCATTTCCAGCTTTTTGGTTGTTAACTAGATATAAGTGTCTCACATACTTTTCTTTCCTGGGTTAGCTTTGAACTGTGATTCTTAGATCTCAGCTGGGATTAGAATTGGAATTTCAATATTTTATTATGGAATGCAGATAGGGGAGATTGGACATCTGTGGGTTTGGGCTTTTGGTGGTAAACCAGAAGCCATTGTGTTTTCAAAATTTCTAGTCATAATTAATTTTCTTTTGTCTTGGCTTTAAGAATAACCAAACTTTGCACAGGTATGGTGGTACACATCTGTAATTCTAGCACTCAGTAGTCTAATGCAAGAGGTTTGCCAGTTCCAGGCCAGCATGAGCTATATTACATTGCAAGATCTCATCTCAAAAAAACAAAACAAGCCAAGCCAAGCCTGTAATCCTAGCTACCCAGGCAGCTGAGAACTTAAAGGTTTTGATTCAAAGCCAGTCTAGGCTGGCCTTGAACCCTCAATGCTCCTTCCTCAGCTTCTTGAGTGCTGGGATTAAAGGTGCATGCCACCATACATGGCTTTGAGTTTTGTAATTGTAAAATACAGATGCTGATTTCTAATCCTTTTTCATAAAATTTCAGATCACAGATTGAGGGCTGAGATAATTGTTCTTCCTTAGAAGGTGCTAAGTAGGCCACAAAGGCCAACTGCAAGTCAGAGCCAACATCCAGAAGAGCATATGGATTCCAGAGATCTTTCTAAAGTTAAAACAAACCTCCTTTCTGTCCAGTTGGCAAGAGACAGTTCAAACGCTCTCAATAAAATTTTTATGCAACTGGTGCCAACAGCTCCTGCCTGTAATCCTAGCTATGAAAGAAGCTGAGATCTGAGGATCACGATTCAAAGTCAGCCTGGGCAGAAAAGTCCATGAGACTCTTATCTCCAATGAACTACTCAGAAAAAGCTAGAAGTGGCACTGTGGCTCAAGTTTTAGAGCACTAGCCCTGAGTACAAAGAGACTCAGGGACAGCACCCAGACCCTGAGTTCAAGCCCCAGGATCAGCATACACACACACACACACACACACACACACACACACACACACACACACACACACACACACACACACACACACACACACACACACACACACACACACACACACACACACACACACACACACACACACAATTATGCTGGGACACACACACACGCACACACACACACACAATTATGCTGGGTGGGTGACCAACAGGAATGATGAAAAGACCCTTGTACACCAGCGATGGGAAATGAGTCAAATGCTACTAGCAGCAGGTCCAACTGGGGGAGGATTTTGCTTTTAGATTGATGTAGCTCCCTTGGGTGGACAAAGACATAGTATCTTCTCTGGAGTTGTTCATCATCTTTTCAATGAGGACTCTAAAAAGAAAATGAATAAGGAATCTGAGAAGCTGGATAGAGGAGAAATGGCAGACATTGTCTTATTACCAGGCAGCATTCAGTAAAGCTACAAGGTTGTTTGACAATTATGATGGGAGAAAAGACACCTGGCCTTTAGATGCTGACATTCCAATGGCTGGAAAAGACAAGAGGGTGTATGGGGCTACAGTGGGAGATGGGTAAAGCTGTGTGCCTGTCTCAAGGATGTCATGAGCTACTCACCTCATAGCCTCATTAATATTTTTGTTCTCCTTCACTGATGTTTCTGTCCAACCTGTGAAACCATTCTCTTTACTAAACCGGTCAATCTGGTCTCTGCTCACTGCCCAAGGGTACAGATCACACTAACCAGGAGAAAACATAAAAGGCAACACCATCAACTTCCTAGGAACAGGAACATGATTCAGATATCCACGGGGGAAACCCACTATTCTATTAATGGCTAAAACTACCAGCATCTACAATCTGCAGTTAATATTCTATCCAAAGAAAGTCATTATTTCTTGCTGGGCACTAGTGGCTCACACTTGTAATCCTAGCTACTCAGGAGGCTGAGATCTGAGGGTCACAGTTTGAAGCCAGCTTGGTCAGGAAAAATCCTTGGGATCTTATCTCCAATTAGCCACACACACACACACAAAAAGCCAGAAGTGGCACAGTGGCTCAAGTGGTAGAGAACTAGCCTTGAGAAAAAGAAGCTCAGGGACAGTGCCCAGGCCCTGAGTTCAAGCCCTAGGACCAGCCAAAAACAAAAAGTCATGATCTCAACATCTCTTAGAAGGAATTAGAAGCCAGGCACCAGTGGCTGACACTTATAATCCTAGCTGCTCAGGAGGCTGAGATCTGAGGATTGCAGTTCAAAACTAGCCCGGGCAGAGAAGTCTCTGTGAGATTCTTTTTTTTTTTTTTTTTGCTGGGACTGGGGCTTGAACTCAGGGCCTGGGCGCTGTTCCCGAGCCCCTCTGTGCTCAAGGCTAGCACTCTATCACTTAAGCCACAGTGCCATTTCCAGCTTTTCTGTTTATGTGGTACTGAGGAATCAAACCCAGGGCTTTATGCAGCTAGGCAAGCACTCTACCACTAAGCCACATTCCCAGCCCTCTGTGAGATTCTTGTTTCCAATTAGCTACCAAAATGCTGGAAGTGGCACTATGGCTCAAAGTAGTAGAGGTAGAGAGCTAGCCTTGAGCAAAAGAGCTCAGGGACAACATCCAAGCCCTGACTTCAAGCCCCATGACTGACCAAAAAAAAAAAAAAAAGGAGTTAGACTGGGGTTAGGGATTTAGCTCAGTGGAAGAGTGCTGGTTTAGCCAGTATAAGGCTCTGAATTCATTCCCTGGTGCTGAAAGGAGTTAAAATAGGTCCTGCTAACTTGAAAAACGGGAAACAGAGGCTCAGAATCAGATGGCATATGAAATTTCCTTGCTCTAGCCACTAGATAGAGGCCAGGCATCATTTTCTTAGATTGGCCACATACCTTATTGGCCAAAAGCAGGCAGGGTACTGGTTCTCCATTGGGCAGTGTAAGCTTGCTGTCCAGATCCTGTTTCCATCTCTGGCTGTTACTGAAAGTCGTAGCATTGGTGACATCAAACATAATAACACAGGCAGAGGCATCTCGATAGTATAGTCGTGTCATGGAAGTGAAGCGCTCCTGTCCTGGGGAGAAGAGAGAGTTCTTGAGGTGATCCTGAAAACCACTCTTAGCACCTCTCTGCCACCTTGTCTGTTGTCACTGCTGTAGGAGTATGTAGAGGTGGTAGAAAGAGCCATTCATCCTTCCCTCTTGCTTTTCTGTCTACATATCCCATAAAGGATTATTAAGCACCATTATCTCCAAGGCAGATTCTATGATGGCTCAAGTCCAAGTCTCTGTTCTGTCATTTATTATCCATGTGACTTTAACAAGTCAGACTATTAGTATTTCAGATTTCTCATCTGTAAAGTAAGATAAAAGCTTTCATGACAGATTTGTGTGTGAGGGTTATTGAGTCATAAATTTGAAATACTGGGACGAAGAGTTAGCACACAATGAAGATTCACTATTATTATTGTCTTTATTTTCTAGGAATCTTGTTTCTCACCAAGATCAGCTGAGAATCTCAAAAAAGCACCTGCCCCTGCTATGTGAGCATCCACCTATGGATGGGTCTGACCATCTCCTTACAAACATTTCCATCCCCAGAGAAACTACTCCATGGCTAGCTATTCAGAGCAAAACAGTTATAAAAAAAGATAATCTCAAAACTTGTATCTACTGAGCAGCTGAATCATTCTAGCTTCAAGGTGGGGAGGGGGTGGTAGTTAGTGTCTGACTTTGCTGCACAAATTTATTTCTGAGAACTTGCTCACGCCTGTAATCCTAGCTACTCAGGAGGCTGAGATCTGAAGATCGCAGTTCAAAGCCAGCCCAGGCAGGAAACTACATGAGACTTTTATCTTCAAAAAACCACCAGAAAACCAGAAGTGGCACTGTGGTTCAAGTGGTAGAGCGCCAGCCTTGAGCTGAAAGGCTCAGGGACAGTGCCCAAGCCCAGAGTTCACGTCCCATGACAGACAAACTAACAAACAAACAAAAAAATCAGTATTCCTTGTTTCTATTTGGCCTTCCCACTTTACCTGCAATATCCCATAGCTGGAGCCGCACCATCTCTGAGTCAGACCACTGGAGAACCTTCAGAGCAAAATCCACTGAAAATATACGTATATTACAATGAAATTTACTTATAAAAGAATACAAGTATAAATTCAGATCACATATGTAATGACAATCCTAAAGACATGTAACTTCAATTCCATTTGTTTTTGTTTGTCTACTTGGTCCCAGGGCTTGAACTCAGTCAGGTCAGGGCCTGAGCACTGTCCTTGAGCTTTTTCTGTTTTAGCTGGAGTTCTACTACTTGAGCCACAGCTCTACTTCTAGCTTTCTCATGGTTAATTGGAGATTAAGAGTCTCACAGACTTTCTTGCTCTGGCTTAGCTTTGAACCTTGATCCTCAGATCACAGCCTCCTGAACCATTGGCTTATTTTGCCATTCCTGGAACCTGGGCCCTGTCCCTGAGCTTCTTTTGCTCAAGGCTAGTACTCTACGACTTGAGCCACAGCTCCACTTCTGGCTTTTTTGGTAGCTTACTGGAGATAGAGTCTACAGATTTTCCTGCCCTGCCTGGCTTGGAAACTCAATCCTCAGATCTCAGCCTCCTAACTAACTAGAGTTACAGGTGTGAGCCACTAGTGCCTGGCTCAGTTATTTATTTTTAAGCCCTCAATAAACTGAGATGAGCTCATACTTGTGAATCTAGTGTGGGACAGATAATTCATAGTCCTCTAAAAACTTCTAAGCTTTTCTTCTCTTGTCAAATGAATTCATTGATTTTTCTCCGTGGCTGGGGCCTAGAGGGTTGCAGTAATTATGTATACAACTTCTGTTCTCAGATTAAACAGTTTCTGGAACCTTGTAGGGGTTTTTCTTAGGGATGATGGGGAAGATGGAGGAAATGAGGTAAGTGTGGTGGATTTTGTATCTCCCACATTCAATTTCACTGTTAGTTTCTAATCAAATTGTAGTATGAGAAAAACACTCTGGGGAATTTCTACATCCCCCATAAAGCTGTAGGAATTACCTCAGGCAACAATGGGATAAATGAAAGGTACCTCAGAGGATTCCTAGGAAGAGGCTATTATATGGATGAGGCCTAAGAGCTATGCTGGAAGCTACCAGCAAGTAGATATGTGGAGTACATAAATTATGGTTGAATAAGTGCTCTTCAAAAAAAAGCTAGCTTGCTTGCTTTTCTTTCTTTCTTTCTTTCTTTCTTTCTCTGAGACCTCATACTTGGTTCGCTGGTACTCTACCACTTGAGCTGTCTCCAGCCCTACTTTTTCATGAAAAAAATGTGTGTGTGTTTGTATGTGTGTGTGTGTGTGTGTGTGTGTGTGTCACACACATGTATATATATGGAGAATGGAGTCTTGTGGACTTTTTTTTTTTAATCCAGCACTGGTTTTGAAATGTGATCCTCCAGGTCTCAGCCTCCCCAGTAACCCAGGATTACAAGTGTGAGCCACTGATACCTAGTGGGAAAAGCTTTTTCATAAGAGAAATAAAAATTTGAAGTTTAGAAATAGTATTCTTAGCTTGGCACTGGTGGCTCACGCCTGTAATACTAGCTACTCAGGAGGCTGAGATATGAGGATCACAGTTCAAAGCCAGCCAGGGCAGGAAAGTCCGTGAAACTCTTATCTCCAATAAACCACCAGAAAACCACTGTAACTCAAGTGGTAGAGGGCTAGCCTTGAGCTGAAGAGCTGAGGGACAGCACTCAGGCCCAGAGTTCAAGCCCCACGACCAACAAAAAAAAGAAAAGAAAAGAAATAGTATTCTTTTGTATCTGTGGCAGAAATAAAAGCTGCACAGTGGAGGTGTGGCTCAAGTAGTAGATCACTAGCTTTGAGTAAAAAACAACAACAACAACAACAAAAAAAAACCCAAGAGTGCAAGTCCCCAGTGTGAGCACCCAAAAAAAAAAAAAAAAGCTGCAGGAAAAATAAAGTTAATTATATTCTTTACTAAAGGAAAATTAGGACAATGGGTAAATCTTAGGACACATTTTTGCCCATATTCTTGAAATAAGGATTCTCATATTATTTCAGAGTAGGGGGCAGTGGTCAGGAAACAGTGTTTGAAATTAAATCCTTAATTTTGCCAAATACTGCTGAGAACGTTTTAGTGCAAAGTAAATATTCATTGGAAAAAACCTGTCATGTGAACATCAGCACACGTTTCTAAAACTGACATTAGTTATAAAAAGTGTATTTGAAGACATAAAAAAAGCTTTTTTTCTTGTTTTTACATTTTATTTTAATAAATTACTCCTTTCCATTGCCCACTCTTTTTAGCTACTTTCTAATTAGCAAAAAGCTCTATTTCTGGGGCTAGGATTGTGGCTCAGTGGTAGAGTGCTTGCCTAGCATGCCTGAAGCCCAAGGTTTGATTCTTCAGTACCACATAAACAGAAAAAGCCAGAAATGGCCCTGTGGCTCAATTGGTAGGACAGTGCCCAGGCCTTGAGTTCAAGCTCCAGGGCTGGGGGCGGGGGTGGGGGAAGCTCTATTTCTTTTCTTTTTTTTTTTTTTGGTCGGTCGTGGGGCTTGAACTCTGGGCCTGGGCGCTGTCCCTCAGCTCTTCAGCTCAAGGCGAGCGCTCTACCACTTGAGCTACAGCGCCATTTCTGGTTTTCTGGTGGTTTATTGGAGATAGGAGTCTCAGGGTCTCTCCTGCCCGGGCTGGCTTTGAACTGTGATCCTCAGATCTCAGCCTCCTGAGTAGCTAGGATTACAGGCGTGAGCCACCAGCGCCCGGCGGGAAGCTCTATTTCTTAAGATTAAAAGAAACCCAAAACCACCAAAAAAAACCCAAGAAACAAAAAACAGTTCAATTGGGTCCAAAGGTCAGACAGGGAAAGAAATGAATTCATTTTTGGTGTTCTCTTCCTTCCTCCCCTCCCCAGTTTGAGGGGGAAAGGGTGGGAGATGCCTAGGATATTAGCTATCAGTGAGCAACACTCACACAGCTGCTGAGCTCGGATGGCATTTAGGGGTTTTGTGTCACCCCCCTCCCCCGCCATCCTCCAGCCCGCCGCCTGGGTTCTCTAGAACACCCCGGGGCTGGCCATCTCCAGCTGGAGGCAGGGCCAGGGGTCCCAGCGGGTACCTAACCCTGCCCCACACAGTCTGGGCGGAGTGGAGAAATCTGAACCCACAGCTGCGGGGGCTGGGGGCTCCGCAGGGCGCCCCGGCACGCTCTCCCCCCCCCCCCCATTTCTCCTCTCCACTTCTGCGCCTAATCTCTTCCCGGGGCCGGGAAAAACCTCACCGGGGAGACCCAGAGAGGTTGCAAACCCGACATCCTGCCATCAATTCGTCGCTCCAGGACCCCGGCCACCTGGCCTACTTCCCGACCCCAGGAGGGACCCCAGGGCCCACCGCCCGCCGCTCCGGGGTCCCCTCCCCTCACCCCCCCCACCCGTCCCGGCGGCGCCTCACCTCCCACCGTGGACTTGTAGTGTTTGCTGAAGCTGTCCTGGGAGTACCGCCGGACCAGCGACGTCTTGCCCACCGCCGCGTCCCCCACCACCAGCACTTTGAACAGGTGGTCGCGGCTGCCCATGGCCGCGGGGGCCGCGTCCTCGGGAAGCGGGAAGCCGCCTGTTTTAACCCTTTCAGCACCCGGCCCTCTGCAAACCGACGTTAGGCATGCCCACCCCGGTGGCCCCCCGCCCGCTCGCAGCTCCGATCACAAAGCAGAAAAGGAAACTTTGCGCTCACTCGATGCGCGGTGCGCGCTTCCTCCCCGCGCCGCCGCAGCCTGGGTGGGGCGCAGGGCCAGAGTTCGAGCCCCCGGCGATTCGCACCTTCTCCTCGGCCCCACCCGGCTGCTGGGAACCGGGACCCGGCGTCGCGGCTTCACCCACCGGGACTTTCCCCCCGCTCCACAGCGGTTCCGGCCAGCCCCTGAATCCAGGCAAGCTCACTCCACGGCAGGGGACAGACCACGGGGGCTGTCCCCACAAGGGAGGACAGCGCGGGGTTAATTCTCCGGCCGAGTGCTCTCCCCGGGAGCCTCCGACCCTCCACCCTTTTTTTTTTTCTTCCCAAAGCGTCTCGTTCTGGCTGCTCGAAGAACTACATTTCCCAGCATGTACAGCGGCAAAGAGACCTAGCAATATTGGAGAGCCACCACCAATGCTTTCTGGGAAATGTAGTGTCTTCGCTATTTGGCGAAAACGCGTTAAGTTTGAATGTTTTCTAACTCCTTCAGCTGGTTCAGAATCTTACGTTGAAACAATTCTAGGTTAGTAAATCACTCAGAGATGTGTTCAGTGTTATCTCATCTGCCTGCATTTGTCCCCAGATAGTTTTCTATATCTTTAAAGGTTTTATGGCAGTAAGTTTAAGAATTGTTTCCTTACTAAAAGCCTGACATATGCTCCAAGTGAAGTCCATTTCTTATTCTCTTAAATAAAGAAGTCTAAAGACTTATGATCATGATTTTATAGCAAATTCAGAGACACTTGACCCAAAAGACTTATTTTTTTTTTAAAAAATCAATCCCCAAAATTGTAACACTTATTCAGTCATAGCAATAAAGACAGACAAAAACAAGAGCCAGTTCCTCATTCACACTTCCACAATTCCTTTGCTGACCGCAGCAAATGATCATATATCATTTGAGACAGCTCGTGACAGTACACTGGCACTCCTCCATTTTTAGCTTAACTACTGCTCCCAAATCATAAAACTACAGTTTGGAAAACGGTTTTAGTTCTCTAGCCCGAAATTTTTTGACCTGTGTGTCCTTTAGGTAGGAGTTAGTGGAACATGAGCTCCGTGATAAGCAAAATGAGCTTTCTTTGCTTTTGCCAAGAGTAGAAAACAATCTCGCACCTGACACTTGCGGTCTTGCCCAGTCTCTGGATAGAGACACTACTGTTTACATTCTGTGAGGAAAGAACATGCATGGTTCAGTGCACAACATACTTAGCTCAAAATACTTTTGACTTAGATACAAGAGGCAAAAATAGTGGATTTTTTTTTCCACGTTGGTGCTGGGCCTTGAACTCAGGATCTGGGCACTAGGGTTCTATCATTTGAGCCACATTTCCACTTCCATCCTTTTGGTGGTTAATGGAGATAAGAATCTCACAGACCAGCCAGGCATTGGTGGCTCACACCTGTAATCCAAACGACTCAGAAGGCTGGGATCTAAGGATGGAGGTTTAAAGCCAGCTTGGGCCTGAAAATCTGTGAGACTCTTCTCTCCAATAAACCACTAGAAAACCGGAAGTGGCGTGGTGGCTCAAGAGGTAGAGTGCTAGCCTTGAGTGGAAGAGCTAAGGGACATTGACCAGGCCAGAGTTCAAGCCCCATGACTGGAAGAAAAAAAGAATCTCACAGACCTATATGCCCCGATCATATAAACTATTTATTGACATGAACTCCAGGAAATGAAAACAAGGGTTTTTGTTGTTGTTTTGTTTTTGCCTTGTTTGTTCATTTATCTGTCTTTGGGAGGGGTGGCGCAGAAATGGAGGGACAAAGGGTGAACAAATGCAGCAGTGGAAACACTATGATGAAAATAAATTATACGGGACTGGGAAGGTGGCTCAGTGGTAGAGTGCTTGCCTTGCATGCATGAGGCCCTGGGTTTGATTCCTCAGCACCACATAAGCAAAAAAGAAAAAAACCGTTTTGTCTTTTTGACAGAAGTTTTTATATTAAATAATTTGAAATAACTAGTCGACACTTCAACTTTACATACTACAGCAGATAGATACAAACAATAAAATTCTACAAAATCAAAAACCATGATTACATCTAAGAAAATTAGCCTTAGTTCAACATCATCCAATTATCAGTTTATATTTATTTATTTATTTTTATTTTATTTTTTTGGGTCCGGTCATGGGCCTGAACTCTGGGCCTGGGCGCTGTCCCTCAGCTCTTCAAGCTCAAGGCTAGGGCTCTACCACTTGAGCCACAGCGCCACTTCCGGCTTTTTTCTTTCTACTTATGTGGTGCTGAGGAATCGAACTCAGGGCCTCTGGCATGCAAGGCAAACGCTCTACCACTGAGCCACCTTCCCAGTCCTCAGTTTATATTTATGTTTCTCTATAGCCCCATAAATATTTTTTTCCTCATTTCTTCCCACTTCTGGTATAGAATCTAATCAAAGTTCATGGATGGCATTTGGTTATTCTGTCCTTTATAGTCTCTTTCTTTGTCTCTTAATTTGGCAGTGCTAGGGATGGAACCCAGAGCCTCATGCATGCTAGACAAGTGCTCTACCACAGAACTACCTTCTCCCTCCTTAGTGACTGTGTGTGTGTGTGTGTGTGTGTGTGTGTGTGTGTGTGTGTGTGTGTGTGTGTGTGTGTGTGTGTGTGTGTGTGTGTGTGTGTGTGTGTGTGTGTGTGTGTGTGTGTGTGTGTGTGTGTGTGTGTGTGTGTCCTGGGGCTTAATTAAACTCAGAGTCCAAGTGCTGTCCCTGAAATTTTTTTGCTCTATCATTTGAGCCACACATCCACTTTCAGGTTTTTTGGTGGTCAACTGAAAGAGTCTCACAGACTCTCCTGCCTAGGCTGGCTTCAAACCTCATTCCTCAGATCTCTGTCTCCTGAGTAGCTGAAATTACAGGCATGAGCCACTGGCACCTGGACTATTGTATTTTAAAAATAACATTCTGATTGTCTTATACAAAACCTTACCTTTGGACTGTCTGTGTCCTTAAGATTAGGAAAACAGGAGCACCATTTTGGGCAAGTACTCTCCACAGAAGATGTACATCTTTGTATATCACTAGTATTAGGTAGCTATAGTATGTTAGATGTCTACAGTAGTATGGATTCAGCAAACTCTGGTTGAAGAGTAATCTAAGGGCTTGAGAGCCTGACTTCAAGTTGTTTATAGGATCTCCAGAATCTGGAGACGCACCCTTGTTCTGAAGAACAGCATTCACCCAGCAAGAGGCAGCAACACAGAGAAGGAAGGATCCAGAGAAGTGGGAGACTGTGGGGACTGCAGCTGTGCCCTCAGCCCCCAGCTCCGGACTCCAGTCACTGAGCACCGTGGGGCAATCCTGCTGGCAGGAGGATCACAGCTCTCAGATTTTGTGACCCAGCTAAGCAGTCAGCTGGAAGGTATGCAGCCCAAGACCCTCCTCCCCCTCCACAGACAGAGAGGCTGGCAAGTTCAAAGGACAATCTGCTGTCCATGCCTCTGCCAGTTGGTGCCCAAGTCTAGGGCTAGTTTTGAGCCTGAGAGGATCTGGTGGAAACATTAAAAATAAGTTTTATTACTTTTATTGCTGGATTTGCCTCCTCCTTTAGATTCCCTCCCTCTCATTTCAAATAAGGACCTGGAAAAGAAGTGAGAAAAGGAGCAAAAACTAGAGAAATTTTGGTTTTAAAACCTGAATGCAGGGCTGGGAATGTGGCTTAGTGGTAGAGTACTTGCCTAGGATGCATGAAGCCCTGAGTTTGATTCCTCAGTACCACATACACAGAAAAAGTTGGAAGTGGCCCTGTGGCTCAATTGGCAGAGTGTTAGCCTTGAGCAAAAAGAGAAGCTCAGGGACAGTGCCTAGGCCCCGAATTCAAGCCTCAGGACTGGTTAAAAAAACAAAAACAAAAAACCCCACAGAACTGAATGTAGACAGGCACTGGTGGTTCACACCTATAATCCTAGCTACTGACTGAGGAAGTTGAACTCCAGAGGACTGTGGTTTGAAGCCATCCAGGGCAGAAAAGTCCATGAGATTCCCCATCTCCAAAATAACTAGCAAAAAGGTGAGCTGGAAGTATGGCTAAATTGGTATAACAGCTAGCCAAGCAAGTGTGAAGCCTTGAGTTCAAAGCAAAGAAAAAGCAAAACGAAACAAGGACAAAACCCTGAGCATATGATTCTAGCTGCACCGGGACTCATGGCCCTGGGAAAGTAACATCTGCCACAGAAAGGTGTTGGAAGGGACCTGTTCTAGTGTTCTAGTTTTCTATGGTATATTTTATTTTATTTTTGTCCTGGGGCTGGAACTCTGGGCCTGGGCGCTGTCCCTGAGCTCTTCAGCTCCAGGTGAGTGCTCTAGCACTTGAGCCACAGTACCACCTCTGGTTTTCTGGTGGATAATTGGAGGTAAGAGTTTCATGGACTTTCCTGCCCAGGCTGGCTTTGAACTGTGATCCTCAGATCTCAGCTTCCTGAGTAGTTAGGATTACAGGCATGAGCCACCAGCACTTGGCTTGTTAATTATTTTCTATTTAAAGAGTCTTGGTATATAGCTCAGGCTAGTCTAGAATTAAATGTAGCCCAGGCTAGTCTGGAACTTGGGATCTTCCTGCCTCTGCCTCCCAAGCCCTTTGAATGTATTCATGAATAAAGCATCAGAAGTGAGTGGTTCTATGAGCCATCCAGTTACACACTGACAACTCTTTCCCAGGAAATTGGAAATGCCAAGGGGCTACAATGACCAAAGGTATGAACATGTTTCAAGAAGGGATGTTAGTCTCAAGAGAAGTTGTTCAACCTGAAGGCAAAGAATCCTGGCCATACTTACGGCTTTGTCTGGCAGAGCAACCCATCTTGCAGGAATATTTTGTCCTTTCTCAGGTGTTTCTATTGTACAGACCTGTGCAGCTACCCAACAAGGCCTGATGTTGTACTTTTTTTCCACTTTTTTTTTGTCAGTCGTGGGGCTTGAACTTGGGTCCTAGACTGTATCCCTGAGCTCTTTTGCTCAAGGCTAGTGCTCTACTACTTCAAGCCAAAGTGCCACTTCTGGTATTCTAGTGGTTAATTGGAGATAAAAGTCTCATGGACTTTCCTGCCCTGGCTGCCTTTGAACCATGATCCTCAGATCTCAGCCTCTTGAGTAGCTAGGATTACGGGTGTGAGCTATTGATGCCTGGCTCCAAGTATTTCTTAAGGCTTGTCTTAGCTCCTACAGGAAGCACCATTCAGTTTATCTTTCCCTAAATGTAGTAAGTTGTAAAGAACCTTTAACAACAAAGAAAAGTCCTCATTTCCATTTTCTGGAGTTCATTTTGATAAAATATTACTTTGTGTTCTGATGCATATAGGCCTTTTGCCTTTGTGTTCTCTTCTCCTAAAAATATCCTCCTTTGATCTCACTGTATGTGAATGTCTAGAGTCCTGTAGAATTTACCATGTTCCAGTATATATTAGATTCAGCTTCTGCCTATGAGAAAATATGTACCTTTGTCTCTCAGAGCTTGGCTTACCTCACTTAACATGATTTGTTCTAGGTCCATCCATCTTCCTGCGAATGACATAATATTCTTTCTAATGGCTGTGTAAAATTCTGTTGTGTACAAGTACCACATTTTTTGGATCCATTCATCTATTGCAGGGCATCTAGGCTGTTTCCACAACTTGGCTATTGCGAACAGTACAGCAATGAACATGGATGTGCAAGTGTCTTTATGGTATCCTGGCTTGTGATGTTCTGGGTAGATGCCCAGGTTGCTGGGTTATAGGAAAGATCTATGTTTAGTTTTTGGAGGAAACTCCAGACTGCTGTCCAGAGTGGTTTTACTAGTTTACATTCCCACCAGCAGTGCAATGTGTTCCTTTTCCTCAAATCATGATGTTGGCCAATCTGGGGTGAGATGGAATCTCAAGAGTTGTTTTGAGGGCTGGGAAGGTGGCTCAGTGGTAGAGCGCTTGCCTTGCATGCATGAGGCCCTGGGTTCAATTCCTCAGCACCACATAAGCAGAAAAATCCAGAAGTGGCCCTGTGGCTCAAGTGGTAGAGTGCTCGCCTTGAGCTGAAGAGCTCAGGGGCAGTGCCCAGGCCCAGAGTTCAAGCCCAGGACTGGCAAAAAAAAAAAAAAAAAAAGGTTTTTTTTGATTTGCATTTCCTTTTTCATTTCTTTGCCAATCTTACCTCTTCTTCTGAGAAGTGTCTCCTTAGTTGCTTTGCTAATGTAGTGATTAGTTTATTCTGTTTTGTGAGGGAGGTTAGTTTCTTGAGCTTCCTTGCATATATTGGATATTATGCCTTTGATCCTGTCTTCCTAATTTAGTAACTATGTCCTTTGATGTGCAGAAACCTTTTATTCTGATATAATCCCATTTGCCAAGTCTCTCCTATCTGTTGTGCCCCTGGAACTCTTTTTTAAAAAGTTTGTAGCGGAGCTGGTGGCTCACACCTGTAATCCTAGCTACTTAGGAGGCTGAGATTTGAGGATCGAGGTTCAAAGCCAGTCTGAGCAGGAAAGTATGTGAGACTCTTATCTCCAATTAACCACCAGAAAACCAGAAGTGGCGCTGTGGTTCAAATGGTAGAGCACTCACCTTGAGCTGAAAGAGCTCAGGGACAGCACCTAGGCCCAGAGTTCAAGTCTCACGACTGACAAAAAAAAAGTTTCTGCCTATGCTTATGAGTTCTAGTGTTTCTCCTACTCCCTCTTGCAGTAATTTCAAAGTTTCAGGTTTGACACTGAGGTCTTTGATCCACTTTGACTTTTTTTTTTTTTTTTTTGCAAATCCTGGGGTTTGAACTCAGGACCTGGGGACTGTGTCGGAGCCTCTCTGTGGGCAAGGCCAGGACTCTACCACTTGAGCCACAGCACCACTTCTGGCTTTGTTTATGTGATATTGAGAAATTGAACCTAGGGCTTCATGCATGCTAGGCAAGCACTCTACTACTAAGCCACATTCCCAGCCCTTGACCCACTTTGAGTTGATATTAGTGCATGGTGAAAAACTGCGATCTACTTTTAATTTTATGTATATGGATGCCAAGTTTTCTCAACACCAATTACTGAGGAGACTTTTTCCCACTGTTTATCTTTGGTTCCTTTATCAAATATCAGATAACTGTATGTGTATGGTTTTATTTCTGGGGTTATTGTACTTTGGAGTTCTAAAACTAACTTCTAGCTAGGCACCTGTGGCTCACACCTGTAATCCTAGCTACTCAGGAGGCTGAGATCTGAGGATTGTGGTTTGAAGCCAGCTAGGACAAGAAAGACTCTTATCTCCAATTAACCACTGAAAAGGTGGAAGTGGAGCTGTGGCTCAAATGGTAGAGTGCTAGCCTTGAAAAGCTCAGGAACGGGCCCTGAATTCAAGTCCCAGTACCAGCATGCATGCGCACGCGTGTGTGTGTGTGTGTGTGTGTGTGTGTGTGTGTGTGTGCGTGTGTATGTGCGCACCCCCCACAACTTCTCTCTTCCAGAATTCTATATTTCCCAGAGACCTTTTTATTACCTCCCTTCCCACATAGCCTGTTTCCATCAAATGGATGTGCTTGAAGATTGCTGAACCTGTAGGTCTAACCAACCTCCCTGGGTGAGATGAGTTCTGGATCGATCTGAGTTTCTGTGTGTCAGAGGATAAAGCCACATTCAACCTAATGGTACATTCACCCAGTGGAGACCTCTTTTGAAGCTGGCTGGCCCTCTTCATTGCAGAGCTGGATTCTAGCAACTTTTTTTTTTTTTTTTTTGTCAGTTGTGGGGCTTGAACTCAGGGTCTGGGCACTGTCCCTGAGTTCCTTTTGCTCAAGGTTAGCGCTCTACCACTTTGACCCACAGCTCCACTTCCAGTAAATTTTTTTTTTGGAGTGGTTGATTGGAGTTAAGAGTCTCACAAGGACTTTTCTGCCCAGGCTGGCTTTGAACTGTGATCCTCAGACCTCAGCTTCCTGAGTAGCTAGTACAGGCGTGAGCCACCGGAGCCCAACTTCTAGCAACTTTTTTTTTTGGGGGGGGGAGGGGTCCGGTTGTGGGGCCTGAACTCTGGGCCTGGGCGCTGTCCCTCAGCTCTTCAGCTCAAGGCTAGCACTCTACTACTTGAGCCACAGCGCCACTTCCGGCTTTTTTCTTTTTGCTTATGTGGTGCTGAGGAATCGAACCCAGGGCCTCAGGCATGCAAGGCAAGCGCTCTACTACTGAGCTACCTACCCAGCCCCTCTAGCAACTTCTTTACTCATATTCTCCCATATTGTGTATTCTGAGTTGAGTATTTCTCTTTGTTTGCTACTAAAATTTGACCAGCTCTACTCCATATTGTAATAACAAAGTTTCTACTTAGCAAATCTTCTGTATGTCCACAATGCCAGAGAGGTGACCACTGTCCCTTTTGGAGATAAGAAACTAAGTAAAGCAGGCTCACACCTGTAATCCTAGCTACTCAGGAGGCTGAGATCTGAGGATTGTGGTTCGAAGCCAGCCCAGGCAGAAAAGTCCCCATGAGACTCTTATCTCCAATTAGCCACTCAAAAACCGGAAGCAGAGCTGTGGCTCAAAAGATCTCAGGGACAGCACTCAGGCCCTGACTTCAAGCCCCACAACCAGAAGAAAAAAAAAGACACCAAGCATGGCTACAAACAGAGAGCTGGAATCCACTAGTTGAAGGAAAGAGTCTCATAGACTTTTCTTCCCAGGCTGGCTCTGAAACTAAGATCCTCAGATTTCTGCCTCCTGAGGATTATAGGCTGGAGCCAGTGCCTTTTTTTTTTTAATATATATATATATTTTAAACTCATTCTAAGTCAGGCATTTCCTTGGGAACCAAATTAAAAGATTTTATATTTAGCTAGTGCAGTAAGATTCAGTGCAGTGAAAGCACTGTACTATGCATTGTTTTCTGAGTTTTAACTGAAGGAGATTGCTAACTTTAGACTGTCAACGAACTGATGTCTGGGTTGGAAGTTCTGTAATTAGGTTACAAAAATATCATCATAGAGCAGTTGGCTCCCGGGAGGTTAGTTTTAAAATATCCATTAGAAAATACTTCAGTAGACAATTAACATTTGGCAGTAATGTGTCTCATGAGCAAAATGAAGCTAGCTGATGCCACATTTTTTATAATCTCAACAATGCTTATATTCTTTACAATCTCTGGCTAGCCATTTCATCTCACTCCAGGTTTGGTAGAAGGCACTGGGCTGAGACCTGGGTGTGACCCTGGGTAAGGCATTAAACCTGACACTCGGTCTATATGGTAAAATGGTGTTGGCATCTACCTCACCGCTATCAGAGATAATACTGAGGTTGTAAATGGGCTATTATTTAAGTCTACTGCATGGTATACTATACTGTATAGTAAAAACATCATATAAATAATTAACAAGCCATTTTTCATCGACCCAGAATAGCCTTATTAACATATGTCAGTTAGTTTTAGACCCAGGGCTATCACAAAGGCTGGTTTCTGAGCAATCGTTTAACACCCAGTTTATACCATCTAACATTGTGGGGCTGTCTGCAGTGGGTAGGCTCCGAGTCTGCCCTTTTGCAGCTGTCTTATCACAAATATTTCTCAGAGGTGGTGCCATCACCCTCAGCAAGCCAGGCTGGTTTTTTTTTTTTTTTTTTTTGGTCACTTCTGGAGTTTTAACTCAGGGCCTGAGAGCTTTTTTGCTCAAGTCTAGAACGTTATCTGGGCCTTAGTTTTTTCTAGTAGTTAATTGGAGATAAGAGTCTCAGGTCCTTTCCTGCTTGGGCTGGCTTAGAACTGAGATCCTCAGATCTCAGTCTCCTGAGTAGCTAGGATTATAGGCCTGAGCCAGGCATACCAGGCTTTTGGAAATGAGCTAAGTCTCCCCCAAAGCACTAGGCTCACTTCCTCGCTTAGCTCATGGTTCTCTTTGCAAGATGTCTTTCTCCTCAGTCTGCTAGGCCAATTCTTCAGCACCCTCCAAAGCTTGATTTAATGCCCCTTCCATCTGCTGCTTCCTTGCCATCGCCCAGCGTCAGCTGACATTGCCTAGTCATTGAGCTACATTGCTGCTCCACTGTTATAATTTGCACCTGAATGCCTCCTCATGGCACACTTGGCAAAGGCTTGTTCCTCAGTGTGGTGTAAATTATTATAGGATGGGGACTAATGGGAGGCTTTATGTCACTCAAATTGGATTGTGGAACACCAGTCCCTTCCTATCTCTCTTTGTTTTCTGGCTACCAGAGGGGGCCCAAGAAAACCACTGAAGATTTTTCATGAGATACACAGGCACACAAACCATCTAAATAAACGTCCTCTTTATTTTACCAAATATAATTTATCAGTTAAGTTGACATCTGTCAATTCAGTTATAGTAACTATAAATAATTCTCTTATGACACAGTTCTGTAACTTTTGAAGGATACAAGAGTAAACCAATATTCCTTGCAGCCAGGCCAAAAGTATATGTGGTTGGTGCAATTAGGAGGAAAGAAATTACTCTTCCATTGAAGTCAACTTCCTTTTCCTTCCCCCTCAGCCCACAGTCCTCCTCTGCTTCCACTGAGCCTGGGGCACACCGACCTTCCTGCTTGCTAGGCAAAGGAGAAGGGAGGGACATTCCAGAGTCTCCAGGACAGCCTGGCCAAACTCCAGACACAGGATGGAGTGAGTGGTGGGACAGGGCACAGCCTCAGAATTTAGTGCCTGTATAAAAGTCTGTGTGCAAGTGTTTGGAGGAGGGGAGGAAAGATGAAAGGAGGTCAGAGGGAGGAGCAGAAACAAGCCCAGGCTGGTGTTAATGAATTCTGCTGGACAGAACTCTGACTAGAAAACCTCTACAATTCTTTCCAAGTCTAGGGTTCTATGATTCCAGAGGTGCCCTGGGAGGAAATGAGGGAGAAAAGAGTTTCTAAAGGCCCAGGGTAAGCTCCTGGGGTAAGGCATGGTGCTGGTAAAAATAGGGCCATTGCTTAGGTGATTTCTTGACCGAGAGAAGGGAGGGTTTATGGGGAAGCTGTTGACACAGGTTAGTAAAATCTGCATATCAGTGCCCACATTTGCATGTTGAGTGTGGATAGCTTTCTGAATTAGTGCCTGGGGAAGTGGCAGAGGCTTGCTCTTCCCCCATTCTGCTAGGCAGAGATGGAGAAGCATCTGGTTGAGATCCAGCTTATTGTTCTAAATCCTCTTTTTATATAGTGAGGAGAAGTGGAGGGAAGAGAAGGTGAGGAAGGGTAGTTTAGAGAACAATGGGGCTGCTGGAGCTAGCAAAACGAATCTGGAGGGAGAACAAAGCAAAAGCTATCTTGGTGAAAGTTGACACAAATACCTACAATGCAGGGGAATGTTCTCTGCCAGACTGGAAAGGGCAAGTGGCCTCTGTAACCTGGGGAATGAGGAGAGGTTAAAGCTATAATTCCTTAACCACTGGCTCATCAGTGCCAGCACACAGCAGGTACTCAATAAATACTGGTTAGTGAACTGATTTCAGACCATGCCTGCAGAAGAGCTCATCTTGGGGAGGCTGTGTATTTGCTGAATGAATGAATGAATGATGAGTGTCTGAAGGGGAGCAGGAGTCAAGAGAGAGGACAACTGACCTCCAGGACACAACACAAAGAGGGCTTTTAGGAAGAGACAGAGGCCAAGGTAATCACAAGATAAAGTCTTCAGGAGAAACAGCAGCAATAAAACAGCCCTGATTGCCTGACTTCCAAGTTAATTCTCCTCTTGCCTTCGCTCTGTCCCTAATCTTGAAACCCTTCCTGAAGGCAAGCTCTGGGGAAGGGAGTACTTAGACAATTAAGAGAGGAGGGTTGAACAGAGACAGACTCGTTCCTGTGGGCCCAGGGAGGATGTGGAGCTTGGGAAACCTGTAGGAGCTCAGGCCACTGCTTACTTCCTTCTGAATGTGATGACAGTCAACAAGTGATAGTGATCAGGCAGTCAGGCAAGAGGCATGCCAGTCCACCCAACTCCTTTCTGAGGGCCAGAGGGTTGAGGTTCAGAAGGCAGAACAAAAGGAAAAGGTAGGATTATAGGGGCCCTGAAACAGCTGCTTTCTGCCCAGTGCTCTGAAGTTGGTCCATTTCTACAAAAGTAGGTGCTCATGTACAGGAGTGTTTCTATCCCTCTGTTCAACCAAAAAGGAAAAAAAAATAATAAAAAATAACAGAACCCCCAAACCAAGGCTCACTCCCAAAGGATTTCTCATTAGGGCCAAGACTGAAGTTACTAAAGCTAAACCTAATATTCCCCATCCCAGCCAGAACCTCCTGTCCCAGTCTACCCCGCCTGGAGGCACCCACTATGGAATTGCACTTGGTGATTGTCTCAAGTCTACTTGTACTGCTCATCTCAGCCCATCTGTTCTTCCTGAATTCTTGCTATCCAAACTTGGCTCAATGCATAAAAATTCCCATTGAAAATAATGAGAATTTGGTATCAAAGTGGAGATGTCCAGAAAGTGTGGAGAGGGGGGTGGGGGTGGGGGGAGGGGTAAAGGAACAAAAGACAAAATTCCAAAGAGAAAGTGCAGAGGGATGGGGAAAGGGTTGACTGGCCATGCTAGTCCCCAACATCCGTGTCTCGATCCCCAATGAGCCAGAGGACATGGAAGCTGAGTGCCAGGAGCCCAGTGCCCAGCAGATCCCCTAGGGCAGTCAAGTACGGGATGGAGAAGTTGTCTGGGTCCAGGCCCCGGCCCCACATCCAATGCACCATCCAGTCTGCGATGTACAGGAGGATCAGAACCTGGAGAGACAGAAGGGCCGCCTATAGCCATCCCCTCTCTCCAGGGGGAGCCAGAGGCCACAGGATTGTACCCTTTCAGTGTCTTGCAAGGCTTGTGCTGGGACAGCTCACCTTCCCACCAGGCTAACCTTTTGTACGTTCATCTTTCTATCCCACAAATAACAACAGGACAAAGTGAAAGCTCAGGAGAAAGGAAGTTGCTGCTGGCTCACTCCAGCACCACATTCTCCTCTCTCAAATTTACTAAACCGGAGGTTTCCTAATCTAAATCCTACCCATGCAGGAATTCAGCCTTCTTGCCTCTCATTCTGGGTCAGCCTATTCTAGTTCACAAATTCCTGCCATGGTGGCCTCTCCAGGAGCCTAGCAGGAGGCTGGCAGTTGGAGTCAGCTTCTCCTACAGAGATTTCTTCTCTGGGCAGAAAGATAAAAGGTTAGTGTTTGAGGCCGCTGCCAACATGGTTGTCTGAGTAACACTTGCTTATCCCAAGCTGCTTTCTCCTGACCCTTTCCATTCTGATGTTGTGGGCTCAAAGAATGCAAGTTTATTTTAACACTAATCCTAGGCAAACAGAATCTCGAATAAGTGGGCTAAATATAAAGCAGATTCCAATGAATATCAATTCCAAATAGATTCTGGATTCTCGTTTGCTTTGATTCTCTGTGCTCCTTTGCTTACTCTCTATTACTACAGATAATGGGGAATGGTCAAGATCCGAGTCTTGCTAGTGGGGCCCAGAATGAGCAGCATCAACCACAGCTAGGAGATGTCTGTCAGGAACGCAGCATCTTGGGCCTCACAACAGATCTCCTGAATCAGGATCTGTGTTTTAACAAGATTCACGTGCACTTTGAAACTGGCGATCCACTTGATCTAGAACACAGTGTCTGGGCAGGCTTGCAACAATGCCTGACATTGGGCTTTCTAAATAACTGCATCTGTGTGAGAATGAAGTGGATTCTCATGGTGAAACTCCAACAGTCAGCTGAGAGGTTTCTCTCTTGAATGTACTTTGCAAATACTGTGGTATGAAAATTCTGCCCTAAAAGACCCACGTGCAAGGAGCCAGAAGGCAGACTTGGTGACTATTTTTAGACAAACCCAGTTGCTCCCCTGTCCTCTAAGGGAGCCAGGTGGTTGCAGTTCTACCACCCTTCACATTTCCTTTGTCCTGCACACAGCTGCCCTGTATGTCTGTGGCCCCAGGCCTGAGGGAGGTGCAGTATATCATAACTTCACACCCTTTCTAGCAGCTGTAGGAGCCCCAAATAAAGAGCATGGCCAGGGGGCATTTGGGCATACCCCTGAATGGCAGCAGCTGTTCTAATATCTAGCCTCCTGAGCAGCCCTGGGACTCACGCTGGAAGTGGTAAAGGGATTTGAAAGAACTTTATTGGGATCAGGTGTCACACTTTGCGCCTCCACAGATCTAGAGAAGAAAGTCCGATGGAGAGTATTCCCCTAGGGGATGCACAAAGGGCAATGGAGCCAAGACTCATCATCTAACTAGGCCTACAGATGAACTGAAAGCTTCCACAAGCTCCCCTTTCCCAAGGGTAGGCACCTGTTCCCCTATGCAAGGGAGCGTGGCAATTTGGGGAGCTGTTGTTGGGAAACAACATATGGTTGATTCTCAGGCCGGCCCTTGCAAAGATTCCTAACACATGACTTTTCTGACATTGGAGGGATAAGTGTTTATCAACAGGTGAGTGGCTGAATGAAATGCAATAATACATGGGAGGAAGTATCCTGAAATTACAGAACTGGGAGGCTGGATGAACTCCTACGAATAGGATTTATCTAGGACAGTGGTTTTCCTGCTTTAAGCTGTGGGACCCTTTATTTAAATGAAGCCCTGCATGCAAGTGGAGCTTTGTGGTCCATCAGTGGGGTGGGGGATGGAGGTTGAGCACCTACCTCAAAACCATAACCTCTGGTCTGTATTCTCCTTAATTTGCAAATGGATAGCTGAGGCTCAGAGGAGTGAAACAACTAAAGTCAAATAACACGTTAGAGCCTTTCCTGGAGCCACAGTCTATTCTGAGCCCTGTTAGTGTTTATTTGTTGCCCGGGTGTGGGCAGGGTGTCTGGGCCTCCTCTCTCCAGGGCGTGCAGGTGGTCTCAGACTCTCCCTGTGGCCATGCTCTGGCCGGGTCATACCTGGAGCAGTGCAGCTGTCATGTAGAAGATGATAAAGATGAGTGTGAGGGTGGTGTGCCCACCCTGCATACAGCTGATGGTGTAGAGGAACACCAGGTGTCCTGGGACCACAAGGAGGAAGAGGACCCGAGCCGAACGGGAATTCACATCTGGGACCAGAGGAGAGAGGGTGTGAGGGACAGGGAGAGGAACCTTGGTCCTAGAAAGTCAGTCAGGAGGGCCCACATTACAGTCGAGGACAGCAGACAGCTGCCCATCTCTGCCCACCATGGGGTCCTCAGCTTTGCGGCTGTCCTTTCCTGCCCAGGCTGTGCTCTTCAAAATTGCCGGCACAGCCCAACAGAGAAAAACTTGGGATCTGCGACCCAGCTGTTATTTAAATAAAACTCACAACTGTAGATCCTCTTCTTCAGGGCAGAAATGGACCCCAAGGCTGAGCCTCTGCCATTACCTGGACTGAAGAAGGTGGTGCATGGGCTGGGGCAGCGGCGAGGAACTTGCTCAGAGTTCTCCCCTGGCATCCCATTCATGTGGAGAAAGGTGGAGATGCGGCTGGCCTGCACAGCCACCAGATTGCCCCCAACACCTGAGGAGACAGAGGACTCAGACTGGGGGGCTTGCTGGTTAGTCTGTTTGCCTTCACACTTCAATCTAGACCCTGCACTCCAGTTGTGCCCTGAACTCTAGGAGGCTTTTTTTTTTTTTTTGTCATGGGGCTTGAACTCAGGGCCTGGGCGCTGTCCCTGAGCTCTTTGCTCAAGGCTAGTGCTCTACCACTTTAAGCCACAGATCCACGTCTGGTTTTCTGGTGCTTAGTTGGAGATACGAGCCTCATGGATTTTCCTGCCCAGGCCTACTTGGAATCATGATCTTCAGACCTCAGCCGCCTGAGTAGCTAGAATTACAGGAATGAGCCATGAGTGCCTGGTTTAGGAAGCTGACTTTTTTTTTTTTTTTTTGTCGGTCGTGGGGCTTGAACTCTGGGCCTGGGCGCTGTCCCTCAGCTCTTCAGCTCAAGGCGAGCGCTCTACCACTTGAGCTACAGTGCCACTTCCGGTTTTCTGGTGGTTTATTGGAGATAGGAGTCTCACGGTCTCTCCTGCCCGGGCTGGCTTTGAACCGCGATCCTCAGATCTCAGCCTCCTGAGTAGCTAGGATTACAGGCGTGAGCCACCAGCGCCTGGCAGGAAGCTGACTTTTAAAGCCTTGTACATCCCCTAGCCACCTTGCTGGCTGCTTTTGCTCAGGTTTGGGCAGGTAAGCAGTAGGTAAGAGAAGGTCTTTCTGGACTCTCCCCTCCCCCCTCTCTCTCTGTATACCAGGGCTTGAACTCAGGGCCCTTCTCTCTCATTTGCATTTCTGGCCAATAGTGGTGCTCTACCACTTGAGCCACACCTCTACTTCTATTTGCTGATTTCAAGTCAGATCTCAGCCTCCTGTTTAGCTAGGATTATAGGCATGAGCCACAAGTGCTCAGCTTTCCTCCCTGTTCTTTTGGGAGGGGTTATTGCTGAGAGGGATAGAGATCTCTCACTTGAGTTCTGATTTCTAGGTCCCCTTGGCACTTCAGGACTAGAAGCTTTGTGGCTGCTAATCTCTGAGTGCCTCAAAAACTGTTAGCTCTTTTATTCAGTTCCCACCTCCAGGGCAGCTCTTTTATTAGTCTTGAACTCTCTTGTCTGATGGAATGCTGACCGACAGACAATCCTGTAAGTCCTCTTCCTCTGCCCATCTCCCCTCCCCCCCAGCAGCTGATGCCAAGACCTCACCATTAATCACAGGTGTGAAGACAGCCATCCCTGCAAAGTTGGGGTCTGAGACAGTCTTGTCCAAGATGAGGCCTCCCACACTACAAAGACCAAAATAACACAAAGACCACTGAAGGGCTCTGCTCTGAAGTTAAGAAGCACAGGCCTGGCTAGCCTTGGGGACACAGGGCAGCATGACAGAATTGGCTGCTGCTTATAACCTCCTGACTTGGCACAGTGCCCCAAGAGCTGGTGGTGCTGGGCTGGACAACCACCACCGTACCTTCCCTCTAAGTTGGCTAGAAGAGCTGCTGCAGGATTTCCTGTCGTTCTGCCTACTAGGTACTTATCTTCCTTTCTGGTAAAAGCACTAAGCTTTAACCAGAATCACCTCTCTCAAGCTTAGTCATTGTGGACCAGGTAATACTGCTTCAATAATGCCTAGGATCCAGGCCATTCAATCAGAGTATTGCAGTCCCAAGGCCATAGTGACTGGTTCAAGAACAAACATGTTGCCAGGCACTGATTTCAAATTCATTACAGCCAGGTGCCTCTAATCCTAGCTACTCAGGAGGTTGAGATCTGAGGATCACAGTTCAAAGCCAGCCCAAGCAAGGAAAGTCTGTGAGATTCTTATCTCCAATTAACCACCAGAAAACTGGAAGTGGTGCTGCGGCTCAAGTGGTAGAGCACTGACTGGCCTTGAGCTGAAGAGCGCAGGGACAGCGCCCAGGCCCAGAATTCAAGCCCCATGACTGACAAAAAAAAGAAAAAAGAAAAAAAGAATAAACATGTGACCATATAAGAACCAAAGAAATTCTATTCTAGGATTCTGTGGAACTATTGGGGGAAAGAATCTGTCTTCTCATTGGAACTGATAGGGGACAAAAAATTGTGAGCCAGGCCAGATGTGCGAGTGCACATCTGTAATCCTTACACTTAGGAGGTGGAGGCAAGAGGATCACAAGTTGAGGTCATTTGGGGCCAATTAGGGAGACCTGGGCTGGAAAAAAAAAGTGTAAATCTCGGCTGTAGGTCATAACAGAGAAAAGCAGAAGTGAGAGAAGGTGAGTCCTGGGTCACTAATATCGTATGTGCCCTTGGATCCACCTGTGCTTTTTCCTTTTGGTAGGTCAGGGGGCTTGAATCTGGGACCTGGGCGCTGTTCCTGAACTCTTTTGCTCAAGGCTACCATTCTACCACTTTGAGCCACAGCACCACTTCCGGTTTTCTGGTAGTTAATTGGAGATAAGAGTCTCATGGACTTTCCTGCCCAGGCTGGCTTTGAACCATGATGCTCAGATCTCAGCCTCCTGAGCAGCTAAGATTATAGGTGTGAGCCACCAGTGCCAGGCTCTACCTGTATTTTTTTAGTTCCCAAAGCAAATATACCTTGTTTTGGAAAGAATCTCAATTCAGATGGTTCCTATCACTAGTAATAGAAAGACATATGACTGGTATACTCTTAAATGCATTTCTAGGGGTCTGCTTCCTACCTCTTCTCTCCAAGGTTGAAAATGAAATTGTTGGCAGATGGAAGGGTATAGGGGTCCTCTCTTACCTGCTGATGGCCATGGCAATGATGACAGGCTCCCAGCCTGAGTATAACACCTCCCTTGTGGCTGGGCTCCGGCGGGCCAACACCACCCAGACAGGCAGCAGGGCCACGAAGAAGGCACACACTAGAGGATAGATGTATCGCCAGTGCTCTGGGAAGGCAGAGACAAGAGCGAGATGAGCTCTGTGGTTCTTGCTTCCAGCTTCCCTTGACTCTGCCTGAAAATGTCCCTAGAGATCAACAGTGATACTACACTAAATAGCTGTAACATTTTATCTTTACTGTAAGTCCAGGTAGTAGGTAGGGCTTGCCTTCCATTTTACAGAGAAGGAAACCAAGGTAGAGAGCTATCCCAGAGCCAAACTCATTAGAGGCAGAGAGTAGCTTCTAGGTCTTCTGATCTGATCCCAGAAACTACTACCTCCTACCCACTTCTTTGGTTTACAAGTAGATTCCAGCTTTTGCTTTCTTTTTGTCTCACCCCTCCAAGAGAAGCAAGATCCATAGGACCAGGCAGGCACAGATTTCTGGTATTCTCCCTGCAGCACTAGCTGTTGCGATCAGTACTTTTCTAAGATTAGGAGTTGTTTTTTTTTGTCGGTCGTGGGGCTTGAACTCTGGGCCTGAGCGCTGTCCCTCAGCTCTTCAGCTCAAGGCGAGCGCTCTACCACTTGAGCTACAGCGCCACTTCCGGTTTTCTGGTGGTTTATTGGAGATAGGAGTCTCACGGTCTCTCCTGCCCGGGCTGGCTTTGAACCGCGATCCTCAGATCTCAGCCTCCTGAGTAGCTAGGATTACAGGTGTGAGCCACCAGCGCCCGGCTAAGATTAGGAGTTATTATAAACTGTTCACACCAAATGGCTAAGAACATAGAAGACATCCTTGCACGTTTGCAAATGACCCCCATCTCTCCCAGCCCACCCCAAAGTCCAGCTGAGCCATTCTCAGTGGCCTGAGCCTCACTCAGTTCCAGGTAGAGTCCCCAGCTGATGCCTGAGAGCAGTGCCAAGGTGATGAGGTCGCCCAGGCTGGCAGCAATGGGTGTGGCCACATTGTCTGGGTTGATCCCAATCTTTCGAGAGCCGATGATGACTCCAATCATGATCATACCTGGTGAGGAAGGAGAAGCCGGGCAGGCAGAGGGGGAGACGAGATAAAGGGATATCGACAGAGAGTTGAGGTACCAGGGTGCAGTTAACACCTTGTGGGCCTCCTCTTTACTCCCGTGCCCCCTCCCCTTTCTTACCCAGCACCAGGGAGGCAATGAAGGCTGTGGCCACACTGCTGGCACACAGCAGGAAGGCATGCGGGATACTAAAGTGGCCATCAGGGATCCAGCCAAAGACGACAGCTGCGATGGATGCCAGGAAGCCCACCACCGTGGCCTGCACCTGAGAAGAGGTGTGGTGACAGGGCAAGCCTGGAACACAGGGCTCCCTAGCTGGGTTCCCTGAGCACTCAGGGGACTTCCTGCTGGCCTCAGCAGCCCGCCCCAGGCATAGGATGGACTGGATTGTCCAGTCTCCCCACTGGAAGGATGTCTTTATTTATTTAGCTTCACACCAGACATTAGTACTGGTCAGTGCACACAGCAGGAGACCAGGATGTGTGACTGGGTGTTCCTTGGGAGATGGACCAAAGATCAACAAACCAGAGGCTTCAGTCCAGTCAACATTTGGGACTCAAAGGGGAAAGAGTCCCAGGCTGTGTGGCCTCCTGAGGAGATGGGACTAGAATGGCAGAGGGCGTGTCAGCACTCCTGAGCCTGCTCTTATTGCCAAGATCTGCAAGGACTCAAGAGGCTTCTGTACTACCTGCAGCCTAGACATGGGACGTGGGAGATGGTAGGGCTCTTCCCACACAGGCCATTTTCCTGGGTAACTGGTTACCTCCTAGAGCTACTTTGCAGATGCTAGAGATCCCACTCAGGAATCAGCTGATCTTAGCTCTACAGACTTTCCTGACTAAAGGAAAAGCTTAAGAGGTGGGAATGATTATTTCTCCCTGTATTTCCCTTAAAGTACAAGCTGCTCCTGACCCTATTCTCCTACCTGGATGAGGGCCATATTGCCAGTGATCATCCGCCAGAGCTCCTTGGGTGTGTCCATTTGTCCAATGTTGGCCTGGGAGAGGAAATGGGGAAACATGGAGTTGTAGGCTGGAGAAGGCCTGGGCTCCATCTATCATCCCTGCCTGGTTGAAAGCACAGTGTACATGGCTGACTCTAGGACCAGGACATGAAAGTGTTTGGGGGTGAAAGGAGAGATTTAACAAGCCAGAGCTTCTGCAGCTTAGAGGGGTGGGACGTGGGCTCTCAAGGCAAGTGTGTTACTCTGTTTTGCAGGCAAAGCTGAGCCAGATTGCATCCTCTGCCTCCTTTGCTTATTTGGGCAGCCTACTCCTGCTTGGGTCAGCAAGACTCAGCTCCGGCTCTGCAGCAGCTTGCTCTCCTAGGGATGGACAGATTGGCAGCTAGCATAGGGCTGAGGCTGCAAGTGCATGGGGAGGAGTGGGTGGCATGGGGGAGTAGGAAAGAGTATGTTGGAGTGGGTGAGGATGGCTGCCTTTCTCTTGACTCCTGGCCATGCAGGGATATCCATGGCCTCCTGAGTCTCTTGCTCTCACTCCATGTGTCTTATCTTCTACAGTGTTAAGGAAGGTGGGACTAATAAGCAGCTCCTCCCTATATTTCCTTAAAGAACAAGCTGGGGTGGGGAAAGGGAATGGCTGGGAGGAGACTGGGAGCGGGCTGGAAGGGTCTGGCTCAACTCCTGCCCAGCTGCAGAGTAGGGCAGGAGATCAGAGGAGGCCCCCACCTGTGCGGATGGAGGGACCAGCATGATGCCCGCCTGTCAAAGCTGTACAAACAGTCACGAGGTAGGTTGCGAGGTAGGGGGTGGGGCAGGCATCCAGGGATGGCTGAGCTATCCAGAAACAGAATCTGGGAATCACTCTGGGTAGGAAGCCCCGTCCCAGGAGCAGGACACCCAGCCTGGGATCTCCCTATACCTGCCCAGCCAGGTCCTTCCTTCCTTTCCAGCCTACTCCCCAGGCAGTAGAGTAGCCACCTCCCAGTGTCAGTGCTGCCCAGTCCTCTCTGAGCCTCCTACTCCCAGACAGGACACTCACTGCAGTGGACAGCCTTGAAGCCAGGGTCATTTCCAGGTTCCCCTTAAGTCCCAGCAGTGCAGGCACCAGGATGAAGACCTCCGTCACCTTCTGGAAGACCTCCCAGTGCTACAAGGTGAAAACAGAGCCCAAGAGTTTCAGTGCCCCAAAGGGCTGGTGTTGGAGCTGAACAGTGTGTGTGTGTGGGGGGAGGAAACAGGAGCAGCAGGAGTGAGTACACCAACCACCTTTCCTTCAAGAGCCATACTAGCAGTGTAAGCTCGTGGATTCCAAATAGCACAGTTCTGTTTCCCGTTCCAGAACAAGGGAGACCCCTGGGTCAGGCTCTGAGTGCTTTAATGCAGGCAGGAGAGAGTGCTAGAAATACATAGTGAAGCCACTCCAAGCTTCCTTAGGACCCAGATCCCTTTGTGATCCCACCTCAATTCACACTCCCTGGCTCTTTTGCCTTTAGCCCAGTTTCTCTGTGGTCTTGGCCTTGGGTGATGTTGTCTCAGCTGTGGAGAGCTGGGCTCCACGGGACTGGGGAAGATTAGAGCATTTGTTTGGTTTCTATCTCCAAGGGTTTTGGGCCTCAGCCACAGCAACTCTCCTGAGTAGGTTCTGAACCCCAGATCTGAATGCTGGTCTGCAAGGGGCTTTTGATTCCTCCTGTGCACTCCCTCTCCCTGCAGACCCTCCTCAATCTCTAAGCCAGAAGCAGGTGTATCTCTGTAGGAAGAGCCCTGGCCTAGTAGTTAAGACGTGGCTTTTTGTCCTGGGACAATCAGTCCTGGCTCTCTTGCCAATTTCTTTGGCTGGCTGTGTGGTTTGCTTTATTTGTTTTAAGAATGGAAAGCTTCTAGGTTTGGAGATGGAGGATGGGCAGGTGTATACAGGTTGGTCTGGGTATGGTGGTTGGGAGACAGAAAGTTGTACTAGGTGAGAGCCCTAGACTGAGAGCCTTGATCTCCTACAAGAGATGCAGAGAGGACCTCATGCTATTTCCCCAATGGGCCCCCTCACACTGCCAGCTGGGGACCTCAATAAGGTGTAAGGACCTCAAGCTTCTTTCTACAATGTTCCATTCAGGGGCCAGATCAGATAGGCTCTAAAGACCATTCCAACTACTACTTTGCTACTTTGCTCTAAAAGATGAGCAAGGTTGCCAAGGAAAACCAATCTCATAATACCTCATACTCATTAGGATGACCAGTATAAAACAAGTTGGGTATCAGTGGCTCATGCCTGTAATCCTAGCTACTCACTCAGGAAGCTGAGATTTGAGAATCTTGGCTTGAAGCCAGCCCTAGCAGGATAAAGTCCTAGAGACTCTTATTTCCAATTAACCACAAAAAATGGGAAGTGGAGTTTGGTTCAAGTGATAGAGCACTAGCCTTGAGTAAAAGAGCTGAGGGACAACACCCAGGCCTTGAGTTCAAGCCTTAGAACTGGCACAAAAATAAACAATAACAAAAAATAAGCAAGCAAGCAAAAAGAAAATAACAAGTTTTGGCACAGCTGTGGAGATTGGAACTCTTGTACAATGTTTGTGGGGTTGTAAAACGTAACCACTGTGAGAAACAGTAAGGCAGTGTCTCAATAAATTAAACTTCCCTATCATCTTGCAATCCTACCTCTGTATACTTTCATTCTTAATGGTGGTTAAACCTATAATCCTAGCTACTCAGGAGTCTAAGGCTTAGAGGATCACAGTTTGTAGCCAGCCTGGGCAGAAAAATCCAAGAGACTCTAGTTAATCAGCCAAAAAAACTAAACTGGAGACATGGTTTAAGTGTTAGAGCACCAGACAAGAGCATACAAACTGAGTAAGAGGCAATAGATTTCAAGCTCCAGTATATATATATATATGTATATATATACACACACACAATGCTTAAAATCACAAATCTTAAGTTATGCATCTTTTAACATAACAAGAAACACCAACAATAGAGTTGTGCAAGACTATCAGAGTGGACACTGGCTGGTTCCCATAAGGAAAGGACCTCTCATTTTCTCATCAGAGTTCTTTGTAGGATCTGGGAATGCTGGGGGAGGGCTCATGCCATCAGGGCTGGAGCATGCCCTTGTCTGCGCTCCTTGACCTACAATTCATCTTGTGGTCTCCTGAAGCCCCTACGATTCTCCTTAAGGAAGCCTCTCTCTGAAAAGTCTGATGGGAGGAGGCACTCCCACCTCAAGAGCAGTGCCTGAGCTTTCAAGCAGCCAGAAAAAGAGCTCTAATCCTTGGTGTGTGTGTGTTTGTGTGGACACATATGTGTGCCTATCCTGTCTCACCTTCGAAGCAGCCCCAGTGAGCCCCCTCAGCACTGGGGAGCTCAAGGAGTATTATTCCTGGGCGTGGCTGGTGTATACCCCTGGGATCCAACTTCCTAGAGCCTCTTCCTTACTCCTAAACTAGATAAGCAGCGCCAAAGAGAAGTCCCTCCTTTCTTCCCTCTGCTGACAAGGGTGCTGACTGTGAGCTTTGGAAGCTCCTTGCAGAGTCCTGCATCTCATCGGAGCCCCAAATACTACACCTGCTTCCATGTTCCTTGAACACTCCTTCCCCAGGTGGGTGAATGCAGCAGATACATGCATGTATGGGGGGCAAAGTGAAGGACCCAAAAGGAGACACTCTCAGGGCACGCAAGAAATAGTTTCTAAATTGTTTAAGGAATACTGCTTGTCTTAATTAAAACACAAAATGTATAAAAGGTTAAAGCCCTCTAGTTGCTACTATAACAACTCCCAAATCTCCCTCCTCCTCTCCCCCTTCCCCACCCCCAGCCAGCCCTCTCCTTTTAACTACAAGAGTATCGGGAAGGCATGGGGTTTAGTAACTTCATGAAACAGGCAAGGACACTGAGCCATGACACTAACAGCCCCATGCAGAAGTCTTCCTAACACTCACAAAATACAGCCTACAGCTCACATTATCTGACCTCAGACCCAGCAAGGCCCAAGCCAGCACTTGGGCCAGAATAGCTAATTCCTCCATACACATTCTTTTCTACCCACCAAACTCTCTCAAAGATGCAGCTCAGGCAGGCACATACAGGACTCTGGGAAGAAGAGCTGGAAGGCTGGTGACGTGGAACCAGCCCAGGACACAGGGAGGTCCTGAGGTTAGGAGAAAGTAGGATGTGGCAAGGACAGTGTGTAGCTATTCTTTCTACTCTGGCCTACACAAGGCCCACCCTGTTCATCCTGGCTGGGAGTTTTTGCCTCTGAAGTCAAACGAGTCAGCTAAGCTACCAGCCAAGCTACCACCCACACCTTCCTGCCTTGCTGTGCTGGGAAAGGGTCCAGGAAGGCCTGCCCTGAAGGGCAGAGGACCTATAGATTTAGTTTCTCAGGCATGTAGCCCCCTTGTTCTATCTTTCTCTTTCCTTGGGGGTGAGAGCTCGTTAGTCCCTGACAATTTTGAAGTAAGGGATGAGATTGATCCCCCTAGACTCAAAACCAATCCGGATTCAGAGCAATTGCCTTAGGTCTCACATGTTGGAGGCCCTGTTGGTGCCTCTTCCTTGTCTACACAACCTGCCTCTTCCAGCCTTCACCTCCTCTGCTTCATATATCCATGTCCACCTGCCTTCCAAGCATTCTGCTCCAGTAGGACAGTGGAAGGGCAGAAAGTCAGGGCCCAGGAGGAAAGATGGAATCAAGATATTCAGATGACTGAATCACCAAATACAGCTCTAGGTAGCAGATTGCACAGGATCTAGGAAGCTGGGCCACAGGGGACCTTTTAGAGTAGGTCTGGGTCTGGTCAGATCACAGGAACTCCAGTCTCCATCTAACTGTGGCTTCAGTTCTTTGTACAGGGCTGTACAAAGAATAAGAAAGCTGAAGGCAGAGACAGGAAGAGCAGAAGGGTGATCAAGGGAGACGGGATCCGAGCGTCCTGCCAGGAATGCTGGCAGCTACTGGAGCAGGCCAGCTGCAGGAGGACTGCTTCCCGCCCACTCTGCCACCGGAGGCCACGGTGCCACCCACTTCCTTCTTTGTAGACTCTTCTCAATACACAGAGGTGGAAGAATCTATCCTAGAGAAAGTCTACTACCATTGTATCCTTGGCCAGTACACAGTGGGTTAAAATAAGGACTTGCAGTCTTCCTGTCCTAATCTAGCTGGGAGTTCTGAAAGGTAGCGCGCCATCTCCTGCCACCCCTATCCCTCACAAAAACTAGGAAGAAAAAGGGAACAGCACCTGTAACAGCCTGGGCTGGTGAAGACTGGGCTGCAAGGCATGGGGCTCACATCCAGTCCCTTCTGAAGCCAGCACTGGGCCCACGCCTGCTTCCTTTCTAACTGCCACAAGAACTGCCAGACATGATGGTGGAGCAGAATGCAGTTGGGTCATTTTCTTCCACCCCGTCAAGTGCCTAGCTCCTTATTTCAATGCAGAAGCTGCCATGTATACATAGTGGAGCCAAGAGGCAGACAAGAAATGGATCTTCCAGGAAGAGATCAGGTCTTTAGCAGCAGTGAGGCCCTGAAAGGAGGCATATGAATGGAGACCCACACAGATTTCTGTTCAGCTTCTCTGAGACACTGGGACTCTCTGTATAGGCACCTCCTCCAGATGGCCCCTGGCTGTTAGGTACTTTCCGACTCTCGGTTCAAAACCAACTTAGCCTGGGAAGGGAGAATATAGATAGGAATCTTTAGAAAACATCCTGCTTGTTTTGTGTCACCCCTCAATTCCCTTGGATGTGGACTAAGAATCTCTGTGGTCCTTTGCCCAAGTCCTTCTCTGCTCCTCCCCTCCCGTGATCCTGCTGCAGCCATTTGCAGGCCCTGCTCCAGCCCAGCTGTGGTGGGAAGGCTGAGGGAGGAGGACAGGGACAAATAAGCCATTGTCAACGGCACCAACTGGACCCTAGCTCTGGAGTGAGCTGAGGTGTTGTACTGAGGGCAAGTGCTGGCTCTCTGTGGGCACAATGGGCAGCCCCTATCACCTAGGCCTTGAATGTCCCAGTCTCTGGAGGCGGTGGGGGAGGGGGGACTTCAGAGGGCATTCCAGCTCTGGAACCCTCTTCTGTGTGGGAAGTTGGTGGGTAGATCCGTCTCTTCCCCCTCTAAGAATTTTTGTCCTCCTTCACTTCAAAAGCTAATACCAATTGTTGCCAAAAGCTAATACCAATTGTTGCCAATTCAAGTGCTGTGTTCTTTAGAGGAAGACAAAAACAGTGGGCTTCTATCAGAGTCTCCAAATAATGGCCTTACAAAAAGCAACAAGGTAATATCTCAGGCTCTGGATATGGATGAACAGGGACAAGTTTTCATAGTTGCCCTAGCTACAAAATGGAGATGAGTAGGGCTTCCTTTCTTATGTAGGCCTACAGAACATTCCCCCAAACACTTCCCCACTATCATTATGACTTCCCAGAAAGTAAGACAACCCTCCCCAGTTCATCACAAGACCCTGGTTCGGCATCACTGCTAACTCTCTGCTACTTTTTTTCCCCTAGTGCTGGGGATCAAAACCAGGGCCTATAGAAACTAGACAAGCACTCTACCATTGGGCTGCAGTTCCAGCCCTGCACCTCTCTGTAGGTACCAATTTAGAACCAGGGCCACGGGGAAAGCATGAAGAAGTGAGGGAACAGTAACCCCAGTTTCTTTTCCTCTCCCTCTCCTTGCTAACTGACTGAGGAGGAGGGGTAGCTACTAGGAAAAACCAAAGCCCCGGGTTGGCTTCTTCTTCTTCTTTATTTTTTGTGTGCCAGTCCAGGGGCCTGGGTGCTGTACTGGAGCATTTCTTCCCACTCAAGTCTAGCCCTCCATCACTTTAGCCACTGTTTCACTTCTGGCTCTTTTGATGCTTAGTTGGAGAAAAGAGTCTCACAGACTTTCCTGACTGGGCTGGCTTCAAACCATGATCCTCAGATCTCAGCCTCCTGAGTGGTTAGGATTATAGGCATGAGCCACCAGTGCCCAATCCGGCTGGCTTCTTAACCTCCCTATAGAAAGCATTTCACAATAACCGGCTTGAGGGCAAGAGAGGTAGTATCTGCACTTTGACATAACCATTTTCATTAGCAAACACCATTCTCATTAGCAACCAAAGATAGGGTTCTCCTGATGAGCTCAGGGTCTATAAGGACAGTCCTGAGGGTATCTAGAACAAACCATCCTCAATCTTCTAGGACATAGGCACAGGAAGCCATGCCAGTAGTCACTAAATTGTGGTTTGTAAGTGTTGGCTTGACCCAGGGGAGGTAAAGCTCAGCTCTGGGTTCCTCTAGGGACTATCATAGTCAGGGAATCCTAAGAGATCCCCAGCAACACAGCCACATTTCCTCCTGCTTCTGTATTTCTCAGAGTACCTAGAATACAGCCAGCATTTGGCAATACATTGATAACACAATGATTGTGCTTCAAAACTCTTACCTAGAAACAAGACTTTATCTTTCTAGCCTGGAGGTTCTGGTAAATCCTAACTCACATTTCACTAAATATAGCATGTCCCTGGCTCTTGGCTTCCAGGACCTGCCAACTTTGATCACTCACACTACCTGGTAGTCTCATAAAGAGCTCTTTTTGCCCAGAGCAGGTTCATGACAGACAAGTCAGGAGCAAGGAGGAGAGATAGTTCTGTCCAGTTCTCATTACAATTTGTTCCCATCCAAGGGTCATAATGATTTCTTTCAGGTCTTGTTAAATCAAGTCTTCTAGGCATGCATCAGACAGCCTGTGACCATCCCTATTCCCTAAAAAGACCATGCCAAAGTTGCTAGAAGATGAGCAATGCAAAATGCCTTTAAGAGCTATCTCACTTCATCTGAGACCCTCTTTGGCAGCTGAATAAATTCCTGCCCAGCAGGGGAATGGAGGAGAGACTTGAAACTGAGCTTCTTACCCTGGGCACCCTTGAAACCTCAAGGGGAAAGAAAGAGAGCCATATCTAGGTATGGCCTACTAAGCTGGACTCAGCAGGAGTGCTCAGAGGATATGGAAAGCAACAGTCTCTCTCCTCTATTAGATCTATTCTCTGGAACCATTTATGCTACTGCTCTGCCCACCTCCCCAGGACTACTCAGCTTCCTTGACACTTCTATAGAAAGTAACAAGACCATGAAGAAACCAAAGACACGATCCAAAGGGAAATGGTATTCTAGGAAGCAGCAGCTGCTTCTGACAGAGAGGTAGAGAGGGAGGTCCAAGAGTCATAGTTGCCAGGAGACAAAGGGCAGCCCTGTGGGCTTCCAGGCAGAAGACATTGGACTAGGGGCTTACCTGCACGATGTCCAACACCATGCCAGCAGCCACCGTTCCGAAGCCTGCCAGGAGGAAGGGGAAGAGCACTTGCAGGCCGATGGAGAAGGAGGTCTCCTTGAGAGGGGAGGGTGGTGCAGGGCCACGGTCGGTGCTGACGTCGTCACTTTCGTTGCTCTGGCTTCCATTCTCCAGCAGGGCGTCCTCCTCCCGAACCCCCTTGGCGTTGGCCCGAGACTCAATCACCACCACCTCCACCCCAGCCCCATCAGGCCCCAGGAATTCTGAGGTCCCAGCCAAGGGCTCTCGCCCGGGGCCATCAGAAGAGCTGGGAGAGGGAGTTGGGCCAGTCCCGTTCAGCTGGTGGACGTCCTTCGGCTCCGGCTTAGAGGACATGACGGGCAGGGAGGAGGGGAGGGGGAGAACTTTCCTTTTCTTTGCTTTCTCTCTCCCTTTCTAACTTGAGAAAGAACTTAGTCTTGGGGCAAACCCAGGCTCGGATGCCGCAGGACCTCTTCCCACGGCTCGGCTCCTACCGGGCACTGCAAAAACTGATCCGCCAACAGGCAGCCCCATCAAGCACTGCAGCCGTGGGCTGGAGGGAAACAAGCAAATCCTCACCAGACCAGTGGCCGGCCACTAGGGGTGCAGATGCCCTCCTCCGGCTGGCCAGTGCTGTGCCTGGGGGATATCTTTGGTTCTCAGTGTAGGGTCCTCGGAGTGGAGTAGAGGGCATCCAGAGGGAAAGGGCCCAACCAACCCAAGTCTTGAGTGCCCCCCGAGGTGGCCCCTCTTGTCAGAAGTGGACTGAGCTCAGATGGTCAAGAACACAACCTCCACCAAAGGCTGGGCTTTCTTCCTGCTGCTCCTGCTGGTCTCCTCCTTCAGCTTCCCACAGCACCCCAGGCTCGGCTTGTCCCAAGGCAGTGGCGTCTGTCTTTCCCCTCTCTTCCAGAGATTTCCTCCCTTCCTGGAAAGACCTTGTACCTCCCCAGTTGCCTGGTCATTAAAGTCACAAGAATCTGTATGGAGAACCTTATGTAGGAAGGGGGAGAGAGAAGAGAGAGGTAAGGGACAGAGAGAGAGAGAAAGAAAGAGGGAGAGGAAGGGCATGTTACTATAAAGAACAGCTCCTACAGGGGGAATCCTTCCCCAAGGCAGATAGCAGTTTGTTATGGAGGTCACTATTTGCCCTTATCTTTTCATTAACAATTCTGCCTTGCACTTCTACACCTGGAGGCTCTACCATCACCTTCCTCCCAACTCATCAATAACCTATTGCTCCACAGGAAGATCCTGACCAAGAGGTGTTGGCACTATCTTCTCAATGACCCAGGGTGGGCAGGAATAGCCTCAGGGAGATCCTTTCTGGAATCCCATTAAGAATGAAGGATTTGCTAAGTGTGGTCCCTCCACAGGTTAAGTTAGAAGTTCAGTCTCAAATGCGTCACACAGCCACCCCACTACAGAAGATGACTGTTTATCACCACAAAACAGCAAGAGCAAGACAGCTGCAGGGCCAATAAACGACGAGGCTCACCACCGAGAGTAAAGGCCCCTAGACCCCTAAACGCCCTGAGAAAAAAAGAAAATAAGGATAGCTCCCCAAGTAGTGGGGCAAGCCTGCCAGACCATGGCGAAGAGCCAGAGGCCTGCCCACTCCTGCCCTTGAGAGTGAACAGTGTTACAAAAAGGCCAGAGGCTGACTCCGGTCCAGGCTTCTGTCTGCTTCTCTCCCTCTACCCTTGGCCCTGTGAGCCTGTGGTCAGATAGGCCCAAGGCAGTTACCTCCCTTTGAAGGGACAGATGCAAAATGAGTGGTTATTGTTATCCACACATTTCAGTAGCCTAGGCTCCTCAGCACCCGCATCCCCCCCTCCCCAGTTACTAACAGATAAAGGAGAATTCTTCAAAACAAACAGAAAAACTCAAACAAAAAACAACAAACCTAAATCCTGTTTCTCAGCTGTCCTGAGGGAGCCAGAAGGAAGGGAATCGCTCCCCCGCCCCTCCTGAATGTCACCCTATTTCATTTCACCGGGAGGGTGCTAACAAGTTAAAAAAAAATCACTAAACTTTAGAGAGGGTTTCCACAGGTGGGGTGAACGTGCCCCTAAGTATTGAGTCAACTCCAGTTCGGGGAAAGTCTGAGTCAAACTCCAGGCACTCCCCCCAGGGAACTGTGTCCTCTTCCTAGCAACTTCGTCACCAGCCAGGACCCCCTTTTCCAGCCCCCTTAACCCCCTACACGGTGGTTCTTTCAGAGATCCTTACTAGAGAGCCAGGAGGAACACTGAGTCCACCGCCAGCAAAAGTTCCTGCGTCCTCTAAAACCTGACGGTCCTGCCCCTCCTGTCTTCCTGGCCGGCCCATTAACCTGAGAGGGGAGCTCGCAGGAAGAAAGCCGGTCCCGCATCCGACACCCCAAGTAAGGGCAGAGACTTCGGATGGGCCTCAGGCTCTGGGACACCCTATCCCCTCTTCAAAGACCGGGTTGAGTCTCCCCAGCCCCGGGCGGGGTGGGGTGGGGGGAGAGTTAACTGGGTGGCCGCGGCGGTCTCTCCACGACCGGACTCAGCAAATGCGCTGCGCGCCAGAGCTCCCGCCCCCCCCCGGCCCCCCCCCAGACCCGACAGCACTGACCTGCCCCTCGCTCGGGAGGAAGGGGGGCGCCTGGCGAGTGGCAGCAGGGGCCCGTGGTCTCGGGGGGTGCAGGGTACCCCCTCTTCTCATCACTCCTCTCCTCCGCGGCAGTCCTCCTCGGCCCCCCGCGTGCTCCCCCCCCCACACCCCCAGCCAAGGCGAGCGTCCAGCCGCGACCCCCGGCGCGCTACATTTCGCTTCTGCGTTTCAGCGAGGCCGCCGCTCCGCTTCCACCGGGGTCGGGGCGGGGGTAGCGGGGAGAGCAGGATATACCTCCCCGGGCCGGCGCGGGAGGGGGCACCCGGACGGAGACTGGGGCGCCCAGCTCACTCGCCCCCAATCGCTTCTTGCCCGCGGACTTGGGCACGACTGGTTGGCTGCCGGTGGCAAACGTGATCTGGGGCAGACTGGGTGGTAACCCTCCCCCTCCCCTCTCCGCCCATTCCATCCAAAAAAAAATAGATTCTAGATAGACAACCGCAACAGCCAATCAGACGCCGGAGAGGGGGGCGTGCCCAGGACCGCCCCGCCCCTTTCCTTCGCTCATTGCGCTGGAGGAAGGGCGTGCGGGGAAAACGCAAGCGGCGCGGAGTGACGGGAACTGAGAGCGGGCTCGGTGCCGCGGGCTCGCGGGTCCCAGCGCCCATCGGCCGGTGGCTCCGGGTTCCCCGCGGCTCGGCGCTGGCGGTCCGGCGCACCACCCCTCGCGCCCGCTCCCCGAGCCCGGCATCCGGACGCGCGCCTGCGCGGCCGCCCGGCATCTCGAGCGTTTCCTTCGAGCCCCGGGCCTTCCCGAAGACCGTCCCTGCTGGGGCGGCCCGCCGGCCGCGCTCCCGTGGCCTTCTCCGAGCCCAGGACCCGGACCCAACCGTCCCTTACCTTCTTGGACCCGACTCCTCTCGGCAGGCTGGTCGCCTCGCGCTCCCGCCAGGTCTCGCGTTCCTCGGAGCTAATGGCTCCCCCCTGACGTCTCCTGCCTTAATAAAGTCCCGGCCTTGGGAGGGGTGGGGACGGGCCTGGCCGGACTCCAGGCCGAGGTCCCACACGCATCACCTGGCTTCCGTTGACCCTCCCTCGAGCCTCGTGGCCGCCGTGGGGGTGAGGGAGTTGTCTCCATCCTGGGCGAAATGAAGTCCAACTTTCCCTGACGCGCCTTGTGGGATCCGAGACGGGCGTCCCCCGCTCGCGGTGCCGCCTCCTCCCTGGGGTGTCTTCACCCCCCCCCCCCGGCGCCAACTCAGTCAGTACCAGTTCTCTTCGGGATGTTTTTGTGCAGGGCATGTGACCTCCTCCATAAAGGAACCCCCCACTCCCAGGTTTTTCCCTCTTGTGAGTGGAACCTGTGACCATTGGTTCCTTCCTGTCCCCTTCCTCCCGGAAAAGTGGCACAGGGGGCCCATTCCAGCATGCCTCCAGCCCCCCGGTACGGGGTTTGAAGCAGGGATGTGCCTGGGCAGGGGAGACAGGGCTGGCGGTGGAGCTTTGGGCACACGTGGACAACATAGGAGCACGCGGCAGCCCCTGCTGGTCATTCCTGTAGACTACGACACACATACCCCGCCCCCCACTCCAGTACTCCTAGTTCAGCAGTTGCCCATTTGCATCAAGGGCCTGATGTCTCACAGGGCCTAGCAAAGCAAATGTCAGTGTCTTTGAAGCCGGTTTTTGGCTTCAAAGGCTTGAGTCTGCCTGGAGACAGAAGTTGCTCTTAGACTGGCAAACACTAGTGATTCTCCAGAAGGATCAAGTTTGTGAATAGGGGTGGGATTGGGTGGAGAATTAAAGCTGATGTTTCTGGAGACAAGGTCTGCCCTGCAACATTCACCAGTCTCCTTTAATCTTGCCACAGTTCTGCAGTCAGTATCTGTGTATAAGATCTTGGTCTCTCTACTATTCCTTCCCATTTTCCATTTCTTTTTTTACAATCTGAAAACACCACGAGTTCCCCTCTTCTGTTTCTTCAAGTTGAAGCGCACCAGACATATGGGAAATTGCATAAAACCCAATACTATGACACAGTGACCCGACCCAGATCGCTACCAATCAGATCATGAGTTAAATCATTCTCAGCACCTGAGAAGTCCTCCTATTTAAATCTTGGTCACTACTCCACAATGGCTACTTCTGCCTATTATTATAAACTAGTTATGCTGGCCTGCCTTTGAACTTTATACCAACAGAACCATTTAATAATTATTTTGTATGACTTCTCTCAGTACTATGTTTAGAAGACTAATTGGCAATGTGATAGCAGTAGTTGATTGATGTTCATTGCTGTATAGTAGACCACTGAAATGGATATACTACAATATATCTATTCTGTGGATGGGCATTTGGGTTCTCTGTAGTTATAGCAATTGTGGTTATTTTGTTCGTGTCCTTTGGTGCACTTGTGTTCCCACTTCTATTGGGAATATATACAGGAACAAAATTAGTGGGCCATTGTTTCCACAGGCATGTGTTTAGCTCTAGTAAATCTCCTAAACAATTTTCCAGTGTGTATTAATCCATAATCCTGCCAGCAATGCCTGGTGTTCTGTGTGCTCTTTATCCTTACTAACACTTGGTGTTGTCAATCTAAAAAGATTAAAAATTTTAGCCATTCTGGTGGGTGAATTAATAGTGGTATTACATTGGTGTTTAAATTTGTATTCCCCTGGTAACCAATGAAATTGGCCACCATTTCATATATGTATCTGCCTTTTGGATAGTTATTCAAGCATTAGGTCTTTAAACTTTTTTTTTTTTTTCAGTACAGGGGTTTGAACTTGGGACATCATGCTTGATAGGTAGGCACTTTATCACTGGAGCCATGTCTCCCAGTCTTTAAGCTTTGTATCTTATTGCCTTGTAGTGGTTCTGCAGATACCTCAAATATGGCTCTTTTTTGGTTATAGGAATTGCAGAATATTTCTATGAATATATGCGTACAGCCAAGCCTTTCCAGATATACTCAGTAATTTCAGAATTGCAGCTCCCAAACACCTAAGTCTGTCCTGGCTTGGGAATCTGCTCAACATGGAGTCTGCTGCACTGACCACTGGGGTAAGACTGTCATCTCTATCACTACCATATATCCCTGGCTCCTGGCACATAGTGGGTGCTAAATAAACTGTTAAATGAAGGCTGAATGAGGTAGAGGAGGTATGTAGTGTGCCTTTTGTTGTGCTGATGCCTAGAGTTAAACACCAAGAGAGCCTAGGAGAAGCACATTGCCTTTCACCTCAGCAAGCTGTGACTTTGGGAAGAGGAAGATACTCCAACCCTTCTATACTAAAAGAGCAGAAATAGCTATGGTCTGAAGTGAGAAGCACAGATGTAGGGAGCAGAGGTCACAGATGAAAAGACAGGAACTAGCAGCAGGTAGCAAGCCAGTCAGAAACTCCAGAAGGAGAGACTTGGTTGGGGGTGTCAAGATGAGAGTGAGGGTCTCTGAGCATTGTTGTGGTGACCTTCACATGACAGGAAACTCTCAAAGGTCATGTTGGCCTTCCTTCTACCTCATGACATGTTTTTGTCCCATCCTCTTTTATACCTAGAAGAAGTTTGAGCTCCAAAAGAGATTGCTGGTACTTTGGTTGCAGTCTTATACCTACATCTCATTGTACACCTCTACTGTTATCTTCCCCCCCCCCCCCCTGCTTTCGTTTTAACTTCCACATGGCCATTGTAGAATATCCATTCTGGAATATGAGAAGGGCGTTGTTCTTCATGAAGTCTTTGTGAATCCTGCAGCACTATTTACTTGCTGTCTTTCTCTTCAGTGTTCTATCCTCCTCTTTCTTTCCCTCCTCCCTCCATCTCCCCCTCCCCTGTCCTTCCCCCTCCTTTTTTCTTGTTTCTCCTCTTCCTCCAGCTACAGTGCTGAGTCCAGGTCCCACTGGGGGTGGGGGACAGAGATTGTCCCCTTGTATCACCCTAACAAATGTACAGTATGTCTTCTCCCCAGGTCCTCCAAAAGGTAACATGGCATTGACCCACAGGCTAATAGTAGCTTCAGAAATTTCTAAATAAAATCAGGTTGAGGCAGCCATCTTGTTGGAGTGAAATGGCATTTGTTTAGCAAGTGAGGGTTTTTACTTAGATATGAGTCTCTTGGGGAGCTGGGGAAGGGTTTGTGGGGAAAGGAGAATTGTTGGGTACTACCAGGAGCCTGTGAGGAGCTTGTGAGGGGTAGGGCTCTGCTGGGAAGCCTTCTCCAGTCTTTTGGCACTTGTCTTAATACATGGCTCATTTAGTCTCTATCTTGGAGGCATGCCCCTTGGCCTTCCTTCAAGGTTCACTGCTAGCTGCTGAGGAGTTCTTGGGGTACTTGGATATGAAGCATCATGAAATGAGAGCCCCGTAGGTCCTAGACCCCTGAACCAATGTGGTATGTAAGTCACAAGACTAGCTTGATTGATGTGCCTGGAAACTTTTGTCTTTTGTTTTGCTGGGAGAGGGTGCCCCTCCCATTTTCCCCTTTGCTATAAACCCCTCCCCCTTTGTGTCCCTCCCAGAGGTCAACTTCTTTCCTGCTGCCCAAAGCTGAGGTGATATCCCCTTCCGGCTTGGTTCAGCTCTTGGAGGATGTGGTGATGGGGATGGGGTAGGGACACGTGGCCATCTGTGCTCAGAGGTGGTGGCTTTCATCACCTCCATAACTACTCTCTGAGTTCCCTTTTCCTAAAGCCCATGTTGAAGTTTCCCAAGTTTGGATGGTCTCAGGTGTTTTGGAGATGTAGTTTTGAAATTACTGAATATAAGCCAGGCACTGGTGGCTCACACCTGTAATCCTAGCTACTTAGGAGGCAGGGCAGGAAAGTCCATGAGACTCTTATCTCCAATTAACCACCAGAAAACCGGAAGTGGCACTGTGGCTCAAGTGGTAGAGCACTTGCCTTGAACTGAAGAGCTGAGGGACAGTGCCCAGGCCCAGAGTTCAAGCCCCACAACCAACAAAAAAGAGAAAAAGAAAGAAATTACTGAATGTAGTTGGAAAGGCTTGACAACAGGCAAAATATCCAGTGGACTATAACCAGAGATAGAGGAATAACCTCTGAGAGGCAGTGCTGTGGAGTGGAATGTGCCACAGCTATGTAATTACATGGGCTGAATTCATGCATAGCCACACATTAGGTATGTGACCTTAGATGAGATCTTTTGTGGTGGTGGTGGTGGTGGTGTGTGTGTATGTGTGTTGGTACACTGGGCTTTGAGCTCTTGCTTGCTTTCTCACTCAAAGATGACATTCTGCCACTTGAGCCAAACTGCTACTTCCAGTTTTTTGCCAGTTAATTGGAGGTAAGAGTCTCCTGGGAGCCGAGCGCTGGTGGCTCACGCCTGTAATCCTAGCTACTCAGGAGGCTGAGATCTGAGGATCGCGGTTCAAAGCCAGCCCAGGCAGGAGAGACCGTGAGACTCCTATCTCCAATAAACCACCAGAAAACCGGAAGTGGCGCTGTAGCTCAAGTGGTAGAGCACTCGCCTTGAGCTGAAGAGCTGAGGGACAGCGCCCAGGCCCAGAGTTCAAGCCCCATGACCGACAAAAAAAAAAAAAAAGAGTCTCTTGGATATTTCTTCTTGGGCTGGCTTTGAACTGTGGTCCTCAGATCTCAGCCTTCTGAGTAACTGGGCTTAAATGAGGTCTTTTATGTCCCTGGGCCACATCTATAAAAGGGAGACACAATTCCCTTTCTCAGGGAGAATTACCCATGATATCTGAAAAATTAATTATCTGCACATAATAGGACTATTATGGTTTACCAAAAAGGAAAAGCCACAAGCAGTGATTGGCATCTGGAAGGAGCAATTAAGGTGTTTCTCTCTCCTCTCCCTCTCTCTCTCTCTCTCCCTCTCTCTCTCTCCCTCTCTCTCTCTCCCTCCCTCTCTCTCCCTCCCTCTCTCTCCCTCCCTCTCTCTCTCCCTCCCTCTCTCTCTCTCTCTCTCCTCTCTCCCTCTCCTCTCTCTCTCCCTCTCTCTCCCTCTCTCTCTCTCTCTCTCTCTCCCTCCCTCCCTCCCTCCCTCCCTCCCTCCCTCCCTCCCTCACATGGAATTCTAGACTTCACAGAAGGCATGCCTAACTGGAAAGGGCTAAAGCATTAAAGCATGCAACTGCCCTGAGGTAGGAGCTAATCGGGAGCATCCCAGAAGAGGATCACAAGCCAGAGATAAGGAAGCTTTATCTTTTGAGAGCCTGGGTGCAAGAAGACTATATCTTGGAAACTAGATGATCTGACGTCAAACAAGCCTTTGTTTATAGCCTTTTAAGCATTCGCTAGCCCAGGGTTTCCTAAGCTGGCTTGGTCCTAGGAATCACCTCTAGGCAATCTGCTTGTAATCTGAGACTGTTGAAATCTTGATTCTAGGCTAGCCTGGGTAGAACTTTGTTTCTCAATGAAGAGCTGGATGTGGTAGTGCACTTATCATCCTAGCTACCAGGTAGCCCAACATAGGTAGATCTCACCCAGGCATGTTTCTGGGCAAGATTTCACAAACAGTAAGCCAAAATCAGGGCTGGAGCTATGTCTCAGTGGTTTGGTGGTTAAGCACAGTGGTTTGAACCCAAATTCAAACCCCGGTACCTCCACCTGTTTTTTTTTTAAAAAGTTAAGCCAATAGTTTGTGTATTGGTGCACATCTGTAAGGCTGGGCATCAAGTTCTCAGGTTTGAAACCAGCCTGGGTTATAGAGAGTTAAACATAGAATTATCAAATCAGCAGGTAATTCCATTCCTACAGAGGTTCCCAGAGAATTAAAAAAATAGGAAAAAAGCATTGTGGTTAGAGTGAGATGGCAAGTAGACAATGGAGAACTTGGCACTTCTGAGGAATACCAGCTGCTCAACGCTTAGCTGGATGCAAAGTATAGCCCAAGTGGTAGAACTCTATCTAGCAAGCACGAGGCTCTGAGTTCAGTCCCTAGTACTGAAAAAAAAATGTGAGAAGAAATATGAAATGATAGGCTTTAATAATGTGATCACTTATACAGCTTCAAATATCCTTTACATGAACCTCTTTTCCTTCATGTATGTATACACACACACACACACATACACACACACACACACACACACACACGTGCATGCTAGTACTGGGGCTTGAACTCAGGGTTAGGATGTTCCATGCTCAAGGCTGGTACTCTACTACTTGAGCCACAGTTCTACTTTTGGCTTTCTGCCAAATAGTTGACGATGAGTTTAACAGCCTTTTCTGGTTAAGCTGGCTTCAAATTGCAATCCTCTGATCTCAGCCTCTTGAGTAGCTAGGGTTACAGGCGTGATCCCCTAGCACCTGGCTTCCATCTCCTTTTGTGGTGCTGGGGATGAAACCCAGGGCCTCATGCGTGTTAGAGAAGTGCTCTACCACTGAGCTCCAACTCCAGCATGAGATTGTTTTATATTGGTTTCATTTTTCTTAGCTAGATTATAAGGTCCTTGAAGATAGACATTTATGTTTTTTTCTGTTTTGTTTTGTTTTTTTTGGTCATGGGGCTTGAACTCTGGGCCTGGGCGCTGTCCCTCAGCTCTTCAGCTAGTACTCTACCACTTGAGCCACAGTGCCACTTCCAGCTTTTTTGTTTATGTGGTCTGGAGGAATCCAACCCAGGGCCTCAGGCATGCCAGCCAAGCACTCTACCACTGAACCATCTTCCCAACCAGGCATTTATGTTTTAAAATTTGTTTTTATTTGTAGGTCCAAGACATACTCAAACTCAGTACCTGATACTTTTGATCACTGGCTGGCATGAGCCATACCTCCAACCCCTTAAAATTCTTATTAATTAAAAATTATATTTCAAATTTCCATGATGATATTGTTAACATTCACACGTGGATTTTTGTTGAATATCTTTTAAAAAAATTTCTTTCGACCATATAGTTAGACATGGGATTACTGAGTAATAGGGCAATTTTATGTTAAAGTTTTTGAGGAAAGATCAAATGATTTTCCATAGCTGCTGTACTGTTTTACATTCCCACCAGCAAATGTACAGGGCTTCCAACTTCTCTGCATCCTTGCCAACATTTGTGATTTTCCACTTTTTAAATTATGGCCAACCTAGTAAAATTTTGGGAGTAATGAGTTATCCCATTGTGGTTTCAATTAGCATTTCCCCAGTGACTAACCTAAATAAACTTTTAATCTACCTACCATTCTTTAATTCAATGCCTCTATTTTCTACCTGTTTTATTGTAATAGCCTACTTGCTAGGGTAATTATTGGGATCAAATGAGCCTGTGTAGACCTGGATCTAGATCTAGATATTACTTAGAAAAGTTAGAAGGAAGGAATTAAAGGAAGGAGGGCTGAAGGACAACAGGAAGGAAGGTCGGAAGGAAGAAAAGGGAAAGGAAGGAAGAAGAGAGGGAAGACAAACCCCTTAAATATTCTTCCATTTTCCACCTCTGATTTACAATTTTATGAAGGCCTCATCTGCTGTCTCCATGAACACTCTATGCTCTCTATGTACCACAATTCCCTCAGCTCTTTGACTACTCAACTCTTTCAACTTGTTTTTTTGTTGTTGTTGTTGGTCATGGGGCTTGAACTCTGGGCTTGGGTGTCTCATTCAACTTGGAAGTGTCATCTTGAATGATGACCTCCTCATTGCAGAGGCCTTTCTGGTTTTGCAGACCTAGCACCATGAATATATTCATGAGAACTCCCTGCCTGAACTTCTTGCTTTGGAAGACAGCATATATGATAACCACAAAATAAGTCTAGGACTGGGAATGTGGCTTAGTGGTAGAGTGCTTGCCTAGCATGCATGAAGCCCTGGGTTCGAATCCTTAGTGCCACATAAACAGAAAAAGCTGAAGTAGCACTGTGGCTAGAGTAGTAGAGTACTAGTCTTGAGTAAAAGAAGCTCAGGGACAGTATCCAGGCCCTGAGTTCAAGCCCCAGGACTGGCAAAAAAACAAAACAAAACAAAACAAAATCTAAGTCTATTAAAAACACCAGAGCTGGGGTGGCTCACATCTATAATCCCAGCTACTCAAGAGGCTGAGATCTGAGGACTGCAATTGGAAGCCAGCTTGGGCAGGAAAGTTCTTGAGGTTCTTTATCTAGTTAACCAGCAAAAAGCTGAAAGTGGAGGAATACGGTAGATCACCACTTCTAGGTGAAAAAAAAAAGCAAAACAAAACAACTAAACGAGAGAGAGAGGCCCTGAATTCAAGCCCAGTACTGGCATGTGCGCACACACACTAAGATGCTTCCTAAATTTTCATGCCACTCTATGCAGAGGTCATGCTAGTCTTTCTCTGTATCATTCCAATTTTTGTATATGTGTTTTTAAAGCAAACATGCTCTGGAGTTTCAGGAAAATAAGTTAACGGAGTCTGAATGTCCCAAAAGTTTGTGAATTGTGCTACTATGAACTTTGGAAAGAACTAGGCTTTGGAGTTAGAAAGGAATGGAGGTGGTCTCTGGTAGGTATGCATGAGTTATTGTGGCTATTTACAACACTGCCCAATGGCTGAAGAACATTTTGTGGTATTAAACACTTATCCTGAAATTTTTATATTTGTAAATCTAAATGTAATATACATGCCAGGTACTATTGTTGGCTCATGCCTGTAATCCGGCAAAAGAGGCTGAGATTTGAAGATCTGGTTCAAAGCCAGCCCAGGCAGCAAAACCAATTAAACACCAAAAAAAAAAAAAAAAAAAAAAGCTAGAAGTGGAGCTGTGGCTCAAGTGGAAGAGCACTAGCCTCAAGCACAACAGCTCAGGGACAACGCCAAAGCCTCCAGTTCAAGCCCTAGGACTGGTGTGGCCACAGACACACACACACACACACACACACACACACACACACACGCACGCGCGCGCGCGCACACACACACACATACGTAATATACACAAAGCATAACTTTTTTTTAATCACTGACAGTTATATTGGGCATTGACCATTAGAACTGTAAATAGTTTCATTTTAATAATATTTGATTTAAATAATTAAAAAATTAATGGAATGTTCAGCTTCTGCAAAAAGAACTTTGTCTCGTGTTTTCTGGAAGAAAAAGAAGTGCTGGATGGGCATGTTTTTAGCAATTCAGGTTCAAAGTCAAGGATTTCACCTGAGTTTTATTCCCTTCCTTCCTATTCTTTTTGCTTATGAATAATTTGTTTTCCCCCTTTAGGTGGTAATAAGGGGAGGTACTAGTAGGTACTAGTATGTTTGAGCTGAACCTTTGATGGGGGCATCTATTATCTGATGGAGCTTCTTCAAGGTAGATTTGGGGGTGGGATGGTAGATGAGTGAGGGTAGGGGTAAAGTGAATGCCTCAGATTAATTGCCCCATATCCTGCCAGGGGTCTTGGGGCTCATGTTGTCCTGGCCAGGTCTATATTTTCAGCCATTCCCTCCCAAAGCCCCCAGGACCACTGGGCTGGACTGTGGTTCTAAGAGTAGGATTTAGGGCAGCTCCTCAAGAGACTGACTGCCCTGTGGGTTCCTTTTAAAAACTGGAAGAGGTTGCTAAAGGGCTCCTACAGACCTGGTTGTCCCCAAACTCAGAGAAGACAAAAGAGCTGAACTAGAAGCTGGGGGTGGAGGCTGGGAAGGTGGCTCAGTGGTAGCGTGCTTGCCTCGCATGCATGAGGCCCTGGGTTTGATCCTTCAGCACCACATGAGCAAAAAAGAGGCCCTGGTTTGATTCCTTAGCACCATATAAGCAGAAAAAAAACCAGAAGTGGCACTGTGGCTCAAGTGGTAGGGCTGAAGAGCTGAGGGACAGTGCCCAGGCCCAGAAAGACAGACAGACAGACAGACAGACAGAGGACGACGAAGAAGCAGCAACAGCAGCAGCAGCAGCAGCAGCAACAGCAGCAGCTGGGGGTAGGGTGGTAAGAAATATAAGTAGACAAAAGGGCTGAAGAGCTGAGGGACAGTGCCCAGGCCCAGAAAGACAGACAGACAGACAGACAGAGGACGATGACGAAGCAGCAGCAGCAGCAGCAGCAGCTGGGGGTAGGGTGGTAAGAAATATAAGTAGACAAAAGGAGAGGTATCAATGGGGAGAGGTCAGCCTGGGGAACACAGAGAGCTCCAGCTAAGGACTGAATCCAGCAGCAGAGCTAACAGTCTTTGTCCTCATCATCTCCCTGGATCAGAAAGAATGAGTTAAATGGCACAGGTTTTTGGGGCAGGCAGCAGGGTGCTCCTGAAACAATACTAGATGTGGAGATTTTGGAGATTTTGGACCTGCATCTTAATTCTGCCCTTAAGAACCATGTCATTCTGGGTGAATGACTTTGCTGAGACTGCTTTCTCTTCTTAACTATTTAAGCAGGCTTTGATTCAGACAGACTCTTCCCCTAACTCCTGCATGTTAACTTTGGAGTCTCAGTTGCTCTTGTTTGTAAAATGGAGAATGAGAGCTATGGCATTAGTCACTTTTCTGTTTCCAAGAACAATACAGAGACTGAGTGGGTTATAACAAAAGTGTTTTATTGTGGCTTACAGCTCTGGAGGTTCAAAGTTCAAGATGTGATGAGGCAGGTGGAAGGCATTTGTTTGCCCTCTGGTAATGGCTTTGTCCCCAGATGGCACAGGTAATCATATGGCAAGAGAAAGGAACACACATGTATATCTTTGTGTCTTCTACTTCCTTTTTATAAGGGGTGTCATGTGATATTTTAATATACACATATATTGTGTAGTCTTTAAATCAGGCTTAAACACACCTGTTTCCTCAATCTGTCTTAAAAAGGCACCAGTAAAGTCAATCATGGGGCTTTACCTTACATTCTAATTCTAACCACCTTGCAAAAGCACCACTTCTATAGACCAGCGTTGGATTAAATTTCTAGCTTCTTAATGCCATTCACATATGTCTTTGGGGATTAAGTTTCCAACTTGTGAGTTCTGGGGACAGATTGAGACCATAACTACTGCTATTAGGATTAAATAAAATCTCTAAAGCCAGGGACTGGTGGCTCATACCTGTAATGCTAGCTACTAAGGAAGGCTGAGATCTGAGGTTCACCATTCAGAACCAGCCCAGGCAGAAAAGTATGTGAGTCTCTTAACCTCCAAAAAAGTCACAAGTGAAGCTGTGATTCAAGTGGTAGAGCACAAATCTTGAGCAAAAAACCCCCCAAAAAACAACCCACTAAATAACAGCATTGAGTTCAAGCCCTAGTGCCAGCACACACACACACACACACACACACACACACACACACACACACACACACACACACACACACACACACACACACACACACACACACACACACACACACACACACACACACACACACACACACACACACACACACACACACACACACACACACACACCCTCTGATGGGAAGTAGATTCCCTCAGTCATTTAGGATCATGAAATAATGTGAGTTTGAGTGACAGATGGCAGCTAGACAGAATCACTCAGGATGAGTTCCTCCCCTGCGACCCTGTATTTTTCTCACAGGGTTCTTGTGGGGGTAGTACTGAGATAAGGTACATGAAGCTACTTTTTAGGGCTCTGCACAAATGTGAACATTATTACTGGGTTTTCAACTTGCCCTCTAACAAAAGCTGAGTAAGTCCTGAATTGGCCACAAAGGGAGGGCTAGGGAAGGAATGTGAATCTTAGGAGGAATAGCAAGAAAAGCTTGAATAATCCCCACACTGTGTTCCTAACACACTGACAATTAAGCCAGACCTCTAATGAACAGCTCACATCCAGAGGAGGGAGGTTCAGAAATGAGGAGTGAGAGGGGAGGACACAGGGGTTATGAGAAGAGGGAAGGGAACCCACTGCTATCAAACCCCAGGAAGGCATCCTTGCCTGATGAGTTAAAAAGAGAGGGAGCAGCCTCTCCCTCTCACAGTTCCCTCGTGTCTCCCTCTGTGACCCCAACTCCCTGGAGAGCCACAAAGCACAGCTCCTGGCCTTGAGCCAAGAAATGCTGCTTTCCAATACCCCCCACCTGGCAGCTAATGGAATAGATTCAAAAGTGCTCAGGATTGGAGTGGAGGTGGGGAGGAGTCAGGAACTCGGCTGTACCCCAATGGAGGCTAGTCTGCACCTCCTCAGATCCTGCCAGCCAGGACAGAGCTTGCAGTCTGCTTCTCCTCTCCACATAGCCTTGATCAGCCTGAACTAGGATGTGATGCCAGAGCCAGGGCTCTGCTGGTCCTAAGTTCCACTGGGAGGCCAGGTGTTAAAGTGTTCTTCCTTCTTTCCTTGGGAGCTCAGCCCACAGGATGTGCTAGGGAAATGTTTCTACAGATTAGTGCCTCCACAGTGGCAGGTAGCAGGACCAGGGCAGGGGAAGGAGTGAAGCCCAGGGCACTCTTGAGCTTTCTTCTCTAGGCCTAGCCTCCAGAGGCCAGGAGGTCTGAGCTTCCCCCTAGACCCCTCCCTCAGGTTCACATCTCAGGGTGCTGTAAAGATGTGTTGATCTGGCCAACCATGGTGTTATAGAAGCAATCCTGTTTGATTAAGTCCTGCTCCAGCTGAAGGACTGGAGAGTGGGGAAGGGAGGTGGGGGCAGGAGAGGAGAGACAGAGCCGGGGATGATGTGAAATTCTAGCAAGCCGCAACATATAAACCCGGGGGAGGATGATCTATCCACTCAGAGTGCTCAAAATTAACAGGTACAACCTGGTAAGAATTTTACAGATTTGCATTTTAAGTCAGGCCTGGAGGGAGGAGGATCAGTTAACTAACCAGCCAAGGACAGACAAGTGGACACTTTTTTTTTTTTTTTTTTGGTCCGGTCATGGGGCCTGAACTCTGGGCCTGGGCGCTGTCCCTCAGCTCTTCAGCTCAAGGCGAGTGCTCTACCACTTGAGCCACAGCGCCACTTCCGGCCTTTTCTTTTCTGCTTATGTGGTGCTGAGGAATCGAACCCAGGGCCTCATGCATGCAAGGCAAGCGCTCTACCACTGAGCCACCTTCCCAGCCCCAAGTAGACACTTTCTAAGACAGAAGGGACAAGAAGGCAGCTAATGGCAGTGAGGGGGATGCAGAATATGGGAGGAAAAGAGAAGCCAAACTTTTGCTCATCTTCCTTCACTCCTGGTCTTGTTCTTGGGTGAGTTTAGGAGTGAGCCAGGCAGGTGAGCTGTATATTACAATGTGGTTTTGACCAAAACTTTCATTAATACTTGCTTTTCCCCCGTTGGTTAGTCCTGGCCCAGGGACAGGCACTCCTAACTCAGCTGGCTCCTTCCTCTCACAGTTCATGCTGGTGAGGAACTGATGTCTTGTATGTGTCAGCGTTCTGGATCAGCTCAAAGATGAATTTCACCTGGGTCTCATATGCCTGGATTGAGATTTTCTCGTTGAGTCCGTGGATGCTGAGGGAAAGAGATGTATTTGGGGGCAGATGAAGAGCCAAGTGACATAGCATAGTGTCATTACAGAGCGTTCTCCCTACTTCTCCCCACATATTAGGACTTAAAATTTGCCAAGGAGCACACATCATGGTAGAACACATGACAGTTAACGCTAAGGGGCCTTAAATTCCATAGTACTTGTGAGACTGGAAGGACAGGCTCACCTCACCTTTGACCTGATGGTGTGTGTGTGTGTGTGTGTGTGTGTGTGTGTGTGTGTGTGTGTGTGTGTGTGTGTGTGTGTGTGTGTGTGTGTGTGTGTGTGTGTGTGTGTGTGTGTGTGTGTGTGTGTGTGTGTGTGTGTGTGTGTGTGTGTGTGTGTGTGTGTGTGTGTGTGTGTGCTTGAACTTGGGGCCTGGATGTTGACCCTGAGCTCTTTTGCTCTAAGCCGTGAACTTGTCTCTGAGCTCTTTTGCTCAAAGCCATGGTTCATGGCTCCATTTCTGGCTTTTTGTGCTTAACTGGGGATAACAGTCTCACGGACTTTTCTTGCCCTGGCTGGCTTTGAACCTCAACTCTCAGATCTCAGCCTCCTTAGTAGCTAGGATTACAGGTGTGAGTCATAAGTGCCTGACATGTCTCCCAAATTTATAGGTAGAAGATGAGGTTCTGAGGGTAAGCCTCTCTTAAAGGGAAGAAAAGCACCCAATGATTTAAACAACAACAACAACCCCCACCTCAAACCTAAGGTTTCATTAAGTATCCTACTACTTCAGCCTCCTGATCTCTGGGATTACAAGAATGCATCATCACCACACCCAAATAAAGGACTTGTTTCATCAAGTTTTCACGAATCACCCAAATCTCTCCATCCTTTTACAAAAGCGGAAAATCCCCACCAATTCTGGGAAGTGGTGGGACTGGTACTGGGCATAGTAGGTTTCTACAGTGTCTCCTTTTTTATAAATGTTTCCCAAACCCCCAGCTTTTCCCTATTGGTGGGAATATTTCTATGGCAGGAAGGGACTGGAGAGGTGGATGGACTCTTTTCTACTTGCTCCTCAAACCTGTTCCACTCACCTACGGAAGTCCTGAGGTTGCAGGCAGATGGGGTTGAACAGATACACGCCAGTAGTGAGGTTGGTGTAGTGCCGGCTGTCTGTGTTGGCAATAGAAATACCTAGAGAGGGAAGATTAAGAGAAGGGCTTTATGTGGTGGAAATGGAGTAGCTGGAAAATTAGAAACTTTGCTTACTATAGAGCAATGCCTGGGCCTTCCTAGAGGCTAAGGCTATGATTGTGTTTTGTGGTACAAACTGTCCTTTCTCGAAACCTTGTAAAAATCATAGGTTAGACAGGTACCAGTGGCTCATTCCTGTAATCCTATCTATTTAGGAAGCTGAGATCTGAGGACTGGGGTTTGAAGGCAGTCCAGGCAGAAAAGCCTATGGAACTACTATCTCCAGTTAACAATCAAAAAGCCTAGAGTGGAAGGGATGGAGGAAGGGTGAACAAATACAATGATGCTATTCAGTATACACTATGTGGAAAATGAGCTATGTGTGAGCAGGAATGGGAGGGGGAAAGTGGAGGAGAGTAAAGGAAAGAGTGACATTGTCCAAAAAAAGAAATGTATTCACCTCCTGACTTATGAAATGGTAACCTTTCTGTACACCATCTTAATAGTAACAATTAAAGTATATTAAAATAAGAAGCAAGAAGTGGAGCTGTGGCTCAAGTGGTAGAGCACCAGACCCCATAATTTTAACGGGGAACATAGAATCTCTTCCCAAGAGCACTGGATATCCCTTGAATGATCTAAGCTGAATTCTGTCTCTCCATAATGACCAGAACAGCCAATATCTTAATTCAATTTCCATTATTTGGGCCATTCACTATTTTAGGAACCATCAGTCTAGATACTCCTTTATTATCTGACCTTTATTTTGTATGGCCATATGTCAGGCTCCTGGGTGGCTAGGTCAATTCTTTGAGAGTGAGTCTAGGTGATCCTCTTTCATTCTGATAGTGTACCAACATTGTTAAGGTAGATTTGGATAGTATGCTAGAAGACTGAGAAATGGGAGCAGAGAGGAGCTGCTGGGTTTGGACTGTCTACAGAGGCAACTGGGGTTAAAGCAAATATTATGGGCCTGGAGGCTTTTCTGTGCTGACATTCTGGACTTTGCTGATAACCTATTACCCCAGTGGTTCTCAGAACCAGAACCTAGATCTTGGTTCCTTCATGGCTCCTGCAGAGGAGGTGTGGATTTCAAGCCCATGCTCCTCTGTGACAAATGGGGATAGGCTCAGCTGGGCTAGGTTAAGCAAGGACCCTGGACTGACTGACCTAATTTATTGTTTCTGCTCTTTTCCTGTTTGCTTTCTCACTTCCACCCTGAGGGGAAAATACAGTTCCAGTCCCATTGGGAGGGGGAGCAGCCAGCTGTTTCCAGGATGAACAGCTGGGGTGGGGGTGGGGCAGCAGATATTGGATAAGAAACTATCCCAGCCCTTGCCACACTCCTCCAGCTACAGCTGATGAAGTCATTACCGGGGGCAACAATGTTGATTTCCGGGAAGATGGACTGTATGGTCTGGCGGAGCAGCTGGTAGCCAAAGGCCTGGTCATCGGAGGGGCTGACGGGTGGGGGGTCAAAGGCCCTCAACACGTGCAATTGGACTCTGTCATCAGCCACAATATTCTTGACCAGTTCTAGAACCTCCAGGGTAAAAGCAAAAGAGTTAGATTTCTTTCTTAAAATAGAAATTTAATGTTTAATTTTCTATTTAATTAGGGTATATTAGGTATACAGAGATTTCATTGTTATATTTCCATACATATTATATCAATAATATATCAATCTCACCCCCTCTAGAACTCTCTCTTCCCCCTGCTTTTAGACTTATTTATCTCATTTATTAAAGTATCATATAAATTGAAATATTCCTGATTTGTCTCCAGCAAGGCACAATTACAGATTCTGTATGTCCTGAGATTTGCAGAAAGGATGTATTGTATTTTATGTATTTTTATTTTTATTTATTTTTAGCATTGGGATGTCTATTTCAACTCCTTGGGTATAGGTGATGTGAGTACTAGGCTGTCCCTGAAAGCAAGCTACAGCACAGCAGATATTTTTTTATGCCTATGAGTCAGATAGAGAATTGGATAATCGGGAAATGTTGTGCCTTTCCCTTAGGTAGTCAGCCATGGGCCAGATGCAAGTATAACAAAAAGACCTAGTAGAAAGGGGCTCTCAGTCATCTATGCCAAGAGGATCCTGCTCTACCCTTCAAGTCTCAGGTAACAATAGGTCCATACCCTTCTCTTTGCCTTCTCTGGCCATCCTTGCTTCCTGTTTGTAACCAATTGCTCTGGAGCTGGGAAGATGAGTTCAGCATACACAAAAACTCAGGAGCAAGGGGGTACTTCTTTCTTTGCCTCCTTTCCTGAGGAAGGAACCTGAGGAAACTCCTAGGAAATTCAGCCTTACAGGGAATCCAGCAAAATCCCAGGAAGGATGCAGACCAGACCCTGAGGATTTAGGTCACACATGTAACTAGACTAGGAGACTTTCAGTGGTCCTTCAAGGCCACTCAGACACTCAAGAGAAATCCAGCATAGCCTCAATCCATTTGGTCAGTATTTGTTATAAAATGGCTTCTGAGCTGGGCACTCATGCCTGTAATCCTAGCTACTCAGGAGGCTGAGATCTAAGGACTGCCTTATAATGCCAGCCTGGGCAGGAAAGTCCATGAGACTCTTATTTCCAATCCACTAAAAAAAAAAAAAAAAAAAAAAAAAAAGGAGCCAGAAGTAGCTTAAGTGGTAGGGAAAGTGCCTAGGCCATGAATTTAAGCCCCAGGATCAGCACTAAAACAAAATCAGGACCCCACCTCTGTCCTAGAAAAAGGGATGAACAAAATCTGGGGAATCACTTGAATGGGGTATCACCACTGAAGCATCCTATAGAAGCCTGGCAGGAGTGGAATCCAGAGGGGAGAAAGGCTTCCCACGTCTAGTGCCAAAACTTCTATTTAAGTCAAAGCAAATTCTTTGTCATTGGGTAGGTGAAAGGCTCATTCCACTTAGAGCTAAATTTTATTTTATGGTACAAATATTGTAAGAATTAGGAACTGGAGATATGGCTCATTGGTAGAGCATTTGCTTAGCAATATGTGAGACCCTAGATTCAACCCAGCATTGCAAAAGAAAAGAGAATTAGGGATGGGGATAGTAGCTTAGTGGTAGAGTGCTTCCATAGTCTTGAATCTTCTCATGCAAGCTGGGCAAACAAACATACTACTGTTTATTTATACCATGCTCCCAGTCCCTTTTTCATTTTCCTCCTGAGGTAGCGTCTCATTTGTGTGGACTGGAGATCCTTCTGCCTTTGCCTCCTGAGTAGCCAGGGTAGTAGACATGTGCTACCATATCCAGCCTATCTTGATACATTTTCCTAAGCTTAAAGCTGGTGGCTCACAAATCACATACGTTATCATCTATAATCATAGCTACTTAAAAGGCTGTAATCTGTGTGGATCCAGGCTTGAAGCCAGTTTTGACAAGAATTCCCTGAGACTCTTATCTCTATTTAACCAGCAAAAATCTGAAAGTGGAGATGTAGCTCAAGTGGTAGAGTTGCCAGCCTTGAGTGAAAAAGCTAAGGGATAGTGCTCAGGCTTTGTGCTCAGGCTCTGAGTTCAAGCTCCAGAATGAGCCTTTTTTTTTTTTCCTCCCCTATCGGGGCTTGAATTCAGGGTCTTGGCACTGTCCCTGAGCTCTTTTGCTCAAGACTAGTACTCTACTAATTTGAGCCACAATGCCACTTCCAGTTTTTGAGTGGTTAATTGAAGATAAGAGTCTCATTGGGAATTTTTCTGCCCAGGCTAGCTTCAAACTGCATTCTTCAGATCTCAGCCTCCTGAAGAGCTAGGATTACAGGCATGAGCCACTACCTGGCCAGAACTGGCAATTTTTTTTTCCAGTCCTGGGGCATGAACTCAGGGGCTGGGCACTATCCTTGAGCTTCTTTTGCTCAAGGTTAGCACCCTACCACTTGAGCCACAGTGCCACTTATGGCTTTTTCTGTTTATGTGGTACTGAGGAATTGAACCCAGGGCTTCATCATGCAAGGCAAGCACTCTGCCACTAAGACACATTCTCAGCCCTGGCATTTTTTTTTTTTTGGTTGGCCATGGGACTTGAACTCTGGGCCTGGGCACTGCCCCTCAGCTCTTTAGCTCAAGGCTAGTGCTTGACCACTTGATCCACAGCACCACTTCTGGCCTTTTCTATTTATGTGGTGCTGAGGAATCTAACCCAGGCCTCATACATGTGAGGCAAGCACTGTACCACTGAGCTACTTCCCCAGCCCTGGCATTTTGTTTTTAAAGAAAGGTTTCTAAAGTTGTTCTATATGAAGTAGAGTGTGATTTGTTATCTCAAATTACTTCAAGATTCTTGTCTGTAGAAACTGAGGAAGGTATAGAGATTGGATCTTTGCAGATCCTTACAGTAAGCGGCCATGTTTCCCACCACTTCCAGGCCAGGTCCTGACTCAAGTGCATTTCTCTATCTCATTTCTGAATTTCTAGTATTGACCACATGAAGGGCATGTAAAAAATGTTGGTACATGAGCTATAAAAGATGTGAACCCATAAAAATGACAATAGGAATTGTTTCATTAAGCAGTGTGCCTGGATTATCCAGCCAGTACTGCTGGACTAGGATCCACCCAGCTGCAGCAGGGTGATCTGTTACTGTTTTCTGAGTATATGATCCATATGGATGGAGGGGAGGAGGACAGCCAGGAAGAAGATGCTCATCTGAGATGGATGCATAGGGGTATGAATTTTGAGCCAGAAATTGAAGGAAAGATATAAAACTGATGAAAAAGTGGGAAGAGAGATTCTGATCAGAGGGAGGGCATGCACAAAAACTGAGTTTTAATCCCAAACTTGGAGCCTTGGAAATCACGTCTAGCTGTGTGATGTGAGTGGTAAGCTCCTTGCCTTCTCTGTGTCTCCTTTGCTGATCTAGTAACATGTCCTGGGATTCTTCTCCATGTTTTGGATGTGTCTGGCATTGTATTATAACCCGTGAGCTACACACTATATGAACAAAAAGGAGAGAGGTAAACAGTTATAGGTTATAGATTACCTATAACCAGGCACTGGGCACCAGTGGCTCATGCCTGTAATCCTAGCTTCTCAAGAGGCTGTAATTCTCAGACTGATTTGAAGCCAGCCTGGACAGGAAAGCTCATGAAACTCTTATCTCCAATTAACCACCAAATAGCTAGAACTGGAACTGTGGCTCAAGTGGTAGAGTGCTAGTCTTGACTACAAAAGTGAAGGGAGGGGCTGGGAAGGTGGCTCAGCGGTAGACTGCTTGCCTTGCATGCCTGAGGCCCTGGGTTCGATTCCTCAGCACCACATAAGCAAAAAGAAAAAAGCCGGAAGTGGCGCTGGGGCTCAAGTGGTAGAGTGCTAGCCTTGAGCTAAAGAGCTGAGGGACAGCGCCCAGGCCCAGAGTTCAGGCCCCATGACTGGACCCCCCCCAAAAAAAAAGTGAAGGGAAAGTGTCCAGGCACTGAGTTCAATCTCCAGTACTGGTAAGCATGCATGCACACATGTATACGCAAGCACACACGCAAGCACACACACACACACACACACACAAAACACCCTCCCCCCAGGATGATATATATTATGTGACAGCCTGCCCCTGGTCTCCAGTGAGTAGCCATATAGCAGGATGGAAGCTGGACTTGCTAACCAAAGAGCTGTCTGTTTTTTAAGAATCCATTGTCCTTGTCTTCATCAAATGTACATTCATGTGAGGGGAAAATGTCTCTACATACAAAAGAGAACAACATAAGGCTTTGGGAATGTGTTTGAGGGATTAGAAACACAGAACTGAAAGGTTAATATGCTCTAAAATGCCTTGGAGGTCTCTCTTCCTCCTCCCACTCTTGTGTCTCTGATTATTACATGGGAGGAAGTCACTCTATTATAAGCCAACAAATATCAGCTAACATTGTTTTTCCTTAAGATTTTTTTTTGAGAAAAGGTCTTGGGGCTGGGAAGGTGGCTTAGTGGTAGAGCGCTTGCCTTGCATGCATGAGGCCCTGGGTTCAATTCCTCAGCACCACATAAGCAGGGGGAAAAAAAGCCGGAAGTGGTGCTGTGGCTCAAGTTGTAGAGCACTAGCCTTGAGCTGAAGAGCTGAGGGACAGTGCCCAGGCCCAGAGTTCAGGCCCTATGACTGGACCAAAATAAAAAAGAAAGAAAGAAATGAGAAAAGGTCTCACTATATAGCCCAGGCTGGCGTTGGAACTTAAGATCTTTTCCTGTCTCATTCTTCTAAGTGCTGAAATTATAGGTGTGCACCACCATGCCCAGCAAACAGCAGTTACTGAGTGCTACGTGCAAGGCCCCTGACCCAAGAACTTTCATATATTGACTCTAGTAATGGATGCTACTATTTTTCACATTCTAATATGTTCCCCCAATGGAACTCTTGTGACCTGGATCAGTATGGAGCAATGGAAAACTTGGGTCTCAGTGACCAGAAGAATCTCTGGCCTTCACTGACCCCTTTCATCTAACTCAGCCCACTTCCCCACCACCTTCCCATAATCACTTCTCTTGCCACTAGACTATTATACCAGCAGAATGGGAGTCAGGTCTCTGGTTCACCACTCTCCCAACGTATAGTTCACAGTTAGTGGACCTTGTTGGATGAATAAGTGAAGGAAGAAGTCTCTATAATACAATGACTGAGTCCTTGTAGCTCTGAGGCCCTCCCTCCCAAGATGGCATATTCTAGTTCTTCTTTTAGTGGAGGCTCTCCCAATGGCCTTTTTTCTACTCTTTTAGGCCCATTAGGGACAAACCTTCCTTCCTACACAGTAGCCTGTTCAATTTCTGAAGATCCTCTCACTCCTCTCTCCTCTCTCTCTCTCCTTCCTTCCTTCCTTCCTTCCTTCCTTCCTTCCTTCCTTCCTTCCTTCCTTCTGTCCTTCTTCCCTTTCCTCCCTCCCTCCCTCCTTCCTTCTTCCTTCCTTCCTTTTTTTTTTTTTGTCAGTCATGGGGCTTGAACTCAGGGTCTGGGTGCTGTCTCTGAGCTCTTTTGCTCAAGACTAGTAGTGCTCTACCACTTTGAGCCACAGTGCCACTTCTGGTTTTTGAGTGGTTTTATTGGAGGTAAGAGTCTTATGGACTTTCCTGCCTGGGCTGGCTTTGAACCAGGATCCTCAGATCTCAGCCTCCTGAGTAGCTAGGATTACAGGTGTGAGCCACTGACATCTGGCAAGACTTATATCTTATGGATAAGTGCTGGAGTCGATCTAAATCTAGAAAATGGAAGACCAATTGGAGATGGAGGAGGAGGACTCAGGCAGCTGCTTGTGTTCCTGCTGAATCCAGCATAAGGATATAAGCAGCCTTCAGGCTGTGTGTCTGATACATGGCACTAGAGAAAGCCCTGAGCAGCACCAATGGGAACCACACAAGCTTTTTGCGTGTGGAAGTTTTCCATTGCTCAATGGGACAGGTGGGCAGGGTAGGGCTAGGGACTGCAGGGGTGTCACCAGATAGTCCAGGAGGGAAGGCCTCTGTGGAAGGGAGAGAGTAGGGAAGTACTAGTGCCAAAGGACCTGGGGAGATGAAAGCCATGGCTGGGTGGAAATAGCCCTTCAAAAGGGCATGGCGTTGGAATGAGACTGGGAAAAACTGGTGGAAAGAGGCTCAGGGAGGGGAATTCAGTGATTTCCTGGCCCCATGGGTCCACAGGGAGAGGACAAAGGTTGGCACCTGATGAAAAGCAGCAGAATCATCAGCCACTCCCTGATCTGAAGAGGAGGGTATTTTCCTCCTGTGTAGGGACAGATGAAATCTCCATGGGAAGGGCTTTGGAGAAAGGACCACAAAAATCTAAGTGTGTCTTGTGATAAGATAATCTAGGTCTAACAGGTTAGATCTTCCTCTCACTCTGTTGTATTCAAGAATATGCTGCCCACTTCATAGCTAACGAGCTGCCTTTTTGGTTAAGTTTTGAAAGACTAGGTTTACCTTCTTACCCCTTTTCAGTTCTGGGTATGGAACCCAAGGCCTTGTACATGTCAGGCAATTATTATACCTCTGACTTACAACTCTAGTTTATATTTAAACTATAGTTTATATTTTGGAACTACTTGGATTTGAACTCAGGATCTCCTGCTTGTTAGGAGGTGCTACTTCTGCCATACTTCTACCTTTTTTATGATTATTTTAGAAATGGAATTTAGTGAACATTTTTCTACAGGTTGACTTCCAACCACAAACTTTCAGATCTCAGCCTCCTGAGTGGCTAGGATTAAAGGCATGAGGCATTGTTGCCTAACTTTGAATTCTTTTTAAATGTTTGAATAAACTGGTATTTCCTAGAGATGCCAAACATTGTGTGTAACTTCTGCTCACCCTTTAACATCTCTATCTCAGCCTTGCCTGGCCAGAGGAAGTCGGACTCATTTTTATATTCTCTAATAAAATAAGATACACTCTCATCATGGCACTAGTGATGACTCTCCAAGTTCCAATTATGTTAATAACACTCCAGCTGTACCTGTACAATTTTCTAATATAAACTTAAACATTTTTTCCAGTGCCTTGCACATAACAGGCAAGCAGTTTATCAGTGATCAATATCCCAGACCAAGAGATATCTTTTGTGTATGTATGTATGTATGTGTGCGTGTGTGTATGCTTGTGTGTATGTGTGCACATGCGTGCGTGTGTTCGTGAATACACACACACACATATCCTGGGGCTTGAACTCAGGGCTTGAGCACATATCCCTGAGCTTTTGTGCTCAAGGCTAGTTCTCTACCACTTGAGTCATAGCTCCACTTCCTGATTTTTGGTGATTAATTGGAGTAAGCATCTGATGGTCTTTCCTGCCCAGGCTAGCAGAGCCCAAATCTTAGCTTCTTGAGAAGCTAGGATTAGAGGTGCCAGCCGCTGGCAACCAGCCTATTTTAAAAAACCAAACAAACAACTAGGATCTCACTATATCACCCAGGCTGGTCTTTAACTGTTGGGCTCAAATGATCCTCTTACCCCAGTTTCCCAGATAGCTGTGGCTATAGGCACCATGCCCCATGCCTTTTCAAACTTCTAAGTCATTTCTCCTCAAACTAGCCATTACCCAGGATAAATATCTTGGATCTATTCTCCCTTTTTCTCAATGCATAATCTTTTTTTCCTCAATGCATAATCTTATTACTGTCTCTGCTCCCCCACATCCCACTGAACCCTTTTCTCTGGCAAGTGAGTGGTCCTTTTTGCCCCATGACCATGTTCTCATTTCAGATCTTCATATGCAGTGCCTGAGATGATGCAATAGTCTCCCAATGGTCTCTGTTTACTCCATCATGCCACCAACATTACTTCTCTAACAGCAAGCCTCAATCTATCATGGCACTGTTTGAAGACCTCTGAAAGTTCTCTCCTTTCAGATCAGACCCTAAAGTTTTCAGCATGGCACACAAGGCCTCGATAACCAAGCTACAACATCACCTATCAATTTTCATTTCCCATTACTTCCCAATTCATCCTATTGTTCAACCACAATGAATATCTTACTTGGAGTACTATCCTGATGCTCCTTGAAGCCCAGATCAAATTTCTAGTCGTCAGGAGAGACTTTATCCTCTAAGGGAGCATCAGTGCCCTTACTACTACGGTAGTTTGTTCACCCCTAATTGTTATAGCAGAGTTGTGGCTGGAAGACCAGATTCTGAAACATGGCCACCAATGTGTGAGTTTCTCATTACATACTTTGTTGCTCTGTATCCAGGTGAATGAGAGTAATGAAGTTTCTGCCTCATAGGGTGGTAGTGAGGACTAACTGGACATGTGTAAACTTTAAAATGGTGTTCAGCAGACAGCAAGCTACTATTTGCTATCACTGTTATTCATATTTGTCTCTCACTCCCAAGACTTCAACTTCTTTAGACATCTCTGGTCCCAGCCAAGTAGCTGATATCTATAGAATGCCTTTGAAGAATGGAGGTTGAAGCTGGGGACCGGTGGCTCATATCTGTAACCCTAGCTACTCAGGAGGCTGAGATCTGAGGATCACTGTTCAAAGCTAGCCTGGGGAAGGAACCTCTGTGAGACTTTTATCTCCAATTAAAAAACAAGTCAGGTCAAGTGGTAGCGTGCTAGCCTGCTAAGGGACAGCACCCAGGAGCCCCACTCTTGGCACAAAAAAAAGAAAAAGAAAAAAGAAATAAAATAAAATAAAATGGAGAGACCAGCCCAGCTCTAAGGTTGTAGCTACATGCAGGTCCTGATGGCTCTCCCTCTTTGATGTTGAACATGTTGTATGGAACACAAGGCACATACCTCGTGGACTGTCTGTGCAGGGTGGATCCGGAAGTTGATGGTTGCCTGGGCCATGGAGGGGATGACATTCACCTAGGGAGAGAACCACAAACGGTACCTGAGCCCACTTCAAGTCTTCTGCACCTGACCCCTGCCCAGAAACACGAATTGCCTCCAGGAGTGACAGAGGAAGCTGTTTTACTTTGAGGCCCCAGGGCTTAATTTTCAGTCTGCCTTTGTCTTCTCTGAGCCCTTGCTATGTGGTTACATTTAGAACTAGAGGTTCGGTCTTCTTGGCCCTAATGGGGGGTCACAGGAACTGCATAACAGGGTTCTTCTCTATTTTGGCTCTGTGCAGTGCTATCAGGAGTCTTCTGTATGTCCTTTATAAGGGCACCCTGATATTTTTTTCTTTTTCTTTTTTGGTGGTGGTGGTGGTGGTGGTGGTGGTGGTGGTGTGTGTGTGTGTGTGTATGTGTGTGTGTTTATGTGTATGTGTGTGTATGTGTGTATATGTATATGTGTGTGTTTGTGTGTATATGTGTGTGTGTGTGTATGTACTGGTGATGGGGCTTGAACTCAAGGCCTAGGTTCTGTGCCTTGACTTTTCACTCAAGGCTGGCACTCTGCTACTTGAGCCATACTTCCATATCTAGCTTTTTGGTGGTTAACTGGAGATCAGAGTATCATAGATTTTCCAGCCTGGGCTGGCTTTGAACAGTGATGCTCAGATCTCAGCCTCCTACGTAGCTAGGATTACAGGCATGAGCCAGTTTAGCCCTGTGATTTTGATAACTGTTTCTTCTTTGAGCTTCTATTTCCTCAACTGGCAGTTGGGGCAATGCTATTCATAGGATTCTTAGAAGGGTCAAATAGAGTGACAAATGTGGAAGCATGCTCGGGGAGAAAACCTCCCACTTTGAAGCAAGAACATGTATCACTCGATTGGCAAGCAGTACAGGCAGCTGGTCAGGTCGCACACTGAACACACCAGTTAGTTATGCTAGGAATTCATTCGGAGGCACCATTCACTCATACCCAACTTGGGCTTCAGATTACCAGTGCTCTTCAAGGTCATATTGTCCCCCAGGCAGATGGCGCCCCCAAGGGTGCTTCCTAAGGATGTACTGGTGTTACTGATGTTATAGGAATGGTCTAAGTTCCAAGATTCTAGGAAGGCCCCTGCCTCTGTTTGGCCAGGCTTGATTCTTTGGTGTCCCTTAGTGGCCAATCCAACTAGAAGTGGACCAATTTACCAAAAAGTCACTTTTGGAGCAAATGTTGTCTTTTTTTTCCCCCAAGGTATTGACTCACCTGAACTTATCTCTAGAAAAGTAAAGCTCATATAAAAATTATGTTTGCTAAGGCCATCTAATATTTAGTAGGTTTGGGGAAAAGATAGCATGTAAGTTTTAAGTGCTGTATATATTACACCTATTAGGTTTTATAAATGTAAGCGAGCTTCTCTTAATTTAGTATTACATCAGGAGAAAATATATTAATTACTCACTAAATCAGTTAGGTGGATAAGTCTTTTAAAACATGGGAATGCTTTTTCTTTTTCAGTACTTGGATTTTGAACTCAGGGCCTCAGGTTCATGTAGCTTGCTTTCTCACTCATGTCCTTATCCTGGTCTTTTGCTGGTTATTTTGGAGATGGAGTCTTTTGGCCTTTTCAGCTCAGGGTTGACCTCAAACTTGTGCTCCTCTGGATCTCTGCCTCCTGAGAAGCTAGGATGACAGGAGTGAGCCTGACATTGAGAATGATTTAAAAAAAAAAGATCTCTGATGGTAGAAAGGTTAGAAACCTTTAGTCTATCTGATCATAGTGGTAAGTAAATATTATCCATGTTGAATTCTAGCCAGAGTACAGATCGCAAGATGCAACTTGCAAACAGCTCCTCTTCATATGAGTATAATGGTTGTTTCAGGAAAGAAAGTTCCTCTCAAGATCACCAGATACTCACCACTGAAATGCACATAGAGAAAATTTGGCTAGTGATTTCAAGGGCTCATAGACCTAACTAGACTTCTTGACTCTTGAAGACAGAGGACAATGATAGAGGATAGCATTTATTCTTATTATTCAAACTATAGCTAGAAACAAGATAGATAGTCCAGGAATGGAGGAGGAAGTGGGCAGGGAGCAGAAGGCACATGTGACAACCTTGACTCTGATAATCATACCTTGATCCCTGCATTGAACATGGTGAGCGCCGTGGTGGTCCTGACCAGAGCATTGGTTATATGATTTCTTTCCATTAGCCTAAAGCAAAGGGACTGAGGTCAAATGGTAGGAAGAATTTGCCAATGGGGAGAAAGAAAGGATTGGAAGTTCACCCACTTTTCTAAACCATAGAGATCTTTAAGACTGAGAGAGGTAACCCATATATGTATATTATTAGATGTAGCATCTATGGATTGGGATTAGTCAGGCCTGGGCAGGCCAAGGAGAGGGACTGAGTGGTTTGTAGGATTGGGGTGGGGGATTCGGAGGAAGATAATACTTTACCTGCCTACAAGGGGTTGAAATAGCCACAGATTGTTCAAGACTACATTGGTAGGAAAGGGAAACTGAAAGGGAAAGAATAAGGTTAACAGGATCAGAGGGACTGGCCCAACCTTGTGGCTGTCGCTGAGGCCTGAGTCTCCCTATCCAGGCTTGCTTTGGGGCCTTGAGTGGTCAGTTCAGTTGGCTCAGACCCTGCTTAAGGGCGAGAGAGTTTCTGTCTGTCTGGACTTTTAGCTGATTGGTTAGAACAATTGTTTAGCAGCCCCAAGGATGAGTTGGAACCAACTTCTATAGACTGGGTGTGTTAGGTCATAGATACTCCCAGAAACTCCAGGGAACAAGCCAGGTCTCTTGATCAGGTTCAGCTGTTGGCTGGGAGTGGGGAAGCATGGCGGAACACTGGTCAGCACTAAGGTCATTTCCTTACTCCAAAGGTCCCTTCTCTGCCACCCAGTGGTTCATCTTCCACAGCTAGCAGGAAGGAAGTGATTTTTCTCCCATACCTCATTTGCCAGTTGCTTTATTGTCATCTTCAATGGCCCACTTCCAAACATGTTTGGCATTGGTGTCTTCTCTAGTCTGAGAGAGAAACAGAGTTTTGAAGAGCTAGCCACTCCAGCCCAAGATCAGAGGCCCAAAGAGGAGGAGGGAGATAGGAGGATATTTTAACAAGCCTGACCAGAAGGTCTGCCATTCACCTCCCCATCACCTCTCCTAGTGCAGCTTTTCTGAAGATCTGAAGGCCCCGTCTGGACCACCTTTCCTCTATACTACCAGCAGGAGCTTTTCCTTTCCACTAGGTCCAAATTGGGCTCCCTTTCTGCTCCCTCCCCACTGCTGCTCTGACATCCTGTGTGTCCACACTGCAGCAGAACTGTTAGTCTCTGCCAACTGTGACTCTATTTTTTTTTTTGGGGGGGGGTCCGGTCGTGGGGCCTGAACTCTGGGCCTGGGTACTGTCCCTCAGCTCTTCAGCTCAAGGCAAGCGCTCTACCGCTTGTGCCACAGCACCACTTCCGGCTTTTTTCTTTTTGCTTATGTGGTGCTGAGGAATCGATCCCAGGGCCTCATGCATGCAAGGCAAGCGCTCTACCACTGAGCCACCTTCCCAGTCCCTTCTTCCTACTTTTCTAAGCAGGTGAGTACTGCTCTTGCTGTCCTGGCCCACAGCTGCAGTCTTTATTAACCTTCTCCTCCTGCCAAACAGGCAGAGAATGTAGATAGCTCTACTAGTCATTGCCAGCTTGTGATTTCTAACTGTTTACCTGGACTCTGAACTACCCAGCTCCCTGACCTAGCTTTTGTGGGCTGCTACCTGTGAGTCTTGTGGAAATACTCATCAATCTGACCCCAGCCCCTGTTTGGGTGCTAATGGCTTCTCTAAGCCTTACACTGTGACTTCCCATCTCAGCTTCAGGGCAGGAGGATTAGTCTAAATGTCACTGGGAAAGTGCTAGGTCTTCCATCTGAATCAGAGCATGGGGCCAGGAGATGCTTACCGGCTGACAGCAGCAGACAGGATACCAATGCTTGTCTCCTTCGGAGGAGCTGAAGAGTGGCCCGGAGTCATATTTACTTTCAGCAGGAGGTCAAGTGCACCCTTCTCTGAGACTGACACCCTGTAGAAGAGGATCACAGAGGGCCCTCCTGTGCTATCCCAGAAGCCCATGGTGGTCTGATGAGCAAGAAGGAGAAGCCCGGGTAGTGTGAGGATCAAAACAAATAAGGGTTAACAATAAAAGGATGTTGTCTCAGCAGGGTTTCCAGATACTAGTCATCTCAAATGGGGTGAGATCCCCTTCCAAGATGGAGGGTGGGGTGCTTTACTCACATGGCAAAAGGCTTCTTGAGGCTAGGAATAAAACCATCCAAGATGAAGCTACCCTCATCCACAAGGAAGGCTAGCTTGACGCCCCTTGCCTGCAGCAGTGCTGAGATCTTCAGAGCTCCATTCATCCCTGAGACCTGTAGACATCCCATTCAGAACCATAGTCTTTCTCAGTCAGAAATAGCTCTTAAGATAGCTAACACTGATTCAGCTTAGCTAGCTTAGCTAAGAGTTCTAGAACCTTCCTTCTTTATCTTCTTCCTTTGGAGGTGGGCAAGGCCTAAGGCAATTCTACTTCCCAGAGTCCTTCAATGTCAGAACTGGAAGCTCTCCCTACCCCGGCTTCACAAATGAAGAAACTGGGACTCAGAGTGTGATGTGATTTGCCCAGGTTCAAAACCAGGAGCATTACTAGAAATGAAACAGATGTTTCCCAGGTGCAGCTGGCAGCCTGTCTCAGACATTATCAGAGATCTGAATATTAACTATTCACATTTACGACACAGAATGGGGAATCTGAATGTGTGTGTGTGTGAAGGAGAGGGGCTGGTACTGGAGCTTGAACGCAAGGCCTTGAGCTCTCACTTGGCTATTTTGCTGGTTAACTGGAAATAACAGTTTCTCAGATTTGCCTGCCTGGGCTGGCATTGAACCACTATTGTCAGATCTTAGCCTCGGGAGTCGCTAGGATTATAGGCATGAGCCACTAGGGCATGGCTCAGGAATCTGAATTTTGTTCACAGTCTGTAGATAATTCTGGAGAAGTTGGCAAACAATCACACCATATCATCATGGAGGCCTAGCAGTTGGGGAGCACACTGGATTAGGGGGAAGCCCCCACCCACCAGAGATAGCTATTAGGTGCAGCAACTCTACCTCCTCATCATGGCCCAGTGAAATGAAGAACGATCTCTGTGGGATATAGTTTCTGATCAGTAGGAGCTCCAAGGCCTGCAGGATTGCCTAGAGGTTCAAAAGAACAATGGAAGCAGAGGAAGGCTTAGAATCTAAGCTGAGAAGGAGAAACATTCAGCTGTGTTGGATGTGTCATCAGGGCTGGTGAAAATTGGACTTGATAGACTCTCTTCAAGAGAATAAGTGGTTCAGGGGACCAGTCGTTCAGGACATCGTTTAGCTCTGCACAAAACTTTTGCCACCAGGAGAAGAATATAAATATTGGAGCTGAATTGTCTACTCCAATCCCTATACAAGGTCCAGAAAAGGGAAGTGACAAATGGATGGATGGAACCCAGGTTTCCTGGAGCCAAGATTCTTTCAACGGGAGCCTCCTTCCTCCTAGAAGCTAGCCAAGTGCTCCCATCCTGGAAGATTCCTTGGGCCCCAAGGCAGAGGAATCAGCATTACAGACCATCACGGAGTTCTTGTTGTCCAGTGTGCCCCGTCCATGGATGAAGCCATCACGTTCCAGCCCAGAGAACGGGGGCACTTCCCAGCCATCTTCAGGGGCAGGCACCACGTCAAAGTGAGCCAACAGCATGTAGGGCTGCAAGCTGGGGTCTGAGCCTTGTACAGTGAGCAGGTGGCTGTACTGTCCCACGACTTCATGTTGGACAAAGCTGGTGCTGAACACTTTAGGAAAAACTAGATACAAAGGGATAAAAAGCAGGAGAGGAAGCTGGCTTCCCATTATTTCCTACTGCTTAATTTTTTTTTTTTTAAGTTAACATGCATTATCCTTTAGGAAGCTTGTGGAAAAAAACCAGGCTGGATTCTGCAGATCCAGGCCAATCTCTCAGATTCTTCTTCCTCATATTTGAAAATGCTGTGTAATGACATGCAAACAGCCCCATCGATAAGGTGTTCAGTCTCCCAAGTCTGGCACAGTCTGACCTACATACTACCAAATGTAGAAACCTTTGCCGATGAGGGCTGTATTTATTTTGAATATAGTACTTTGCATTATCTAGGTTACTCAGGATCCCGTCTAAAACATATTTAAAAATTACTGCCAGACCTAGTGGAACATGCCTGTAATCTCAGCACTCAGAAGGCGGAGACAGGAGGATAAAGAGTTTTAAGGCTAGCTTGGGCTACATAGCAAGATTCTGCTCCCTCAGCTCCCCCCCTCAAAAAAAAAAAAACAAAAAAAAGAAAATTCAAAGCTGAGTGTAGTAATTCACACCTGTAATCCTTGCTACTAAGAAGGGTGAATTCATGAATATCATGGCTTGGAGGAAGCTGGGGTCAAAGTGTATGAAACTCTATCTCATTCAATAAAAGTCATGTACTTAACGGTCACCCTACTTACAAACGTAAGACCCCATCTTAAAAATCATGACAGCAAAAAGAGCTGTGGTTATGGATCAATTGGTAGGAAGTCTGCCTAGAGTATGTGAGTTCAAAAATCTCAGTACTGTAAAAAATTCAAAGAAGTTTTTATTTTAATAAATCAGCATGCCTACTTATTATATTTTATGGAGATAAAGTTTACTTTGTCTGGCACAAGGCCACAGTACTGCATACAGGGGTGAATGTTCACAGGGTTATTTAAATCACAGAAAGGCTGAAGCAAAAGAAATTCAGGAACATTGCCCAGATCCTGGGGCTTGAACTCAGGATATGGGCACTGTTCCTGAACTTGGTTTTTTCTGTCGGTCGTGGGGCTTGAACTCTTGTCTTGGACACTGTCCCTCAAGTCTTCACTTCAAGGCTAGCACTCTACCACTTAAGCCACAATGCCACTTCTGGCTTTTTTCTGCTTATGTGGTGCTGAGGAACTGAATCCAGGGCGTCATGCATGGGAGGCAAGCATTCTACCACTGAGCCACCTTCCCAGCCCCTCTGAACTTCTTTTGCTTAAGGCTGGCACTCTACCACTTAAGGCACAGCTCTACTTCTGGTTTTAGGTAGTTTAGTGGAGATAAGAGTCTCACAGACTTTTCTTCCCTGGACTGGCTTTGAACCCAATGTTGGAGTTTGAACATTCACAACATTTTCCCTAGCTACATGCTATACATTAGATACTAGAACACTAGCCTTGAGCACAAAAGCCCAGGGACAGTGCCTAGGCCTGAGTTCTAGCCCTGGAACCTGTACAGAAAAGAGGGGGGTGGGGAGAGGAAAGAAGGAGGAAGGAAAGAAGGAAGGAGGGAGGGAGGGAAGGAAGGAAGGAAGGAAAAGAGAAGGAAAATAATAAAAAGACAGCTTCTAGATTTATTGAATTTTTAGTGTTCTGCCACTTGAGCTCCACTTCTGGCTTTTTGGTAGTTAATTGGGGATGGAGCACAAGCTGGCTGCAAACCCCAATCATCCAATCTCAGGCTTCTGAGTAGCTGGGATTACAGGCGTGAGCCACTGGTGCCCAGCCTCAGGAGCCTTTTTCTTTCTTTCTTTCTTTCTTTCTTTCTTTCTTTCTTTCTTTCTTTCTTTCTTTCTTTCTTTCTTTCTTTCTTTCTTTCCTTCTTTCTTTCTTTTTTGGGGGGGGGTCATGGGGCCTGAACTCTGGGCCTGGGTGCTGTCCCTCAGCTTGTCAGCTCAAGGCTAGCGCTCTACCATTTGAGCCACAGTGCCACTTCTGGCTTTTTTCTTTTTGCTTATGGGGTGCTGAGGAATTGAAACCAGGGCCTCATGTATGCAAGGCAAACGCTCTACCACTGAGCCACCTTCCCAGCCTTTTTCATAGCAACATAAACATGAACATAAGCTAAGATCATATGCTATATAGCCCTTGACAGGAAAAAAAAAAACCTGTTCATTAGATAGTATCTAATGTATAACATGTAGCTAGGGAAAATGTTGTGAATGTTCAAATTCCAACCCACAGCAATGTGGCTTAGTATTTCAAAGGGCAAATCTAGTCCATTCTCTCTCTCTGCCTCCACTCTTGGATTCTTCCTATTATACCTCTTCACTGTTTACAAACTCAGATCATTAGGAATTAAACTGTCCTCTGATCAGTGACAAAATATACATCTTTATCACCTTGTAGAAGAACCATGTCTCCACCACCATCTCTACCACCCTCCAAGCACAGTTTGTAGCTGACCTTTGCGAATGTATTCTCCAAACTCAGTCAGGGCTGTAGTGTTGGATTCCTCATGGCTAAATGACACTGTTGGAATCTGGATGGCACCTGTCAGAGTTTAACAGACAGAGATGGAAGATTAAAGATGGCACAGAATCGAGCATTTCTAATTAAAAGAGAAATTCTAAAATCCTTCTCAGGCATGGGTAGTCCTGGCATGTAATACCACCATCACTGGGAAGAGTAAGGTAAGAAGATCATGAGTTTCCAGCTAGACAGGGCCACAGAGCAAGTTTGAGGCCAGACTGGGTTATATAGTGAGACCCTGCCTCAAAAACTGTAGCAAAACAAATAGACAACAACCACCACAAAAAGCTGCTCCCCAACAAATTCTTCAGTCTTTGCCTGGGTGGGGAAGCATATTTTACCAACTGGCTGTGAAGTTGTTCGGTCTGATCCTATCAAGAACTATAGCTAAGACTTAAAAGTCAACAAATCTAGGAGTTTTGTTTTGTTTTGTTTTTTTAAAGAAATTCATAAATCTAGGCCTGAGATCCATGTCATAAATATCCTAATGAACCTTGGCAGAAAAGTAATCTCAACCTCCCACCCCAGGCTCAGTCCACCTTCATTCAACCCCAGCGGCTGGGTTTTGGTCCCCGCCTCTGCCTGCATGCGCATATCTACGAGGGCAGTTTCTGTGGATCCACTATTCATGGAAAAAATCTGGAGCTGAGCCCACTGGTGAGGACGCATCTCATTATCCAGCATGATCTAGAACTCTGCAGAAACTCTCCTCTCTCCGTGGAAACAGATGTAGAAGATGAACGCTCGCAGGTGAGCCCAGGACCCGGGTTCACCTTTGAGCGCCTCTTTCATCCCGACGAGCTCCTCTTCGCTGAACTGAGCAGGGATTCGCGGGGCGCCCCTGTCCTTCTGGCCATCGGATCTGGAGACACAGGCAAAAATCATAAGCAGCACAGCCGCCAGGGCCAGCATGCAAACCCGAGCCATACTTCTCCGGAGCCGGGGCTGTCCGTCGGCAGCAGGAGTTTGGACCTAACCGCTGGCCTGGCTGCTCTAGTTCCCACCATCTGCCTTAGTCCCACCCCACTCCCACACCTGACCAGTCACGCCTGGCTCAGGATGCTGGCCAGCCAATCGACGGGACGACTACGCCCCGTACCGCAAGGCCCTTTGGGGGTTGTAGTCTCTCACTTCGTAGCAGCCCTGTGACTAGCTGATGTGAGGTAGGGCCTTAGGCCAGGGTTTGGACTAGTGCCTTTGATCTGCTCTGAGACACTGGTAAACTCCTGGCTTTTGAGAATAAGCTCAATTAAAGGGAAAAGCAGAGAAGGGCAAACTAAAACCAACAGAGCTAATCAAACAATCTGTTTCTGGCTTCTGAAGTTCTGATATTGATTACTATCTATCTAGGGCTAAAGAACTGTAAGCTTAAGTTGAGTATTGAAGACTCACACTTATAATTTTAGCTACTCAGAAGGCTGAGATACGAGGATCACAGTTCAAAGCCAGCCCAGGCAAAAAAATCAGTACAACTTTTATCTGTAATTCACTAGCTAGAAGCTAGAAATACAGCTGTGGCTCAAATAGGAGAGAGCCATCCTTGAGCGGAGAGAGCCATCCTTGAGCAAAAAGAGCACACACACACACACACACACACACACACACACACACACACACACACACACACACACACACACACACACACACACACACACACACACACACACACACACACACACACACACACACACACACACACACACACACACACACACCTTATGCTACAATGGTTAAAAAAAAAATCATGTAGAGCCATAGAAGGAAAAAGAGAAAAAACAGTAAGTAAATAAGGAAGTTGTTTCTGGTTTTTTTCCCCAAAGTAGGTCCTTTTACCCTCTTGGAATTGCAAAACTATTAACAAAACCAAGCACCAATTAAACAGAGAAGGAAACTTTTATCTTGATAAAAAAAAATAGGTGAAGGGGGAGATAAACTGGAAAATCAACTTGCTCAGCACTTGGATGTAGGAATATATATAATATAAAATATTATATATAATATTATATATATAGAGAGAAAATAAAGTGAGGGAAATCTTTTCTGGGTGTGGGTGGAGCTTTCACTCCTTTTGTGATTCTTTCCAAAAGTCACCATGGCAGTTACTGTCTTAGCACTGGGATGTGTGGTCATTTAGCACAAAGATAGGATTGTGAGAAAGGTAGAGGCTGTCTGAGAGTCACCCTGGCAGCCACCTTCCACCCAGCCAGTTTCATCTAATCCACCTGAACTGGAACTTCTAGTCTTCTGGCTTTCATAAACAAGATGAGCGTGGGTAGATACTTGGTTAGGTCACTCAGCAGCTTCTGGAAGTTAATGATATATATTCACCCAGTTTTCCAGGACTGATCACTCCTTGCCCACAATAAGTGTGTGAGGTCTGGGGACTCCAGCCTGCTCTGCCACCTCAAGGGTGAGCTGCCCTGGTACTTCCGCTTTCATTTTGCCCTGCATTAGTAAACCTGTTCCTGCTTGCCGCTCCATTGTGTTCCTCCTTGTATTCTTCCTCTGATGAGATCAAGCATTTTCTGGCCTCTGGACCTGGTGACTTAAATCCAATAACACTTTGACTGTATCCATAGTTGATGGTTACCTCTGCTGTTTTTGGCCATGCAAAAAGCTTTGCTGTCTTCAAATTACTCCACTGAAGCAGTGGTCCATACCTGTAGTCCTAACCACTGAGGAGGCTGAGATCAGGAAGATCGTGGTTGGAGGGTAGTCCCACAATGTGTATGTGTGTGAGGCTCTGGCAAAATGTGTATGAGACTCCCGTTTCAACTACTAAAAGTCTACATGCTGTGGGATGTGATTGTCACCCTGCTACATGGGAAGCATAAATAGCAGGTTCAAAGTTCAGGCTGCACAAACACAACACCCTATTTTAAACATAACAAAAGCAAGCTAGGCACTGGTGGCTCACACCTGTGATCCTAGATACTCAGGAGGCTGAGATCTGAGGATTGTGGTTCAAAGCCAACCTGGACAGGAAAATCCAAGAGACTCTTATCTCTAATTAACTACCAAAAAAAAAAGAGACAGAAGTGGAGCTATGTCCCAAATGATAGTGCAATAGCCTTGAGCACAAAAGCTCAGGAATAGCACCCAGGCCCTCAACTGGAAACAAACAAACCAAAGCAAATTGGACTAGGTGGAGTCATGGCTCAAGTGGTAGACTACCTGCCTAAGTAGGCACAAGGCCCCACATTTAAATCCTAATACCACCACCACCACCAACAACAACAACAAAAAGTAACAATAGAATGGTAATATGTTCTAACTTTCCTCTCAAATAATACTAGGACCATGTTGTAATTATACATGGCTCATACCTGTAATCCTAGTTACTCAGGAGACTGAGATCTGAGGATTGTAGTTCAAATCCAGCTTGGAAAGCAAAGTCCATGAGACTCTTCCAATTAACAACCAGGAAACCAGAAGTAGAACTGTGGTTCAGAGTGGTAGAGTGCTGGCTGGGAAGGTGGCTCAGTGGTAGAGCTCTTTCCTTGCATGCCTGAGGCCCTGGGTTCGATTCCTCAGCACCACATAAGCAAAAAGAAAAAAGCCGGAAGTGGCGCTGTGGCTCAAGTGGCAGAGTGCTAGCCTTGAGCTGAAGAGCTGAGGGACAGTGCCCAGGCCCTGAGTTCAGGCCCTATGACCGAAATGCCCCCCCCCCCAAAAAAAAAAAAGATCAGGGACAGCACCCAGGCCCTGAGTTCAAGCTCCACGACTGACGAAAAATAAAAAGTAATATTTTTTTAAGGTATCTGATTTAGTTGTTCCTGGTGTGCTTCCCACTGAGACCCCTTTGGGGTGAGAATTCTGTGTGATCTGCCAGCTATATCCTACCTCCTTCTTCCTACCTAGTGGCTCTCCTGATGTGGCAGCTTGGGAAGTGTTCTGCTCTCACATTCATGACAAGCTGTAGTTACTGGAGAGTTCATCCCCATGGGCCACTATGGCTAGTGGAAGAGGTGTGTGTGTATGTGTGTGTGTGAGCGCGCGCAATACCAGGAAAGGGTGTAGGTAAAGGCATATTGCAGGCTCCCTGGAAGGCTGTTGCCTTTCTCACGCTACCATGGTAACCTTGGTAATGTATCCTGCCTTTTGCTTCCCATCCCTCCTTGGTTCATTCCTCTGGATCCCTGGGATTGCTTCTAAATAGCCTGGACATTGTCATTGGCTGAGATTCTGCTTCAAGGGCAACACAGGCTAAGACAACATCACTAGAAAAATATCTAACACTCAAATGGGTGAGATGCCACTTTGTTAGTTTATCCCAGTCCTACTCTCCAGCTGAACAGTAGGATTAAGCAAGGTTAGTTTATTTTAAATATCAGTTTGGAACTCATTGACATCTCTGTTCTTGAACTGTATCTCCTTCCTTCCATCTCGTCAGTCCCACATGGAGAATGTCTATTGTTTGTTTCCCTTCCCTCTTTGCTTTGTCTATTCTGTGGTCCTTCTTCCTTTTCCTTCCTATTTCTTTTCTTTTTCTTTTTTCCCTATTTCTGTTTTCTTTACACCTTTGCTCTATGTTTCTGTGATTCTTCCTGTCTCCTCCCTTTCCTACTGCGACTCAACAAAAGTTGGGGGTCAGTTTAGCCTGCTGGGTGTTTGAGTCTTGTGGCTTTACTCTCCTTGTGATACCTCACTAACAGAGGGTGGTGGGGGAGGCAGTATTTGATCTGGTGTTTCCCCAATTTAGGATTCTGTAGGCTTTGCTGAGTACTGATGGTCTTGATCTAGAACAGACATTACATAAATGAGGAAGAACTGATGGAAATGGAAGATCTGCAGAGGAAACGATGGAGCTGTGCACCAGTGGTTCATGCCTATAATCCTAGCTACTCAAGGGACTGAAATCTGAAGACTGAGGTTCAAAGTCAGCTAGGCAAAAATATCTGTGAGACTCTTATCCTCAGTTAACCACAAAAAAAAAGCTGAAAGTGGAGGTGTGGTTCAAGTGATAGAGCTCCAGACTTTAATAATAATAAAAATATAATAGTAATAATAATAAGCAAGAGCATGAAGCCCTGAGTTCAAGCCTAGTACTAACCAGCCCCCCTGTCCCCCTACACACAGAGAAATGATGGAACTTTAACTTCCTCAATAGTCACTGAAACACAGAGCTGGCTTTCAAAACCAGTCCTGAGCATATAGACTCCTCAGTCTAGATTTCTTTCCTTGATCGCTGCTCTGCAGCTCGGTCATGAAAATGTTCATTCCTAGGAGTGGAAGACCAGAAGCTGGTGTTCCAGGTGCTCAGAGGCCCAAGTGCTGGCCAGCTTGGGTCCATGTTGCATCTTCTCAGGATGGTGCAAAGCCAAGCCATCTGTCCCTGGAGGGGACTTGTTTGTTGCTCTGTAAAACCACCCAAATACGTGCACTTCAAAACCACTTTATTACCAAAATGAACAAAAAGGAGAATGACACTTAAATTAAATAAATTACACAAGCATCTTGAGAGGTTCTCAGCCCTCTTTGGGAATCCTATCATTACAGGTCATTATCAGGAAGCATGTTTAAAAGTATTGAAATTCTGGATTATTCTGTTATATTGTCCCCTTCTGTCCTGCCTCCATCATGTTGGGAACTGAGCAGACTGTGTGACATTTATGTTCTTTCCAAAATATCCCAGGCATTGAGTTTTCTTCAACATCTTCCCTTGGCTCATATGCTCCCAATCACACCTCCGCCATGAGCTCCAAATACAGCCATGCATGTCTATCAGATTCCTTCTGGAGCCCCAATTCCAGGTCAGGGTGAATTAGCAATCCCTTCCAGTCCTGGGGCTGGCTTTTGAGGATTAATGATCATTTCAACGAGTCCCCAGAGGACCTAGACACTTGGTTCAAAGGGTGTCACTGCCTTGGGTTGTCCTGAGTCTCTGTGACCTTTCCCCACCTCTGAGGCCTGAGCTCGACTTTGAAGGAGGTGGAGTAGGGGAGGTGAGTTGTCATTGGCTAAGGTTTCTTGTCCTCTTGGAATTTGGCACTTCGGAGTGAATCCCAGATAACATTGTCTTCTGCCTTCCAAGTTTTAAGCTCCCTTGGCAGTCAGGATGGCATAATGAATTCACAGAGAAGCAATGCTCATGGGCCAAAAATGTGCTGGTTCTTTGCCAGCATCAGCTCCTTTAACTCTAAGAAGACTTGCTAGCTAACAGACAGCAGCTAGCAAATGCGACGTCCGGCTGAAGTCAGGAAGTGGAATCAAGGTTGGGCCTGCCCAACCTATTCGGGACAGAGGTCATAAAGCAGACATAGGTGAGAGAAGCTAAAAGATCTTCTGTGCATTTCCATGGATATTATTATTATTTAAACAAAACACTTAAAATGTGCACCTATCTACTTTCAAGTCAACAGTGGGGTTCTTCTTGTCATCTCCCTACACACATGGAGAACTTAACCCCTATTTCTTTCTTTCTTTCTTTCTTTCTTTCTTTCTTTCTTTCTTTCTTTCTTTCTTTCTTTCTTTCTTTTCTTTCTTTCTTTTTCTGTGGGTCATGGGGCTTGAACTCTGGGCCTGAGCATTGTCCCTCAGCTCTTCAGCTCAAGGTGAGTGCTCTACCACTTGAGCTACAGCGCCACTTCCGGTTTTCTGGTGGTTTATTGGAGATAAGAGGCTCACTGACTTTCCTGCCCAGGCTGGCTTTGAACAGTGATCCTCAGATCTCAGCCTCCTGAATAGCTAGGATTACAGGCGTGAGCCACTGGCGCCTAGCTCTTATCCCCTATTTCCATCTATCCCAGAGGAAGATGGCCTTTGGTGTGGAGATGGTCAAGAGCCTGCAGAGGAAGGCCCCATCTGGACCAGCCCCTCCTCTCCTCACATCGGTAGCTGTTCCCTAAGGACTTACTTGCCTCTTCTTGTCTAGTGGAAGGACCCTATCACAGCTTTGTGCTACAAGTAGATAAATGGCAAGTTAAAATGATGGATTCTTTCCCAAGCAAAGAAGAATAAGGCCAATTTCCCTAGGGGAAGCATTTCCTGGCTGGACCTGGAGGCTGAAAAGGGGTGGTGGAGGGGCTGTCAGAGTCTAGGTCCCCCTCAGTTTGCCTGGCCTGGTACTGGCAGCTATCCCTCTTCCATGTTTCCAGTCCAAAGAGAGATTCTCCCAAGCGTTTGTACAGAATGAGTGATAACTGTTGTTAGGTTGTCAGAAAGTTCTGCTGATCTCTATCTCCCTTCTGGGTTCCTATGCAGCCTACAGTAGAAGGGAGTGGCATATGGGTAATGGTGGTGATGCTTCAGGAGGTGGCTCTTGGTAGGCTGTCCCTGGGGAGGTGGCTAGAGATCCCCGGCTGCTTCCCAGGCTGTGGTCTGAAGGCCTCCACTATCTCTTGGTGAGGAGGGAAGGATGCGGAGGGAGGGAGAGGGCTGTGGGGAGCACTGGATCTCAGAGGTATGGAGCTGCCTAGGCACAGAGTTGGGGGCAGCTAGAGGGGGTCAAGCCTCAGCATCCTAACCAAGTTCATCCCTGTGTTCATTGATATCATAGCCTACAGGCCATAGTGCCCCAAGTCACCACATGTTTTACCCTTCTGTTCTTGGCTCATTCTGAACATCTGGAAGTCCAAGGGATCCATCAGCTCCCCCCCCCCCCATAACCAGGGCAGGACATGGTAGGTGGGGGTGGGGTAGAGTGAGCAGGAGATTTGCCCATTGTTGGTCCAGCCCTGGGGGACATAGGAGGGGGTACTCTCACCTCCACAGAAGCAGGGTTCCCTACTTTCCAAAGACACAGGAAAGGAGGGAGGGGTGGGGAGGGGAGGAAGGAGGAAGAGGAGTTAAGAGTCCTGGTGGATGTACACCCCTCTCCCTTGTCGATCCCCGTGATACTGGGCTTATCCTCCACAGAAATCCCAGGGGCCAGGCACTCTGCAGGCAGCACAGGGAGCAGCCAGGCCCTCACAGGGCAGTCAGGGTCTCTGCATGAAACATGCTCCCGAACATCTCCTGCAGGGGCCACAGGAAGGAAGGACAAGATGAAGGGAAAGCCTTAGAACCGCCAGCCATTGCCGATGGCTCATGCCTGTCAACCTTAGCTACTCGGAAGGCTGAGAGATCTGAGGATAGAGGTTGGAAGTCAGCCTGAGAAGAAAAGTGTGTGAGTCTGTGATCTCCAATTAACTACCAGAAAGCTGGAAGTGGAGCTTGTGGCTCAAGTGTTAGAGCACTAGCCTTGAGCAAAAAAAGCCAACCAAGAGCTCAAGGCCCTGAGCTCAAGGCCTCTGATCGCCCAGCCAGAATGAGGCATGTGTATGTGTGTCAACAGGGGAGAGGTAGGCTAGCTTAATAGGTGAACTGGCATAGCAGTGACAGGAGAAAGTGCTAGAATCTGCTTGTGGATTGTATCCTGTGCTATGTGACCTTCCACATGACTCTCCTTGGCCTTTAGCTTCATTAGGTAAAATAAGGGTAGAGTTGTGAAGTTCTCACTAAGAGAAGCTATTTAATCCCATACAGGATTCATTCCCACACCTCCCCCCACTCCCCCCCACCCCCTGCATCTTGGGGCTTGAACTCAGGGCCTGAGCTGTTCCTGAGTCGTTTTTTTCCCCCCTCAAGGCTAGTGCTCTACCACTTAAGCCCCACTCCCTTTTTTTTTATGGTTAATTGGAGATAAGAGTCTCATGGACTTTCCTGCCTGGGCTGTCTTCAGACCACAATTCTCAGATCTCAGCCTGCTGGGTAGCTAGGATTATAGTCATGAACGACCAGCATTTAGCAGGGGCCTTTATCCTGTCAACTGCTGTCTAACTGCAACGAGGTCAAGCAATTAGCAGGTACACCTTAAATGCCACTGAGTTAGTGGAAGAGCAAATGGCTCCCCACACCACCTGTGTGGGGAACAAGTGTTACGAATGTGTTCCTGGTGTCTAGTTGGGTCATGGGGCTTGTCTAGGACCAAAGAGTTGAAGAACAGATGTAGGTTCTCCACAATTTGGTCCAGCAACTCTCCCCTCTCTCAAGATGCCTTTTAGGGAATAAGAAGAGTGAAGAAGTGCTCCCAAAAGAAAGATGAAGCCAGGCACTAGTGGCTCATGCCTGTAATCCTAGCTGCTCAAAAGGCTGAGATCTGACAATCTCAGATCTAAGTCTATGAGACTCATCTCCAATTAACCAGCAAAAAGTAGAAGTGGAGACATAGCTCAGGTGGTAGAGTACCAGCCTTGGATGAAAAAGCTCAGGGACAGGGCCCAGGCCCTGAAAACTGGTGCACATGTGCATAAAAACACGCATGCACGTGTGGGCGCGCGCGCGCGCGCACACACACACACACACACACACACACACACACACAC